>NW_026947509.1:39753266-41003266 GCF_034190915.1 Cavia porcellus
TAATTTCGAACTTCTGACAATCGATTGTTATGGAAAAAATGTAAGTCCACAAGGGTCAAAGTATTATGCTATTGAAAAGTTAGCAGCAATCTGAGTAAAAGCAAGTGAATATAGTTTGCTAAGTCATCAGCAAAGCTAATGAGGATCTTAGTGAAAAAAAAATAAGATCGATAATTTTACATCAAATCATAACACATTAAAAACAGAAAGAGGAAAGGGAATAAGTACTTTGTAGGAACTATAGGTAATATTTTGCTACTTCCTTATAGTTTTAAGCAATCAAATACTGTTTAATAAAAGAAAAATGTAAAAAATATATATTTTCTTCAAAAATATGTATTTAAGGAAATTACTCATAAGAATTGAGTTTAATGGGTGGGGATTTAGCTCAATGGCCCAGCATCTGCCTGGCAAGCATGAGGTCCTGAGGTCCATTTCCAATGACTGCCCCCCCCCAAAAGAATTGAATTTAAGCATGTATAACAATTGAAGGTAGAATTGAGAAGAATCCGTTAGCTCAAAACCTGGCAAACTAAAGTGTTCAGGCTAAATTCAGTCTGGCTTCTGATTTTGTAGAAAAGCTGAAACAGTCACACGTTCATTCACTTAAGAATTGTCACATGGCTACTTCCCTGTCACCACCACAGAGGTCGTGACAGTGATCACAGAGCCTGTAAAGCCCTTTGTAGTTCAAATCTACTGACTTCTATCAAATGAATGAAATGATATATTAGAGTGAGTATAAATTTGATAATACTTTCAAGATGATAAAATCTGTTAAGTCAAGAAGAGAAAAGGGAAAGGAAAGATTTGATCTTCCAAGAAAAGGAATTTTCTACATTAGGAATTAGAGAACTGAAAAGAAAGAAGAATGTTCTTACAACTGTTTGAACCCAGAGGGTGTTATTTGGCCCTTACAAAGTAGAATCTGTGGGTTGGCAAATCAGAGTTTTACAAAGCTTTCTTATAGTACCATGAAAAAATGTTTCTTATTATTGTAAAGTGCTGTTTCTAATCAGTATTTTTATTTATCTCTTCCTTAGTTTGCACAAAAGATACTGAAATCCAACAGGCAGTTCTGCAGCAGATTGGGGAAATACCGCATGCCATTTGCTTGGGCTGTGAGGTAGGTTAATCACTGCAGAAAAGAAATAGAATTTTAGTCAGCATTGGAAGTCAGTTTTAAATACTTTTGCATTAGCTGTAATTTGTAGCATGCCTATCTATAGGAGGAGCTAATGCATTTGTCTCCATAAACACCCCAAGCTTCCCAGAGTCATACGTTTCACAAGATAATTCAGCACAACAGCTTGTCATAGAGGTCCTTGATGTGTACAGTGGAGGCATGATTCAGGGAGCTGCATGTTCTTGGTTGGTGTCAAATAGAAGCTTATTACACATATTTGGTTTCACAAACCCTTGACATCATATTAGTTCAAAAGTCTAACCTGCATAAAATTTAGAAAGCTGCACCATGATTTCCTGGGTAGTTCTAATTTTCCCTAGAGCTCATGTCTGAATAGGGATGTCCAAAAGACACTATCAAGTTGATAATTTAGAGTTCTTTTCAATTTTGATATAGATCAGCATAGCCAATTTTACCCATACCCATTTACTCTCATAAAAATGCTGAATTCTTTGTATAGTGATGATCTATCTGGACAAAAACCCTCTAACTAAAGGGCAAAATTTGCCTTTAACTTCCATTACCATTATTTTCCTTGATCTCTATATGTCTTGATTAATACGAGAATTTCTGAAAAGGAAACAAGCTTGTAGATTCATAAGGAAGAAAAGGCAAAGGTCAACAATGTACAAACTGAATGAATTAAGAGGCTAGTTAGAGTCATAATATAGGGCAGGCTAGTAAGTGTTCCTTTGGACGTAAGTGGCATCATCCCAACGGTAGTAACTGTAAAATCTAGGAAGAAGAGAGAACCTGTTAGTAACAGCATCTTTAGGTCATACAGTTGATCTAAGATGATTAACGTATGCATCAATATTATTATGCTTTGGAGGTCATTATTTGAAGTAGGGGATCGGTACATATAGGAAGAACAAATGTAGAAGTTTAAGCAGAGGTAAAGCAAAGTAGACTCACACAGCCTCTGTGTATTCTCTCAGAGCATTAGTTTTCTCTGTGGCAGTTCTATGGCCAGTTCTGTTTCCGGAAAAGAGTTTTGGCTGGGCACAGCGACACATCTGTAATCCCAGCACTCGGGACTGAGGCAGAATTGCTGTGAATTTAGCCTGTGCCACTAGAGTTCAAGACCAGCCTGAATTACATCGTGAGGCCCAATCTCAAAGAAAAGTAAAAGGGCCAGATCCCAGAGTCCCAAAACACTGGATGTCCATCTCTTGTATCTTTGGGCAAAATTCTTTTTCAGTTATAGAGTCTTCATGTATAAAAGGGAGTTGACAATGCCTGCTTCATGGACTGTGTGTGCAACCTCATATGCACAAGCATTTGGCATGAAGTAGATCATGAATATCCTCTTCCATCTTTTGTTATAGGAAATGCCATAACATTCATGTGGAAAGATATTATTTACATATACTGAGCACTTCATGATACATTTAATTTTATTTTTCATAGTTCACTGATCAAACATTTTCATAGTTCTAAGTAATCTCGGATCCCATAGGAAAACCTGTTGGAGTGAGTAGAGGCAAGATTTCCCTTGGCAACAGTGAAGTATTCCCATACAGGAAAATTACAGTAATGAACACAGTTTTGCTTTAAGGATCCCGGAATTATTCTGACATTGAAGATGTAAGCATTTTTCTTTCCTTTTTTTTTTTTTTATGGTACCAGGGATCAAACTCCTTGTGCTCACCTGCTAGGCGCTTACACTACTGAGCTAAATCCCTGGCCCCAATGCAAACATTTTAAAGCCAGATAGATCTGGGCTTAAAGTCTCAACTCTATCCTGGACCAGCCAAGTAAGCATAGTAGGCCAATTATAGTCTGTCTTTACCTGTTTTTTAATGTACTATATATATGTGCATACATACATATATATATATATATATATATATAGCATATATATATATATGTTACTGTTTCAAAGATTAATTAGTGTCGATAAATATCCAGTGAGAGAGCTATTATACAAAATTTTTACTACTATAATTTTTAAAAGTCATGTGGAAATCAAAAATTCACCTCAGTCAGTCCCCATTTCTGATAGATTTGAGTCAGTGAAGAATAACGTGGAGGAAAGAAACAAACAAATTACCTGTTTTGAAAGAACCTGAGGAGCTGAGAGAAGCAGCAATCTTACTTTGAAGTTCTGGCATACAATAAGATGCAAGGAAGATGGATGACAATATTATGAGCCATTAAAATCATTATTCCTAGGAAAGGAAAGCCAATAAAACCATTAGTTCCGGCTATGCGAATGTCCAATTGGTGCTTTTGTTATACATTAGGAAACAGTGTATTCCACCAATTTGCATGTGAAAATATATGAATTTCATTTATACAAACTTCTCTGGCAACTGAGAGAAGTGATTATGAGGATAGTTTTACAGATAATATGTTAGCCCACTTGGGTTATCTAAGTAATAGAGGATCCAGACAAATAACATTTTTAAAATTTCCCTTCATGATGCACAACCTGCTTAAATAAATAGTAAGATTTTCAAAAGGCTGATGTTATTTATATCAATTTGACATAAGCTAACTTCCTGATCTATTTGAATACCTTATTGATATTGCAGATTCTCTGATGACTTTTCCTTTCTACTATGTTTCGTAGACTATAGTTTGTTTCACATTATAGCTTTGAGTGTCTCTCAAGACATTTTGATCTTTCAAGACAGCTCACTAAAAGAGTAACCCTGACAGTGTTGTTTATGATCACCTTTCACCCAGACAGAATCATCAAGACAGTGCACACAGATGCTCATCACAGATGCAACATCACAGATGTTGCATGTTCTCCTATTTGGTACTGGCTGGGTGGCCATTTTGTAGCCAAAAGTACCAGAGTATCCATGGAGAAAATGGACATATAGTGACATGGGACGTGTTTTTATACTCCATGATTCAGGAAGAATAGACCTTGACAAATGTCACTGTTGCAAATGGAACTATCTGTGCATGTCAACTTCAGAATCATAAGTGCCTTAATCCATCCCAGGGCTCTTTCATGATTTCACTTAGTTTGTCTCATTTGATATGCTGAATAGGTTTACACACAATGCTGGTGTTTCTTTGAAATTAACCAAAAGTAAAGTTAGGATTTTATTCTTTCTCTGTACATGCAAAGAAGGTGCATCCTACAGCTATTACAATACCATCACCAAGATGGTTATTTATCCCCAGTTTGAATAGTTCCAGTGACAAAGGACACACAGTATGTGCAATTGTTTCTTTTGTCTCTCCTTATTAGCTCTAATGATTAGATGACTCTTTATTAAATTTTTATACTACCTAACAACCATTAAACGTTTTCCCCCCATGGCTACCAAAAAAAAAAAAATGTATAATTCTTCTTATGTGTTCTGCCTATTCATACTGTCTATGAATGATGCTGCCATGACACTTAAGATGCTTTTCCTTTTGGTTAACATTGTATTCCCTTCTATTACACCCCAATATCATGGCTCTGAGATCCTCACCATTTACTAATCACTGCCCAGCTGCAGCAGTTGGAACTGATACCATGTCCCAGCCATCCTGAAACCATCTGTGTGGATGCCTCAGTTCCTGGGCCTATTGCCAGTTAGTGTTTTGCTTTTCTGAGCAGTGAGGAGTTATATGTCACTGTGACTGAAGCTACCCTATAGTGCTTTCCTTCCATTATGATGAGTGGCCAGTGTGAGGGAGTAATTTCCATCACAGAGAAATGGATAAAGGCAACCACGAGTTATATAACTCACATATATTAATGTATTTGAACTTACTGTTTCATGTAAAAATTATTATTAAACTCAGTTTAACTGCCTCTCCTATTCGGAACCAACACTGGCTTCAACACCTCACACATTTGAACAAAAAGTCTATATTATATTTAACACAAGTTATTTTCCAATTAAGCATTTTTATCCTGTTTTCCTGGTGTTACTTACTAGGGGCACTTTTTCTCCCTTGGTCACTACGTAACACAGAAACGAGGAGACAGTTTGAGGGACCACAAAAATACAATTGTGATAAATTTCTGGCCTATCAATTGTATTACAGTAAAGATCTATTATCTAATGTACATTTAAATGCTATTTCAGCTTGTATTTTGAAATGTTTGGTTAATTTAAGAATGATAAAATGTTCTAGTAAAGTCCTCTAAGTTAAAATTAAAAGTCCAACATTTTTCTAACATTGAAGTAAAGGCAATTATACATGAATCTAATTCCTTTTCAACCACACAACTTATGATGAAATACAAGGAAGAAAGAAGTGACATTAACATACTATAAAATACTATATATACTATATATATATATATTGCCTGACATTACGATACTATTGAAACAAAAACAACTTATAGATTTTAAATGAGTTTATATGGTTCCAGTTAAATGGATCCAGGAGGAACATAATGCATCTGGTCATGGTATTCTCCTTATTTAAAACAAAAAATGCTCAAATTTCCTATATTTTATTTATTTATTTTTTCTTGTGCCAGAACTTAACACGTGGACCTACTTATTTCCACAAAAGTGTTTTGTGACTCTCGTCCTCTGTATTCACATATACAACCTCATCCCAGTTGCATTAAAGGTGTCACCTAGAGAGAAAGGACATTGTCTTGCCCAGGTTAAAATGTCTTAAGGAAATAATGAGAAAGAACAGCACACTCCTGTTATTCTGGACCACTGTAATGTCTTATGTAAGTTGCTAAATGGAAGACAGTACTAAAAAAAACAATTGCAATATGGACTGATGTGACCTAAAATGAGAAGTTGAAAATAAGAAATGAAGCAGAGCAAGTATGTGTAAATGAAACCTTTGCCAAAAGGTCCTTTCATCTTTTTATTTTGTAAGTTTCTACAGTTTCTTCCATTATAAATAAGAAGTCTCACTCATTTCCTTGCTTTAAAAACACAATTCTATAAAAAGTGACTGGTATCAACCTGAATAGCTATTATTTTCTTTAAGGTCAGTATTTAAAGACAACCAGGGAAATGTGGACAGAGACTCAAGATTTTCACCGTTGTATAGACAAGAAAGTAACAAGATTTCAACTGAGGACCTCTTGAAACTCGTGTCAGAATACAGACGGTATGATTTGTGGAAGCTCTTGAAACTGACAGTGGCAGTCACATTGCCACATTTGATTGTTCTCACTCCATGATGGTATTTGAATCTCAGATGTCTGAACTCCGCTGGAGATGGATGCCTCCAGGTGACTTCGTATGTGCCCAAATTATGCCATACCATCAGTTTGTTGGATCATAAGGAAAAGCATGAGGCAAAGTTATTTGTAGCTGTATAAATGAACCCTAATATTCAATATATTGCCTGAAATAGCAACACTGCTTACTTTACTCCAGAGTCCACAATTTAAGCACATCAGGGGAGGAAAGTGCCTCTTCTATAGCAGCATGCCTTTGTCTCCCTTATACTGTATGCAGGGTACCCACTCACACTATCTCTGAGTCCTCCTCTTGCACAGGCTCAGGATATTTACAAAGTGAGTACCCTTGCCCCCTGCTGAGTCACTTAAACTTGTAAACTTCTTAAATTGACATGATAAACAACATCCTAGAGGGGTAAGGGCCGTGTTGCTAGAGTATAGAATTGCAATTACTTAGTTAAGCTTTTAGACTTCTCAATGTGACATAAAATATCAACCATTACAACTGACATTACAATATTTCAATGAAGCCTCACACCTTAAGATATTTAGCCTCACTGGTGTGCAAGTAAATATTTAATAACTGACTCTAGAGGAAAAAATGAATTAGTACTGATGGCCAATATCTGTCATGTGAATTCTACCACTGATATCAAGCTGCTAATGAGATGTCATTGAACTTAAGACTGAAAAGAGATATGCAAACCATTATAAAGCCTTTCTACCACACAATTGGACATAAACAACCTCAAGGATAGGGGTAATCTTATCATAAGTAATAAAATAATTAGCAAGTAATGAATTTTGAGTCCTTATTTACTTTGTGATTAATATAATTTGTTTAATGTTAGATTTATATCATTTAATTATTAATGCTAGTTGCATTTAACAAATGGCATACAAAATTCTTGAAAATATAGCAATCAGTTTTTACCAACCTGGGAAGAGTTGGCCCTGAACCACCACTACAAGTATTCCACTTTCAAAGTAGATTTTCTCAAGGGAATAATGCTTAAAAGTGTTATCAGCAACTTCCACACTACTACAAAGGAAGACTGGGGGATAAGTTTTTAATAAAGCAGGGGGAAGGAACTGCAGGGACTCCGGTCCAGGGAGTGAATGCAGGGGAGCAAGATGAGGAAGGACTGGAGGCCCGCATTCATGCACGAGGCAGGGAAAAGCTTGTTTGTTGATTAAGAGGAAAAACATAAACCCAGCAACTGTACCAAAGACCATCTTGCTCTTAATACTTAACATTCATCATGGAAAGCATGATGGTTAAGCCAACTTGAACACCTTTATGTTAACAAACTATAAAATTTGCTGTCACAATTGTTTGGCCCTTTGTATAAGCAATATCTGAACTTGGAAAAAATAAATTTAAAATATTCCTCAGAATACCTGTAACTGACTCCCCTGTGATTTTTATTTTCACTGGCAGTAGCACATAAATTTCACTTTCCAAAATTAAAGTAGCTAAACGAAATTACCTTAGATGATTTAGGGTCTACTGCATGCTTTTCTCAAAACTCAGAATGATAGTAGATTTTTTTTCCTTGAAAATGAAAATAATTGTGTGTGTGTGTGTGTGTGTGTGTGTGTGTGCATTGTTCTTTCACAGAGCTGACCGAATCAGCAAAATGCAGACCATTCCCGGGATCCTGGACATCGCTGTGGACAACGTTCCTTTGGAACATCCAAGTATGATGATGACTTCAGAATTTGGTTATAGGGTTTTGAGCATTCAGTGGAGTTTTTTGTTCACTTGCTTGGTTAACTGATCAATTAAACTTTTCGAGTTTGTTTTGTTTTGTCCAAAATGGAAACTCATTATGGAAATGAAATTTGTCTTGGAGCTTCTTAGTTCTTTCCTTAGACAATGAGTACTGTAATAGCAGAATATTTATCTGGGATGTGTGAATCAGTGAAGAATAGCCAGGTGTTAAATTATGTCATTTAATCCTTAAAACCCTGGAGTAAATCAGGTTCAGACAGATGAATTAATGATATCCCATCGAGGGGATAATCTATATTCTGTCCAGTTCTCTGACTCAAAGCACAGGCTGACTCAGCCATACTGTGTAGCCAGAGGGCTGCTCTGAACCTTGGTGTAACCCCCACTGAGCGGCAAGCAAAGATTACAATGGAAATATTGCTAGATTCTGTTACGGCACAGAGAAGATCTGTGTTTTTTAAAATATATTCAAAAATCCTAGGTAGGTAAGGAAAACAATAGATTTTTAAAAATTTTTACTAGTGTATACCTGAAAATTTCAGAATTCAGAACAAGTTCAGGTTTTTTACTGTGTATAACAGCCAGGGAGAGAGTTGTTACCATGGAATATTTGAGTTGTCACTAGTTTTCCATTTTTATAATTTTCCACAAAGCATTTTAACACAAAATATAATTAACATTCTACATTAAGCCTTGACTCGAAATCATTTTATATTGATTAGTATGAAAAAGCAGAAAATAAACTAAGCCGTTTCCTCTACCTGACTTGAGAAGCTGGGGCTTCTATGACATATGGAAAAGAAAAACAATGAAAGAGAAAGCTAAATATTCTCTTTGAAAGAATGGTAGGACATTAGAGTAAGTCAAACATAAAATAAAATATTATGATTGATTTAGGGAAAAGCTGTGCTGTGACTCACAAGCACATGTCTATGTGCTTTAGTGAATACAGGAAGATGCCTTCTGGCTAAAATACTGTAAGCAGCCTTGCTGTCCTTCATTCCTATAGCGGAGCCTTCAGACTACTTAGTAACAGAAGGCTGATGTGTAAATTCCTACTGATCTCTCTGGTTTCTTAGTTATTCCTACAAGGTTATACTTTAAAATTTTATAAAGAGTGAAGAGAAATATAAAATATCCCATAACAAATAATGTCAGGAAGGCTCCAAGATCTTACTGTAGAATCATTTCACAGAGAATAATTAGTATTAATCTATCTGATACTAGCAATAATAAAACTAATAGGCAATTTTTTCTGTCATGTATCTGTATTTGTATTGTTTATATTAGTAACATAGCAAAGGTCAGTGGGTTATTCCTTATTTTATAATATCTAGTTAATATATACAGAGGATCATTTACTTTTTAAGTAAAACAATATGAAAATAGTTGTAAATACATCTAAAAGACACACCAGCTTTTTAGACATGAGTTTACTATTATATTTGTATTTTTTCTACTTAGCATGCGTACATCTTACAATTTTTATCCTGGCATCAAATAACATAGTTTGGTACACAAGTCGAAAGTTTATATTTTGAGTGCATTTGTGTTAAAATGTTAAGTATTAGTCACTTGTTAAAAGAACCATATTAAATGACAAACTCTTATTTTCTGATTTTTTAAGACTGTGTAACGTCGTCCTTTATCCCTGTCAAGCCTTTCAACGTGATGGCTCACTCAGAACCCACAGTGGAGGTGGAAGAATTTATTTATGACTCGACAAAGCACTGCCGTCCTTACAGAGTATACAAAAATCAAATTTACGTTTACCCCAAACACCTTAAATATGACAGCCAGAAATGTTTCAACAAGGTATGCGGTCAGCTTCTGACAGTAGCATCTTCTCTCACACAAGACGATACAAGTGCACCTCCACATTACTGGCCAGCATTTCAAATAGCAAATCATTTGGAGAAAATAGTAAGGAGCTATGTGACCCATCTTAGAATTGTGTAAAGATACACAGTTCAGAAATATGTTACTAATCTTGTCTGAAATCATCCCTAAATGAATCATATTTGAACCATTTTTTTAAGTTTCTTATAATATTCTGAAAACAATGTGGCTGCCCCTTTCAACATGAGCTTTTTTTTTCCTTTTGAAAGCTTTGTATATCCTTCTGCTATTTCTGAGCACTGTGTATAATGTCATAAGAAAATGTTGGTTAGTCTACGTTTTCCAGATTTAATAAGAAGCTACTTATTTTAGGCACTTATATTGTTTTAGAGTGTTTTTGAAAAAGAAACTACAATTTCCATTTTCCCCCACTGTCATTTCAGGCACGAAATATAACTGTGTGCATTGAATTCAGAAATTCTGACGAGGAAAGCGCCAAGCCTGTGAAGGTGAGTCAAGTCTGCAGGAGTCGGGCCTGAGGACGGAGGAAAGGTTCCGGGTTATTGGCAGGCTTTTAAAGTGCGTGTGGTTGAAAGAGGAACAATTTGATACATTTGCTTTTGATTTTCTGAAGTGTGGCTGATTTAATAGGCATCCTTAACTAAAGCTGTTAGAAAGGCCACTCTTGCAGTCCTCTTAGCTTTTCATGATTTGGAAACAAGGAAACCATTCTAATGTGAAATAAATGCAGAGATTACCCTCTGAAAGAAGATGCCCTTTGCAAATATTAACTGGGTTCTTGATTCTTCCTGTGTGATCTGAAATGCCACCCCTCGGCACTGTCTGTGTGCTCTGTGGGCACCATAGCATTGGCCTTGTGACTCAGGCAGTGGCCCAGGAGATTCTGGTGTTTAAGGATGGTGTGTATAGCCTGGTGCCTCAGGGACTGGAAGAAGGCACTGGGAATTCAGTCTCAGATGTCGATCACATGATCCAATAACATCAATAAGACCGCAAGGTTTGTATGAATTATTTGAAATTATAAAGTTGGAACTGAATGCATTTTTAGAGCTCACATTTGATATTTACTCTTTATGTTAAAGCTTCAAACAACATAAAATATAAAAATTGTGAGGAAATTGTTTTTAGAGGTCCTGCTGCCACATATTCCCAATTTCATTGAATCGGAGGACGGAGATAGTAAAAGACAAAGCTAATTGTGACTAAACTAACCCCACCATCATCTGAGACAGTATCCTAAAATAATCTGACAGGTGCGAATCATATCCTCTGAGGTATGCTACCAGGAAGGTTTGTAGTATTATTCAGAACAATGACTAGATAATGTCACACAGTGGAAAGAGAAAAAGTTCTTCAAAATCATCTTAGCCACTGCCATTGTCCCCAATACCAACCTCCACAAAAGCATTAACTTAAGGAGAGAAAATTAAGTGAAATGTAATTGTTGAACAAGGACAGTGAGCAGACATGCTCGGCCTCATAAAGTAGAGGTTTTATGCAAAAATTTCTCAGAAAGCAGAATAATCACAGGTGTGTAAGCCTCTTGTTGCACTGGATTCCACGCACCATACAGAGATACAGCAAGGTCAGATGCCAGACTCCAGGAAAAGGGTCTAAGCATTAGGCTAAAAGCGTTCTAAGATGCATAACTAGAAATTTCCACGTCCCATCCACTGGCTTGATTAGGGATGGAATAGATTAGTGTCACCATGTACTGGAGCCTGGAGCCAGACCTGTCCTGCCAGCTCAGCCTAAACAGGCGGAAGCCGCAGCACCCAGAACTAGGATCCAGACAGTCCTTGGACCTTAGTTGGACCTTAACTCTAGGACAGAGCTGATACGCTAACCCCTTCTGGAAGTCACGCTGCAGGAATCAGTCTTGAACAAGTTACCCTTACTTTATAATCAACGGTCAAGTTTTTGGCTCTGATGGAATTCCTATAAAATGAATAAGAACTCCCAGATCTCTAGCACCCCACTGTATAATAAATGCGGGGCGGCACACCCACAAAGTTCAAGGTTAATTGGAAGTTAGGTCAGCCTGGTTTGTTATCACAAAGTGTGCCTTGGTCTTGCGATTGGTAATGAAGGCTTATGACTATTTTTTAGCTATTTCAGAAAAACGTAATTATCCCCCTCATACATTGTTACACAGTGCATATATGGAAAACCTGGAGGGTCTCTCTTCACCTCAGCCGCCTACACAGCAGTTCTGCATCATTCCCAGAACCCGGATTTCTCTGATGAGGTAAGGGCCAGGTCTCTACTGCCTGTGCAGCTCTTAGCAAGGATAGGTGAGTGGATTTGATCAACACTCTGTCTAGATCATGCCTCAGACCAAGGATGGGCCTTGGCAGGTATGTGCTTACCAAGATTTATAAATGCCACCAATTGAGTTTCTCTTCCAGTATGTTACAAATTCGCACATTTGAGCACAGGATTGATTTTTTTTTTTTATTGTTTTGGTTTCTTCCAAGGAGACTATTATTTTTCTTTTGTTTCACTGGTCAGAATATTAACCTTCCTAACCATGGCAGCATTTGTGTCATAATGGAAAGACCAAAGGACTCGGGTGTGAGCTAACACCAGCCTTTCCATCCATTCAGATAAACTGAATGAACTTGCAGTCATCTATCTCATCACTGCAGGAACATCCCCTGCCCTGGCCGACTTGAGATCGCCTCAGTACATGCCAAGCCCCAGGCTGTATTCCACTTGCATTCCATCTCATTTACTTCCCAGAGCAGTTCTTACAAATAGCCACTATTACTACTTCCCTGCCAGAAAGAGGAGGGCTTTGCCAAAAACAAACAACTACTAAGCGACAACCAGAATTCAAAATAGTCCTTGTGATGACTGCAGACCACTCTGCTTCAGCACATGTAAAAACATCATTGGATCAATGGCAAATTACCATATACATGTTAGCATCTGTAATAAACAGCTCCACACAAACAAATTTCAGAGATTTCATTTAATTTCTAACCATAACATTCTGAAAGAATGCAACCTACTGATCTAATGCCAGGGATGAAAACACTCTGATCTTTTATGGTTAATTCCATTGATGCTAGAACACCTTGGCACCATGTAGTAGCTTAAAACAATACACATGTTATCGTATAGTTCTGAAGGTCAGAAAATGACGTGGCCACAGGACTGAAATTCAGGTGTCAGCAGAGCCACCTGCCTTCTGAAACCTGTAAGGGAGAATCTTTCCTTGCCATCCCCAGATTCTACAGACTCCACACTCCCTTTCTCTCTCCTCCTTTCTTGTGGTATCTTACCCTGCCCTCTGCTTTTGTTCTCACATCTCCACTGACTCTGAGTCTCCTGCCTTCCTTTTGTAGGGGCCTTTGTAATTATAGAGTGCTCACTTGTAAAGTCGGGATAATCGCCCATCGCACGGTCCCTAACGAAACAGGTCCATAAAGGCCCTTTTATCACGCAGGTTAGCACATTCACCGGCTCTGCATAGCGAGACCTGGAAGATGTGTTTGGGAAGCATTTTCCCATCCACTGCACCTTGCTGCCCATCAATTATTTTAAAGCTAACTATAAAAGCACCAATGAAACTGCCTGCCTGGATTTTCTTCCTACTTCTGTGTCCATTCAGTGCAAGTAATTTTCCTCTGTAAATTCAAGACAGAAGGCGAAAAGAAAATTAAGAAGAGCTATTACCATAATACCAAATATTTACTGTACAGATTGAGACTTTAGCCAAAACTATAAAAAAGTTGCATTCTTTGAAAAAATTGTATTTTTAAATCCTACTACTAATGTAGGTTTTTCATGCTTTTCATGCTCATGTACTTTCTAGAGTCCTCATAAAAGCTATGAGCTTTTCCACATGAGAACATGTGTATTATGAACAGCATGGTGGTCTCTCCAGTCCAGGTTTAAAATTAAGGTTTTGTTTTCTTAAATATGGCAAACATGGTTGCATTAATCACAAAAGTGAATATAAATTCTTCCAAGGCAGTTATAATAAAATATGAATATTTGCAGTATTTAAACAAAAGATGTTTTGATTAGCTTTTGTTTAACTGGAATTGTGGGATTTTTTTTTTTTTTTTTTTTGGTACTGGGGATTGAACTCACAACTGCGTGCTTGGCAAGGCAGGCCCTTATGCTGCTGAGCTAGATCCCCAGCCCTTTAACTGGAATTCTTGCATGCTGATTGCATTCCCATGTGGTCTTAATGAAGAAAAAAAAAAAAAAACTCTTTCTGTTGCATTGTTTATTACTGTGTATTTTGAAATATGTGTTGGCTTTGATAACTAGGTTAGCATATGATGTACAAAGCATATGTAAGCTTATAAACCATCCAAATTCAGGGATTCTCAGACTTAAGTCCACACATCAGAATTATCTGGAAAGCTTGTTGAAGCACAGATTACCCCAGATTTTGGTATTCAATATGTCTGGGTTGGGGACTGAGAGTCTGTGTTTCTAAACAAATTTCTAGTGACACTAAAACTGCTGTTCCAAAAACCACATGTGTAAAACTATTGCCTTAAATTCTTTCTTGAACACTGTGAAAATAAATTAGCTATATGCACGGGGCATCTAATAAAGCAGATGGTAGGTAATTTGCATGTTGTTGCTTGAGTTGACAGTTCTGAGAACTACTGCTGAGTTGCTGATACAGGGCTGAATACAGTCTACCCAATGGGATCTTGGAGTCAGCACAGAGCTCCTCAGAAAACATGGCTTTTTGTTCAGGGAGATCCTAGTACTAACAGTCCCACCCCCAAACCCCTAGCGTCTCTGACCTGTCCTTTTCACAAGGCAATGGGCAGTGTGCAATTAAATGATTTATCTGACAGGGCTTTTAAAACTGAGAGGCCCTATACATGTAGACAGTTATTTCAAAACATTTCTCTGCAGAAATATAAACTTACATATAATATAAATATTTTACATTTATTTATATTTATTAGAAGCATTATATATAAGTTACAGCATGATGTTTTGACGGAATGGTTCATTTTTTAGTAATCACAATATCATATTTAAATGTTTTATTATTTTTTGTTAAAGGAATAGATTCCAGGATTAAGTTACATCACTTACCATTTCCACATCTCTCAGCAGTGTGTGTATGAATTGCCTAGGGATCTTATTAAAATACAGATTTTGAGTCACTGTGACTGGGGTAGTGTCTGAGATTCTGCATTTTGAATGTGTTGTCAAACAGCACTCATGCAACTGGTTCACAACCTTGTTTAGGAAACAAGGACCTCCAGTTTGCTCAATTCATGTCCCTCAATGGTAGTTTCTTTATCTGTGATCTGTGACTTTCTTGCATTCTACAATTAGGTCTCTCTCTCTCTCTCTCTCTTTCTCTGTCTCTTCCTCCCTCCCTCCCTCCCTTCGCCTCCCTCTTTCTTTCTGTCTCTGTCTCTGTCTCTCTGTGTCTCTCTGTCTCTGTCTCTCTCTGTGTCTCTGAGTATGTGTGTATTTAAGCATGTATGTGATTAGTCCATACTTTAGTAACATAAATTATCTTAATGATAAACTCTAGGTATTCTGAATACATTACTTACTGTTAGCACAGATTTTTATTGAGAGTTAAATCAGTACATCCAATATTATAAAATGTGGGCACATTTTTTAGTTTGAAAATTTTTAAATACTGTGCGTTGTCTTGTGCTGACCATCGGCAAATTATTTTAACATCAGTCCAATGAGGATCTCTTTCATTGCAGGTGAAAATTGAGCTACCAACACAACTGCATGAGAAACACCATATTTTATTTTCTTTTTATCATGTCACATGTGACATCAATGCCAAAGCCAATGCCAAAAAGAAGGAGGCTCTGGAAACATCAGGTACTAACAGGGAGCAGTTGAGGTGATTTTATGTGTTATCCATCTGACTCCAGGTGGAAGGTATTTTTAAAAGTTCTGATTTATTGAACTGTTTAGTGAAGTTAATTGTTCACAAATCATAAATATCTTTAGTTTCATTCCTTGCCAGAGATGTTTGTATCCAAAATCTTTCTCTTTTTCCTTTGCACAGTTGGGTATGCTTGGCTTCCTTTGATGAAACACAATCAAATAGCTTCTCAAGAATATAATATCCCAATAGCAACAAGTCTGCCTCCTAACTATTTAAGCACTCAAGATCCTGCAAGTGGAAAGGTATTGAGTTATATATATATTGACTTAAGAGGAAAAATATCAGCTAAAAGGCATGAGGTTATCTTTTTTCCCTGCTACTTAAATCAGAACCACAGTGTTCACAGCTTTTGTGCTTATGAATGGAGTTTGCCTACAATATTACAAGTCTTATTTAGTTATGGCTACTAGAAATGGACTACCAAAAATAATTCCCTGATATTGTATTGGTCTCCTCTATCAGTATTACCAAATATATTTGCATCTTGCCTTTCCTGTCTCATAGCAATAGTAAAAATAGCATAAACTAAACTTTCTTTTTTATTATTCTGAATTATCACAATGACAGTAAGAAATTGTTTTCTTGCAGCATGGTGGGAGTGACATTAAATGGGTTGATGGTGGCAAACCACTCTTCAAAGTAGCAACTTTTGTCGTATCAACAGTGAACACTCAGGTGAGTAGGTCACTCGGAAATCTGAACACCTTCTCCAACCCAAAGAATCATAACAGAGCTCCTTCTGCCTGCATAAGATGAGATTGGTCATTCCATGAGAGGTCAGAAGCGCAGGTGGTACAAGACTAACAAGGCAGATGTTTGGGGTATAGTTCTGTGTCTCTCTGAAGATACAGTCTCCTAAGTCCATGAGCCCAGATGTCATAAACATCAGATCAAAATACTGGATCTGCATTTGACATGTTGAAACTTCCTTTGCAGTATAATTTCTTCCACTAATAACATTCAGACATTGAAATTAAATATTAAGAATGAAAACTTCGGCTATATACTACAAAATTAAGTATCATTTCAGCACTTACCCAGGGCCATGAGACTGGCAAAAGTTTACTTGAGAATCACTTCAATTTCTGACTTAGTGACCCTAGACAAATTAATTAATCCACGCTCTCATCATTATTTCCTCAGCAAGGAACTACGTCAATAAACTATCTCTGCTTAAGGTTGCACTGAAGATAAAAACAATTTCACCAACAATATGCTGTTTAAACATATGTAATTATTATTATCATCATTGAATCACCACAGGGTGAAGTGTCCTTGGATATGAATTATAAACTACAAAGCAAATTGTTGTAAATATATACAATATGAATTTCTTCTTAAGTTCAATATGCATCTACTTTTCCATTTTTTTTCGGGCTCCTTTATCGCTAGCCCATACTTGGTTGCTAAGAAAAGTGAAATAGCATTTACTGTTAGAGATAGTTTGGTACATATAATTTGTAGAATTATCTTGTAATATTCACCCAAAAAAGGCAAATTCAGAAGAGTTTAAGAGATCTGTCAGCATACTAGAGATGCAAGGAATAAAGCCAAGGGCCTGGATCTCATTGCAGTGTCCCACATGAGTCTAGCCAAGAGGCCTGGAGCCCACAGCAGTATCTTTATGTGTTCATGTTAAGAGGCTGAGGACTCCATGATGGAAGACTGAAGGATCTATGCCAGAAAGCCCAAGGGCTAGTACTAGAGGCCAGAGAATCTGTTCCAAGAGCCTGAGAAGGGGCTGTGCCAGAAGGCCAAGAGATCTGCACTAGACCCAGAAAGCGACATTCAAGATGAAAGTGAGAAGCAGAGCTCCCTGGAAAAGAGCAGCACCATCCTGGTGAAAGGGATGACCTGAGTTCCCCTGACAAGGAGAACTGAAATCCTGTCAGGAAAATCAGGCTCAACAAAGCTTCTCCTAGGAAATTAGCAGTGTGCAACCTTCTCCTCCCATTATCCTTTTATGCCATTCTGACAGCAATCATCAGGTGGGTGTTCTATGCTCAGAACCACACTGCCTCAGTTCAGATGGGTGTTCACACTCAAAGTGACTGTTAGTTAATGCACCACAGTTAATATATATATACGTATGGTCCAAATTTCAGTAGTCTCTGATATTTGAAGGCAGATTTAGTCCTCCTGCCCAGTTCTTTACCCACAACCCATTAAACTCATAATTCTCTGATGCCAACAGCCCTAGTCAGATTTCACAAAATGGTCCATCTCCAGGAAACTCTGTTTTACTTATCTCACATTCTCCTGGGTTGCCCTTTGTAAGGATTAACACAGGTCTCCCTCTAACTCATCCCATGCATCCTTTCTCTATGCCCATGTCTACCATCTACACATTCTCAGAACTTACTTCCATTTCTAGGTGCAAAAGACTCTGCTCTGTCCTGTGCCTTTCAGCCACAACGCATCCACTGCTTCCCCCAATATCACTTTGATACTAATAATTCCTTGATCAGGAAGGCCATGCCTCTGTCTCTCTTCTTTTCTTCCTGTCATTGGTCTCCATCAGTTCACACCAATCCTTCATATATCGCTCAACTCTCACTTCCTCCAAGAAACCTTGGCTGTTCCCTGATCTCACAGACAAAGCTGAGCTGTCTTATTATGTACCCTGATGGCATCCTGCTTTTTGTGTGAAGCTTTTATCCAATCATGATTAAATTGGGTGGATGAAAGTCATGGCACGGTGCTGGTCTCCTGGATGTAATGAAAGGGCCACATAGCAGAAGTCAATTTTGCCTTCCAAGGGTTGATAGAAGGTTAAATTTCAATTAATAATGTTGTGGGTTAATCAAAGAAATCATATTTAAAAGGAAACAGCTGTCTTTAACTAAGAAAAGAACTACAGCTAGAAAACAGAAAACACACACACACACACACACACACACCAGCCTGAGTGGAATCCATGCCTCAGATACTGTTCTGGAATGTTCACTGCCAATGAAACATGTAGAGTGATTTTAGCTCTGCTGATCTAGCTCACTTCCTAACTGTGTAACTCAGTGCAGAAGTTAGACAATTCTGGAATAGTCTTCAAGGGTAAGATTTGGTTTTTGGTTTTGGTGTTTTGTTTTGTTTTTCAGTAATGAGAATTAAACTCAGGGACTTCTCACTGAGCTGTATCCCCACTTTTATTTATTTCTTTCCTTCTTTCTTCTTTCCTCCTTTCTTCCTTTATTTTTAAATCTTGAGATAAACCCTTGCCAAGACGGGGCTCAAACCTGTGACCTCCTGCCTCAGCTTTCAAGAGTGCTGGGGTTATAGGCCTGCACCAGTTGAAAATCACATAATCTTTTTTTAATGGACTTCCTACTATCAAGCTGACTCAGACATGTTAAGCTTGAAAATGTCCCTATGCAAGTTAAAAAGTACACGGCCTCATATGTGTTCAATAACTTATAAAAGAAATTGGTAGAATGTTATGGAAGAAGCAGAAATGGGAAAACACAGGTAATGTGAAAAAGCAGCAGAGCTACAGGAAGCGATTCTCCAGCCACGGTGCCTTACAGGAACGACACCTAGAAAGAGCTGACTTTGTCAGCTGGAGGGAGCTTCACAGGTCCCAAAGTTCCCAGGACACTGGGCGCTTTGTTTCTGACTTCACAGCACAGCCCTGCATGTGAGCTCCAGTCCTGCAGAAGCACCCAGCTGTCAGCAACATGAATATTTGCAACACAATCTGTGTGTCATGAGAAACAAGTATTTCCTTGCTGTTGCAGGATCCACATGTGAACGCATTTTTCCATCAGTGCCAAAAAAGAGAGAAAGACATGTCTCAGTCACCTACCTCGAATTTCGTCCGTTCTTGTAAGGTAACATGATGTACAAATAGTTTTGGCGGTCTCCGGAGTAAAAATGGGCAACAGAGATGTTTCATTTTTCACTGAGTAGCAAATAAAGAGATGTTTAAATACCATATCAATTCAGAGAGTAAAGCATTAAATTTCATAATTTCTAAGTAGCTGTGTCTGTTGATTAGAAAAAAGAAATATCAGGGGTTTTTTTTCCTAAAATAAATATGAAAAACAGAATCTACTGTTGTAAGCTACTGCTGTTGACTGGAGTTCTCCCCACATCACCTTCAGGCCCACGTGCCAAGCTCACTGCAGCGAAGATAAAGCAGATAAAGAGGAGTTGTGAAATTTATGCTCTAGTTCGAAGATACACGAGCAGAATAAGCTCTACTATTTTTTCTTATTATTTGTTTCATAAATTTAAATTATACATGTACAGCATGATGTTTGGAGACACAGTACAACGTATAACAGCTGTCAGGTTTTTGTTTGTTTGTTTGTTTGTTTTGTTTTGTCTTTTTGAGATAGGGTCTCGCTATGAGGGTCAGGCTGGCCTTGGGCTCACTTTGCAGCCCAGGCTGGTCTCAAAGTTGCAACGATCCACCTGCCTCAGCCTGCCAACTGCTGGGATTACAGGAGTGCCCATTGGTCTAGGGCTATGATTTTCAGTTTGGGTCTGACAGCTGTCAATTTTTGTGGTGAGAGCACTGCTCTCATCTGGCCTTTTACACCAGCATAATATCCTCCAGGTTCACCAATATTGTTGCAAGTAACAGTTATTTCCTTCCTTCTTGAGACAGAATAGTGAGCTATTATATAAAATGCTATATTTTCTTATCCTTCCATCCACTGATGGATGCTTAAGTTGATTCCATATATTGACTTATGAATAATAGTGCAGATAGATTTCTGATGTCCTGATTTTATATCTTTTGGATATCTACATAGCAATGGATTTGCTATCATGTGGTAGTTTATTTTAATTTTTTTGAGGAACCGTCATTGCTGTTTTCAGTAATGACTGTACTGATTTAAATTCCTGCTAGCACTGTGTAAAGGTTCCTTTTCTCTGCATCTGCAGTAATACTTGTCATCTGTCTTTGTTTTTGATGCTATGGATAGAAAGCAGTCTTGTTAATTAGCTTCTCTTTTCTATTATTTTAGTCTTGAGACAGCTTCCTAAATTGCTAAGTTGCCCATGTTGTGCTATAATTTAGGATTCTCTGCCCTCAGCATTTTAGAGTGCTGAGATTATAGGTGTACACCATCATGTCTGGTGTCATTTGTCTTGTAATAATAGCCATTCTGTTTTTTGGCATGCTTTGCTTTATTTTGATTATTTGTTTTATTTTGTTTTTTGTTTTGAGACAGGGTCTCACTATGTTCAAGGCAGGCTGGCCTTGAACTCCTGCCTCTGCTTCTCAAGTGCTGGGATTATAAGCTTGTACCACCATGCCTGGCTAATTATAGCCATTCTCCCAGGGATGAGGCAATAATCTTACTGTGGTTTTTTGCATTTATGTGATGATTAATTATACTGAACAGTTTTTTTTTCTTTGCTTGTTGGCTGTTACTGGATTTGGAGGGGGGGTCTCTAGAAATAGCTACTTAGGTTTTTGACCTATATTTTTTAAAAATTGGGTTATCTATTTGCTCTGGAGTTGTTGGAGTGCCTTATATATTTTAGACATAGATCCAATAATAGATGAATACCTTACAAATGATTTCTCCTAATTTATAAATTGTGTCTAACTTTGTTGATTGTTCCCTTGCCTATGAAGAAGCTTTGTATCGTGATGTGGTTTATTTTAACTTGATTACCTATACTTTTAGGATCATGTACAAAAAAATATTATTTTCCTAGATCACTGTCCAAAGCTTTCGCTCTATGTTTTCTAGAAATATTAGAACTCAGTTCTTGAATTTAAGCCTTTAATCCAGAACAATACTTTAAATTTATTAAGTATCTTTTTCTGCCAATTTACTACAGAATTTGTTGAACGTCGACAAGATACATACAATCATGAGTTTTCTGCCTATAATCTTGAATCAGCTCTTCAAAGTTTTGGTACAAAATGAGGAGGATGAAATAAGTACAACTGTCACCAGGTACCCATAAAACCCCTGGAGAAGAGATTTTATAACCTTGCCAACATACAATCTACTTTAACTCAATAATCATGTTCTGGTATAGGTTTATAATTCATTTGGATGTTTGTATCAGTCTTAAGTATTTATCACTCTTGAAGTTTTACTTTCTAATAACTTATTATGATCATTAGTAACATGCTAGACTTCTTTCACTTTGTGTGTTAAAAATAATTTCTTTTGAAACATGCAACTAAAAGACTTAATATGGAAAGACTGGTCTATGATTTACTCAGTTTCCCTCATGGGGGAAATATATACGAAGCTACACAATCATAATTTTTTGCTGTTGACTTTGATGCTCATCATAATCCTCCAAAGATTGGTCCAGGTTGTTCATTTATCAATAATTTATTCCTTGATGAATATTACTCTCTGATATGAACATACTGTAGTGTTATTCTAGCAGTTCACTTGTTGAAAGACATCTGGATTGTTACCAGGTGGGACTATTATGAATAAACCCCACAAATCCCCCTATAAAATATACTGAGTAGCTGTATTGTTTTACATTCCCAAATGAACTTTTTAAAAAACAATAAGCATTTTGTTAACTACTTTCATTTTAAATTTGATTGCACTAGTCAAATCACTAATGTGGGTAGTGATGAAATCATAATTTCCTTTTATAGAGGTAGTGTCTTGAATTAATGATTTACTGTTACATTCCTATTGGTAATGTTTGAAAGTCTTTGCATTCTGAAAAAAGAATTACTATGGGCATTGAAAGGGTTATAACATCTTCCTTACAGGAATATTGTCTTTTCCAAAATTAGAGCTCTTAACCTAGTTTTTTAAGGTAGAGACCTGTAGTTCTGGAAAATGAAAGTGTCTCTAACAATTTCAAAGCCAGAGATTAAAAGCAAGTTTGAAACTAGCCTGGCAATATAGGAAGACCTTGTCTAAAAAGAATCAAAAACTACATCTCAGCCTAATGCTTTTTCCCAAAAGTGCATATTATGCCTATAGGTTGGAAGGCATGCCCCTTTAAAATAAAATGTGACTTTAATCAGAAGTCAAAAGTCTTAATTTTTTATTAGGTGCTAAAAATGATTCCTTTTCCATGAAGACAGCGTCAGCAAATGCAAAGACTATAATTGGTTCATTGAACTCAAGCACAAAGCTTCCAGTGGGATATCATAATCAAAAGACTTATAGCTTAGTGTTCACAATTTCTAAGATTAGAAATGCATCACAGATATTGCATATAATAAATGCCCACTACTGGGAGCGGAAAGCAGGTTGAAAGCAGGACATTTGCTCATTCATTCGTTTACTCACTATTATGTGCCTGCTTGCACAAAGCGCTCTAAGGACAAAGTCTGCCTTCTTGAGAAAGACCACTGAGCAGTTTTGCTTTTCCAGGGTTCTGACCGACATTGTGGCCAAATGTCACGAGGAGCAACTGGATCACTCTGTCCAGGCATACATTAAGGTATGAAGCTCCCCTCAGTTCTTGTTCATATCCCATGTTGCATGCTTCATCTTGTTTCCTGTCCGCAATCAGTGGGAAGCTCTTTCCCCATAACTGGACAGTGCCCACCCACCATAGTTAAAACAAGAATCCCTCTTAGTGGCATTAATGGGCTGGAAATATTGCTTAAATATGTAAAGGCTGTGTGTTGATGCAAATGAAGATTAAAATGGGGAGAGAGGAACAAAAAGAATAGAGAAAAATGAAGAGTTGTCCTTTTGAAATTACCATTACAAACATGTGAAATTCCTATGCTAAAACAAGAAAGACTTGCGCTATGGGTTTGTTGAACGTGCTGCGCTTCTTCCGTAATGATTTCTTAGCTCCTCTTATTGTTTTTCTCAGGCATTATTCAATTTTCCCAGTTACTGTATCTTTGTACCTGCTTCTGGTATGTTAAGTCCTTTATCTTCCGGCATGAACCACTTGTCCATTCCATCAGTGTGCACTGCTTCCTCAGCGTCCTCCGTCCAGTGTTCACTTGGAGATGCTTCTATGCTCATTTCCAGTTGGCCTGTGAATCACTGCCAGTGAACTTGTGATGCTGTTTGCACTTTCATAGCTCCTCCCTACATGTCCTGTCATGGATTGAAAGGCAGACCCCATCCAAAGACACTTACAGAAGACCGACATTTCTATTTGCATAGATTTTATCTTTTTGAGAAATGGACTTTTTAACTTAAGAGAATATATCCTGTTAATATATATGAATGTTTACACTTATACATTCTAGATGTCTAGAAATGTTAGAGAACAATTGTGCTAGAAACTTGATTTGTAAAGTAGTAATAGTTACTGTTACTATTCCCAGTGCACCTGTAGAAGAATAGAACTAAAAATTACATTCTGTAGTACCGGTCTGTATGAAAAATTTTTTTTCATTACAATCTTATATCTATATATTTTCTACATGCTAGAAATAATGGCTGTCTTCCCTAAATACAAAAACATTAGTGTGTGCCTTTCCTTAAAATAGCCTTTGTAACAAAAAATAATCGGTTACTTTACAATGATTTTCCTAAAGGATAGTTTCACCTGATAAGACCCACAGTTTAATTGTAAAAGGCCAATTCCAAACACAAATGGCTTTTGAGTTTTTCTCTTTTGCAGAGAAGGGGTCATAGCTTACTTTTGTAGGGTACTGATGACTTTATCATTCAGCAGTGTTATCTGACAAACGTCCCACTTTTCCATTTCAATCTCTTATGGCATTGAGAGGACAAAATAATTCCTTAACACATTTTTCACACAAACAGCCTTATTTTCAACCCAAGTGTTTTTTTATTCTTTTCAGTGAAATTACTGGAAATTACTAAGAATCCTCTGGTACTGTGATTGTCTGACCCAGGCAAGGCTAGTTGGTTGTGAGGACCTCAGATCCTCAGCTATTCTGTGATAGCATTGAAGAGACATTTTGCAGATGCATATTTTCATGGTCTTTAGTTTTAATCAGAACATCTGAAATCTCCTGACAAGGCCATTTTACTTTACAGTATAGGAGATCGATCACTTAGTTTTAAAGTGTTTTGAATTCACTTTATGTAGAATTTCAGGTTGATAGTGACTCCTTTGGATGTTTAAAAATATATTTTAAATATATAAAACAAATTCTTTCTAGAAAAAATTCAACTGCCTTAAACTTTACTCTGGAAAGAGTACTAAACCTGCAAGAGAGAGACTAGGGTATAGCAAAGGTTAAATTGTTAACTTGAGCAGCTAGCCTTGCTAAACTTCAGTTTCCTGTTCTGTGAAGTAAGATGAGATGGATCAAATCACAGGTGACAGCCTGACCTTGACCAGAGTCTGAATTTTTTACTCCAGTTAGGAAAACAATTCTTTAACCTTTTAGGTAGATATAAAGCCCCACAATAAGAAACATAGTGAAAACTGATGGACTGGTTTCAACGCCTACTTGGATATACGTGAAAGATGTGCTATTCAGTGTAATGTATGTTTTTTCAGAAGTAATTAAAACACCATTTCAAGTTCAGTGGTGCTAAATGCTGCTAACTCACTCCATCAACAATATCCAAACTGCATACATGTTTCTTTCAAAGCTGTGTACCCTAAGTCAGTCTCATTAAAGGCCATAGTTTCCAGCAATTTATAGTACTGACAGGTCCTTCCAGTCAATTTTTCAAATAACAGTATTTCATCTCTGGTTGAAATACCCTTTGTCTCAATAACTGTACAGGAAATTAAATAGTTGGTGATGACCGTTACCTCCCTGTGAGGCATAATCCACAAAGGGAAGAATTGTGTTGCTCTTGGTTTGAGCTGGTTTCACGGGTCCATTAGCTCTGTGTTTCACCTTTGAGACCAGCTTTCAAAACTCCAGCTCCAGCTGTGGTGCTGATGTTCTAGAGTTCACAGGAGCGACAGATCCAGCAATGAATACGCCTTTGCTCTGAGCCGGTCTCTTACCTGCTGTCCCTTCCAATTATAGTGAAGTTGCAGCAAACCCAATTGATAAGTAAAATATTATAGTTTAAATTGTAATTTAAAGCTAGCATTTTATATTTAAAATATATGCATGTTCTTAAAAGACATGACGCAATTCTGAATGAAGCCAACTGAGCATTTCTGAATTGCCCAGTAAACTTTTGTGGTAAAAATATAAGCAACATTCGTTATCTTACTTATGGCGGGTGTGTGTGAACCTCATGACAGCTGTGTCTAAGCATGGAATGGTAGACCCTGGGCTTTGGGAGCTCACCTACTCGCCTCTAGAAGGCACTAGCTTCCCCACTTGGCTATTTGAGTAGGTGCTCTACCCTTTCAGGATGAAGAATTGCTATCATGCCACGCGTTACAAGTGGAAGGAAGAAGGGGAAATGTGTCCTAAGTAAGTGGGTCAAAGCCCTCCGTGATGCCTTGACCATGTTAAATGGCTCTTTCTCTTGATTTCTGCAAAGAGAGTTTCAAGGAGAGTTTAGATGAGCATGGCTCTACTCGTGCGAAGCCCTCAATAGGAACAGGCGTGTACCTGAGCCTTCATGTATTTAATGATGAAATCTAGCATGAGAAATAACTTTGAAAAATCAGTTATTCATGTGGCATAATTTCTGAGGCTTTGTTTTTTGAAGTGATTCACTTTTTGGGTTTCTTCAGTTCGTGTTCAAGACCAGTGCATACAAGGAGAGAACAATACATGAAGAACTGGCTAAAAATGTGGCTGGCCTCCTGAAATCAAATGACTCAACAACAGTAAAGCATGTCCTGAAGGTAAGTAGTTCAAAGACAGTCCGTTAATTCTCTTACTCCTGGAAGTTAACAAGACTCATTGATTTAACAGATCATTTCTGACATAACCTTCCTTTTGAAATTATAGCATATAAAAACATTAAGCAATGAAAATCTGTTTTAAGAGACCCTGAAAAAAAAATAGATTGTACCCAAGTTAAGTGCCTCAACCTAAAGGAGTGACTATTGAACATGATCTAAAACATTGAAAAATGTCAAGTGTTGCACAAAGAAAGTTTGTTGGATCCATTTGACACTTTAACAGGAAAAATACGAAGAAAAGGATCAATGATGTTTTAATGAGTATACAGGCCACAGGGAAAAGGTAGAGCAAAAGGCATTTTCCATCTAAAAAAAGCTGAAACACATGGAGTAACATAAAGTAAAATGGTGAGGACTGAGAGTGTGGTTCAGGGCTGTGTGCTGGTCTCCATGGGCAAGGCCCTGGGTTTGATCCTGAGCATGGCCTAAAAGAAAGGATTGTGGGAAGCTTATAAAGTAACTCTAAATTATTACAGAATCATGGCTTTAGACCCAAGCTAAATTTAGTTATCTATTGTGCCTTGACAGATGAACAATTGATCAGTAAATAGCTACAAAGAGAACCTGGGGTCAAAACACATCAGTATGAGTTTACTAAAATTAAATTATTGTAGGCTATGGGATTTGTTTGAATTAGCGATGTGTCTATATCATCTATTGATTGTGTTTATTCAACAAGTATAATATATATATATATATCTTTTTAAGAAAAGTTCTCGCTATATGGTTCATGTGGGCCTTGGGCTCACTTTGTAGCCCAGGCTGGCCTCGAACTTGCAACAATCTGCCTGCCTCAGCCTCGCAAGTGCTGGGATTATAGGAGTGTGCCACCATGCCGGGCTCAACAAATGTATTTTAATGCCTTCTTTGCAACAGGCATTTTGGATATATTTTAAAATAAAATAATAATTACTGCCTTTGGGAGTGTTTTAGTTACTTTTCTCTTGCTGAGACAAAGCACCCAATGCCCACACGTTAAAAGAGGAAAGGTTTATTTAGCTCAGTTTCAGTCCAGAGTTGACTGCCTCCAGGGCAGAGTAGTACATAGCAGAGGACAACAATTCATGGCAGCAGAAGACAACAAAAGTAAGCAAGAGAAGAGAGAAGACAAGCCTTTTTCTGTCCCATCTATCACCCTGGGGTGGGTATAGCACTCACACCCTTAACCCCAGCCTTGGACCATAAATCAGTCACAGACTCTAGAGTCAGCTGCCTCTGAAAAGCCTACACCCATGACTGCGTGGGCTTTAGGAGGACATCTACACACAAACCATAGCAGAGAGCTTACATTCTACTGGGAGATAAAAACAATAAACTACAGATTTAGTTGGCTAATAAATTATGAGGTATATCAGAAGGTGAGAAGTAGTACTGGAAAAGAATATGCAAAGCAGTAAGGAATGACTGGACATGCTGAGGGTCAGGGGTGAGATGTGAAGGGTCAGTAGAGGGGGCAGGACAGAGCGTAGGGAGAGGGTAGCTCCTGCGCGCAGAGTAGATCAGAGATCCTAGAGCTGACTGCAAGGGAATGTTAGAGGACAGTGGAGGAGGAGGAGCAGAAAACCTTGCTTAGGTCAGAGGTAGCCGCACAGCAAGAAGGTTTGCAAGAGGTCGCCATGAAGCAAGAAGAAAGGGGGCCTTTTTTGAGACAATCAAGAAACTAAAATGCCTGGTGTGTTCTTTTACCATAACTCTGACAAAGATCACTATTTAGTTTCAAGTAATACATCTTAGCATGACAATGTTGTGATATTACATATTGTAAACACAGTTTTATTATTATTTTATTATCATACCATAGGATGATAATTTCCTTATCGCCTTTTTGGTTTCCTAACAGCATTCCTGGTTCTTTTTTGCAATTATCCTAAAATCAATGGCACAGCACCTGGTTGACACAAATAAAATTCAGGTAAGATTAGAGATAATATTGTAATGTGATATCTAACAATTACACTGATGAACATGTTCTCATTTAGCTCCATTTTTATTGGCTTTGTAAACTTTAGCAATTTATGTTAACTGCTTTTTCAGTGTGAGAAATAGTGATGTAGGTCAGTGCAAGCCCACTTAGAAACAGATTCCAGAATAATATTAGGAGTACAAAAGATTACTGTAAAAAAAATAGCTATAAAGGACAAAAGAGACAGAAGAGAAAATAGGAGAGTCTGATACCTGTGAAAGAAAATAGGGAAGGAAAAATGACTAGCTAAACAAAGCCTGCCAGTGAGCAAGAGTTAGCCAGGCCAGTGGGCACTTTTAGAGCAAAGACTGATTAAGGATTCCCACCATGGGCAGATGGTCTGGCCCTAGGATCTCTGCCAGCCCACTGAGTGGGAGCAGCTGGTGGGCAGAAGGCCACATTGGCACGAGCATTTGATTAGATCCTAAAATGAATTCTTCCCAGTTTATTCTCTCTTAAGGGGACATCTGAGCTATGCCCAGCCTACAGTTCACATGGCCACACTGCACGCGTTGCACGTGTTCCTGAATCTGCTCCCCACCGCCCGTGCCGGCCTCTCATCCTGAAAGGAAACAGATGAGGGAAGCTAGTGCGATTGGTCACGGCTGCTGTAATGGCAGTCAGTACCTTTGTCACATCCCTCCTCTGCAATCCAGTCTACATTCCCTCAGCCTTGCTCACAGCTCTGCAGGCTCTTGGGATCCACCTGACTATGGGACCCACAGCCACCTTCCAGAGCTGTCTCACCATCAGGTCATCACACCCTACCCAGGCCAGGGTTGCTGCATGGACAATTCACAATGACAGTTGGGTAGAAAGGACCAGGAAGCACCCATGGCACCATTTATGTGCCCCACGTATTCCTCTTAGTTCCCACTGGGATGAGGCCCATGGGAGACTCTTGCATTTGATAATAACCCCGATCAGGAGGGTAAATCAACAGCATTGCTTAGGGGGAGGATGATGGGAACTAGTGACACTATACTGGTTTATTTTCCCGCTTGTGAAGAGGTAGTGTCAACACTTCTACCTGGTTGTCCACCTGTCTGGCTCCAGTAAACAAAAACCCAGGGCAGTGCTACTCCAAGGACCAATTTTGTCACTGTAAACTATACATTTGGGACAAGGTAAATGACTATTGGGTGTATCTTTGCATCTAGTGGACTTGTTGTTAACAGAACATTAGTCAGGACTCCACTTTGAACCCCTGTAAGGCTCAGCTCTAACAGAGTAAACATGGTGATGCTTTGGTTTCCATTGTTAACTCATGACCTATGTCCACCAGTACTTGAAATGCATGAGTATTCCCTCTCCCCAGGCCACAGTAGACTGAGTAAATGGTTACCAGGCCCTTTGCAGAAGAACTGAGAAAAGCACCATAGTATATGTTCTGTTTAGTATCGAATCATAGCTTTCCTTTAGGGGCTCTGCCTCCTCTTGGGTCAGTGTGTACCAGATCTGAAAGTTGATTCGGGACTAGGAGCAGAGAAAGAAATTGGAATGTTTTATCAGCATGAACACCCTCATCTTCTAATTGTCCAGTCTTGCCTTCTTTGTGGATGTGATTGTGACACTTTGTTTAGACCCTCGAGATTCCACACAGCATTAACCTACTCTACAAGTCCCCAAGAGTCAGAGCTCCTTGGTGGAACATCCAGCTTTGTTATTTACTATAATTGCAGCCCCAGCTCTGGGAGATTAAGCACAACACATGGCCCCTTTTAGTGTTGTGATGCATTATCCCCATGGCTACCAATGAGTCAACATGTAACTGCTTATCCTACAAATAGGAAGGAGACACCGCCAGACATCTTAGTGATGTAGATTCCCTATACCCCCTTGATGGCCACAGTGTATGACATGTCTTCTGGGCTTTCCTTGGGAACTACATACTCCAGCAGATTTTCCTGTATCATTGAACACCCACTCCAACATGTCCACGTCCCACCTTCTCTTTGCCCTCTCTCTTTTGCCAGAACACCTCAAACATTTCAAATTTTGGTTCCATTGTCTATTCCAAGAATTCCAAAAGCCACTCTTAAGAGTGAGTTGTCTATCTTCAGAGGTCTTACTTGATTCTTGGTCCTGAAAAATCCCTTTGCTTTTTACAGTCTACCTTTGATCAAACAGCCTCACTATTCAGTACCAAAAATGTTCTCTGGCTCCTGCTAGCTAATTGTTATGAGCTTTTAGTATCCTCTCCCATTCTTTATTAGGCCCAGCAAATGTACAGTTTTTTAGCCTGATCCTTAGGGATAGAGGTAAGTCACCTCGCAGAAGGTTTTTCCCTATTTCCTTCCAAGGACTAGACCTTACAGTGTCTTTTCTTTGGGAGAAGAGCTGATTGCTAACAGGGGAGGATTAGAGTTAAGAGAACCACTGAGAGTTAAGAGAAGTGCCGAGGGCCACCTGTTTGGGGTCAGCTGCCCAGAGGGTTCTGCCCATGCTTCCAGACCCCAGGTGTTTCCAACTCTGTCCTCGACCTCAGAGTGACAGAAACTCTGTACCTTTAATCAACTCTGCAGTTCCATCTTTTCACTCTGACCTATGTTTGCTTTTTGGCTGAATCACCTCCAGAGGTAAGAGTCTCCTACCTGGGGGGATGAAAAAAATCTTCTACAAAGATCAGAGTAATTCCTGTCTCCTTGACCTGAAGCCAGGTTGGGATCAGAAATCCCTTTCTTGACCCTCTCTTTCAGGGGCTTTCCTCCCAATTTTCCTACCCTGGATCATAGGAAAATATTCAGTATCATCATTTGTTTCAAAAGCATTCACCTTAAACCTCTCCAAGGCTATTTGTACTTTTCAAATTATGAAATGAATGGCTTTCTCCATCATTAGGAAAATAGTACTCATCAGTTTCAGGAGTGCAGGAGGTCTAAGGGAGTCAAGAGAGATGTATAGGTTTGATCCCCTGGACCTGCAGTGTAGTTAAGCAGATGATGTCCCGCATCTGACTCCAGCTACCCTGGACAAGGTGAGTTCTGCCCTCACCTGTGTGTTCTCAATCTGATAGCCAGTAGAGACCTTCTGGTATCTTGTAGTGGCCACACCTTGTATTCTGCATCACAGATTTTATTCCTAACAAAATTTCTGTACACCTAAAATCCAGCCCCCACATCCAGGACCTATTCCTTATGACAGTGGTCATGGCCCAGGTTCTCCTCCCTATTCCAGCTTCATCCCCACTTCATGCCCTCTCTTCACTTCTTTGTTTTCCTGCCCCGAAGCAGGTAATTTCACATCTCTGGTACAGGTTTTCCTCCACTTCTTGTCTTTGTGGTATTCTGGGGGACAGTTGAAAATATTCCTAGTGAATTTATCAGATCCTGTGTATTTGGGTTGAGTTGCAGCGGACTACAAGAATAATTTGAAGGGTAGGCACACAGAGGAATAACAAAGGGAATGTGGAATTGAAGAGACTAATACATGCCCCTGTGCACTGAATGTGGCATTGATACACTTAATGGACACAATTGTGTCCTGATGAGTGGAAAAGTGATTGTTGCTTTCCTATAGATGAATTATTCATCTTTATTGTCCAAGGTATATGGAACAGATTGAAAATAATGTATGTGATCATCTTAGTTACTTTTCTCTCATTGCTGAGACAAACACTTGTTCACATTTAAGGAGGGAAAGGTTTATTTAGCTCACAGTTTGTGAAGGTTTCAGTCCATAAACAGCTGACTCCAAAGCAGGGCAACATGGCAGAGGAACAACAGTTTATGACTGTGGAAGACAGCAAGAGCAAAAGACGTAAATGGGAAACCTTTTCCCTTCCTTATATTGTACGCAGACTACCTCACCTTGGGGTGGGTGTAGCACTCACACCATCTCTATGCCTTCCTCTTGCACAGGCTCAGGATGTTTACAATTAAGGAGCCTGGCCCCTTGCTGAATTGCTTAAACCTCTAAACTTCTCAAGTTGGCACAATGTATCAACTACTAAAAGATTAATTAAATTAGATTGATTTGTGATTAATTCAACTGATTTCAACAATAAATTGTAATACAAAGAGTAAATTCCAACATGGAAGGCTGGGTGCTCATAATTTATCCATGTATAACTTTAGCTGAGTGAAGCAGTGCACACCATAATACCAGCACTGAAGAGGCTGAGAAGAGAAGATTGCCCCAAGTACAAGGCCAGCCTGGCCTACATAGTGAGTTAAAGTCAGACTGAACTACATGGCAAGATCCTGTTAGACTGAATGAATGAAAGAAAGAAAGGGCTCTACACCCAGGAAACTCAGCTGGTGGCTGAAGTGAGTCTGTGTACCATCGAGCCCCGAGCCCTGGGAGAATTTAAAATCATTGCCCCAGGAGCTCAAGGACCTGCCCAGAGCCCAGCCACACCAGGTTTCAGGTTTCAGGCCTGAACATGACAATGAAAACTGACATTAAGATTAGTGAAGCATATGGACTCCAAATAGCCATAACCAAAATAAAACTACACCCAGACATATAATAATCACCATCCCAGAAATCCAACATGAGAATAGAATACTAAAAGTTGTCAGAGAGAAAAGACAGATCACCTATAAAGGAAATCAGAATCACAGCAGCCTTCTCAACACAAAAGATGAAGTCAAGAACAGCATGGAGTGAAATATTTCAGATCCTAAAGGAAAATGATTTTCAACCTAGACTGATGTGCCCTGAAAAACTGTCCTTCAAAAGGGATGAACAAAAAGATACTTCCATGCCAAAGAACAGCTGAAAAACTTCATGAACACGAAGCCAACCTTACAAAGAATACTCAAAGACAGTCTAGATATGCATGGGAAGAAACCACTAAGCAAGGTAGACAATTAAACAGAATGAAAAGATAAACATGAAACAGCAGAAAGATAACATGTCAACAATAAGCCAATATATAATAGTTACAACCATTAATGTAAATGATCTCAATTCAACAATTAAAAGAAACAGACTGCCAGAATGGATCAAGAAACAATATCCAACCATATGCTGTTGGCAAGAAACCCATTGAACCAAAAAGGAAACTAACAGACTGAAAGTCTAAGAGTGGAAAACAATACTTCATGCAATAACAACCTAAAAAAAAGTAGGGGTAGCTATTCTGTTCGCAGATAATGTGAACTTCAAACCAACAATGATCCTAAGAGATAAAGAAGGTTCCTACACACTGGTTAGGGGAAAACTTAAAGAGGAAGAGATAACTATTTTAAATATATATGCACTAAATTCCAGAGCACCCAGTTATACACAGAAAATATTAACAGAAATGAAAAATCAAATAAGCAATAACATAATTATAAGAGGAGACCTTAACACACCATTGACACCAAGGGACAGTTGAACCAGACAGAAAATCAGCAAAGCAATAACAGAACTGAATTGCACCTGTGAACAAATGGACTTGATAGATATATACAGAGTGTTCCATCCAACAACATCAGAATATACATTCCTCTCAGCAGCACATGGAACATTCTCTAAAATAGACCATATACTAGCTCACAGAACATACTTAAATAAATGCAAAAGAATTGAAATTATCCCATGCATGTTATCAGATCCTAGAGCCATGAAACTAGAAATTAATGATAAAAGAAACTGCAAAAACCCTGCAAACACATGGAAATTGAATAATACACTCTTGAGCAATGAGTAGGTCACAGAGGAAATTAAAAAAGAAATTAAACAATACCTACTAGCAAATGAAAATACAAATACAACTTACCAGAATCTGTGGTATGCAATGAAAGCAGTGCTCGGAGGAAAATTCACTGCACCTAGTTCCCACATCAGGAAAACAGAATGAATACAAATAAATAACCTGATGTTACACATCAAACATGTAGAAAAAGAAGAGCAAGTCAAGCCCAAAGCCAAAAGAAGGGAGGAAATTATAAAAATCAGAGCAGAAATTAACACAATAGAGACGAAGAAAACAAACCAAAGAATCAATGGATCAAAGACTTGGTTCTTTGAAAGAATAAATAAAATTGATAAGCCCCTAGCCAACCTTATTTTAAAAAAAGGAAAGAAACAGCTCAAATTCATGCAATAAGGAATGAAAAGGCAAAATCACTACAGACTCTGTAGAAATACAATAGATCATCAACACCTATTTCAAAAACCTCTACTCTCATAGGTTCAATAACACAGAAGAAATGGACAGATTCCTAGAAACATATGAAGTATCAAAGCTGGGTCAAGAAGATGTAAAACTGCTGAATAACCCAATTTCTATTAATGAAATTGAAAATGTAATTAAGTCCCTACCTACATAGAAGAGCCCAGGCCCAGATGGATTCACTGTGGAATTCTACAAGAAATACAAAGAAGATTGAATGTGGACACTCCTCAGACTCTTCAATGAAATCAAAAGGGAACCAATTCTTCCTAAGTCATTCCTGGAAGCAAATACTACTCTAGTACCAAAACTTGAAAAAGACCCACTAAAAAAGAGAACTACACGCCAATCTCCCTAATGAACACAGATGCAAAAATCCTCAATAAAATACTGGCAAACAGGATGCAGCAAATCATCAAGAAGATTATACACCATGACCAAGTGGGATTCATCCTAGGCATGCAGGGATGTTTCAACATATGTAAGTCAATAAATGTAATCCACCGTATCAATAAAGCCAAAAGTAAGAATCACATGATCATTTCTATAGATGCAGAAAAAGCTTTTGATAAGGTCAACACTTATTCATGATAAGAACCTTACAGAAAATTGGAATAGATGGTCTCTACCTCAATATGATAAAGGCCATCTATGACAAACTAACAGCCAGCATCATATTAAATGGCCAAAAACTGAAGGCCTTTACCTTCAAATCAGGCACAAGACAAGAATGTCCCTTATCACCACTCGTATTCAACACAATACTAGAAATACTAGCCAGAGCATTAAGACAAGAGTGAGAAATAAAAGGAGTAAAGATAGGAAAAGAGGAACTTAAATTATCATTATTTGTGGATGACATGATACTCTATATAGAAGACCTCCAAAGCTCCATTGAAAGACTCCTAGATATAATAAATAAATTCAGCAATGTAGCTGAGTACAAAATCAACATTCAAAAATCAATAGCATTTCTGTACACTAACAATAAAATCCCTGAGAGAGAAATAAAAGAAGCCACACACTTCACACTAACTTCCAAAAAAAAAAATGAAATACTTAGAAATTAATCTCACAAAAGAAGTAAAAGATCTATACAGGGAAAACTATAATACCCTGAAAAAAGAAATTGAAGTTGATCTCAGAAAATGGAAAGACATCCCTTGTTCATGGATAGGAAGAATAAATATTATAAAAATGGCCATTCTCCTAAAACTGTCATACAGATTCAATGCAGTCTCAATGAAAATACCATCAACATACCTCATAGATCTAGAGAAATCATTCCTAAAATTCAATATGGTACTGGAATAAAAACAGATCTGAAGATCAGTGGAATAGATTAGAAGATACAACCACAGCTACCAACACACTCAACCACCTTATCTTTGATAAGGGGCCAAACATGTTCACTGGAAGAACCACAGTCTCTTTAATAAATGGTGCTGGAGAAACTGGCTCTCCACATGCCAAAAACCAAAACTAGACCCATGCCTATCACTAAATACTACACTAAAATCTAAATGTTTCAAAGATCTGAATATTAAAACTAAATCTGTTGGAGGACAAATTAGGTAAAAATCTTGAAGACATGGGGTTAGGTAGAGAATTCCTGAACAGGAATCAAACCACATAGGAAATACTTCCTAGAATCCATAGCTGGGATCACATCTTATTAAAAAGTTTCTGCGTGTCAAAAAAAATCTCCAGCATACTGCAAAGAAAACCCACAAACTGAGAAAAAATCTTAGTGAACTGCCACTCAGACAAAGGACTTCTTTCTAAAACATATAAAGAATTTTTAAAAAATCAGACTCCGAAATTCAAAGACCCAAACCAAAAATGGGCATCTGAGATGAATACACACTTCTCAGATGAAGAAATACAAATGGCAACTAAATACATTAAAAAATGTTCCTCATCATTACTCATTAGAGAAATGCAAATTAAAACCACACTGAGATTCCATCTCACTCCAGAAAGAATGGCCAGGATCAAGAAAACTACCAACAACAAATGCTGGAGAGGCTGTGAAGAAAAAGGAACTCTCCTGCACTGTTGGTGGGAGTGTAGACTGGTGCAACCATTATGGAGGTCAGTCTGGATATTTCTCAAAAAGCTGGGATTGGTCGTCCCATTTGTTCCAGCTATTCCACTTCTAGACATATTCCCAGAAGAACTGAAAACATCACACCACAGTGATATATGTGCACCCATGTTTATAGCAGCACAATTTGTAATAGCCAGATCTTGGAAACAACCTAAGTGTCCATCAACTGAGGAATGGATTAAAAAATATGTGGTATTTTTATACAATGGAGTACTACTCAGCTATAAAGAATGATCACATTGGTATATTTATAAATAAATGGATGCAACTTGAGACCATACTCATAAGTGAAATAAATCATGTATATAAATACCGTATAGTCTCCCTAGTGTGATAAATAGTAAGAGTACATAAGAGTTTATGGTAATCATGATTCTCCATTACATTATTTTGAAGCCTTATAATGTCTGCATTCATTAGTTGGAATTATTTTATCCTAGTTTGTTTGATTTTATTATCTGTGATAGTATTAACGGCTATTTTGAACAAAACAAGACAATAGAATAGCCAGAGCTGAATTAGTATTATCTTACTCTGAAGTCCTGCTATGCTTTTGTTTTTCTGTTTCCTTTGGTTCTATCATGTTACATCTCGTTGAATATTATTATGTGTGATAGTATAAACACATTTTCTATGGAAAATGAGATAATATAGTAGCCATTTTTCGTTCTCTGCCATTTGATTCTGAATGCCCTGTAATGCTTTCATTCTCTTGAATGGTATTATACTCTTTTGTTATGTTTAATACTATCGTATAGACAGCTATGCTCAAATATTTCAAAGAAAGAGACATTATGGTAGTTACTGTAAATTATGGGTTGTCTTGTGGTAAAATGCTGTGTTGCTTGCATCGCTCTGATCTGATCTGCTTTGTTATGCCCTCTTTTGTCTTAATCTCTTTAAAATAAAAAAATTTTAAAAAGGAAGGAAGAAAGAAAGCTTTTGTCTAACTCTAAATTCTTTTTTCTTATAGCAAAAATGCACCTATAGAAACATGTATGTATGTATCATTTTTAAACTTTTTAGAAATATTTCTTTCCTCCTTTGTACTCCTCACTCCTTTTTTTGGCCCCTTTTCCTTTTGCAAAAGACCTATCTAAAGCCACTTGTAAAGATTAATGAGTCTTATCTGTCTTAAATAAAAGCCTGTATAAATTCAAGTAGTCACAACTTAGCCATCTCAAACTTTACTGTCATGTGCAGAAGTCCAAAGAAGACTCTTAAAGTTTTATTAAATTATTACGTCATCTCTAAGCCATGCCTTTCTTATCCAGTGTTACAACAGCTTGATTTTGAGGCCCTTAAGACACCTGTTTCTGTGTATTGTCCTGAGATTGTACAGTGAATAATAATCAGGATACACCAGTTATCAGAGAGCATTTCAGACCAATACCATACCTATGCTCATTCCATTATTCACTCATTGATTTCTTAGTTACTGAGAGGGATACTTGATTTTTTAAATCAAAGAAATTTATTATTATTATTTATTTTAAAGAGAATAAAACCAAGCAAATAAAAAAAAATAAAGCCAATCAAAATAAACCAGTGTAAATGATACAGGACTTCAAAACAATAGGAAATCAACAATAGTTACCAAAAAATGCCTCTTGTTTTCTTCAAAACAGCTACAGATCCCTTTAGACTGAGTAAAAATCAAACAAAACAAAACAGAATAGAACCAGTAAAAACAAAATGCATGCAATAAAAGACTTCAAAACAAGATAATAGTAAATCCAAAATAGCTACCATAATAGGTCTTGTTATCTTTGAAATAGCTGCCCATGCCATCGACTATAATGAAATCAAACAAAACAGAATAAAATCCAATAAAGCAAAACACTGAAAATGATACAGGACCTCAAAACAAGACTGTAGGGAGTCAACAATCACTACTATCTTCAGAAAGAGTTCCCCCAAAGATGCTACATTGCTTATTGCTGTCCTCTGAATGGATGATGAGACTACTGTCTTTAGACCTGCAAAGTCAGTGAAACATTAAACACTACAAGCATTAAGTTATATTTTACCTGAACAGCTATCATCACAGCTGTGTTTCTCCAGATCAGTTAGTTGCTTACAGCCAGGGAGAGGGAGTTGGCTCTTCTTGTTTCTCAGCCCATGCACCAGAAGGCGCCTGGCTGTCCCATCAGTGGCCTGTGCATAGCGCCAACTCACAGGGAGGGCTTGCTTCTTGGTGGCTTCTTGCTCTCTTCCCGCACAGTCCGTGAATGGTACTGACTCACAAGAAAAGGCTGGCATCCGGTTGTTCCCCAGCATCCCACGCATGGCACTGATTCACTAAAGAAATGTATTTTTAATTACGTAGAACTATGTGTTCAAAAAGGTCAGAAAAATACTCATTAGGTTTTTAATAGTAGTTATTTTTTGGGAGACAAGAGAAGGGTATTAAGATGTGATAAGTCACAAGATGGTTCATATGGTACTTTGTACATTTTATATTTGAAGAGTTTGCAATTAACATGTTATGATTTACTTTTTGATGAAAGTGCAAATGCATTGTTCTAAATAGAGAGGGACCTTAAATGAATATGATGGAAAGTATTAGTCTGAAGTTAAAAAGTTTTTGTTTTAATATTGCTGTCAAGTTTTCAAAGAACTCTCTATTTGACAATCTCTAAAGTAAATCTTTCATTTTAGTTCCTGTTGAAGTCCGACTTCATAAGTCACATTATAAATAATTTGTTCTTTCCTTAGCTTTCCCGGACTCAAAGATTTCCTGAATCTTACCAAAATGAATTGGACAATCTTGTGATGGTCCTGTGTGACCACGTGATTTGGAAATACAAAGATTCACTTGAAGAAACAAAAAGAGCAAACCACAGTGTTGCCAGATTTCTTAAGGTACAGTTCTGTGAGGCATAATTTGATGGTGGTGCAAGATACTTAAAATGTTAATTGTGTCACATCTCTGTGATAGGAGTGAATAACTTTATTATCTTTTATAACTTGAAGTCTCATTGAAGAAACACTAAGATTAAAAAAAGTATACATTTGTGTGTTACCAAAGCAAAATACTGCTGAGTATCTTTAAGGAGAAAAGTTAAATGTTTGAAAAGATACCTCCTTTTGGCAATATTATTCTCTCTGGCATTTCTGCCTTTGGGGTGACATTTTAGATCAGTGTCAGGTGTGATAATGATACAAAATAACCACTTTGGGAAAACATTTGAGAATTTATCTCATTAGTTATATTTCCACTAAACTTTCTTTTACATGATGAAAAGATCACGTGCTGAACATATAAAAGGAAAATTGTCAAATTAGGCATCAGAACTTCCTTGACTGGATTTATATGAGAGTTAGTCATATTTCTTCAGATTATAGGTAATCATATTAAGTTGAGAAAAAAATACAAAATCAAAAAGGTCAATATGCAAAATTATGGAGTATCACTTAACAGATAATACACTTAGGAAGACGATGGTTTTCTTCTCTTCTTCCTCTTATCCAACTGTTAACTACTATAACATTTGAAAAAAAACATTTTGTTTATTCTAGACATCACAGCATTCTGACAACAATGGTAATTTATAAACTAATGTTAATATGAAATTAAGAAACATAAAGTATATGGAAACTTAACCTGAGTTTTCTTGGGTGAACTTTAATCCAAACTAAATCTTTCTTAAACGTGCTAAAAACTTTATCAAATTATACACTAGATTTGTTCTTATCATGAATGTATGCTTTTCTTCAATGCCTTGCCTCTTGTGTTTTTCTTTCTCTTGTTCTGGTAAAAGAAAAGGATGGTCAGGGATAAAAGGTAAAGAAAAAAAGTTACTCTGGTTTTCTACCATATTTTAACACCTATACGAATAAAGCTTATTGCTATGCCAGTAGTTTATTTAAAGTGCTTAGAAAAGTAGGAAATTTGGGGGAAAATTATACTTAGTCCAGTTTGTAAGCACAATATAGAAATGTCTGCAATAGTCTTTCCTAAACTACAAAGAAAAAATGAATAAGCAAGTCTTTAGAAAACATAAAAGATATCGTATCTACTACCCTTGGCTTAAATGCTCTGTAATTGTTGAAATGAATGAATTTTCCTCAGTGCTTACTGATGCAGAGATTACTGGTGGTGGTACATAAGTTAATATCTCAGATGGGGGCAGTAAAAAATGCTCAGTATTAAAGGAAATGGCACTACCAGTGTTTTGATGGACTCCATAAATCAAAAACCCAGATTCACGACAGATAAACAAATAGATGACATATGTAGATCAAGTGGATTTGAAATTGAACTGGTACACATAATGAGAAGTTTATGGATAGAAAGATTAGCTCAATATATTCTACATCTTAAAAGTCCATCATACTCTATCATGTTTAAATTGTAGTTGTAATAACATTTGTTAACAAAGAATATTGAAAAGAAACTTCTTGGAAGGCTTATTAAATAAGTCATTAGAACTAGATGAGAAAAAAAGGGAAAAGTAATTTTTGAAACCTAAATGTTATCATTTGGCACAGTTTTAAGAAATTAAGTTTGAACTTATAATAGTTTGACATTGTCCATTCCCTGTGTTGGGGTAAATTTCTTGCATTCCCAGCATTTGATAATATTTATTTGCTCACATGAACTGCATATGACTTTTATCTCTTTGAATAGTTAGACGTTAGTAGTTAAATACTGTGACTCTATCACCATTGAAGTTTAACAATTAAAATATTGTTATAGTGTTGAGGTTGTGCCAAGAATGTTTTCCAGGAATGAAGTGAACATCTGGAAAATGGTACATATAAAAAGTAAAAAAAAAAAATGTTTTGGACTAATAAGTATCTTCCCTCACTCTACTTCATAGTGAAGTAATATTTTCACAGCAATTAGGCCAAAAATCTTGTACATTTTTGTTTTTGCTGTTGTATCTTCGAAGTAGATAGGGTTTGAATGGATCCATCATAACCTATGAGTCGTTTTAAATTTTTTGTTACCAAACTGGATTATAACACTTACCTCAGCATACCTATTTAGACACTTTTCTTGTAAGGCACACTACCAAGCAGAGACAGGTTCATTCTGATTTCTATCTTTCTGGTTAGATACATGTATCCTTTTCCCCACTCACTCTACGGTCCCCTGCTTTATTTCAACTAGTTCTTAGAAAACATTTTGAAATAATATAAGATATAAACTTGATATCTTAGTAAATGTGTTTTTTAAAAAATGATGGACCAGTGAGTCTCTGGAAAGGGCAGAGTCCTCATATCTGCTATATTTGGTTTACTCTGTACTTTGGTAATGAGTGACTGTTTTCCACTGATCGCATCTTCACAATCATTGATGCATAAGCTAATGTCCAATATGGGGACAAAGGGAAAGTGTCCAGGGGGCAATGATGGAACTATTAGCTTTGTAAAATACAGAAGAACATGACAAGGGCATTCTTGTGGATCCTTTTCATAATTTGGAATTCTGTAACTCATCCTTGAACCAATTATAGAGTTAATTCTTCCTTACTCTCAGGCTTGCTAAAATGAACATTTTTTATTATAATAATACCTTTTTTAATGTAACTTAGAATATTTGACCTTTAGCTTACTAATCAAACTGAGCAAAAGTTTAATAGAATATGATATTATGTAAATCAGGAATCACCAAACTTTTTCTGTAAATTACAAATGCTAAATATTTTAAGTTTTCTAAGCCATATAATCTGTCACAGCTACTCAACTCTGTTGTTATAGCTCTGAAAGAGTGACAAACATTTAGAAATATGTAAATGATCGAATACAGCTGTGTTCCAAGAAAACACTTTGTATAAAACAGGTAGTAGCCTGCTTTGGCCCATGGGCCTTAGTTTACCAAAACCTGCTGTAATTTCCCTTGAGTTCATCTACAAAGTTAATATAAGTTATGTGAAAACAAAAGCAAAAATTCCTCTCCCCAAGCCTCAGCCATGGGCAGGAGGAAAAGGACACAGGACTCATCACACACTTGGCGAAGCTGAACCTATAGGAAGACTTTTGCAGAAGGAAGACTAACTCCAATGGCCTCACATCCTAGGAATAGTCCCCTTTCTTTCTGTGTCTGTCCCTTGGAAAGAGCACGGCAAGCTTCCACTTTAGGAGCCTTTTTTCAAATTCAAGAAGCCTCAACTTGGCTTTTTTGCTCCCTGGTACCTATCTTTTCCCCATCGTCCCTACTCATGGATGCTAGAGACAGACCTCTTCAAGAACTCAGAGGTCTGATCTTTAGAGTAGCCACAGTCAACCCTAGGATGTGGCATTTACCCTAGTCTGGTTCAATGACAGGACTCACTAGACTTTATTCCATGAATTCAAAGGACTTTTACATTTTCACCAAAGATTCTCCAGGGCCCTGTTTCTCCTGCTTTTTCCTAAGAAATTTCTAGTGCTCAGAGATGTCCTGGGTGTTCCTCTCTCTGCATAGTGAGATCAGGACCCCTTCTCCGCAGGAAGGAACTAGCAGAGTTTTCCTAGAAAGAGCTCCAAGATGGGGATATTGCAAGAGTGGCCAGATTAGAATATCTACCTATAGATGCAGAGCCTGGGAGGATCACACATCTGCCAGGATCCAGCACTGCACAGAAGGCACAGGTGTTCATCCCTCATCCCCTTAGTGCTCTCTGTCTTTCTTTGAAGGCCATGATTCTTCCATCTACCTCTTCCACTCTGTGTCGGGAGATGGAAGCAAACATGTCATCCTCCCTGCTGAACAAAAATTTACAGTAAAAGTGAAAATATAAATGAAGTAATATAGTTATGCAATGATGAATAGGTTCACTACAAAACTCAAAAGAAAACTTGAAAGTAAAATAAGAACAGAAATGACTTAACAAGTAGAATAACCTTGTTAGAGAAAATTGCCCCTGCTTCTACACAGGTGTATTTCAGTGGGAGAATCTTCACTTGGTACACTATCTATAGCAATATTTTATATCTAGGCCTTTCTGAGAAAATCGAATTGAGAGTAAAATTGAGAAGAGAAACAAGAAGTGTAAAACTATTGAAATGCATTATCTTAACTCTCTGGGCAAGAGAGAAATGCATGGCACAACATATGTACAGCACCGTTAATCATTTCCAAGTAGAGTATGTGCTTCTATACCTGAGAATGAATGAAATAAAACTTGACTGCCAAGTGACAAATCCACACAGCAATCTGTCAAGGTGCCTCGTCAAGATAGTCCATGAGTAAATATGGTCAGTGCCTCCTAATTTATTGGTTTCCAGTGCTCTGTGGACTAGTACAACTTGGTTACAGATGAGATGGATATTGGTGTTTGAAAGCAAGTGCAGGTGCTCCTCCAAAGCTACATGCTAAGATTGTCCTTGCTGCGATAAAGACAACTTGACAGCAGAAGGAAAAAGACCATGAGGAGCGCACTAAGTGAAATCTTAGGCTTTCTTCCCCTTCCTTCATTCTTCAAATTTGAACATTGTTGGGAGAAAAAGAGAGCTGCTCTCTTAAAGTGTCCTATGGAATTAAAGATGCCTTCCAGACCCATCTCAGCACCTCCCATTCGTGCTTAGTGCTGTGCAGCAAGCAGTCTCCACTCGAGCAACTGAAGAACCAAATTACTAAAAGGAGCAGGAATAAAATATAACCAAGTAGTTCAGAAGACAACTAACGTCTGTACTTCTCTATACGAAAAGATAAGGGATATAACACTGCATTGAAAAATTCCAGGAAATGTTTCAGACAATTTACACATAAAGGTTTGCAAGTTTCTGATTTGTAAAATATGCTGTCTAGTATTCTAATGAATTTCCACTTGTGGATGGGTGATTAAGCATATTTTAGAGATTTTTAAAGACTCTTATGCAACACGTTTAGCTAAATGTGTTAATTTGCTTCAACATATATACTTACTTTTTCTAAAATCTTTCATGATTCCCTGAGTGCAAATGTTTGAACTTAGAATTTTATCCTTTTTAGCGCTGCTTTACATTCATGGACCGAGGATTTGTATTTAGGATAGTTAACAATTACATCAGCATGTTTTCCTCCGGGGAGCTGAAGGTAAGAATCACAGGGCAGGGTAATTATTTGCTAAACTCTGCATTATAAATTAATAAATTGATTTCTGTTTATATCTGCCTAAATATTAGCCTATCCATGTTCTGTATGGAAAATAATATCTAAATCAAGAAGATGCAGCCTTTTAAAAGCTCAATCTACTAAGTCTCCCAAGTCCTTCCTTAATGGAGGCAAGGGAGTGGACAAGAGTATTTGCACTTCATTTCTATTTTCTGTTGGTGGAAAAGGGAGTGTCTCACTTCAGCTGTAATTTCTATAGTCTGGTTTATGCTTGTCTCTCTTAGATTTTGCACTGAAAGTCTTACTTACTTGGGAACGCTTATTCCTGAACACAGTGGGCAACCCATTTGGATTGCTCATACTACCTTATAGAGAATGTGTGTCAGAGAGATTGCAAAGGTAGGCCAGAGCAATAGTTCTCCAAGTGTGGTTCTTAGGCCAATGAATAGAATCACAGGGGCCAGTATATCTGTCTTAATGAGACTTTCAGGCGATTCCCAGGCATTCTCAAGTTGAAAGACCACAGAGATGTGGTGTGGAATGTCCTGGAGAAAATGAGGGCTAGAAATAAGCAGATCAAGAGTATTATATCAGGTGTATCTGTGGGCTGCAAACAACAGAATCTGACTCCAACTCAAGCAAAAGGGAGTTTTTGGAAGGATATTGGGAGTAAATAGCATTGAAGAAACAGCTGTAGAAGCAGGCTTTGAAAAGAGAAGGCCCAGTCCCTTTACAGAGCACAGGTATGAGCACAAATGAGGGACCATCTGGCCAGGGTGGTAGTGGGGAGGGGGCTGCTGCTAATGCTGCTACAAAATTAATCAGCTAGAGCCATCTTTTTCATCTCAATAATCAGCTTCAGGTTGAAATTCCATAAAGGAAGCAGGGAATAGATTTGTGTTGGGTCTTATACCTGCCTTATAAGGAAGAAAACCAAGGGCTCCTGAATTTAAAAATTCCCCATTAAAATTTCCATTGAGAAAAGGCAATTCCCCAAGAGGAAATTATCTACGTTGGAGAAGAACAATAGATTTTAAAAACCCAAAACTAAATAGTCATAATTCTAAACTTTTAGGTCATGCTTAGGAGCTTAAACATTGTTCTGGAATGGAGAATTATGCTTGGTTATGTGTCATTTGATTTTGAAAATCCAATTCCCTAAACTTTTCTTGAAAGAATGTTCTCTACATGTGCTTCTATTGTACATGACATCTGTATTCATTTAGATATTTAGATATATCTGTATTCATTTAGATATAACTGCAGTAGACCTAAATTGTACATTTTTCCAAAGACCAAACAGGTTGTTCTCAGTGAAGGATAATTAACATAAATAATTACATTCCTATTGACTTCACTGTACAAAAGTATGATCAAATGCTGTCCTTATTTGCAAAGGCAAGATTTTAAATTATTAATGTTGCCACAAATCATAATTCTAAAATATCAGAGAATGTGGGAAATCTTTTATTTTGTGGGCTGATATTAGTGGATATAGTAATGACAGTTTAAGTCTTAAAGAATGATTATTTAACATGTATCAGAGGAAATCTAGGGCAATTATAAATGTGCCAATTGTTCCTACTGGTGTGATTCTTCACAATACATGTGTCAGAGGCCTCACAGACATGTCCAAACTTTATTACTTCCACATTTAGATCTTACTGAAAAGACAGACCTTTCAGTTAGGCAGTAAATAAAAAGCCATTAAATAACATACGCTCAGCAGCAGAGTGACATAGAGAGTTTAGGTCTAATTTTAGATGATCTGCCCCAGATCTTGCCTTCTGCTTGTAGAATTTGTTTTATGATTTGAGTCAGTTTTTGAAGGAGTTCTGTACATGTGATACAGCAAGACTTTCCTCACATATATCATCCCACGTTATGATGTAAGCTTAGAGAAGCTACAAACAGCAAGCAGGATCTTAGCTCATGGAAGCCAATTGTAGGTAACAAATGAGACCATTTCCTGAGGAGGCTCTGAGCAGTCTTCAAAGACAGAGCCCACTGCAGAGGGAACAGAACCTTTCGCATGTGAAAGTAGCTTAGTCATCACATGAAAGTAACTACTTCTTTTAGGGATGAGGTTCAAGTGGAGATGTTTTGTTTGTATTCATTACCTTTATTGATGTATAAATAGTAGTCATTCAGTTTGCCTCTTTTTCAGACCTTATGCCAGTATAAATTTGATTTTATTCAAGAAGTGTGTCAATATGAGCACTTTATTCCTTTGTGTCTCCCCATAAGATCATCAAAAATTCCAGGTAACACACATTTCCATGTTTTGCTTAGTTTCTCTCAACTGAATATTCATTCTTTGCCTTTTTTTTTTATACTGTTTTCCTCTTTCCTCAGTCATGGTTTTATCTGAAATTGTAGCACAGGTGTCAGAGCCAGGTAATCTGGAGAAAATGTGAAAGAAGTTGTTGGCATGATGAGTACAACCCTATATTTCTTCATTTTTATCCTTTTCGCTTCATTAAAGAGAAAGTCAACAAAATTCTAAGCTGAAATTGTTTATATATACACATACATATATATATAATAGTTAAGATAGGTATACTACTAATTGTTATTAGTTCATTGAAAAGAATGATTTGTGCTTATATTGTTTGATCCATGTTTCATGCCTATAACTTGTAATCTGACACCTACTTTGAAGACAGTATGCAATGTATTAACCATCGTTACCCTCCTACTATCTTGTTTTGAAATTTTGTACCATTATTTTTAATAGTTTTTTTCTCTCTAAAAATTAAAAAAACATTAAAAAGGTACAAGGCAAAAAAACAAACCCAAAACAGAATTTTATCCTAGAAACATACTGCCTTACACTTTACTAATTCCAAAAGACAGTTTTATATACATTTCTAGATATAAAAATTACAGGAAGAAAAAGTTACACTTTTGAGTATGGTTTCATTTAGGATTGTCACTCAATACATGTAATTTTGTTAAAGCAAGTTATCCTGAACAAGTTGTACAAGGAAAAAAACCCTTACATTGCAAGGAAGGGAGAGATGGAGGGAAGTAAGAAAAGAGAAGGAAAGGGAAGGGAAAGGGGAGGAGAAGGTGGAGAGGGGAGGCGAAGCGGAGGAAGAGGGAAGGCAAACATAAACATCTGGCACCCTCACTTAAACCAAAGAGAAGACGAGGTTGTATGTAGAGGTGAGAACAGAGCTTCATATTTTGTTTGCTATACTTACTAGCGCAGAAATAGTCTACAGGTTATTTTCGTGTATTACTTTTGTAAATTAAAAAACAGGAAAGTCATGATAGAGGATGAGCATTACTCATTTAGACATCAGAAAGTAATCAAACAACAAGAAAAAGAAAATATTGAAACAACTTAGGAACTTGAAATGCTTCTAAGCAATGTGTAAACTATGCAGAAGGCATGATTTTCGTATTCATTAAAGCAGAAGTTAAGATGATATAGAACCTTTTGTAACTGTTATAGCTTATACTAATTTTTAGAAGGAAAATTACATTATGAAATCTATAAACATTTTGGCACTTTAATCTTAAATACAACTTATGTATATTATCTCATTGTTTTCTGATATATAAAGCACATTCCAAACAAAAAGAGACAAATATGATATATTGTACTATAACAATTTCTGACTTTTTGTGGTTCTGATTTGAATTTGTTTTCTAAATTAGTGTGAGGTCATTATTGGTCAGCTAAGCTGGTTCAGATATTCAACAGGGCAAACTCTTATCAGTCATTTTGCTTCCAGTAGCTATGAATGAATAGTTCAGGAAAAGGTCTAATGCATCTTTTTGAATGTTGGATACCCTAAACATTGAGTATATAAATATGTTTCACAGCAGGCATATTTTTGTTAGAAAAATATGTGCATATATTCAGGGCTAATAATTAAAATGTTTCCCTTCGTGACATTCTTTTTTAGGGAAACAACCACCCTAAGATATTCTTGAAAGATGGGAATGTTGAGATTTATTTATAATTTAAAGAATATATTTTAATTTTCCAATATAAATAATACATAGCTAATGAGTATGTGTGTATGTCTAAGTATACATGTATCTAATCATTTTGTTTATTTATATTAAATCTAGATCCTTTGACACCTTCAGAATCAATTCAAGAGTTACATGCCTCAGGTAAATAAAATTTATATTGTAATACAGATATTACAACTTAACAGCTTTCATGTAGTAGTTAAGAGCCATGTCTGTAATATGTAAACTATTCAAAAGGGTAACTGAACTTTTATTTTGCCACAGGTAATGTAATGATTCTCTGACTTCAATTATTTCATAATTTACTAACAATAATTTTTTATAAATTCTCAAAGCATCTGAAGTTTTCTTAGTGTATGCCATAAATAGACTTCCCATATAAAGTGCATATTTTCAGTATGACTACTCGGGGTTGTTGAATCTGTGTCCTCACATATGCTATCTGAGCTTCTGAGCTATTTCTGTGCTCTTTTGGTTAACTTTATTTTTATATAGGATCATTCTAAGTTGCCCAGACTGACTTCAAACTCGTGATCCCACTGAATGTATCTCCCAGGACGCTGTGATTAAAGGCATGCACCCCACCTCCTATTTTTATAAGCAACTTTATATTATATTATACCATATTTTATTATTAGCTATAGTTACCATGCTATACATTTAATCTCCAGCATGTGTTCATCTTATAGTTAAAAGTTTATGCCTTTTAACCAAAATTTCTGAGCCCCTTCTTCATTTACTAGCCCCTGCCAATTGCTTTTCTACTCTCTGCTTCTCTGAATTTACCTATTTTTAGATTCTACATATATATGATATCTTGCAGTATTTTTATTTCCATATTTGGCCTGTTTCATTTAGCATTAGTGTTCCCTATGAATAATATTATGTTGTATTTTATTTGTCCATTCATTTATGAAGGGGCACATAGGTTTGTTTTCATATATTGATCATTATGAATAATGTTCCAATAAATACGAGGGTGAAGATACTTCTTCAAGATACTGATTTCGTTTCAAAAAAGCTAAAGAAAACAAGTGCCAATGAGGAGGTGTGGAGAAAAAGGAGCCCTTGCACACTGCTGATGGCCATAAGAGTTAGGATAGCCATTATGGGAAGCAGAGTGGAGGTTCCTCAGAAAATTAAAAACAGAACTGTCATAAGACCTAGCAATTCCACTACTGGATACCTATCCAGAGGGTTTAAAATCAGCATGTCATAGAGACACACATTCCCATGTTTATCACAACACTATTCTGAACAGCCAAGACATGGGAACAGCTTAGGGTGGCACATGGATAACGCAAATGAAATGCTATTCGGCCATAAAACATGAAATTTTGCCATTTGTAGCAACTTAGCTGGAACTGGAGATCATTATGATGACTAAAATAAGCCAGACAGGGACCACATGAGTGAAATCATGTGAAACATAAAAGTATAAAAAAATTGATCTCATAGAATTTGCAAGTAGAAAATGGACCAAGAGATGGAGGGGGGGTAGGAAGGGAGGGGAAGAGGTCATACAAAGAATTAAGATGTGTTCTATACATGTACCAACTCCCGCAAGGGAGTTGGAACGTATTCACTATGTACTACAGCAATGTACTACTGAAAACAAAAATTATGAAAAAGAAGTTAAAAATGAGGTAGCGATGACCAAAGGAACACACATCAAACAATTCTGAATAAATCCATTATTACTGGAAATTATAATATCTTTTTCCATTATTCCAGCTGCATGTTTTGTAGCCCCTGTAGCCAAAGGGCGCCCTGTCTCTTCTCTCGCATCGCTTCCTCACAGCCTCCCTGATAAAGCAGCCTGTCCTGATTTTACCTCTACTGCTGAATTCCTAGTTCCTGCAAATCCAGTCATTACACCGTCTCTGTCCTGTTTCCTCTTCTGTATCATGTAGCTCTCTCTTCTCTCCCTACTCTCGAATTCATTTATATCCTGCATCCATCTTATTAAGTAAGTAAAACACAAGTCTAAGGAGGTCACTGGCCTCAAAACCCTTAGTGTTTTAACCTTTCCTACAGAAATGTAAATGATTGCAGGACATAAATTACAGTAGAGGAATTTGTATTCAAGTTTTTCCATCATCTAACTCCATCCTACCCCTGAAGCCTCAATTCTTCCCACTCCTCTTTGGGTGGCTGTGCTTACTGACCCCCAATTTCCTGTCCTATACCCACTGCGTCCATCTGCTCCCTCAGATATTTGTACACCCAAGTCTTAAGCATCTTTACAGGCCCAGCTCAGCATATCCTTTCCTATAACACTTCCCATCTCCTACAGACAGAATATGTGGTTTCAACACCTATAATATTGTAAAAGTGCCATTTTTTGGAGCAATTGGCCGTTTGTATCTGCTTTTGTTTCTGTACACAGAACGTTCCCCTCTCTTACTTAATGTTCCCAGAGGATACAGGGTTCATGTTTAGGAATATTGTTTTACTGAACCCCGCCTAGTGGTGGAAGGAATTAAAAACAGTTGCCTTACTGTTTATAAAATGACTTTTCTTGCCAATAACATGATATCTTTTGTTTCCTCTCAAAGATATGCCTGAATATTCTGTCACAAATGAATTTTGTCGCAAACATTTCTTAATCGGAATTTTGCTCCGAGAAGTTGGCTTTGCCCTGCAGGAAGATCAAGATATCAGGCACTTAGCTTTAGCCGTCCTAAAAAATCTAATGGCTAAGCATTCATTTGATGATCGATACAGAGAAGCAGTAAGTGTCCTTCCTTTCTTCCCTCCCTAGGCTCTATTTAATGGCTCTCTGCATTAAATGCATATCAAACCTACAAGCCTATTGCTTTTACATGATTCTTTCTTTGGCCACTATTTTACCTAGAGAAAGCAAGCCCAGATAGCGAGTTTATACATGCCCCTGTATGGCATGCTTCTGGACAATATGCCAAGGATTTACCTGAAGGACCTGTATCCTTTTACAGTCAATACATCTAATCAGGTAAGTTTGCATAACATTTCAAATTTCTTTCTTAACAATGAATTTATCTGTTTATATTTACGCACTGCATAGCCATTTCTTCCCACCTGTGAGTAAATTAAGAACAAATATTTCCTGTGAGACATGTTAATATCATTGTTTCTAGATTGATCACTGTAGGCTTCTACTTGCTCTCTCTTTTTAGCGTTGTATTTTCGTACTCCCTCATTGTCTGCAATCCCCAATTCCAATTTTTAGAGCTCCTGTGTTGTCTTCATGGCCCTACCCTTAGTGTATGTCTTTCCCTCATCAACGTCTGCGTTGGCTTTATACCCCCGTGGTATCAGTGTGGACAAGTGCCTTTTTGGTAGTCAGGGCTCAAAGGTAGACTGCTATAATCATTCCTTCTCTGAGCCACCATGCTGACTGCACAGCAACCTACATAAGACCCATTGCTTGTGTCACATCCTTGATGATTTGCTTGCCACTAAGTCCACTAATAATGGAAAACATAACCATCCAGGAGTTTGGGCCAGGCCCCTGAAAATTTTTTGGTAGAGTACCTCATTCAATTCCCAGCAGTATGAATTACTATCTGACTCTTGTTAAGTGACCCAGCCTCTTTAAGCTTCTGTTTTATTATTTATAAAATATGATAAAGTATCCATATCACAAAATCCTTATGAGGGTAAACCATATGACAGAAAACATTTATCGTGTATCTGGCATGTAAGAACAATTTGCATGGCATATAACAACTATTTATAATGTAGTCCCTAGTGATAGGAACATGTATAAGCTAACCCAGCATAATTCTTATAATCTATATTGTACCTATAACTGTATTAGTAATTATCTCCATCACTTATTCCATATCTCAAAGATTATTCCTACTACACTATTAAAAATCATATAAGAAATTCAGATTGTGACTAAGAGTATGGTTTTGACTATATGCACTTTCATTGCCTACTCTGGCAGAAAATTTTTGCTGGAATATAAAAGATCAAATGAAATGTCATCTGACTAAAAATGTAATGAAGAAGGCATATGGGGGTTGACAATTTGAAATATTCTGCTTGCCATAAATCTCTTCAACACTTTAAACACAGGGGTCTAGAGATGACCTGAGCACCAATGGAGGATTTCAAATCCAGACATCTATGAAACATGCAACCTCTGTGGATACATCATTTTCTAAAGATGTTTTAAACTCCATAGCAGGTACTTAAAAGCACTTGTGTTTAATATTCATCTGTGTTTACATCGTAGATCATTGTGCTTTTTACCCAATCCATAATTCATATGCATAATATATCTGGCAAAGTCTGTTGCATCAATACAACCAGACTTTTTACATATTTCTTTGAATGCCATCCAGTGATTGCACTTGTACTAAGTGTCCATCTTTGCTTGGCTTAAGGAGCAATCTGCTCAGATGTTATCAAATTACTTCATTGTAGAAAAAGCCTTTAAGTTTTTATTGCATGCAGCCTTTTAAAATATAATAGCTTTTCAGCTTTAAAGATTATTTTTATGAACTATTTTTGATATGGCATTTTAATTTCTCATAAACTGTCAAAAGTTGAAAATGTCTTCCCTAAAATTATCTTTATGGACTTTTACTAAGACATTTTTTAAAAGGCACTTTAAGAGATCAAAAGAACACACTTACTTTGTTTGTTTCCCTTGTTTCCTATGTCCTTAAAGGTCACTGTAATAACCCTAGAAATGTCACATATCTTTAATGCCGATCCTGGACTCTATTTTGAGACACTTTCACAACACAATAACCACTTCAACAATCATAGTCATCTTTTTTGGGTTCATCATTTTAGCTTTTTCTTTTCTGTACCCATGCATCTCATTGTCATACGTGTGCTGTGGCTTGTGTTTGCAGCATTTTCATCAATAGCTATTTCTACAGTAAACCATGCTGATTCCAGAGCATCGTTAGCAAGTATTGATTCCAATCCAAGTACCAATGAGAAGAGCAGTGAGAAGACTGACAACTGTGAAAAGGTACAGTTCACTCCCAAATGGATGGCTTATCAGGATTGCAAGCCAGAAAACTCTCATTTGAACTGTCTTTGTTGGTTCTTTAATTCCTAGATCCCAAGACCTTTGTCTTTGATTGGGTCAACTCTTCGATTTGACAAGTTAGATCAAGCAGAAACCAGGAGTCTCCTAATGTGCTTTCTTCACATTATGAAAACAATTTCAGATGGTAAAGAGAACTCTTGCAAATCACATTAAGAAAAGAAAGAGAGAAAATATTTCATTCCAGAGACTCTCATGCTGTGTGGTGTTTTTTTCTAGAGACTCTGATCGCCTACTGGCAGAGAGCACCCAGTCCTGAGGTGTCTGACTTCTTCAGCATCTTGGAGTAAGCCATAAAATTCATTAGATAACACATTGATCTGAAAGCTTCAAAATAGCCCATGGTCCCATACTTCATTCCAAGAACCTTTATAGTACATTGTTTATCAGTAGTAAAAGTTAAAGAAAATTTAATGTTTTTCTTTCAGTATACTTAGATGAGCAGTTTTGTGTAAGTAAAAGGGTAATAATTAGACTGTGATCTTTTTTCCCTTTCTTTCTAGTGTTTGTCTTCAAAATTTCAGATACCTAGGAAAACGCAATATAATAAGGTAATAATCTTAAATTCCCATAGGTCAATGTAGTGCTTTAAAAAGTGTACTGATATGTGTGAATGCATCAGGTTAGATTTACAAATACATGTCATAAACTGCAAATAAGAATTTTTGAGTTCACATTATATACAGAGGTTTGAAGAGTGCCATGTATCTATATATCTATCTATCTATACATATAGTATGTACAGTCATCATTTTGTCATGAGAGACGAAAGAAAAGTGTACACAATGCCAATTTCTTACTTGCAAAAGAAATTGGAATGTTACTTTTCTCTGTATGATAGAACATCAACTATTTCACTGTCATCACCTGGTCAGTTGTCATCTGTTTTTCTATGTAAATTACAGGTTCTAAACTATCAAAACTTGTTTCCCTTGCAGAAAGATTGCTGCTGCATTTAAATTTGTGCAGTCCACCCAGAACAACGGAACTCTCAAAGGATCCAATCCTTCCTGTCAGACGTCAGGTCTCTTGTCACAATGGTAATGTCGTATTTGCTTGTTATATGAAATTACTCATGTGTATGTGAGTGTGTGTATGCATGCATAGGGAAAAGTGAATAGACAGACACAAGCATAGACAGATATATATGATAGATAGAATAAAATATTTTAAACCAAATGGAGAATTCAAGGAACTGTACTTACCTGAATAAATTTCGTAAGTACTTTCTTTTCTGCCCCACCAGCTTTAAAAACAAGAATTCAGAACTATGCCTCATTTATGTGCACTTAGAGTACAATGCTACAATACAATGCTTGAATCGAATGAGTGCTAATGAAAATTTCAATTTAACTGAACCTGAGAAGTACACATAATTTAAGTGCCTCATTTAATTCTTGCTAATCTCCTAGTGGCAAAACAAATTTTGTGAACGTGTCTGCCTATTCTTAATTATACTGCTTTTGGAAATTTTCTTAAAGCTGAAATTTTTTTTAAAGCTCAAAACAGGAAGCATGAATGGTTCTATCAGCATTAGGTTTCCTAGTCATTGACTTGATTTTCCATGTGTAAATGACCTGAAGTCATCTTCATTAGCCTCCCCAATGGGAAACATTTGCCCCAAAATTCCACCTTAAAGTTCCTCTGAGTCTAATAAATACGAATTGTTTGCTTCAATTTTCTCTGGTTTGATTTATTTTCCTCATAGGTATTAGAATAATACATAAGATAAATATTTTAGAAAGAGTTTTAGAGGAAAATATAAAAGTGGTATATAGTCAATAAATCATAAACTAAAATTTGCCTTCATCTCTGGAGACCTCTTGAAATTGCCTTTGAGTAAATTTTTAAAATGTACTGAGCACTTTTGGAAATGGTGCAGAATAAAGGGCAGTATTGAATTGCTTTCCTTGTTTACTGATAATGGTAATCCACTCAAGGTCAAAGCAGATGTTTGATGGGCTGAATTTTAGGCATCCCTGAAATGAGTAGACAGTGCACCATCTACCCTTCATCTCCTAAAAACTAGGATTTTTTCCATAAGCGCTGACCTGCAGTAGACTCAAACCCTGGGAAAAATGAATCCAGAATGTTCAAGTTCCATAGTTCAGAATTCATTACTTTTTGGAGTTTCAGGAACAAGTCACACTTCATGGGCTACTGAAACCCAACATCAGATTTCCTGTGCTTTGACCCCTCCAATCCCTTTGATTCTGCCCAAACCAAAACTCCATGAAGAATGTGAAAAGAGAAAGCTATAGCATCTTTTTGAAGTTTGACTCTCAAGGGAATCTCCCATTGACTGATTTCCCCCAACAAGTGCTAGTATGAGTGATTTGTATGACAGCAAATATCCCAAGACTCAACAAGTTTTCCTTAGCCAAATCATAAAGGAAGAAACAGAAAGTATTCTATTCCATGAAGGCATTGGTTAATTTCCCCATTGGAAGTGCCTTGAAACATTAAATGAAAGATATTGTCACTGTCCATGGAGATAAACTGGAGGCATAGAGGACCCTCAGATACCTTGGCAACCACATGCCAGTCCCCATGAATGTGACCCAAATTAAAACAAGGACATGACAAACAAAGGTTTAGATCAGATTGTGTATCTTTGCCCTTTAAGAATGGTTTAATGTATCCAAGCTTTATAATATTATACTTTTTAATGCCCAACATTGCACTTACCGGTTGATCTTCCACTAGCCCACTCAACATTCATGATCTCATTTGATTTCATCAAATAATATCAAAAGTATTGACCAAAGTTATTTTAACTGTCAGTTATTCTATACCTTATCCTTCCAAATACTATTTTGGCTTAAATAACATCCCCCCAAAGCATTTAAAAGTCACTTTTATCATAATGCTTATAGTGAATTCTTAAAAAAAACTGTTCAAATTAATTTTTTTAAGTTTAACTCATTCTAAGATATGTTTGTGTAATACATTATGATCACACTCTTCATGGGAATTTGTACATGTACGTAACACATCTTTATTCTTTTTTCATCTTCCCTACCACTTCTTGGTCAAATTGAATGTTTTAAGGAACATTTGGATACAGAATCCCAAATAACATAAACCACTTTTCTCATTGAATTTTCAGGATGCACACTACTTCTGGTCACGAAGGGCATAAGCAGCACAGATCACAAACTTTACCCATAATCCGAGGCAAAAATGCACTTTCTAACCCCAAACTCTTACAGATGCTCGACAATACCATGACCAGTAAGTAAACCAGAAAATCATAGGAACAAGATAATTCTCAGTTGTTTTCTAAATATGTATAGTATAGGGCGTAAAATGTGTTCAGTAAATGCAAGAAACGTTGTGCCAGCAAAACCAGTTTTGGTTTTTTTTTTAATTTTATTTAAAGAGAGAAAGAAAAGAAAATTAAAGAAAAAATAGAAAAAAACCAATATAAAGGAGAATACAGAATTTTAAAAAGATTAACATCATAAAATCACTAGTTGATACATTACTTATTGTCTTAAAAATAGTTGTTAAAGTTACAAAATCAAAGCATAAAATGTGGCTGGACGCTCAAAGATTGGCAGTGTAAACTTATGTGTTCAATGATCTGACAGAAATTTAGCATTATGAACATCGATCTTACACATTATACATACCGTTATATGCTTTAGAGCACTTTCCTTCACTTTAACTTTTACAATATCTATTAGACTTTTACATCTACTATACTTTTGGATACCATTATTTTACCAGTTATTATTATTTTTTACACTAGAGAGACGATGGATATTTACAAATGAGAGTCTTGTTTATTTCACTAATGATATTCTCAATTTGCCTCCATTTACCAGTAAAGGCCTCAAGATCATCCTTTTTAATAGCTGGATAACATTCCATTGTGTAAAAGTACCACAATTTTTTTTTTTTATCCACTCTGTAGTTGATTGGCATTTCGGTTGTTTCCAAGATTTAGCTTTCACAAACTGTGCTGCTATGAACATAGGTGCACATATATCACTGTGCCATGACCTTTTCAGTTGTTCTGGGATAATACCAAGGAGGGGAATAGCCAGGCAGAATGGAACTTCCAATCCTAGTTTTTTGAGGAATCTCCATACTGATTTCCATAGTAAAAAGCACTGTTTTAAGATTTGTTGCAGACCTAGAAATGGTTCTTTTGGAAGAAATCACCAACAAATGGTGAAAAAGATGTAGTGTCCTTATGGGAAAGGTGAGAGAAAGATAAAATTCACAGTAGAATATGCCCACCATGACCTCCCTGGAAACAAGTGATTTTTGATACTGTGAGGATTATAAAGCATCTCTTAAACAGATTGTTACTGTTTGATTCTAGAAGAGAACAGTGTTGCCCATGCCCTGTGAACACTAAGCATAATATCTGGAATCTAGAGATGCATGTATTCTTGCTTGTGAATGAGGGAAAACTGAACCCAGTATTTTATGGCAAATATTAGCAATTATGATCATATGACCCCACTATTCCTTGTCTGAAGGTTTAATATACAAATATATTTGAATCTTTCTGAAGGGGGCTGTTTGTGTCCACTGCCTACTGAGATCTTCACTTGATCTAGCCAAGAAGTATAAAGGTTAAGTGAAACTGATTACAAAAAATAATATGATCTTATTGGTGACAAAATTAATGGAAACGAACTAAAAATAATGAAGCCCCAAAGCTGACTTACACAAAGGGCAGACACATGAAAGACTGCTTAGTATTTTGTAATTTACTCAATAAAGAAATTAAACAAAAGCACTTTGATTTAATAAATTATCAACCAAAAATATCAGCAAACACCAGATATACTGGAATAGAAGAAAATCCTCTGTGAAGTACAATAAAAAATAGTCTAGACACTTATGTATTGTTTTATTTTGCTTTTTGTAGGCAATTCCAATGAAATAGACATCGTACATCATGTGGATACAGAGGCCAATATAGCAACAGAGGTTTGCCTCACTATTCTAGACCTGTTATCACTCTTCTCTCAGGTTCACCAGGTGAATATGATCATAATGTTTTCTACAGAATGGTAAGAGGAGAGGTCAAAAATTTACGTGAACTCTAGGACATATTTTAAATTGCTTGATAAATCAGCTTACACATCAATGAAAAACATATTAACGATGAGATTCTGATTTATCACAGTAGATCATTGCTTAATATGCCAACATTTGTGTTTCACTATTGTCAAGGTGTCTTCCTAAATTCTCTCATTTTGATGTTGGGCAAACTGCATAAGCTGAAAATGTGACTACAGTTTTTCAACAGAAAAAGGAAAGACAAATGATTCTATGAGTTAAATTTAGAACTAGATACAAAGAAACTGATTTATTAATTTTGAATATCTTTTGTCTGATTATCTGCCAATTGTATATCTTTGATGAAGTGATACCACTCCTACCTATTAAAATTGTTCAATTTAAAGACACTGATCAGACCCAGTAAACCCAATCAGCTGGGGAGTGTCAGTGTGCTATATGGGGCATGCTGAGGGTAAACCCAGGAGAACTCCACCCAGTTGAGGAGCCTTACTGCGCTGACAAAGCCTGGATAAGCCCTGCCTAGCAAACCTAGCTAGCCAGGGTGCCTCATTGAGCCACATAAGGTCAGGGAAAGGCCCACCTAGAAACCCCCACTCAGCCAAGGAGACCTGCTCCAGTATGGACAGCTATCACCAACTCAGTAAGCAACTGGGGCTTTGCATCTGACTGTCCCAGGGCAGTACAGAAAATTACAAAACAAAAGAGCAAAATGCAGTCTCATACCTACAGCCCATAACAAAGAAGTCCAGGAGACATGGATGTAGAAGAAAATGTAAGTCACACACCTGTAATTTCTGAAATGATAGTAACTAACGTAAAGAAACAACTCTTTGAAGCTGAAAAGGAAACCAGATAAAAAATATTCTGCCAGGTAAAACAAGAAATGGTAAAGATAATAAAAGAAGTGCTGAGCACATCTAAAGAAGACATAGTTTAAACAAAAACAGCATCATTGGAATATGAAGGAAACTTCAAATGAACAATGCTGGAAAGAATTAGGATGAATGCAACAGATTCAAAGAGATATCCAGGAAATCAAAAATTCCATCAAACACTGGCAAAACCACTTGAACAAATGTGAAGAAAGATTTTCAGAACTTGAAGACAAGATTGCAGTTATTGATCAGAAAAGGAAAGATCTTTTAAAAATAACAAAGAACTAGGACATAACAATTCAACAGTTATGAGGCAAAGAAAAGCAATATAAATTTGATGGGTTTAAATGAAAGATGTCAACACAAATGAAATTAAAAGACTATTAACAGAAGTGATAGCAGAAAATTTCCCAAGCATCGGAAAAGAAACTGACTTACAGATAAGCAAAACATATAGAGCTCCAATTAGCCATGACCAAAATAAATCTACACCCTGACATATGATAATCAAGACCCCAGAAATCCAGCATAAGAACAAAATATTAAAAGCTGTTGGAGAAAAGAAACAGATCACCTATAAAGGAAAGCCCATTAGAATCATAGCAGACTTTTCAGCACAATCAGATAAAGAAGAACATGGAGTAAACTATTTCAAGTCCTGAAAGAAAACTTCCAACTCAAATTGATGGACCTTGCAAAACTATCTTTCAAAACTGATGGAGAAATAAGATACTTCTAGAACAAAGAATAACTGAAGAACTTCGTAACCAACAAACAACCCTACAAAGAGTACTAAAAGATGTTCTAGATAGGCATAAAAATAACTACAACTTCAAGAACAACTACAGAAAAAAACACGAAGTTGGGCAAACAAACAGAGGAGAAACATAATGAACTAACAGCATAAAGGCAAAATGACAGAAATAAGGCAGTATATATATCAGTTATAACCACTAATATAAATGGCCTCAATTCACCAATTAAACAGACCGGGAGAGTGGATCAGAAACAAAATCTAACCATACATGATGCATACAAGAAACCCATCTAACCCAAAAGGAAACTCAGAGGCTCAAAGTCAAAGGATGGAAAACAATACATCATGCAACAGGAATCAAAAAAAAAAAAAAAAAAAAAAGCAAGGGTAGCTATGCTGTTTGCAGATAATGTGAACTTCAAACCAAGAATGATCAAAAGAGATAAAGAAGGTCAGTACATAATGGCTAAGGAAAAACTTCAAGGGGAGGAGATAACAATGTTACACACACACATATATATATGTGTGTGTGTGTGTGTGTAACATATATGTATATTAAAGGAGCATCCAGCTATATAAGATAAATATTAATAAACATGAAAAATCAAATAAGCAATAATACAGTTATATCAGGAGACCTTAACACCCCATTATCACTAAGATACAGATCAAGTAGACAAACATTAGCAAAGAAATAACATAACTGAATTGAACTTTTGAACAAGTGAACTTAGTAGTTATGTACAGAATATTTCACCCAAGAACATCAGAATACACATTCTACTCAGCCATACATAGGGCATTCTTTAAAATAGAACATATTCTAGCCCATAGAACATGCTTAAGTAAATGCAAAAGAATAGAAATTATCTCATGCATATTATCTGACCATAATGCCATAAAACTAGAAATTAATAACAAAAGAAACCACAAAAACCCATAAACACATGGAAATTAAACATAGCGTCCTAAATAATTATGGTTGAAGAAATTAAACAATAAGTTAACAAAAATGCAAATTACAACTTCCTGGAACCTGTGTGACACAATGAAAGCGGTCATCAGAGGGAAATTGATCGCAGAGAATTCTCATATAAGGAAAACAGAATGAACACAAATAAGCAACAATAAGATACACCTCAGACATCTAGAAAAAGAAGAACAAGGGAAGCCCAAAGCCAAAAGAAAGCAGGAAATTATGAAGATCAGCGCAGAAAGTGATACAATTGAGACTATGAAAACAATACAAAGAATTAATGAATCAAAGAGTTGGTTGTTTGAAAGGATAAATAAAGTTGATAAGTGCCTAGCCAACCTTATCAAAAAACTCAGATTCATGCACCAAGGAATGAAAAGGGTGAAATCATCACTGATCCAATGGAAATACAGAAGATCATCAATAAGTACTTCAGAAACCTTTACTCTCATAGGTTAGTTTTGGAGACCACTACAAAGCGGCTCTGAGCAGGATTTAAAATTAACTAATTGGCTTTCTATGTTTACCTGTGAATCTGTCCTGGGCCTGGGCCCCTTGCCTGGCAATGTGAACCTCTGTGAATCACTGGTCCTGGCTGAGGCCTGTAGTGGCCTGTGAGGCCAGAGATACCTCAGAGGGCAAGATAAGGCCACAACTGAGGACACCTTAGCTCCAGCACTAATTAAGTAAATAGAGACTACAACTGCAGGAATCTTACTCCTGCAGATGCACTCCTACCATAAATGTCATCCTAGAGATGAAGCAGTTCTCCTAAATCGTAATTTACTACTTGGAGAAGTCTTTGAAGTGTCTCCCAAGGTTCTGCTCCTTGCCTGCACTTTCCTCAGTTTCCCCTTTGTTTTGGACCTAATAAAAAAGAGTGGTCCAGAAAAGTCTCTGTCTTAGCCCTCAGAGTCTCGAACTCAGCTAAAGGGTTTTGACCCCCTAAAATCATACCATTTGTCTCATTTGATTTAAGCCTTTGCTGTACACTCATTTGGGATATTGGGGACCTAGGTCAGGACACAATAGCTTAGATAACACAGAGGAAATAGATAGATCCCTACAAATGTATCAATTACCAAAGCTGAATCAAGAAGATGTAAACCTGTTGAATAACTGAATTGCAGTTAATGAAATTGAAAATGTAATTAGAACCTTACCAACAAAGAAAACCCAGGGCCTGATAGATTCATTGCTGAATTCTACAAGAAGTTTAAGGAAGACATAATGCCAACACTCCTCAAACTCTTCAGTGAAATTGAAATGGAAGAATTCTCCCTAACTCATTCCTGAAGCAAGTATTACCCTAATACCAAAACCAGCAAAAGACCCAACCAAAAGAGAGCACTACAGGCCAATCTCCCTCATGAACGTAGGTGCAGAAATCCTTAATAAAATACTCGCAAGAAGAAGGCAACAAATCATTAAGAAGATTATACACTATGATCAAGTGGGATACATCCCAGGAATGCAGGAATGGTTCAACATATACAAATTAATAAATGAAATACACCATATCAACAGAGCCAAAAACAAAAAACACATGCTCATCTCAATAGATTCAGAAAAAGCTTTGATAAAATCCAACACTCTTTCATGGTAAAAACCCTATGAAAGATCAGAATGAATGGTCTTTACCTCAACCTGATAAAAGCTGTGCATGATAAACTAACAGCCAACATTGTATTAAAGGACAAAAACAGAAAGCTTTCATTCTAAAATCAGGAACAGGACAAGGATGTCCATTATTATCACTCCTATTCAATATAATTCTGGAAACATTAGCTAGAGCAATTAGACAAGAGGAAAATAAAAGAAATAAGCACAGGTAAATAAGTTAAATTATCATTGTTTGAAGATGATATGATACTTTACATAGAAGACACCAAAAATTCCACTGAAAGAATCCTAGGTCTAATAACCAAATTCAGTAATGTAGCTGGATACAAAATCAACACTCAAAAATCAATAGTGTTCCTATACACAAACAACAAATTCAACAAGAGAGAAATACAGGAAGCCATACCCTTCACAATAGCACCCAAAGAAAGAAATACTTAGGAGTCAGTCTAACAAAGGAAGTAAAAGATCTATACATTGAAAATTACAATGTTCCTTGAGTATAGAAATCAAAGAGGATTTCAGAAAATGGAAAGACATTCCTTTCTCATGGATAGGAAGAACAAACATTGTGAAAATGGCCATTCTCCCAAAATTATGATACAGATTGAATGCAATTCCAATCAAAATACCAGGATTACCTTATAGATCTAGAGAAATCATTCCTAAAATTCATCTGGAACCAGAAGATACCTAGAATAGCAAAGGCAATCCTAGGCAACAAAGACAAGGCAGGAGGAATCACAAGCCCTGACTTGAAATTATACTACAAAGCTACTACGATAAAATCAGCATTATACTGACATAAAAAAGATCAATGGAATAGATTACAAGATCCAGCCTCAACAAAAACACACCAAGCCACTTTATCTTAGACAAAGGGACCAAACATATTTATTGGAAGAAAAACAGCCTCTTTAATAAGTGATGCTGGAAAAACTGGCTCTCCATATGCCCACAACTAAAACTAGACCCATATCTATCACCATGCACTAAACTAAAGTCAAAATGTATCAAAGATCTAAATATTAGAACAGAAACACTAAATCTGCTGGAAGACAAAGTAGGTAAAAATCTTGAAGACATGGAGTAGGCAGAACAAAAATCAAACCCCATGGGAAATACTCCCCAGAATCAACAACTGGATCTTGTCTTATTAAAAAGTTTTTGTATGTCAAAGTAATCTCCAACAGAGTGAAAAGAAAACCTACAAATGGGCAAAAACAGCCAAATGTCCCTCAGATGAAGGACTTGTATAAATGTATAAAAATTTAAAAATACGAGGCCCCCAAAATTAAACAATCGAATCCAAAAATGGGCATCTGAGATGAATATACATTTCTCAGATGAAGAAATACAAAAAGAAAATAAACATATGAAAAAATGTTCAGCATCATTGCTTATTCAAGAATTGCAAATTAAAATAATACTGAGATTCCATCTTACTCCAGAAAGAATGACCCAGATCAAGGAATCAACTAATAATAATTGCTGGAGGGCCTGTGTCCAAAAAGGAAACTTGCTCCACTGTTGGTGCGAACGTTGACTGATACAGACATGGTGGAAATCTGTGTGGAGTTTCCTCAAAAAATGAGAATTAGAATTCCCTTTATACCAGCCATTTCACTTCTGGGCATATTCCCAGAAGAACTGAAAACATCACCCCACAGTGATATATTGCACCCATGTTTATAGCAGCACAATTTGTAATAGCCAGATCTTGGAAACAACTCAAATACCCATCAACCAAGGAACTGATTTTAAAAAAGATGTTGTGTTTTTATACAATGGAGTACTACTCTGCTATAAAGAAGGATTGAATTGAGGTTTTTATAGGTAGGTAGATGCGATTTGAGATCATACTCTTAAGTGAAATAAGTCAAACCCAATGTGTAAATACCATACTGTCTCCCTAGTGTAAGAAAATGAAAGTGAAAATAAGATCCAAAAATCTACAATACACATTTTGAAAGGGTAAGAAACTGTTCAAAGAGGAAAAAATAAGTGGGATAGGGGAAAGGAGGAAAAAAAGGAAAAGATATAAATTTGTACATATTTGTATATACATATATATGTATATGTAAGATAGCTAAGATGTTTATACTACTAATTCTATTAGTTCTTGGAAAAAACAGTTAATACCCATTATTTTTGCATGTCTATATCTGGTAATCTAAGCAACTCTTTCGAAGATAACAATATGCAATATAACAACCATTGTTCAATCCTATCATCTTGTTTTGAAAGTGTATATTGTTATTGTTTTGAGGTTTTTTTGTAGTTACTTGTTTTGTGTTTTTTCTCTTTAAAATTTAAAAGTTAAATAAATAAATTAAAAGATTGATCATCCCAAGTTTTAACAATGATGCAGATAAATTGTACTCATGCTAGGGTTGCAAACAGTAAAGACTTTTACTACTGTGAGTAAATACTGACCCTCAAGAAATAAAAACACATGCCTGCACAAAGCTCTGTACACAGACATGTACCTCAGATTTATTTTCAACAGCAAAAATGAAAAAAAGTCATTCCCATGTACACTGACAAGTAGAGGGATTACAAAAGTGTGTGCTTTATGTATAGAGTACTATTTAGCTGTAAAAAGCAATAAATTACTGATACAGACTAAAACATGCATTAAGTCAAAAAAGGGAAAAAACAGAAGAACACGATACTATTGCTGTATTACTTAATTTGTATAAAGGTTTAAAAATGCCTGAGAAAGAGTAAGAAGGAATTACCAAAAAGATGATCCTGATTACAGTATGGTTTCAAAGATCTATATGAATATTGAATTTATGAAAATACACACTTAGAATTTGTACAATTTATTGGATGCCACCTACTTCAGTAAAGATATTTTAAAAACATTTGCACTTCAACCAAATGAGCTACAGACTCAGGCGAGCACAATCAAGACTAAACCAGGAAATCCTGAGTCCATTGATTGAAGTCTCTGTATCCAACATCATGATTACATCAAACCTTGCTTTCCCATGACAGGTGATGATGGTGACAGAAAAAAGTAACCATTGTATTTGATATTTTTATTGCCCACTAGAAATGTCACTCAAATCTCACCCATTTGAAGTATTTTCCCAATGTCAGTTCAGATCTATTTGTGACTTTATCTCATCTTTCCTGATCCCTACCCACTCACTCTGCTTTTCATTTTCATAAGCATCTCTCCAACTATAGGCTCCTGCACCATCTGTTTCTCCCTCCTGTGACTGTCCTTTAAATTTCTCTAAGGCAGGCTCCATCAGCACATACATTCGTGCATCTGTTAGTTAGGTCTTTGCTGATCACCTGAACAAAGTAATTCCACCCCAAAAGAAAATACTTTCTATTACATCCTCTTACTCCATTATTTTATTTAGTCATGTTTTCTATCACTGCTGTGTGCATTTACCTACCATCCAGAACTATGCCTACAACATGGTAGGCTCACAAAAATATGTTTGAAGAAATGCAAATGTTTCATTTATCCTAATTAACATCTGTGCTGAATTTCCAGAGACAGCTACAACAGTCTGACTGTCAGAATTCATTAATGAAAAGGGTCTTTGATACCTACATGCTCTTTTTCCAAGTCAACCAGTCAGCCACCGCACTGAAGCATGTATTTGCCTCTTTGAGATTGTTTGTATGCAAGGTAAGGATCCTTCAGGTTCCCAGGAGGGCTCATTTAAGGATGATAACGTGCACATCATAATCTTTGTGTCCCTTGATATGGAGAGAAAAAGGTTTGCTTTCTTCTGCTACTTATTAATATGATTTCTGGGCTGCAAATGAGTTGACAGATTTTCCATGCTTGGATACCAAAAGGAAATAAAATTAGTGCCTAATCAATAGTTAAATGGATTCCCAGTAATTGTATGAGCAATGTTAGTAAAATACATTCCTGCACATGTCATATCTTTCTATGTCAAGTTAAAGGGTTTACATTAAAGTAGGTACAGACACTGTGAGGACACCTGTAAATAACACTCTGGGATTTTAACCATGTCAAATAAATAGAAGACATCTCAAGGTTCTCATTCAATTACTGTGGGCTATTTTCAGCTACTGATGATGTAGAGAATTATATAGACTTTCATGAATGAAAGTATACCTTGCTTACCTTCAAATGGGAGAAAGAGAGTAAACTAAAACAGAAGAGGGATTTTTCAAATGAGAATGGACAGAGAAAAATGAAGGAAAGTTGTCCATTCCACTCATTCGTTTATTTCTCCAGTTTCCCTCAGCGTTCTTTCAAGGACCTGCTGACCTCTGTGGATCATTCTGCTATGAAGTCCTGAAATGTTGTAATCACCGGTCACGATCAACTCAAATGGAAGCCTCAGCTCTTCTATACTTCTTCATGAGAAAGAATTTTGAATTTAACAAACAGAAGTCAATTGTCCGGTCCCACTTACAAGTAGGTGGTACCAACTTTCATTAATTCTCTTATAAAAGCATGCACAAGCCCCTAAATTAGACCTGCAGCACCGTAAACCAACAAGGCATTTTGCTTAAAGAGGTTCATTTTTCTTTTCCTTTTCAGCTCATCAAAGCTGTAAGCCAGTTAATAGCTGATGCTGGGATTGGAGGCTCTCGCTTTCAACACTCCCTGGCAATCACCAATAATTTTGCCAATGGAGACAAGCAAATGAAAGTAAGAAGTGCTTTGTAGACTTTTCTACAGAATCTAAGATAAACTGAAACTCTTGTTGTGAGCTAGAAAAAAATCATTAAATATTAATTCTTCATTTTGTTCATTGGGATTCTGAGCATATATTTTTAGTCATTCAAATTGATAGCTTTGACTTTTTTTTTTTTTTTTTTTTTTTTTTTTGTCGTACCAGGGATCGAACTCATGACTGCTTGCTTGCAAGGCAAGTGCTTATGCCACTGAGCTAAATCCCCAGGCCTAGCTTTTACATTTATAGCACATAATCTGTTAAGTGGCATTCCCAAGACATATGTTATATAACAAGCAGATTAACCATCAATAGTCAGAAATAAAACAGTTCACTTACAACCCCAATCTTAGACAAGTACTTCTCATCTTTCTTTTTGTGCTTTCTATAGATTTTTTCACTTCTGATCATTATATGAAAACTAAAGGTGAGCTTGGGTGATAACTACATACAAAGATTAAAACAATGATTTAAGATCTTGTCGCCTACTGATCCTGTTTTGCCCTCCTCTCTTTCTGTTCAAGTCTTCCTTGTTCACTTCAAGTATGCTCACCCCATAGGATTATCCTTAGAAATCAAAAGGATACTAATAGTATCTTATAGGCAAAAAAGCACTTTGTTTGATAATATCAATCAAAGTTCAACAAAGGAATCTCTTTCATCCAATCTTTTGTCATATGCCCATCCCTAAAACAATCTTTGTGACCAGGGAGATCAAACAGTATAATTGGCCAGATAAGTGCCATGTGCTCCCCTGGTGTCAGACTAAGGATGAAATCAGACTTGTTCAGATCATCACGTGAACAACAAGAGCTGGGGAGGGCAGGCTGTCAAGGACTATGGAGATGCTACTAACAGGAGGAGGTAGGCTTGAAGACAGAATAGTGTCTAGTGCAATTCTTACCTCCAAATGTGTGAGTGTAGCCACAGTTGTAAGACCCAGAATCTATATATGTAGCAAACGAACACATTTGTGAACCACATACCAAGCATCCACACTGTGAGGTCAACCATAATTAAATAGCATGGCTTGAAACAAGTTCTCCTAGGAACTCTAAGTAGATAATGACCCAGCCTCTCTCTTTTCCAAAGAACAGCAATTTCCCAGCAGAAGTGAAAGACCTCACTAAACGAATCAGGACCGTTCTGATGGCCACAGCTCAAATGAAGGAGCATGAAAAGGACCCTGAGATGCTGGTGGACCTTCAGTACAGCCTGGCAAACTCCTATGCAAGCACCCCTGAACTGCGGAGGACCTGGCTGGAGAGTATGGCCAAGATTCATGCCAGAAATGGAGACTTATCTGAGGTGATCAGCAAAGGCTGACACATTCACCATTACATTGAGCTCTTTTTTTAAAATTTTATTTAAAAAGAAAAAGAGAAAAAACAAAACAAAACAAAGCAGTGTAAGGGTACAAGTAATACAGAACTACAAAAGAAAAAAGTAAGAAATCACCAGTTAATAGATTACACACTATCATCTTAGAGATAGTTACTCAAGTCACAGTATCAAAGCATACAAACTGAACATTCAAACAGAGAGAATGCAAACAGTTGTGTTCAATGATCCAACCAAAAACATTAATATGGTCAGCTATTTAACACCCCTAAACACACTTGCAGTTGTATCCCTTAGAGTACTTTCTTTCCCTCCCCTTTTTACAACAAAATTTACACATTTTGGGTTTTATTACTCCTTAGTTCTTATTACTTTTTTTTGGAAGAGAATAAAGTCAAATATGGCAAAACAAAGCTGTCAGTCAAAACCAAGAATAGACATAGTATATGATGTAAGAACAGAGTACAAGGTTATCAACAATGGTTACCATAATGTCTCTTGTTTCCTTAAAAAGAATTGTCTATCTCATTAGGTATTATAAAGTTGAACAAAACAGTAGAGAACAAGAACAATAAAACTTAAACATTGTAAAGATTACAGGACTTACAAAGGAGACAATAGTCAAACCAGAATGGGCATCTTAGTGAATACATTGAACTCTTTATCAGCATGACTCCACTTTCTCACACAGCATGAATTATAAAAAAAATTATTATATCTTCCCATTTCTCTATATATGACACAGCTATACTTTATATGCAATAAGTTTGCATGCAAAATTTAAGAATGCCTGAGTCCACGCTGATGGCCTGAGATAAGGGTCGGGTGGGAGGCGGTGCAGCAACACGTGAAAGCAGCCCGGATGAGGCTAAAGAGGACAGTAATTACACTGTCTGGAAATTGAGAGTCCCATAAGGTAGTGTTCTATGTTCCACAGCATTTTCTTTACCCTTGGAGTTAATAGGAAAAGCTACCTACTGTGTAGTGAGTAAACCCGGGCAGAGGAAATCAGTCCTTACTGCAGCTAGTCTGAACTGGCCATGAGAGAATTAACTCCTTATGCCATACAAGGAGAGATCACTGACAAAGCTGTGGAACCATACCTAACTTTCCTATGTCAGCTTTAACACTGGGTGGATGCATATGCAGCAGTTCATCCCCGCCAGGCTCCTGGGTGCCAAAAGGGAAAGTTCTGCTTATTCTCAGAACTATGGCTCTCTTGGGAAGAGATAAATTTGTCTACAATGACCCCAAAACCTAAAGCTTTTGTGGTGATCAGGGTTTGTGAGACAGAAAGCAGAAGCTTGTTTTGGCAGCAGTTTGGCAAGAAGAGAGAACAACTGTAGTGCCATTAGACAGACCCAACAATGGTAAAATCCTTCCAGCAACCTTAAAAGGAAAAATCTGAAGTTATTTAGAACTTTCAACAAGTCATATTTTAATATGCACTCAACATTTAAGGCTTTGTAGGAAATACTAGAGAAAGATCAAATACCATCCGTATAACCCAGTTTAGGGGGTATACATGCTACTCCAGGTCACACTAGTTAATCAAGTGCTGTCCCTCTAGACAAGCATTTTCAATGCAGTACAACTTGAAGAGGGCTATCATTGGAGGTAGAAAATCCTTAGACACAGATTATCCCTAATTTATGCTGAAATTGAGAGTTTATAGTGATAAGAAGATACCTGGGAATTTTTTTTTTAAAAATCTGGGCTTAGATGTTAAGAAAGGAAGGTAACTTTGTGAGAAAATTCTTCAACTCAGTTCATTCACCCATCTCAAACTATATCAAGAACCACAATGTCCCAAATTGTGTTCTTTTATTTCATTTTACTCTTAAGATTAATATTTTGAAATTTTTTCTGGATAACATATTCTGTCACGAAGTAATGACTCGCCTTGATAGATTAGCCCTAATTAGATATGGAGTAAGAGCCTTTCTGTAAACGTGTTTGCTTTGTTTCCTGGCACAGGCTGCTATGTGTTACATCCATATAGCTGCACTCATCGCTGAATACCTGAAAAGGAAGGGTAAGTGAGACAACTGTGGGAGAGAGGACCCAAGAGTCAACGTGCTAAAATCTAATTTAGGATTCATTGATTAATTTTGCTTTCTATTAATCTCAGTAATGTTTTAGCAGATAACATGGCCTTTCCCATGTCTTTCTCATTATGCAGTACTTGAAATTTTTAACTCTTGTCTATTATACCATCTGCCTGTTTATTTTATGTACAGCAAGATTGACTCAGTGGTCAACTTCTTGATTAATAACTTATAGTTTCATAACCTTGTATTAACCAAAACGTTTAGCTATATCCTAACATCATCTTGCACTACCATAGGTTACTGGAAAATGGAACAGATTCACACAGCATCCCTGCTCCCAGAGGACACCCACCCCTGTGATAGCAACCCACTACTAACAACTTCAGGCGGAGGAAGTGAGTGACCTAACCACTTGTTGGCCTCTGGCACAGAGAAAGCCTCATTACTGCTCTATTTGGCTCCAGTGAAACCTTCTTAAATGTCGTATTAGAAGCAAAATCTCACACCTATGGAATTTACTCTGCAAAATCCTTAAGCTCCTGCCATTTGGAAATCCCATCCAAAACATATAAACTTTAGATTACTGAAAAGTTCTCAGCAAAATAAATGCATATCATCCAATGTTTGGGCTTAGGAGTTATGGTCATATTTAGCTACCAATATCTGCATGCCAGTCTGCCATTGGGATTTTTTTATTGAACATGTCCCTAGAAAATGGAATGTATTTATCAGTAAGCTCTGAAGTGGGGAAGCTGCTTGTTTATAATGCATTAGGTTAAATGCATATCCCTCGGCATGTGTCTGACATATATTGGAAAACCTTAATATGTTTTTATGTCATGCTTCTGAGTTAGAGGAGTAAGCCTCTTACAATATACAAGTAGGTAAGAATATAGCTGAGCATAGGCAACTCCAGAAAGTACAGGTACCTCACATGTCTTAATAAATATCATTTGAAAGATGTTTCAACATTTCTTTCTATAATCAATTCACCTATGTAGTTATCAAAGAGACATCAATATAAAAAGTAGGAAAGCCGATTTTAAAAAAACAAGGTTTAAATTGCATTAATTATAATTTCTCCTATGCTTGGGGAGTGATAATTTAGTGACATAGCTAATGAGATGCTTATGGAAAATGAAATCATTTCACAAAAGTGTAAGCAATAACTCAGTACTTGACACATGGAAGGCTCCATGCTGAGTACTGTACCAGCAATGACTCAATTAATGGCCACAGTCCTTTGATTTCCTCTGGTTTTTGGGTGAGAAAACCAAGAAAGGGAAAATAACCTGCTGAGAGCTGGTGTTTGGCTAAGATGGGACCAGAGTTGAGAGTTGGGCTGGCACTGCAGACTGTCACCCTAATCATGCTCTCCTCACTGCCGAGACTGACTCCCTTTCTGGGACCAGCTGTTCCTATACTCCTGGAAAGTCTGTTAGTCTCTTTTAGATCTTTATGATGTTACTTTCCAGGTTACTAAAATTTAAGAAGGTTTCGGGATGATGAAAAAGAGTGAAAACTAGTGAGAACTGAGCATTGCAAAGATACTACTTTAGGGAACAAAAATGATCAAGATACATGACTCCCTTATAATAGTCCTTCAAAGAGAATAAACTAGGGTATACTGCAAACACACTAATTTTTAAAAATAAAATAGTTTTATATTTTAAATTACAAATTTAAAAATAAAAGTAAGGAAAATGTACTGATTGTTCTAGACATTTTTCTCAAATTGTAATGTTTTAAATCTTTCAAACTTTTTGAGATAGATATTCATGTCTCCAGCTTAACAGCTGAGTACAACAGACTCAGAAAGGCTATATTAAACCAGGACATTGCAAATGTGTTACCTACATCTACCACTTTGTGTTCGAAACTCCCATACTACTGCTTTACAGGAAGTATGCTACCTGAAAATTATACAAAAATAATTAAAGGGAAACGTGACAAGAAGACTACTTATCTATAATCACACTCTAACCAGCTTATTGATTATGAGAAGATTATAATGCTATGACTTGTGACATCATAAAGAAAGTCAATAATCTAATCCCAACAAGATTTGACTCTATCAATGTTTCATTTTGCTTGATCCTGCCAAGGCCTGTTCTCCATGGGATGGCCAGCTTTTCTGAGCATTACACCAAATATTAAAGAAGAAGGAGCAATGAAAGAGGATTCGGGGATGCAAGATACACCCTACAATGAGGTTAGACTACCATGACCTAATGTGTGATGATTAAGTTTTTAAAAATGCATTGAGCTGTGATACTAAGCTGACTCAGGGGAAAGGAGCTAACTCAAAAATCTGATAAAATTACTCTATGTTATGATTTCAACAAACAAAATAAATTAGGCTAAACTTAAGCCAAGATTAATAGATACCAGATTCCACTGATAAAGCATAGTTTTCAATGAAAATTTTAGCTGAGCTCCCTTTGCTTCTCTAAGAACTCCAGTGTACACAGTCAGCTCTTTTATAAGACAAACAGTGACTAGTCTTTTGGTGAAGATGTTAAGGGCTGCTAAAATTTTTATAAACTTGTCAAAGCTTTTTTTAAAAAATACATTAGCAAGTATATTTGTAAGTGCAATTATACCTCACTAGTTTCTTCAAAAAACAAAAGGAGCTGATAGGCAAATGTAGTTGTTTTTCATTAATAAAAACAAGACATTGTCTACTTGAAATTAGCAACAATTTTGGCAAAGAAAATAGAGTTCCTCTCACCAACTAATAAAATAATATTTAAAAATTTTAATATTACTTTGGTGGGAAAAAAGGATACAGAATGCAAATTCAAGAAGGGACTTTGATAAAATTTTATATGTAGTTCATAAACTTGATGTATATTTCAAATAAACAAAAGAAAATGTAATTATGTATTTATAGTGACTATTTGAAGTAATGTTTAAGGACTATTTCTTAAAGGACATTGTTGGAAACATTTCAACAGTATTATACATTTTTTGGAGCTTATATAAAGCTCCACTTCAGTTGGTTATGAATTCATGTATCACCAATCTATGACGCATTAAGAGTTATGAAACACAGATAAACAAGGCATAACTCTTGATCATAAAGAATTTTATAACATGAGAAATGCAGATTCCTTCAAGGTGGTAAGTGGGCAGTTAGAAATACATGCTTGGTAACTATTTGTCTAGATATCATATATGGTTACAATTTTAAAAGGAATAATTTTTTGCATGAAAGTGATTGGAATAGGATAAATAGATATATAGAGGCTGATCAACAACTACAGCATGTTTTAAATTTACAAACTATTATAGTAAATAATACATTGCCAATAATCCCACTTGAAACAAGCCTCTTCATTTCATTCTGGCCACTTTCTGAAGCAGTTGTAAAAATCTATTCTCCTAAGTAGCTTCAAAAAGTGTGATCAACAGTAGAGTGAGTTTTGCTGCTGAGTGCCATCCCAGAAAGGTGGGCTTGTAAAAACAAGATGGTGTGACCTTGTGCACCTCATTCACTCAGTCAGGCACCCTTTGCAACTTCTGGCTCTGCCCCAAAGTCAAAATGACTGTGAAAGGTGAATGTTTTGAATTGATTCAGAACATCAAGGCAGACAGGTCAGTGTGCCTCTATACTCACAAAAGAGGACTTACAGAACTGCTTCAGAAAGTGGCAGGAATGATAGGATAAGCATGTTCAAAGCTAGAGGGGGGATATTTGAATGGTGATTAATACCAGTGTGTTTGTTATTATAATACATTTATTTTTTTGTCTTTTTCGTTTTTATCGGTACCAGGGATCGAACTCATGACTGCCTGCTTGCAAGGCAGGCGCTTATGCCGCTGAGCTAAATCCCCAGCCCCTATAATACATTTTTTAAAATGTGCACATTCACTGCACATTTCTGTAACACAATCCTATGTAAAAGCTCTCCATAGTTTTGTACCAGATGTTGACATTTGATGGGTCTTGAAGATGTCAAATGAGAACAGAGAGTCCTTACAGATGGGGTAACGACACAGGCAAAAGAGTCCAGGAAAGAAAGTATGCTAGGAACACAGTGCACCACTCCATATAGCCAAAGTGCAAAGTCCAAGGCAGAGTGTTGGGTGGAAGAGGCACAGTGGAGCACAGAGGAGCTCGGTGCCTGTGCATGGACCTCCTCCCATGCCAGGCTGGAGACTTTGGACAGGAGGTCATAAACTGGAGTTTCCACAGAGGTTTATGGCAAAGGAGATCAGATTTATGTTTCAGAAAGAAAGATTACCACACAGTGGCCAAGGGTCAGAGAACATAAACTTGCTAGACAGCTACTCCAGGGGCCTGGGAGTAACAGGACTTTGAGTAGTCAGTAACAATGGCAATGGAAACACACAGAAAGAGCTGATGGCACTTCATAGATTTGAATTAGCAGGTCTGTTGCACTTGTTAAGTGATAACAGTGAAGAAAATAGAAGACTCCAAGAAAATACTGGCATCCTTCCCTAGGATTTAATTGCAAATAACAAAGGCAGCAAATTTAGAATCTCACTAAGAAACAACTTGGCAAAGCAGTAGCTTAGAAATTGCGTTTTAGGAATGAGCCACAACTTCAGTCTAAAATTTTCCTTTGGGGCATTATAGAATATTCTGGTGGAGCAGCTGTATATGTGTGTGGAGTTCCTTTGGAAATCAGAGCGATATGAACTCATCGCTGATGTCAACAAGCCTATCATTGCCGTTTTTGAGAAGCAACGAGACTTCAAAGTATGTATTGGAAACTTCTAGGAGCTAGTTAAAATCTGCTCCTTCACCTTGGGAAATTGCGTGCAGTTCTCAAAAGCTAAATAGGAGCTCCTTTTTTCCATCATCATTTAATGACTTTTTGATTTATGGTTTTAGAAATTATCAGATCTCTACTATGATATTCATCGGTCATACCTAAAAGTGGCAGAGGTGGTGAATTCAGAGAAGAGGCTGTTTGGCCGCTACTATCGTGTGGCATTTTATGGGCAGGTGAGTTCACAAGGAGTAACATGGCCTGTAAATTCTGTTGAGCAGTAGAATGTTGTCTTTCGTGATTTTAAATCATCTGACTATATACGCGAGGGAGTTGAGAAGATGCAGATATCCATGCATTTGCCTAGAGAAATGTGGTAAATTGAAAAACAAGTGGCCAGAGAAATTCATAAAACGGTGCAAATCAAGCAAGAACAGTGATTTCTAAGTGACTGAAGATAGAGAGTTCTCACCTTTTAACATTTTCTTCTCAGTTCACTCCAACATTGTTTTCTTAATACGTGTGTACAGTACATGTATCTTACAGTCATGTGAGGACTGGATACAGGTACATAATACAATGTGCTTCTTTTTTTTTCCTAATTCCTTTCCCATCCCTCTTTTTCCCCTCCTCCTCCTCCTCTAAATCACTCCCAAAATACTTAGCCAAATGTTTATATCATTGATTAAAGTGAAATCAAATGGAACATGTTTCAAGAAATGACATTCATAACATTCTAAGAAAGAAAAGAATCCACTGTGTCAAACCTGTGACTCAACAATATTGCAATTTCTTTTCTCCTATTTTCAAATTACCACTGTTTCCAAACAGAACATTATATACCTCTTTTGTTTCCTGGGTTATAGGTCAGTGTAATTATCTTTCTCAGTTTTTTTGCATCAGCAATGAACAAGACTTAAAATATTAGCTAGCCAGTGCATTTGCCTAAAAGCAAACACGTGGTACATTAACTATGGATATCTTTTCATACAGTGCTTGGCATGGGATAAACCCAGGCACGTCTTTTTGACTTATATCATTCTTATATTTCAGCAGATGTGTTGCAGGTTGTTCTTTTTATGGATAAACATGCCATTGTCTTATTTTCAGTTTCAATGAGTGTGAGCCTGCTTTCCTTTTTTCCCTTCATGTGAAGCACTCTTTCACACAGGTTCTCGTTCTCCTCGGGACCTTTTAAGTCGTAAACGAATCAAATTCAGCATAGCCATTCTAGATCATTTTCTACTGCACTCTTCTGAAAAGCATATTTTCCTCTGACCAACAAAGATGCTGAAAAGCTAACTTCTGAATTAATAAAGATAGATTCTCTCTGTCAGAAGAGTATCAAAGAGTGACCACTTACCTTAGGCACCTGCATCTGAACTAGGGTTCTCTCACTTCACAGGGCATTGGAATTGTGGAAACAGAGAGGCCTAGTGGTATGAAGCTAACACAGTCTACAGGGAAAAGCTTAATTTAGACATTCTCAGGGCACGTAGAAAAGAATGTGAACTATCTGTTGTACACATATCTCTTTAGTGACAGAGAAGTGTGAGACTCTTCCAGCAAGGAGGAAAGAACGGAAGGGATGGTACTGGGAGCCATGCGAAATTAAGCAGTGTGTGACCTCAGTGAATCATTACCATGAAAAAGGGCAGAAAACACTGTGAAGAAGGCGATATGAGAGTGTATGAAGGGGAAAGATAATTTCAAGGGAGATGAGCCCAGACTAACTGAGCAGTAAAGAAGGACCACACAAGATACGCATTTATTTATTTCACCAGTAAGAGTAATGAAATACCATTAATACCACAGGCATGAAAAATAGGTTACTTCCTGATGGTTTCTCCAACTAAAATCTAAGATGCAGGCTATTAAACAGGTAGAAACAAATCTTACTGCTTCTAATTAGTTTTTAATGCTGATGTTTACTCTTTTCTTCTTTTGGTCTTGATTGTTGCAGGCTGTGGTAAGTTCTCTCTCCCTCTCACTTTGCATGTTCTAATGATCCTCACACATCCCTTTGTATGATTTTACTGAACCTTAACTTTGTGCAAATCAACATTTGGTGCAAAGGATAAGCTAATCTCATTTCCATTTATTTTGGGATCATCCTGCATTTTTTGCACTAAATTGCATTTATCCCATTTATCTGAATTACAAAAATGTATCCTTTTTCGTGTGAATCATCATTCTCCATGAAGATAGAGGATATAGTCTAGAATATATCCACACACTGATGTAAATATGAATACAACATTAGCTCTAGTATAGACTGGTATTAGCTAGTTCCAGTTTATTTCAGGGGCTAGGGATACAGCTCAGTGGCACAGTGCCTGTCTGGCAAGCACAAGGTCCTGAGTTCAATTCCTGGTACTGAAAAAAACAAAGCCTGTTTATTTCAGGCCACAAAGCATAGCAGCTTGCCAAGAACGTGAGGGTGGCAGTCATTTCATTGGTGACTGTTCATGGGCATCTTCCTAGAGTTCTGAGAGGACCTGGTCATTGCCACAGAATTTCTTGAAGAAAAAAGACTCTCTGTGTTGGTAAGCTCTGAGCATCCTCAGAAGTGATGGTACCAATTCTCAACATGAAAAGTGGCAGGAAGATAAATCTTTACCCAGCAAGGAAAGCTTCAAAATTTGCAGAAAGAAGTGAAGAAATCTGGAATGAAAACCAAGGCAGAAATAATCTTCCAGTACCCAGATGAAGACTATTGTTGATTAAGCTAGCAAGAAATACTCTTTCAATATCCACACACTATCAGGTTCCATTCAGCTCAACTTTCCTGACCAATATATACTTTTTTGTAATTCTATAAACTCCTTCCTACCTCCATACCACATGAGTATTTTCTACTTTCATTTATAAAGTTTGGCTACTGACTGCTTAACTCACCAACTAAAAGAATTCTTGAAAACCCTCGTACTAAATTAACTGAAGGGGCCATGGGGAAAGATTGAGGAGAGCTTTCAAATGACTTAACTGTCCCTTCTTCACATTCTTTAGGAAAGCATGCTGACTAGAAAGGAACCTGACATTTTTATAAATGCCGCTCGCATTCTCAATTGTCTTTTACATAAAAAAAAAAAAATACCAACCAAACCAAAAAAAAAAAAAAAAAACCAGCTCAACCAAACTCAAAAGGCAAAGTGTTTTGTTACAGGCTCAGACCCAAGACTATACCTCCGGATGGTCCCCTATAAGCTCAAACCTCAGCCACCTTTGAAGAGCTTGTAGAAGAACTCATTAAGGTTAACTTTATAACCAGCAGGTTAGAACCCCAGACATCCTTGTGCAAATGATGCAGTGCCTGCCCCAATACACCAGATGGCATGTGTGAACAATGTATTGAACAGACACAGCCTCTTCATGATTAAGAAATACAAAGTAGATTCGAACACCCTCCTAAGTGTGTGTACAGTGAAGATTCTAAAGAATTAAGATGAACTCCTGGTTACCTGATTGGCATAATATCCATAAACAGAAATGAATTGCTATCCATGATGATGATTGATATCTAATAAATCTCACCTTTTAGCATCCACATTGGAGCATCTTGCAATCATGTTAAAAATATTATAGTAATGTAATATGCAGCAGGATCTTCACCTCTACTAAGTGCGTATGAGTCCATATTTTAGCATCCCATATACTTGTAGTGCTTTCTGTTTATCGTATTGAATGTGGCATTTAATATTAATTGTGTCTGCAATGAGCTAGGCACTGGAAAACAAATGGAAAATTACTGTTTCACTGCTGGGATTTTTAAAAAAGAAGTCTTGCATAGCAATTTCTAACTCATCACCTGGTATCGCTGCCCATGGAAATTTTACACGTAGCAGTTTGTGTAAAGCATTCCACTGAATTCCCTAAAATAATTAATTTGGAGAGTAAAGACACAGCAATGAGGATCAAACATTGCCTATAATTTGTGAAATTCTTGGGCCCTGGTACTCTGCAGGAGAGCAGATGAATGTTTGCTGCAGAATGCAGACATGAGATGCCCCTGGAATTCATTAGCTGGAAGAGCTGGAGGAGTTTTATTCTGTGCACTGAAGGATTTAGATCTCATGATTCTTAAGTGCACCTCCTTGAGTGCAGCTCAGAATCTTCATAAAGAACTTGAGAGGAGTGGGGAAGGTTCATGTGTAGTTTGAAAAACCACCATCTCCACTTTGGAATGTGACATTCCTTTCTATCTCCTCACATATATGAAAGTCACTGAGCTAAACTACATATTCATAGTCAAACATCGCAACTGAGTTCATGCATGCATGGACCTATTTCTCTACATTCTTGTAGCATCCTTTCTTGAAACAATTAGCCTGCTATTAAGGTTTTCTAACCTGTCTTTGGTACACTGTATTTCTCTTGGAATGCACTGTTTTGTTTAAGAACTCTGGATCAGTTAACTATAGCCGCCAGCACACTTATGGTTGACATTCCAGTGATAAGATGGTCATGGCAAGATTGGGAAACAAGTGAAAAGAAGGAGCACCTCCTAAGGAGTCAGGGTCTGGGGGGTCAGCCCACCCTGCTGTATTGCCTATAAGTTTCATAATCCATGTATAGTAACACTGCCGACTCAGAGTCCTTGCTTCAAAATGTGCTGTTTCCTGAGGGATGAAGGCATTTGTTGCACTGTAAAATAACACTTTAAAAAATTAAGCTAACAAAGGCCATACTTCCGGTTGCCTTGAAATGCAACCAGTTTACAGCCTTGCTGCTGGGTTCCCATCAGCTGCATTTAGTTCATAAACTGTGAGTTCCATAAAGAGCTGCAGCTGCCACCCTCCTAAGATAGTGTTCCATAATTAGGGACCATGGCTTGATGGCTTGATGGGTAAAAGGTAAGCATGTCCTTCAGATATTTCCGCCGCTGCCACTTGGACAGTCTCTAAAGCACGTTATACAAACCCTGGCAGAAGAACCCTGGATTCAATGCTTTATTTTTCTATTCCTGCTCCTCCTTAATAGTTTTATAAAACAGTCTCAGTTAGTTACAATCTCCATTCTATTAAAATTAAAGAGCTCTAATCTGTTTCTTTCTAATCAATCACTGTCCAAAATACGGAGACTCAGCAGACTTGCTGAAATAAGCAAATTGTGGTTGTGCTGGAAGCTCAGCTGAAGGTATGTGTGCTTAAGGCTTCAGAGCTGGGCTAAGTGGTTTTATCACCACAGGAGTCGGCACTCAGGTTTCTTTATGGAAATGGGATTTGTGTCTGCATCATCATCCTCACAGCTGGCACTCATCAGAGGCCTCCTGTGCCCTCAGTGTGGCACGGATGGCCTCTCTGAAGGTTTCTGACCATTTTCTCCACCCTGCAGATCAAGAAATCAGGAAAGTCAATAAAGTCACAGGTCATGGCCAAGACCACAGAGCTCATCAGGACAACAATAGACACCTGCTTTCTACCCCGTATTTTCCACAAATTCAGAAATTTGTCAGGGGAAAAGATCGCAGTGAAAATAGCTCTTGATACTCACTTTCATTGTATGGCTGAAGAAAAATAGAAATCTTTTCCTGAAACTTAGTGGCATTTTTTTTTTTTCTTGGTGAGATTGAAGTTGTAAACATTGCCTTGGCTGTGGCCACAGGGAGATGCCGGCTGATGGCCTCAGAAGTCTATTTCTCTGATGTGTCAGTCCATGTTAGCCACTAACTAATGACTTTGAGTCAGACAAAACTCCACAAATCGAGAACAGAGGCCCAGCAGGCAGGAGGTCACGGCAGGCAGGGTAAGCCTTTGCCACCCTACAGGGTGTGGATGAAAGGCAGGAAGCTGTTTTTCATGCTTTCCACATCTGTGTCACTTAGAAGTTCAGGGCCTGGCGACTCCTACTCCACTTTTTGGTGCCTTGAAATATTTCTCAAAGGAATTATTCAATAAAACATGTTTATTGAAAGCAGTGGAATCTTACCTAGTTACATCTGGAGCAAATACACCTTTTTAAAGCGTAGATCCTTTAAGAACAATTTCTTTCCTCTGTGTGTTCTTTCAATAAATATGAGCTGTTGAAAAATGAACAAATACAAACATATTGAAATAACCTCCTGGAGGGCAGGCAGCACAGTAAACACTGAGTACGGCGGGTGACGAAGACAGGTTTCCACGGGCCCAAAGTCAATGAGGAACATGGAAATGAACACAGGTAGTCACAGTGTTGGGGAGGGGACATCTTCCCTCACCTTTTGCTTATGACAGCTGTGGCCCTCTTATGATACAAAGTCTCTCTGAATGGTGACCACGTGCGTGGGAGTGAAAATGCTGTGCAAGAGCTGTGCACAGCACAGACATGGGTTTAGTAGTTACTATTCCACTACGAGATTGCCTCAATCAGCCACCAAAAAGGAAAGCAGCATTAGAACATTTTGTCTGACTTACTTGGTATATAATGAATAATTTTGTCAAAAAGGTTTTTTTTTTTCGAAGACCTAAGCCTCTTTTGAACTCCAATAGCTTTGCCCACCCTTAAAAGCCATTTCTTTGGAGGTAAAGGCTGCAGAAAAGAAAACGAGATAACTTGGATTCTTCACTCTCAAATTCATCTAGTGTTCTGAGCTCACATATATTCCACAGGAAGAATACTTCTGTATCTTCATAGAGAAGGAAGTATAAAGATTTTTCTCATTTAATTACCTTCCGATAATAAAATCTTCCCCTTTGCCAGTTTCCAGCCAGACAAATGAATAAAGGCTAAATCCTAGTTTCTCCTATTGGATAAAAACGATGGGGTGGTTGCTGTCTTTAATCCTGTAAGGCCCAGCTTTCAAGAGCATAAAAGAACTATTAGTGAAGCAAATTTAGTAATTATGCTACATATAGTTAGGATGAATCGAGCACATTGACATCATACAGATGCAGCGCTATTTTAAGTGGTGCAAACTAGGAGCTTACTACATGGAATTTGTGTTAAGATAACGATAAAAAGTGCTTAGGTACCTTTATATTCCACATCATGTTATTTGTACTAGTTTCAAAGACTTGTAGAGGACATTAAGAATGATAATTGGGCCTTGCCAAACATGCTCTGTTTTGTGGTCTACCTCAGACTGCCACAAGAGGGCACTCGTCCCCAAAAATATATGACCGCAGATCCATTGATTTCTACAGAGAAAATATATGTAAGATATTTAATGAAGTTCTTTGACATGGCTAGGGAATATTTACATTAATGTCTGTTTATATGATACTTTTTTCTTCAGCTGTTCTTTTTTCATTTCGAATTTTATGGGGTGCTAATCAATGGCCTGGAAAACAATGCAAAGACTAGCTATATTTTTTAAGTAAATTTCTTTCTTTTGCTTGTGATTTGTACCTAAAGTTCCCTAATAAAACCAGTGGTCCATTATGTGTCTCTCATAGGGATTTTTTGAAGAGGAAGAAGGTAAAGAGTATATTTATAAAGAGCCTAAATTGACAGGTCTCTCTGAGATTTCCCAAAGGCTACTCAAACTCTATGCAGATAAGTTCGGAGCGGACAATGTGAAGATAATCCAGGATTCCAACAAGGTACAGAAAAATCAGTGTCCAACCCAGTGCTAAGACTTGGCTTACTGCTTTATTTTTAAATTATATTTATTATTTTAATTCACTGATCCTGCACAGTAAATTACCAAATCTATTCTGGATGTTTTGCTGATTGATTGACTTGTGATTCTTTTTTCTTTTCTTTTCTTTTTTTTTTTGGTCAAAACCACAAATTTTTGTGCAAGTAACTTGTAAGTGATCTTAGAAATAGCTTACTAAATCTACTTCTCTCATAGGTAATTTGCATTTGAACAGTAATTAAAATACTCAAGTGATTGGGCCCCAAAGTAGAACTGAAAGAAATCCAAGTTGCAAATACTTAATTCAGTTCAGGAGGTCTTCCTAGGACAGACTGATTTTTAAGAACCATTCTCCATGATAGTACAAGACTTGTACTGCCCTGTACTAACCTGCAAAGATGTAAGTGATTGTCTGTTGCCTTCACAAAGCAAACTTTACATCTCATGAGGTTACTTAGAACTTGCTTGCATACTTTCATTCATTTAGTAACATCTACTGGGTACCAGGCCCAGGAGAGGGAGCTGGGGTGCAGAGCCTTTTCCATCCAGAGCTCCCAGTTCCCATGGAACTAACAGAAGAACTTGTGGGAGTAGTTGATAGAGTACAGCAAAGTACAATCAAAGAGATGTGGGTCCATCAACACAAGGAGAGCTCCCAGCAGGAGCTCATTTTTCCTGGGGCAGTACTATAAAGGGGAAGGATCTCTGACTGTGAACTGTAGGGTGCAAGGCCTTTGCGGGAAACCCTGAGCATTCTGAGAAACTTAGCACACACAAGGGCAGGTGGGAAGGAAAAAAAGGGGGATGTGGGTTTAAAGAATGGCAGATCTTTTAAAGGCAGGTTGGACAGAGAAGCGTGGTAGAGGATGGAGCTGGAAAAGCTGGTTTGTGTGCAGTGGTGTAGGGTTCTACAGGACCACAAAAAAGACTGTTTATTCCTGTCCTCTTTTACAAGCTGATACTTGGAGAGTTCTGAGGACAAGATCACTGTCAGAGCTTTGCAAGTAGGTTTTTCATTCTCCCTAATTTGCAATTTACAATCACATCCCTGTATGGACAGACAGAACTATTATAGTAGTGCCAGCCTGTGTGGAAAGCATGCACAGAATTCTTGACAGGACAAGACAGTGGAGTGTGCTAGGTGTTTGTCATACTGCTGCGTATCAGATGGTGATCTTGGAGAAATACCCTCTTATCCCCTAGATTTTAATCTTCAAAATGATTACCATTAAACCAGTATTACAGTGTAATTATGATTAGTTTTATTAGGTTTCTCAAATCTCTGGAGTTAATGAGGAAGTGGAAGGGTGGGAAGATGGAGAAAGTTGGAATAAGTTTTAAAAGTCTTCAAGAAGCCAAATGGGACAGGCAATTGAATGAAGGGGAAAAGTGGAGGGCCAACAGCAAGAGAATAGCATGGCAGAGACAAAACAGTGCATGCTGGTTGTAACCATTAATGTAGGTGGCCTCAATTCAGCAATAAAAAGAAACACAGGGAGAGGGGATCAAGAAACAAGATCCATCAGTATACAGTATACAAGAAACACATTTAATGCAAAAGGAAATTCACAGACTGAAAATCAAAGGGGAGAAAACAAGTATTCCATGTGACAGGAGACCAGAAAAGAGCAAGGGTGACTTGCCCATCTACCACAGAAGGGATAAGAAAGACACTGTATTTTCATACAACAGAAAGCTACTCAGCTATAAAGTAGTATAATCTCGAGGCTTTTGTAGGTAAATGGATGCAACTAAAGATCGTGTTTATAAATGAGACAGCGTGAACACTGGCATAAATAACAGAAGGAGTTAGACATTATAGAAGTGATAGAGGAGGAAACACCTACCAGGAGAAGGTGGTAACCAGTTGTTAATTTTTATTGTCTTATCTTGAACTCTTGTAATGTTTTCACAGTTTTTTTAGATTTGGTTCAGTTCTGTCTTGTTTTGTTAGATTTTAGTGTGTCTGATAGTTTGGGCAGCTATTTTGAATATAATGAGATGTATTATGGTAATCATGATTGGTTTCCTACTATCTTGTTTTGAATTCCTATAATGCTCTCATTCTTTTGTTTAATTGGTTTTATTCTGTTTTGTTTGATTTTATTATGTGTGATGGTATAAACAGCTATTTTGAAGAAACTGAGATATTATAGTAACCATTGCTCGTTTCCTATTATCTGGTTTTGAAGTCCTGTAATTCTTTCATTCTTTTGTTTTGATTAGTTTTAGTCTGTTTACTATTATTTTATTTCATTGTGTATGAGGCTATGGACAGCTATTTTAAAGAAAACGAGACATTATGGTAGCCATTGTTGATTTCCTATTGTCCTTTTTTTTTGAAGTCCCATAAATGTTTTCATTCTTTTGATTGGTTTTATATATTTTATTTTGTTTGATTGTATTATATGTGAAGGTATGGACAACTATTTCAAAGAAAACAAGAGATATTATGGTAGCCACTGTTGATTTCCTGTTGTCTTGTTATGAACTTCTGTGTAGCTTGCATTGTTCTGTTCTGATTTGCTTTGTTCTGTTTTGTTTTGTTTTGTTTTATTCTCCTTAAAATAAAAAAACAAAGAAAAGAAGCCAGGCATGGTGGTGCAAGCCCATAATCCCAGCACTTGGGGAGCTGAGATAGGAAGATCACTTTGAGTTGGAGGCCAGTCTGGCTTACAAAGTGAGTTCAGGGCCAGGCTGAACTGCATAACAAAACCCTGCCTCACACACACACACACACACACACACACACACACACACACACACACACACAAAATCATCCCTTTCAACCTCAAGGATAATTTAATCTCAAATATAATTTGTGTGGAGTTTTTTGGGTCCTTCAGCCTGTCTTCCTTGCTACTTATCAGGCTTATATGTCAAAGTAGAGTTGGAATGATTTGTTGTGTATAAAAGAGGGAATCTGAAACAGAAAATATGAAAAATTGTCATCATGTAGTCAACTAAGCATCTAATCTGCTAAACAGACAAGAATCCTCCCTCCATATCAAAGCCAAAAGCCAGTGGCTCCGGTCTAGTATGACACTAACTCACAGAGGGACAAAGACAAGTTTCCACTACCAGAACACTTGCATGTCACACAAAGGCTGCTGGACATGCATTAGCCAATAGAAATTTTTAAAAAGTAATACGAGTCAGGCATGTTGCAGAGTGTACAGGACATGCCAAGTGGGCTCCAGTGCAGCCCCCACCATTGCCAGGCTGCCACCATCAGCCCTGGGCTCTTTCTGTGGCCCCACCTGGCCCTGAAACACTGTGGCTGCCCGTTTTCCTCTGGGGAGAGCAGGAGCCTCCTCCTGGTGCTCACCCAGGGAAAACACAACTTCCCATCTTTTTTCCAGAGGTACCTTGCAGCTGACATACTGATACCCACCCCTTCACACCCCCCCCCAGTCCCAGATCACCCCGGGCTGAGGCAGGAAGATCACTAGTTTGCTGCCTACCTACCGGAACAACTTAATGAGACCTTGTGCCAAAATAAATAAATGAAGGCTGAGGAATGGGACTCGCTGTCAGCTTGTGCCCAGCCCAGGTGAGAACCACACAGAAACACCAGCGGCTCACCACCCTTTCTTTCCCATCATGTGTTAACACAGGTCAACCCCAAGGATTTGGATCCCAAATACGCCTACATCCAGGTGACCTATGTCACACCTTTCTTTGAAGAAAAGGAAATCGAGGACCGGAAGACAGATTTTGAAATGCACCACAACATCAACCGCTTTGTCTTTGAGACACCCTTCACACTGTCGGGCAAGAAGCATGGTGGGGTGGCGGAGCAGTGCAAGCGGAGGACAGTCCTGACAAGTAGGTGCAGGGCTTTCTGGGCCCTGTAGTGGGAATCGGAAGCTGTTCCCATCCTGCAGATAAGTTCCCACAGTCCGCTGCCAGGATAAGCAGCTTTATCCTCTGTCAAACAAGGCCCAGAGAAGCACCCAGAGGAAAAGTGTCCTGGGAGCTGTTTTGCATTGCTTCCCTTGAGACTGTGCAGGCACAGAGGTGTGGGGTCCCTGACTGGGGAAGGGCACAGGCACTGAGCTCGCCTCTCTGTCTTTTCCCTGAATCTGCTCTCAGCTACTGCAGTTACAGCTCTCATCACTGTAGTTTTGGGGTAAGATTCCAGCCATGCTAGGATTCAGCTTCTTCCTCTCTCAAATGAATGCAAGCACTGATCTCCACCCCTACCAGTACTACCCAGGTCTATTCTGTGTGCTAGGCGTGTTTCCTGCCATTCAACAGACACTGGATGCATTCTGAGTAGGTGCGGGCCACTGGTCCAGTCCCAGTGATTCCAATTACTATAGCGTGATTCATGCTTGCAAAGTGCTCACAGTCTGGTAAGAGAATGAGCCAAGTAAAGCAAGAAATCTAGATGAGCACAGCATGAACACAGCTGCTGTGAAGGGGAACACACAGCAGCAGCTCCAGGAGCCCAGTGCAGTCGGGAGCTGGGGTCACCCTGGAGGAAAACACAGTCAGGCTATCTTGGGAGATGCAGGCAGCCCTGGGTTGCACAATGCATGTATGAACTAAATTGTTCTCCAAGCCTGGAGATGCATTCACCACCTGTAAACTGACCCAGAACATGTATCGTAAAAACAATCTAGAATGAAGATGTTACATTCTATTCAGTATATATTTGAGCATGCTTTATTGGATCGATTCCATTTCAGTTACAAAATATAGTAAAATCTCTCATCTTTTCAGTGTCTGGCTATTCTAAAGGTCTTTATCTAACCCTGAGAACATTTCTTTTAGCTAGTGAAGGGCAGAAGTTTAGCAGATGAATGTATTGAGGCAAAAGCTATGACATATGAAGGAAGATGATACATAGGAGGAAAACACAAAAAAAAAAACATGCAGAAGGAATATCTCACATGTTGTGATACAATACATGATCATCTTGGCCTTTGAGGGAATCCTTGACTCTTTACTGATCCTTGATATCTCTTTGTGTGACTTTTGTGCAGCAAGTCACTTGTTCCCCTATGTGAAGAAGAGGATTCAGGTCATAAGCCAATCGAGCACAGAGCTGAATCCTATTGAAGTGGCAATTGATGAGATGTCCAGGAAGGTCTCTGAGCTTAACCAGCTCTGCACAATGGATGAGGTGGACATGATCCGACTTCAGCTCAAACTCCAAGGGAGCGTCAGTGTGAAGGTTGGTAAACACTCCCTGCAGCCCAGATAGATGGATGGGACCAGGGAATCCTCCTGTGAGGCCCTAGAATTTATTTATTTTTTTAACCAAAGATGTAAGAAATGTTTTTGCCATGTGTGCATCCCATCTAACACCTTAATCTGAGTGTTTTAAAATTCTCTTATGTATTTTTGGTGCCTGTAGCTATATCTCTAAGTGTAGCTGAAATAACATGTTTTCTTCTCCAACTCTCCCGTCCTGTCTTCTTGCAGAAAGCATGTTCTAAATCTGCATCCTCATGAATGAATTAACTAATGAATGGACATGGCATTCCTGTACATGTCTACCCATAAGCATTTATAACTGTTCCAAAATAAATCCAGAAAAGAATGCTTATTAGTTGATAAAGCATGCATTAGTGTTTACCTGGCCATTGGGGTTGTGAAAGAAAGCAGATGCTCTCCTCTCAGTGAGTGTCATAGTTAGAATACATAAACTGGGATGGGGATTTAGCTCAGTGGCATAAGTGCCTACCAGGCAAGTATGAGGCCATGAGTTCAATCCCTGGTACCCACCCCCCCAAAAAAAACTATTTGCAAAAGTGTAAGTGACATTTCAAACAGCAGCAAGGGTTGATGCTGAGGTCTGAAGTCACAAGGAGAAGGAAATTAGTGGCGGCAGAGCAGGGAGCTGTGGGAGACCCTGGGAAAGGCGATGCAGTTAGAGGCTTAGGGAGAAGCCTGGGGCTGGACCCCGTACCCTGACCTGGTTTGAGGTGAGGAGTGTGAGGCACTTACTGTGGCACAAAATGTAGTCAGCAATCAAGTTAAAATGATAAATCAATACGATCTTTTTAAAAATCAAAATGAATGCTTAAAACTCCACAATCAACAAAGTATTAAAATTTTAAATAAAGGCAGTGCATTAAACTGGCCTTTCCACACTGCATTAGGGCCTGAATGATGGAAACATCACAGATGCTGACTTTGCTACTGAGCCTGCTATCCTGGCCCCACCCCTGGCTAACCTGAGGAAGAGAAGAAGAAGAGCCAGCAGATAAAAAAAGTCACTGTCCTACTGCAGACAGCAAACATTTGATGGAAAACTAGTTACATTTAAATAGTGTGAACATCCTTAGTGGATGCACGTGTAGGTTTTAAAGCTGTTAGGGGATGAGCAGCCAAGCAGCGGGCTGTCAGGTGACCAGTTTAAGAAGGTAGTAGTGAAGGACAGAGCTCAGGCGCTGCCTTTGGTGGCTTAGTGACCTGACAGAGGACAGCACACAAGGCATTGTGAGACTGGGGTGCTGCCCTCCTTCAACTGTGGAGTAAACTCAGGGCAGGAGGAGAGTAGTTGCGCAATCACAGCCAATGCTCACCTCTCCCGTAGGTCAATGCTGGCCCAATGGCCTACGCACGAGCTTTCCTGGAAGAAACAAATGCAAAGAAATACCCTGACAACCAAGTAAAGCTTCTGAAGGAAATCTTCAGGTAAGATTCTCTTTGCTAGTTAGTTCTTCGTCCTTCAGCCAGGGTGGTGTGAGTTCCCCAAGGAGCTGTCCAAGGAGCCCTCAGAGATGGCAGGGTCTGTTAGCAGCTATTAACTCACGGAGGCCGCCCTGTGAGGCTGGTGTTTAATTTGCTGATGCTGTTGTTAAAGGCAATTCGCTGACGCCTGTGGGCAGGCCCTAGATGTGAATGAGCGCCTCATCAAGGAGGACCAGCTGGAGTACCAAGAAGAACTGCGGTCCCATTACAAGGACATGCTCAGTGAGCTCTCCGCAGTCATAAATGAGCAGGTAAGTTTTGCTTGGTGACACTCGCCACTGCCCACGGATAGAAAGGGCCCATCAGGACAGGGACTGGAGACTTTATTTTGCTGATGAAATCATTTTCTACACCAGCACTGTGTTGCTAGGTTGTTCTCTCCCCAGTGTTTGGCAGTCTCTGGCTCCAAGCAGAGATTGGCTAAGGTAGGATCTGTAAGAAACGAATATGAATGGAGCTGCAGTGGTAATTACCTGTAATCCCAGCACCCTGGAAGAGCAAGTTGGAGCTCAGCCTGGGCAACTTAGTGCTCAGTGAGACCCTATCTCAAAATAAACCTGCTGAGGACATGGCTCATTGCAGTGGTCCTGAATTCAATTTCCAGTGCCAAAAAAGAAAGAATATGAGAGAACCCGAGAACTTTCTTCACTATTCCAAGATGTTTATCCATAGTGTGTGAACTGTTGATTTTCTAGAATTGTGAGTCTGCTCACACACTGGGGAACCCTGAGTGGGACTCCCACTAAGGCTTGCTGCCTGCCCTCTGGGAAGGCCAGGCGGATGTGGTATGCAGTTCCACACATCTGCCAGGATAGGGCGCTGCACAGTGCTAAGGGAAGAGTCGCAGGACTGCTCAAGATCTGTTTTCTGCAGAGGCTGAGCTTCCACAGATGGGAGCAGGTGGCAAAAAACCCATTCCCCTACCACCGCAGGCAGGTCGTGTATGATATCCAGCACGTACTCAACATGTTCCGTAAGCTGTGCACAAAGTGTAACAGTTCAGTAGTCAAGAGTATTTGGGGGTGAGGGTGGGGATGTCAAAAATCAAATTGTTGAAGTGCGGCTTTCTTAACACGTCCCAGCATCCATCACGCCTCACACTTTGACATCTCATACCCATGGTTCCCTGCAGTAACTGGATGTGTTCTTTGTGGAATAACAGAGAGGCACAATGTGAACTCGTGTCCTCGTGGTGCCTTCTACATGGCAGTCAGTCATTTAATATTAGCTACCCTTCCCTTCCTTAAATGATCTACCATTAACATGATTCTCAAAACATGAAAAGTTTTGTTCAAATTACATGCCACATATATGCACCCTTTTTCTACTTTTGCATCTCCTCCCGTCCAGTCTCCATAGCAGCCAGAGAAGAAATGGTTGGCTGACTTAGGTCACAGAAACATCGGTCTCCCTTGGTAGGATCCCTAGGGTAGATAATGCTGGTTTGGGCTTTTTGAGAGGTGAGAATTAAATACTCTTGGCAACGCCTTGAAAGAATGAGGAGAAATTATAGACCTGGAAGTGAAACAAAAAAGAATAAACTAGATGGAGAAGATAGGGAAGGAAAGCTTGTCTCTGACTGTAAATCATGTCTGACCTTGGAATTTGGTCCAAAAAAACGCTTTTCTCTGTTTTTCCTGGCAGCTCTGTCGAGGTCCATGTTTATACAGCTTCTGTTCTTCTGTGTCTAGTATTTCCCTCAGTACTGTAAGCAAGAGTGGTATGTGTCTCTTTTCTTCTTCGCTCTGTCCTTGGTGGCCTCCCAGTCCCCCATCTCTATTTCGCTGATCGTGTTCCCTGTTCATTTCATAGCCACTGGTGCTGTGTAAGTTTTGATTTAATTACAATCTTTTTCCATTTTAAGATCAATGGCGGGGGCTGGGGCTGGTGATAACAGCTGAAGTTCACAACTCCTGCAAGAAAAATACACACTCTAACAACTTCCAAGGTGTACTGGATGTACTTGACCTCATGTGTTTTCAAAACAAAGATGTATTATATACCCAGAGCACCAAAACAAAACAAAAACAGGTGATTAAAAGTAGAGAAAAATAATTTCACTTCTAGGAAAACTTTTCTAAAAGCTGCAAAATTTGGCTTTGTGCTTCCTGGAAAGTGACTCAAAGGAAAGAACCTGATGGATTGCACAACTATTCAGGAAAAGAATTAGATATGTTGGCAGAAAAGATAAACTTTCTCCCTGGTCTCACACTTCCCCAGGGACTTCTCACACAGGATATTGTACAATGGCTTCATGCACTTATATATGGATGCACATATTCCAAAAACAGGTGCCTATACCATCACAACACAATGGAAAATTGTACCGTGGAGCTCTGAAAATTAGATACAATTAGGATCTATCAACAGACAAATAGAAAAATGGGAAGTAGAAAGTTAGAACTAGCCATGCAGTTAATTCTAAAAGTACCAGAAAAGTCTTAACTAGAAGAGGTTTTGAAACCAGATGAAGAAAAAAAGATGCATTCCCTGTTGGAATAGTTAAGCAGCTGTACTTGTAATCCTATCGGTTGATTATAGTTTGACCACATTATACTCACATTGTAAGTTTGCTATAAACTACTCTGACAAGGGGCCTTGGTGGCAGCCACACTCGGGATCCTACACATCTTTCCAGAGATATTACTATTCCCCAATAATCCCTTCCTACTTTGAAAAACAAAAGCAATGGGATAAAGTGCATTAAAATCTGAAGATACCAAATTGCAAGTGAAAAGCAATAGTTGCTTCATAAACAGCCAGCACCTCAAACTGTTTTATAAATAGCCAAAACCATGAAAAGCTTGCTATGGCTTGAGACCAAAGCAGTGGTTATAAGGATGCAGGTGAAATATAAATATAAGATACTCATTTGGTGTCTATTTCAAAATTCAAGGAAAATGTCAGTACTGTGAATTCAACTGAGCAAATGAGCACATAAAACACAGAAAAGCAGCCCCATCTGTGAGTGGCAAGTATGTGAGACGCAAAGGCTATTGGCGTTAAATTGCCTGATGGACACATTAGCAGCCAAATTATTTATACCACCTCTGTGACACCGATCATAAAGAGAACTTACTCTAGGATAAAGGACTCACATTCCTAGAGCTCTGTAGGGACACAAGTAGCAATTCTCTCTCAGAAGAATAGGAAAGCTAGCGGGCACAGCACAGCATGTCCTTGTGCAAAGTTCGTGGGAAAATCTTCATTCTACAAGTTTAAAATATTAAGTCTCTTGTGTAAAGTTATCCTCTAGAGCTATCTGGGCTTTCTGTCAGAGCTTGTTACCATAGTTATACATTATTCTTTAAACACATGTGATAAAATAACATAAAAGGTCTAGTAACATTATTTTCAGATAAAATCAGGTCAAGATGTTTTTATATTTCCATTTACACAAATACTTAAGAGTGGTGTACTATGTTTCATTTTTTGATAGATTTGTCAACATAAATCATGAACTTTCAGAATAAAATAAAATTAGATAAAATGAAATTCTAAAATAAACACTTATTCAGATGTATTTGCAAGTTTAGTTCAAACAGTTATAAATTTATATCTGGTGATGAAAGGGAATTGTGAAGCTACTTTCCTGGCAGAGTACCTAGCACATGGGCTTGTGAGAAAGCTAGTAGGGAACTAAGCAAGTGTATTTCAAAATGCACAGGAGCCCCTGGGAATAAAAATCATTGTCCTGGGTTTTAGCTTTGTGTTTGGGAAGATAAATGTCAGCCTGTGCATGATCATTTGTTGCGCTGTGTTTTGTTCTATTTTAAGATTACGGACAAGGAGGACCCAGCAAGGCGCGGGGCGGAGCGAACCTGCACTCCTGTAATTAGCAAGGCGGCTGCGGCTCCGCCCACCGTGTCTGTTTCACCCAGTGCTGAAGTTTGAGAGGAACTCAGAAGCCTTCCACAGAACCTCTCAAAGAACTTTCTGAATTTGCAGCTAATCTCGGGGAAGAGAAAGATAGATTTAATTTATTCCAAGTTTTATGGTGTTAATATTTGTTTACCTTGCCAGCTTGAGAATTTTGCCAGCCTCTGAATTTGCACATTTCCTACGATTTTTTTTTTTCCTTTGAGTGGTATTGATCAAGCCAACCCGAATATTTGCCGTGAAATCCCAATGAATGTGTAGCTCAAAAGCAAGCTCTTTGTTTGCTGTCGGTTATAATATGTTCAATACCCGGTCCTAGTATACATATTTTAAAGGTTAAAGTGAATGTTTTTGTAACATTTAAACATATTTCAGATGTAAATAGAAGATTGTAAAATATACGGTTTTTACCAAATTTAAAAGAACATTTTTAGTTATTACTTCTGATGGTACTAAAATTATACAAATAACATTTCAGATGCCATTATATTAAAATATTTCTGTATGTGTAAAAAAGTGTTGATAAATACTAATCTTTAAATTTTGTGGAGTTTCTTTCTTTGTAATATGTGCGCTCTTAAAGGCAGTGGGATGTGAAATTATAAAAGTATTTTGTTGTTATTAGAAATAAAATACAGTTAATTTGCATTTAGTTTCCTCGTGATGGGTGAGTGAGTCATTGTAAAGTGTATCAGAATTCTACTGGATACAGTGCTGTACTCAGTACTTAGGATGCTCTTGCAAGTAGAAAATTTAAGCTGAGGGGTTTCTCCAAAGATGAATTAAAGAAGTCAAGAGTCTTCAAGTCTAGGAAAATATTAAAATGATTTGGGGAAGATGTAATTAAACAGAATCTTGAGGTTTGTAGTGTGTGTTAGTCAACTTTCCTATTGTCAAGACACAATAGCTAACACTCACAACTTATAGGAGAAAGGGTTCTGTTAGTTCATGGTTTGGGGAGGTTCAGAACATGGTAGGCAGACTCCAAGGCAGAAATCTCATGGTGAGGCAGAAATGAGGAAGAGTACTAGAGAGAAATGGGCAAGGAACCATACACACTACCCAACATCACACTTCTGTGATGTGACCCACGCTCTCACAACCAGGAGCATGCTTTACAAATCCGCTAGACTTACTCAAAGCTGATGAAGTTGGTATGTCAGGACTGACATATCGTGATTATTAGGACTATTCACAAAACTTTCCTTTCTATACTCCACAGACTGTCCTTCCTCTTTTGAAGTTAGCAGGGAGATGTGACTTGCTTTAACCGTTCAAATGCAAACCAGAAGCCAGTGACAACTACAGTATCACTGTATCACTTTCAGGTAGAGGCATTTTAGGGTCCCTCCTCCTGAGGGACATGGAGATAGAACCTAAATCTGCCCAAGAAAATGATCACAGTGAATGAGACACACATATCTCCTACTTCATGATAACCCTATGAATCATGCAGTCTGAGTGACAAATGCTATGTGATTATGTTAAAGACCTTCAAGATCCAGGACTGCTTGTTACTATAATGGTATTGACTTTCCTGACTGATCTGTATTTTTCCAAAGACGGACTGGTGTTCATCCAAATTTGCAAAACTGCTGTACTCACCCTTTGGCTACCTTCTTCCCAGCCAACATCAGATGCAGAGAAATTGACCTGATGTGCCTCTAGACGCAGGAGGCATGCTAGAGAATATTATTTTATATGCAGCATCAGTAGCTGTTCCAAAGTCCCAGGCTCAGAGAAGGGGACTTCAGCTGAGTGCAGCTTTCTGCTGTGCAGGTCCTTTGGGAAGTGTCAGCATATGAGGGTTGAGGGGTTGGAATATATATTAAAATATTGTATACAGAGAAGTGATAAATGATATTTTGGGTGAGAACTCTAATCACTCAAAATATATTTAACTGTTCCTTTCTATGTGGTTTTTCAAGTTGCTGTGACATTATTACTGTTACAGAAACCCAGGGAGACTGTGGCTCTGATATTGTCTCCCACCCATTTCTTACCCCTGGGCTCAGGTCCTCACGCCCATCTGACCTGCCTATTTACCAAGTTCCCAAGACACTTTTAGCAGTTGGTTGCTATCAAATCCTCCAAGGAAATACCTGGAAATGACAGATCTTTTCCCCATGTTAGGTGGCAATATCCTATTTTTTACATTACAAATATCAATCTGTTGGATGGATTCACCATGTTTTGCCCGTGGGGTGGTTGATAGCACAAGAAATTAAAACAACTTCTCTGAAGAGAATTACTTAAGATTGCTATGCCCTAAAATCACTGAAACGCATCCCATGTAATCCCAGCTCCTTCTTTTCTTTGCCTTCCCTGTACCAGATGCATCAAACTGGCTGCTCAGAACCTGAATCCAATTCACAGTCTTCATCTGCCACATGCAATGATTTAAATTTTTTTTCAGCCAGGTACCAACACATCAGTGGTAGAAGAGTTCATATAGAATTTCAGTTTCCTGGTGTCTGTTGAAAAGTTAGGCATCTGGCCATGCTGGGCCCCCATTACCGTAACAAGAAAGTGAATTGAAAATTAGATATGGTTGACCCTTCAACTGTGTTTTCTTGTTTGCCAGTCTACAGAGTAAGGCCCTGGTAGACATACTTTTATACTTCTCCTTTAGACCACTCTCGTATTTCCAGTCTGGAGCCCAGGTTTGGGTAGAGCCCAGGTCAGATGAACATTTCATGTTGATCTAATTATAAACAGATCCACAGTTTCAGATGGAGACACACATTACAATGCATATCTCTGAGACCCATCAAAACTTCTGAAATACAAAGCCCTAGGAGTAGAGCCCAGGATTCGAGCTCTAAAGATTGTTAGACATTCTAAAGTATAAAATTTTTAATGAATCTTCTGCTATTTAACTATCCCTGAAACACTACTAGATGTAAGATTATGCCTTGCAAAACAGTGATCTGATTTGCAGTTACCAAGACAATGAATATGATTTTATTTTATTTTTTCACCTTTTAAAAATTCATTTTATTTTAAAAGAATAAAAACAAAGCAGACTAAAGCAAATCAGAATAGAACAATGCAAGTGATACAGGACTTCAAAACAAGAAAACAGGAAATCAACAATCGCTACTATAATGTGTCACATTTTCTTCAAAATAGTTGTCTGTAGCATAGCACACACTAAAATCAAACAGAACAAAGCCAATCAAAACAAAAAAATGAAAGCATTACAGGACTTCAAAACAAAATAATAGGAAATTAACAATGGCTACCATAATGTTTCTTGTTTTCTTGAAAATAACCATCCATACTGTCACACATAATAAAATCAAACAAAACAGAACAGAATAAAATCAGTCAAAACAAAAGAATAAAAGCATTATAAGATTTCAAAATGAGACAATCAACAATGGTTTCCATAATACATCCTGTTATCTTCAAAATAGCGATCCACAATAAAATCTAACAAGACAGAATAAAATCAAGCCTAATAAAATTATGAAAATGGTACAAGAATTCAAAACAACATAATAGGAAATTAACAACAGTTATCACTTTCTCTTTTTAGGTGTTTTTTCCCCTATCACTTTCATACTATATTGTGCTTTAGTTTTTTTTTTTCTAGGGAGATAACTTGGTGTTAACTCATATGAATCTAAACCATTTCACCCATGACTTGATCTCCAACTCCATTTACCTACAAGAGCCTTGAGATTATCCTACATTATGGCTGGGTAGCTTTCCATTATATGAAAGTACCATATTGTTTTTATCCATTCTGAGGTCGATGGGCAAGTTATGCTTGCTTTTTTCTGGTCTTCTGTCCTGCGGAGCAATTGTTTTCTTTCCTTTGATTTTCAGTCTTTGAATTTCCTTATGAATTAAAAGAGTTTCTTGTAAAAAGTACACTGATAGATCTTGTTTCTTGATCTGCTGAGTGTTTCTTTTTATTGGTGAATTGGGGCCATATACATTAATGGCTACAGCCAGCATGCATTGGTTTGTCTCTGCCATGCTATCTTCCTGCTGTTGGCCGTCCACTTTTCCCCTTCATTCAATTACCTGTCCTGCTTGGCAGTCCCCGTCTACTGCAGTTCATGGATTTGTGATCAAATTTATCTCTCTTTAGAATATCTTTCAACACTCTCTGTAGGTTTAGTTTGGTGGTCATGAACTCCTCAGTTGTTCTTTGTCATGGAAGTATGTTATTTTTCCATCAATTTTGAAAGAAAGTTTTGTGAAGTACATCAATCTGGGTTAGAAGCTGTTTTCTTTTAGGATTTGAAACTCTTCACTCCAGACTCTTCTTGACTTGATTGTTTGTGTTGAGAAGTCTGTTGTGATTCTGATGGCTTTTCCTTTATAGGTGATATGTTTATTTTTTTAAAATAATTTTTAATATTCTGCTCTTGTGCTGAACTTCTGGAATTTTGGTGATTATATGTCTGGGTGTAGATTTATTTTGGTTATGGCAAGTTGGAGTTCCATAAGCCTCATTTATCTGAATGCCAGATTCTTTCCCCATGTTTGGGAAGTTTTTTATCCCTTCTATAAATAATCTTTTTATTTCATTTTTGTTGACCCCTGCTTCTTCACTGATAGCTATCACTCTTATTTTTCTTTGTGTCATCTTCAGCCATTGAATTATTATTTCCTGGTTGCTTGTTATTTTTAAGAGATCTTTACTTTCAAGATCACTGTCTAAAAGTCTATCTTCAATCTCAAGTGGTTTTTCCAGCTTTTGATCAACTTCTTAATTTCCTGGATATCTCTAAATCTGTTTCACGCATTGTAATTACTTTCTATATTGCACATTCAAGGTCTCCATCATTTTCCTAGGCTCCTCTTATTTAATTATGCCTTCTTTAGATATGCTCAGGAATTTTTTCATACTTTTTGTGATTTCTTCTTTTATCTGAGACATTGTGTCTAATATGATTACTTTTACAGTCTCATGAAGTTGTTTCTTTACTTCAGTTACTATCCTGTTGTAGACTTCAGTTGTGTGACTTCCATTTTCTTTCATGACTATATCTCCCCGACTTATCCTATGTGGGCTGGAGGTCTGAGATTACCTTTTGCTCCTTCATCTTGACATTATCTAGGGTTCCTTCCAACAAGCCAGTTGTGGGGCCCCAGGCACTTCCCAATACTGGCTGCCCCTTCACAGTGTAGGGGAATGGGGTAGGCACCTGGGTGTCTCTGAATCTAGGCTCTCAGGGAGGTAGATAGGCATGGGGGCACTTCTCCAGACCCCTGAAGCTACACTGAGGCTTCCCTGATGGCCAGAGGTATGAGGGGGCTGCTTCTTTTCTCAGCCTGTGTGTTTACACCTCTGTGTATCTACAACAGGACTCCTGTGATGGTGACAGACACACAGGGATATGTTTGTCTGATTCTCCAGGTGCGCACTGGCTGCCTGAAGTAAGCCAAAGTCTCCAACGGTGACCTGTGGGCGCATGGGGTCAATCTGGCTGGTCTTCCTGCCCATGCTGGCTGCCCTTGGGAAACAAGCCTCCTGATGGTAGCAGCAGGCACACTTGGGCCTCTTTTTTCACCTTTACGTAATGAGTCTCTAAAGTATTACTCGTCAAAATAAGCTCACTTTGAAAACAGAGTAAATCTTCCAGTTCTACAAATGGAAAGACTGAAAATAACACAGAAAAATCCAACACAGAATAAGTAAATCTAACACACAGGATTCCAGGCCTGGCTCTGACTACTCACCCATTCATATCCCCACTCCATAGATGGCTGTCCTTGCATTCTCATTTTAAGGAGTAAAATGGCCAAATGGTAAAGAAGTTAACATGTCCCTTCATTTTTGTTAGGAATCTCCTTATGAATGAATGTCTCACAGAAACATTCCAGAAGACACTCAGAGACATTCCAACCTCATAAAGTGCATCCCAGAAGTTCTATGATCACTGGTTTAGAAGCCCATGTAAATGGGCCCATCAGCATGTTTCCTTAAGAATGATACCCAGCTCTCTGGGGAACAGAGTCAGGAAATACGGGGCAGCCTTACTAGGAAGTTGGCTTTCAGAACTCTGAATGCCCTGTGTAGAAATGTTTCTTGCCCACCTCTACCCTTTTCTGCAGCCACAATGTTCTGCTCATTTACAAAACACCTGTCTTCATCTTCCTCACACAAATCCCTTTCTCTATCCTCTAACTAAATAAATGTAGCACATAGATGTCAGAACTCATCTTGATTTGTACATGTGGTAGATGTGATTCCATCCTAGAACCCCTCTTCCAGGAGGAGAGGCCTGTTCCTTCAGCTGCTGAACTCCTAGTAGATGACAGCTCTCAGCCGAGACCCTCTTGCTCAAGAAAAATTGTTAGGAGCCAAGAGGTGAACATATGGGTGTTTTACAGAGTGGTGTTCATCTATGTCATAGGTTAATTGTGAATGGAGAAATTTAATCAGCAATCCTAGCAACTCACATGGTCTCCCTGCACTTTACAAAGGAAATCAGCAGCCCTGAGAGCTAATTCTTGAACAATATTCAAGGACTGACAGCTACTGTGTGAGCTTTGTGTAAACCAGACCAATGAAAGAAGTTTGAAAACTCAAAAACATTCACGTAGGATCCTGGCTTTTTAAAATAGTGATAGGGAGTGTACATAATGGTAAAGCTGTCATCTGAGAGTCAGTCCCTTGCACCTCCATCCTGGTGACATGTTGAGCCACACCTGGAACAATTTGCACTTGTACATCATATAATTTGATTCATCTTTTTTCCTGTCCTTTCCATCCCTCGTCCCCTCCTTATTCACAAAGCTTTGTTTCCACTTTACTCTACTTTTCTCAATTTTTTCTTTTTCCTTCATTCCTTTCCCCTTCCTCCTCCCCTCTCTAGTTCTCTTTCCCTTTTGGACAATCTTCCGATTTCACAGTATCTAGTATACATTTTGGTTTCTCACACCAGAGAGACAATGCAGTATTTACACATGTTATCTAATTTATTTCACTTAAGAGTATGGCCTCAAGATCCATCCATTTGGCTGTAAATGTCTCAAACTTTTCCTTATTTATGGCTGAGTAGTACTCTGTCATATATGTATTTAAAAATACATATGGTCTTTTTCCTTTCATGACTTGATGGGCATTTGGTTGTTCCAAGATTTAGCAAACTGTGCTGCTATAAACACGGGTACACATACATCACTGTGGTGTGATACTTTTAATTATTTGGGGAAAATACCAAGAAGGAGAATAGCTGGGTCAATTGGAACCTCTAGTCTTAGTTTTTACAAGAATCTCCGCACTGAGTTCTATCATGGTTGCACCATGATAGAAACTATGTTGCCACCTACAGTGGAGAAGAGCTCATTTTCCCCCACAGATACATCAACATTTGTGATTGATTTCTTGACTATAGATGTTCTTCCTGGAGTGAGACAGAAACTCAGCATTGTTTTAATTTACATATCTCAAATGATCAGGGATGTTAAACATTTTTTCACATATTCATTTGCTGTTTGTACTTTTTCATCTGAAAAGTGTGTATTTATCTCAGTTGCCCACTTTTAGAGAGGGTCTTTTAAATTTGGGGAATCAGATTGTTTCAGTTCTTTATATGTTCTAGATATGAGGCCTCTGTTTGAGGAACAACTGCTAAAATTTTTCTCCCAACTCTGTGGGTTGTCTGCTCATTCTGTCGGTGATTTCTTTTGCTACACAAAAGTTTTTTTTTAATAAGATGAGATCTCGATTGTTGATTCTTTGTGTATTTCCTGTGCAGTCAGGGTTTGTTCACGAAGTCTTTGCCTACATCTATGTCTTCAAGAGTTCTACCTGTTCTGTCTTCCAGAAGATTCAGTGTTTCTGTTTTAATATTTAGAACTTTAATCCATTTTGATTTAGGTTTAGTGCATGGTAATAGACAGAGTCTCCCTCTAGACTCTTGAAGTCAAGTAAACCTATTACATTTAATGCAGTGATTTCTTTCCCTCTTCTGAACATCTGTGAACAAAGATTTTGATTGTGTTATGTTTATTAAATTGACTGTCTTTTTTGGTCACTGGTTTTTATTAGTTATACAGATAAATGGGTTTCATGTTGGAAGATTCACATAAGTACATAATATATTTTAATCATTTTCACCTCATATCACCCCTTTACCCTGCCTCTCCCCAGTTTTATATTCTGTGGGTGCGGTTTCAATGTAAACTGGGTACTCTTGATTAAAGAATCTGGAAAATGTGTGAATCCTATACACAAAGTACTCTGTCATAAAAAGGATAAACGAGCAATTTGTAGGAAAATGGATGTATCTTGAGACCATAATGTTAGGTAAAATAAATCAGACACATAAGCTGAAATATCATATGGGTTATCTTACATGAGAAATACAAAATAACGAAAAATAGGGAGATAGAGCCTTCTCAAATGAGAAGGGGATCAAGAGATGGAAGGAAGGAGCGATTTTTTGACAAAGAAAATGAATTTAAAAAGACATAGATATAAAAGAAAGTGTAAGTCACACACCTGAAATTTCTGAAAAGATAGTAACTCAAAAAAAGAAACAGCTATATACAGCTGTAAAGGAAATCATATCAGGAATAATCTCCAAGGTAAAACAAGACATGATCTACATAATGAAAGAAATGCTGAGCATATCCAAAGAAGACATAGTTTAAAAAATAGAGGAGCACTGGAAAATGATGGAAAGTTTGAGTGAACAATATATAAAAGAACTATAATGCATGAAATAGATACAGAAATATTTCCAAGAAATTGAAAATTCCATCAAAAGTTGGCAAAGCACTTGAATGAATGTGAAGATAAATTCTCAGACTTTGAAGACAGGATTGCAGCTAGTGATCAGGAAATGAAAGCTCTTTTAAAAACAACCAGGAAGTAACAATTCAACAGTTACCAGATGATGCAAAGAAATACAATAGAAGTTTGATAGGTATAAATGAAAAAGAAGGTGTCAACACAAATAAAATTCAAAGACTATTTACAGAAGTAATATCAGAAAATTTCCCAAGTGTGGGAAAAGAAACTGACATACAAATTGAAGCATACTGAGCTCCAATTAGTCATAACCAAAATAAATCTATAGCCAGACATCTAATAATCAAGGTCCCAGAAATCCAGCATAAGAACAGAATACTAAAAGTTGTTAAAGAAAAGATCACCTATAAAAGGAAAGTCCATTAGAATCACAACAGACTTTTCAACACAAACAATCAAGTCAAGAAGAGCATGAAGAAACATCAGCCATTTCTTGTGAGTCAGCACCATTTGCAGATTGCAGGGAAAGAGAACAAGAAGTCAACAAGAAGCAAGACCTCCGTATATGGGCAACTTAGGGGACAGCCAGATGCCAGCCCCTTCTGGCATGCAGGCTAAGAAACAAGAAGAGCCAACACCCACTCCCACCTTAAACAACCAGCTGATCTCAAGAAATACAGACTGTGGTGATAGCTATTGAGGTAAAATATAATTTAATGTCTGTAGTATTTGGTTTTTTACTGACTTTGTGAGTTTAAAGATGGTATTCAGAGGATAATAATGCCCAATATGGTATCTATGGAGGATCTCATTCTAATGATGGTGGCCATTGTAAAGAAAAGTAAAGAATCAACAGCAAAAAACTAACATGACAGAAATAAGTCAATGTACATCAGTTATGATCATTAATGTAAATGGCCTCAATTCACCAATTAAAAGAAACAGACTGGGAGAATGGATCAAGAAACAAAATCCAACCATTTTCTGTATACGATAAACCCATCTAACTTAAAAGGAGATTCATAGACTGAAAGTCAAAGGATGAAAAGTTTCTACAACAGAAACCCAGAAAAAGTAGGATAGATACTCTGTTTGCAGACAATGTGAACTTCAAACCAAGAATTTTCAAAAGAGATAAAGATGCAAGTCACTAAATACTGGTTAGTGGAAAACTTCAGTAGGAAGAGACAACAATCTTAAATCTGTACACACCAAACATGTTAATAGACATGAAATATCAAATAAGCAATAACACAATTATAACAGAAAATCAGCAAAGAAATAACATAACTGAATCAAACTTGTGAACAAATGGACTTAGTAGATGTATACAGAGTACTACACCCCAAAACATCAGAATGCATATTCTCAATTGCACACGGGACATTCTATAAAATAGAACATATACTAGCCTATAGAATGTGCATATGTAAACATAAAAGAATTGAAATTTCTCATGTATGTTATCTGACTACACTGCCATGAAATTGGAAATTAAAGACAAAAGAAACTGCAAAAATTCCATAAGCACATGAAAATTACATAATACCCCATGAATAATCAATGAATAATCAATGCAGAAAAATTAAAGAAGAAATTAAAAAAAATCTGCAAGCTGTCAAAAATGTAAATGCAACTTACTGGAATCTGTGGGATTCAATGAAAACAGTGCACAGAGGGAAATTTATTGTGGTAAATTCTTACAACAGGAAAACAGAATGAACACAAATAGACAACCTGATGTTACACTTCAAACTTCTGGAAAAAGGAAAGCAAGTCAAGCCCAAAACCCAAAGCAGGGAGAACATTATAAAGATCAGAGCAGAAATTAACACAATTGAGACTAAGAAAATAGTACAAAGAATTAACAAATCAGAAAGTTGGTTCTTTGGAAGAATAAAGAAAACTAATAATCAGCTAGCCAACCTTATCAAAAAAGGAAAGAAAAAACTCAAATTCAAGTAATAAGGAATGAAAATGGTAAAATCACTAGAGACCCTGTGGAAATACAGATCATTAATACTTACTTCAAAAGCTTTTACTCTCATAGGTTAGATAACACAGAAGAAATACATAGATCCCTAGAAATGTATGAATTACTAAAACTGCATCAAGAAGATGTAAACCTGCTCAATAACCCAATTTTAGTTAATGAAATTGAAAATGTAATTAGAACCTTAACAACAAAAAAAAGCTTAGGACCTGGTAGATTCACTGAGAATTCTACAAGAAATTTAGGGAGGACTTAATGCCAACACTCCTCTTCAATGCAATTGAAAGGTAATTAATTCTTTCTTATTCATTTCTGGAAAGAAGGATTTCCCTAATGCCAAAACCAGAGAAAGACTCAACCAAAAAAGAGAACTACCGGCCAGTCTTCTTAATGAACCTAGATGCAAAAATTCTCAATAAAATACTGGCAAATAGAATGCAGCAAATCATCAAGAAGATTATATATCATGATGAAGTTGAATTCATCCCAGAAATGCAGGGACAGTTCAACAATTGAAAATTGATAAGCATAATACACCATATCAACCAAAGCAAGAACAAGGATCACATGATCATCTCAACAGATGCAGAAAAATGCTTGAGAAAATCCAGCACTCATTCATGATAAAAATCCTAAGGAAAATCAGAATAGATGATTTCTACCTCAATCTGATAAAAGTCATATATGATAACCAACAACCAACATCTTATTGAATGGACAAAAACTGAAAGCTTTTAACCTAAAATCAGGAACAAGACAAGGATGTTCATGATCATTTTTCCTATTCAATGTAGTTCTGGAAACATTAGTGAGAGAAATTAGACAAGACGAAAAAAAGAAACAAGCATAGGTAAGGAAGAAGTTAAGGTATCATCATTTGCAGGTAACATGATACTTTACCTTGAAGTCCCCAAAAACTCCACTGAAAGATTTCTAGGTATAATAACCAAATTCAGTAATGTAGCTGGATACAAAATCAACACAAAAATCAATAGCATTCCTGTACACAAACAACAAACTCACTGACAGAGAAACAAGGGAACCCACACCCTTCACTACAGCATCCCCCAAAATTAAATACTTAGGAATCATTGTAACAAAGGAAGTAAAAGATGAATACATTGAAAATTATAGTACTCTAAGTAAAGAAGTTGCAGAAGATTTCAGAAAATGGAAAGTCATCTCTTGTTCATGGATAGGAAAAACAAGCATTGTGAAAATAGCCTTACTCCCAAAAATGTTATACAGATTTACTGTAATTCCAGTCAAAATATCTTTTGCATACCTTGCATAGTTAGAGAAATCATTCCTAAAATTTACTGGAACTGGAAGACTCCTAGAATAGCAAAGACAATTCTGGGCAACAAAGGCAAACCAAGAGGCATCACAATCCCTAATTTGAAATTATACTACAAAGCTAAATAAATCAGCATCATACTGGCAAAACCAACCAAACAAACAAAAACAGACCTGAAGATCAACAGAGTAGATTAGAAGATACAGCCATGGCTACAAACACATTTGACCACCTGATCTTTGAGAAAAAGTGCAAAAATACTCATTGGAATAAAGATAGTGTCTTTAATAAGTGGTTCTGGAAATTTGGCTTTCTATATTCCAAAAACTAAAACTAGACCCATGTCTGTACCATTTACTAAAGTCAAAATGGATCAAAGATCTAAATATTAGAACATAAATACTAAATCTGCTGGAAGGTAGGAATCTTGACATAGAAGTAAGCAGAGAATTCATGAACAAAAATCAAACTGCATGGGAAATCCTTCCCAGAATCTATAACTGTGATCTCATCCTGTTAAAAAGTTTACATGTCAAAAGTAATCTCCAACAGAGTAAAAAGAAAACCCATGAATTAGGAAAATATCTTAGCCAGCTGTACCTCAGACAAGGGACTGTTATTTAGAGCATATAAGAATGAAAAAAATCAGGCCCCCAAAATTCAAATACCTTTTCTAAAAATGGGCCAGCGTGTGAAAGAAAAGGAATGTGTCTCCATTTTGTTGGTGAGAGTGTAGACTGGTGCAGCCACTGTACAAATCAATGTGGAGATTCCACAAAAACCTATTATTAGAGATTCCATTCCATGTCCCACTTCTGGACATTTCCCAGAAGATTGAAAACAACATACAGTGGTGATATATGTGCACCCATGTTTATAGCTGCATAATTTGTAATAGCTAAATTTTGGAAACAACCCAAGTGCCCATCAATCAAGGAGTGGATAAAAATGATGTGCTATAAAGAAAGATTGCATTGAGGCTTTTGTAAGTAAATGGACACAATTTGAAATGATACACGTAAGTGAAATAAATCAAACTCACATGTGTAAATACCATATTGTCTCCCTAGTGTTAGAAACTGAAAGAGCAAATATGACCCAAATTCTACAGTAAATATTGTGTGAGGGTATGAAACTGCTCAAAGAGGAAAAGTAACTAGAAGAAGGGAAAGGAGGAAAGAAAGGAAAAGGAAAAAGGCATAAGTGTGTGTGTGTGTGTGTGTGTGTGTGTGTGTGTGTGTGTGTGTGTGTATGACAGCCCAGATGGCTATACTACTAATTCTATTAGTTCTTGGAAAATAATAGTTAATACTCAATTAGTTAGATCAATTTTGCATGTCTATATATGATAATCTAGCAACCCTTTTAAAGATAACAGTATGCAATATTACAATCACTGTTAAATTCCTATCATCTTGTTTTGAAAACTTATACTGTTATTGTTTTGGACTTCGTGTTGTTGCTTGTTTGGCTTTTGCATTTTGTTTTTCTTTTCCATTTCTTTTTTCTTTTAAATAAATAAAAAGTGAATAAATAAAAAAGAACTCATCTCACTTAAACCAGTGTTGTTTCTAGTGTTGTTACTGATATCATCATGTAATTTCTAATGTATACAATGTTTCTGGATTTCCCTAAAGGTATAGTCCCTTTCTAAATATCCCCGGCCATGGTGACACTTATGTACCTTAATGATTTGAAATATGAACGAACAAGTAAAATGTTATGGAATATTTAAAGCCTTTGGGATAGACAATTTATATTACAGTGCATTTAACTTTGAATGAAATTTCTAGAGTTGTTAAATAGATATCTTAACATGGCTATTTAAATACAGTATTTATTGAAATATGCACTGCCTCAATGGTTAATGAACATCTATAAAGTGAAAAAGATTACCTATTTGGTCATGGTTATGCATGTAAGAATTTGAGGTTGCAAGAAGTAGCTCAAGGAAACACTCATATTAATTTACCCAAACAAAATTTCAGTGCTTGATCTGGGTTTAACTTGAATAGAATTTCAAAAGTCTGCCAGTCTTCAGATTTTTGGCTTCAAATTCTTTTGAACTGGTTTTATTCTGAAGCAGATTTTCTGTATATGACTGAAAAGTTAGCCACTAACAGCTCCAAATCTATATTAGCTTAAAAACCTGCTGGAAAGAGAGCACTTTTTCCCATATGTTATACATTAGCTATCATTCAGTAAATATTCATTATCTCTCCCTAAACTTCCTGAGCACTTCTGTGTTGTACTGGCCACGTGATTTGCTCTGGCCTATGTAATCTTAATCGGCATGATCTGAGATAGAGCTGAAATAGGATTGTGCAGTGGGATTTACTGCTGTCATTATTTGAGTACTATGCTTTTGAGATGAGTAGCCTCTAGTCTAAGGCAGGTAAAAGACAGGAAATTAGAGCCAGTGACAAAAGCAGACTTGAGGAACCAAATTCCAGCAATCTTAGCATGTACTAGAGAAAAATAAACATTGTTATATACAGCTGAGACTTGAGGTCATTTTTCATACAGTACAACACCTAACTGCCGCATTTAGAACGCCAAGAAAACCCTCATTATCTCAGGCCACTGGTTCTCTAAGTTTAGTTATTAGCATCATCTATGAACAGCAACATCAAAATGCAATATGTACGTTTACCACATTCCCACTGCACCTGTGTTCAATCCCTCAATCTATACCCTGAGAAATTCAGAGATGAAAAAGGCTCTGAGAAAAGTTTGGTGTCAAAAGATATTTTCAGAACATAAACATAATGGATTTGTTGTACTTATGCTAAACAATTTTATGTAGCAGCTCAATCTTATTTGACATCAAGCAACAATATTAGTTTTTAATCTTTTAATTCTAATTTTAATTTTATTAGGACGTGTTTTCAGCATAGGATATTTGGTTTCATCTTGGGAAGCATGTACATGCTCATCTGTTTCTTTTTTAAGTCCACTTTCCACACACCTGTCTCTCCTTGTTTCTAATCTGCTTTCCCCATCTTCATGCTTCTCATTACTGACCTCAGCTCATGTTAATGGCTGCGGTGCTTGTGTTCATGGTGGGTGATCAGTACCTGCAGATGGCTTATTGTATTCAAATCATCAAATGCAAGTCATTCTTTTATAAATGTCAGAGATCAGGAATAGAAAGATTATTAATAAAATGAAAATGTCATTAGTAAAGTTGAAAATGAGTAGAAAAGCATAGGTACACTAAAAAGATGATAGGCTAAGAGTGCCATCTTTGTTAAATAGAATAATCAATTATGATGATGATGCAGAATTTTAATACTTCTTTTCTTTGAAATTTACGTAGCAAATGAATCAATTTTTTAGCGTTCTTTAGAAACAGTACAAACAAGTCATTTACCAAGCTGAAAACTCATTTATTTTATTATTTTGATTTATGTTTAGTTTGTTATATAAGATATTCAGCTAAAATTATGGCACTTCTAAAATTAGCTAGATAATGACAATGTTCACATGGATAATTTTGCTTAAAATGTGAACAAAAGCAGGTGATCATGCATGTGCCATGAAGGTGATGTTCTCCCCCCACTTCCTTGAGAGGTTACATCAAGACACCCGATGTATAAACAACACATTGATTCAGTTACAATTTTTGTGAAAGAATTAGGATCAAGGAAAATGACCCAAAATACAACTTTTTTTAGAGTACATTTTTTTGCATGTGCTAGACTTTCCTTTATGCTTGGAAAAAGTCAGAGAAACAAAACAAACAAAAAAAAAACGCAGAAATATGCAGGCATTAAAAATCATACCAATACACACATGATGTAAATATATTAATTGTAGTTACTGTGAAGACCGAAATGCGGTTCTGAGACATATTTTTCCAAAGGAAGCAGTGCACATGAGAAAGGAATCTTTTATACCAAATAATAGTTCTATGTAAATATGGAGAAGGCATACGAAAAATAATATCAACAAGAGCACCATAAAAAAGTATTCAGAACTTAAAATGACAAAATCTTAAAAGGTAATTTCAACAGTAAGACAACATGACAGATGAGAAGGATTTTCACTTGTCAGACTGCCCAAGAGACATTTGCTGGAGTACTTAAGGTTATTTGCTAAAAAAAAAAAAAAAAAAAAACCTGAGTCAAATCAAGTAATCTGAAAATATATGAAGAAATAATGTATGTTGCAAGACATTTTTGATGATAAATGAATTTTTGGTAGTAACAAATTGAAATAGTAGTTTTACTTTTCTAATATGATATGCATATATCATCTACATATCTCTCTATATAAATATATGTTTAAAATCTAGTGCAATTGAAGATTAGTTATGCAGTAATAAATCAATTTATTAGAATCCATTATAAAGTGGATCTCATGATTCAACCCTTTGATGTTCCCATGAAAACATATTAACTCATGAAAAGAAAGTGAAGGAATATTTCAGAATACTGAAAGCATTACTTCAGATTAAGCAAATCACCCTATATGTATATGAAGAGATTTTTAAGAGCTTTCATAGAGCAATCAGAAGAAAATTTCATAAAGGTGTATTTGCTTACAAAAGAGTTCTCAGAAAACACTATTAATAGAAAACTTGGTCGGCGTTATTATGCAGAGTAAATAAAAGGACTGCACACAAAGGAAATAAACTCCTGCAGAGGTTTAGAACATGCAAAATCCAGGGCACAAGCCGCAATCACCCAGAATGCACGGCAAAACAGAATGACTAATAGCAGATGATATGACAGAGCTAAGTTTATTAGATGTCGTGAGAATTTTACAAATCATTGTCACATCAGTTACTGGTAAAACAAAAATTTCTTTCCGGTAATGCCGTGGAAAGGCGTTTCTCCGTCTACAGTTTGAAAAGGTGTATACGAATAAACAACTTTAGTATTTATAAAGAGAAATCAGTCTTTCCTAGTAAGTCAGTGTGTTACAGGAGTAACGCATGCAAGCGTTTGTGAAACATGAACAGGCTTGCAAAGGAAGCGCGGAGAGTACCTGCCCTCCATCTCCGGCTGTGACGCTGTCGCTGGGGTCACACAGCCGCCCCGCCACCAGCTCTCTCGCACTAACCCTATAAACGCGGTGTCCGCAGCGCCCCCATGGGACCGGGACCCGCCTGCGCGGGAAAGAAGGTGCCCGCGAAATCTGCCTTTGGTAAAAGCAGATTACTTTCTTTTTTTTTTTTTTAACCCAAGAAGGAGCGATACTCCAGTGGTCACCCTCCCTCCCGAGTTTGATAAATCCCACGGCTGGGCTCGGTCCGCACCTCCCGGTCTTTCTCCCCCGGGGCGGGCTGATGAGTTTCCCGGGCGGGATCAGCGCTTTGCTTTTCCGTGATTCTCCGAGTGAGAACTCAGTGAGCGCGGCGCAGAGGCTACCGCCAGGCGGCGCTGTGTCCTAGGAGCCGCGCGGTTCTCCTGCTAACCCGGCCCGGGCTCTGGGATCCGCCTTCCACCGCGCCAGGAGCGCGGCCTCCAGCGGGTGAGCTGCTGCTGGTTCTCTTGGATTAGATTTAAATTTTTTCAAGAACATTTTCCTTGAGAGCAGTAAATAGAAATGCTTGTGTGCATGAGTTCCCGCGCGCGCTCGTGCCCCGCGTGCGTGTGCATGTGCTGGTGCCAGGAAGATCTCCGTGTGTGCCAGGGTGCAGGAGGTGGGAGAGGCGTCGGAGGTCAAGGATAACAACCGGTGCAGCCCATGCAACTGCTGTCATTTGTTATTATTATTGTTGTTGTTGTTGTTGTTATTTTGCACCGGGGATCAGACTCATTACCTCCCGGGCTTGCCAGACCAGCGCTGTGCAATGGTCGTCTTAGATTCATAGGACTAAATTACAGAAATATAGATCGCTGGGTAGATATTCATATCTAAAGCCATTAAATTACCCCTTTTGTAGTTTTTTAAAAATTGTATTTGCCTATTTTTTATGTTTCTATTTTCAGTCCTTAACACACTCGTGATATCTCCATTCTAGCTCATAAAAGTCTAATAAACAGAGGAGAAAATGCCCTTTTAAGGTGAAAGGGATGGACCCCGGGTGGGAGTAAGTGATATAAAGTGGAAAACTTCTTCCTATGGGTTGATTTTTCCATTGACTTTCCTGTTTTAATCCAGCTTCAAGACATTTTTCAATGAGTAAAACACAAGTCTTTATTCATTGCAAAGCTAGTGTTCAGCAGGAGCACAGAGGCACCTTCTCACACAGAGGCCCAGGAAGTCGGAGGCTCTGCTGTCTTGGTGCCTCACGCCCATTTCCTGTGTGACAGGAGAGATGGGACACTTGGACAATGGCGCTGCTGAAGCCCCTCTCAGAAGTACCTGTGTGTCAAAAAACTAGGTCAGAAAAATTCATTTGAAGAAATTTTTCCAAAATTTTTACCATCTAACATTTTCAGCTTTCATCACTGAGCGGTTTAAACACACTCACAGCACCCTGCTACTTCCGTTCGCAGTTTCCATGCACCATAACTTCAAACAATGACTTATTTTACTTAGGAGTGTCTCGTTGCTAGCCTGAAAATACATTATTTTATAGTGCATTTCATGTTAATGGAGTTTCCTGGAAGCCTTGAGGTCTTTCACAATCCGAATCAATTATCCTGTGGAGTGATTTTGATCTCAGCTTTTCTTCTAGCAGATGAATTTGCCAACAAACTTTTCAGTTTTATAATACTAAAAACAAAAGCAAAATCTTAATATAATGTGACTGATATTTTCTTTTCCTACACCAAGACAAATGAAATTTAACATTTCCTCTAGCAGGATCTTGATTCTAATGTGAGTGCTCCTTAACATTTTTTATCCTGCCATGAAAGTCATCACCTGAACGGTTGGTTTTCTGATCCTAACAAGACATGAGGCCACAGAATGCTCGTGTGAATTCTCCTGTGCCCTGGGCAACGTTTTAGGCCTTCACATGTAACTGTGGATAACTGTGATGTTCCTGTACCTTCATGGTACGGGAGGTACGGGGAGCACGATGCTTCCCTGACTGAGGAATCAGCGAGCAGTTCTGCAAACAGCACCCGATTGGGGTGCTATGCTGGAATTTGCCAGAGAGGTGCAGATTAATACATAAACACAGGTGGAAGCAAGTTACTTCAGAACAGAAGAGGGGTTTATTAAGAGCTTGGGAAACCAAATTGGGCTTGGGGATGTAAGAAACTCAAAAATGCCATTGGGTACTCTGAGGGCTTGAGGTGAAGGTGATAAGGAGCATGTCTCTGGCCCCTCAAGCACAGTTGTTAAAAGGTGCTCTGAGGTAAGTACAGATTAGGAAGGCCTTGTAGTAATTTCTGGAGCCATTTCCTGTGCACAGAGCACAGCCACATGCAATAGTGAGCTGGGCAGGTCCTCTCTGCTCACATGTGCTGCACACTCTTTATGGAGCCTGCTGCTGAACAGCAAACTGAGCTTCCCAGCCAACAGGTCAGCAGGGCACAGGAGATGAGATCAAGAAAGCAAAAGATGGAAGATAAGAGAGGAAAAGCCTGGAGAAAATCAAGAGAACAATAGATCAGAGTCAGTCAGGGACCTACACATACCCTTGCTAGGTAGGAGACACAGGAACAGGACTTATGACTTTTAAGTTTTGGGGTTAGCAGTGGCATCTTCATGGAGCTGGGTGGTGAAAGGCAGGAGCATCTTTCAGTCTGTCTCTTGTACTTCCTGTAGGGGGCACCACAGCTTCTGTAAGGCATTCTTCATCTCCTGTTCCTTAGTGTGTAAATCAGAGGGTTGAGCATGGGGCAATGATGGTATAAAAGAGAGTGAAGACCTTGTCCTCTGGAAAAGAAGTTGCTGGTCAAATGTAAATAAACAGTATAGGAGAAAAAAGAGGACCATCATGGTGACTTGTGAGCCTCATGTGGAAAGGGCTTTGCAGTGAGTTTCTGAAGAGTAACACTTAATGGTGTGTACAATCAACACGTACAATATGTGTAAGACCATGAGAGTCACCAGGCCCATCAGCCCAGAATTCACAATGACCAAAAACCCAATTGTGCTGTGTCCATGTGGGCCAGTTTCAGCACAGGATACGCATTGCAGAAGTGGGGGTCGATTTCACTGGGACCACAGTAGGGTAAGAAGAAGGGGAGGATGAACTGACCAAGGAAATTCAGGAATCCACCTGCACGGGAAGCCACCATCAGGAGCTCACAGCGCTGCCTGCTCACGATGACTGTGTGGTGCAGGGGCCTGCAGATGGCCACGTAACAGCCATAGGCTTTGGTCCCTGAGATGAAGATTCACATTGCTGAAAATAATTGTGTATGGGATGAGTGCAGCCATTCTATTCGCTTTGATTAGCAACGTAACTGGATATAGTCCCCAGTAGAAGTATAAAATGAACACTTTCATCGGGAAAAAATTAAATCTTTTGTTCTATTTACAATTTTAATAATACACACAGAAACTAAATATTAAGAGCAAAGACACCAAAAGTACAAATACATGAAGCTTAATACGTGGGTAGTAGAAGAAAGTATCTGCCACATATCTATTTAGAAATGTTATACATAGAAACCCTCAAGTGCATTTGGAATATGAGGTGTGCATACAGGGCCTTCCCAGTGCTTACTATACAAACATATTCAATGTGTAAGTCTACTTGATTAATAAACAATGCATTACACATCACAATCAGCCAGAGGGACAAGAGAAGAATGTTAAATGCATTTCTCAAGCATTGTCATTTGAGATATAAAAAAATACTTATGTATTTGATATTTAGGAAACATTTCCAGATAATAATAATTGATTTATTTTAGATTTTACTGTCAGTGCATTGTCTATTTGTATAAATCAATTTCTTTTAAATTGATGTATACAAACAGCCCATTTTTCTATAATTAAACATTCTGAAAATGTACTATATTTCAGTTTCCACATCACTGTTTTACTATTTTAGGCTGATTGTTTTCATGTTCACCCCTATTATTTTTACATCCCCCTTCTTCTGGGTAACAGTGATAAAATGATGTAATAGTAAGCATATTAACATTCCTGTAATAATAAGGCTAATACAGACTTTTTATGGTATAATTTAAAACAACCAGCAAACTAAGAAAGAGGACTATAGAGACAGGTTTCTGATCACCCTTTTCAATCCCACCAGAAACTCTGTCTAAATATTAACATATTCATCCTCAGTACTGAAAATGTTTCATATCCACTACTTACAATATTAGCACTGATCTATTTAAACTTTGTTTGTAGTGTTATTTTTATTAATCCCAGTTTACAGTACACAGGGATTGCAATCATTTTGGGGAGTTGGTACCTGACCACAGTGCATCTTAATCCTTCTCATGTTTTCCTTTTCCATTTCTTGCTCCTGTCTTCCCTTCCTGCTTTTCCAACTCTTGGTTCCCTTCCCATTTGCACAAACTGTGCCTTCATTACTTTCTCCTTCAATTTTTTATAATCCTCTTTCCCTTGCTTCTCTTCCCCTTCATCCATCTCTTGTTCCCCCAGCAATTTGAAAATGATCTCCTTACTTCCTTCTGTATCTTTCATTTTCCTTTATACATTATATGTATTATTACATATTATGTATTTTATGTGTACTCTTGATGTATCTTTTATTATGTGTTATATATTACATAACTTCTCATATAAAAGTAACCATGAGGTATTTTGTTTATGTGTCTGACTTATTTCACTTAGTATTATGGTCTCAAGCTCCATCCCTTTACCTATGAATGCTCAAATTCATCTTTATGGCAGAGTGGCACTACATTGTGAATAAACTTTTACACCTAACATTTTTTATTTTAGTAAATTTACCATTGAGATTTATGTACATAAAGATTAAAAATCCATCTTTTCAGAGTTGAAATTTAATTGTTATGAAATTACCTTCTAGCTTTTATTATACAAAATAATAAAGAAGAGGCTGTGTGAGGTGAGTTCCAGCACCCCATTGCAGACACATGGAGAGTTTCAGATCATGGCTCCCAGCAGTTAAGGACCTCCCCAGCTCGAGTCACACTAGACTGGGCTCTGCAGGTTTCCCAGGCCTACCTGGAACATGCCCAGCGACCACCTTTCAATCGGGGAATTGGGGCTACAAGAGGTGAGTTCCAGCACACTAGCATGGGCCCCAGGAGAGTTTAAGATCATAGCTCTTAGAGGTTAAGTGCCTTCCCAGCTTCCAGGTACTCTAGACTAGGCTCCGGAGGTTTCATGGGCCCCAGTAGGCGATGCCCAGTGACCTTCTTCAATCAGGGGAGCTGAGGGCAGATGAGGTGAGTTCCAAAATATCAGTGCTAACCAAGGGAGAGCTTTGGATTGTCACCCACAGGGGTTAGGAGCCCGCCCAGCTGGAGATTCATGGGAGGTCCTGGCATGAGAGGTGGCATGGGAGGTCCTGTGGGCCTGACTGGACCAAGCTCAGCAACTTCCATTCAGTCCCAGGTGTAGAGGACCAAGGAGGCTATCTGGGTGTGGTGGTGTACACCTCTAATCCCAATACACTGGGAAGCTTAGACAAGAGGATCACAAATTCCAGGCAAGCCCGAGCAACTTGGTGGCTTAGTGAGACTTTGTCTCAAAATAAAATAAAAAGGGTTAGAGTTGTAAATCAGTGCAAAGGCAGTGGGTTTCATCTCAGGTATCCCCTCCACATATGAAAGAGAGAGAGACAGAAAGAGACAGAGAGACAGAGAGAAAGAAAGAAAGGAAGAAAGAAAGAAAAAAGAAAGAAAGAAAGAAAGAAAGAAAGAAAGAAAGAAAGAAAGAAAGAAAGAAAGAAAAAAGAAAGAAAGAAATTAAGAGTGTTAGAATACACACAGATAAGCAGGGCATGCACAAGGTAATTCAGCCCTTGAAAGCCTGAGGCAAGTGGTTGCCTTGAGTTTGGGCTCAGCCTGGACTACATAGTGAATACAAGGTAGCCCTGAAATTCATAGTGAGGCCCTATCACAAACAAACAAGAATACACGTGGCAGGGGGGTAGGGATATAGCTCAGTGGCACAGTAGCTGCCTGGCAAGTGGGTGCCTGTACAACCAGGGGAGTTGAACAGGGATACAGTGCCGGGCTGGGACGTCCTGGGTGCTCAGTCCACAGGCCAGCTCTAGGTACAGCGTTGTTGATAGGACCTGCGGGCCTGGGGTTAGATACTGACCTCTCACCCCTACAGACTGTGCACCTCCACCTAACATGGCAGCTGCGGATGTGTGATTGGTCACACCTCATTCAGTTTTGTGTGTTGATTGGTGCAAACACAAGCGGGCCATACAGTTGTCCCCATTGGTCTAGAACATGCAAAGCTTTTGTATTGCACCCATTGATTGGTCCATATTCGACTCCTCTGCCTGAATGGAATTCAAACCCACTGTGGTCAAGGTAGAGGTCTTCTGGGACGGGCCGGGGCCTGCGGGACAACTCAGGTTATGGGCCTTCATGGACAGCTGTGGCTTCTTGTAAAATGGCTGAAAGAAATGGTAAATTTCAAAAGGGCTAGCTGTCCAGCACAGTTTATCAGGCTTGGGGAGGTCGGGATGTTAGTGTTTGTCTCTGTCCCTCCCTGTGCTGGAGACCAGACGGTTGGCTGCTCCTCCATGTGAGCCTGGCCCGCGAGGGCGCTGTTTAGGGGTGCAGGCCACTCCCCTCCGCGAAGCTCCCTTCAAGGCACACAGGTCCGGGCCCGCTGTCTGCACGGGGGCGCCCGCGTCAGCTCCCCGCTCCCCGCTGTACTTCGGAGCGCTGTCTGAGGAGGAGACAGAGCTGCAGCAGAGGAGCGCGGAGCGGCTGCAGCTCCTGCAGTGCCCGAGGTTTCTGGGAGCGGCTCCCTCGCTACAAGCTGGGTTGAGTGGCCGCTGTGCTCTGCTGCACCTCAGCCCCTCCGCACCCCTGAGTGCGGCTTCCTCTTCTTCCTCCGCACCTTCTGCGGGTCCTCGCTGCTCAGCCCGCCCTTGGCGCCCTCTTGGCCCTCAGGACCCTCAAAGGTGCCGCCTGCAAGGAGAAGCGCGGGCGCTTCGCTCGCCACCCAGAGCAGGCGCTGCTTCCCCACGCTTGACTCCAGGGCAGTTTCGCTACATGGAGCAAGGAGTTCCTACAGAGTGGCCGAGGGGACCCACCCTGGCCTGGGTCGGGTCGGCATGGAGCTGAGGTAGGTACCGGATAAAACCAGAGCTGTGCTGGCACCAGAGTAGAGGCCTTGGGGATCATTCAGCTGCCAGCGTACCTTGCCATCCAGCCCTCTTTAACTTCCTGGCCCAACTCTCTACTCAGCTTCTGAGAAAAAGGTTATGGGTTGCCGTGTCGCCCCCTCCTGGACACAAGAGGCCCAGCGTGAAGTGCGCAGCCTAGTTTCAAGTCAGGGATTTTGATGCCACTTGGTTTGGTTTTGTTGCCTAGAACTGTTTTTGGTATTCTAGGTCTCTTCTGGTTCCAAATGAATTTTAGGATTGTTTTTTCTATTTCTGTGAGCTTTACTAATTGTATTTTGATTGGCATTGCATTTGATCTGCATAACTACTTTGTGAGTTTGGCCATTTTCATTAGGTTGGTGATTCCTACCCAAAAGCAAGGCAATATATTTCCACTTACTGATATCTTCTTGAATCTCCTTTTTCAGAGGACTCTACTTTTCAGTGTAGAGATCTTTCCCTACCTTTCTTAGATTGATTCCTGAATATTTTGTGGATGCTATTGTGAAGGTGGTTGTTTCCCTAATTTATCACAGTAACTTTGGTATCTGTATACAGGAATGCCATTGATTTTTAAATGTTCACATTGTATCAAACTGTGTGTGTGAATTTGATTATTAAATCTAGAATTCTTCTGGTGAAGTTTTTGGCATTTTCTATAGAGAGCCATTCCCAGATCTCATTTGGGAAATTTGTATTTGTAACTGATGGAAAAGTTATTGAAATAACCATTTGTGAGAATAGAAACACTAAAGCGTATCCATAGTTGTGGGGAGTGGAGGGGTCCTAAGTTCACCTAGAGTGATGGTTAACCTGAACAAAGGCCTCCACTCAGAGATGAAGCCAGATTTTCTTCATTCACAGAGAGAAGTGTGGCTTGAAGATCCGAGACAGAGAATGGACCGTCCAGGCTTTACTGTGAAGAATCCTACTAGCTCACGGTAAATAATCTTCCTGATTTGCTGCATTCTGCTTGCCAGCATCTCACTCAGGATTTTTTTTTTGTATCAACATTTACTAGGGAGATTGAGCAATAGTTCTGTTTTGGGTCTTTGTGTGGTTTTGGTATCTTCTTGCTTCCAAGAATGACTTCAGGAGTATTACATCTCTTAACTTACATAAAAGAGTTTGAGGAATATTGGCATTAGATCTCCCAGTCGCTTGTAGAATTCAGTTGTGTATACATCAGGAGCTCTGCTTTTCTTTGTTGGTAAATGTTTAATTATATCTTCAATTTCAGTGACTGATATTGGGTTATGTAGAATTTTTAAATCTTCTTGATTGAGTTTTGGCAATTCATAGGTATCTAAAACCTGTTTCTTGTCTTTTCCATCTTCTTAGAGTACAGGTTCTCAAAGTAGGTATTTATGATTTTCTGGATTTTCCCCAGGATTTGTTGTAATTTCACCCTTTTCATTCCTAATTGTAAGATTTGAGTCTGTTTTTTTCCTCTTTTTGGTGGAGTTGGTTAAGGGCTTATAAATTTTATTTAGTCTTTCAAAAAAGAATCTTTGAGTCACTGATTCTTTGTATTTTGTTTTTCTCGATTGCACTATTTTTTTCTCATCTTTGTCATCTTTCTAATTTCTTTCTTTCTAATTTCTTCCCTCATTCAAGCTTTCAGTTTTACCTGTTCATATTGCTCTAGAAGTTTGAGCTCCAACATTGAGTTGTTCATTTAAGTGTGTTCTGTCTTCCCAATGTGAAAAATTCACTGTTCTGAATTTCCAGCTTGGGACTGCTTTCCTTGTGTTCCCTAAATTCTGGTATGTTATATTGGATTTATCATTTAATTGTAAATACTCTTGTGTTTATTTGAATTTCCTGTGTGTCCCATTGTTTGTTCTGGAGAGTTTTGTTTAATTTTAAGCTGTTTGTGTAATTTGTTTTGTTTCTTTTGCTTTTGAATACCAATTTCATCACCCTATGGTTATACTACATGCAATGGAACACTTTCAATCAATTTATATTTTTAAAATAATGTCCTATGGGCTAATATTTGGTCTATATTGAAAAATATCCTATGGATCTCAGAGGAATATGTATTCTACAGAGCACTCTGTAGACATCTACTTAATCTACTTATTCACAGATATGTTTTTGTTCTGATATTTCTTTATTGATATATTGACTATCTGATGTCTAATTGTGACAGTGGAATATTGAGGTCACTTCTTAGAATTATGTTAGGGCTTTTTTGATTTTCCATGTCCATTAATATCTGTTCTTCATAGAGTTTTTCTCTTGTCTAGTATGTAGTGATTTTCTTTGTCTTTGATCAGTCTTGGCCTGAAGTTCACATCATTTGCAATTAGAGTTGCTACCCTGGCGTTTTTCTGGGTTTCTGCTGCCTGAAGTATTCTTCTCTGCTCTGACTTTCAGTCTGTGAATTTCTTTTTGACTAAATTCGATTTATTGTATGCATCATGTTGGATCTTGCTTCTTGATCCATTTTTCCAGTCTGTTTCTTTTGATTGGTGAATGGAGACCATTTACATTGATGTTTAAAACTGGTTTGTGTTCACTTTTTCTTGCCATATTATTTTCCTGTTATTGGTATCCTGTCTTTCCCTTTTTCTTAATTACTTGCCCTACCATATGGCTTTCTATTATTGGTGTTCTTGGAAGTGTGGTCTGCTGAGCTGGATTGAAAGGCAATGGTCAACTTAAACATCAGGTGAACTGCATCACTGTGGTGCTGAGTATGGATGGCCCACCGGAGGATTGTGGCCAGCATAAAAAGAGGACCTGGAGAGGAAAAATACTGTTATTGTTGGAGCTGTTGGTTCTTTTGGAACTATTGGCTCTCCTGGAGGAGCTTGTCATGTTGGCTTCCCCTGATATGAACTCAGCTATTATCCTTGGAGGAACTTGGCACCTTTTTATTGACAATGGCTATGGTTCATGTTTGGAGAGCTGTTGTCCGCTTTGAGAATATTTCTGGCTCTGGAGGGGAAGACTTGTGCTGTTGTATCTCCAAGAGAAGCTTGTCACACTGGCTTCCTGATATGAACTAGGGTGTTCTCATCTTTGGAGGAACTTGGGATCTCATTATTGCTAAAGATGGCTATGGTACTTTTTGTACAGACCTGGACCTTATTTTGAGTGTCACTTCTTGGCCTAAGTACAGAACCCTCTGTCGATCCTTCACCTCACTGGCATAGACTTTCTCACTTCCACAGCTGACCTTTGGGTCTTCCTAGCAGAACCATGAAACAGACTTGTATGAGTTATTGTCATGGGCTCTCGGCCTCCATTGGACTTGTGGGCATCATTGTCATGCACTCCAGGTCTTAAGCTGGGCTTATAAATGACATTGATGTTGGATCCAGGCCCTTACCTGGATTCTCTAGTTCTTTAGTGTGTGGACACATTTCCTGCACTTGGTTTGTGTTTGGATTCTTGGTTGACCATTGCAAATAATGCTATAAATTATGTGTTCTGTATTGTAATCCTTTTCCTTGCAATCCTATGACCACCTCATCTTCCTTACCTCTTTCTAGAATATACTTTAGATCAGATATTGGTTGGAGAGCTGTTTTGATGGTAATGAATCTCATTTGTTGTTTTTCATGGAAATATTTTATTTCTCTGTTAAATTTGAAAGATAGTTTTGTATGGTGCATCAATCTGAGTTTGAGGTTGTTTTGTTTACATCTTGAAATAGTTCACTCCAAGCTGTCCTTGACTTGAGGATCTGTGTTGAGAAATCTGCTGCAATTGTAATGGAATTTTTCTTTCTCCATGATTAGTTTCATTTGCCTAAATATTTTAATATTTGTTGTTGTGCTGAATTTCTGAAATATTGTTTATTATGTGCCTGGGCATAGATGTATTTTGATCATGGTTAAATGGAGTTCTATATGCCTTGCTTATTTCTATATCGAATCTTTTGTTCATGTTTAGTAAGTTTTCTGCTGTTACTTATGTGAGGAATTTATAATGGCATCTGGACTATCTCCAGCTTTCTCACTGATTCTCAAACTTATATTGTTATTGTTTGCTTTCTCTTGTAGCTGTTGGATTGTTTGATTTCTCTTGGATAGCTGTTTATAACTGTTTCATGGCTTCCATATTTTTCTATGTTGGGCATTCATGGTTCCATCATTTTCCTAAGCTCATGCATTTTTTGTTCTGTGAATACTGTAGATTGATTGTGCTTGTTCCTCTTTTTAATCATTGTTTTTTTAACCTGAGTGATAATCTTTTAGCCACCTAGTCACGTCCATTTGTGTTTACTTATGCTGCAGTTTTTTCAGAAAGTTGCAGCATGTGGTGGCTGATTTCTTCTCTCTCACGTTGCTCTGGATTTGTCCTGCTTCAGCCGGAGGCCTGGGGTTGTATTTTGCTTCTGCATCTTGTCATTCTGTCTTTTTGAATTTCAGTTTATTTTGCATACTGGTACTTGTAGATTTCTTATGATAGATTGCTTTATCACCAGCACTGTGGCTTCCCAGGAAATATCTATTCCTCTGAAAAGTCTTCTATTGTAATTGGTACTTGTTCTTTATGTGTATGCCAAGAACTTACCCTTCCAATTTACCAAGGATGAGAGGTTGCAGTGGTGATGGTTATAAACCCAGACAATCACAGTGTTGTTATTAGTGGTAGAGAAACTGGTTATGACATGTATGACATTTTAGCAAAAGTAGTACAATTAGCAATAACAATAAGATCCATCACAACCTAGCCACTGACCACCTGTGGTAATAATTTGACACCTTTAAGCATAGGTGCTACCTCTATTTAGTTATATAACAAATACAACAGGAACTTGTATGCGATGAGTTTTCCCCTTGTGGATTTCTTTTAACCTGCTGGCTCAGTGGGCCCCTCGGTAAACAGTGCCCTCTCACTTCTGGGCCACTATCCCAAGTACCCCAGGTTGTGCTTGGCTGGGCCAGGAGAAGCTGGGACTCATGGTCATGCTAGGTTGTACTGGACTAGAGTCTCCATTAATGCTGGGCCTCACATTGGTCACACTGGGACAGAGTGGTCTCCCCCAGTGCCTGCGGTGTTGCTGGGTAGAGCTGGCCTGGAATGCCTTCCGCCAGTGTCCTGTGTCCTGTTGGATTCTGCTGGGCTGAGGCATCCTCTGCCAACCTCCCTAGTGTTGTTGGGTCATGCTGACTTATTTCACTTTTTATGTTCTTTGATATTTATTTTATTTATTTGGTTGCAACTGTATTTTGTGCATATATGTTTAGGATTGTCATCTCTGTGGAATTTTCTCTTAATAAAGATAAACTCACCTTCTCTGTTTCTTTTGATCAGTCTTGGCTTGAAGTTGTTTTTCTGCAATTAGAATAGCTACCCCTGTTAATTTTATTTTCGTGCCACCAGAAGTGTTGTTTTGTATCCTTTGACTTTTAGTCTATGAATATCTTTTTGAGTTAAATGTGTTTCTTGAAATAAGAAGGATAGAATGGAAACAAGTTTTTCAAATAAGGAGTGGAAGAGGGGAGGAGAGGGAGGTGGTTGGAAAAAAAATAGGAATCAAGATATATACAGTACTAGCTCCCTATGACAAATAGATATATGTATGTAACTCTATATCTATATCAATATGGATATATATAATTTGTATTAAATTACCTTAATAAAATATCTTTTTTGTGTGCAGCATATTGTTGGATCTTATTCTTTGATCCATTTTGCATTCTGTTTCTGAACTCTTGTTAATATGCCTTGGAGTTGATTTATTTTGGTCATGGATAATTGGAATTCTATATTATACCTCTCTTATGTCGAATTGTTTTCCATACTTGGAAAGTGTTTGCCATTACTTCTGTAAACACCTCTTTTTACATCCCTTGGCTGCCTCCTGCTTTTTCATCGACTTTGATGAATGCTATGTTGTTCTTCTGTGCATCATCTTGTAGATGTTGAATTGTTTTCTCATGGTCCATTTGTATTTGAGTGAGATCACTATTTTCAAGATTTTACACCATGATCTTGTCTTTTAGGTTTGATATTATGGCTGCATTTTTGTTCATGCAGTTTTGCAAACTTTCAATAGATTTTTTGATTTTTTTTTTGCTATCTGTGTTTTTTTTATGGATTCCATTTCTTGCATGTCTTGGGTATTGTTTCTATTGTTTTTCTATGCTTTTTTTCCTTTCAATCTATGTTTAGTTTAGGTTTGCTGAACAAGTCCATCATTGTGGTCATCCTCTTTTTAACTCTGAAGATTAGGTATATGCTCTGATTTTCTGTCTAGTGTCCTGAATTTTCTTTTTACTTTTGCTTTTATTATTCCAGACAATTTAACTGAACTGCTTGTAGTATTCTCTGTTGTTTGTCCCCTTAATTTATCCTGGGTGCCCTGAATATTTGTGGTTGCATTTTGCTTTATTGTCCTATTATTTTCTATTGCTTTATTTTATTTTGTTTTCTGTGTTGCTGCTTGTAGGTTTCTTATTGTAGACATATTTATCACTGGTATCCAAGGTTCATTAGGCAATGTTTGTCATTGAGAGATGCCTTTTAGTTTTATGTCTGTTTTAAAACTTTCAGAGATACCTTGAGCTTTATGTCTGTTCTAAAACTTACCTTTGCAGTTAATTAAGGATGAAATGTTGCTATCTATTTAGGTCAGCACCCAAGTCTTTTGGTACTGGACTACGGTCAAGGTTATGAACCTATACAATGACAGTGTGGTCACACAAGGAATAAAAACTGATTACAAAAGAAATGACATCCTCGGTACATAGTACAGTTATCCATTACAAACGTAGCCCAAACCATGGCAATTGTTAATATGGTGCCTTTAACTATCAGGTAAGATCCACGGTGATATACAAAACCCAACATTATTTTGGAACTTGTACATGAAGACTTTCCACTTAACAGAGTGAATTTATCCTGGGGTGGGAAATTTTAACAGGAATATTGTGCAAAAGGGAAAGCTAAATGAATAGAAATGTAGTAGAAGCCATGCTACAGGACAAAGAATAATCATACAGGCTTTGAGAAACTGGTAAAGGGAAAAGGAGGGATAAAATGTGGAACAAAGCAACTGATTATCAAAGCATCCCAGAAAGACTAGCAAGAATGTGGAGTCATGTGTAACTATCATAAAACAAAAGAGATAGTTTAGGAAAGAGTAAAGATGAAATGACAAGATGAAGAATAAAGACCTAAACAACCAGACGGAGGAAAGCAGCAGTAGCTTTTAGTTTCTGTTCTCCTCCAGGTGCTGTGGCACCCTCAGACAGAGGCAGCCCGAGGCTGCTCCCAGTGTGTACAGACAGCTCCTCCCAGTCAGCTCAGCCTTCTCTGTCCCACTTCCACTTGCACATCTGTATCCTCTCACACCACTTTTGCTGGACGGTGTGGGATGAGTCACTGTGGGTTGGCTCTCTGCTACCATTGCTGTAGAAATAGTCCACTTTCAATCTCCTTTGCTGCAGGAGCAGTGTCAGCCTTACTGGTGGCAGGGCAGGAGTGGTTGTGCTGTTCTACTCACTGACTTTTCCTGCCACTGTCACTGTTGTGCTACCAACAAACCGCCATGGTCCCTAGTCTTACCTGCTCACCGCTTCCAGCACCACCTCAGAGGATGCCCGAGGTGGCTTGGTCCACTTTAGTCTTTTCTTCCTTGGAGGAGTATCCAAGACTGAATCCCAGGGGATCTTCTCACTGGTCATTGGGTAGGGAGAGTCACAGATTGCCTTCCTTGCAGCCCCTAATCTTGCTGTCAACAGTTCCAGTTAGTGTGCACAATAAGAATAATAAAATTATATGGCAGCCAATTGGGGAGAGAGCAGTGCTGATGATATTTGCTGCCTGGATGTTGCTGTTTTCAGTAGAGACACCCTAAAACAAGGTGCAGCAGATGAAGTCAAATTGAGAGAGACAAAGTTATGGGATGGGGAGGTGGCAGTAACCTCTAGGATCAAAGCCTCAATGACAGTTGTCTCTGGTTGTTTATTAGAGTCTGCTTTACGAAGAACAGAAGCTGATATCAGAGGCTAAAGTTCAGAGAAGAGGTAATTTACTTGTGGGAAGCCGCCTGAGATGGCGCCCATTTCCTGCTTCCGGGTTCTTCCCGGCCTGAACAAGCCCGCCAAATTGTCATGTCTGCCCAGTTACCCGTGACGCTAGCCTATCAGCTTGTTAGGCGCGCTTCTCTGTGATTGGATACTGCTTCCCCTTATAAGAGGTTGTTCCTGCCCCCAATGGACGGAAGAGGAAGCAACACTGAGGGTGGCGGACCTTGTCAGGTCCGGTTCGCTGTACGTAATAAACTTTGAGAGCTGATCCTGCTCGAGTTTGGCCTCCTGTCTTCCGCGGCTCCGGTCATCTTGTGGCCCGTACGGGGAAAAAGGTAAAAGACTCAGCGACGTGCCTCTTCGGCCGGGAGGTGCGATTGCTGTCGCCTGCAGTACGATGGAGGACCTGGCCCAATAACAACGGAAGGCCGCAAGCACCTCTTCTCTTCACCCTGATCAGCTACGTGAGTTACAGCGGTTCCCAGGACAGGTGAGTACTGGGTCACCTGGGTTGGGTGGACGCACCTAACAGATTTTGAGCGCCACACGAGTGGACGCCGGTTTTTTTTTTTTTTCTTTTCTTTTCCCTTTGCATCTGTTTTGCTTTCGCTTCGCTAATACAGCCCGACAGGCTTTTGAGCTCGATCGGAATGCTCAGAGGAGCCCGGAGCCACTGCCGATTGTGGGTCTCCGGAGGACCCTCAGGGCTCTAATTCTGATTCGGATTTGGAAGGCTCAGAAGAGGAGGTCGTCTTTGCTAAGCATGACCCTCCTACACCGTTAAAAGAGGAATTCAGGGCTCGGGAAGACAAAAAGGGGAACCAAACACCACCCTGCCTGAGCTACTCTGCCTTACGGGAGGAGCTTAAGCCCTTCCGCCCTTTGGCAAGTTCGCGACCCACGATCACCCCCTTCAGGGCGCCAGGCCCCACTGCACTGCCGTGGCCGGAAGAGGAGTTGCTCCCTGGGCTGCCACCACAACCTATGGCACCGCCCTGGTTAGAGGGAGAGCTACTTCCTGGGTTGCCTTCTGCGCCCCCATCTGGGGAGGGAGGAGGACGTTCCTTCCACCAGAGGGTATGGTCGCGGCTTCCCTTTGAGTGTTCCGGTTTCCATGCATTCCCGGTACAAGTAGGAGGCAGGGGAGGAGGAGGATATTATGAGCCCTTAGAAATTAAACAACTTAAAGCTATCAAGGACGCAGTTTCAGCTCATGGGCCCAATGCGCCATTTACCATGGCGCTTTTAGAGGCATTGGCAGGTCTGCTTTTAACTCCTGGAGATTGGACCCAGCTGGCACGCGCCTGCCTCTCCCCCGGACAATATTTAGATTGGAAGTCCTGGAATGAGGAATTCTGTGTAGAGCAGGCGGCAGCCAACAGGGAAAATAACCAGAGAGAGTGTAACAGGGATATGCTATTAGGGCGAGGAGCCTTTGATCAAACTCAATACCCTCGCCAGGTTTATGAACAAATTAGCCGCTATGGCCTCCAGGCCTGGAGACGGCTGGCTGGAGAAGGAGAACATACGGGTCACCTTACAAAAATTATACAAGGGCAGGGAGAGCCATTTTCAGACTTTGTGGCCCGCATGCTTGAGGCCGCTAACAGGATTTTTCCAGATGCTGAGTCGGCTCACCCTCTCATAAAACAATTGATTTTTGAACAGTGCACTAAGGAGTGCCGTGATGTCCTAAGAACTAACAAAAATAGGTCCTTAGAAGAGTGGACACGCCTGTGCCGTGAATTGGGTGGCCACGGCCTAACGCCCAAAGGAAGAATATCATTGGCACTCTTTACCATAAATTTTCTCAATTTAAACCACAATAATCATTCCCCTGCCATGGAACATAGCAATCCGTCCACGGCCGACAAAGGGCTGGTGAGATGGAAAGATGTCCTTACAGGACAATGGATGGGCCCAGATCCAGTGATTAGTTGGACCCGAGGTGCGGTTTGTGTTTTCCCACAGGAACCAGGTCGCGAGCCGCTGTGGGTCCCGGAAAGATTGACGCGAGCAGTAAACTCCCCACCAGTTCCTGATAAAGCACAGGAGGATAAGCCCGCAGACACAAGTCAACTCGACCCTTCTGGGACTGACGCTCAGCGCCCGAGACCATCTACAAACTAAAATGTCTGGTTTGGAGCCTTTTCTATTCTGTGGGTTCCTATTAATCACCCCTGTTCGCACAAATTTGACCAACACTGTTAAAAATATGACAGCTTGGCTGCAAGACACCTACCTACCTAAGTTTCACAATTTGTCCCTCATAAGATCACAGCCATGGCAGCCATGCAAATGGCAGCAGGTGGCCCATCAGGCCAGCAGGCCGCCGCATATCTCCTTCACATTGCAGAACATCAGTTATAAAAGCTGAGTGGGCAAGCCAATGACGGGTAAGACGGGAGACGTCCTCCCGGTCAACCTAAGACAGGCTCCACTCAGATATATATGGCCTTTAAGGCCAGGGGTCCCTCCTGGAGTCAAATTATTGGCATTGAGATGCGAGACCAAGGGTACTGCAGTGCCGTCCACCCCAAAGGTTGGGGGGAAGGCAGGAATGAATGTCTATATGCATCCAGGTTCGGTTCACAAAAGCCTGGCCCTGCGAAAAAATGAACCACTCACCTTGAGCATGGTCCTGGCGCAAGGATATGCACAAAACAGGGTGATGCACAGCAGGGTATAGACCTCTACATTCTCTCATGCCTCGGCCTACAAGGTAGGCCCACTCCTAGGTGTCTAACAGCAACAAGGTCATAGACACCTTGGAGGGACCTACAGACCATCCTATTTTAATAAATAAAAAAGGGGGAGATGTGGGAAGCCGCCTGAGATGGCGCCCATTTCCTGCTTCCGGGTTCTTCCCGGCCTGAACAAGCCCGCCAAATTGTCATGTCTGCCCAGTTACCCGTGACGCTAGCCTATCAGCTTGTTAGGCGCACTTCTCTGTGATTGGATACTGCTTCCCCTTATAAGAGGTTGTTCCTGCCCCCAACGGACGGAAGAGGAAGCAACACTGAGGGTGGCGGACCTTGTCAGGTCCGGTTCGCTGTACGTAATAAACTTTGAGAGCTGATCCTGCTCGAGTTTGGCCTCCTGTCTTCCGCGGCTCCGGTCATTTACTTGTTTAACTCCTCCTAGAATCAAATCTGGCTATATCTGGCCTTCATGTTTGCCATACTTTTGGACTTATCTTAGCAAAGCATCTCTTACTGTCCCAGCTGCATTCCACTGAGACTCAAACAACTTCATTCATTACCTCAAGCACAATGAATTTGTAAATCTTCCTCCAGAATACACAGTGACATGGCTACTATAGCACAAAGTCCCTGGGGATACCAAAAGTTAAACTAAGTTAACCTGTTATCTACCTGATGTTTCCTCTGTGTAGAGGAAAACACAAAGGGCAAATCTGTCCTATTTTTATCCCGTCTGTTTTATTTGGCTTGAATTACACTTTTGCAGTCCATATGTTTCTTGAAGGCTCTAAAGTACACAGAACTTGGCTCACCAAGCAGGTGAAGAGCCTTTGGCAGCCCTTTGGGCTGGGTTGCCATTTTTTAAAGTGTTGTGTACATGTGTTTGTTTGATCTATAAGTTTCTTATTTCAGGTTGATTTGGTTATTAGGTGTATGTTCTTCCATTTCTTCCTGTTACCTGCATTTTTAGTTTATTTTCTTTGAGAATCTGCAATGTGTCTCTTGCTCTATTCAGCCGTGTTGACTCCTCATCCTATTTATTTCATTTAAAAATATGGTCTCAAGGTTCATCTATTTACTTAGAAATGTCTCAATTTTATTCTTCTCTTTGAATTTTAGCCCATTTTCATTTACGTTTTTTATCCCTGTGATTTGCACTACTATACATCCTTGATTACCTCCCTGTCAGATGTGTAGTTAGCACCTATTACCTCCCATGGTATTAATTGTCTGTAAGATGCATAGATTCATTTCCTTTTCTATCCAGAAATTTTTAATTTGACATAGTCTAATTTACCAGTTTTTGCTATTATAGCTTCTTCATTTCTGAGTCATATGTAGTAATCATTGCTCAGGACAATGTACTGAAGAATTCTGATGACTTCTAGCATTATGTTAACATTGCATGATATAAGCCACCTAGTGTTGAAATTTCTAACTGGTAACAATTAAAACTCCAATTTCATTCTTCTGCAACGAACTTCTGAATTTTAGAAGTATAGGTGGACTCAAGAGTTGAGTAATACCTACATCCATGACTGTGAACTTAGAACTCATGAATGTTAGGAAAATACTCCAGGGGAAAACTTAACCAAAATAATTGCTGGCCTGGATCTTGGATCTGAAATATTATGTGTGTTATAAGTTTATGTACCTTTAAAATCAAGACTTTGCATTTTACCTTACACCACACCATTTGATGTGACCCATGAGTTATACCAGATTAATTACAAAGAAATGTCATGTGATCCAATCATTTCCCTTCTGAAAACTTGCACTTGAGTAGGAACACAGGTGCTCTTTAGATTTCAAGATCTTTATTCATTGAGCACAAGTCTATAACAGGACCCATGAAATACGCTCCCAGAACTCTTAAGTAATATGCTATTAGTTTGATTGACAGTCTTAACAAATATTACATAAATGTCTATTTTTAAAAAATAAAATGAGAAGATTTGGGAGCAATTCAACATGGTTGAATAGGAGAGGAGCCTCATTCAGAGCTATTCAGAGAAATTCATCTAAAATAGAGGTAACTGGAAGAAAAGGGAGGGTGACACACCCTAAAACTGAACCAATCAGATATAAGAAACTAATAGATTAAGCCAAACAGAGGTAAAGCGTGGAGAACCACCTGGACAGTGCTCCTTGAATGAAGAGCAGTTACCTCCACTTTGGCTAAACCTGGCCCTGTCTCCAGGTACTGATATGTACAGAGCTGGCTAACAGATTTCCTTTTCATGTCAGTTGGTAATCAGCAATGTAAATAGGGCTATATGAAATGTTGTTGTGTAATCTTTGAAGCTAGATGATACTCCCTGTTTCCACACCCTGTGACTCCCATCAAAACATGGTTGAGCCAGGCACTATGTAGAGCCACCACTGCAAGTAAACTGGATTTGTCTTCAGATAAGAGGCTGTGACTTTCCAGGGCAGAGCAGTTGGCATGTCAGAACTAAAGCACCACCCCCTAAACATTAAATGCTACTTCAGTTGTGTTATGTAGGTTGGTATTTCTGCATATTCTCCTCTGTGCATATTGCAGAGGTGCTTTCACAGTACTCAGGTATTTCCTGCCATCCGTTCAAGATGCCATCTCATCAAGCCACTCCATTCTTCATGAATTAATAAAATCTGCGTTAGGCCCTGAGTCAAGGCCTTTGTTCCAGTGAACCTTCATTTTGACCAGACTTAGGAACCTTTGGCCGCCCATAATTGTAAATATGGATTAGTGTCTTTTTTCTTGCCATGGGTTGCACTGGAAGTGATACATTGAAATTAACTTGCTAGAATTTTAGTAACTTTTCCACAGAATTACAAATGTAAACTTCCTGGATCTCAAAAAGGATGGAAAAGAGATCTCTATAGTAAGGATCTTAATAAAATGGCCCAGCAACCAACCTGGCTGCCGGTATTTCTCTGGATTGGGATGACTACCCACCATACTAGGTATCCTAAAAGAAGAAGAAGAGAGTAAAACTGGTTAATTCAAGCAATTCCTGATAAATTTGGGTTATAAGGTCCCCTGTCTCTTCTGCCTTCCCCCAAACAGAAAACACTACAGTCCAGCCTTAAATCCTGCTGACATGAAATGCTCTCTCTATAATGGTTGGCCAGTTTTCCTCTTTTATTTACTTTTTCTTTCCTTTTATATCTTTTCCTTTTCTTTTTTCTTCATTCCTTTTGTTCAGCAGAGTGCTGACTGGTGCTGCCAGGAGCATGATTAAATACTAAGGGGTGTGTGCCTAGGAAATGGAACAGCTAAACCCTTCCCTGTGATCTGTGCTTGGAAAGGCATGGGAATTAAGCATTGCACCTCCAGACTGTGCAGACCCACTCTGTCCCCACACTGCAGGGGGTGGCAGCTGAAAGGCAACCTGCATCACCACCCCCATCCTGCCTGAGGAACTTACAGAATACAGCAGAGGCGGGTGACAGTGCAGTGGAACTCACAAAGCAACAAACAGGACGTTAGCAACCCACCTTGGGAGAGGAGTAAGAGTTGGAACTGAGCAGCCTTGAACTGCAACAGAAGGAGCAGAGGACCAGACCATATCACAGCATCCCATTCTGAGCTACAACAAATAGCCTGAAAGGACAGAAACTTGCCAATGGAAGAGGAACACACAAGGAACAAGGACGAGGAGCCCAAGGTGTATGAGAAAATCACCTGTCTATGTTTGAAAACAGCACAGAACTTAAGAAACAGAGTAACGAGTAGGAGTCTCCAAAGGGACATGCAGAAGGGACTGGCTGAAAACTCCAGTCCCAGGCCCCACATCTGAAGGACAAGTTCAGACTGAAATCCAACACAAATTCTACCACAGGCTTGGCAGTGTTATCTAGAACTTTAGTACTCTTGGTGAATATGAGAGGGATTTTTAAAATCTTTTTTTTTTTTTTTTTTTTTTTTGCGAATTTGTGGTTTGTTTCCCGTTGCATTCCCACATTTTTTTTTTTACCTATAATTTTGTTCTATTCATCTTGTTTCCTGCTTTTTTCAATTTACCTCTCTAGACTTAGTCATGTTTTCATCTGCGTAAACAGTCTCTTTAATTTTTCTGGTCAACTTCAATAATCCCTTGCTTATCCCTTCACTGTTTCTCTTGTTCCCTTTTCTCTGGTTTCCCAAAGCTTGTGTAATCATGCTTTATCCTCCATCATGGCTTCTACTTTGTTTTCAGTTATCCTTTGTCTGTGTACTATCCTTAATTTTCCTATTACATGGCAAAACCACTCAAGCAAGGGAAAACACTTGGCATAGAAGCTCCCAATTTATGGTTAGTTCTGTTATATAACTGTAGATTTTGCTTCTGTAATTAAAGATACAAAATCAATTGTTACCATAGTTTGTCAGTTCCTACACTGTTGAGGTTAGTTCCAGTACTAATGATAGTACTTCAGCTAGGATATCATATCTGTTTTAATCATTTCTTCTCACTTCTGTAACAATACTGGGAAATTCTAAAGTAATAACCTCACCACATCCCAGCCTCAAAGAATTGGAGACTCTGCCATACAGATAACAAAATCTCATTCCTATTTAATTGAAAACATAGGATCATGGGACAGATACAAACCAAGAACCCTTTACACACAATAGACATCCTGAAGAAAAAATCTTGCCTAGAGACACATTGATAAGATCTACTTACTACAAAAACTTACGAGAATCAACGGAGAAAACATAAAATTTTTGAAATACAAAATGACAAGACATAGAAGCAAACTGCAACCTCAGACCTTCAGCCCACCCAGAACAAGTCTAGGAGACAAGAAGATACAGGAAATTGGAAGATGCACAGCTGAAATTTCTGAAGTGGAAGCAACTGAAGCAAAGAAACAAATCCAGCTTCTCTTAGTTCCTTGAAAAGAAAGCTTTGTGCTAATATTGTTAGGACAAGATATCATGCCTATATCTTGTACTTTGAACAAGAACTACAAAGACAATACACAATGTATCAATTATTGTAATGGCACAACTAATCTGGCTTGAAACTCAGTTTCATAGTTATGCTTACCATTTTTTGCTTTGAATACAATAAAAATAAATACCAACAAATTCATGAGACTATAAAAGAAATTAGAGTAGAAATGATGTCTCATGAAAAGAAAAGAAATATCAGCATTCATACAGGAATTGCTCAGCAAATCAGGTATAGCAATAAAAAATTATGATGCAAAGAGATTGGGAGCCATGAATAATCAATATAGGAAAGAAACAGAATATGTGACATGAATTCCAAGAAATATGCAGGAAATTAAAATTTCATTGAAACCTGACAAAACTGTTTCAGTGAAACTGAAGGCAGCTTTTCAGACCTTGAAGACAGGATCTCTGTTAGTGATCATGAAAGGAAAGATTTCTGAAAAAAAGACACAATTTGAAAATTATGAAGGAAAGATAGGAAATACCAATTCAAAAGCTATAAGACAAAGGAAAGTAATATAGGAATAATTAGTGTGAATGAAAAAGCAGGAGTCAACACAAATGACATAAAAACTATTTACAGAAGTAATAGAAAATTTCCCAAGAATGAGAAAAGAATCTGACATACAGATAAGAGCAGCATATAGGACTTCAATTAGCTATAACCAAAATAAGTCAACACTGAGACATATGATAATCAAGATCCGAGAAATTCAGCACAAGAAAGTAATGTTAAAAGCTGTTAGGGAAACCAAAAAAAAAAAGATCATTTATAAAGGAAATACAATCAGAAGCACAGCAGACTTCCGAACACAAATCTTCAGGTCAAGAAAAGAATGGTGTGAAGTGTTTCAAGCTCCAAATGAAAACTACTTCCAACCCATATCAATGTTCTCTTCAAAAAGTATCATTTAAAGTTAATAGAGAAATGGCATACTTCCACAAAAAAGAATAACTGAAGAACTTCATGACTATCAAACTGACCCCAAAAAGAGTCCTGAGAAATATTCTAGAAAGAGATAAAAATAACCAGGATTCCACAAACAGCAATAGAAAGAAATCACCAAGCAATGCAAGCATTTAACCAGAGGAGAAATGTAGGAAAACAATAGCAGAAAGACAACATGACATAGATAAGCCAATAAATATCAGTTATAACCCTGAATATAAATACATGGACCATATACTACCCCATAGAAGATGTTAAAATAAATGCAAAGGAAGTGAAGATATACCATGCATATTTTCTACGATGGTCCAATGAAATTTGAAATTAATGGCACAGCCTCATAAACTCCTGGAAATTAAACACCACCATCTTATACAACCAATGGGTCATGGAGAAAATTTTAAAAGCAAATGAAACAATATCTACAATCAAACCAAAATGCCAGCACAGCCTACCAGGACCTGTGCCACTCAATGAAAGCAGTCCTCAGAGGGAAATTTATAATGCTGAATTCTCACATCAGAAAACATAACAAGCCCAGCTAATCAAACTAATGATGCACCTCAAGCTACTAGAAACAGAAGAGCAAGGCAAACACAAAGCCCAATAAAGAGAGGAATTTATAAAGATCAGAGCAGAAATCAATGCAATCGAGACTTAAGAGCAGTACAAAGTACTAATGAATTAAAGAGTTTTTTATTTGAAAGAAAAAATATCAATATACTCCTAATGAACTTATCATAAAAAGGAAAGATGAGTTCTAGCATACTGGTACCAGCCTGGGGAGAGTTTAAGATCATCTCTCCCAGTGGTTAAGGTCCTGCCCAGCTTGCAGCCACATTAGACTGGGCTCTGCAGTCTTTGTGGGCCTAGTTGGGCCATGCCCAATGACCTTCATCAATACAGAGAAATGGGGCTGCAGGAGGTGAGTTCCAGCACACCAGCATGGGCCCCAGGAGAGATTAAGATCATTGCTCCCAGTGGTTAAGTGCCATTCAGCTTCCAGCCATATTAGACTAGGCTTAGGAGGTTTCATGAGCCTGACAAGACAATGCGCAGAGAAATTCTTCAGTCCGGAGAGCTGAGGGCACATGACTTGAGTTCCATTGCATTGGTGCTAGCCAGGGAGAGTTTGGACCATCACTCATAATGATTAGGAGCCTGCCCAGCTTCCTGGAACACTAGAGGTGGAATGGGAGGTCCTGTGGGCCTGACTGGACCATGCTCAGCAACCTCCATTCAGTCCCAGGAACTGAGGGAATAATAGGTGATTTCCAATACTCCTAGGGGAAGCTGTGAAACATCACTTGAAACATGGAAATATAGGAAGATGACAAAATGAAAGACCAAAATGCAATCTCAAACTTCTAGGCCATCCCAAGAAAGCCTAGGAGTCATGTACATAGAAGAAAATATAAGCCATACACCTGAAATACCTGTAACAATAGCATCTGAAATAAAGAAGCAACTCTGGGGAGCTCTAACGGAATTCAAACTAGAAATAATCTCCCAGGTAAAAGAAAATGATAAAAGTAATTAAAGAGATGCTGAATATAGCTAAGGAAGACACAGTTAAAAAATTAGAGGAACAAAGCAAAAAGAATTCATGGATGAACAATATAAGAAATTAACAGAATATGTGAAGAAGATTGAAGAGATATTCAGGAAATCAAAATTTGCAATCAAAGTTCTAACAACTGCCTCAACAAGAGTGAAGATCTTGAAGACAAGATTGCAGCTACTGAACAGGAAAGGAAAGATCTATTAAAAATAATAAGGAATCAGGAAATGGCAATTCAACAGCTACACGATGATTCAAAGAAAAACAACATAAGATTGATAGGGATAAATGAAAAAGGAGTTTGTAGAGGTGTCAGCCCCCAGGTGACTGGCTCCAAGGAAGGATGGCATGGCAGAGGGGCATCGTAGAGCAGAAAGAGTGTATGGCAGGTAGGCAGGAAGAAGTGAAGCAATGGAATTGTGTTCTTTCTTCGTGTCCCTTTATATCCCTTCCAGGCTATAAAATCATTATTAGTGCCACCCACACCCAGGGTGGAACTTTCTATTATCTACACAAGTACTATGATGAACTAAGCAGTGGATACTTTTACCATATATCCTTAATGCATACTCACACACCCTAGGGCCAGCCATCTCTGGAAAACCCCACCTGTGAGCACATGAATCTTTGGGAGAACATTTCAGTATCAGCCAAAACTATCCCCTCGGCACCAGCAATGATTTGTGCAAGAGTAAATGAATCCAGGAACAAACTTCAAACAGTGGTGAGTGCTCTAAAAACAGTCTAAGCTTTCTACATTTTATGCTGTGATGTAGTTAATTAAAGAAATTAACAAAATAGAAGTGGATCTCACTCCTAGGGAACCTTGGAGAGTGGACTATTCATTCTTAAATTTTCTACTGGGAGACAGAATCTCTGAAATGAGACAAAATTGAGTCAACTGATTGAATATTCTGAACTGATTGATCCTGATTTATCTTTAGAACTCAATTCTATTTATACAAAAGAAGATAAATACTTGGTAAAAGTTGAATAGGTTGAATCAATAACAAGAACCAATTCTTAGAACCCTTTTATTCTCCCTTGGTAGCAGACTAGTTTGATTTTCTCCTGAATTTTTCAAATGACACTAAAGTGCCTATTTCACTTTGCCTCTGGATATATAACCTAAATATTAAAGTTATCGTTTTGCTACATACGTATGTACCTCCCAAGAATTCCAAAAATATGTCTTGGAAGAAATGAAGTGAAAACTGTTGATGACTGCTAGTTTAAATTATTCAAGTAAAATATATTGTACAGTGAGAAGAACAATAGAAAGTTGTCCAATAAGGTTTTCATTTTTGCACTGCCATGACCCACAGTCTGTGGGGCCTGGCATAAGTCATTTACTTGCTCACTCAGTCTATACATTTGGAAAAACTATTTAATCTATTTACCTTCCCATGTTGTTATTTTCTGACTCTGAATGTAAAATTTCTGCCTACAGCTGTTTAAGTTAGAACTGAGCTTGCAGCGTGGGATCTGGCTCTGTATAGTCATTCCTGTTTTTTTATATCTCCCAGATGATATTTTATTTTGTAATTATTTCTGAACTTCATTATCAGCCTTTTTGTTTGATGGTAGAAACCAGTCTATAGTGTGTGTTTTCTCTTTGTTTGTAACTGCTAGAATCTGAGTGACTAGAATAGGAAACAATTTTATGTAGCAAACAGAAGATATATTTTCTTGTTGGCCTTAGCAAAACTATTACATAAGCCAAATTTGCTTCCCCCAGGTTTACCTTTCTCCAGCCAGTGTGCCTAACTTCAGGCTCAGCTAACAAGACATTATTTCTCCTGCTCTGCATTATTCTTCACTTAACTCCACAGAGTAAACCAGGGCTCTCCATCTGGTCAGGAAAGTGACATAATTGGGTGTATATAATTCAAGAAAAGAGAGTAGTGGGGTGAAGTTTATAGCACATGTAATATCTAAAGTCATATAAATTAATTTAAAATAAAATGAATTTAAACACAAGCCAGCTAAATTAAAAATGGACTCAAAGAAACGGTCCATTCATACCCAGATCATCTCTCCAACTTTAATATACTAAAGTTAATTTTAAATAAATATATTAAATATATTAACCTTAATATATTAAAATTAATTAACTAAATTATATGACTGAAGACCTAACTCATTTCAGGTGTGATGGAAATATTTGGTGAATATTTAAATAAAAAATGACATTAAAAGTCACATGGCCATTGATCCCCCTCTAATACTGTCCCTTGCTTTGAACCCATTTATCGCAACCTTCTTGCCATTTTCTGAAGCACTTCTGGAAGTCTTTCATAACAGTCTTCAGGTATACTGTCATAGCCACAGTGATGTCCTGAAATGTTTGCCTTTTGTGAATATTTTCACTTTGGGAAGGAATCAGGAGTCACACAGTGCCAGATATGGTGAATAAGAAAGAGGACACACTGTAAGGCTTCTACCAGTCTGCTTTGCTATTGAATGACCACAACGGTCTCTACCCTCGCCATACCCTTCATTGGTTTTCATTTCCAACCACCATACAATGCCCAGCACCACGCCTTTCCCGCCCTCGTTGCGAGGTATGCAGGGAGTTGTAGTTTTTAGATCTCCAAGTCTGCGTTTCCTCTTAGAAAAGGCCGGAGCAAGCAAGAACTACATATCCCAGTGGGCGGTGAAAGGAAAGCGCGGCTCTGAAAACCGATCATCCCCACCCAACTGCCTTCGCTTTGGAGTGTACTTTGGCTGTGTCCACCTTGGTGAGGGCTGTGACCCGGTGCAAGGGCCTTGTGCTCAGGAAGGGATGGGGCTGCGTCGTGGGTTCGCGGGGCTGCCACGTAGACCCAGAGGGAAGCGCGGGCGGAGTGGACAGGCGCGCAATCCTGTGGTGCCAAGGAGTATCCTAGGTAGGGAGAAATTAAACGAGAAGATTGTGAGAGCCCATGGGCGAAAAATGGAAAAGGAAAGGGGCTCAGAGGCAGCTACCCAACAGCCTAGACACCAAGCGGCTGTATGCTCCAGGAGACCCAGGCCAGGGCCAGAGGAAACCCAGACCACTCCGCCCTCTTCCCTCCACCCTCTCCTGCTTGGAAGCTGGGCCCCAGGCCCCACCCGCATTCTGGTCCTGGAGACAGGCCTGCCTCGACCCTCCCCACCAGGTCCTGTCACTGGATACTCCTCCTCCTACACCCCGCACCCACCAAGCCCCGGGCATCAGCAGGATACCGCGATGACTACTACTAGCCCTGCTAGAAAGAAAGAGGCGTCGCTGGGGGGCAGGCCGGGGAGAGTCACTTCTCCATGCTGTGTTTCATCGGCCCCGGGAGTCGCAAGAATGCGTTTGCTAGTGGCTGTGAAATGAACATGCGTGTCCCGAGAAGGAATGTACAGCATGCATGTGGAGAAGCCGGCAGGTGGACCGAAGTCCGGGAGAGGGAGCGCACTGCGAGCTGGAGAGACCCAATCGCTCCCTGGGCGGTGCCACCTGGAGCGCAGCGCCTTCCCTGGAGCCGGGTACCGGAGGGATTGTCAGAGCTCAGCGGGCTGGAGGAGGAGCAAGGGGAGCAGCGCGGTTGTGGAAGCTCCGGGTGCCGCTGCCCACCCGGCTTCGAGGAGGCGGAACCACTCTGATCACCGCGCGCCTGAGCTCAGCCTTGCAAACTAGTGTCTGTGACCGTGTCCCTCGGCCCTCGGCGGCCCTTCCCCGAGACCGGACTGGCTCCTTTAGGCAAGAGGAAGCGAAGGAGACCCCTGCCATGTGGCCCGCTACTCGCCACTGTCTCCTTCAGCTCCAAGTCCCACGCGGGGTCAGGGACTCGGCTCTGCTGTCCGGCGTGGCGACGCGGGGTCCCGGCGTGAGCAGCCGCCGGCTCTCGCCTAGCTGTTCTTGGCAGAATAGCGCGCGTGACTGTCCCCACCCCTGGGAGGGGTTGCAGGTACAGCGAGCTGTCGCACAGTTTGCAGCTCTCTCCTGGGAAGATCCGCCACCAGGAGGAAGGAGGAGAGTCAACCTGACCGAGGTGCGGAAGTGGCTGCTGAGGAAGCCGCCGGGCCGCCGCGTCTTGTGCCCTCGGGGCACAGCTTGAGGATCCTCCAGCCAGAGGGGTGGGGTGCCAGAAGGTTGGGGGGGGGTGGACTGAGCACGCGGCTGGGCACAACAGTCTTCTGGGGGTCGGCCAGATGACTTTTTAAAAAATTTATTTTTTTAAAAAAATTATTTATTTTTTAATTAAGGGAAAAATTAGGATATATTTTAGTAACATTTTGATTTCTTGTTATCTTGATTTGAAGCCCTCTATTGCTCCCTCCATCTTGTTTGGAGTGATTTTACTCTGTTCTGTTCTGTTTGATAGTGTCAAGCTTGAAGGTATAGGCAACTACTTTCAAGGCAATAAGATTCACTATAACGCCCATTCTGGTTTGACTATTATCTTCTTTTGAAGTCCTGTCTCCAATGTCTCCAATGTTTAGGTTTTATAGGTCTTAGAAACTATTAAAATTAAGTATTAAAATTCCCAAATATCATTAAATTATTTAATTTTTTATGCCTCTCAACTGTTTTAAAAAAGCAAACCAGAAAAAAAGAGTAGAAATAATACAGAATTTCAAAAAAACAGTAAGAAATCAACACTAGTTAATATATGACACATTGTTAGAAGTAGTTGCTCTCAACTTTTAGAAAGATAAATTTCAAAAGATTAAAGAGCATTTTGTTGTGTTTTTGACTACGAAATATTTGGAACAATCAAAGTGATTTTTAATCCAAAAATAGCCTTGCTCTAAGATAAGTGTCCTGAGATAATTCGAATGATTTACTGTGCTTTATGTCTTACATCCTAACACCAAGTTAAAGAACAGATAGAATGGAAGTATCTGTCTATATAGCCAGGGTTTATGTGCCTGGATTGAATACAATATTGTGTTACTACATCAGTTTATCATCTTTGTTACAGCAATAGCTTTATGCCGTCCAAGGGGACAATAAATGGCAGATTTGGGGATGTTTCATACTACATTAGTTCATTGCTTCAGCCAGCAAACAATCCTTATTTCCCAGTCTACCGTCTTTATTAATCTATCTAAATTTACAGACTTTTTTTCCTAGTGCACAGAGCAGATACTGTGGCCTATTCAGTATTTTGTAGCTTCACAACAAAGTGCCAGTACAAGATTACCTTTAGAATTTAGAAACTAGTCCATTTAACCTTTGCAGTATTAACAACTTTCTCCTTTCTATGAAATGAGTTATTTTGTTATTTCTTCCTAAATCTTCTTAATACTTCAGTGATAATTAGTTGTCAAAATCTGTTTACCTCATTAGACTGTAAACCATAAGAGAGTAAAAATAGACTGGACATAGTGGTGCACACCTGTAGCTCCAGCACTCAGGAGGCTGAGGCAGGAGGATTGCCACAAGTTCAAGGCCAGATTAGACTATATAGTGAATCCAGGTAAGCCAGATCTAAATGGTAAGACCCTGTCTCAGAAAGAGAGAGACAGACAGAGACAGAGACAGAGAGACAGAAAAAGATAAAGAGACAGAGAGAAATAGAAACACAGAGAATGAAGCCAGTCTTGATCTTAAAAAAGTAGCATCCTGGGTCAGATTAGCAGTCCATTCAAACATACATCTGTGCTTTGATAGCCTATTAACAACCATTTTATTTCATGTCTCCCATACAGCAGATATAAACAATGACTGGTGAAATTATGCTAGCAATAGCATGAAGTCATATCTAAGACAGGGTAGCTTTCAAAACAAACAAGGAGGATGACAGGAAATTTGGAGACAGTGTGAAGAAAAGAAGAAGCAAACCCAAGTAGGAAGGAAGAAAAGCACCAAGGCCAGAAAGTGGGATCTTCTCAGTAAAATCTAGTAGGGACTCCATTTTGCAGGCTGGTTTATATAGTGGGCAAAGTGAGAGGCCTGGAGACTTAATTCTATGTGCAAGGTAACCTTCATGGCAGTCTTCTTGTAGAAGACCACACCTTCAAAACCTGGTTATACCTGTATTATCACTGTGATTCTCTCCGATTGCTCCCCCTTAACAACCACGTTATATCTGAATCTGGTTGCCTCCACTACAGTGCGACCCCCAGGCATATCACTATTTCTTTTCCCTGTTTTCCAACTCATCAACTGTTCACAAGCACTGCAAGCCTCACATGAACTCTAAAATGCTTCTGCTTTTATTTCAGTTTCCCTGTGGATCAGCCCTAGAGCCTCAGACCGTGTATATTATGTGTGCCTCATTTAATTCTCACAAGTCAATCACTTAGATACTAGTATCATTCTCACTTTAGAGATACGAAAATTAAAGTCATATTCCTGAAAATCAGAGATGGATGCAAATTCAAGTGGGTTCAATTATGACCCTGAACTTTTGAGCTGTATACCATATTGACTCTAGGTTTTTTTGGTTTTTTTGGGGGGGTTTATTGCTGGTTGTTTTTCCTTAATTATTAGGAACTGAACTCAGGACCTCGGTAAGCTACATTTCCACCCCTCTCCCCGGGTCATGGTCTCACTAGCTTACCAGTTAGCTCAAGCCAGACTCAAATTGGTATTATCCTCTTCCCTCCCTGAGTGTTGTGATTACAGGCATGAGTCACTAAACACATCTCTATATTTACTCTCTTGATGGGTTCATCCCTCATGGCATACCATCAAAATATGCTTTGTTATTGGTTTTCACTGTTATCACAATTATCTCCACACATGACTAATATTTATTGGAATATATAAAAAGAAAAAATCTAGCTGCAAACAAACTTTTATTCTATACACAAAGGATACCACATTGGCTCTACTTTTTAGTTTGTCAAATATTATTTTTTAGTACAGGATATTTTCCAAATCCGAACTGCTGCTTTTATTTTTCCCAAGTCAAATAATAGCTGCCTTGCTTCTGACAAAAGGAGAATGACAGAATTGTATTTGCTTCTGGCTTTTATTTTTCCAAATTATATCAGAAAGCATGGGAAAATGATGTTCTTGGAGTATATTAGGCAATGGTGCTAGACAATATATTTCTGAATAGTAATAAAAGCATAGTGTTGATTCAATATACATACATATATATTCTACATGCCTTATGTACTGAAAACAACTATCTACAAAATGTTGTAACTGGCCTGTACATAATGTCTGTTTTATGTATTCTCTTGGTCACTGAAACTATATGAAATCCAATCTTGAAATAAAGTTTTACTTTTGGAAACATAATTGTTTATTTAGATTATGCTCTCACCTGAAAAAGAAGATGCTACTCAATATAACTCATAAAAAAAAACCCCCAGGTACAAAATGCAATAAATTTGCCAAAAGACAGCTTTGTGAACCAAGAAACCAAAATGCCAAAGATAGTATCAGATACAAGTGACAAAACATAAAAGGGCATCAATTTAGCTTTATAGATTGAGCTCACATCACGGCTCATCATAGGGAAGTAGACATTCATACAGAGAAAAACTAATGGATTTCTCACACAAAATCTTCTGAGAAAATAATATATCTGAAGCAAGATACCCATAAAAAACTGTAATGAATGGTTGATAGAAGTATTCCAGCAAAAGTATGCTGGTAGAGGGATGAAGAATAAGATTTTTCCAAGGCTTCAACAAAATACAGTGACCACTTTTAACATTGTTCCCACTGAATTCTAGTGCAAGGGAGCCATGATGGAACTCAGAGTCAAGGGGGCATTAGATTGCATTATCTGAGTAAAAGGAATCACAAGGAATTGTTGATTAGTTTTAAAAGTCACACACTTATTTATTTATACTTATATATGCAAACGAAAGGAAATGATGCCATTTGCCAAAAAATAGGTCTTTAACATGATGGCAAAAACCTATGTAAATTAAGTGGCATAGGAGAAGATGCCTATGATAAGGGAAGGTAGAATCTGAAATTGAGGCAGATTAATAAAAAAGTAAATAAATAACAAGACACTCATACATAGATGAATAAAGGCTATACACAATCCTTAATTACACATGATCCAATTCTTTTTGCCAGAAATTCATTGTTTAAAAAATTAAATGCAACCACTAAAAGAATACAAACACAGAATTATTCGTTGGTAATCAGCTATTGCCAGCCTCCGTGGGACAAGGCTTGCCATGAATGATCAGGATACATGACCAGCATTCCTCCACTCCTATTTTTCATGCTAATTCCCCTCATTACATCATTCACCACTTTTATTGATATACACTTTCATAAAAATCCTATTCTGAATTCCTGAACCACACGCTTGAACTGAAATGATGATCTGGCAATGGTTTTGATATAAATATCACAGGCAAATTCTCCACAGAACAATTCCAGGATAAAGATCATGTGAAAAATAGGATCAAATTTGTTTGACTGTCATACCATTTTTGAATTTTCTAATTTTAGGGAAAATATTTGAAATGTCAACCTTAGAATTATTAATATAAACATTTAATTTTTATACCAAAACTTTAGAGTTTTGATTAAATAAAATTCCAGCCAACTTTCTGATTACAATAAATACAAATTAGACAAATACAGCACTGACTTCTAGTAAACAAAATAAGTCTCATTCACTGTTCAGCCTTCTCTCTGACTTTTTGCACCTGCCTGCCCACTTTTCTGGCCACACCCAGCAGGACGAATCTGAAGACAACAGGAAGCAGGAAACTTTACTTAATGGTTCTGTGCTCTGTTTTTGTCTTATACATCCCTGCTTATCTTCATTAATTCCAGGGGAAGTTTTCTGACTTCATTTACACAAAATTTGCTTTCTGGTCATTCTTTCCATTGGGCTTAGTTGAAATACGTTATTTACCTATTTTTCTCATAGTTTCATAAAAGGCTTGTACTCTGATATTGTTTCATAGTCCATAGTCCGGCATATCCTTAAAGTACACAATTGTACTCTTCAACTCATTGCAAAACTACAGCAAACTAATCACGTTTAACTTCTAAACTCAACTCTATTTTTAGTGACCCATCATGTGACCTTAAAAAGCAGACCAACATCTTCCTGTGTGTTACTTCCATGTGTAAATATCCGAGTTATTTCTTTGATCTTTAAGCTTCGGAGCTGTGACACAAAGATGATGCGTTTGAGAGTGAACATGCAAATTTTCCTCCACAAGTGAAACAAGAAGGAAAGGAAAGAAAGAAAAGCCCTAAGGACATACAGCTGTTAGTCAGACATAGAGTTTAGACAGTGGATACTTGGTTCAAAACTTATCATGAGTAAATGTTCTCTTGTGAGTCTTAAGAGGAAACAAGCCAAGGAAAAGAAAACTTATGTACATGTCCATCTCTTCTCATGTAGAAGCTTCAAGATAAGACAGGAAGAGGCTATGGCTATAGGAGGCAGAGTAGGGAATAGGTCATAGTGACCTGCATGCACCCTATAAAAGTCATGCACTATTACCATCCCCACCACTCCATGGATTTGAAAGGTGAGCACCTACTTCAAAATGAATCGGTGGCATTATTAAAACTGCCGTTACCTGTATTCTTTGCAAGGGGAAGACTGCTCAGCGCTATGATAGCCCCTTATTTCAGGCCTAAATATAATAAAGTTAAGAGATTAAAACATTAAAATAAGATGGTAAGAAACTATTACAGGGACAGTGAAGGACATATTAGACAGAGATAAAAGTGATCACAACCTCCGGAATAACAACAAAAAGAAAACACCAGACAGGACAAGCAACTGAACAAGGGGAAAAGCAGAAAGCACACAACTGGAAAGTAACATGGCAAAGCTGAGCCAGTACATATCAGTTATATCCATAAATGTAAATGGTCTCAATTCACCTATCAAAAGAAATAGGCTGACAGAATGAATCAATAAACAGGATCCCATAATATGCTGCATACAAGAAACACATCTGATTCAAAAGGAAATTAAAAGATTAAAAGTCAAAGGATGGAAAACAGAATTCCATGCAACAGGAACCCAGAAAGAAGCAGGGATAACTATTCTCTTTGCAAACAATGTGAACTCCAAACCTAAAATGATTAAAAGAGATAAACAATGTCACTATATACTTGTTTGTGGAAAAAATTCAAGAAGAAAAGCTAACAGTAATAAATATATAGGCACCAAATACAGGAGCAACCAACTATATAAGACAAATACTAATGGACATGAAAGACCAAATACATAAAGGCACAATTATAATAGGGGACCTTAATACCCTACCATCACAAAGAGATAGACCAACTAGACAAAATGTCAGGAAACATATAATATAACTGAATCACATCTGTGAGCAAATGGACATAGTAGATATTTACAGAGTATTCCGCCCAACCACATCAGAATACACATTCTTCTCAATTGCATATGAGACATTCTCCAAAATAGACTATATAATAATGCATAAAACATTGTTAAATAAATTCAAAGGAAATGAAATTATCCCATCATATTATCTGATCATAGTGCATTGAAGTTGGAAATTAATGGCAAAAGAAATTATGAACCCTGCATAAATACATGGAAATTAAATAACCTTCTGAACAACCACTGGGTTACAGATGAGATTAAAGAAGAAATAAAACAATACTTACATCTCAATGAAAATATAGAAACAATACTTTAAAATCTGTGGAATGTAATAAAAGCATTCCTAAAAGGGAAATATATAGCAATAATTTGTCATATCAAGAAAATAGAATGAATACAAATAAACAACCTAATGCTACATCTCAACCCTCTAGAAAAGAAAGAGCAAGTTAAACCAAAAGCTCATAGAAGAAAGGAAATTGTAACCATCAGAGTAGAAATTAATGCAATTGAAACTAAAAACAATGCAAAGAATTAATGAATCAAAAAGCTGTGTTGTTTTAGAGAGAATAAACAAAATTCATAAACCTCTCTCTAGCCTTATCAAGAAAAAGGCCGAAAAAAATGCAAATTCATGCAATAAGGATGGAAAGAAGTAAATTACCAAAGATCCCATGGAAATTCAAAAGATCATGAATACCTACTTTAAAATCTCTACTCACATAGGGTCGAAAAAACAGAGGAAACAGACAGATACCTAGAAACATATGCACTACCAAACCTCAATCAAGAACATATAGCAGTTTTGAATAACACAGTATCAGCTATTGAAATTGAAAATGTGGTTAAAAACTTACCAATAAAAAATCCCAGGTCCTAATGGATTCATGGCTGAACTCTACAAGAAATCTAGAGAAGATATGGCACCAATACTCCTTAAACTCTTCAATGAAATTGAAAGGGAAGCAATCTTCCCTAAATCATTCCTGGAAGCAAGTATTACTCTCATACCAAAACCAGAGGAAGACCCAACCAAAAAGGAGAACTATAGGTCAATCACCCTAATAAACACTGATGCAAAGATTCTCAATAAAATACTGGCAAATAGAATGCAACAAATCATCAAGAAAATTATACATCACTACCAAGTGGGATTGCATTCCAGGAATGCAGGGATGGTTTAACACATGCAAAACAATAAATGTAATACACCACATCAACAGAGCCAAAAACAAAAGCCACATGGTCATCTCAATACATGCAGAAAAAGCTTTTGATAAAGTCCAACATTTGCTCATGATAAAAACCCTTCAGAAACTTGGAATACATGGTATATACCTCAATCTCATAAAGGCCATTATGACAAACCAACAGCCAACATTATGCCAAATGAACAAAAACTGAAAGCTTTCACTGTAAAATCAGAAACAAGCATCCACTATCACCACTCCTATTCAATATACTTCTGGAAATTTTGGTCAGAGCAATCAGACAAGAGAAAGAAATAAAGATAGGAAAGGAAGAAGTTAAATTATCACTATTTTCAGATGACATGATACTCTGTATAGAAGACCCAAAAAACTCCATTAAAAGACTACTAGAGGTAATAAAAAATTCATCAGTGTAGCTGGATACAAAGTCAGTGCTCAAAAATCAATAGCATCCCTTTACACACACAAAAAACTCACTGAGAGACAAAATATGGAAATATCACCTTTCACAATAGCATCTTAAAAAATGAGATACTTAGGAATCAAGCTAACCAAGAATGTAAAAGACCTATATGCTGAAAATTATACTACTCTTTAAAAAGACATTGAATAAGACGTTAGAAAATGGAAGGATATTCCTTGCTCTTAGTTCAGAAGAACCCACATTATGAAAATGGCTATACTCCCCAAACTGTTACACAGGTTCAATGTAATCCCAATCAAAATACCATTGACATACCTCACAGATCTAGAGAAAACATTCCTAAAATTCATTTGGAAACAGAAGAAACCTAGAAGAGCAAAGACAATTCTGGGCAACAAAGGCAAGGCAGGAGGCATCTCAATGCCTGACTTGAATCTATATACAAAGCTACTATGATGAAATCAGCATTATACTGGCAAAGAAGTGAACCTGAGGATCAATGAAATAGATTAGAAGATGCAAACACAACTACAAAGACACTCAGCCACCTTTATTTGACAAAGGGGCTAAACATGTTCATTGGAAAAAGGATAGCCTCTTTAATAAATTGTTTTGGAAAAAGTGGCTCTCCACATGCTGAAGAATGAAACTAGACCCATGCCTATTACTGTGCACTAAGCTAAAGTCAAAATGGATCAAACATCTAAATATTAAAAGAGAAACGCTAAACCTACTGGAACACAAGGTAGGTCGAAGTATGGCAGTCATACAGGTAGGCAAAGAAATCATGAACAAAATGCAAACTGCACAGCAAATACTTCAGGGAGTCAACAACTGGGATCTCATATCATTGAAGGTTTTTGCACTTAAAAGAAAACTCAAACAGAGTGAAAACAAAACCCATGAAATGGGAAAAGTCTTAACCAGCAACCCCTCAAACAACTTATATCAAAAACATACTAAGAATTAAAAAACAGCAGGTCCCAAAAACTCAAAGACCCTCTCCACAAATGAGCATGTGAGATAAATACACGGTTTTCAGATGAAGACATACAAATGGCAAATAGATACATGAAGAAATGTTCACCATCACTGGTCATTGAAGAAATGCAAACTAAAACAGCACTGAGATTTTTCTGGAGATTTTCACTCCAGAAAGAATGGCTGCCGTCTAGAAATCAACTAGTAACAAGTGTTGGCGAGGCTGCACGGAAAAGGAACACTGCTCCACTGTTAGTGGGAGTGTAGACTGGTGCAGCCACTATGGAAATCAGTATAGAGAATTCTCAGATGACTAGGATTGGAAATGCCATTCAACCCAGCTATTCCTCTCCTGGGTATTTTCCCAGTAAAACTGAATTTATCACGCCACAGTGATATATGTGCACCGATGTTTATAGCAGCTCAATTTGTAATAGCTAAATCTTGGAAACAACCAAAATGTCTATCAACTGCAGAGTGGATGAAAAAGATGTGGTATTTTTATACAGTGGAATATCACTCAGATATTAAAAACGATGATCTTGAGGCCCTTATAGGTAAATTGAGGCAACTGGAGACTATCCTCATAAGTGAAGTAAATAAGAATCATATTTATAAATGTCACATTGTCTCTCTGGTGTAAAAAGTAATAAAAACTGTAAGAATAATAAGATACAAAATGTGTAATAGTTATTTTAAAAAAGGAAGGGAGGGAAAGTGCTCTAAAGGATATAACTGCATGTATGTTTAAGTGTTAAGATAGATGACCATATTACTAAGTTTTGTTGGATCATTCAACAGAACGATTTGCACTCCTGTTTTTGTTCACTTTGTATGCTTTAATTTTGTTACTTGAACAACTATTTCCAAGTTGACAATATGTAATTTATCAACTAGTGATTTCTTAGTGTTAATTTTTTGAAATTCTGTATTATTTGTACCCTTTTTTATGTTTTGCTTTATTTTCTCTTTAAATAAAAAAAGAAAATGAAGGAAACAATCTTCTCAGTTACCAGTAATCTACCAGTTTTATTGTGATTTCAAAAAATTGCATATTTCACATTTTTTATTACTGTTGTACCTGTTCATGTATAACTGGTAATTCATGTTTTCTCTGGGATTCACATTTAGAGCACACTGATAGATATTAATATAGTATTTATGTTTATATAAACTCTATATATTTTATATATACATTTATATATTTGGTCCATATGTGTATACCTAAAACTTGGAGTCTGATATTTAAAAATGAGGAAGAAAATATTAGGATAATAACGATAATTAATACATTACATACTGTCATCTTTAAGCTAGTTACTCATAGTACAAGAATGAAACATAATATCTTCTCCAACTGATATTAGTATGACCTTCTTTGTTACTTAGCACTTTTCTCCCTTTTGCCTTACTTCCTTTCATGTTCCCCATCTGCTAGTTCCCTTTTGGTTTTAAACAACGACTTCCCATTTCACATGTATGGCACATTCTAGACCTCATTTACTCTTTCAGTTGTTCACACCAGGGATACAATATGATGTTTACACATAAGTATGATTTATTATACTTACGAGTATGGTCTCAAGTTGCATCCATTTTCCTTAAAAATATGAAATTTATCCTTCTTTAAGGTGGAGTAACATTCCGTTGTATGAACATGCCACAACATTTTTATGCATTCCTTGGGTGACAGGCATCTGAGTGGTTCCCAAGACTTAGCTACCATAAGTTGTGCTGTTATAAATATGAGTCCACACATCTTGCTGTGGTATGATGATGTTAATTTTTCTGGAAAAGTACCCAAAAGGGGAATGGCTAAGTAGAACGGGACCTCTAATCCTAGCTTTTGAGGAATCACCATTCAGATTTTCACATTAGTTACACCAGCCTGCACTAACACTGAAAATAAGAGTTTTCCATTTTCCCAGCAGCCCTTCCAGCATTTGCTATTGGTTGATTTCTTGATAATAGCCATTCTTCTGGAGTGAGATGAAATCTCAGTGTTTTGTTTTGTTTGTTCCAGGAATCACAACCTGGCACTTGCCAAGCAGGCACTGATGTTGCTGAGCCAAATCCCCAGCCCTCTCAGCGTTGTTTTAATTTGCATCTCCTTAATGATCAATGATGTTGAGCATTTTTTCATACTTTTGTTTGCCATCTGTATTTCTTCATCTAAAAAGTGTATATGCATCTCAGATGCCCATTTGTAGATTGTGTCTTTGAATTTTTTAAAATTCTGTATAGATTCTAGATATAAGTCCTTTGTTTGAGGTACGACAGGCTAAAATTTTTCCCCACTCTGTGGGTTGTCTGTTTACTCAGTTGATGATTTCTTTTGATGTGCAAAAATTTTTAATAAAGTGAGATTCTGGTCCTTGATTCTTTGAAGTATTTCTCATGCAGTTTGGGTTTTATTTATGAACTCTGTGCCTACATCTATGTCTTCAAGATTTCTCCCTCCTTTCTCTTCTAGCAGATTTACTATTTCTATATTAATAACTAGATCTTTGATCAATTTTGACTTTACCTTAGTCACTGGTGAGAGACACGGGTCTAGTTTTAGTCTTCAGCACATAGGAAGACAGTTTTTCCACAACCATTTATTAAATAGGCTATACCTTTTCAGTGAACATGTTTGGCTCCATTGTCAAAGGTGGCTGAGTATGTCTATATATCTCTCCTGCTGGTCATTGGGTCTGTTGATTGCCAGTATCATGCTAATTTTATTACAATAGCTTTGTAGTATAATTTCAGGTCAGGGATTGTGATGCTTCCTGCCTTGCCTTTGTGCCCAGGATTACCTTTGCTATTCTAGGTCACTTCTGGTTCAAAATGAATTTTAGGAATGTTTTCTTTAGTTAGTGAGGTATGCTAATGATATTTGATTGAGATTGCATTAAATCTGCATAACTATTTGGGAGTATGGCAATTTTCATGATGTTGGTTTTTCCTATCGATAAGGAATATGTTTCCATTTTCTGATATCTTCTCTGATCTTTTTCAGAGTACTGTAATTTTCAATACACTGATCTTTTACTTCTTTTGTTACACTGATTGCTAAGTATTTTATTTTTCTGATGCTATTATTTTTGGATGTGTTGTCTCCCTAATTTCTCCACTAGTTTGCTGTTTTGTACAGGAATGCTACTGATTTTTGAATGTTCACTTTGTATCCAGCTACACTAGTGACTGTGCTTATTAAATCTGTAACTCTTTATGTAGAGTACTATGCCATTTTCAAACAATGATAATTTCACTTCTTCCTGTATTGTCTTTATTCATTTTATTTTTCTCTCTTGTCTAATTGCTCTTGCTAATGTTTCTAGAGTTAATATGAATAGGAGTGGTGATAGTGAACATACTCGCCTTCTTTCTCATTGTTCCGGGCATTAGCTTGGGCCTGTTCTGTGGCAAGTTCAACATTCCAAGCTTTCCAATCAAGATATTGGCCCGGGCTGAGCACCGCCTTGCACAAACTGGCCCAATCAGCAGGTGTCATGGCATTTCCTGCCAGGGCTTCTACTAGGGACAGGGTATACGCCCCGTTAACACCGTACATGGTGCTGGCCTCCTTAAGATGCTTTATCGCCTTTATATCTATAGGCAGGTGGGCTCTGTTTCCCTGAGCATCTACAGCAACTGGAAAAGCCTGGAGAAAACGGCCCAGGCCTCCTGGGTCCTCTCTTTTGACTTGATGCCAAAGGTCTTCCTGGAATGTCCCTTTTTATTTTTATTTTTATTTTTATTTTTTTTCTTTTTCCTCTTTTTTTTTTTTTTTTTTTTTTTTGTAACAGGGACAGCTTATTCCCCGCACCCCTTTACGGCGCCCCCAAAACCTGCCTCTTTACAGCACCGGGAACTCTCTTTACGAGTTCCTTGACCCTTGCGACGCGTCCGCCCAAGGTTGCCCGATAGCCCCCGCCATCTGGACCGGCAGCCCCCGCTACCAACTTTGAGCAGTTTAACCTGTCAGCCCCTGCCTGCCGAGTAGCCCCCGCTATCGGCGCTTGATGGTTTTACCTGTTAACATCTCTGTTCCGTAGGAGAGTCTCGTTCCCTGTACTGTCAGAGAGAGGGTCTCAGCGTTCTGGGAGAGAGGGTCTCAGCGCTCCCTGTACAGGCCACCAGTTGACCGGTGCAGCTCCCCAATGAGACAGGAGACGCTCTTGTGGGCGACAGTTAACTGCTGGTTTATTTACGTGGGCTCTGGTTTATATATTTGGCCGTGACCAATCACAGGCTGCCATGAGGAAGCAGGGCGGGAATGGGACGCAGGCTCTGGCTATTATATCCAGCTGTGGGCAATCAGGAGTTGCCACAGAGTACGGAGTGAGCACGAAGTGCACATGGGTTGGCTAATTTAAAGAGGGACGTAGCGCATTGCGGAAGCTGGCGTGGTCCTTAGTCCCGGGTGGGATATGGTATGTTGAGCGCCTGTCCCCAACACTTGTTAACAGCTAATCTACAGTGTCTATTGCTTCAAGAACAATATCTCTCTTAATATATATAATTTCATTATCTAGAATAAAGAAATATTTGCTGACTTCATTTCAAAGACATACATAAAAGAACATTATGGCATTTATAACAGAAAATATGAAAGGCAGCTAAGTGCCCTCCAAAGTAAAAAAAAAAAAAATAGATCATATTACATTTTTACTATCAAATATTTAAAACAAATTCACATAAACTATTTTAGAAAATTGATAACACATATTAAGTGAAAATAAGCCTGCAAAATCAATGAAGAGTAATGTTTCCTTTTCATAAAATAGTATTTGTAATCTTATAAAATTTTACATAGATATTTATACAAATTTAAAATGATATGCACATGAAGACTTCGAAGTGTATTTATCAGAATATTAATCAAGATTTTTGAGAGATTTACAGGTAAACTATATTGGACTCTATAACAAACATGTCTGTGTTAGTCAGACTTCCATTACTGTAACAAATGCTATAACAAATCTCTACTTTATTTACTACAACAAATATACCAACTTCCAAAGAGAAAAGATCTATGTGGGCTCACAGAGAGTGAATAATCAGTTGGTTCTATTCTGTTTTTCCAGGAATGTCACACTGTAAGGAATGGGTAAGGTTCCAGGAAGTGAGAAGGGCAGAATAAGGACTCGAGATGCTACTGTCTCCTTTGATATGATGCTTCCGATGACTTTATCCCTTCTCACTAGGCTCACCTCTCATGAGCTCCGCAGGCTAGTGACCAACCACTGCACACATGGGCTTTTAGGGAACATTCAAGATATAAATAACTGCAGGGAAAGAGTGCTATTACAGTCGTGGAAAGCATGCTATATTGTAGTTGAAATGTTTTAGTTCCTCTCATTTCCTTCCTGGGGTATCAAAGAAGACTCTTATTTATAATAAAGGTTCTCTAGCAAGCAGGCAGTATTCCAAGAGGAAGCTCACTCTGAATTGTGGCAGTCCAGTAGGCAGATGGGACGCTGTCATCATTCCTAGGAAAATCAGCGATCTCACATGACAGCAGAGGTGGCTCAGGCACCCAGCATCTGTTGCTCAGTGACCCAATCAAGGCTGCTATGCCTAGCTTCATGAAGAAACCTTTCAGCTTTCTAAATTCAGCTCACCTGCCAGAAAAACATCATATGATAGAAGCAAACAGACAAACAAAGACACTCCTGAATCCTATGGGAGAAAAGCAGATTTCTCAAGTCAGGTTTATACCCATAGCACAATAAAATGTGTAAGTAAAAGATGAATAAAGGCTGTCTTTTGACTGAAAAATACCACTCAATACAAGTAACATGAATGAGTCACAGGTTTAAAGAATACTTTTCCCTTTAGCTAGCATAGATAGCCTGTGATATAAGCTCAGTCATCTCAGTCATTTCTTCTATTTTCATGGAATAATGAAAAGACAATAAACTTTGGGCTCCTGGGTCCCTGTAATGAATTCAAATTATTCCACAGACCACTTATGAACTATCAGTTATGAAATAACCACTTTTTTCTATGAACTTGTTTCTTAATCTACAAAATGACTGTGAAGACACTCACCTCAGAGGGCTTTTGTAAAAATCAGAAGAAGCAATAAACTCAGTTCAATGCCTGGCACATTGTGAACACCTAGTCTGTTAGTCCCTTATTGCTTTCTGTTCAGTCACTTTTGTTCTTTCAGTGAAAGACTCCTGAGAAAGCTTGTGTGGCAATGTGCAGTAGATAGGTGTGCTGTTGGTAAGAAAAGAAACACTCATTTTGCAAATGTTGAAGTACCTACTATACACCATGCCCTATAGAGGCAATGGTGAACAGGAAGTTCTGAAAGATGAATCTGAAACCTAGAAACACATTTTTCTAATAAGGCATTTGCTGGTTCAAAAGGAACAGCTATGAGCATAAAATGGCACTTTAAACAACTAAGAAATGGAGACTTTTGGAAAATTGCATAGATTGGAGTTAGAGCTAAGTATCTGCCAATAGGATGAAACTTTGCTTAACATTTCACTTTCATTTGGAATCCCCAAGGTTGTATTCAAGTAACAATGGAAAAGCAAAAATAAATCAGTCTCCAACTTTGGACAGCTAAGATTCAAACTGAATTAAAGTTATACTTCCTACTCCAACTGCATCTCGAAAACAAAGCAAAATATGAAATCATCTCTACAGAGAGATATGAACTTCCAGAGGTTCATATAGTTCCAATAATTGTGTACATACAATGTCCAGCAATAGTAAAATGCAAGTAGATATAAAAATAAAATTAACTGAAAACAAAGCAATAAAAAATATTCAAAATTTGTCCAGATAATGGAGCTTTCTAGCATACGATTTTGTTTCGCATGTGTAAAGAAATATACAATAAAGGGGAAACCTACAAAAGTTTGTTTCAATAGAACTTTGTAGGACCAGAAAATTTAGAAGTCTATAGATGAGTTTAAAGTGGATGTTAAACTCTGCTGCTGAAGAACAAAGCTCACAAAGTGAAAGAAACAGAAAATATCCAAAATAAAGAAAATTAAAGAATAGAAAAGAAAGAAGCCCAACATAATGAAAAGTTCTACTTGTATAGAGTCTGGGGGCAGAGATATGAAAGAGAAGAATAAAAATAACAAATGGAAAATAATGATTAATTTTTTTCTAAATCTGATTAAAGACATAAAATTGCAGATTCAAAATACTGTGAAGTCAATAACAAAGCATATTAGGCCTGTGCACATCATTTTAAAATCGGTTCAAAGAAAATACAAAATTCTTCAAAGCAGCAGTAGAACAAAGGTACAGTACATTTAAAGGAATTTTCATTAATGTCTCGTTAGAAAAAGTAGAACGTGGAAGACAATGGACTTATGCCTTCAACATTTTGGAAGAGAGTAATTGTCAACCTACAGGTCATGAACAGAAAGCAAACCAAAATTCTTGCCAGTGGATTTATAAGAAGTAAATAACAATGATTAGAAGGTGGGAAACATGAATAAATGTAAATGTATGGTTGATATTATAAAGAGAGTAGAGGGGCTGGGGGTTTAGCTCAGTGGCATAAGCACATGCCTAATGATCAGGAGGTCATGAGTTTGATCCCTAATAGCAAATAAATAAATAAAAAATTTTAAAAAATAGTAGAAACTTTAAAAGCATAACACAAATTATAAAAGGTGAGAAGAGTCTTTAAAATATCTGAAAAATGGTAAAAGTACTGTTTTATATCTACATACTACAGCACATCAAAATATGTGTTGTAGTCTCTGGTTGCAATCATTAAAATAACAATAAAGTAAAGCATAGCAAACAAACAAATGTGAGAAATCAATACAAGGAGACCCAAAGAGCAGAAAAATAAATATAAAGCAGTTAGTAGTACAGAAAGTAAATAAATCTAAATTCTTCAGAATGTTTAAATCTAACATTTAGTAAGTAGATATGAACCTTGCGAAAAGTGACCGTGTGCTGTCAATAAAGTAGCTGTCAAAAAATTCCAAAATATTGAAATTATGCACATCATATCTTCTGCTGAGAGTAATATTATGTGAAATAATAAATAATAAAAATGTAGCTGTAAAGTTTCTAAATATTTGCAAATCAAGAAAATGAGCAATAAATTACCTGTGTAGTATTTAAGAAAAATTATCGTGAAAGTAGTCAAGTACTTGTAAATCAAATGGAAATGTTGCAGGCAGCTGAGTAAGTTAGAAATTCTATAGGCAGTGAGACAGGGCTAGGTCCTAGAAGCAGCCAGTGCAGAAGCCCAGACATCTTGCAACTATGGGGGAGACAAACATCTACTGCTGTTTGCCAAGCCTGAAGACAAAATACCAATCAAATGCATCCATATCCTAAGGACTGATATTCTAAATAGTTCCCTATCACACTGAGGAAATCAGGAGTCACTATTCCAACTTCCTATGGAAGTGTCACTACTCTCTAAGAAAGCTCGCTTTCTCCATGACTGGTTTCCCCATTTGTCCCCAATTTAATCAATCTTACCTGAACTATTAATCTTATTGGTTAACCATAGTTCTGTCCTACCTTATGCCTGTCTGCCTTGTGAGTTCCCAGTTTCCAACTTAATCTTCCACCCATGATTTTACTCTATAAAAGTTCTTGGAAAAGACAGAGTCCCTGGCTACCCATTCGGGACCAGTTCTGTCCCTCTCTCAAACAAAAGCTTTCTTTCTCTCAATAAATATATAATGCTCTTAACCTTCATTATTCCTAAAATTCGTTCTCTTGTTTTAGACAACAGGAACTCATAAAGGGCATAGTAGGTCAGGAGTTTCATTCTCCTGTATCAGAAATAAAACATGAAATCTTGGGACTAGCATTGAAAAACAGTCTTAGAAGGAAATATACAATGCTACATACTTTTATTAGAAAGGACAGACTTTTTTAGATTATTCACATGTCCATTACAAGAAGTTCAAAAAACAAATAATGAAGATTCCAAAAGAATCTTAAAGAATAAGAGGCTGAATATTTAGCTCAGTGAAACAATGCTTGTCTAGAAGGCTGGAAGCCCTGGGTTCAATCTTTGGTACTAAAAAATGAAAAACTAAAAAAATCATAAAGCAGGAAATAATAAAAACAGAAGAAGAAAATAACCTAAAAGATATAAAAAGGTAAACAAAAACAGTGGATTTTTTTTTTACAAGAATAAGAAAATCAAATCAACAAACCACTAATAAGACAGACAGATAAAAGAAAAAGAAAGAAAGGTTGATCCAACAACATGAAGGAGGGGATATCACTTAGGATTCTACATCTTAAAAAAAATAAAAGAAAACTATATTTTGATAATTTCAATAATGCAGGGGAGACAACTTGCGTGACTCCCCTTGAATGCAGAACAATTGCTGCAACTTTGATTATATGGAGAGTGATTTCCATATACTGACATGCACAGAGCTGACTATGGTATTTCCTTCTCTCTTCAATTGGCCTAAGCATTGCAATAAGGCCAGCTGAGGTACCAGTATGTAATCTCTAAAGCCATCAGACAGTCTCCTGTTCCCTGATATAGTGCTCTCTCTAAAATGTATAAGCACAGTGGGATGGTAGAGCCAGTCAGCTCCAGGAAAGTCAACTGGTTATGAGCCTCAAGGTAAAGAGGCCATGACTCCCCAGGGCACAAAAATTTACATATCACAAATTGAAGCAACAGCCTCCAAAAACTATTAAGCTACCTGAATTGAATGATGCAAATTGATCTTTCTGCATATCCTTATCTCTGCACTTTGCAGAGGTGCTTTTCTCCCTCGCTGGCTAGCCAGCTCAAGTTACTCATGTCATTTCCACCATCCTCACTGTCACCCATCTTCAAGCCACCCACTTCTTCCAACAATAATAAATTCTTGGAGAGGTTTAGCATAAGGGTTTTGTCTGCACACCCTCACCAAGATTGGATTTAGTACCCCTTGGCTGCCCTTAACTTGGTATATGTCTTGGTGTCTTTTCTCTCACCATGGGTTGCATCAGAGGTGGAAGACTGGAATTAACTTGCTGGAATTCCAATAACATCTCAGTGGAATTATAAATATAACTTTTTGGATTGTGAAGAATACTGGAAAAGGGATTATGATACTCGGATGACTCTACACAATATTTGGGATTAGAGTAAATAAAATGAATACATTTCTTACAAAGACAACTTACTAAATTGCTTCAAGAAAAAGCTAAAATTTTGAATATAATCCTTTGCAAATGAAATTGAATCTGCATTCTTAAGCCTTCCCAATGAAAAATTCTAATCTAAACGGTTTCATTGGTGAATCTTATGTAAATTCTTCTGGAAAATAGAAAATGAGAGATTTATAATTCATTTGGTGAGCATACCATGGTTTAGATTTAAATGTCCCTCCAAAGTCTTCTGTATTCATAGGTCAGGCTTCGGGAAGGTGATTAGATTATGGGGATACTGTGCTTATCAGTGCATTAGCTCACTGACTAGTTCATGGCTATGATGTTAGGAGGGAAGGCCTTAGAGGTGCACCTATTAAGAGTGTGACTGGAAAGAGTTTACCTGTCCCTGCTCTCCCATTTTGCCTCTTTGGCATGGAACAGTTAATCCTCTGGCCAGCCCTTCCACCATGCCCCTTCTACCTGGAGCCATCTGACTTTGAACTAAATCCATCAGAAAGTGTGAGCTAAATAAACTTTTTTCCTTTAAATTATAGTTGCCAAATATTTTGTTCCAGTAATGGGTCAATGACTAATTTAGAAAATTGCTAACAGAAAAGTAGGGTTGTTGCTGTGACATTAGTTGACATATAGCTCAGAAGCTTTTGTAACTGGTATTCTGGAGAAGTTTAGAAATATTGGTTAGAGAAACCTTACAATGTAAGAATTCTGTGAATGAGATCATAAAAGACTAGAACTGCTGATAGGAACACAAACAGTAAAGACCAGCTTCATGGGGTTATAGCTGAGAAAGAGGACTCTATAAGAAACTGACTAGAATTCACGCATGTTTCACTTTTACAAAGAACTTGTTTTGTTCATGTCCTAAGACTGCGTGAGGCTGAATGTAAAGGTGATGGACTAATTCAGTAAAGGAAATTTTAAAGCAGTCCACTGTTTAGGTGGCAACATGGTCACTTATGGCTTCTTGAATTAAAAAAAAAAAGACATTAATGATGTGAAAAAGTTAAAGACTGGCCTAAAAAAAGACAAATATAAAGTTGGGGCCAAAGAAAGCACAGTTGCCAAAAAGATGACTATCAAAAGGAGGCAAAGTGCTTTGCATCAGGAAATGGGAAAGATGTATTTTAGGCATCTCAGGAAATGCCATCCAATGCAAGCTTAAGGGTATAAAAAGTAACCCTGTTTTGAAATATTTTGCACTGAGAAGAGACCTTTGGGGATCCTTGCTGATTCAGCATGATGAAGTGTTTCCCAACTTCAGCCATCCAAGCACTTAGAATTCCCTGAAGCCATGGTCTAAGGAGGTCAGGTTAATGGTTGAGCTGGTAGCAGAATTTGACATCATCTACATGGTGCTAGTTTTTATAGAGTGCAAGAGTTGTGGGGTCATAGAGCTTTCCACCTAGATTTCAAAAGAAGGCCTGGGGGGCTTAGCAGTATGCTTTTGAAAAGCCAGTCTGTGAAGCTATGATTATGATGACAAATGTACAGTGGAGACACAAAAATGTTGCAACATGGTATATCTGCTAAGGAAAAATACAGGCAACCAGTGGAGCTAGTCTAAGAGAGACATTATGGGTTACAAGTAACAAGAGCATAGAACAGGTCTTCCCCATCCCTTTGGAGTTCATATCTCATTATCACTGCTAAGGAGGCTGGACATGGAGCTGCAAGATTTAATGTTTGTTCTGCTGGATTTCGGTTTTGCTTCATGTTTGTTCTTTTGTATTCTACTATTTCTTCCTTTTGAAATAGGAACATTTACTCTGTGTAATGTATTTGGAAATATCTAATATACTTTTTTTTATTTTTAGAATCACTTACAGGTAAAAGTGTGCCTCAAGTATCAAAAGAGACTTTGAATTTGGACTTGTCAGGAATGTTGGAACTGTTTTGAGGTGGTAGCTCTTAAAGGAGGATGGAACATATTTTGCCTAATGAGACAGACAGGAGCTTTTTGATGGCCAAGATCAGAATATACTCTAAAATGTCTCCCATTTGTTATAACTTGGGCCCTGGTATAAAATCCAAGGAGACAAGAGACCGAAAATTTAGGTGGCAAAGGCTTTATTTCCAGGCCTGGTGACCAGTCTCCAGGAGCCAATTTGGAGACTGTCCCCCAGAGACTGAAGGGAGGACTTTAAAAAGAGGCTGGAGGAAAAGGGGGGGGGGGACAAAGAAACCTGCAGAGCCATCAAACTTGTTGACCTGAGTCTGGAAACTGTATTGCTGTCCACTTAGCTCTGACAATCTCGGGAGTTCCTAGTGTTTCTCAAATTACTCCCATCCTACAGACTGACATTATCTCAGAGCGGCACATCTGCAGCAATATTTGGGGAAGAAAGTGGACAGTTAATTATCCCAGGACAGCTCGTTTTCGCTAGTGGGTGCGAAGAGGTCAAGAGTTACAAGAAGCTGAAACTTAAGTTTTACAAAGATCTGATATCTAACTCGTTTGATGCATACAGAACAAAAGGAAAGCACCGATTGGGGTTTGGGCCATAGTATTTCCCGGTAATTTCTTTGAAGCTAAACAGTTTTTAAACTTTGGGGCAGACTCATTTTATGACAGATCATCACCGGGATGGGAGGAGGTCACCAGAAACCCAAATTCTTTATGGCCTAGATAGATAGGTGAGAGGAGAGGGAGGCAATAAGGCACCATACAGAACAGAAAATGGCGGTTATGTGTCAAGGTCAGGGTAGAGGGTTAAACTCATATGCAAATCTCTCTGCACACAACCAGGTTACTTTAAACTAGTGTAAATTAATGGGCCATTCTAGTTTTCTTTAGCTCTTTAGCTGAGAAGAGAGGCACCTAACAGTGATTAACAACCCTTGTTAGCTTGTTTTAGCACAACTTCTGTAGTTTGTAGAGGGCAACAATGGTTAACATATCAATTAGGTGAGATTCTTGCAATTCTTTACAGAGGAGAGTGTTGCTCAACATATCAATTAGGTCACTTAACATATTAGTTAGGGAAAAAGGATAAAAAAAAACATTTAGTAAGCCACTTTACAGGTTTGCTATAATACACATATAATGAAGCTGTTTTCTTAGAGTACAACACCATTCAGAGGTGGGGTTTTGTAAAATGACTAAGTCCTGGGGAAATACACTGATTGTTGGTTTAATCGACTGATGAGTCCATAGATAAATATTCTGTTTGTAGGTACATTAGCAGGATTGTGACCTTGGAAAGTTTTGTTTCTGTCTCTTCTCTCTCTCTCTCTCTCTCTCTCTCTCTCTCTCTCTCTCCCCCTGTCTCTCTGTCTCTCTCTTGCTGTCTCCCTGTATCCCTCTCTCTCTCTTTCTCTCTCTCCTTCTCTCTCCCTCTCTTTCTCTTCCTCTGTCCCTCTAGGTCTCTCCCTCTGTGTGTGTGTGTTTGTTTCTCTCTCTCTCTCTCTGCCTTCTGGCACTCATGGAATGAGCAGCTGTTCTCTGCCAGATCATTTCACCCTCCTGTTTCTGCCTTAGAACCAGCCAAAATTAGATTAAATCCACTGTAAACTGTGAGCCAAATAAACCTCATCTCTTTTAAGTTGTAGTTTTTGTATATTTTTTTCTCAGCAAGAGGAAACTGACAAACACAGAGCATATCAGTTTTATAAAGAAAACCCTGATAATGACTTTAAAAGAAATCTTCCTCATGCGAAAGATACTAAATAAAATATTAGCAAATTTACTGTCCAGTGATAGAAAAAATAAAATATACAATGGCCATGCTTTTTATATCAGAAAAGCAATGTTAAAATAACATTCTAAAAATCATTTACCCTAACTCACCACACTAACAAAATTAAGGGAAAAAAAAGTCACACAGTAATCTCACTACATAGGAAAAATTTTAAAAACCCAGAACATGATTATGACAAAAGCTCCTAGAAAACTACTAAAGCATTATTTTGTTAATCTGAAAAGATACATTTAGAAAAAGCTGTGATCATCAAAATTTCCTTTGTTATCAGAAATAAAGCAAGAATGACTCCTACCATTCAATCTAGTCATCCTTTGTTTAGAAGGCAAGGAGATGCAAAACAGTCAAATTCAATACATAAGTATTGAACCTATAAAACAATGAAACTTTTATTAATTGTGGGCAATGTAAGTTAATATATAAAAAACCAATTATTGTAACTAAATGAATTTTAATAGATTTTAAAATAATTATCAATCATATTTCTATGTACTAACAATGAAACAATGATGAGAAAATATTGAATTATATTATTTTTTAAATCTAACAAATCATGTGCAAGACAACTCTATTAACAATTACAAAAAGATATTCAAAGAATTTAATGATCTAAATAAGTAGGCATGCCATAGACAAGGATTAGAGGATTTGGTACTGTAAAGATTAGGGAAGAGGGGAGAGTAAGCAGGGAAAGAAGAAATAAAAGTAAAAAGAGATGTGATATGTACATGCTCCAGTTCCCCAAGGTTATGTAATGATTACATATCATTAATATATACCAATAATTTGAAGAATTACAAAACAATAAAAATAAATCTCAAGTGTCCCTGAAATTTATCTATAGATGGAATGTAAACTCAATCAAAAATTTCCAGAAAGTTATTTTGTTAAAGTTAGTAACTTGTTAAGTTGGTTCTGAAATGTACGGAAGAAAATGCTATAGGCTAAGATTAATAAAACTCTTCAAATTAACAAAGTCTGCAGAATTTTACTACCAAAAATGACTTATTACAATGTTACAGTTATCATGGGAGTAAGGTAACATCAAAAGATAATCAAACAAACTAATGGAATCAATAATAGAATAGACTAAAATGTCCAGAAGCAGACTACCAAAAAATGAACATTTGATTTATAACAAAGATGAATAGAGTGAAGTAAGGATTATCTTTTCAATAAATTACGCTGAGCCATTTGGACATTCATATTGGAAAAATTAATCTTGACCCCTATATAATGGCATATATAAAACTGAATTTCACATAAATTATACTTATAAATGTTAGTGATTCTAATCATAAAGCTTTCAGGATGTAATATAGGAAAATACATTCATGACTTTGAAATCGTAAAAGACTTTTTAAATTGCACACAAAATGTGAGCTATACACAACACAATATACTAATAATTTGAACTGTATTTAAATCAGTAACTTGTCTTCATCAAAAGATGTTATCAAGATGTTAAAAATACATGCCACACATTGAGAGAAAGGTCTCCAAATGGATAAAAAAATACAAACATCTGCCCTTTTTCACTAATGATCAGAGAAAGTCAGACAAGACATGACAATTACAGATATAAGTACAATTAATATTAGAAGCTGAGATTACCAAAGATAAAGGACAATGGGAATTTTTCATCATTAAATTTTGATGAGAGTGCTAATAGGCCCAACCACTCTGTAAAATTTGCCCTTGACTATTAAAGTTGCTTATCTTCTGCAGTTCCACACCCAGCAAAACTACCTGTATAATAGTACAAAAGATAGCATAATCATGATTTCATTAAAAAATGGAAACAATAAAAAAGTCCAGTAAGAATATTTCATTGATAGAATGGATAGATACATCATGATATATACTTACAAAAGAATAATCATATAGTAATATCAATTAATATACTATTGCTTAATGCAAAGTTATGAATGAATCTTATTAATATAATGATGAGGAAAATTGTATTCCTGTATTTCTATTTGATAAAATTTACAGAGAAATCTGCTGTGATAGAAATGACACTGGGTTGTTTGGGAGGAGTGCTCATAACCAGGAGAAGGCATGAGAAGGCTTTGTGCAGCGCTAGTAATATTCTGTTTTTAGTGTAGAGATGCTTACATAAATGTGTTCATCATTCACTGAAATATACAATTTTTTAAATGTATTTCATACCCCATTAAGTGTATTTTTGAGGTGAACTGTAAAAGAAATTTACAGAAAACCACTAATTGTTCTTAGATCCTTCCTAAATTATAATGGCATTCAGTACTAACATCCTCAGTATGAGCTTATGTCCTAGACCTACATTATACAACATGGCAGCAATTAGCTCTGTATGACTCTTTGATGCTTCAGTCATGGTTAGGCAATTGGGAAAACACTGGTAATTTTTATTTAATTCAAATTTTAAAGTAAATATATATCACAGTCATTGGAAAAAATGTGGAATAACGAGTATGTAAATTACTCTGTCAATATAAATTTTATAAAATCTAAACTGGTATTACTGATAAAAGTTAATAAATGAAAATATCTCCTTAATTTTCATGTGAACAATATTGAAATGATAAAACTTTTGATATCATAGTTTCAATAGCAGTTATTAAAATTGTACTTGATTTTTAATATGATAACTAGAAATTTAATAATTACCCATATGGCTTGTATTATATTTTTTATTATACAGAAGTGACCTAAACAAAATAGACATGATACAGTAAGAGAAGGAAGGTACTCTTTCCATACTTTACTTATGAATATACTAGTGTAGTACAAAACAGCACTAGTTAGTAAATATTCTTCAATTTGGATTCAATCCATAGGTCAACATTTTCTCAATCAGAAAGTGCTAAAAGGGTTTCTTAAGTGTAAAAAAGTTGCCATGCAGCATTTGATTTCATTTCAAATATATGCCATTGTCTTGTTAGCTAGACAGCAAGCTCCTTGAGACTGAGCCCAAGTGTTTCACATCTCTGAATTCCAACACTGCTTGTCTGAACAAGCTAACTTCTGAGTTAATTTTCAGAAAACCTTCTGCATAAAAACAGAAAAACAGCTATTCTGTGAAAAGCATTTTATTTGAAATGTTGCTACTATTTTTCAGAGCTACTAGGTTGACTGGGAATTGAAATATTAGTATTTACTGTTCTTGTCTAGTAATGTATCTATTGTTAATTTCAACCTAGTGGAGTACAAAACTGCTATAGAAACCAAAGCCAAGTTTAAAATAGATTATTGGGAATAATGGAAAACAAGTATATATTTGTTTCAGGAGGCATTTCCTCAAGGGTGACTTTAAAACACAGAATTCTTCAATATTCTTGCATATTGTAAAAATAGAATCATAATTTTATAATGTTCAAGAAAATAGTGTGTGTGCTTGGATGACTTCAGTTTAGAATGAAAACAGACTTCTTCTCAAATTATACAAATGTTTGTGCAGATACCGAGTAGAATCCCATCACAAATACCACAGGAAACAGGGGGACCAACAACAACAAAAATGAACTCTAAGACCTCTTTGAAGATAGAGTTGTATTATTTAAATGAACTTAATTGTTCACTGGGACTTTCTAAGAGATTATTTTTGGCAGGCAATCTGAAGCAGCACAGAGAAGATAAAGGTAGCAAGACAGAAAAAGTTTAATGAGGATGAAGGGGATTGGGTTATTTTTGGCATGCTTGGGCTTTGGCAAAGACTGCTGGGAAGAAGAAACCACAGGGGTTTCTGGGAAGAAGGAGCTAGGCACCATTATAATTCAGCATTGGACCACTGCCATGATGACTGGGAAAGTCCTGGGTGGGGAACCTATTGCTAAGGATTTATCTTCTGTGTCCCAATATGTTACATAGTGACATGTAGTACCACTGAACCTAAATTTTTTTGTGAACAAGTGCGTAAACCCTTTACCAGGGAAGACAGAGCGGTAACCTTCTTAAAATACAGCTAGAGGGCTGGGGATGTGGCTCAGCCATAGTGTGCTTGACTAGCAGGTATAGAGTCCTATGTTCCAGGCTCTGCGCAGCAAAAGAAAAAGCAGCCAGAATTGCATCATGTATAGGATAAGCACAAGACACTGTATGCCTGTATTCCATGCCCCTTGTAGGCACTTATGAAATACAGTACTAATCTTCTTCCAAGTGGACATTGTGTTGGCACTCACATCTCCTTTTACACAGAAGGCCTTTCTTTCTATTTTTCTGGTCTCACATTGAAGAATAAAGTTCTGTTCAGCTTCCTATTATATCCAAGAGAAGAAATGGGGAGCCTTCAAAGTAACAATGGTATGATGACCCTACTTGTTACCTAACGCATTCATGATGTGATTTTCCCCAGGTTTTTTTTAGGTTGGAATCATTTCTCTCCTCTTCTGTATCATAAATTAATTTTAGAACTGTAAATTTCTTAAAGAAAAATATTTTCACCTCTGTGTTCCTCACATCTTCTTTAGCTGCAAAGAAAGGTGCGATAAATATTTACTGAAATTAAAGCAAATACATATCCAAACACGCAGCATCATTTTTCCAATATTATTGGGGTACACAAAGTATAATCAAAAATACTGTTATTTTTTGTTATAGTAAAACATTACCATTAAATCCCTTCAAAAAACTATGATCCCCTTCTTTGAAAACAGTTATATCATTGTTCCTACTATTTTCTGAAGTAATTCTGTAAACCCTCCTTTGTGTCTCTAGTTGCATTCTCATGGCTGCACCCATGTCATGAATAAATTTATTTTTATCAACTTTATTCTAAAGAGGGTAAACCTAAACATAACAAAACAAAACAAAGCAGATCAGAAGAAAACAATGTAAGTGACACAGATTTCAAAGCAAGACAACAGGAGATCATCACTGGCATCACATTGTCTCTTGTTTTCTTTTAAATAGTTGTCCATATTTTCACACACAATAAACTCATACAAAACAAAATAGCATTAAACTGATCAGAACAGAATGATGAAAGTATTATGAGCCTTCAAAATCAGAAAATAGGGAAATCAACAATGGCTGCCATAAGCTCTCTCATTCTCTTCAAAATGGCTATACATACCATCATGTATATTGAAATTAAACAATACAAAACAGAGTAAAATCACTCCAAACAAGGAATAATAGTGTTGTTGGATTTCACAGCATGAGACTATGGGAATTGGCACTGAATACCATAGTGTCTCTTTTTCTTCAAAGTAGTTGTTCATTTCATCATGCATTCTATAATTGATTCTCATAAACTGCTTAGGTGAAGTTCTACACATGTATGAGTCTCTACATCTATACCTATCCTTTCTGTACTAGAGGGAAAAACAAAACAAATTCCTAGAAACACAAGAAGCAAAAAAGACAAATAAATAACAATAGCAGAGTTCAAAACACTGACAAAATAAGCCTTCAAACCAAGATGGTAGGAGCATAGCTAGGGTTGTTATTTTAAATAATGATCTTCAAGAGTTCCTCAGATGGAGTTCTGGAAGATGGTGGATAGTAAGCAGCAAAATAGGGAGCCTCTCTGAGAGAAACAGCTCAGAGGCCAGAAAAAAACATACTGGAGAAGACCAGAAGAGGGAGATGGATCCTCTAGACCCAAGAAGAAACTAAAGAGGAAGAAAAAAAGAAAGAAAGAAAAGAAAAGAAACTCATGGATGAAAGGCTGTAGCCAGACACACTCTCACTGAAGCTGGTCCCACTGGAATCTGGAGACACATGATTATAGTGAAGTTGGAAGTTGGTGAGCCAGAAGGCATCGGCAGGTGGAAGCAGTCACGGAGGGGAGCAGGGGAGCAGACACTTGGCTTGGAGATCTGGCTCAGAGATCTGGACCAGCTCAGAGTTAGTGTGCAGAAGTTGCCCCATGGGAATGGGTGAAGGGCTGGGCAGCATTTTGGAGTGGGGCAAGACAAATCTGGAACCAGAACTGCAGCAACTTCAGTCAGCCACTCTTAATTGCAGATCAAATTAGTGAGAATTACTTGGACTGAGTCCCACCTTTGTGCACGATCCAATAGCAAAAATGAGGTCTCCCTGAAAGTATACCTAACTGGCCCCATCTGCATCTCACTCACTAGAGTAGTGAAGAGTCCCAGAGCTTGACGAGCTCAGAGGACAGGGGACAGCCTGCCATGCCCCTGATTGTAATTCAGTGGTCATCAGCAGACTGAGGAACTCTGCAATCCCTAGCCAGTACCCTTCAGAGTAATCATGGCCAATACAGGAAGTTCTGGGGGCCTCCATTGTTCACTCATCTGGAGGAAACCAGAAACATGACAAAAGAAAGAGACAAAATGAAGTCTCCTGCCCACATCACAATCACTACTGGCCTGGGGGAGGTAAACACAGAAGAGATCAGGAGTTACACACCTGCAGATTCTGAAGCAATAGCATCTGACACAAAGAAATATCTTTGTGAAATTATGAAAGAATTAAAAACAGAAATTCTAGTACAAGTAAAGTAAGATATAAGAAAAATAATAAAAGAAATGCTAAGTGCCTCTCAAGAAGATACAAATGGAAAAATGGAGGGGCATAAAAAAGGAGAGAAATCTTTGATGAAAAAAATTACAATGCATGAAGCAGATGCAAAGAGACTATCTGGAAACTAAAAATTCTGTTGAAAGCTGGCAAAACTGCTTGAAAAGAACTAAAGATAGACTATCAAACCTTGAAGACAGCTTTGCAATATGTGATCACGAAAGGAAAGATCTGCTTAAAAATAACAAGGAACCAGGAAGTAACAATACATAAGCTAGAAGACGACAAAAGGATACATAACTTAACTAAAAAAATGTGAGTGAAAAAGCAGGAGTAAACATAACTGAAGTACACAAAGGCTACTTACAGAAAAAAATTCAAGAAAACTTCGCAATACTAGGAAAAGGAAATGTTATCCAGATACTTGAGGCACACAGACCTCCAGCATGCTATAACCTTTTTGGTAGATCGTTTTAGATCTACACCCAGACATATAATAATCAAGATCCCAGAAATTCAACATAAGAAGAGATAGATAAAAGCTTTCAGAGAAAAGAAACACATCACCAATAAAAGAAAACCCATCATAATCACAACAGAATTTTTGACACAAGCCATCAAATGAAAAAGAGCATGGAGCTAAGTTGTCACAGTTTATGTCTGTGGCCCCAGACCTCATGAGTTTGCATTTGTGCATTTGTGATTGGTTCATTATCTAGTGCTTGCATTGATGGTGTCAGTGCTACACCCACATAGGGATGGTGACAAGATTTAATATAATGGCAGAAGAATGTGTGTCTTGCTCTTTTGCTGGTTTTTTGCCTTGCTGTTTGCAGCTGCCATGAATTGCAGCCCAGCCATGCCAGCCTGCCTTAGTGTCAACTGAGTATGGACTGAAACCTCTAAAAACTGTAAGAAATAAACCTTTCCTTTCCCAGCTTTGGGCTTCAGGTATTTTGTCTCAGCAACGAGTGAAAACCAACTAAGACATACATATTTCAAGCCCTAAAAGAAAATAACCTCCAATCCAGATTGTTGAACTCTGCAATACTATCTCTCATAACTAGTGGAGAAATAAGATATTTCCATGACAAAGTACAACAGAGGATTCATGGTCACAAAACCTATAAAGAGTAACCAAGGACATCTCTCGAAAGAACATGGTTTCAGTGGCAGAGAGGCACCACTGTGAGGGGCAGACAATTGAATGGAGGGAAAAAGTAGGCAACCAACAGCAGGAAAATAGCATGACAGAAATGAGCCGATGCATGTTGCCCATAACCATTAAGGCAGATGGGCTCAATTTCACCAATGAAAAGAAACATAGGCAGAGTGATCTGGAGACAGGATCCATCAATATGCTTTATAAAGAAACATATTTAACTCAAAAGGGGGTTCATAGGCAAGAAGTTAAAGGAGAGATAACAGTGCTCTATATGACAGAGAGCAATAGCTGTAGAGTGGATAAAAAGATTTGCCAATTTTATACAATGGAAACCTACTCAGCTATAAAAAATGATAATCTCCGGACTCTTGTCCTTAGGTAAATGGAAACAAGGTGAGATCATGCTTATGGATGAAGTGGTTCAGAGTCACATGGGGGAATATTGTGTTGTCTCCCATCTACAAAAAACTAAAGGAGTTAGTGGAAGCCATAATGCACAATACATCCTGTGAAAGTGTAGCAATTGTCTCAAAAGGAAAGACAGCGGCCATTGTTAATCTATCATCATGACTTGAAACCCATATTGTTTTCATGGCTGTGTTTAGTTTGCTTTTGTTATATTTCAGTTTCATCTACTTGTACTGGATTTAATGGTGTGGACAGCTATTCCACAGATGGCAGGATATATTTTTGATTTCCTATTAACTTAATTTGAAGCCCTGTATTGCTTTCACTGTTTTGTTTTGACTGATTTTATTCCGTTGTTTTCTTTGATAGTATCACACCTGATGGAATAGGCAACTAAATGAAGACAGTAAGATGCACTATGATATCCACTCTGGTTTGACTATTATCTACTTTTTGTAGTCCCGTGATGTCTCCAATGTTTCATTTTTATTGGTTTTGTTCTGTACTGTTTTGTTCAATTTTATTATGCCTAATGAAAACGGTTCTTCCGAAGATAACAAGAGGCATTATGTTAAAAAAAAAGTCAAAACAGAATATTGAATAAAGGGGGTCATAGTGTTATCAGAGGTGAATCTCAGATATGGACCCCAACGTATGACCTCACTTCCTTGGCAACAGGGCCAAACAGAACTTAGAAGCCTATGGTCACCAGGCACTTCGGTCTAGTGACAAACTGCCTTTCCAGACACTGAGCTGGAAGCAATCAAAAATGAGTATATTTTGTTGTTTTCCCAGGTGTCGAGGCCCCTGCAGAGGCCTCAAGGCACCATGCAGAGACCCCAAGATGAAAGGAGTGAAAGGATGGATCAAGTGGCCCAGATGCTTTAGGAAACTCGGCCAGAACCGCCCAGGTTTTATGGGCCGCTCAAGGCAGGGCTCAGCAGTGCCAGCCTCTAAGATCCCAGACAAAGGAGGGAGCCCAGGAAAGGTATCCCTATCTCTTGACATCATCTTGACAGATCCACCAACGCCAGAGGAGTTCTGCTTAGACCTGAGCAACACTGTGAGTCCCCTGAAAAATACCAGCACTTCACCTCAGTGTCTTTGGGGCTGGGCTCAGGGAACAGGTTCCTGATCAAGGTGAACCTGGACAGGAGCAGCAGTTGCCAGGTTGTGGGTCTGGGGTCCTGTCACATTCCCACCAAGGACAGTGCTTTCAGGAGAGGGCAGCATGCAGAGTCATCTCTTAAAGCAGATGATGAAGTAGTTCTCCTAAAGTAGAAGCCTGTGACAGGACTGAATGTGAGCTGAGGAGCCAAAGTTATCTGGGGAACTAAGAGGTACAAAGGGTGCTCAGACAGAGCCTTGAGCACCCTGCCAGCTACTGGGCACTGCTCCAATGAAGATGCTCAAAGGACATCACTGTGGAGCAGAGCAGAGGGGGCAACACCTTTCTCATGACAGAGGAACAGATCAGCAGAGCCCTGCATCTCCCGTGTGAAGCACAACAAACTTTCTCTAGATTTTGGTTCAATTTTTGTTTTTAGTTTAGGAAATTTCTGTGTCTCATGGACACCACATACAGAAGGCCCCCAGGGTCCTCTCTTTCCGTGTAGACACTGCAGAGAAGAAGTCATTAAATGCTGTGTAATACTAAGGATTGAACTCAATGAAAGGCTTCTGACTGAGATACACCAGTGACACAGAGTCTCCCTACATAGTGGAGTTTTCCAGCCTGAGTTCAGAAAAAGGCATCCTCTTTCCTCAGTTTTGCAGAGTATGGATTATCGAGGTGCATCAGCTCACACAGCTCCATTCAGTATTTTTGAAAGGCTCCAGAAATAATCTCGGTGTTCTCGCTGAGCACCTTCAGGCCTGTAGTCAATTTGGTGTCTTACTCAAGGGGTGTGGAGTCCAGGAAGGGGCCTCTTTGTGTGATATTGTATCAGGGCGACAGTGAACTGAGATATTCTGCCTTCAAAGCCTAAAGAAGCCAGATGTAATTCTTTCTTGGGACATTTCATCAGAAAGCTGGGGAGAATTGTGTGTGACCTTGTCAATGGACTGACCCAACTAGGAGGAGCCTCTGTTTTGCCATTTCTACAATGAGAGGCTGTCTCAGGAATCATGGGTAGTCCTTCATGCATGGAGGGTACGAACAACCTCTCCACAGCTAGTGACACTTAAATTCTAATATGAGAATCCCTTTACTTCTGGGGTCCTCCTGTACGTCCTGTGTCATAGGAGCCTCTGTGGAACACTGGGAGTGTGGGCTTTGGTTCAGCCTCAAACCCTCCTAAGAAGCTATGGGTGAGACAGCAATTCCATGTTTCTCCAATCTCTTACAGATTGAACACCAGGCTGCAGCGCACCTGGCAGAAGTCTGCCCCATGAGAACAACGCACTCAGGTGGGCCTCACACTGGGATGGAACCCGTCGAGCCAACCGTCCTCGACAGCTGCACAGGCTCCAGCTCCTTTCTGGACTCCTCAGGGTCCAGCATCTCCAGCGCTGGGGCCCTGATGCTGGAATGGTGAGTTCCTCTCTAGCAGCCCATGGGCATTGGCCATGGTGGGCAAGCACCTCTCCCAGCCTCGGTTGTAAACACTACGGTGTGAAGTGCATCAAGACTGCAGGTTCACTGAGGATGAAATGTCATCTTTGTGGGACATGCTGACACTGGCCTTGATCCTGCAAAAGACCTGCTGTTTGCTTCTCAGGGAAGAGCTTCCGTCTGCACTGGGAAGCAAGTTTTGCCTCCTCTCACTGTGACCTAAACATGGGGAAAGCAGTTCTGAACATTTGAAAGGAGGTTGGAGAGTCCCTCTATGGTTGTCAGGGTGTTCCCAGAGCAGGGATCCTCTGGGGAGTACAGGGACCTAGGCCCCCACTCACAGCATGCAAGAGCTTGTGGGTACCATCAATCCGTCAATAGACATGAAGGCACACGATGGAAATACAGTTTCCAGGCATGGCTCCTGCTCTCCTAAGCAGACCAGAAGAAAACTCTGGCATTTTGGGTTTCAATGGAATCTGAAAGCAGTGGGTTCACCCTGGATAACCCAGTAGATATTGCTCCCATGGCAGTGGATGTGATGCCTTCCTGACTGTCTAGAGTTGGATGTGAGAAATGGGCAACCATTGCCCTGTGAGCTAGAGACTAAGCTATCACTTCTGCTCACAGACACTGACCAAACTCTCCCTTCTCAGATATTGTATGCAGCAGCAGCCCTGTGCCCCTGAGTGCAAAGACATAGCACATACCAATGTCTCTCTTCACCAAGCTAACCTGCCAGTGGGGAGGTTGGAGAGTCACAGTGTCAGGCCTCACTGTAAGGGCAGAGGTGTCACACCACTAAGGAAGCCTTCTGTCAACCGTCTCCCTGGGACTGTGCTACACCACTGGGGGTGGGAGAGGGTCAGGCTGGACACTGCACAGAGTAGGCAAGAGGCCGACGTTTCCCTTCCTGCATGTGGACTGGGCAGAGAGAGTGGGAGCAAAGGCAGGCCTTTCACTCTGCTCCATCTTCTCCAGGTCCACCCCTTCTGTTCTTGACTGTTCAACGGATCTTTCCTCTGAGCTGGATCTACCATGGGAAATCCTGGGCCAGCTGGAGCCTCCTGAGCCCCCTGAGCTGGAGCCCCAGGGTAAGGAGCACAGATATATGGGCCTGTGGGCCTATGGGGAAGGGTGTGCCTTGGAACACAGCAAAGCTTCCCGATGCTTGGTGTCACAGCAACATGGAGACACTTAGCAGTCACTGTGGGATGCAGTGTGAGAGGCCTTGCTGGCCAGTGTTGGTACACATGGCTCTCTTGGCCCTCGGTGGGAAGCTTCTGCCCGGGGAAGGAACACGCATGGTTGCTGATCTTTGCTCCCCTTGCAGCCGCAGACCCAGCTGCCACCAATGCCGAATTTCCACCTGCAGAGCTTGTGCCTGCTCCAACTGCAGCTCCCTCCACACCTCTGGTGTCACTGCAAGATCCAGCATCTGGAATTCCTTCACAACCAGATGCAGAGCTGGAACTGCTGGTGGCTGCACATCAGAAGTCAGCTCTCGAATTCAACCAGCAGGTCTGGTATTTCCTTCCCTTGGAGATTTTTGCCTTTTGACTTTTTGGCTATTCTATTTTCCCTGAGGTGTTCCAATAATACAATCCAGTACAATTTAAAGTTTAATATTGTCAAAGTGATTGCAGTGAAATTAGGTGCATTTTCAATATTGTACAGCCTTCACCAGTGCCTTGTTTCAGAAAGGTTTCCTGAGTACACACCCAAAGGTATTTCCTCCCCGCTCCTGCTGCTTCTAGATACTGGCCACCATTCATCTTCAATCACTGATCTCCACAGTCTATGATTTTTTTCAATACTGCAATCAGATTTGCATTTCATCACAGAATATTGGTAGAGACTCTTCAATCTTGCTTTGTCTAGGACGGGAAAATCGTAAATGGATCCCAAGTATTTCTCCCCTCATATTCACTGAATTATTCAGTTATTTGTTGTGAGACAAGAAATATTTATTATTGCAAAATATAGAATGCACTATGAGTGAATGATAAAATACAGGGCATAATGCCGGTCACAGACATGCCCCTGGGGAACACTGGTCACACTTGGAGCTGTTTCTCCTTCCTGTCTTCTCTGTAGGGTTCAAGTCTGTGTTTTTGTTGCTGGGTGGGAGTGCCTCAGGCCTCAGTTCTCTATTCATGCATGCATGCCCTAGGGACATAGCCCAGTCCAGGAGGACTCTCCATTGGTGTTCTCTGTGGGCACCATGTCACCCTGTTTTCAACAAATCTGCTCTGGTCTTTATCTAAACTTTCAGCTCAGGAGAGAGCTGGGGGAAATATTGGTCTCTGTGAATCTCATTTCATATGATGGTTTCCTGGGAGTGGAGTGTCTGGGTTAGAGTTACAGAAGTGGTGCAGGTACATTCTCTTAGCTGGGGTGTCCCCGAGAACCAAGGGTAAAACACAAAGTTCCTGGGGACAGAGATTTTTGGTAGCATCCAAGAGATTGAGCTGTGTGTACAGGCTCTCTAGTAACCTGCAGAGAGGCAACACCTTTCTCATGACAGAGGAACAGATCAGCAGAGCCCAGCATCTCCCATGTGAAGCACAACAAACTTTCTCTAGATTTTGGTTGAATTTTGTTTCTAGTTTAGGAAATTTCTGTGTCTCATGGACACCACATACAGATGGTCCCCAGGATCCTGTCTTTCCCTGTGGACACTGCAGAGAAGAAGTTGTTAAATTCTGTGTGGTACGAAGGATTGAACCCAACGAAAGGCTTCTGACTGAGATACACCAGTGACACAGAGTCTCCCTAAATAGTGGAGTTTTCCAGCCTGAGTTCAGAAAAAGGGTTCCTCTTTCCTCAGTTTTGCAGACTATGGATGATTGAGGTGCATCAGCTCACACAGTTCCATTCAGTATTTTTGAAAGGCTCCAGAAATAATCTCGGTATTCTCCCTGAGCACCTTCAGGCCTGTAGTCAATTTGGTGTCTTACTCAAGGGGTGTGGAGTCCAGGAAGGGGCCTCTTTCTGTGATATTTTATCAGGGCGACAGTGAACTGAGATATTCTGCCGTAAAAGCTAAAGAAGCCAGATGTAATTCTTTCTTGGGACATTTCATCAGAAATCTGGGGAGAATTGTGTGTGACCTTCTCAATGGACTGACCCAACTAGGAGGAGCCTCTGTTTTCCCATTTCTACAATGAGAGGCTGTCTCAGGAATCATGGGTAGTCCTTCATGCATGGAGGATACGAACAAACTCTCCACAGCTAATGACACTTAAATTCTAATATGAGAATCCCTTTACTTCTGGGGTCCTCCTGTACCTGCTGTGCCATAGTAGCCTCTGTGGAACACTGGGAGTGTGGGCTTTGGTTCAGCCTCAAACCCTCCTAAGAAGCTATGGGTGAGACAGCAATTCCATGTTTGCCCAATCTCTTACAGATTGAACACCAGGCTGCAGCGCACCTGGCAGAAGTCTGCCCCCTGAGCACAACGCACTCAGGTGGGCCTCACACTGGAATGGAACCCGTGGAGCCAACCTTTCTAGACAGCAGCACAGGCCCCAGCTCCTCCTTCCTGGACTCCTCAGCGTCCAACATCTCCAGCGCTGAGGCCCTGATGCTAGAAGGGTGAGTTCCTCTCTAGCAGCCCATGGGCATTGGCCATGGTGGGCAAGCACCTCTCCCCGCCTCGGTTGTAAACACGACGGTGTGAAGTGCATCAAGATTGCAGGGTCACTGAGGAAGAAATGTCATCTTTATGGGACATGCTGACCCTGGCCTTGATCCTACGAAAGACCTGCTGTTTGCTTCTCAGGGAAGAGCTTCCGTCTGCACTGGGAAGCAAGTTTTGCCTCCCCTCACTGTGACCTGCACATGGGGAAAGCAGTTCTGATCATTTGAAAGGAGGTTGGAGAGTCCCTCTATGGTTGTCAGGGTGTTCCCAGAGCAGGGATCCTCTGGGGAGCACAGGGGCCTAGGCCCCCACTCACAGCATGCAAGAGCTTGTGGGTACCATCAATCCGTCAATAGACATGAAGGCACACGATGGAAAGACACTTTCCAGGCATGGCTCCTGCTCTGCTAAGCAGAGCAGAAGAAAACTTTGGCCTTTTGGTTTAAATGGAATCTGAAAGCAGTGATTTCACCCTGGATAACCCAGTAGGTATTGCTCCCATGGCAGTGGATGTGATGCCCTCCTGACTGTCTAGACGTGGATGTACAGCAGTACAAGAGGAGCTCCACAGAGGCACAAAGAAATGGGCAACACATTGCCCTGTGAGCTAGAGACTAAGCTATCACTTCTGCTCACAGACTCTGACCAAACTCTCCCTTCTCAGATATTGTATGCAGCAGCAGCCCTGTGCCCCTGAGTGCAAAGACATAGCACATACCAATGTCTGTCTTCAGCAAGCTGACCTGCCAGTAGGGAGGTTGGAGAGTCACAGTGTCAGGCTTCACTGAAAGGGCAGAGGTGTCACACCACTAAGGAAGCCTTCTGTCAACCGTCTCCCTGGGACTGTGCTACACCACTGGGGGTGGGAGAGGGTCAGGCTGGACACTGCACAGAGTAGGCAAGAGGCCGACGTTTCCCTTTCTGCATGTGGACTGGGCAGAGAGAGTGGGAGCAAAGGCAGGCCTTTCACTCTGCTCCATCTTCTCCAGGTCCACCCCTTCTGCTCTTGACCGTTCACCGGATCTTTCCTCTGAGGTGGATCCACCATGGGAAATCCTGGGCCAGCTGGAGCCTCCTGAGCCCCCTGAGCTGGAGCCCCAGGGTAAGGAGCACAGATATATGGGCCTGTGGGCCTATGGGGAAGGGTGTGCCTTGGAACACAGCAAAGCTTCCCGATGCTTGGTGTCACAGCAACATGGAGACACTTAGCAGTCACTGTGGGATGCAGTGTGAGAGGCCTTGCTGGCCAGTGTTGGTACACATGGCTCTCTTGGCCCTCGGTGGGAAGCTTCTGCCCGGGGAAGGAACACGCATGGTTGCTGATCTCTGCTCCCCTTGCAGCCGCAGACCCAGCTGCCACCAATGCCGAATTTCCACCTGCAGAGCTTGTGCCTGCTCCAACTGCAGCTCCCTCCACACCTCTGGTGTCACTGCAAGATCCAGCATCTGGAATTCCTTCACAACCAGATGCAGAGCTGGAACTGCTGGCGGCTGCACAGCAGAAGTCAGCTCTCGAATTCAACCAGCAGGTCTGGTATTTCCTTCCCTTGGAGATTTCTGCCTTTTGACATTTTGGCTATTCAATTTCCCTGAGGTGTTCCAATAATGGAATCCAATACAATTTAAGGTTTAATATTGTTAAAGTGATTGCTGTGACATTAGGTGCATTCTCAATATTGTACAGTCTTACCACTGCCTTGTTTCAGAAAGATTTTCTGAGTATACACCCCAAGGTATTTCCTCCCCGCTCCTGCTGCTTCTAGATACTGGCCACCATTCATCTTCTATCCCTGATCTCGACAGTCTGTGATTCTTTTTCAATACTGCAATCAGATTTACATTTCATCACAGAATCTTGGTAGAGACTCTTAAATCTTGCTTTGTCAAGGATGGGAAAATCCTAAATGCATCCCAAGTATTTCACCCCACATATTCACTGAATTATTCAGTCATCTGTTGTGACACAAGAAATATTTATTATTGCAAAATGTAGAATGCACTATGAGTGAATGATAAAATACAGGGCATAATGACGGTCATAGACATACCCCTGGGGAACACTGGTCACACTTGGAGCTGTTTCTCCTTCCTGTCTTCTCTGTAGGGTTCAAGTCTGTGTTTTTGTTGCTGGGTGGGAGTGCCTCAGGCCTCAGTTCTCTATTCATGTATGCATCCCCTAGGGACATAGCACGGTCCAGGAGGACTCTCCATTGGTATTTTCTGTGGGCACCATGTCACCCTGTTTTCAGCAACCTCTGCTCTGGACTTTATCTAAACTTTCAGCTCTCAGTAGAGCTGGGGGAAACATTGGTCTCTGTGAATCTCATTTTATAAGATGGTTTCCTGGGAGTGGAGTGTCTGGGTTAGAGTTACAGAAGTGGTGCAGGTACATTCTCTTAGCTGGGTTGTCCCCGAGAAGCAAGGGTAGAACACATAGTTCCTGGGGACAGAGATTTTTGGTAGCATCCAAGAGATTGAGCTGTGTGTACAGGCTCTCCAGTAACCTGCAGAGAGGCAACACCTTTCTCATGACAGAGGAACAGATCAGCAGAGCCCAGCATCTCCCATGTGAAGCACAACAAACTTTCTCTAGATTTTGGTTCAATTTTGTTTCTAGTTTAGGAAATTTCTGTGTCTCATGGAAACCACATACAGAAGGTCCCCAGGATCCTGTCTTTCCCTGTGGACACTGCAGAGAAGAAGTTGTTAAATTCTGTGTGGTACGAAGGATTGAACCCAACGAAAGGCTTCTGACTGAGATACACCAGTGACACAGAGTCTCCCTAAATAGTGGAGTTTTCCAGCCTGAGTTCAGAAAAAGGGTTCCTCTTTCCTCAGTTTTGCAGACTATGGATGATTGAGGTGCATCAGCTCACACAGTTCCATTCAGTATTTTTGAAAGGATCCAGAAATAATCTCGGTATTCTCCCTGAGCACCTTCAGGCCTGTAGTCAATTTGGTGTCTTACTCAAGGGGTGTGGAGTCCAGGAAGGGGCCTCTTTCTGTGATATTTTATCAGGGCGACAGTGAACTGAGATATTCTGCCGTAAAAGCTAAAGAAGCCAGATGTAATTCTTTCTTGGGACATTTCATCAGAAATCTGGGGAGAATTGTGTGTGACCTTCTCAATGGACTGACCCAACTAGGATGAGCCTCTGTTTTCCCATTTCTACAATGAGAGGCTGTCTCAGGAATCATGGGTAGTCCTTCATGCATGGAGGGTACGAACAACCTCTCCACAGCTAGTGACACTTAAATTCTAATATGAGAATCCCTTTACTTCTGGGGTCCTCCTGTACCTGCTGTGCCATAGTAGCCTCTGTGGAACACTGGGAGTGTGGGCTTTGGTTCAGCCTCAAACCCTCCTAAGAAGCTATGGGTGAGACAGCAATTCCATGTTTGCCCAATCTCTTACAGATTGAACACCAGGCTGCAGCGCACCTGGCAGAAGTCTGCCCCCTGAGCACAACGCACTCAGGTGGGCCTCACACTGGAATGGAACCCGTGGAGCCAACCTTTCTAGACAGCAGCACAGGCCCCAGCTCCTCCTTCCTGGACTCCTCAGCGTCCAACATCTCCAGCGCTGAGGCCCTGATGCTAGAAGGGTGAGTTCCTCTCTAGCAGCCCATGGGCATTGGCCATGGTGGGCAAGCACCTCTCCCCGCCTCGGTTGTAAACACGACGGTGTGAAGTGCATCAAGATTGCAGGGTCACTGAGGAAGAAATGTCATCTTTATGGGACATGCTGACCCTGGCCTTGATCCTACGAAAGACCTGCTGTTTGCTTCTCAGGGAAGAGCTTCCGTCTGCACTGGGAAGCAAGTTTTGCCTCCCCTCACTGTGACCTGCACATGGGGAAAGCAGTTCTGATCATTTGAAAGGAGGTTGGAGAGTCCCTCTGTGGTTGTCAGGGTGTTCCCAGAGCAGGGATCCTCTGGGGAGCACAGGGGCCTAGGCCCCCACTCACAGCATGCAAGAGCTTGTGGGTACCATCAATCCGTCAATAGACATGAAGGCACACGATGGAAAGACACTTTCCAGGCATGGCTCCTGCTCTGCTAAGCAGAGCAGAAGAAAACTTTGGCCTTTTGGTTTAAATGGAATCTGAAAGCAGTGATTTCACCCTGGATAACCCAGTAGGTATTGCTCCCATGGCAGTGGATGTGATGCCCTCCTGACTGTCTAGACGTGGATGTACAGCAGTACAAGAGGAGCTCCACAGAGGCACAAAGAAATGGGCAACACATTGCCCTGTGAGCTAGAGACTAAGCTATCACTTCTGCTCACAGACTCTGACCAAACTCTCCCTTCTCAGATATTGTATGCAGCAGCAGCCCTGTGCCCCTGAGTGCAAAGACATAGCACATACCAATGTCTGTCTTCAGCAAGCTGACCTGCCAGTAGGGAGGTTGGAGAGTCACAGTGTCAGGCTTCACTGAAAGGGCAGAGGTGTCACACCACTAAGGAAGCCTTCTGTCAACCGTCTCCCTGGGACTGTGCTACACCACTGGGGGTGGGAGAGGGTCAGGCTGGACACTGCACAGAGTAGGCAAGAGGCCGACGTTTCCCTTTCTGCATGTGGACTGGGCAGAGAGAGTGGGAGCAAAGGCAGGCCTTTCACTCTGCTCCATCTTCTCCAGGTCCACCCCTTCTGCTCTTGACCGTTCACCGGATCTTTCCTCTGAGGTGGATCCACCATGGGAAATCCTGGGCCAGCTGGAGCCTCCTGAGCCCCCTGAGCTGGAGCCCCAGGGTAAGGAGCACAGATATATGGGCCTGTGGGCCTATGGGGAAGGGTGTGCCTTGGAACACAGCAAAGCTTCCCGATGCTTGGTGTCACAGCAACATGGAGACACTTAGCAGTCACTGTGGGATGCAGTGTGAGAGGCCTTGCTGGCCAGTGTTGGTACACATGGCTCTCTTGGCCCTCGGTGGGAAGCTTCTGCCCGGGGAAGGAACACGCATGGTTGCTGATCTCTGCTCCCCTTGCAGCCGCAGACCCAGCTGCCACCAATGCCGAATTTCCACCTGCAGAGCTTGTGCCTGCTCCAACTGCAGCTCCCTCCACACCTCTGGTGTCACTGCAAGATCCAGCATCTGGAATTCCTTCACAACCAGATGCAGAGCTGGAACTGCTGGCGGCTGCACAGCAGAAGTCAGCTCTCGAATTCAACCAGCAGGTCTGGTATTTCCTTCCCTTGGAGATTTCTGCCTTTTGACATTTTGGCTATTCAATTTCCCTGAGGTGTTCCAATAATGGAATCCAATACAATTTAAGGTTTAATATTGTTAAAGTGATTGCTGTGACATTAGGTGCATTCTCAATATTGTACAGTCTTACCACTGCCTTGTTTCAGAAAGATTTTCTGAGTATACACCCCAAGGTATTTCCTCCCCGCTCCTGCTGCTTCTAGATACTGGCCACCATTCATCTTCTATCCCTGATCTCGACAGTCTGTGATTCTTTTTCAATACTGCAATCAGATTTACATTTCATCACAGAATCTTGGTAGAGACTCTTAAATCTTGCTTTGTCAAGGATGGGAAAATCCTAAATGCATCCCAAGTATTTCACCCCACATATTCACTGAATTATTCAGTCATCTGTTGTGACACAAGAAATATTTATTATTGCAAAATGTAGAATGCACTATGAGTGAATGATAAAATACAGGGCATAATGACGGTCATAGACATACCCCTGGGGAACACTGGTCACACTTGGAGCTGTTTCTCCTTCCTGTCTTCTCTGTAGGGTTCAAGTCTGTGTTTTTGTTGCTGGGTGGGAGTGCCTCAGGCCTCAGTTCTCTATTCATGTATGCATCCCCTAGGGACATAGCACGGTCCAGGAGGACTCTCCATTGGTATTTTCTGTGGGCACCATGTCACCCTGTTTTCAGCAACCTCTGCTCTGGACTTTATCTAAACTTTCAGCTCTCAGTAGAGCTGGGGGAAACATTGGTCTCTGTGAATCTCATTTTATAAGATGGTTTCCTGGGAGTGGAGTGTCTGGGTTAGAGTTACAGAAGTGGTGCAGGTACATTCTCTTAGCTGGGTTGTCCCCGAGAAGCAAGGGTAGAACACATAGTTCCTGGGGACAGAGATTTTTGGTAGCATCCAAGAGATTGAGCTGTGTGTACAGGCTCTCCAGTAACCTGCAGAGAGGCAACACCTTTCTCATGACAGAGGAACAGATCAGCAGAGCCCAGCATCTCCCATGTGAAGCACAACAAACTTTCTCTAGATTTTGGTTCAATTTTGTTTCTAGTTTAGGAAATTTCTGTGTCTCATGGAAACCACATACAGAAGGTCCCCAGGATCCTGTCTTTCCCTGTGGACACTGCAGAGAAGAAGTTGTTAAATTCTGTGTGGTACGAAGGATTGAACCCAACGAAAGGCTTCTGACTGAGATACACCAGTGACACAGAGTCTCCCTAAATAGTGGAGTTTTCCAGCCTGAGTTCAGAAAAAGGGTTCCTCTTTCCTCAGTTTTGCAGACTATGGATGATTGAGGTGCATCAGCTCACACAGTTCCATTCAGTATTTTTGAAAGGCTCCAGAAATAATCTCGGTATTCTCCCTGAGCACCTTCAGGCCTGTAGTCAATTTGGTGTCTTACTCAAGGGGTGTGGAGTCCAGGAAGGGGCCTCTTTCTGTGATATTTTATCAGGGCGACAGTGAACTGAGATATTCTGCCGTAAAAGCTAAAGAAGCCAGATGTAATTCTTTCTTGGGACATTTCATCAGAAATCTGGGGAGAATTGTGTGTGACCTTCTCAATGGACTGACCCAACTAGGATGAGCCTCTGTTTTCCCATTTCTACAATGAGAGGCTGTCTCAGGAATCATGGGTAGTCCTTCATGCATGGAGGGTACGAACAACCTCTCCACAGCTAGTGACACTTAAATTCTAATATGAGAATCCCTTTACTTCTGGGGTCCTCCTGTACCTGCTGTGCCATAGTAGCCTCTGTGGAACACTGGGAGTGTGGGCTTTGGTTCAGCCTCAAACCCTCCTAAGAAGCTATGGGTGAGACAGCAATTCCATGTTTGCCCAATCTCTTACAGATTGAACACCAGGCTGCAGCGCACCTGGCAGAAGTCTGCCCCCTGAGCACAACGCACTCAGGTGGGCCTCACACTGGAATGGAACCCGTGGAGCCAACCTTTCTAGACAGCAGCACAGGCCCCAGCTCCTCCTTCCTGGACTCCTCAGCGTCCAACATCTCCAGCGCTGAGGCCCTGATGCTAGAAGGGTGAGTTCCTCTCTAGCAGCCCATGGGCATTGGCCATGGTGGGCAAGCACCTCTCCCCGCCTCGGTTGTAAACACGACGGTGTGAAGTGCATCAAGATTGCAGGGTCACTGAGGAAGAAATGTCATCTTTATGGGACATGCTGACCCTGGCCTTGATCCTACGAAAGACCTGCTGTTTGCTTCTCAGGGAAGAGCTTCCGTCTGCACTGGGAAGCAAGTTTTGCCTCCCCTCACTGTGACCTGCACATGGGGAAAGCAGTTCTGATCATTTGAAAGGAGGTTGGAGAGTCCCTCTGTGGTTGTCAGGGTGTTCCCAGAGCAGGGATCCTCTGGGGAGCACAGGGGCCTAGGCCCCCACTCACAGCATGCAAGAGCTTGTGGGTACCATCAATCCGTCAATAGACATGAAGGCACACGATGGAAAGACACTTTCCAGGCATGGCTCCTGCTCTGCTAAGCAGAGCAGAAGAAAACTTTGGCCTTTTGGTTTAAATGGAATCTGAAAGCAGTGAGTTCACCCTGGATAACCCAGTAGGTATTGCTCCCATGGCAGTGGATGTGATGCCCTCCTGACTGTCTAGACGTGGATGTACAGCAGTGCAGGAGGAGCTCCACAGAGGCACAGGGAAATGGGCAACACATTGCCCTGTGAGCTAGAGACTAAGCTATCACTTCTGCTCACAGACTCTGACCAAACTCTCCCTTCTCAGATATTGTATACAGCAGCAGCCCTGTGCCCCTGAGTGCAAAGACATAGCACATACCAATGTCTCTCTTCACCAAGCTGACCTGCCAGTGGGGAGGTTGGAGTGTCACAGTGTCAGGCCTCACTGTAAGGGCAGAGGTGTCACACCACTAAGGAAGCCTTCTGTCAACCGTCTCCCTGGGACTGTGCTACACCACTGGGGGTGGGAGAGGGTCAGGCTGGACACTGCACAGAGTAGGCAAGAGGCCGACGTTTCCCTTCCTGCATGTGGACTGGGCAGAGAGAGTGGGAGCAAAGGCAGGCCTTTCACTCTGCTCCATCTTCTCCAGGTCCACCCCTTCTGCTCTTGACCGTTCACCGGATCTTTCCTCTGAGGTGGATCCACCATGGGAAATCCTGGGCCAGCTGGAGCCTCCTGAGCCCCCTGAGCTGGAGCCCCAGGGTAAGGAGCACAGATATATGGGCCTGTGGGCCTATGGGGAAGGGTGTGCCTTGGAACACAGCAAAGCTTCCCGATGCTTGGTGTCACAGCAACATCGAGACACTTAGCAGTCACTGTGGGACGCGGTGTGAGATGCCTTGCTGGCCAGTGTTGGTACACATGGCTCTCTTGGCCGTCGGTGGGAAGCTTTTCCCCTGGGAAGGAACACGCATGGTTCCTGATCTTTTCTCCCCTTGCAGCCGCAGACCCAGCTGCCACCAATGCCGAATTTCCACCTGCAGAGCTTGTGCCTGCTCCAAGGGCAGCTCCCTCCACACCTCTGGTGTCACTGCAAGATCCAGCATCTGGAATTCCTTCACAACCAGATGCAGAGCTGGATCTGCTGGCGGCTGCACAGCAGAAGTCAGCTCTCGAATTCATCCAGCAGGTCTTTATCTGTATCGGCTTTATCCTTTTCTTTGAGATTTCTCTCTTTTTGTTTTATTCACTATGCGATTTTCTCTGAGATACTCAAGTATTAACGTCAAATAAAATTTATGTTTCAATATTGTTAAAGTTATCGCTTTGGCATTATTTGCATTCTCATGATCGTACAGCTTTCACGGTTGTCCTGTGAACATTTTCCTGAGTATACACCCAAAGGTATTTCTTCCCCTCTCCTGCTGCTTCTGGATCCTGGTCACGATTCATCTTCTATCCCTAATCTCCCCAGTCCATAATTTTTTAAATTCTGCAATCAGATTTGCATTTGATCACAGAATCTTGGTAGAGATTTGCTAATCTTGTTTTTTCTAGTAATGAAATATCCTAAATAGTTCCCAAGAATTTTTCATCACATATTCAGTGTATTATTCAGTTATTGTTGTCAGACCAGAAATATTTATTATTGTAAAATATAGAAGGCCATATGCGTTTATGATAAAATATAGGGCATTATGACAGTCACAGACAAACCCCTGGGGAACACTGGTCTCACTTGGAGCTGTTTCTTCTTCCTGTCTTCTCTGTAGGTTTCAAGTCTGTTTTAGTTACTATGTGGGGAGTGCCCCAGGCATCAGTTCTCTATTCATGTATGCATGCCCTAGGGACATAGCCTGGTCCACGAGGACTCTCCATTGGTATTTTCTGTGGGCACCATGTCACCCTGTTTTCAGCAACCTCTGATCTGCACTTTTTCTAATCTTTCAGTTCATAGTACAGCTGAGGGAATCATTTGTCTCTGTGAATCTCATTTTTTATGATGCATTCCTGGGAGTGGAGTGTCTGGGTTAGAGTTATAGAAGTTGTGTATGTACATGCTCTGAGCTGGGGTGTCCCCAAGACCCAAGGTTATAACACATATTTCCTAAGAACAGAGATTTATTTGGGCCTTGAAGAGATTGAGCTGTGTGTAGAAGCTCTCAGGGGTTAACCTGCTGTCAGGCAATACCTTTGTCATGAGACAGACAGAGGAACAGATCAGCACTGCCCTGCATCTCCCACTTGATGCGCGACCAATTTTCTCTAGATTTTGGTTCAATTTTGTTTTTAAAATAGGAAATTTCTGAGTCTCATGGACACCATGTACAGAATGTCCCCAGGGTCCTGTGTTTCCCTGTGGACACTGCCAAGCCAAAATCATTAAATTCTGTGTGGTAGTAAGGATTGAACCCAAGGAAAGGCTTCTCACTGAGATACACCATGACACAGAGTCTCCCTGAATAGTTGAGTTTTCCAGCCTGGGTTCAGAAAACAGCATTCTGTTTCCTCAATTTTCCAGAGTATGGATTATTGATGTGCATCAGCTCACACAGCTCCATTCAGTATTTTTGAAAGGCTCCAGAAATAATCTTGGTGTTCTCGCTGAGCATCTTCAGGCCTGTAGTCAATTTGGTCTCTTAGTCAAGGTGTGTGGAATCCAGCAGATTGGTCCTTATCCTGGATTCCAGCAACTGACCGCACTTGTGCTCACTGAGTGCGAATCATTCCAAGGCCACCTAGTTGGGGTTAGTTTCCATTGGTTCCCCACTGCTCTCCCTCTCACACTGGCTCTTGATATATAGAGATCGTACAAGCTTCCCTTTTTTCGGCAAGGTTATCTGGGCAATTGAGTTAGGAAAAGCCTGTCCTAGTGCGACCTGCTCCCCTCCAGCCCCAAGATCCTGCACGTGAGGTACAAGCTGCAGACTTTTCCATGTCCTGAGTCTGTGCCCCCAACACTGCCAGGAACCATCTTATGTTCTCCGTGCACATCCCAAGCTCATCACCTCCTTCAGTTGTCAAGGGCTCATTCCGTGACCACACAGAAACACTGTGTCCTTGCCCGATGGTGCCAGGCTCTCAAACTAGGTATTTCTGCCCACTGCATTTGCCATCCAAATGGAGCTAGGCCTTGTTCTGGCAATGCCTGGGGGCAGGGATTTAGTGCTCAATACAAGCGACTCTGAGAACAATCTCTGTTTAATAGATTGTACCACTATGCAATGGCAATGGGATGCCACAATACAATAGCAAATTTCCACTCTACACGTTACATGTGCCAACTCCTTACCATTTATAAACCTCTGATAATTATTAATAAAAATAATAGTATGAATAAAATTTGAAAAGGAAACGAAATTCTGACACATGGAGGGAAAAAAACAATAGGACATGAAGAGAAACCAGTGTGGAAATTCCTCAAAGAACTTAAATTAAAAATTCCACATGACCCAGCTCTCCCCCTTCTAAGCACAATTTGTGACAGCTAAATTCTGGAAGGAGTCTGAATACCATTCAACATACAACTGTGTAAAAAAAATGTATCTATGACTAATGAAAGACTTGCCTACAAAGGAGGACAAATTAGAGTCATTTACAAGAATGTGGGGCACCTAGAAAAAATAATGTTGAATGAAATCAGACAGCTTAAATGCTACATAGTTCATCTCATTTGAGTAAGGCAAGGTACAAACAAAAAGCATAACAAAGATGGCCACCAAGTGGGAAAGAGTCTAAGAGAAGATGAAAAGAAGAGAAGGAGAAATAGCTAGAACAAGGATATGCCATGTACAGGAGCCTAATAACCTCAAAGAGTGCAAACACTGTGGAAACATGAGGTAAGATTGATGACATCCCAAGGAGGAAAATGGAGAGAGAGAATTTAGAGGAGGGGAAGTGTGGTAGGAGGGATGTGCAAGGGGATTTACAAAAGAACCAAGCTCTGTTACGCACATATACCCTTTCCCCACAGGGATTTTAAACTTCCTGTACTGCAAACATGTACTAATGACAAATTAACCTTGCACAGACATAAGATCCTCTGTCTCTGGGAAGATACAAGCCATAAGAACAAATATTTAGGGGGAGGAAATAGGTGGGAAAAAGTGACAGCAGACTGAAAGAAGCCTGCTCTGTACACTGACATGCAGTGTGACGGTCATTGAATGGAGAGAGGCCGCTGTGAGATGGTGAAGCCTCAGAAGCGACACATACCCGCTGCTGTGCTCTGAAGGAGACCTAAGCTTCTATAAGAATGTGGAAATGTGGAAGAGTCACTGGGCTGGTCAGAGAGCTTCCCCACCTCAGCCCACCCACTGTAAGGAGGCTTGCTGACTCCTGTCACAGAAAAGGAATCTTCAGGACATGTCAGAAAGAGAAACAAGCAAGCTGTATTAGCAGAGACAGAGGGTGTAGGTGTGCTCATGTGAGGGGTGTGGATACTCAAAGTAATGTGATATGTCAGGTCAGAAAGAGACCCTCTCAGAAAACATGTGGCCCTCCACAAACAACAGGAAGCACTCTAGGGCCATGCTGCCGGCAGCAACCAGAACAGATGGCCATAAGGAAAATTTAGGACAGGCCATGGGATCTGCTCAGTGCTGGAAGTCTGGTATTACCTATACAACTGAAGGGAATGTCCTGGGGACTTTGACCCCAAACAGTCTACCAGAGTCTTTGGCTTAGAAACCCATCCAAAAACTCTAAATGCTTAGCTTCTCCTTGGGTCAGCTGCCCACATTATTCATGATCTCACCCTTCCGCACTCATACAGAATAAACCCCACCTTTTGCTCACATAAAGCCCATTTTCTGGGTTGTCTGTCATGAGTTTATTGATCACCAGAAGCATTACAGCTTGAGAATGGGTGTATTTTATGTTTCGTGCAGACATAAAAAGCCACAGGTAAAAGTATCTATCTGCTCATCCTCCCTTAAAAGATAGAAGCCATTCACAGGCGTGGGTGTTTGGTTGTTTTGTGTTCTGCTTTCAGGAAAGTCCCACTTGCTGTTCTGAAGAATGTGCATTCTGTTGTTTTAGGGTGGACACTGTGGATACTTCTCCATTCCATTTCTTCAAAGGTTTAGTTCAACTCTGATATTTCCTTGTAGATTCTGTTTTTGTCAGGTTGATTTATTTGTGAATTGGAGGTACTGTGGTCCCCCATTGTAATTAGTGTTTATCTGATTTTTTTATGTCCTGTAGTGTTTGTTTTATAAAACTGAGTATACTAGTGTTATCTTTATAATTATTTCTTGTTTTTGAACTGTTCCCTTAGTGAGTATATAGTGACTTTCTTTCCCTCTATGGATCAGTTTTGACTTGAAATCCAAATTATCTGAAAATAGAATAGCTGCTCCTGCTTTTATTCATGTTCCTGCTGCATGGAATATTGTTTTCTATCCTTTGGTCTTTCTTCTGTGTGTTTATTATGGACTACATGCGTTTCTCATATTCTGCATATGGTTGGGTTTTGATTCTTGATCCATTATGCCAATTGGTGTTTTTGATTGGGAAGTTATTACTGGCAGATATCAGCGTATATCAGGCGTTATATTTTGCTGTTGTTGCTGATTTCCTTTTTTTCCCTCTTTTTGCTGAATTGCTTACGCTATCTGGTGTATTCATTCTGTTACATATTTTTGATATTACTGGCTTAACTTCTCTTTCTAGGATATCCTTTGATAATTTGTTTGTTCAGGGCCGAGGATAATATCAGTTATTACCTGAATGACTACTTGAATCCATATGGTTTAGGAAGAGTGTAGGTCGTGTGGCTGGGAGATTTTCTCTGCCACCCAGAAAGGGGAGCCATGGCATCAAGTGGACAGAGCATATGCTCTTTAGTTTTGAGGCAGGGCAGAAGCAAAAGAGAGGGAAGGAGAAGAGGCAGAGAGAGAGGTAGGGAGAGAGAGTGAAAGAGAGACAGAGGGAGAATGAGAGACAAACGAGAAATTTAGATGATCTTTTATCTAAAATGCTTTCTACCAAAAAATGTGCAAGGTTTAAGGAAACCACTTCACCTGGATGATACCCAAGCCTGGTCTTCTCCATGGTGTCTGGTGACTGGAATTCCCTGAGCAGCTGTGTAAGAAACTTTGCTCAAGATATTGGATGGAACAGTTCTTGTATGTTTCCTTGGTGAACAAATTTTAGCTCCATCTTAACTAGGAATGGGGTGGGTTGATCTGAGAAGAACTTGCCAAGGCCTCTACCAGTCAGAGAGAATACCTCTAGAATATTCTTTCAGTTCCTGGTTAGAGGGAGCACGGGCTTCCCATCTTTAGGGACTTATATATACACAAGAAATAATTTTGTAGGGACTTGAGATTTCTAAGTGATGGAAAGGAAGAAATAATTAAGGCTGAAGAAGTTTGTAGACAAGGAAAAGATGAAGGATGAGAGAAAGAGTTATATTTCAGAGGCAAGGATTTAAGGGAAACGGGAAAGCAAAAGGAAATGTCTTTGGCTAGACTTAACAAAGCCACCATATTGATGCCTTTTACCTCCTCTCTGGCGTGTCACGAAAAATGTCACCATGCTAGATCTAAGGAGTTCCCTGAAGCAGAAATGAGTAACCTAACCACCTTCCATAAAATAAGACTGCCATTGCTCAAAAAGAATTTTCAGAACCAGTCAGTAGTAGCCCCAGGAAAAGTCTTATTAGGTAGAAATTAAAAGGCATACAGTCAAAGAAATAGAGTGCAGACCTGAGAGAGAGAGAGAGACAGAGAGACAGAGAGATAGAGAGACAGAGAGACAGAGAGATAGAGAGACAGAGAGACAGAGAGATAGAGAGAGATACAGAGAGATAGAGAGACAGAGACAGAGAGAGAGACTTGTTTCCTGAAACTTGAAACCTTTGTGCTACCCTTAAACAGGTGAAAACTCCAGAAAAATGTGACCCAGCCCCTTCGACGATACTATTACAGGTATGGGCCCCGTTTTTTGAACAGGTATATTTAAATGTTCTTTAAGTTCTTTCAATGTCCCTTTATCTGAGGATCAGGTTTCTGCTCTTTCCTTGCTGAATTAAGCCAATTTATGGATTTTCAGTGTTCCTGAGGAATTTGGGATGTAATAGGTCTGGAAAGAAAAGGGCCTCAACTTAACCAGGGAAACGCTGGTAGGGATCACCTCGGCTAAGTTGGAGTGAGGCCCAAAACTTCCAGTACAATGCTGAGTCATGCTTTGTCTCTCTTCTCCATTTGACTTCTCCTGCCCTGCCGCAGGTTTGCTGCTCATTTCATCTACCCTATTTTGAGAATCTTCTGTGTGGGAGGCACAAAGGTGAAAACAACAGCAAACCAAAGGTAAAGCACTCCATCTTTTTCAGACCTGTGTTTCAGTGAATTAGACAAAGACCAGTGGAGACAAGCTATGGCACATATATTATTGCGTTTTTCTTTTAAGACAAATGATATTAGAGTTGTTTTGTCTAAACTAAACCCTCAATATTCGGGTATAATTGCACTGTTGGCACTTTGTAATTAATACAGACAATAAATGAAATACGTAAGTGATACATACCAGAAAATGATGAATGTGTTGTCAAAAAGAGAGCAAGATCGTGGGAAACTGTGTGACAGTAAATGAGTTTGGCCAGGGTAAGGCTTTTTCAAACAGACAATAGAGTGGAGATGTGTGAACAGTAAGAGAGTGAGCTCCACAGACCCGTGGTGAGAGTCCTCTAGGCAGAGGCCCGCAGTGTAAAGGCCTCGGGTGGGAGGAGGTCTGTATGTTTCCTCAGAAAAACAGGGAGGGGGCTGGATTAGAGCGAGAAGAAGACGGTGGTAGGAAATGAAAGCAGGGAGATTAAAGCTGGGTACCTTTGGAGAGCCCAGGAAACTCCTGCTGGGTATTTCTGGGTCTGTTTTTCCAATTATGTTCAATCCAAAAAAGGTTTTATAGACTGAAAGTCAAAGATGAGAAAACAATGCTCCATGTGACCCGGAACCAGAACAAAGTGGGGTTAGCTTGCCCATCAGCTGCAGACTGGTTAGAAAGACATAGCACTTTATACAATGGAGAACTACTCAGCTCTAAGAGCTTGAGACTCTTGTAGGTAAATGGATACAACTTGAGATCATGCTCAGAGGTAAAAAATGGTTCAGAACCAATTAGGTGAATAGCGGGTTCCCTCCCTAATATAAAAACTAAAGGAGTTAGTGGTATGAAAAATCTGTAATACATCTTGTGAAAGTGAAAAATTGTCTAAAATGGCAGTGGCCACTGGTAATCTATCATCATGATTTGAAATCCATATTGTTTTCTTGTTGTGCTTAGCTTGGTTTTATTCTGTTTTGGTTTCTACAACTTTATTATATTTGATGGCATGAACAGCTATTTCAAATACAACAAAATATATTATGTTAACGATTGTTGATCTCCTATTATCTTGTTTTGACGCCCTATATTGCTTTTTTTGTGTTGATTGATTTTATTCTATTTAGTTTTGTTTGACTGCACGATGTCTGATGGTACAGGCAATTACTTTGAAGACAGCACGAGGCCTTGTGGTAGCCATGACTGTTTTACTATTATCCTGTTTTGAAGTCCTGTCTTGCTTCCATTGTTTCATTTTTACTGGTTTTATACTGTACTATTTCGTTTGATTTTATTATCCCTGATGATGTGGGCATTTATTTTGAATTTAACAAGAGGCATTGTGATAGCCATTACTGATTTCCTTTTATCTTGTTTTGAAGTCATGTACCATGTTCATTGTTTTGTTTTGATTCACTGTATTCTGTTTTATTTCACTTGGTTTTATTCTCTTCAAAATAAAAATCAAAAAAGAAGAACTTGTCTTGCTTGGACCGTAAAAAGAAGTTTTCATAATGTAGCAAACCCTTTTCTTTTGCTAAACATGTATGCATCCTACCTACACATATCAGGAAATACTAAACCTTGTAATGGAAAATTTAAAATATGAAATTTACAGTAGCTGTAGAGATAAAAATTGGTGATCATTTCACATTTTGTTTCATTCACAACACTTGATATTACCTAAATAAGCCTCATATAAGAACGTTTAATTAGACCAAACAAATAGAATCAATGAATACCAGTTACTAATAATTTTAAATATATATTTTTGCTTTATGTTTTCCTAAGTGCAAGTGACAGAAATACTTATCAATTTAACTAACACCTAGAAGGCAATGTATTTGTTTGAATAGTTGCAAATAGTTGTTTGAATAGTTGGAAACTAAAGTGAGTGGATCTAGGCAGATACCACATAATATAATTATATATTCAAGATTTAAGTGTTTGATTTATTTATCTGCACATACACATTTCTCTGGATAAATGTGTAGCACACAGATGCTTTTTAAATAAAAATTTTCTCATACTGACAATAATAAAAAAGTGCCCAACAGCTTTTAGTTATTTAGGATATTTTTCTCAGGAGGGTGCACCGCTTGCTAGAAGAACAGGTGCAGTAGAGTCACTTACAATTCCAACACCCTGCAGGGTAAGACAAGAAGGTCACAACTTTGATGTCAGCCGGGCAATTTAGTGACTGAGGCTTCCGGGAGAACATGGCGGACAGATAACAGCTACTACGGAGGCTCTCTGAAAGACTTGGCTCAGAAGTCAGGAAGGGTGCAGAGTAAGGAGACATAAGCCAGTGGAAATATGCTCTGCTGACTCAGGAACGAACTGGGCTGAGAGAAACCAACTTGGAATGCAGTCCTGGTGCTAAAACAGGAACAGAAAAGCCTCAGTGTGGAGGCTGGAGCTTGCGCCATTGGAAGCCGCGATTTGGGTTTCCCGCCGCGCAGCAGCTGCCTCTACATCGGCTCGGCAAGGAGAGAGACGCGCGGAAGCTCTGAGAATGGGAATCTGCGAACGGAGTCGAAAACAGGACGGGCAGGGAGGCGTGCACTGACTTGTGGTGAGGTGAGTGAGAGAAACTGACACTCTACCACAGTTTGACTCCAGTGGAGGACATTCTGGGCCCAGGCAGTCCTGCAGGAGCAGGGCGCAGTGGCGACTTCAGCCACACATCCCCCTCTCAGGTGGGATTGGTGAAAAGTGCCTGGCCTGCGTGACGCTGCTGGCAGACCCAGTAGGCTAGCCCAACCCAGATCCCAGAGCCTGACTGTGGCCGGGAGGGGCAGGCCCCGCGTAGGCTGCCTGGTCTGGAACTTCCTGGTGTGCTGCGGTGGGTGGGAACACCTAACCGGCGCAATTCGATCAGGCTGTAGCTGACAGGGAGAGAAGCTGGGCCTCCTATGTAAGCTTGCATATATAAGAAACAGAGAATATGGGAAGAGGCAGCAACAAGAAAGGCTCCTCGGCCCCCAATTATGAGAAACAGGTAATAGTGGACACCGCACCAATAGACATAAAGTGCCATATAAAGAGCCTCATAGATCAGTTCAGGAATGAAGTCATCAATGACCTGAAGCTAGAAGTATGCAGAATAGTTAGAGAAATGCTAAGCACCACCCATGAAAAAACAGATGGTGGAATGGAAGAACAGAAAAAGAGGGGAGAATTGTTTGATGGAGAAAACAGAGAAAGCATAGAATACGTGAAGCAGGTTCAAAGGGACTACCAAGAAACTAAGAAGTCTATCGAAAACTGGCATAACAGCTTGAAAGAAACTAAGGACAGACTATCTGAACTGGAGGGCAGATTTGTAATATGGGAGAATGAAATGAAAAACTTCTTAAAAATAACAAAGAAACAAACAGCAATAATACAAAGACAAGAAGATGATAAGAGGATCCATAACTTAAGGATTAAGAACATAAAAGAAGAAGTAGGGACACAAACAAGTGAACTACAAAAGCTACTCACAGAAATAATCCAGGAGAATTTTCCTAATTTAGCAAAAGGCAAAGATACTCAGATGTATGAGGCATACAGGACCCCAGCTACCTACAACCCAAACAGAGCAACACCCAGGCATATAATAATAAAAATTCCAGAAATTAAATACAAGAACAGAATATTAAAAGCTGTCAGAGAAAAGAAACAGACCACTTACAAGGGAACATCCATCAAAATTACAGCAGATTTCTCTGCACAAACCATAAAATCACAAAGAGCGTGGGGGGAAATAATTCAAGCTTTGAAAGATAATAATCTCCAGCCAAGATTGAGATATCCTGCACAACTGTCCCTGGAAATTGATGGAAAAACAAGGTGCTTCCAGGATAAAGAGGAACTGGGGGAATTTGCAACCACCAATTCAACTCTACAGAGAGTATTGCAGGATATTCTAAAAAAAAGAAAAATACAAAGAATCCAGAAATAGTGGCGGGGAGGCCACAATGAATGGAGCAGAGAACAAAATGAAGAAGACAAACTGACAGCTACTGACAGAAAAAGAGCTCAACAGAAATGAGGCAGAGAAGATTGGATGATAGGAACAGCTATTTTGTAGAAAATGATACTTTAATAGGTAATACTGATTTAGTATCATCTTGTTTTGAAGTCTCATCAAGCTTTTGTTCTTCTGTCTCCATTGGTCTAAATAGGTTGTATCTTACTGGATTTTATTATGTACGATAGTATAAGCAAAAACCTTTTAAAGACAAGGAGATTATACAGAAACTATTGTTCATTTTCTGTTAGTAGATTCTAAATACCCTGTAATGCTGTCATTCTCTTAAATGGTTTTACATTGTTTTGATATATTTAATGCTACAGTATACGAAGTTGTACTCAAGGATTTCAAGGAAAGAGACAATATGGTAACTACTTTTATGTCAGGATTATCTGGTGGTGAAATACTATTCTGCTTAAATGGTTATGTTTTGATCTGCGCTGTTTTGCTGTTATGCCCTCTTTTATCTCAATCTCCACTCCATTATTTACTTTTTTATTTTTATCCTTTTAATTAAGGGAAAAATAAATAAAAATAGCAGGATATATTATAGTAACCCACTTTGACTTTGCATTATCTCGATTTAAAGCCCTGTATTACTCTCACCATCTTGTTTTTGACTGATGTTCCCCTATTCTGTTTTGCTGGATAGTATCAGGTTTGAAAGTTTAGGCAACAGCTGTGAAGATAATGAGATTCATTATGACACTCATTCTCGTTGACTTTTATCTACTTTTGAAGACCTACAATGTCTCCAATGTTTTGGTTTTGTCAGTTTTGTTCTTTACTGTTTTGTTCAATTTTATTATAACTGATGATATAGGCAACTCTATTAGAGATAGCGGGAGGCATTATGGTAACCATTGTTGACCACCTTGTAATATGTTTTTATATTATCTATTATGTCCACCCTTTTGATTTGACCGACTCTGTTCTGTCACATTTGGTTTTACTCTCTTCCAAAAAAGTAATAAGAACCGTGGGAGCAATGAAACCCCAAATGTGTAATAGTCATTGTACAAAAGAGAGGAAAAGAAAGTGCTTTAAATTGTATAACTGCATGTATATTTAAGTGTATAAGATAGAAAATGATATCACTGAGTTTTATTGGATCACTGAACAGAACTGTTTGCAGTATCATTGTTGGAATGTCCACTTTACAAGCTTTAATTTTGTGACTTGAACAATTATTTCTAAGATGACAATATGTAATCCATTAACTAGTGATTTCCTACTGTTTATTTTTTTCTGTAAATCTGTATAACTTGTACCCTGTCTCTGCTTTTTTTTCTACTTAAATAAAATTTAAAAAATTAGTGACTGAATGAGAACTGTCTCAAAATAAAAAAAATAAAATAAAATGCCTGTTCAATTTCTAATGCCAAAATGAATCAGTAAAAATACAGATTGCGTTGATAATTTTACCACTTCTTTCTGGTACTCTAGAATAGCTACAGAAAGAAATCTAGCTGGTACGTTATGGCCATAGGACATTCACTGGTCTTGTTCTGATTTACTTTCTCCTATGGACATTTTGGTTTCTTTAGCATCTAAATTCGTTTTTATGTTTTGGATTTCCCCAAATTTATTAACCATGGTAAAGTGCAGTGGTTGTCTCACTCAATAGGAAATAAAAACGCCAAAGCCTTTCGTTCCCAGCTTCCTTTGTACTAGGTCCCCGTCATGTGTGACTACATTGACTTGAATCAGTGGCTCTGAGAGGGAAAGACTGGGGGCCTGTAGGGAAGTAGTGGCTGCTAAGCTAGTGACTGTCACAGTGGGGAGGACTAGTGGAGATGAGAAGTGAGGCTGGATGAGAAAGGGGCTTACATTTACTTTGGGAAACTGATGCAGGAGAATAGAATACAACAGAATCATAATACCAAAGAGGCAGAAGCCACATTTACACTCACATAAAAACAAGATCAAACAATAAGAAAAAAGCAACAAACAAAAACAAAACCATCACCACCACAATAAAAACAAGAGAGGGAGAGAGAAAGAAAAAGAAAAGAAAAAAAGTCCACGTCAAGGTTTGGCTCTGCTGTCACTGGTAGGGAGCCTATGGAGACAGAGTCCCAGTCTCTACCACTGTATCCCAGCAAGCAAACAGTAACTTTTTGGCCGGATAGTGGGAAATCTCAGTTCACCTTCACTTTATGGCTAACGTTAGACTCATTTGGTCTGTAGCCATCTATGCACGTGCTGCATTTCCAAACGCGAGCCACTAGGTGGAGCTGGCAGGAACTCTCAGGTCTGGTCTCATTTACCCCTCTCCTAGGTGGATCCCAGCCAATTACTCTTTCAGGTGGGAGGACTGAGCACTCAGCACTCACTTCTGTCTAGTGAAGTTTTTCACATCTGCTGCTCTCTTCCACTGCTTCATCTCTCATTGGAGGCCTCTGTGATCACCAGCCATCACTGTGTGTCTACAGCTTTAAACTATTCCTCTCACACAGCGAGTTCAGTCTCAGACCTCCTACTTCTTTGTTTAAATCTCTTCATTCACTCTGTGGGCTTCAGCTCTTGCTTCAGATCCTCCCTTGGTCCAGGGGATGCAATTTCCATCTTCTTTTCTTTCTTGAGATGCGGTATTCCAGCGTCTGTAGTGTGACTCTCAGAGCGGCTCTTTCACGGCTGCTTAACACTTGGCCATCTTGGTGCTCCCTGATATTTAAGGTTTTGATCCACTTTAAATTTAGCTTACCCATGGTGAGAAATATAGATTTAGGTTCAATCTTCTGCTAGTGAATAGCCAGTTTTCCCAGGACCATTTGTTTAAAAGGCTTTGTTCTAGCATAAGTTTTTATCCTTTTTGTCGAAGATCAGATAGTGGTCTAGGCTTGAAGTTTTCTGTATTCTGTATTCTTCCCCATTAATCTACTTGTGGTTTTTTTTAGCCAATAACATCCTGTTTTATTACTATAACTTTGTAGTGTAACTTGAAGTCTGGCTTCCTCCTGGATTTTTCATGTTGCACAGGATTTTTTGCTAGACTAGAACTCTTATGGTTCCATTTAAATTTAGAATGACTTTCTCTCAGTATGTGAGGAATGCTACTTGATACTTTGATTTGGATTGCGTTAAATCTGTGTATTAGCTGTGTCTGTCTCCACTTTAACTACACTGATTGTACCTATCCAGAAGAGGAGATATCTTCTACTTTTCTGTTGCTTTGTTTGAGCTACTTTTTCAGAATATTGTAGTTTTCATTGTGGAGGTCTTTCATTTCTTTAGTTACATTCTTCCTGATTTTTTCCTTCCTTTAAAAATCTCTTATTTTTTCTCATTGTCCAGTTGTCCTTTTCCGCGTGACTATATCATAGTTTGTGCAGACTTTATTTTGTTACTGATGGCTACTCCATCGTTTGGGTCAACTTGATATTATACCATTTTTAAATAACCTTTGTAGTAGTGGCACATCATAATATTATGATGTGGTCACCCGTCGGTGGAGCAAACATAAATAATTTGGTTTTGTCAGCTACTTTTTCAGCCACAGATATGTTTTGTCTGACAGTTTTCCTTTCCCAATAGATCTCCAGTTAGACTCCATTCTTTAAAAATATTATTTTAAAATAAAATGATGTATTAGAAGTTTTCTCAACTTATAAAAGCAACCTTCATCCTTTATGTATATTAATAAATTATGAGGTCATTAAACAAATGCAACTGTTATCTTTTTATAATCTTTAATAAGTCAAGGATATTTGAACTCACGTCTAGTAAGAGATGTTGCTATGAACATTTGTAAAGTTTATTTTTATTTATATTTCTTTATATACTATTACTTTAAATTGCTCGTGAGAACCAAAGCACAGCATAGTTAAAATTTCAAGATATATATTACGTTTCCTGTAATAATGAAAAACATTGCTGACAGAAAAAATGGATATTTGTAACTTCAATTGGTTTTGAGACATGGTCTTGGTTCCCACTTGAGGATGTCCCCGAACTCATTACAGATGAGGCAGGCTTCAGACATGCAGTGATCCTCCAGCCTCCCTCCCATATGTGCATCACCATGCCCAGTTGGCAAAACCAAACTTTAGGTAAGTATTTTTGTGGAGTAACAGCCTGGATTAAAAACTTGTCTCCAGTTTTAAAGGCTTTTTTACTATTTTCTTACAAACTGTTCTAAATTAGCTCACTGTTAAACCCTGTGAATAAAAAGCATTTGGAATAATATCATGAGTGCCCATTTACTTATAAAGCAAATTAAATAGATCATGTGTAGGATAAAGTATACTTCAAAGTTAACATGAAGGAATATGTAGTGACTTAAATCATACAACCTTTATGTTATCAAATGTTAAGATTCCTTTCTTTTCTTAAATTTTATTTTAAAGAGAGTAAACCTAAACAGAACAAAACAGAACAAAGAAGATCAGAAGAAAAGAATGTAAGTAACTCAGATTTCAAAGCAAGACAACAGGAGATCACTGGCTATCATGTTGTCTCTTGTTTTCTTCTAAATAGTTGTCCATATCTTCACACACATGCACGCATACAAAACAAAATGGTATTAAACTGATCAGAACAGAATGATGAAGACATTATAGGACTGCAAAACCAGAAAAGAGGGAAATCAACAATGGCTGCCATAATGTCTCTCAGTCTCTTCAAAATAGCTGCCCATACCTTCCTGTGCATTGAAATTAAACAATACAGAAGAGACTAAAATCACTCTGAACAAACAATAATAGTATTGCTGATTTCTCATCATAACAGTATGAAATCAGAACTGGATAACATAGTGTGTCTTTTTCTTCAGTTCCTAATAGAGGGGAAAAAACAAAACAAAATCCTAGAAAAATATGAAACAAAAAGGACAAATAAATAACAATAGCAAAGAGCCTACAGCACTGACAATACAGGCCTTCCAAGCAAGGTGGTAGGCGCGTAGCTAGGGTTCTTATTTTACATAATGATCTTCAAGGGTTCTTCAGATCACCACACAATAATACGGCACAGTTGTTCCAATCCTATGAATGTTAACTTTTTGTTCCAAGAACTTATAGAATTTGTAGCACAATCACCTAAGCTATCTTAAGTGTGTTTATAAAATTATATACATTTTTTCTTTTTCTTCCTTTTTCTTTTTCCCCATTTCCCTGAGATATTATTTTCCCCATTAAGCAGATCCTTATCCTTTCAGTGTACTTATTAAGTATTTTGTATTTTATGTACTCTTACCATTGCTTATACTAGGGAGAATATACAGTATTTAACATGTGAGTTTGATTTATTTCACTTATGAGTATGGTCTTGATTTGCATCCATTTACATATATGTATACACGAATGTGATCTTTCATTATAGCTGAGTAGTATTCCATTGTATAAAAATACCACATCTTTTTTATTCATTTCTCAGTTGATGGGCATTTAGGTTGTTTCCAAGATCTGGCTACGACAAATTGTGCTGCTATAAAAATGGTTGCACATATATCACTGTGGCATGATGTTTTCAGTTCTTCTGGGATATGCCCAGAAGTGAAATAGCTGGATATAATGGGAATTGCAATCCTAGCTTTTTGAGGAACCTCCAGATGACCTCCACAGTGGTTGCACCAGTCTGCACTCCCACCCACAGTGCAGAAGAGTTCCTTTTTCCCCAGAGTCTCTCCAGCATTTGTTGTTGGTTGTTTTCTTTATCCTGACCATTCTTTCTGGAGTGAGATGGAATCTCAATGTGGTTATAATTTGCATTTCTCTAGTGACCAATGATGATGAACATATTTTCATGTATTTATTTTCCATTTGTATTTCTTCATCTTAGAAATGTGTATTTGTCTCAGATGCCCATTTTTATTCGGTCTTTGAATTTCGGATATCTGATTTTTTTTTTAAAAAAAATCTTTGTATATTCTAGACAGAAGTCCATTGTCTGAAGGATAGTTCACTAAGATTTTTTTCGCACTTTATGGGTTTTCTTCTCACTATGCAGATTTCTTTTGACATGCAAAAACTCTTTAAGAGGACGTGATCCTAGTTATTGATTCTGTGAAGTATTTTGCATGCAGTGTAATTCTTGTTTGTGAATTCTATACCTAGCCCTATGTCTTCAAGATTTCTACATACTTTGTCTTCCAACAGATGTAGTGTTTCTTTTTGAATATTTATATCTTTGATCCATTTAGATTTAGTTTAGTACATGGTGATAGGTATAGATCTAGTTTTAGTTTTCAACATTCGGAGAGCCAATTTTTCCAGGACCATTTATTAAAGAGACTATCTTTCTTCCAGTGAACATGTTTGATCCCTTTATCAAAGATAAGGTGGCTGAGTGTGTTTGTAGCTGTAGTTGTATCTTCTAATCTATTCCATTAATCTTCAGGTCTGCTTTTATTCCAGTACCATGCTGATTTTATCACAGTAGCTTTGTAGTATAACTTTAAGTCAGGGATTGTGATGCCTTCTGCCTTGCCTTTGTTGCTTAAAATTTCCTTTGCTCTAGGTCTCTTCTGGTTCCAGATGAATTTTAGGAGTGATTTCTCTACATCTGTGAGGTATGCTAGTGGTATTTTCATTGGGATTGCATTAAATCTGTATAACATTTTTGGGAGAATGGCCATTTTCACAATGTTGGTTCTTCCTATCTATGAACAAGTGATGTCTTTCCATTTTCTGAGATCCTCTTCAATTTTTTCAGGGTATTAGAATTTTCCTGGAATATGTCTTTTATTTCTTTTGTTAGATTGATTACTAAGTGTTTTTGTGTGTGTGATGCTACTATGAAGTGTGTGGCTTGTCTTATTTCTTGCTCAGTGAGTTTGTTGTTTGTGTATAGCAATTCTATTGATGTTTGAGTGTGGACTTTATATCCAGCTACACTACTGAATTTATATTTACAAGTCTTTCAATGGAGTTTTGGGGGTGTTCTATATAGAGTATCAGGTCATCTGCAAATAATGATAATTGAACTTCCTCATTTCCTATCTTTACTCCTTTTATTTTTCTCTCTTGTCAGGCTGGTATTTCCAGCACTATATTGAATAGGAATAGTAATAATGGGCATCCTTGTCTTGTTCCTCATTTTAGGTAAAGGCTTTCTTTTTCTGGCTTTGTATGCTGCTGTGTGTTGATTTATCATAGATGGCTTTTATTGTATTGAGGTAAAGACCATGGATTGCAATTTTCTGTTAGGTTCGTAACATGAATAAATGTTGGACCTTATCAAAAGCTTTTTCTGCATTTATAGAAATGATCTTGTGATATTTATTTTTGGTTCTATTGATATGGTAGATTACATTTATTGATTTGCATATGTTGAACCATCCCTGCATTCTAAGGATGAATCTCACTTGGTTGTGCTGTATAATCTTGATTTGCTGTATTTTGTTTGCCAATATTTTATTAAGAATTTTTGCATCTATGTTCATTAGGGAGATTGCCCTGTCTTTCTCTTTTTTGTTGGACCTTTCTCAGGTTTTAGTATTAGAGTAATATTTGCTTCCAGGAATGAGTTAGGGGGAATTGCTTCTCTTTCGATCTCATTGAAGAGTTTGAGGAATGTAATCATTAATTCTTCTTTGAATTTCTTGTAAAATTCTGTCGTGAATCCATCTGGACCTGGGCTTTTCTTTGTTGATAAGGATTTAATTATATTTTCAATTTCATTAACTGATATTGGGTTATTCAGCAGTTTTACATCTTCTTAACTCAACTTTGGTAATTCATGTTTCTAGGAATGTGTCCATTTCTTTCGTGTTATCAAGTTATACGAGTAGAGGTTTTCAAAATAGGTATTTAAGATTGTCTGTGTTTCTTCAGGGTCTGTAATGATTTCAACCTTTTCATTCCTTATTGCATGAATTTGAGGGTTTTTTTTTTTACTTTTTTAAATAAGGTTGGCTAGGGGCTTATCAATTTTATTTATTCTTTCAAAGAACCAACTCTTTGACTCATTTATTCTTGGGTTGTATTCTTAGACTCTATTGCATTGATTTCTGCTCTGATCTTTATAATTTATTCCCTTCTTTTGGCTTTGGGCTTGACTTGCTCTTCTTTTCTAGATATTTAAGGTGTAGATTAGGTTGTTTATTTGTGTTCATTCTGTTGTCCTGATGTGAGAATTTACCACAATAAATTTTCCTCTGAAGTCTGCTTTCATTGCATCCCACAGGTTCCAGTAAGTTTTATTTATATATTCATTTGCTTGTAGATATTGTTTAATTTCTTTAGTTTCCTCTGTGACTCACTGACTGCTCAGGAGTGTATTATTCAATTTCCATGTGTTTGTGGGCTTTTTTCAGTTTCTTCTGTCATTTATTTTTAATTTCATGGCACTTTGATCCGATAACATGCATGGGATAGTTTCAATTCTTTTGTATTTACTTAAGCATGTTCTGTGGGCTAGTATATGGTCTATTTTAGAGAATTTTCCATGTGCTGCTGAGAAGAATGGATACTCTGATGTTGTTCAGCGGAGCACTCTGTATACATCCACCAAGTCCATTTGATCACAGGTGTGATTCAGTCCTGTTATTTCTTTGCTGATTTTCTATCTAATTGATTTGTCCCTTTGTATCAATGGCATGTTAAGGTCTTCTGTTATAATTGTGCTATGGCTTATTTGTTTTTCCATTTCTGTTAATATTTGTTTTGTATAGCTGGGTGCTTGTGAAGTTGTTACATATATATTTAAGACTGTTATCTCTTCTTCTTCTTGAATTTTTCCCCTAACTGGTATGTAGTGGTCTTCTTTATCTCTTTGGATCATTCTTGAAGTTCACATTGTCTGCAAACAGAATAGCTGCTCCTGCTTTTTTTGGGAATCCTGTTGCATGAAGTATTGTTTCCATTCTTTGATTTTTGGTCTATGAGTTTCCTTTTGGGTTAAATGGCTTTCTTGTATACAGCATATGGTTACATGTTGTTTCTTGATCTATTCTGCCAGTCTGTTTCTTTTAATTAGTGAATTGAAGCCATTTAGATCAGTGGTTATAACTGTTATAGATTGGTTTACTTTTGACATGTTATCTTTCTGCTGTTGATTCTTTACGTTTCCACTCTAATTGTTTGCCTTGTTTAGTGGTTTTTTTCCTATGTCTATCTTGAGTGTCTTTCATTATTTTTTGTAGAGTTGGTTTGGTGGTCATGAAGTTCTTTAGCTGTTCTTTTCATGGAAGTATCTTATTTCTCCATTCATTTTAAAGGACAGTTTTGCAGGGTACATCAGTCTGTGGTGGAAGTCATTTTCCTTTAGCACCTAAAATACTTCTCTCCGTGCTCTTCTTGACTTCATTGTTTGTATTGAGAAGTCTGTTGTGCTTCTGATTGGCTTTCCTTTATAGGTGATCTGTCTAGCAGCTTTTAATATTCTGTTCTTATGTTGGATTTCTGGGATGTTGATTATTATATGTCTGAATGTAGTTTTATTTTGGTTATAGTTATTTGGAGTTCTATATGCTTCACTGATCTGTATGTCAGTTTCTATTCTCCTGTTTGGGAAATTCTCAGCTATTACTTCTGTAAATAGTCTCTTGATATCATTTGTGTTTTCACCTTCTTTTTATTTTATTTATGTTGTGTTTCTTTGCATCATCATCCCTGTTATTTTAAAAATATCTTTCCTGTTCACTAGCTGAAATCTTGTCCTCGAGGTCTGAAATTCTACCTTCACTTTTGTTGAGGAGGTTTTGCCAACTTTTGATGGAATTTTTGATTTCCTGTGTTTTTCTTTGAATCTTTTTCATGCATTCTGTTTGTTTCTTATTTTGCTCATGCAGGGTTTCCATCTTTTTGCATTGTTCCTCTAAATTTTTAACTATGTCTTCTTTAGATATGTTCAGCATTTCTTTCATTACATTTACCTGTGAGAGTATTTCTCATTTGAGTTCTTTTATAGCTTCCTGGAATTGTTTCTTTACTTCAGTTGTTATCATTTCAGGGATTTTACGTGTATGGCTTACATTTTCTTCTATGTCCATGTCTGCTATGCTTGCTTGAGTTGGGCTCGAAGTTGGAGATTTCACTTTACTCTTTCATTTTTGTCATTTCCCCATATTTTCTGGTTATGAGCAATGTTCCAAAGCTTTCCCTGTGCACTGGAAATCACCCAGCCCACTTTTGGCTCCCAGGGCAGACTGCAGGCAACAGCTAGCTGCTTGAAGATTGCTGGGCATGGCCCAGTTAGGCCCGTGGGGACCTCACTTACATCCTCTGGTGATTTGAGATGCTGGGTGTGGTCTTACTGGGTTGGAGTGATGTTCCAAAGCTTTCCCCATGTGCTGGGAATCAACTCACGCCTGTTCGGCTCCTAGGACTGAATTCAGGCCTCTGATAGCTGCTTGGAGGTGGCTGGGCATGGCCCAGTTGGGCCTTCAGGGAACTCCTGTGAGTTCCTTGGTGATTTGGGATGCTGCTTGTGGTCTTACTGGGTGGGAGCAATGTTCCAAAGCTTCCCCCACCATCTGGGAATCAACTCACACACATTCAGCTCCCAAGACTGAATGTCGGCCCCTGCTAACTGCTTGGAGATCACTGGACATGGCTCAGTTAGGCTTGTGGGGACCTCCCATGCATTCTCCGGTGATTTGGCTTTACCAACTGGAAGGGATGTTCCAAAGCTTCCCCCATGCACTGGGAATCAATTCATGCACGTTCAGCTGGAACCCCGGAATCAATTTAAAATGTTTACGTTTCATGGTCATTTTGACTTTAGAGAAGAGCATGAAGTCCCATCATGCCAGCTCCAGTGAATAAGGTACTTGGAGACATATAGTAATGTTTTCATTAGCCTGTCTCTCCTTTAGATGATACTAGTCAACAGCATTCCATGTATTTTGAATCACACTTCATAAAGGCACTGAGGAAATAGGATTGTCAGAACTCTTTCAGTAAGCAGTAAGAACAATGGCGTAAATATGTTAAAAGCAAAGGAGAGGATTGTAGGGAGATTAATGGCACTGTCTCTTATTATAATAAATTTTTTATTTCAAAACATAACATATATTTTGGTCACCCTTTGAAATTGACAGATAAAACTGTGTATATTTAAAATTCACAATATGGTGATTTGATATGCACACACATTGTAAAATAGCTGTGTCCCACTTAGCTCATTGTTCCCAGGGTGAGAATGATGAGAGAGGATGGAAAAAAAATGACTAGAATCAGAATACAGAAAACTGAGACTCTGTGGAGCTCTCTCTCCTGTTGGGAATTACAAAGAAGCAGGGGGAGGGAAAGGGGAAGTAAGAGGAAGGAGAGAGAGAGCACCGAGGGCTGCAGTGCCTTTATTTATACACTTAGGAGATTATTAAATGAAACCTCTCTGCCTAAGAGTTTATCCAGCTCCCAGCGTCCTTGAGACTAGTGCAGCTTATCCATGTGACTTGCTCCAGGAGTTCTCTGTTCTTGAGACTAGCCTTGCTCCAGCCTCTCACATGATTGATTGATCTTCAGCTTCAGCTGCTCCCCAATTAAAGTGATTACTATATTCAATCTAATTAGCATAACCATGCTTTATGTAATTATTTATGTATTAACTAGTTATTTTTTGTGAGAATGCAGAATATCTGTTCTCCTAGAAAGGTACAAATATGTAATATAGGACTAACCATAGCTACCATGCTATAAATTAGATTCTCAAACCGATCCATTTTGTAACTAAAAGTTGATGAACTTCGAGTTCATCTTTCTCAAATCTTTGCAACTGGCATTCTACTTTCTGTTTCTATGAGTTCTGTATGTATGTTTTTGCAAATGATAAGATTTTCTTTATTTTATGGCTGAAAAATATTTTATTATATAATATACTATTTTCTTTATTGATTCATCCACCAACAGATACTTAAATTTTATCCATATTTTACTATTATGACTAGTACTTCAATGACTATGAAAGTCTAGATATATTTCTGGTACTGATTTTATTTTCTTCAGATGAATACTCAGGGGTGGAGCTGTTGGATCATATTTAATTTTGAGGAAATTTATACTGATTCCCATACTGGCTTTATCAGTATGCATTATCACTGACAATGTACAAAGGCCCCCTTTTCTCCACTTTCTCATCAAAATTTATTTCTTCTTTTGATCATGACTACGTTAATAAGTGTGAAAAGACAATTCATTATGGTTTTGATTTGCATTTGATTAGTGATGATACTTCCATACACCTGTTGGCAATTTGTATATCCCCTTTGGGAAAAATCTATCCACAATTTTGCTCATCATTAACTGGAGTATTTGACTTGTGAATTGTCCATTATTTCCTTTTCTGTTCAGCATTGTCTTGGAATGTAGCTTCACTTGTTTTTACTTTTCTTATATCCAAAAGCATCATTGTCAAATCCAGTATCAAATAGCTTATCTCCTGAGTTTCCATATAGAAGTTGGTTTCAGATCTTATATCTAAGTCTTTAATCAATTTAAAGATAATTTGTATAAGTGATGTTAAGATACGGGCCCAGATTTTCTTTTTTGTTTTCATGTGGAAATTCAGTGTTTTCAACACTGTTTACTGAAGAGACTATCCTCACTTAGTGCTGTATCCTTGGTATGCTTCTCAAAGAGAAGTAGGTCCCATAACCATAGACTTATGCCTGGGCTGTTTACTCTGTTCCATTACTTTATGGATATGTACAATAATAATGTATACTTGAATTATTGGCATTTTATAATGTATTTTGAAATCAAGCCTTTTGAGGACTCCATTTTTATTTCTTTTAGTCATGATCATTTTGGTTCCACTTTGCAAATAGTTCTAGATGAATTTTCAGTCTTTTTTCTACTTGTGTGAATTGTGTCATTAAAGTTTTCAAGCTGTAGATTTCTTAGTGTGATTATTTATATTTTGCTCTTCGTGATTTTGTAAAATTTTATTTTACCTTAGTAGTACATTCTGTTTACATAATGTGTACATTCTTTGTGGGAAGTTGGTACATATACACAGCACATGATAATTCCCTTTTTCATGTCCTTTCCCTTTCCTCCCTCTACCCATCTCTTGATCTCCTTCCTTTTTGTACCTGTTTGCAGTAAGTACATAATGTTTACATTCTTTGCACTGAGTTTGTACATGTGCATAATGCATCCTAATTTCTATTTTTATTCCCTACCTCTGTATTTCCCTCCCTCCGCTTCCTTCTAGGTCTTGAACCCCCTTCCCCTCTGAGAAAGTTCTGTCTCGCTACTTCCTATTATTTATCTTTTATCTTGCTTTTTAATTTTCCTGTGGGTTTCTCATATAAGAGAAACCATGGAATACTGAAGCTTGCATGACTAATTTGTTTCACTTAATGTTATGGTCTCAAGGTATGTCTATTTCCCTATGAAAGAAAGTCTGTCTTACTTTATAGCAGAGTAATACTCCATTGTCTACAAATATCACATTTTCTTTATCCATTCATCTGTTGATGAATATATAGGCCACTTATGGGCCAAGATACAGATATTGTGAATTATTCTATAAACATGGATATTCATGTGTCACTATATGATGATGTTTCTAACTCTCATAGGAACATACTTTGAAAACAAATATCTGAGTCAAATGGAATTTTTCGTTTCATTTTTAAAAGAATCTTCATGCTGATTTCCGTACAGGTTGTTTTGTATTATATTCCCACCAGCAGTATAGAAGGTTTCTTTTTTTCCCTGAAACCTCCTCAGCATTTTTTGTTACTTAATTTCTTGCCAATTCTTTCTGGGATAAGATGGAATCTTTCTGCTGCTTTCATTTGCATTTCTCTGATGGCTGTGATACTGACCGTTTCTTCACACAATTATTGGTCATTTATACTTCTTCTGTGAGGGACTATTCATTTCACTTGCATATTTTTCAATTGATTATTTGAGGGAATTTGATTTTTTTAGGTCTTTTCATAGTCCATATAGGAGCCTTCTACCTGAGGAATCTCTAAGAAAAATTTTTCCCATTCTTCAGATTGCTTCTTCAGTCTATTAGTTGTTTATTTTTCTGTGAAGAAGCTTTTAACTTTGGTGTGATCCCATCTGTTGATTCTCAGAACTATTTCCTGTTCAATTGATGTTCTGTCCAAAAAGTCCTTACCTACACTTGTGACTTTAAGAGTTTTACCTATTTTAACTTCTAGCAGGCCCAGTGTTCTGGTTTAACATTTAGTTCTTTGATCTTTTTTTAATTTTAATTTGTATATGGTGAGAGCTATAGGACTAATTTCAATCTGCATGCAGATAGTCACTTTTCTCAACGCCATTTATTAGAGTCTGTCTTTCCTCTGATATGTGTTTTTGGGCCCCTTTGTCAAATATCATGTAGTTGAGTGTACTTGGAGTTGCTTTTACATATACTCTTATGTTCCCTTAATTCTCATGTGTTTTTGTACCAGTACTGTGCTGTTTTTATCATAGTAGTTTTGTAATATAACCTCAGGTCTGTGATAGTGATATTTCCCACTTTGCTCTTTTTACATAGAAATGTTTTTGCGCAGCAATGTTTTGGATCTATTCTGGTTTCATATGAATGTTAAGAATTCTAGTTCTGTGAAGACTGTTGTTGCAACTTTTATAGGGTTTGCATGAAATCTGTATATCAATTTTGGATACATTGCCACTTTGACTATATTAGTTCTGACTATCCAGGAACAGGAAATATCTTTGCCTTTTTTGCTATCTTCTTCAGTTTCATTTTTCACAGTACCACAGTTTTTGTTTCAGAGGTCTTTCACTTCCTTGGTTAGGTTAATACCTAAGTATTTCATTTTTCTTAATGCTGTTGTGAATGAAGCTAAAAAGTAGCAGCAGAGCTATGTTTTCCAAGTATTCTGGAGCAAGATTCACATTAACTTTATATTTTCCATCTGAACTATTAATTAGAGTAAAGTTAAGAAGAGAAAGTTTTCATAGATGAATAATAAAGTTAAGAAGAGAAAGTTTTCATAGATGAATAATAGATTGAATCAAGGGAAGAGATAACTCCATGAGGAAAAATGTGGCAGTAGTCTATCTAGGTGTGTCATAACCTAGACATAGGAGATTTACACCTCCAGTGTAAAATATGGTGTGAATTATTGATAGCTATACATTAAAACTCAGAAAAATGGGGAGATTGTTAACTTTAGTCAAAACAAGGTTTAATCACCACAGTAATTACATGACTCCATTCTAAATAATGAGGTTAACAGTGAATACTGGTTTCATCAAAATGGTGATTAATGCAATATATAATGAACAGGAAATTATGTATATGGGATGGGAAGTAGAGGGTAAGACAGCAAATATTCTCCTATTTAACAGTAATGTTTATATAGTAAGTAGTAACAATAGTTTTTCAATAAATATAATTCTGAAATATTAAAAGATACTGAAACATATTGGTAGGCATCAATAGAACTGTATTATCTAGAAATCAGGAGATAAATTTCAGAAGACATACCACTTTCAAAATATTTTATAGTGATTGCTTTAAAGGAGTCAATCCTGAGAACTGAGAACTGAGACCAGTGTGGAATATAAGAAATGACTGATTTCATTACATCTTGTAGAGTCATTTGTCTCTCAATTGTGGATGCGTACTGATTTTAAAAAACTAAAATTTAATTTTAGAAAAGCAAAATCATATACATATTATTCTGCAAGGGATTTGAAATTACATGAGTATCTCATTTGAATACAGCTCCACTTGTAGCTCCCTGATGTCCTGGCACCACTTAATCTATGAGCACATTTCACATTCCAGGTGGGAGGCTCACCAGCCTCTCATAACAACTACATGAGCAAGTTCTTTACATTTCCCTTTTGAGTTGAAGAAACATGGACTCTGAAACAGAGATTAAAAAAACAACATTCATTAATTTCTTGGAGCTCAGTGTAGGTCTGTGACATAATTCTGGCCAAAGCAACATGAGTAAAAAAGTGTGCAGGAAGCTCATTATTCTGCCAGGAATAACAGCAGACAGCAGCTTTCTTGGAGCTAGGAAAATACTAGACACACAGAGACAATAAGTCTAGTAAAAGCCTGGAGCTCTGATCTTTTCAGTGAGCCACCAATTCACAATGGACTGGCTACCTTCAAACTTCTTAAGTGAGGAAAATAAAAGTGCTTTGGAGAATGCAAGCCACCCTAGTAAGATTTACTATTGCACACACCTGAATGCAGCTCAGCTGACACAGGTTTCAAAGCTTCTTCCCAGATCCTGCTGCTTCACAGATGCCAATTAAAGGTGTCAAAAAAGCAGAGGACAGCTCCCAGGACAAATCTCCTTGTCACTGTTCTCTCATATTTCTCTCTGAAGGTGTATGGATGGGGGAGTTTCCAGAAAAAGTGTTGATGGATTGCAATGTCACAGAGGCAGCCAACCTCCTGAGATATGAGTCATAATTTATGTGACTTGTTGGGCTAAATAATAAAACCTTTCCTTCTGAAACCTGTTGATAAAATTGCCAAAAGTGACAAAATTGCCTGAGGATACTCAGAGCCCAGAGCAAGGCAAAAATTACATTGGACTTATTTCACTGTTTTTGATATTTTTAAGTTAATTTATTTCAGTGTAGCAAAAATGTAATATGTTGGAATCTCATCTTAATGTGACAGTATTTGTTGAATCACTTTTGGGGAGGTGAATAGGTCATAAAGATAGAAGCTTCATGAATGGGGATTAGTGTCCCTTTAGAGAACTTCAGAGAATTCCCTCAACCTTTCCACAATGTAGGGTATAGCAAAACGATTCCATCTATGAATAGTAAGAAGTCTTCACCAAACACTTAATCAGCCAGGTCCTTAGTATTAGACTTCCAAGCCTCTGGAACAGTGAAAAACTAATTGCTGTTCTTTATACACCACTTGTTCTATGGGACTTTCCTATAGCAGCCCACACACACACTGAGTCATAATATTAAAGGTTAAGAAAAAAAATCACACACTCCCTACTCTATAAGGACTATTCTTATTTTTGAGTTTTGAATTTAAGTAGAGTCCATATATTCATATATTATTACTATTCCCATGTATAATTACTGTGTATATATATATTTGTGTGTGTAATTCATTTTCCCTTTTACTGAACATTATTACACTAAATTGAAAAGTTTTCATTCACAATCCCCAGAATTTTCACTTTAGTAATTCATTCCTTGAATAAATTCCTATTATGTGACAGAAACTAACATGAAAACAACAAACTGAATAACATTCTATCAAGTATCTGTGTCATGATTCATTTGACCCTTCTACTAAGACTATACCTTCAGTTCATTTCTAATTTTTCATCATCAAGATGACTCGGTGACCACCTTCATAACTATATATTTTGCTGTCACAATTATTTCTGACTTTTTCTAGTGAGATTACTAGACCAAGACTATGATATTTTGTGTCTTACAAAGTATAGGATTATTAACATATTCAGTGATGGACTCAGCATCTCTGCCAAAGTTGCATTATGCTTTGTTCTTCAGATCCGTGTCTTCTGAATTAATATCTCAAGTTGGTGCCTTTGGTTGGTGAAGCCAAGTTAAATGTTTCTGCTCTAGTAGCAAGTAAGACTCAGGAGGAAGTGGGTATCTAATTTTTACCTTGGGACACCAAGGTGTATGAGGAGAATTCCTATCATGAAAATCTGTTGAAAAAATATGAGACAACCAAAGCTCATGCTATCTTGTCACATAAGTGAATCATTTGAGCCATTTCATCAAGGTGACCCTACAACTTGGCTTCAGCTTGTGGTACTTCATTGGAACCATTCTTTTAAAGTTTACTTTATAGCTGTCTCCTCCCCCAAAATTAATTTTTCTAGTGTCTTTTCTGTAATTGTCTAAGTTTTAGCTCTTGATTGCCAATATCCCTTATTTAACTTTGATAATTCTTCTTCCTCCTTGAAACATTAAGGTTTTTAGATTCCATAATATTATATTCTACTGGATTTATATATTTTTAGACAATTCTTTTGGGAGCTTCTTTTTGGTCTCCCTCTACTGATCCCTAAATATTGGTATTCCCTGAGTATTTACATACAACTTATATATCCTCCCAATTAGACTATTTCTAAAGCAGTATTGATCTCCATCATGGGTTTAACTACTACTCTGAGCTGTCAATCTAAAAAGAAACCTTTCTACGTATGTCAAACATTAAAGATTTAAATATAGGAAACAAACTTTGGAAGAGCTGAGGGTAACAGCACCCAGGAAAGCCACCATTGATAGTCTCAGTGTTAATTCCAACACTTTTTCTTTGTACTGAGAATCAAACTCAGGACCTCATGCTTGCTGTAGAGATGCTGCATCACTGAGCTAAATCCCTAGCCCAACTATTTTTAACTAGGCAGGAAGTTCTAGAAAGTTCAGATGAAAACTTCTTTAAAACTTTCATTTGTAGCTACCCCTGCCTGCAATTGGCTCTAAAAACAACAACCAATTCTCTCTTCCCTTCCAAATCTCTAGTAAACTCTACCAAATAGTTGAACAATAAACTTTCCAGAGCAAGTTTTCTCATGAAATTTGATGTTCACTACTATTGAACTCCTCTAGATAATATGTTAATTTCTAAGCCCATCTCCAGCGACCTAAGTGAAACATGCACCTTAGTCTCTGCTAACCAGTACATTCAACCCTCCTAATCCCAATGTAATGACCGAACTTAGTCATGGCTCTACTTCCATAAGAAGTAAAACACAGATCCCTGCTGAAATCGAAGGTCATTGATTCTAGTTGAAATCTCTAGGAAATGAGAAAGCGGGAAAAAGGGAAGCCTTAGATGGATGGCCAATATCCATCTCTGGCTTCATTGTCTCCATGTTCTTCTGTTAAGTCGTGGTTGTCTTATCATATCTAACAATGCTTCCTCAAATTCATCTTTGTTATTATAGCCAAAATCATTTGTGTAACATGTACATCTGCCCATGTCACTGTTGTATAAATCTATAAATGCCGCTCCTCTACCCTGGTCTACATAAAATCTGTGATTTAGCCCCATGTACCTCAAGTTCATCTCCTTCCAATGCCTTCTTTTTCTTTGAAGTTTCAGTCACATTCAAGGCACACGTTTGGCACTGTATGTCCAGCACAGTGTCTGGATATTCTGTCAATGGTTATTCAGTTAATAAATGAACAAATAAGGTGAGACAAGATCATGTATTTACACTCCAAAATAAAACTAAGGTAGCCTTGTGATGCTCTTGTAATTTGCTTCCTTCTCATCCTGTGTGGGACTCATCACACAGAAGGTGTTCAAAGATACTTGTTAATGAGCAAAATTAGCACATTCATTTTACCACCCAAGAAAGGCCTCTATTGAGTTTCGATTCTTGGCAACTTAAAACGATTTTCTGTGGATTACATTGGCCCGTTGTAGAATAAAGAGTGGTGAAAGAATTCATTAGCTTATTAAAATACAATGAAACAGACTTAATTAAAATATTTAGGCAATTTCTGGATCACATAAAATGAATAAATTCGAAGTGCTAGACACACCCTCAGCCAGTTGGCTGGCTGCGGTGGACCCATGCTTCCTGCTGTCTCAGAACACAGCAACTATCTGGTTCTAAAACTTTCTCTAGCCATCTTCATGAAAGAATTTGCTTTAATGAACTCTGTTCTTAACATCAAACTCAAAAAGAAGGGTGATATAAATCATGTCAGGGAATTTCTCTGAAAATTTGTATAGAGAAAATTGGAGTTCCCTTTCCCTGTCCTTGTTACCCTTAGTTGGTTTTGGTCCTAGCTGACCCTGTGCTCACTGTACTGCATTATATATCCCATTTAATTATACACATATAATCACCCTCCTTCTCTGGATAGAACTGATGTAGAATGATGTGACCAGGGTCTCACAGACAGTTGATAGACTAAACAAAGATGGTTTTAACCAGACTCTACTTTCAATTACCATGCAAATCTGAATAGCAAGAGAATTCTTTCTATGATCTTTATAACATTTAGGCCCACTAAAGCTAGAATGAGAGATTCAGCCTACCTGTTGATCCCTTTACCTGAATACAACAGACAATTCTTACATTTGTTAGAGTTCATTATATGAATATGGGAGGAACAAGACACAGTTCAGTCCATAGCATATGCAGGCATCTTTCTCTCTTTCCCCCTTGACATGGTCCAAAAACCTTCAATAGACATTTGAAGGAAAAAATATAGACGAAATAGATCTAAGCAGAATAGATGGGAACCAAAGTTCGTATCTGAGACAACCTCCATAAATCATCAAAAAGTGCAGAGACAAAATTGTAGCTGCCTGAATTTCTGTCTAAAGGCCTGAGGGGGAAAATGTGTGTGGAGAAATAATAGAGATAATGTCATAGATGTTCAGTGAAGAGAGACATGTAAGGATGGCAGAGAGAAAAATCTATCAAGGTGAAAAGTGAGCAAGGTTTTATTCTGCCAGGAGCAGTGAATAAAAGCAGACTTGCAGAGAGAACTCCTGCCTGTTCAGGAAGAATTTCTGTACTCCCTTAACTCAGGAGCCCAGACGTGATGCTACTACATTTGTACCCCTACCCTTCCCCCAGAGTCTCTGCACTTCTCAGTAACTCCTTCACAGAAAGGGCAAAGAAAGGAGGGAAAGAATGGGAAGAAGAATGAAACTCCAATTCTCTGTAACATAGACATACGTAGGCACGGCTCTAAATGTGAATTTCACCACTTTGTGTTTTTAACATGTAGATCAAATGTAAAAGAAAAGGTTTCCTTCTTGTGACCCTCAGATCTTTGCTTGATGAGCTCCAGGAAAGAATTCACATTAACTGTTACTAATATTCTTGACCTTACATGTCTTTGGCCCATTGAGTTCTTCAGAACACCAACATCCAGGGAAGGATGTGAGTTTCTCTAGGAATTATCTGAGGGTTTAACATCCTAGCTCCCTTCTGGCAGCTTAGGCTCATGGAAAGATTGGCCTCATCTATAGTTCATTTTTCATTTGTTTTAAGTCAGAGATACATCTGTATGATAAAAAATTAAATATCACCCATATTTTCATACATCCTCTCTCCAGAAATAACTTGGAGAAATGTGGCTGCTACTGATAAAAGAATCTTCTGTGATTCTCCCTGAATCTGACTCAGTTTCTTCACATGATTTCTGCTTGAGAAGAAAAGTCAGAGAAATATGATTGAGTGGGGGCATTAAGAAGACAAAATTCCTGAGTTCCTCAGTGTCTCCTCTCTGGGAAAAGTTAGCTCTAAAGCTTGTGAGCAAGTCAAAAATTGCATAAACTATTCTTGAAATTCCTTTGAAAATTCACTCCCTTATTGATACACAATCTCTTAGTAAGTCCAAAGGAGCAAACCACTGACTCTGAAGTTAAGGTCCTGTTGAAGAGTTTGGTCTGTGTTTAGAGACCATACCATGAGTACTGCAAATCACTAGAAGCCCCTTCACACACAGTAGCGTGCTCATTTCTATGAGGTACTTGGAGAATGAGGAAAAAGCAGATTGACACTTCTCATTCATTATCCCTCCCGGGCATATGCTTACTGATTGCAGGAGACAACAAAATCAACAGCTCTACAAAACTATGTCTCTCCTATGTTCCACTTTCATTGCTTTTCATTTTGAATGCTGAGTTTGGCTGAATTTTTTTGTTGTTATTGTTTGTACTGGGGATAAAACTCACAACTGTGTACTTGCAAGGCAGGCACTTATGCCACTGAACTAAATGCCCAGCCAAACTTAGGAGGCCTTTTTTTTTTTTAATCGGTACCGGGGATCGAACTCATAACCACATGCTTGCAAGACAAGCATTTATACTGCTGAGCTAAATCTCCAGGCCCTGGCTGAATATTTAAAGCTTCCTTATAAACTTAAAAGAAGTGACTACACTCCTTCACAACCATCAACCCCAGACTTGTGAATACAGCTCAGGTATTTTATAGTACTTCCCTTATCCCCTGCATAGTAATGTGTCTATCCAGTTCTCCATGAATCTTTCTCCTTCATATTACAGTGTATGGAGCTGTGCTTAGTCTTCACTGGTTTTTAATTAATTGAGAGAAGTAGAGGTTTAATTATTTCTGATAAACAAGCTATATCTTCCTTCATGAGAAATTCACCACTTCTAAGAACGAACATTACTATCACCAGGTCATTTTAACCAAGTATAAGACAAAATATGTCTAATTAAAATATATTCAATCAAAATAAAAGTAAAAAATAAGATAAAATATATTCAGTGTATGTTTTCTTTTATTGCCAAAGATAAAATCATCTTTGAATAATATTCTAGAAAAAAATTATCGTACAGTGGTACTTGGTTTCGTTTATTTTCCTCCCAATGTGAGGGAATGAATGACAAACAGAGTTTGAGAAATTTCCTACACAGATGAAAAAGGGCTGTTGTGAGTCATGAGTATGAAATGTCAGAAGAAAAACTGTGTTTTGGCAAAAGTACATTGTATTTTAGGCTAGACTTGATGGCTAACAGTAAATCTCACTTGGACTAACAACTTAAACAAAAACCTAACCAGAAGCTATGCTCTGTGACAATGTTTCCCCTAGTTTGTTCTTTGGAACACTAGTCTGCAAAAAATTTGTAGTTGTGAAGCCATGTAATGTTGGCAAGCATTTTCATTTTTGAAGAGTTTCACTGAGGATAGCACTTCTCGGGCTGGTAGAATGATCATATCTTTGGTGTGTTTTCAGAAACAAACTATAAACTGCGCAGTGGCTCCCATCTGTAATCCCAGCTCTCAGGAGGCAAGAGGATCCATCATAAGTTTGAGACCAGCCTGGGCTACAAAGTGAGCTCAAGGCCAGCCCGAACTGCATAATAAGACCCTGTATCAAAAAGACAAAAAAAGCAAAGTATGATGTCCAACTTCCAAAGTAAATGGCCACAAAACCTTTTTCACAAAATAGCTCATGGGACTATGTTCCATGAAGAAACCTTTGAAAAACAGTGCTCCATCAAATATATTTTGATGAATCAGAATAGCAGTGTCCCAAGGATAATGGGATTTGTGAGAAGAATAGTTGCTAACAATAACTTTTTCTCAGATATATTTACAGAGACAGGCCCCATCACCGTGACCTGCATGAGAAAGCAGTACATGCATGTGGGAGGTTGAAATCTGTATCAAAGGGATACTGATGAACATGTCTTGCCATGGGGAAGAAAATATCAGAAACCAATGTTCAAAAGCCCAAGCGAATTCTGGAAATGGACTAAAAACAAAAGACAGAAAATGTGTTATATTTACACAGCCACAATAAAAAACAAACTTCATCACTTATGAGAAAATGAATAAATCTGGAATATATAATATTGAGCAAAATTAGCTGTACTCAAACACATTTTCTCCCTAATATGTAAATGCTTTAAAAAGATAAGAAAATTGGAGACTTTTATTAGACAAGAAAAAGGGAGGAGGGGTAAGGGCAGGTAATCAGGGACATAGATATTAACAAAATATATGATAGACATTGAAAGTTTTAGCTCATGAGCAGTTGACACTGTTGCATTTGGGCCTATAGCATGACAGCACATATTGACAGAAGCACATGGTAGAACAAACCCACTCATCTCGTGGGCACGAACTGAAAAACAGAAGAGGAAAGACTGTAATTTCAAGGGCATATCCCACATGACCTGAAGCCCTACTACTAAGTCCAACATTTAAAGGTTCTACATCCTTCCAAAAATGCTACTCCAGGGAACAACACTTTAACACAAGGACCCTTGGGAGACACTTAAAATCAAAATGCAGTCAATGTGGGAGTTGTATGGAAGGTCCTGTGAAGCACACCCACTGCAGAATTCCTAACACGGAAGCTCTAACTCTGGCTAAACCTCTTTTGTCATTTACCCAGCAACTTCCACCAGCAGTCAACTCCCACAGCCTTTTTCTATAGAGATACCTGCACCAGAAGGCACACTTCTTGGGTGGGACAGGAAAACTGGACCAAGCTACCTACTGTCGTTTTCACTAAACCCTTGAAAAACTTGACATCGTAAGTGTCAACATGTAGGTATTCCACTTTTCCCCTCCTTGAACCACTTTCTCTTTTCTGTCCTTTTCCCCTGAAAGTATTCCTGTATAAAAGCAAGTTATCAAGATGGGGAAAAGAAATATTCCAGTCTTCTCTTCTTGAAAGCACTATATATAAGGTGAGTCTATTGGAGTCCTTCTCTTTACTTACAGAGGGGAGAAAGAAAATTGGCCCCAAGTCCAGAGAACTGTAACGACTTTCTTCCTTCCAACCTTTTTCTGAGACCAGAAATCAGGGGTGAATACTAATAACTGGATGGATTTTACTACATCTTAGTGAACTGAACCTATAAAGAAGTTTCTGACCCCAAAATTGGACTTTTCATTTGCAGCTCTCTTTAGAATATAGAGGTAGTTAGCAACCTTGGCTTTCAGGTTTGCTTAGGCACAAATAAATTACACCAGAAGTTCCACCTGATTTAAACATAAATAACATGCAGCCAGTCACATAAAAGAGGTACATTCAATTTAAAGTAACGTTCTTTACACCTGATCTCTTTTTCCTCCTAAGACATTTCAGAATGTTTTCTGATACTTAACGAAGAATCTTCCATTGCCAAAGAAACTCTTTATGCGACTAAACTAAACCAAGGAGAGCAAGTAGGTTGTGTGTCATCTGTCAAATTGTACAATTTTTACTAGCTATTAGTAAACTACTGATAGTCACAAGACTAATTGAGTTCCATTTTGTTTATGGATAGTGTGGAATAACACTTAGGAGACTGAAACTTAGCAGAAGACAGGTTTCTTTCTTGGGTCTTCTATATAATATCTTAATGATGAATATAATTGACAGATGTCTCCTATTCTCTGTTTGTCCATATGAAAAATAAATGTCAGAACAGCACTTATTGAGCTTTTATGAGTTTTAAATGTATGTAAAATATTTATTAAATTCCAAGTGTACTCTTACTGGATACTAAAAATATAGTGATGTTCTTTACTTATAAGGACTTTATAGATTAACCATGCAACAACTCTATGTCTGAAATTATATTTCTGATATATAAATTTCTCCAAAATCTGTACACTCTTTTGATGATGTATTATGTTCTGCACTATTCCAGGTGAAGTAAGTAAGTTCCTCTGTGGATTCCCACTGACCTCATGGAAAATCAGAAGACTGTCACAGAATTTATTTTTCAGGGACTGTGGGGAAATCAGAAAATAGAGCTACTGTTTTTTTCCTGTTCTTGCTTTGTTACCTGGCCATCCTCATGGGAAATGTCACCATGTTACTCACGATCACCTACAGCCACCCAGTCGAGCAACCCATGTGCTACTTGCTGTGCCACCTGTCCCTCAGGGACCCCTGCTACACCTCCAGTGTGGTTCCCAGGCTCATCAGGGACTTGGCTGCTGCAAGAAAAAACATCCCCTACAACGACCGTATGACCCAGCTCTTCGCTGCCCACCTATTGGCAGGTGTGGAAATACTCATCTTGGTGTGCCTGGCTCTTCACCGCTACATGGCCATCATCAAACCGCTGCACTACATGGTCATCATGAACCGAAAGAGGTGCAGCATGCTGATTGCCATGGCCTGGGGCCCTAGGTTTTGGCACTCGATTGCACTGCTTCTCATGGTACTCGGTCTGCCTTTCTGTGGTCCTAACCAGGTAGGTCACTAACTATGTAACATGAAGCCGCTTTTGAAACTAGCTTGCAAAGATATCCGTGTTGTTAGTATCTTAGTGATTGCTAATTCGAGGGGGATGGTTGTTGTCATTTTTCTTGTGCTGGTGGCTTCTTATATATACTCATTTTGTATCATCTTAGGTCAAAGTTATCTGCAGGATGCCACAAAGCTCTGTCCACCTGTGTAATTCTCACGTAATGGTTATAGTCTTATTTTTGTGCCCTGTATTGTACCTACATGCTATCTGCAGGGGACCAGAACAAGGGCAAGGAGACCTCTGTGTTTTACACTGTGATTGCGCCCATGCTGAATCCTCTCATCTATATGCTGAGAAATACAGAGATGAAAGTTGCCATGCACAAGGAATGGTCTCGAATGTCACATTCAAAATTGTCGTAAATAGGGGAACATTCATTATGCTTTTATTCCTGTAAGACCATGGGGACAATCTATGCTTTCTCCAAGGCATTTATAACTGACTTCTTATGTGACTGCTGCTGAAATTGCAAACTGTACTTTTAAATAGCTCAGATAATTCCACATGTGACTGGGCCAGTTTGAAGAATGTGAAAAATGACCTTCTAAAGCACCCTTTACTTCATATTCTCTTTTCCCATGATAAAAGAATTCACATGAAATCCTATTTTGATTGAGATACAGTCCAGGCTTTCCACTTGTTAATCTTTCAAATCTGGTTATGTGTAAATTGTTCATCTCAGAATTCATCATATTGGAATTATGTCATTTCAACAATTAGATTTCATGTCAGGAATAACTTGTTATCATACTGATTCTTTCTGGTTTTATATCTGTTTTGGCAGTTTTCATTAATTGTATGAATTTTCACACAAGTAATGGTAGTAGGTAATACTATGTTTCATAAAAACAGAAGGGTTAGGCTAAATATGTTATTTTGTTTTGGATGATACTGCAGGTTAACTGAACTGTATCCCAGTTCTTTGTATTATTATTATTACTATTATTAATTCTTTACATTTTTAACACTGGCGATTTAACCCAGGGCCTCACTGAGCTTCACCCACAGCCTGTATGTAATTTTTATCATTTATTTTTTTTTAATTTTGAGATAATGTCTCACTAAAGCACTTTGCCCAGGCCCCTTGGTTCAAATTTGGGTCCTCCTGTCTCAGCCTCCCAGAATTCTGGGATTGGAGCTCTGTGCCTCCAATCCCAACTACTCTGGAACATATGACGTTTTAATAGTAGATAAGGAAAAGTGAATTTCATTTCCTATTGATTATTCTTTTCCTGCATCTCCTTTTGTGTGGCTTTATGGTAAAGTCCTCCACACATCTAGGGCTTTGGTCCTGTTCTCTCCTGTCTGGGGGTGTCCCTGCTGCTATGCTCACACACTGGGTGCTGCGTTCTTCAGGAAGATGCCGGAGACTCATGGAGGGGCCGAAAGTATTTTGAATTCTTTCTCTTTTGTTACACTGTTACTCCTCTGTGCATTTACCACCTCTCAGAAGTCCAAGTAATATGCAGTATCTCAGCTCGTAAACTATAATTTTTACAACTTGAGTGAGCCATAAGTTTATGTGTTACATTTTTATTTTTGGATCATATCTTTCTTTTTCTGAGAATAGCTCTGCTCAACTTTGGGGGAAATAAAGAGTGAATTACATTCAAAGCTGCCGTTTTCTATTTGGTAGTATGTGCTGTTCTTAAATCTTTAGAATATTTCCATATGCAACTATCTTTGGCTGATCTTCTGATTCACTGATTTTCTGCATGAGAGCGGCACTGGTATTTGAGCTGTAGTTCTCCCCGTATCTCAGTGAACAACTTGCCCTGATCTGAGATCTAAGCCTCCGATCCCACGGCCTGGTGTTTTCCTATACTCAGTACTTATGTTTTCTCAGCAGAATGGCTGCTTCAGAATATCCTTGCTTGAGTTTTTCCTGGCTCAATGTAATCTCAGTACCAGAGGAAGAAGGTAAGGGTTGCAGAGTTTGTCTTTGGTGCTGAATCTCCTTTATCATGTGTGAACTCTAAGAAATTTTGAAACATCAATCTCATCACCTTCCTCCTTCTTTCTGCCTCCTTCCTCTTCCTTGGTCTGTCCCTCCTTGTCCTCCCCCCTTCCTCCTTTTTTTGCACCCCTTCCTTTTGCTTCTGATTCCCCATGTTACTGCTCCAGGCTTACTAATCACGTCTTTCTCCTCAATCTATGCAAAATTTGGAATATCAGGGGAGACACTGTCCATTCAAAATGAAAATTAGTCCTAACTACTTAGATATTGATTCAAACATTTATTTGATTCAAGTTTTTCCATGAAGCATTTGGATTTTTCTTTAAGTATAGACACAGTATGTACAAATATTCCCCTGCATGAAGTGTGTCCATGAGCTTGTGACCAGGAGGTCATGTGGATTTTCAGAATGAGTCAGAAAAGAATCTATCTAATCAGAATGAATGTTAGGTAACAAAACAAAACAAGAAAAAATAAAACCTTTATTATCCTGTTCTACTTTAATGACCACAAGGTTGTACTGAAAAATATATAGTGATTTTATACAATTAGAACACAAGTACAATCTGTTGATCTGAGATTAATGTTTTATTTGCTTGGTGTTCTGCCAGGATTCATTTTCTAGGCTACTCACAATGCCTAGTATTTGCAAAAATGTCTGTCAATTAAATGTGGAGACCTTGATCCAATGTCTTGTTCTGCATTTAAGCATAAACAACATATTTAAGAAATATTTAGTAATGTAGGCCAGAGATTTAACTCAGCAGTGTAAGCACCTGCTGTGCAAGTGCAAGGTCATGGGTTTGATCCCTGGTAACAATAATAACAAAAAAGTTGGTATAAGTCGATGGTATGAGAAATTCTATCCAATTACGTACAAAGTTGTTGGTAATTTAAATTTTAAACATTACTAAGTCTTTAAAAGGAATATTTTAACTGAATGGACATTCACTTATAGCACATCAAAATATTCTTTAATCCTATAACCGTCAGAAGTATCATACTGGACGTGGTTTGGAAGTCAAAGACGGAGCTCAAAGAAAGACTGAGGCCAAAAGCTGTGACGTAGTTTTATTTTACCTTCTGGGTGTAACACAGTGTCTTTATTCTTCAATTTTCTCTAACCCTAGGTGTAGGTCTGAATGTTCATAAGCTTCACGTAGGAACTTTCATTAGGTTATTTAGTTGGGAGTTCTCTGATCTGCTAATGAGGGCACACACAGCCATGAACTTCCCTTCAAAATTGCTCTCACTTATGTTGGGCTTCTCTCATTTGATATTAGCAATTTTCAATTTTCTCCTGATTTACTTTGTTATCCTTTCATTCTTCAAAAGTGCATTATTTGGCCAGGCTCACACCTCAGCAGCACAGCACCCGACTAGCAAGCATGAAGTCCTGAGTTCAATTCCCGGTATACTCCCCACCCCAAAAGAAAGTGTTTTATTCAGTCTCCGTGTGTTTGTGTATTTCCTCTGGTTTCTGCTGTCAATTTTCAGTGTCATTTTATTGTGAAAATGTTAGGATGCATGAGACAATTCACTCATTTTGCATTTATCATGATTTGATTTATGACCTAAAATGTGGTTTAAAAACACTTTTCTTTGAAAAATTGCAAAATATTTTTTTCGTCACCCTACTGAATCTTTCTTTCCAAAACAGACCACATTGATGATACTCATGGTTATGTGTCCTTTTCTCACAAACAGGTATGTTACAGAGATTTGGTGCCAAGATATTCACTGCATATATCTGCAGTTCCTAATGTTTCTCATTGTGTTCTTTGCTTTAGCAATTGTTTCTTCTCTTCTCAATAGTGTGGTCTGAGTTCCATTTTATCAGACAAAAGTGTAGCTACTTCTGATTACTCTCCAGCTGCTGCTCCTTTTCTGTCCTTTCACTTCCCTCTTTATACATGAGGTGTGTCTTTTGAGGCAACGTGAAGTGGGTCTTTTTTTATCCTGAGTTTCAAGCTGTCTTAATTACAGAGTTAAAAACCTTTATATTATGTGCAATTGAAGTGTATTCACTAAAGCTTGCCATGCTGCACACTGTTTGATTCTTTATTTCTCTCTCTCTCTCTCTCTCTCTCTCTCTCTCTCTCTCTCTCTCTCTCTCTCTCTCACTAACTAATCTACCTGTGAAATTTGTTCCTTCTTTTGCCTTTCTGGCAGTTGTTTCCAAATCTCTGTTTAGAATTCTCTTATGCTATGGATTGCTTCAGTCTTTCCTTATCTTGGAAGTCCTTTTGATTTTGAAGCATGTTTCTCCTCTTTTTATGACTAGACTTGCAGGATATAGTGATCTGCTTTGGCAATAAAATTATCTTCTTGGAATTTCTGGCAACGAGTACATACAAATATTTTTCTCCGTATTCTTTCATTTTTCAGCTACTTATCATCTATAGACTTCTTCCATATCACCACATTCTGTTTACTGAGTGAATTGAATCTGATTTCTAGGGCAATGCACAGTGCAAGTCAGCACCTCCCTGGAGGTTCCTGGGTCTTCATTATAACCGCCACCACCTTTTATCGTTGTGTCACCACCCACAGCCTCTTCACACATGAATATCACAAACAGGAGACACCGCGACCAGCGAGTCTGCCTGTTAGAACTGGCTGACGGGAGCACAGTTTCCACTATTTGTCTGCTTTTGTAGATTTTTTTTAAAAAAATTCATCACTTTTTGTAATATTTTTCTTTTGCTAAACGTTCTCTATGCCAGTATCTAACCTACTGGTTGCCAATTGAGGTAACTCTGTTCTTACCTTTTTCCCCTTATGTCATTATATTACTCATTTTTAAAAATTCTCTCAATTAAGTGTGTACTCAGAAGTAGAAAATAAATAAAAATTATGAAGAAGGTAAAATTAAGCAGAATTTAGAATGTATTAAACATCAGCAATTGTCAGTGAAGCCAACAAAATAGCGGCCAGTTTAAATTTAACTTTCATAGAGCATCACATTTGTCCATATAAACCTTGAAGTTAATGTGTAGAAAATGATTGATTATAAGATATGACAATATGTATTTCACAGTTTATAAAAAAACAAAATAAAGGTTTTGCTATTTTATTGCCCTCGGGACATAAAAAGCAGAGAGATTTATCTTAAAATTAAAATATTTTCTAAGAGGAATTCAAATACGGCATTTACATTATTCCTCTCACATATTTAGAGCTATATGATCCAAGTCATGATAAATAAATAATAAAGTAAATGACAGCCAGCAGGTCCAAAGTTTAACATGGATCAAAGTGCACCTATCAGTGAAGAAATGAAGCTCAGCGGTTTGCAGACCCGTGACGTTCCCTTATACATTTACATTCCGTGCAGGGAGGTGCTGCTCTTCTGATTATCAGTTTCCCTCTGAGGTGATAACTCTCTAGCTCAATCTCAGCTCCATGTTTGATTCCCATTTCCCATCACCTCGCCCCTCCCAATAGTTGTTTTTCCCCCACAGAATGTTTACTTTACAAATAAGCAAACCTCTAAGTTCCAGCTGCTCTGCAGCCTGTAAGAGATCCAGAGAAAATACACATCCAGGATAGGATTTTTTTTAAGGATGGAACTTCTCTGTGAATGTTTTATTGCTAGAAGTTCTTCAAATATCTACTATTATTTTTCCTTTTATGTTGGAGCCATGGAGGTCATGGAAATAAGAAAAACACACCAAAAATCATAGAAAAAGCAGATTTACAATACTTTCATCACTTTCTTATAACCTTAGACAGCCTGGAAGGGTCACTCAGAACATGTGTTAATGAGAGGGAAATAGTAGACTTTTCCGGAGATCCCAACACTGGACCTGCTCCAAGAAAATTCAGCACCCAGGAGATGTCCATGGTCCCAGACTCCAGATTAACACTTGAAGACTAAGCCTCCAGACCTGTCCAACTCTTATTAGCCTCTATGATCCTAGGAGCCAGGCTAGTATCTACATACAAAGTCTTTGATCTCTTTTCTCATCCAGCCAGCAAGATCGAGCCTCCTGATTTACTCCTGAGTTAGGCTAATCCCAGAGGCCACATGAAACCAGCACCGCTGAATCAGACTTCAGACGATCTCAGCAGTAGAATTACCCTTCATGCCACGTCATCAGGCTGTACCCTGTGTATGAAGGATGCAGATCCATCCAGGGCCAAGAAGCCCTTGGGATCCAAGGCTTTAGTCTCATCCCAGCATCAGATGAGGACCATTCACGCCAAATAACTTGCCAGCATCAACAGACATGAGACTTAGCCCATGCTCATGGACTCAAAACCCAGGAAGGTTCTCACAGACCTCATTTTCTGATAACAAAACCACCTGAGATTGTGTGCTACAGACCTGCCTCGTGGACCTGTGCTCACTGCCAGCTGTAACACCAGCAGGACCACAGGCTTCAGGCTACTCTCATGGCCCCAAGGCAGCAGGGCCACAGGTCCAGGAAGTCTGACCCCACAGATTGGGTGTCATGCTCCCCCCAGTGTATCCTCAAGGCAGTCGAGACTCAGTTGAATGAGCTTCATTCCATGCCTGTAAGTCCAGGTTCTAGGACCTTGTAGAAGTGACCTGAGCAAGCAACCTTATCTCATTCTCAGTCTTAGGAAGAAGGTTGTAAACTTTCAACTTTCTGCCTTTGGATGTAATATTAGCAGACAGATTGCTGTGGATGGTCTTTGCTGTGTTAAACACACGCTTTCTATTTCTAATTTTTTATAGTCTTTATTAGGCAGAGATGTTGAATTTTGTCAAACGTATTTTCTGTGTCTGTAGCAATGACAATATGTTTTTCTTTCATTCCTTGAATGTAGTACATCACATTCATAGACTTGGATACTTTGAACTATGCTTGCACCCATGGTATAAAGTCCACTTTACTGTACTACATTATCTCTTATTGATTCTGTTGAGGCTTTGAATACCTATGCTCAGCAACAATATTGGTCCAAAATTCCATTTTTCAGTGTACTTGTTATTATCAGATTAATACTGGATTCATAAGATGACTTTCTGTTTTCTGTTTTCAAAGTTTTCAGGTCTTTGCAAAGGATTTGTATCTTCTTTCATAACTGTTTGGTAGAATTTAATTGTGAAACTATAAAATATCAGATTTTTTTGGATGAGAAAATTTTTGGCAGTGATTCAATTTACTTATGTGTAGGTCAGTCTGCTTACTTACGAATCAGATTTCCAAATGTTGTTATGATGCTTTCTCTCTCCTCTTACAAATTAATATCACCCCACAAAAAAATCAAAACATATACTTTTAAATTTAAAATTTATTCTAACATTATATTCAAATATAATTCTATTAATGGTTTTGAATAATATTATAATGTTTGATTATTAAAACTAGAAAAAGTACTGAATTTTTGAATTTACTGTTAACAAATACTTTAGAGAGCATTTTGAAAACTCAAAATGAAACAGAAAGTTCTGCATGTCTTCAATGTAAAGAAAATTTATATTCAACAGAAATGCATAAAAGTATACATTCTCAAACACACTTCTTCCCCAGGGAACAAAACAGAGCTGCTGTGTAGGACAGGTGGAGATCATTTCTTAATATAAAGATCAGAACTCTAGATTTCTCCTCACAGTACAGAAATGGGGAAAGAAACTCAAATTGAATGTGCAGCCTATCTCAGCCTTTAACAAGTTTTGTGATAAATGGGGCTTATGAAGCATTCTACCCAGGTCCTTCTCTTGCAGGGTATTTTACAACTGCTACAGAATTGTTCCAGTAACCTGGTTCTAAAAAAGTTCTTACTGGTGAGTTGATTACTCAGGGATATGCCACTGATTAAATTTTAGTCCATAATGCTTTCAGAGGATAAACTTTTAGGATGTAATCTTTATCTAATACTTATTTGGCATTTGAGTATGAAAGCGCTCAAGAATAATTTGATTGTAGAGGGACTAATATTTAACTAGATTTGAAAACAAAATACTCCTACCTCAACCTTTGTTCCTACGAGGTGGCCTCCCATCAATTTTTGATGTGGCAATGTGATAGAGTCACAGTATTAAAAATTTTGTGTTCATTTATGCATAAACTGGGAAAAACAAAGTGGAACATCAGTAGCAATGACTGTGCTGCTGAAGATGCGATGTGTGCGTGCACTGACTCCACACAAGGAAAGTGATCATTACCTACTGCAAACCCGGACAATGACAAAATAGAAATTGAAAAAATAAAACAGGAAAAAAGTAAATTGTAAAGAACTAATTCAAGTAGGAATATAAACAGGAAATAGTTTAAATTAGATCGGTGGTAATTTCAATGAATAGAGAACAGATAAAATTATAAAGTAAAAGAACTTATTTTAAATAGATACAAAATGTGAGTAAATTATTTCTTTTAGTAATATCTCTTAATGCGTGATATTTGTTTAAAATACATTTTCATTCCTACTTTAAATAATCATATTCATTAGTAGCTCATTTTCAAACAGCAACTACTGAAAATGCTATATAGTGAGAGACTTTTAGATTGAAAGCATGAAATTCAAGGAATTTTGAGTGCTTTTGGAGTGAAATAACATATTCTAGAAAATGCAATCAAATGAAAATAATGCCTCCTGGTTTGCTGGGAGGATCCACGTGAAAAACGGAGGTGGACTTTCATGGGAGTGAGTAAAGCTTTAAGCATCTTATTTGAATTCTGCAGAGAGCGTCACTGTGTGAAGGATGCTTGGGGACGGTGGAGGGTAGCACACTCACGGTGCATTCAGTATGGCGGTGTCGGGATTTGCAGTCTCCCATTTCCTTTATCCTATTTGTACTTCTTACATGAGCAGTAGCTAAGAATGCATCACCATTACCCGGGGGCAATGATGGAAACCCACCCTTTTTTGGCTCTGTCTGATATTTTCAGTCATATATGCAATTGGGATGAGGGGAATTAATGAGAATTAATGTTCAATTTATTACAACTTTAGGGTTTTTTTCTTAAACCTTTTACAGGACATATTGTGGGGCTTGTGACCTTATCTGCAAGGGGGCAGAAAAAGCTCAGAATTTAAGACTTGGTTAGCTTGTTATACACTGGGTATGTAACTATGTATAAATTCTTTCATCTATATAACACTAAATATATTTTATTTACTCTTCTTTGTACTGTGTGAATATGAGCATAACAGCATTCACCCACCATTGCATTATTTTAATGAGCTTTCTCATTTATTATTAAAGTTAAGTCTCAGTGTGTCGCTAATTTTACAGAATGAGATGTGTTACGTTTCTAAAAAAGCATACACTATTTTTCAAGTGAAGTGTTGCATTTTAAACATCACATCCAAAGTTAATAGCTTAATTATGTCTGGTCAGAGGTTGCACCCACAACTTAAAAATAATTAGCTTTTTATTGGTAAAAATTTAAGATGTTAACAGTTAATCATGATGGTTTTGTTGGTGTGAGGAAGTTCAATTTGATGGGAAAATTATCAGATATAAGAATGAATCATCCGCCCTACCTTTCTGACCAAGGAATTTGGAATGCAAGTAATATTTTTAGAAAATTCAACAAGTGAATACAAATCAATGCACTAGCTGAGCCTATGAAAATTCTTAGCCTTACTTAGAGTTTTATTTCATTTAAAACTGCTGCTCTACATGAGAGGAGTTACGCAGTGCTTTTAGTTATTAATTGTGTTTATATATGATTGTTTTGGAAAAGAGAAATGCATGTCAATTCATTTTTTAAAAAATCAAATATTATATTCAACCTTATTATTTTATCCAAATAAACTATTCTTTCATATAGGATGGAACATAATTATTTTAGTAGGCTAATTTGGGGAAGATCAGAACCTACTTCTCAAAAAGTGACATTAATCTAATTCTGATTGAATTTCTATTTTAAAATTCAGTTTCTTCTAAAAGGTAGATAATTATTGCGTGGGTGAAAAATCTTCGCTTCTTCAGTGCTATGGGGAATAGTGGAGGAAACTTAAATAGGATTTCACTGAGAACCAAAGTATGAGGTCAGGGCTGAAGATATGGTTTTTCAAAAGGGTTGTGTTTTAGATGGCTGGTTAAGAATTAATTGTAAATTTTTACTTATTTCTTTATTCATTCATTTATTCATTGGTGCTGAGAATCCAACTGAGGACCTTGCACTTGCCTGGCAGGCACTGTACCAATGAGCCCTATCCCTGTCCCGTGTAAATATTTTAATTTAAAACAATAAAAACAAAATTTGGTGAAAAATATTCAGTGTTAACTTTTTGGCCACATCTACTAATGCAACAGCTTATCACCAGGTCAGGTTATCACTGCATGGGTGGACTCCGGGCACTTCACCCTCACCGGTTCTATATTATGTTTGCAGACGAGTGACACACTATACACACAGGGTCTTTGCATTGAAATTAAAATCTCCCTCTTATAAAAGAAGAAATTGAGAGGGTAATTGAGACTGTTAGATTGAAAACATTTTATATTGCTAAACATTATTATATTTGCTTAAAATTTACTGTTTTCCCTAATATTTATATACCATTTGGCAACTAACATTCATGCTGTTATTTATATAATATATAAAAATATGTCTAGGAATTACAAAGAAACTTCATATTCTAGTGTAAATCTCACAAAGATATACACTGAAGATAAGGCATGTTTTTTCACATTTTTATCTGTGCTCAAATAGATGAGAAAATTGACATGCAAGACAAAGGCATGTTACTATATGGTGACAAGAATACAAATTCTATCCCAATTTATCTCCCCACAAACTAAATTTCTGTCTGGAAAGTTCATAGAATTGGACAAAATGGTTGAATTAGACAAATTTATAAAAACATATACCTTAATAATGATGGTAAAAGGTACATGTCCTGTCGAATGTCATATCCTGTATTATCGGCAAACTTTAGTACAATATTCCCCAGTGCAGAACCTTTAAAATTATTTGTTTATTAGGTGTATTTGGTGGATCTTTTTGCTCTGGATTCCTGAATGAAGTAAATCAAATCTAGTTAGTTCCTCAAATATAATATGATCATTACACTATTCAGCAAACACTTGTAAGTAAGCCTATGGGTTGTGTCATTTTACCTAATGTGTGCTTTTTACTCCACTGAACTATGGAAAAAGGGCATAACATCACTGCTTTTATTCTTGTGGGACTCTCCTATAAGAACATTGAAGTCTTTTGCTTTGTGTTATTTTATTTTGCTACATTGCTATTTGGCTGGGAAATGTGCTGATAATTTCCATCACATGCACGCAACTAATTGAACAACCCCTGTACTTCTTCCTCAATTATCTCTCATTCGCTGACCTTTGTTATACATCCACAGTCACTCCCAAGCTGATGACTGACTTACTGTCAGACAGAAAGACTATTTCCTACACTAACTGCATGGTGGAGCTCTTTGCCACCCGTTTATTTGGCAGCATCGAGATCGTCGTTCTCACGGGGATGGCCTATGACCGCTACATGGCCATCTGCAGGCCACTGCACTACTCGGTCATCATGGGCCAGCAAAGGCGTAGGGGGATTCCTAGACTCTGCCAGTCAGTTCCTTCTCACCATCTCCTTATTGTTCTGTGGACCCAGTGAGATAGATCACAACCCTTGTGCCTTGTACCCTTTGCTGAAATTGGGCTGTTCTAACACACACAAGATAGGTCTCTTAGTCATTGCTAACTCAGGCTTAATTGCTTTGGTGACCTTGCTGTCTCGATGTTGTCTTACTTTTTCATACTGCTCACCTTATGGGAGTTCCCTGCAGAGAGACGCAGCAAAGCCCTCTCCACCTGCAGTTCTCATCTAACTGTGGTGATGCTGTTTCTTGCACCAACATTATTCATTTACTTTAGACCTGCTACATCATTCCCAGAAGATAAAGTGTTTGCTCTTTGTTACACCATCATCGCCCCAGTGTTCAACCCTCTGATCTACACACGGAGAAACATGAAGATGAAGAATCCCATGAGAAAAGTTTGGTGGAAGCTTCCGGGAGAACATGGCGGACAGATAACAGCAACCACCGGAGGCTCTCTGAAAGACTCGGCTCAGAAGCCAGGAATGGTGCGGACTAAGGAGACATAAGCAGGTGGAGATATGCTCTGCTGACTCAGGAACGAACTGGGCTGAGAGAAACCAACTTGGAATGCAGTCCTGGTGCTAAAACATGAACAGAAAAGCCTCGGTGTAGAGGATGGACCCCGCGCCATTGTAAGCTGCGATTTGGGTTTCCCGCCGTGCGTCGGCTGGCTGCCTCTACAGTGGCTCGGCAAGGAGAGACGTGCAGAAGCTCTGAGAACGGCAATCTGCGAACGGCAGGGAGGCGTGCACTGACTTGTGGTGAGGTGAGTGAGAGAAACTGACACTCTACCACAGTTTGACTCCAGCAGAGGATTTTCTGGGCCCCAGCAGTCCTGCGGGAGCAGGGCGCGGTGGCGACTCCAGCCACACATCCCCCTCTCTGGCGGGATTGGTGAAAAGTGCCTGGCCTGCGTGACGCTACTGGCGGACTCGGTAGGCTAGCCCAACCCAGATCCCAGAGCCTGACGGTGGCCGGGAGGGGAGATGCATAGGCTGCCTGGTCTGTAACTCCCTGGTGCGCAGCGGTGAGTGGGAACACCTAACTGGCGCAATTTGATCAAGCTGTGGCTGACTGGGAGAGAAGCTGGGCCTCTTATATAAGCTTGCATATATAAGGAACAGAGAAGAAGAGGCAGCATGGGAAGAGGCAGCAACAAGAAAGGCTCCTCGGCCCCCAATTCTGAGAAACAGGCAATAGCAGACACCGCACCAATACACATAAGGCACCATATAGAGAGCCTCATAGACCAATTCAGGAATGAAGTTATCAACGACCTGAAGCTAGAAGTATGCAGAATAGTTAGAGAAATGCTAAGTACCACCCAAGAAAAAACAGGTGGTGGAATGGAAGAACAGAAAAAAAGGGGAGAATTGTTTGATGGAGAAAACAGAGAAAGCATAGAATACGTGAAGCAGGTTCAAAGGGACTACCAAGATACTAAGAAGTCTATAGAAGACTGGCATAACAGCTTGAAAGAAACTAAGGACAGACTATCTGAACTGGAGGGCAGACTTGTAATATGGGAGAATGAAATGAAAAACTTCTTAAAAATAACAAAGAAACAAACAGCAATAATACAAAGACAAGAAGATGATAAGAGGATCCATAACTTAAGGATTAAGAACATAAAAGAAGAAGTAGGGACACAAACAAGTGAACTACAAAAGCTACTCACAGAAATAATCCAGGAGAATTTTCCTAATTTAGCAAAAGGTAAAGATACTCAGATGTATGAGGCATACAGGACCCCAGCTACCTACAACCCAAACAGAGCAACACCCAGGCATATAATAATAAAAATTCCAGAAATTCAATACAAGAACAGAATATTAAAAGCTGTAAGAGACAAGAAACAGACCACTTACAAGGGAACACCCATCAGAATTACAGCAGATTTCTCTGCACAAACCATCAACTCACGAAGAGCGTGGGGGGAAATAATTCAAGCTTTGAAAGATAATAATCTCCAGCCAAGATTGAGATATCCTGCACAACTGTCCCTGGAAATTGATGGAAAAACAAGGTGCTTCCAGGATAAAGAGGAACTGGGGGAATTTGCAACCACCAATTCAACTCTACAGAGAGTATTGCAGGATATTCTAAAAAAAAGAAAAATACAAAGAATCCAGAAATAATGGCAGAGAGGCCACAACGAATGGAGCAGAGAACAAAATGAAGAAGACAAACTGACAGCTACTGACAGAAAAAGAGCTCAACAGAAATGAGGCAGAGAAGATTGGATGATAGGAACAGCTATTTTGGAGAAAATGACATCTTAATAGGTAATACTGATTTAGTATCATCTTGTTTTGAAGTCTCATCTAGCTTTTGTCCTGTCTCCAATGGTCTAAATAGGCTATATCTTATTGGATTTTATTATGTACGATAGTATAAGCAAAAACCTTGTAAAGACAAGGAGATTATACAGAAACCATTGTTCATTTTCTGTTAGTCGATTCTAAATACTCTGTAATGCTGTCATTCTCTTGAATGGTTTTACATTGTTTTGATATACTTAATGCTACAGTATACGAAGTTGTACTCAAGGATTTCAAAGAAAGAGACAATATGGTAACTACGTTTAGGTTAGGATTATCTGGTGGTGAAACATTATTCTGCTTAAATGGTTATGTTTTGATCTGCGCTGTTTCGTTGTTATGCCCTCTTTTATCTCAATCTCCACTCCATTATTTACTTTTTTATCTTTATCCTTTTAATTAAAGGAAAAAAAATAGCAGGATATATTATAGTAACCCACTTTGACTTTTCATTACCTTGATTTAAAGCCCTGTATTACTCTCACCATCTGGTTTTTAACTGATGTTCCCCTATTCTGTTTTGCTGGATAGTGTCAGGTTCGAAAGTTTAGGCATCAGCTGTGAAGATAATGAGATTCATTATGACGCCCATTCTTGTTGACTTTTATCTACTTTTGAAGACCTACAATGTCTCCAATGTTTTGGTTTTGTCGGTTTTATTCTTTACTGTTTTGTTCAATTGTATTATAACTAACGATATAGGCAATTCTATTAGAGATAGCGGGAGGCATTATGGTAACCATTGTTGATCACCTTGTATTATGTTTTTACATTATCTATTATGTCCACCCTTTTGACTTGACTGATTCTGTTCTGTTATGTCACATTTGGTTTTACTCTCTTCCAAAAAAGTAATAAGAGCCGTGGGAGCAATGAAACCCAAAATGTGTAATAGTCATGGTACAAAAGAGAGGAAAAGAAAGTGCTCCAAACTATATAACTGCATGTATATTTAAGTGTATAAGATAGAAAATGATATCACAGAGTTTTATTGGATCAATGAACAGAACTGTTTGCAGTATCATTGATGGAATGTCCACCTTACAAGCTTTAATTTTGTGACTTGAACAATTATTTCTAAGATGACAATATGTAATCCATTAACTAGTGATTTCCTACTGTTCATTTTTTTTCTGTAAATCTGTATAACTTGTACCCTTTCCCTGCTTTTTTTTTCTTTTTTCCTTAAATAAAATTAAAAAAAAAAGAAATGGAAAAAGTTTGGTGCTATCAAATGCAGTTTAAAAATGCTTCTGAGTTATTACTGGCTCCATGAGATATAAGTACTAATAAAACCGTTCTCACCTTCTTGTCATAGCTTGGAAATATAAATGGGCAAAACTAAACACTTTCTTTCTGGTACATTCTGTTTCTATATTGACACTGCATCAGCAAATTCATGACTACTCTAATCCATATAATCATGTATTTCCTTAATTGTTAAGATTACACACATGTTACGAAATTAAAAATTACCAAATTTATTTTAAAAATAAAGTATTATATGATATTATTCTACAAAAATAGATTCTGCACTTTAGTGCTTTAAGTGCATATACACTAACTTCAATTTTTATTGTTTCTCATTGAAATATATGACAACATAACAAAATGCATATGACTTTTTGCAAGGTGAATGCTATCACATAAACAGCACCCTGAGTAAGAACAGCCATTATTGGTATGCAGAAGTCCTCCCCCCCAACTTCTCTAAATAATTCATATATCCCAAAGTTAATCACAGTCACCATCTTTAAAATCAATTAGTTTTGCCTGTTGTGGTACTTTGTAGAATAAGACTGATACAAGTCTCTTTTGCGTCTATCTTTTCCATTATTTTTTGAGAGAATCTTTTTTCAGGTTTGTGAAGGATATGATTTGTTTATTGATGTGATTGTGTGGCTACATATTTATGAAGTTTCTATTTAGTGATTTTATGTATATTGCTGTCTTGCACATTTTGCAATGTGTCTTGTTGAATACAGTATATATATATCACATTGTTTCTTGATTGTATTGTAAATGAGAAAGTATGTGAAGAAAATGAATATTAACATTAATATTTTTCCCTAATATAGTTCTGCTATAAATATAACACATTAAAGTTTAAAAATAAATAAATAATTATTCATAGGCAAATGCTAGAATGAGTGTAATAAAAGACTAGAAATAAGTGGAACATCCTTGTACTTCTAACATCTCTGTACTGTGATATGGGATATGATGTGTAGATAGATACTAGTTGCCTATCAATTATAGATAAAAACATCCTGGAAACAGGAACTTACCCCATAAAGCCAAAAATAAAATATAAATAAAAGCCCTCCTATGAATGTCTTATTAGGTTATGTTAACTAGATTAACAAATAGGTAGTCACTAATAAAGTTTTTCAAAGAGGATTTTCTCTGCAGCAGTTGAGTTAGGTCATGGATGTGGAGTTTGAGGCCATGTTTTCCACTCGCTGGTTCTCAAGTCAGTGAGTCCAGTATGGAAACCAAGGCAGGCCCTTCCCCGGAAGCACGGAACTCTTCTGACATGAGGCTTTCACTCAGGCCCCCCTTGCAGCTCTGGTGAACTTCTCCAAGGTACACAGAAGCTGACTCCTGTCTGCAGCGGCTGTCAGACTCAGAGGCCTGGTTCCCCTTCCTCTTTCCTCCCTCGTAAGCTAAGCATACATTTGATCTGTTTTTGCATCAGCATCTAAGAGGATCAGAATAACACAGAGACCAAAGACAGAAGCAAAGACAGAATCAGTGACAAGCTGCAACAGCAGTGCAGGTAGGTGTGAGATGACAGTAGCTCAGAGCAGGTTGGGGACGATAGGCAGAGAGAAATCAAGTTTTGGCTTTCCTTCAAAACTATAATGCAATAACTACAACAGCAACAACATCTAAAATCTAAAACAACTAAAACAAAAATGCCAGGTGCTTTTTCATGGATTTATAATATCCAAGGTACATAACACATGAAAAGAAAAATTCATGGGCTCTGACGTGTGCAAAAGAAATGTTTTAGTGCTCTTATTAATTCTACTGTAGAAAAAGAAACTGAGGCCTGGAGAAGTCAACTTATCCAAGGTCACATTTATTAGTAATAGAAGAGAATCTAGAATCCACATCTCTTAATAAATAAAAAAACTCTTTTATTTTAACATGATATCCCGAAGAAAGCCCTAAGACTATTGGAGCTGGAGAACAAATCTTCCCAATGGACATGTCTAGGCATGAGTGCGCAGGGCAGAGTGGGCTGGAAAGATGCTAATGAAAGACAATGAAGTGAGATGGGAATATGGTAGTTGTAAAATCACAGGCCAAACACCATTTATTAAATAGGAGGTGCTTTTGTGTCTTGCTTGCTTTTTCATTAATCATTAAGATTAGTGCAATAAACATGTATATTTTTTCTTGAGATGCTTTAAGTTTCTGGTTCTAAATCTCTACCAAGCTTTTTACTTCCTCATTAATGTGTATCAAGGCATAGGGTGAGTAGCAGTTTGATAGTTTGTTTCGAACTTTTTAATCAGTACAGTCAAAGTAAGCATAAATTCAAGAATACTGAATTGCCAACTCAGAATTGACCAGGAATCTGGGTTGAAAATGTTATTTCTAGATAGTCTTGAAAGTAATTTTTCTATGGTATTGCATTACCTCCAACCATATAAACAACACTGCCTAATAAATATCTAAGACCATTTTGATATCTTTATTTTAATTCAATTCTTTTAGAAGTTTAATGTTTCATTTTTGATTGAAAAGCAAAAGCAAACACTTCCACATTTTTCTCCTGGCATCCTTCATGTCCTTATTTTAAAAAGAATAAATCATAATACTGAGCAAGGGAATTAATATGGTACAGAATGTGGCCACAAGTTTATCAAAGAAGTAAGCAGATGGAGGCCATGCATACATAAAAATGCATGGGACAGAAAATAAAACCATGACAGCAATGTGAGACCCACAGGTGTACAGAGCCTTCCTATACCCTTTAGAACTGTGTTTTCTCAGTGAAAACAAAATGATACTATAGGATACAAGCAACAGAGAAGATTAAGATGCAGCTAGATCCACTGTTGGCAAACACCCAAAGATGCAGAATGTCAGCGTCAGTGCAGGCGAGCTTCAGTAGTGGGTACAGGTCGCACATGATGTGATCTATGACAATGGGGCCACAGAATGGCAGATGGAAAGTAAAGGAAATTTGAATCATGGGATGCAGGAGCACCCCCCCATCAGGGTACCCCCATCAGAATGCCACACAGCCTCCAGTTCATGATGGAAGAGTAGTGCAAGGGCTTGCAATGGCCACATATAGGTCATAGGCCATGGCAGTGAGGAGTCACCCCTGCTCCAGCAAGGAAGTGAGCACCAAAGACGTGCATCAGGCATCTTCAGAGGAGATGGTGTTCCTCTCATGGAGAGTGTCTACAATTGCATTTGGGGTGATAGCTGAGGAGAAGCATGCTTCCAGGGAAGACACGGATACTAAAAAGAAGGACATGGGGCAGCCCCGTGTGCAGAGCTTGAAACCATGGTCACTATGACTACCATGTTGCCCCCCCCCATAGTTGCAGTGTATACCAACAAAAATACACCAAATGACGTTTTCTAAACTCTTGCATTCTCCTGAGAGCCCCAGGAGCACAAACTCTGTCAAGTGCTTTGGTTGTGCATGACTTCAGAGGAAAGGGGAAAACACTGCAGGGAACAAAACATGAATCTAAAACCATAACAAATAAAATTTTATTGCAGATAATTTTATGGTACTATTGTCATGAACAATTTGGTTCACACTAATACTAAATTGTCTCCTGTTACCAACTACACAAAACTGTAAATCCGTTAACCATAGTAGAGGGAAGTCAGGAGGAACTAGGATGGAGCAAAATGATAAACATTTTACATAATTGAGTTTCAACAGAGATAACAGGCAGGTGCACTGTGGTAAGGAGAGGTGCAAAAAGGTTTTCAGTCCAGTCCTCTGAGTCCTTTGTTAGCAGTGGCAAACTGGCTTGAATTCTTGAAATTTGTCCTGAAGACTATATAAGATTTGTTAATTTGATAATCCTGGTTGCTGATAGCCTGGGATGTGATAATTTGAGCATCAACCCAGAGCAAGAAATAGCCTTGTCTACAAGAGAAAAATTACAGTGCAGTTACAATACTCATGAAAATCATAGCTACTCTTAAAGTATCTCTTTAAAGCTTTGAATTGAATTGGAAATTAAGTAATTTATCTCATTTCTTACAAAAAACAAAGATCCACGGAAAATGTCTAGCTCCATACTTAACACATCATGAGTAAAGACACATAATATTGGGCGTTTTCAAATCAGTGGTCATTTCAAAAGCCTAAAAGTCGATGTCTATTTCAAAATCCTGTCATGATGACACAATGAAGTAATTATTTCAAAATCTGACTCCTAGGAAGCAGCCTGCTCCGTCTCATACTTGGTACTGGTGGGACCCTCATGCTTAAAGACATGCAATTCAAGCAAATCAGAGATGTTGGGCATGCTATTTGAAACACAGAAATGGGGATTTTTCTTTTCCAGTGAGAACTTAGCAAGGAGCAGCTACTCTGAGTCTCCATCCATCTGTTACATTAAAGCCTCTGATTTTTTTGTACACATTTGAATGAGCTGTTGGCTAAAAGAAACAGAGCAAATGATGTAGACTCAGAAGGTGAACACGTTTCGCCTAGATAATTACTTCAAATTTGATTTAAGTCTTACAAAAACAGTTGAAAATTGAAGGAAGTGTCTTTAGCTCTACATTTTACCAGTGCCTAATGATATTTTGTTAGCTGTGTGTTTATATACACGTAAGTATAGTACAATGTCTTAACTTACATTCATATTTATCAAATAAAAGAATAAAGGGCTTTTGTCAGAACTAAAAATAACCTGATCTTATAAGTGGCATTTTCAGTTTATACAAATATTTTAAATGTCAACAGTATTTAAAAATAAATTATTATGTTTATTCATATCTCAGTATTTTTACTTTAAAGCATCTCTTTTCATTATTTTCTCAATTTTTTAGACATCCCTAAATGATTCTGGACTCAATATCCATGAAAAGGTCTAACCAAAAAATAAGTATATGAAGCAAACCCAGAAGATCACTGAATCAGACTTCATTATGCAAACCAGAAATAATCAGGTTGGTTCAAGACCACAGCAAAGAAGTTAAAGAAATAAAATATGTCAGATCACAGACTCTAAACTCATGCAGTCCAGGTTTCAAAGCTATTCACTACTATTTGTGCTGCCATTGCACAGGTTACTAAAATTCTCGAAGCCTGCATTTCCTTTCTGTCACTGAGTATAATACAATCATCTATCTATAGGTTTCTTTAAGCATCAGACAAAGAATATAGACATAAAACACCTATGCCATCATAAATCCAGAAGACTTTGTAATGATAATCAGAGTTATTGACACAAGGCAGAAATGGCACTGTTTTTAATTCTGACTCCTGCTTTATCATGGCCAAGACAAACAAATGCCTCTACTTTTGCCTTACTTATTAAAAACATTTTATTTTGTAACAGTATGACTATTATTTTAAATGCAAAGTATTTCTAAATATTCATAGAAATATTTAAACATATTTTTATCTTCATGCCATTTAAATGTGTATGCCACTATTTAAAGTAGCATTATTTCTCATAAGAAAAAAAATTAGACTGATAGATGGATTGATTGATTTGAACTTTGGGTACAAAGACCAGGACAATTGATCAATGTAATAGTTAAATCATTCTTAATATCCTCATTTACTTGGCAAATTTTAAGAGTGATATAATTTTAGCACTAAAATTCTTATTAGTTGCATGCCAACCAAGACTCACTTGTCAGATATAGACTTTCTAAAATTAATGTTAAATGGAGACCATGTTGACTGTGTGCTTCCTGATGTCAACTTTAAGATTTTAGTCATTTAAAATTGTGTTTTTATGAATGCTATGCATTTTACTAGATGGCAATTCAGATGGCACAGAAAAAGCTACAGGAAAAAACCTGAAACATATGAACAAAATTTAGCTTATAGTACTGTGTATCACTACTGATTTCATAAATATAACCACTGCGGCCATGCTAATATCATATGCTAATATTAAGAGTAAACAAATATATAGGGACTATTCACACTATCTTGGCAAATTTGGTAATCATTTAATTTCTGAAAATAAAAATTAAGTATTGCAAATAGTCATAGTTGCTATAAAATAAACTCACTATGTCATTTTAATAACTGGCATTTTTAGTCTGCTTTCTTTTAAAATAGACATGGTAATACAGACTTGAGGTGCCTGACCCATGAGGACAAATAAGGTCTCTATGAACATGCTATGTAAGGAATAAATAAAAGGATGTGGAATATTGGGATCAGCATTATGTTAGTCTCTACACACAGTAAAAAAACTGTAAAATTAAATCGGCTGTAGGAATAAAGTATGGGGTATTTAAAATCATGATACATTTGAAGTATGCCCGGTCCCAAAATTCCTAGGAAAATGTATGTTTCACACTCCATTTTAGAAAACATTTCAGTACATATTTTTAGAGTCACAAACCTGGATGCAATTTTCATACTGGTTACTAAACCTTACACATTTATTCCAAAAGTGAGCTGAGGTGGAGTAGATTAAGAAAAGAAAATGGTTCAGATGTAACAATAATAGTGAAATTTTAGAAATAACTAACATGATTAATAGTGGGAAGACAATTATACAAATGAACATTCTGGAAATTAACAGCGCATGATTCTGTAAATAACATTTCTAATATAATAAAACTATGAGGACAATGGTGATGAGGAAAGCTAAAACGGTCTTACTTGTATTCATTTGTAGGGATATTATAAATACAACTTTAATACATAGAGGGAATCATAGAAAGGAGAGCTTTTAATTTCGATGTTTATATTACTTTATGAAAATATTAAAATTTGAATATTAAATTTAAAATCTACAATGCATATGCTCTATCATCTTATTTGTTATGGACTTTCCCCAAGCCAAGCCTTTCCACTGTATACAATTGCAATTACATCACAATCTACCTCAACTTTCATTGTGCGTGCTGTAGAGGCAGCAGCTTATTCTGTCTGTGTTTCTCCAGAAACATGCCCTGGTCTTTCTTTTCTCCATCACAGTGACCTTGAATGTGTGAGAGCTGCCCAAGGTTGCTGAGCACTTCACACAGCATGAACACTGCTCCGGGCCACCTGTGGTGATCATTCTGGGACCTACTGGGGCCCACATATCACCATTCCCCAATATTTCTTTCCAATCAATTTTAGCAACAAAACTAATTTTAGCACTAATAATTCTGAAACTGATCCTTTGTAATTTTGAAAAATATATAATATTCAAAGCTAAACAAATAGTAGTGGTAGGTTGTCATTGTAAGTAGTGTATTATGATTGTATTTCAATAAATTTATTTTAGGCATATTTATAAGTACATATATGTGCATTTTGGTCAAATCTACACATTTTTCTAAATAAGTATAGATATATAAATAAAATTAGATATCAAAACACCCTTTAATTTCCCTACTCCTTCTGCTTTTAAATCCTGAGTACTTTGAATTTGAAATTATTTGCTTCAAAAACAAAATGTCATTTCTTACCTATCTAGCTAAGCATATTCTTCTCCTGGATGACCTGGAAGTGGGTTCTGTTAAACCTTCAGATCTTTGTCTTTCCTTTTGCTATTCCTCTGCTGATTGTCTTAAATATCTCAACATTTATACTTTCACTATTTCTAGATACTTTAAAAATCTACCTAGAAATTATCCTTTCTCTTTTGAATTTTTTCCTAATGATGGACATCTGAATCTCATTTTTTCTTCGATTTTAATAATTTAATTCATTTAGGAGAAAGGCAAGTCATAAAAACAAGCATTATAATAACTCTGCACTTCAGTAATTTATGATTATTAGAACAATTCTGAGGAAGGAAATTAATGTTAACTATGCCATCAAATACACACAGGTCCAATCAGATGACTCTCCTCTGTAACCTGAGGCACAACTTCTTACCTTTAGCATCCTTTTCTATGGCATTTGCTAATGCGTGATTTGGAAAGCATATGGCTTGTGTTCTACCAGTAACTGTAAATGTCCTGCAGTGGTTGCCTTTGTCATGCTCCTGCATCATATTCTTGATGGATCTTCAGAAAGCCCTGCTTATTAACTAAAACAACAGGACAGAGACTGAAAGAGGAAGCCTGGTAAGCATGAATGTTTTAGAATGAATAAATAAAATGCTGCTCAAGAATTAGTACGACTCTATTTGAATTTAAATAGAATATGCAATGTTGATCATGGTTATTACTTACTTAGATTAAAGTAACAGATGGTCCTGACTTGGAAAGAATAGATTTGTCTTCTACTATTATAGCTGCTATTGAGCACTTATTATCTGTCAAATGCTGTCTTATGGGATCCATGTGTGTTGCTTTATTTGTTTTCCCATATTTCATGCTTGGTAATATTTTATTTCTCTTCAAAATCTGAGAATCTGAAGCTAGAAAATTTGTGGAATGAGTCCAACTGTGCACAATGATTACTGTGAAGCCTTATGTTAATGTTGGTGGCTTCATGATAATACCAACATTTGTAAGCACTACATCATGATTTGATATCCTCCTTGAAAATGCAAAAATGTAAATTACAGTTCTCATCATGTATCAATTCTTCAAAAACATCTTGATATTCTATGAAAAAAACTCCATTCAGTGTCCCAAAACATGATGTTTATCTCTCAATTTTCTTTTTCTATTAGAGAGAAAGACACAGACAGACAGAAGCAGAAAGAGAAGCTGGCAGGCAGTGAGGGCAGAATGTTACCACTGCTACTCACATTGTCTTTAACATAGCTCAGGACAAAGGAAAAGCTTTCTTGGTTTCCAGCCGGAATATAAAGACATTTCCATGAGGGGTCATGAGCCCATAGAACTGCTTTCTCCTCCTAGGGTTTGGAAATTTTCCATCCATGTGTTTTTCCAAGAAACACTTGCATGGCTTGACTTCTTCAGGTGTTTGGAAGATGGTTTATGTTCCTGAGCATCCTCTCTTCATTTGTGTTTACTTTTGCTGTTTACTTTTTAGTTTTCAGTCTGCTCTTGGGATGAAGATGCTCTAATTTCCTGTAATGTCAAGGAATACAGCACCATGTACACTACAGATCCACTGTGTACTGATGGAATACAGTGTCTCTTTGGAGATCTGGGGTAAAATGCCTATGTACTTTGTAAAGATAAAGGCTAATTTGTGAGATAAGGCATCATTAAACCTTACAGACAACATGATTTGCTTCAGATCTAGAGGAGCAATGAATGCTAAAATTATGTCTCCCATCTATAAATATGCACGTTCTTGTAGAATAAATCAAATTATTGCCTTTTCTCTCAGCTACTGATTATACCATTCTATGATTTTACAACTAAGTCATTCCTGTAGGGACCAACTAAATCTTTCTCTTGATTCGAATCAAAAATAAGGTTTCACAGATCAGTTTCTTGTATTAGAAAGTAGAATTGAGACTGAAGGTCAAGGCAAACCTTAGACTTCACTCACAGGATCCCTTCAGAGAGGAAGCTTGAGTTTTGCAGATTTTAAATATTTTTATACTACTGCTCTCTACTCTTTTCATGCCGTAGAAAAATGGAAAAGTGAAGAAAACCTTCAGAAAAATTTAGGCATCAATTATCTTTTCTTCTATCATCTATGACAGTAGATATTAATATTATTCATTTTTCATAAATACTTGGATATAGGTCTTATCATAAAGAACCAACTCATGTACACCACACTCTGTGAGAAGATGTTAATTTGAGGGTGTGACTCACTGGCCCAGCTACTGCCCTTCCTCTGGAGCTCTGGTTCTCACCTATAATCACACTAAGTTTCTCCTACTTTATTCTGTAGAGTGGGAGGGGCATTGCTAAAGTCCAGTATGATTTTTCATTAGAGGAAGAGAGCAGATGGTGGGATAATGTTACCAATATTACAAATATGCAGAAGGGTGGAAAAGACAGAGAATGAAGGAGTCACAGCAAAAGAGATATGAGGAAGCTTAGATATGAGAATGCATGGAATGGAAATTGTAACAAGCTGCAGCATTCTATATTTGCCCATCGATTTAAAATTCCATCTTTCCCATTTGCTGAAATACACAATTTACACTAATTTTCCAAAGACTGATAGCTTTATTTATAGGAATATACTTTTGTTTCTTAAAATTCTTTGTTACCCAGACAACAACACTTTTTATACAAGTCAAAAATTGGAAAATCCTCATATCCAGCTGTAGACTGCCTGTCTGTGAATCTCCTTCCAATTCTGCTCTGAGATCAGAAGCACACAGACTCAGGGTTGGGCGTCTCAAATTCCGTGAAGTCCTGCTTGGCCGTGGGGGTGCTAATTCACTATTGCTACAATTAGAGCTTCCCTCCTGCAGCCCATCCCCATGTAGTCAGTTTCATCACAACTTATAAAGTAGTTATAAAACTCATTGTCTAGCATCAGAGACAGTGATTTGTTGATAAGTATTTAAAGCCATGTGCAGACAAGAGGTATGCAAGAATTTTGGAGGGCATCTGATTTGACCCCAATGGTAGGCTCCAGGGTCAGCTAGAACTCCCCAGGAGACACATACCCTGTGCTCTTCCACCTCTACGGGTTACTCACGTCCTTCAGCATAATCGCTTTGAGATCAATTCGTGTTGTTGTTTTATGCATAAGGTACTCATTCCTATTTGTTCTGAGTAGTCTTACCCTGTATGCAGTTTCTACAGCATTTTTTATCCACTCACTTCTTGAAGAACATTTGAGTTGTTTACAGTTTTTGTTCTTGTAATTAAAATTGCTACAAGTCTTCATTATGCAAAATTTTGGGAAACATATACTTTTATTTCTCTTAAATATCTAGGAATGGGATAGCTGGTTGACTATAGAAGTATGCTTCCTTTTCTTTTTTTTTTTTTTTTTAAATTTTATTTAAGGAGAAAAGAAAAAAAAGCAGGGAAAGGGTATAAGTTATACAGATTTACAGAAAAAAATGAACAGTAGGAAATCACTAGTTAATGGATTACATATTGTCATCTTAGAAATAATTGTTCAAGTCACAAAATTAAAGCTTGTAAAGTGGACATTCCATCAATGATACTGCAAACAGTTCTGTTCATTGATCCAATAAAACTCTGTGATATCATTTTCTATCTTATACACTTAAATATACATGCAGTTATATAGTTTAGAGCACTTTCTTTTCCTCTCTTTTGTACCATGACTATTACACATTTTGGGTTTCATTGCTCCCACGGTTCTTATTACTTTTTTGGAAGAGAGTAAAACCAAATGTGACATAACAGAACAGAATCGGTCAAGTCAAAAGGGTGGACATAATAGATAATGTAAAAACATAATACAGGTGATCAACAATGGTTACCATAATGTCTCCCCCTATCTCTAATAGAATTGCCTATATCATTAGTTATAATACAATTGAACAAAACAGTAAAGAATAAAACCGACAAAACCAAAACATTGGAGACATTGTAGGTCTTCAAAAGTAGCTAAAAGTCAACAAGAATGGGCGTCATAATGAATCTCATTATCTTCACAGCTGATGCCTAAACTTTCGAACCTGATACTATCCAGCAAAACAGAATAGGGGAACATCAGTTAAAAACCAGATGGTGAGAGTAATACAGGGCTTTAAATCAAGGTAATGAAAAGTCAAAATGGGTTACTATAATATATCCTGCTATTTTTTCCCTTTAATTAAAAGGATAAAGATAAAAAAGTAAATAATGGAGTGGAGATTGAGATAAAAGAGGGCATAACAACGAAACAGCGCAGATCAAAACATAACCATTTAAGCAGAATAGTGTTTCACCACCAGATAATCCTAACCTAAAAGTAGTTACCATATTGTCTCTTTCTTTGAAATCCTTGAGTACAACTTCGTATACTGTAGCATTAAGTATATCAAAACAATGTAAAACCATTCAAGAGAATGACAGCATTACAGAGTATTTAGAATCGACTAACAGAAAATGAACAATGGTTTCTGTATAATCTCCTTGTCTTTAAAAGGTTTTTGCTTATACTATCGTACATAATAAAATCCAATAAGATACAGCCTATTTAGACCATTGGAGACAGAAGGACAAAAGCTAGATGAGACTTCAAAACAAGATGATACTAAATCAGTATTACCTATTAAGATGTCATTTTCTCCAAAATAGCTGTTCCTATCATCCAATCTTCTCTGCCTCATTTCTGTTAAGCTCTTTTTCTGTCAGTAGCTGTCAGTTTGTCTTCTTCATTTTGTTCTCTGCTCCATTTGTTGTGGCCTCCCCGCCACTATTTCTGGGTTCTTTGTATTTTTCTTTTTTTAGAATATCCTGCAATACTTTCTGTAGAGTTGAATTGGTGGTTGCAAATTCCCCCAGTTCCTCTTTATCCTGGAATATGCTCCCTTTTCTGAGAAATGTGCAAAATACGCTCTCCAAAATGGGTACACTTGGGAGTCTAAACTCCCACAAGAAGTGTATTGTACTTGCTTCACTGCAACGGCAGCATCCATCTTTATTAATTTCACACATTCTAAACTCTGAACTTAAAATTCATGTTTGTTTTAATTCACAGCTGCAAAAATGACGGATGATGTTCATCAATTTTTCACATTGTACTTCCTTTACAATTCACTTCATTTTTAATGTGTCTCATCAAAACTTTTGATTTAAAGCATTAATCATAAAAAATGAAGTTAAATTTTGCATAGTTTATATTTTTGTCTTACTAGCATTTTAATAGCTATAGAATTTGTGGTGAAATCTACTCACCCTTGACACTGATAATTTCTGCCTTTTTTCTTCGGATGAACATGGCTAGAAATATATCACTTTTAGCGAGTCTCTCAATTTTTTTCACTTTTCAGTTTTCACTTTCATCTGTATTACTTTCCTTTATTTTTATTCTAGTTTAGACTACTCTTTTTTTAAAACTTAAAATGTCAGTTGAAAGTATTATTTGGGACCTAATTTTTTTCAATATCAATGTTTATATATTTATAATAAATACTTCTTTATTGACAGAATCTCAGTAAAAATATACTGTGATTTAAGTTTTTCACATCAAAATAGAATTTCTTTTGATTTCTTCTTGACACAAAAACTTTTTTAGAATTTGTTCTGTAATTTCTACATAGTTGCTGATTTCCTAGATTTTTTTCTAGTATTTGCAATTACAATCTGGTCATAGAATATACTTTGAGATGCTAGAGTTCATATAAATCTGTGATTTAGAGTACTCTGGCATGATAGAGAAGTATAAAATGAACAGGTTTATTGAGTTCAGGACGTGGAAAGGCTTTTAGACCACCACCATAGCTGTTCAGTAATTTATACAAGGGCAAGAACCTTTCACTATGGTCTCTTGTTTTATGGATTGGAGTATATTTTTCCTTGTTCCAAAGCCACTTGGCAAGAATGTGTGTTCTGCTACAGTGGGTATAGTGTTCCACAAAGGCAGCGAAGTTAACTTAGCTGGTAGTACTGATCAAGTCAACTGCATCCTGGCTAATTTTGGGTTGATTTGTTCTAATAATCATTGAATTCAGGGATTGAAATCTCTAACTATGTTGAATTGTCTCTATTCCCTATGGGTCTGCAGTTGATCTACATATCTTGATGCACTGTTACTAAGGCTATAATCTTTTCACTGTAGAGATCCCGTTCTCATCCTCATCACAGTCCAAGAAGTTTAGATTTGTAATCCCATAGAACCATTGCTGAAATTCTAGCAAATTATTCCCAATTCACCATGTACAGTGCAGCCCATGGCTAAAATAAAGACATTTACACATATTCACAATTATTTGGAGCAAAGGAGTCCTAAGTCCAGCCCAGGTGAAGGTTCAGTGCAACAAAGGCTATGACCCAAGGATTATCCCAAGTTTTATTAATTCATAAAGAAAGGAGTGACTTAAAGATGAGTGACTGTGAGAATGGTGGGAAATACCTGAGAACTGTGAGCTGGGTTGTGTAGTAAGCCTGAAAAACACTTCTGCAATATGCAGAGAGAAGGTTGTGCAGAAAGACCAACCTGTATAACACAATTGGGGTATCATTTAATGTTTTAAGGCCAGTGCTTCAGCTCTATGCGCAAACATTTCTGTCCTTGGAAGTCACAGCCTCTTACCTAGAGACTGAAACAAGGTGGACAGCCCTGGGGCCATGGCTCTTTCTTCCCTCCTGGCTCAACCATGTCTTGAGAGTCGCAGGTCAGGGAAATAATGACTGCCACCCAGCTTCAAAGATCACACCAGCACCTCAGCCAGACCTATTTGGATTGCTTAAAGCCAGTTGAAAGGAAAAGGAAATAGCCTAGCCAGCTCAGTACATATGGGGATAGGGCTAGGTTTGGCCAAAATGGACATAATTGCTCTTTATTCGGGGAGAGTTGTCCAGGTGACTAATTTTTGTTCTATTAACTGTTTACATTCAGGGATTGAAACCTCCAACTATGTTGAGTTGCCTCTTCCCTACAGTTCTTTGTTTATCCACGTATTTTGAAGCACTGTTACTAAGGCTGTGATCTTTTCACCATGCTAATTCTCTGTACTTCTATTATGAAATTAAGTTGGCTTTCCTTGGTAGTATCCTTTGAACTAAAATTGCTCTTGCATAATCATTGTAGTTACTCCATTTTTCTTTTCATTGATCTTAGCATTATATTTCTTTTACAGCATTTGATTTTATAGGCTTAATATTTTATCTAACAACTTTTGATTTTTAATTTAGTGATAAGATCATTTTAATTTAGTATATTGATAATGATGGGCTTAGTCTTTCCAATTACTTTCATCTCTATTTTTAAATTTCTTTCTTTGTTGAATGATTCTTTGCTTTTTCTTATATTTTTATATTTATTTTGGGCTATCTCTGTTTTGCTACAAAAATGGCTGCTTGAATACTGATGGTAAATAATCTCAACTTACTACAGCTATCTTTCCCCTGTTTTTATACCATTTTGTGTGTAATATGTTAGCATTTCCCATGGCTACTTCTCACTTCCATTTTCCGTTTTTGTGTCTGGTTTGATTCTTCCACCTCCTAGTTCTATATATGGTTGTCAGTCATTTCATGCCTACATGTTCTAAAAATATGAAATACACCAATTTTATTTTGAGATGAACTCTGTGATCTTGAACAAGTTGCTTAATTTCTTGATTTTTTTGTCTGATTTTGAATACTGGGGGAAATAATTCTATCAAGTGATTTTTAAATATTTAAAACAGATAATACCCTTAAAATGTCTAAAATAATGGCTGACATATACTGAAATTTCTATTGACTATAAATATATTGAGGATTGTTTTAGTGAACTCAACTAATTTACATGAAATTCTGGGAAATGCTGATGGTTGTAATAAAATCTTATATGATTATTGCTACTTGGCTTTTTGCTACTGTAATAAAATATCAAACATGAGTTACCCTTGAACACGGTTTACTCAGCTTACACCTTGGAAGCTGTATCTCCAAACTGCTGAGAGCCAGCTCAGCCTTGTCTTCCATTGGGCTGTATCACCTCCGGGCCTGGATGGTGATGCTGAGACTGCAGGAGGAATGGGGGACAGCACTGAAAACTAGCAAAGAGAGAACAATAGGGGCCAGGCTGGCTCCTTTCATAATGAGCCCTCACTGGAGCTAGAAGAGCTACATGGGGCCCGTTATCCAGCACCACACTCCCACTATCTGGAGGCCCTCTCTTCAGTTTGCACTTCGGGAGAAAGACTCTAGGATTTCAACTTTTGGAGAGATAAATTAAACTATATCTGAGCCATAGCCACCTTGTGTGGTGTACAGACATCTCATTCTATACAAAGGAAATCAACTGCACTTCAGTGACTATGATGCACATTCACAAGGCACATGTGAATCTTTCATTCTTCTCTTTGCTAATAATTTTCAGCCACAAACTCGGGTCCTACACCAATCTATGAGCAAGAGTGGAATATTTGTTCTAATTTTAATTCATCCAGGTTATTATCTAGTTTCCTCTATATCTTACACTTCAAATCATCCAGTACAGAAATAACAATTCATTACTATTATGTGGTTTCTGCTTCTGGAAAATAATGAGTTAGTGCATCATCGATTTATTTATTGCAACTATCATGCATATGTGTACACACATTTATTTTAATCATGTATTCTGTTGGAAATCTGACTCTCTCTCTCTCACTCTTTTCCTTCTTTCTTTTTTTTTTTTTTTTACTGTTTGTAGAGATACACACCCCCATCAAAGGAAACAGAAATGCTCCTGTACATCTATCCAAATCCAAATGTTTTTCCTTGTCTTCAGAGGAGAGCTGTGGTCAGAATTAGAAGAATTTTCTGAATTTCCTATGCTTCACTGGGTTACAAATCATTGTGAGGGCCCCTAGAGACACAGTGTCCAGAGAGTAACTGATACTAAAAATGGACATTAGGTTTACATTCAGGAAATCCCCAGGAGCATTGAGTAATTTAACCTTGGACGATTTCATACTACTTTAAGGGGCACTTTTAAGAAACACTTCCGGGAAAATAAATAACAGTTATGCCCCTTTCTCTGCATATATGTGGCTGTTTCAGTGAAATATATTAGATGGAGTAGAAGAACGATAAGACTTAGAGCCAATGTGTGCATGCTGTTTTAACAGACATTTCAAACTGTTTTTTATGCTTCCGGTATGAGCAGGTACCAAGCAGCTGCACCAGCAATTGAAATCCTAGGCCATTTTCTTATGCAAAGAACAAGTGTTTTATTATGAATACAGGACAAGTTTCACTCTCTTTAGAAAATTGTCTTCTTGGAAACGAAAGAAACAGTCGTGAAGACATTTTCTGAGAAATGACATAGACTTTTGTCTCACTGTACAAAACTTATATTTCAGGTATAAATTCTAGGACAAGGTTGGCAGCTATAAAACTGAAGACAATAAATGAAGAATCAAGACATTTCCCTGAGTGACATAACACTGACTTGAAGATCACCCATAGCTGATGTGCAGACAATCATTCTAATGAGCCTTACTCAAGAAACATTAGAACAACTTGGTGTTTATTCTGTTTTTTAGTGGTGTGAATTCAGATTTGGATCACTAGAACAAGAGTAAAACTGTTTTGTCAGTTTCAGTTTCACTGTGTATTGCAAGCAAAGCTTGAGTTCTGGATAGCACATTTAAAAACAACAAAATGTTCACGTTGCCACCAGTATTCCAGATTCCAACCTTTGGAAAAATTCCCTTCTTTCCAGTAGCATTCTCCTAAATGGGTCTAGATTCACTGGAGTCAGGAAACGTAAGTTTGTGATGTAATGTCACCAATAGAAAAGTACACTTATTATGACACATTGTCAATACCTGCAGAAGACACGTTGACAATACCTTAAAAGAAGTGATTAGAACTATTAAATGATATGACCAATGGTAAAAAGTGACTTTTTAATTGAGTTTTGATAACTCAAAAAGTTATTTATTTAAAATTAAATGTTACAAGTTTCCTAGGGTTGATTTTATCTTTCTCTTCCTTTCTGTTTCTTTCTTTCTTTCTTTTTGTTCTTCCTTCCCTTCTTTCCTTCCTTTCTTTAGTTCCCTTCTTTCCTTCTTTATTATCCTCTTTCCTGCTTTCCTTCTTTCTCAGCATTAAAACATATTTCAATCTGGCCTGTTTAGATTTCCTTCATAACATCTAGGTTTTGTAGGTTAATGCTTGTTTTTAATCACAAAATATTTGAAGGACAATTTAGAAAATGATTAATTCATTCACTGGCAGAAAGGGGAGAAAAAAGAGAAGGTAAATAATTCTTAGTCGTAGTGTCTCTTTCCTTGAAATCTTTGAGTATAACTTCGTATACTGTAGCATCAAATATATCAAGACTATGGTAACTGACTTCCGGGAGAACATGGCGGACAGATAACAGCAACTACCGGAGGCTCTCTGAAAGACTCGGCTCAGAAGCCAGGAATGGTGCGGACTAAGGAGACATAAGCAGGTGGAGATATGCTCTGCTGACTCAGGAACGAACTGGGCTGAGAGAAACCAACTTGGAATGCAGTCCTGGTGCTAAAACATGAAGAGAAAAGCCTCGGTGTGGAGGCTGGACCCCGCGCCATTGTAAGCCGCGATTTGGGTTTCCCGCCGCTCGGCGGCTGACTGCCTCTACAGTGGCTCGGCAAGGAGAGAGACACGCAGAAGCTCTGAGAACGGCAATCTGTGAACAGCAGGGAGGTGTTCACTGACTTGTGGTGAGGTGAGTGAGAGAAACTGACACTCTACCACAGTTTGACTCCAGCAGAGGACTTTCTGGGCCCGAGCAGTCCTGCGGGAGCAGGGTGCTGTGGCGACTCCAGCCACACATCCCCCTCTCGGGCGGGATTGGTGAAAAGTGCCTGGCCTGCGTGACACTGCCGGCGGACCTGGTAGGCTGTCCCAACCCAGATCCCAGAGCCTGACGGTGGCCAGGAGGGGAGACGCGTAGGCTGCCTGGTCCGTAACTCCCTGGTGCGCAGCGGTGAGCGGGAACACCTAACTGGCGCAATTCGATCAGGCTGTGGCTGACTGGGAGAGAAGCTGGGCCTCTTATATAAGCTTGCATATATAAGGAACAGAGAAGAAGAGGCAGCATGGGAAAAGGCAGCAACAAGAAAGGCTCCTCGGCCCCCAATTCTGAGAAACAGGCAATAGCAGACACCGCACCAATATACATAAGGCACCATATAGAGAGCCTCATAGACCAATTCAGGAATGAAGTTATCAACGACCTGAAGCTAGAAGTAGGCAGAATAGTTAGAGAAATGCTAAGTACCACCCAAGAAAAAACAAGCGGTAGAATGGAAGAACAGAAAAAAAGGGGAGAATTGTTTGATGGAGAAAACAGAGAAAGCATAGAATACGTGAAGCAGGTTCAAAGGCACTACCAAGATACTAAGAAGTCTATAGAAGACTGGCATAACAGCTTGAAAGAAACTAAGGACAGACTATCTGAACTGGAGGGCAGACTTGTAATATGGGAGAATGAAATGAAAAACTTCTTAAAAATAACGAAGAAACAAACAGCAATAATACAAAGACAAGAAGATGATAAGAGGATCCATAACTTAAGGATTAAGAACATAAAAGAAGAAGTAGGGACACAAACAAGTGAACTACAAAAGCTACTCACAGAAATAATCCAGGAGAATTTTCCTAATTTAGCAAAAGGTAAAGATACTCAGATGTATGAGGCATACAGGACCCCAGCTACCTACAACCCAAACAGAGCAACACCCAGGCATATAATAATAAAAATTCCAGAAATTCAATACAAGAACAGAATATTAAAAGCTGTAAGAGACAAGAAACAGACCACTTACAAGGGAACACCCATCAGAATTACAGCAGATTTCTCTGCACAAACCATCAACTCACGAAGAGCGTGGGGGGAAATAATTCAAGCTTTGAAAGATAATAATCTCCAGCCAAGATTGAGATATCCTGCACAACTGTCCCTGGAAATTGATGGAAAAACGAGGTGCTTCCAGGATAAAGAGGAACTGGGGGAATTTGCAACCACCAATTCAACTCTAAAGAGAGTTTTGCAGGATATTCTAAAAAAAGAAAAATACAAAGAATCCAGAAATAATAGCAGAGAGGCCACAACGAATGGAGCAGAGAACAAAATGAAGAAGACAAACTGACAGCTACTGACAGAAAAAGAGCTCAACAGAAATGAGGCAGAGAAGATTGGATGATAGGAACAGCTATTTTGGAGAAAATGACATCTTAATAGGTAATACTGATTTAGTATCATCTTGTTTTGAAGTCTCATCTAGCTTTTGTCCTTCTGTCTCCAATGGTCTAAATAGGCTGTATCTTATTGGATTTTATTATGTACGATAGTATAAGCAAAAACCTTTTAAAGACAAGGAGATTATACAGAAACCATTGTTCATTTTCTGTTAGTCGATTCTAAATACTCTGTAATGCTGTCATTCTCTTGAATGGTTTTACATTGTTTTGATATACTTAATGCTACAGTATACGAAGTTGTACTCAAGGATTTCAAAGAAAGAGACAATATGGTAACTACTTTTAGGTTAGGATTATCTGGTGGTGAAACACTATTCTGCTTAAATGGTTATGTTTTGATCTGCACTGTTTCGTTGTTATGCCCTCTTTTATCTCAATCTCCACTCCATTATTTACTTTTTTATCTTTATCCTTTTAATTAAAGGAAAAAATAGCAGGATATATTATAGTAACCCACTTTGACTTTTCATTACCTTGATTTAAAGCCCTGTATTACTCTCACCATCTGGTTTTTAACTGATGTTCCCCTATTCTGTTTTGCTGGATAGTATCAGGTTCGAAAGTTTAGGCATCAGCTGTAAAGATAATGAGATTCATTATGACGCCCATTCTTGTTGACTTTTATCTACTTTTGAAGACCTACAATGTCTCCAATATTTTGGTTTTGTCCGTTTTATTCTTTACTGTTTTGTTCAATTGTATTATAACTAACGATATAGGCAATTCTATTAGAGATAGCGGGAGGCATTATGGTAACCATTGTTGATCACCTTGTATTATGTTTTTACATTATCTATTATGTCCACCCTTTTGACTTGACCGATTCTGTTCTGTTATGTCACATTTGGTTTTACTCTCTTCCAAAAAAGTAATAAGAACCGTGGGAGCAATGAAACCCAAAATGTGTAATAGTCATGGTACAAAAGAGAGGAAAAGAAAGTGCTCCAAACTATATAACTGCATGTATATTTAAGTGTATAAGATAGAAAATGATATCACAGAGTTTTATTGGATCAATGAACAGAACTGTTTGCAGTATCATTGATGGAATATCCACTTTACAAGCTTTAATTTTTGTGACTTGAACAATTATTTCTAAGATGACAATATGTAATCCATTAACTAGTGATTTCCTACTGTTCATTTTTTTTCTGTAAATCTGTATAACTTGTACCCTTTCCCTGCTTTTTTTTTCTTTTCTCCTTAAATAAAATTTAAAAAAAAAAAAAAAAAAGACTATGGTAACTACTTTTATGTCGGGATATCTGGTGGTGAAACACTATTTTGCTTAAATGGTTATGTTTTGACCTGTGCTGTTTTGTTATTATATCCTCTTTTATCTCAATCTCCTTTTTTTATTATTTACTTTTTTATTTTTTATCTTTTTAATTAAGGGGAAAATAAAAAAGCAGGATATATTATAGTAACCCACTTTAATTTCCTATTAACTTGATTTGAAACCCTGTATTGCTCTCACCGTCTTGTTTGTTTTTTTTTTTTGTGTGTGTGTGTGTGTGTGTGTGTGTGTGTGTAGTCTTTTTCATTTTTATCGGTATCAGAGATTGAACTCATGACCACACACTTGCAAGGCATGCACTTAGCCGCTGAGTTAATCCCCAGCCCCAACCATCTTGTTTTGACTGATTTTCCTCTATTCTGTTTTGCTTGATACTACCAAGTTCGAGAGTATAGGCAACAATTGTGAAGACAATAACATTCATTATGACACCCAATCTGGTTTGACTATTATCTTCTTTTGAAGTCCTGTAATGTCTCCAATATTTTGGTTTTATTGGTTTTGTTCTTTACTGTTTTGTTCAATTTTATTATAACTGATGATATAGGCAATTCTTTTTAAGATAGCAAGAGGCATTATGGTAACCATTGTTGATCACCTTGTATTTTGTTTTTACAGTATGTAGTATGGCCATCCTTTTGATTTTACTGACTCTGTTTTGTTATGTCACATTTGGTTTTATAATCATCAAAAAAAGTAATAAGAGCTGTGCGAGTAATAAAACCCAAAATGTGTAATTGTCATTGTACAAAAGAGAGGAAAAGAAAGTGCTCTAAAGGATATAGCTGCATGCACATTTAAGTGTATAAGATAGATAACCACATTACTGAGTTTTGTTGGATCATTGAACAGAAATGTTTGCAGTCTCACTGTTTGAATGTCCACTTTATATGCTTTAATTTTGTAACTTGAACCACTATTTCTAAGATGACAATATGTAATCTATTAACTAGTGATTTCCTACTGTGTATTTTTTCTGAAATTCTGTATAACTTGTGCCCTTTTTCTGTTTTTTTTTTCTTATTCTCCTTAAATAAAATTTTTTAAAAAGAAAAAAATCATAATTCTTAGTCGTGTTTCTTTCGTTCTCCCAAGAGATTACATATCACAATCTCATGCACATCTCATTTTCCCATACATGCTGTACTTCACTTTAATTAATGTTGAAATTCAATTTTAGAAAAGTTGAACTACCCTGCATCAACCAGCTTTATGAATGAAGAAATTTACAACAGTTTGACTTATGTTCTCTAAACTTTATCACAAAGTATAATCAAAAGTGAAATATGTGACACCATTGTTAATAATATGTATATGAAATAATCATTGGGAGTAAGCTATACAGATTGACCATATCCTTGCTGGATGATTATTATCCCCTGCTTAGCTGGAAAGGCTGAATAGCTTTGAAATCAGCTATGATATAAAGTTTAAATCAAAGATTGAAATACATACACGTAGCCAAGTTTCAATTTATGCATTTCAATTGATGGCAAATTTATAGATTCATGGACACTTAGATGACTGCTATTCTTTGTACGTCATCAAAAGTTTGATGGTACATAGTGCTTGCATAAAACATTGCTGTTTATTGGCTTTTAGTATTTTGTTTTAAATTTTTCTTCATTGATCTAATAACACACACTTCTTTTACTCCTCATGCAAAATGACATACAAGTTTCAAAATTACCCCCTACATTTCCTACTTTCAGTTCCTATCACTTAAAATTGTTCATAATACTACACTAATAAAATTTCCAGGACTGAGGGGGCTTACCACCATCAGTAAGCAATGTAAATGGTTACATGGCTGTAATTCAAAGTCGGCAATTGTGTAAAGGTGTCAAACAGAACAGTGATATAGCTTACATTCATCCTTAGAACCATGGGTGTGTATTGGACAGAGACCTCACAGTGTGTCATCTGTAATGACATGAGAATTCCTGTGGTGTCTCCTCCAGCTCTGCATCTAAAATGTCTCCCAATGTCTATGGCATGTGACTGAGGAAGAATTAGAGCATATACTTCTTAAACTCGGTAAATTTTATGTGCATCTATGTAAAGGAATCTAAAATATCATTTTTGTAAATGAAGGATCATTAGTAATCATAATTGTGCCCATACATTTTAATAAATTATAAAAGCTTACTGAATTTTGTGGTGTTCCCATTGCCCATACACAGCTTTTTATTTATAGAAGGTAAAATTAAACAACCAAACAGAACATAAGAAAGCAATGTAAGAGACATAAATTACAAAGCAAGACAACCACAGATCTTCACTATCTATCATATTGTCTCTTGTTTTCTTCCAAATAGTTGTCCATGTCTTCGCATACAGAGAATTCATACAAAACAACACAGTATAAAACTGATCCAAACATAGTATAAAACTGATGATGAAGGCATTTTAGGTCTTTAAGACCAGACAATTGGGGAGTCATCAATGGCTGTCTTAGTGTCTCTCATTCTCTTCAAAATACCTGTCCATACTTTCACTTATGTTGAAATTAAACAAAACAAAACAGACTAAAATCACTTTGAACAAAGAATAATAGTATTGCTGGATTTCACATTATGATGCTACAGAATCAGCGCCGGGTATTGTACCATCTCTTTTTCTTCAAAGCAGTTGTTCATTTCATCATGTGTTATATAATCAGTTGTCATAGGCTATTTATAAGTTCTATGCATGCATGAGTCTCTACATGTATATCTATCCTTTCTTCGTTAGAAGGAAAACAAAACAAAGCAAGACAAAACAAAACAAATTCCTAGAAAAACATGAACTGAAAAAGTCATATAAAACTGCAACACAAGGTGATCTACAGCGGTTACTATGATGTCTCTTGTTATATTGTAATAATCAAATCATCCTAGTGAATCTTGTCATTTTCAGTGTAGTTGCCTATACTCTCAGACTTGACACTATCAATCACAACAGATTCAAATAAAATAAGTCAATATAAAACAGCAATCTAAAAACCAGACTCAAATAAGATCAGTCATAATAAGACAGTGTAAGTTATACTGGGCTTCAAATTAAGTTAATAAGAAATTAAGGATGATTACCATACTATATCTTGCTATTTTGGGGATAGCTGTCTGTGCTCTCAAATCTAGTACAAGTAGACAGACTGGAACAGAATATAACCAACTAAACAGAGTGAAGATATCTCTTTATGTCCGCTGATGCCATGTCTGGTATTGCAGACATGGAGAACAAAGTGGGGTTAAATCATCGTACACTGTTAACAGTGTCATCTGCCTTCCTTTTTTAGACTATTCCTCCCCTTTCCCTCCCACAGGAAGCACTGCACATTTTGGGTCCCACCAACTCCCTCAGTTTTTAGATGGGGGGGGCAACCTGCTACTTACCCAACTGGTTCTGATCCTTCTCACTGCTGGATTTGATCTCAAGTTGTACTCCTTAACCTACAAAAGCCTCAAGGTTTTCCTTTGTTATAGCTGAGTAGTTCTCTACTGCACAAAAGTATCATGTCTTTGCAACCCACCTGCAGGTGCTGGTTGAGTTGCCCCTATTTCTCTCTGGTTCCCAGTCACCTAGAGCATTGTTTTCTTGTATTTGACCTTAGATCCATGAACCCTCTTTCAGGTCAGTTGTATTTCCTGTGCAGAGCATCTCAATGGACTTTACCTCCTGATCTACTCTGCCCGTGTTTCTTTTTGTTAGTGTGTCAAGACCATCTATGTTAGAGATTATAGCCAACCTTCTCTGCCTCATTTCTGTTACGCTACTTTTCTGCCATTGGTTGTTTACTTTTCTCCTTCATTCCACTGTCTGCCCCACTCATTGAGGCCTCTCTGCCACTGTTTCTGAAACTGCAGTATTTTTCTCTCTCTCTAGAATGTCCTTCAGTATTTCTTGAAGGGTTATATTGGTGGTCATGAATTCGCCCAGTTCCTCTTTGTCATGGAAGCATCTTGTTTCTCCATTAATTTTGAGAGACAGTTTTTCAGGGTACATCAATCTGGGTTGGAAGTTATTTTCTTTCAGGGCTTGGAATATTTTGCTCCAAGCTTTTCTTGATTTGATGGTTTGTGTTGAGAAGTCTGCTGTGAATTTTATGGGTTTTCCTTTATAGGTGATCTACTTCTTTTCTCTGACAGCTTTTAATATTCTGTTCTTGTGATGAACTTCTAGGATCTTGATTATGATATCTCTAGGTGTAGCTCTATTTTGGTTGTAGGTGGCTTGAGTTCTGTATGCCTCATACATCTGAATATCATTTCCTTTTCCTATGCTTGGGAAGATTTCCTTGATTATTTCTGTGAATAGTCTTTGTATTTTCTTTGTATTTAACCCTGCTTCTTCACTCACATTTTTAATTAAGTTTTAGATTCTCTTATCATCTTCTAACCTTTGTATTGTTACTGCCTGTTCCCTTGTTATTTTTAAGAGATCTTTCCTTTCATGATCAGACATTGCAAATCTATCTTCAAGTTTTGTTAATCTATCTCTAGTTTCTTTGAGGCAATTTTTCCAGCTTTTGATGGAGTTTTTAATTTCCTGGTAATCTCTTTGAATCTGTTTCAGGTATTCCAGGGTTTCTTTATATTTTTCATCAAATGTTTCTCTCCTTTTTTTGTTCCACCATCCTTCCATCTGTGTCTTCTTGAAAGGTGTTTAGCATTTCTTTTATTAATCTTCTTATATCTTGCCTTACTTGAATTAATATTTGAGTTTTGAGCTCATCTATGAGGTCATGAAGATATCTCTTTATGTCCACTGATGCCATGTCTGATATTGCATATTTGCTGCCCCCAATCTCTTGTATTTACCTCTCCTGGATCAATATTTACAGGGTTAGGGGCTGGGGGCTTTTTAAAATTTTTTCTCCTGTCATGTTTTTGGTTTCTTCCATACAGGTGTATAGTGGAGATCCCAGCCCCTTTGCTTGTTGGCTATGGTTCTTCTGAAGTACATTGGCTAGGGAATTAAGACCTCTCCAGTTTTTTGCTGGTCATTGAGGTGCAAGCAGAGGTGACATATGCTGGCCCCTCCCCTACAAGCCACTAAAGCGCATTCACCACATAAGTGTGTTCCATGCATATGAAATTGGTTTGGAGCAACTCACTGGGTCCTGGCCAGGGGCATGACCCATGCCAAGCAGATTCCCACCAATCTGCTCTGGGCAGGGAGCAGCCAACTGAGCAGCCACTGCCATTTTTAGTTCAGGCCCGTCCTGCCTGATTCCAATATGTCGTCCACTTGGTCACCCCTTTCCCGTGGAAAGGTCTTATTCTGAGCACTCACCACGGGTTAGTGCAGGTTTCCACACCAACTTTGTTCTCTGTTGGGTTCACCGACCCTGACCTCAGCACAACCGCAGATCCTGCAGAGAGCACACCACAGTCCCAAGTTTGGGCAGCTCCAGCAAGAGCATTGTGGCCATGAATCTGAGCTGCTTCAATGGTAGCTCCATGACCACATGTTTGACCAGCTCTTCTCCCTTTAGTTTCTTCGTGGGTCTCGAGGATCCATCTCCCTCTGCTTGGTCCTCTCCAAGATGTTTTATTCCTGTATCTGAATTGTTTCTCTCAGGGAAGCTCTGTATTTTGCTGCTTACTGAACAACCATCTTTAGCTCTGCCATATACATTTTTAAAGATAAGTCATACTGTCTTCATACTATAGTGGCCAGAAAGTTTGAGGATGATATTGACAAAAACTAATCAAGCTGAGGTTACCCCCTCTTGGAAAAAAGGTCATCTTACTGCTGTATGCATATTGTTGCAGCAGAAGTTTTATGGTATTAATAAATGGGATCTATGGGGCCATAGATGGCTGCCACAAAAAAATCTGGGAGTAAATTTGAAATGTTGTCTGAATGCTGTTTAATTTCTCACCAATGAGGAGAGCAGTAGCATCTGTAGTGCACTCTTGTCTTTGTGTGAATTCTGCCCTGATCTTATAAATAATTATTGATGCAAAATCATTAATAAACAACAGATAAATGCCAAATGATCCCTGATCACAGTTTGCAGTTACACTGCGTAACATCTTTGATTCACTTTTGATACTCCTGTTGTATTTTAGCCGAACATATTAATTGTGCAGATTTTAAATTACCTGTCCATTTCAGTTACTTTTTATGTATCTATGCTATTAATACTATTGATTCTAGAGTTTGTCTGAAGGTATCTTTTCCACACTAAAATTTAAATAAGAAATATATAGATTTTCTAGTTATTTTTCAAGATGTATTGTCAGAAAACCTCAGCATTTTGTTCTACCCTCATTTTTCTTTTTGCCTTCTAATGTAATCATCAAAATTATGTTCTTCAGTTTAACATGTAGGGCCCAAAATAGGGTCTTTACCCTTGTGTTTTCAGGTAGATTATCCACCAAACACACTGCTAAAAAACAAGAAAATTAAAATTTATAAATATGTCCCCTGACTATACATCTGCAAGCAGTTCAGGGAGCTACTTTCGTCACTCCCTGAAAGGCACCATCACCTAAACTGAAAACTCCATGGAAAACGAATAACATTAAAAGTACAAATTAGATGAATGCCCTGCATTACATTAAGAATTTTTCTTGTATCTCAGTGTTAAATATTAATATTAGAATTTCTTTTATTTTGAAATGTCAATTTTCTGTCTTATTTTCACAATTTAATGTTTTATATTCTCAGTATTACCAATAGATAGACAGTTTGGAAAATTTTTCAAGCACAGCTGGTAGAGAAATTGGAACAAAAACAAATATTACTATTTCGTTTATTTATCAGTTTCTGTGATTGGTTTGAGTAGCTTCTGTGACTTTTTGGTCATCTTGATATGATTGTGATCCTATTACAAATGCTTTGATCTAAGTTCATTACTCCTCAGATAATTATTTGTGCATTCTATACCCCATATGGAAAGTCAGACAAACATATCAGAGTCATGGGTCTTTCTTCTGATTGGGACATACAAATATTTTACTTTGTCTTCTTTTTATTTTGCTACGTGCCCATCTTGGTGAGAAACCTTCTGATCCTCATCTCTGTCTGCTGCAGTTCCCTTTTTAATGAACCATTGTACTATTTTCTCAGTCACTTTGCTTCTAGGGACATCTTCTATAACTCCTGTGTGACACCCACATTGATTGGTGATCTCCTACTACAAAGAAAGGTCATCTCCTGTAAGACCTGTGTGAAACAGATCTTGGCCGTGCATTTCTTTGGAATGATCGAAATCTTCATCCTTACAGTTGTGGCCTTTGATAGTTATACTGCCTCTGCAAACCTCTGCATTATGTGATCATCATGAGCAGAGCTAGGTGCCACATCCTTATTGTGGCTGCCTGGGCTGGCGGGGCTGCCCATTCCTCTTCCCTGGCTGCCCTTCTGTGGTCCCAATGAAATTGACAACTACTATTGTAATATTTTTCCTTTGCTGAAAGTTGCATGTACTGATACCTGCATCATGGGTGTGCTCATGGTTGCCATCTAATGAATGGCTGCCTTAGTAACCTTTGTCCTCTTGTTTGGGTCTTATGTCATCATACTGTCCACATGAAGATACCACTCAGCTGAGGGAAGACGCAAAGCCCCATCTACCTGCAAGTCTCACATCACTGTTGTTATCTTGCTGTTTGGACCTTCCATCTTTGCTTACCTAATACCCTTCCCACTTACCCTGAAGACAACATATTCACTCTCTTTTACAACATTACTGCACCTGTGTTCAATCCCTTAATCTATACCCTGAGAAATTCAGAGATGAAAAAGGCTTTGAGAAGAGTTTGGTGTCAAAAGATATTTTCAGGAGATAAACATAATTGATTTGTTGTACTTATGCTAAACAATATTATGTAGCAGCTCAATCTTATTTGACATCATCAAGGAACAATATTTTTTTAATTTTTTAATTCTAATTTTAATTTTATTAGGATGTGTTTTCAGCATATGATATTTGCATTTATCTTGGGAAGTATGTACATGCTCATCTGTTTCTTTTTTAAGTCCACTTTCCACACACCTCTCTCTCCTTGTTTCTAATCTGCTTTCCCCATTTTTATTCTTCTCATTATGCACCTCAGCTCATGTTAATGGCTACTGTGCTTATGTTCGTTGTGGGTCATCAGTACTTATAGATGGCTTATTGTATTCAAATCATCGAATGCAAGTCATTCTTTTATAAATGTCAAAGTCAGGAATTGAAAGATCATTAATAAAATGAAAATTTCATTAGTAAAGTTGAAAATGAGTAGAAAAGCACATCTATACTAAAAAGATGATAGGCTAAGATTGACATCTTTGTTAAATAGAATAATCAATTATGATGATGATGCAGAATTTTAATACTTCTTTTCTTTGAAATTTACATAACAAATGAATCAATTTTTAGCATTCTTTAGAAACAGTACAAACAAGTCATTTAACAAGCTCAAAACTGATTTATTTTATTATTGAGATTTATTTTCTTTGTTATATCAGATATTCAGCTAAAATTATGGCACTTCTAAAATTAGCTAGATAATGACAATGTTCACATGGATAATTTTGCTTAAAATGTGAACAAAAGAAGGTGATCATGCATGTGCCATGAAGGTGATGCTTTCCCCCCACTTCCTTGAGAGACACCCGATGTACAGATGACACATTGATTCAGTTACAATTCTTGTGGAAGAATTAGGATCAAGGAAAATGACCCAAAATACAAGTTTTTCTAGAGTACATTTTTTTGCATGTGCTAGTCTTTCCTTTATGCTTGGAAAAAGTCAGAGAAACAAAACAAACCAAAAAGAAAAAAAAACGCAGAAATATGCAGACATTAAAAATCATACCAATACACGCATGATGTAAATATATTAATTGTAGTTACTGTGAAGACCGAAATGCGGTTCTGAGACATAATTTTCCAAAGGAAGCAGTGCACATGAGAAAGGAATCTTTTATACCAAATAAATAATATTTCTATGTAAATATGGAGAAGGCATACGAAAAATAATATCAACAAGAGCACTATAAAAAAGTATTCAAAATTTAAAATGACAAAATCTTAAAAGGTAATTTCAACAGTAAGACAACATGTCAGATGAGGAGGAGAAGAAAATGTTGATATGGGATGCAAGTTATATCAATTGATTTTGGAGAAGCATTGTATACATTGTAGTATTGATAAGTTACTAATATAAACAGCATGGTAGGATCTAACTTTTCACTTGTCAGACTGCCCAAGAGTCATTTGCTCGAGTACTTAAGGTTATTTGCTAAAAAAAAACCTGAGTCAAATCAAGTAATCTGAAACTATATGAAGAAATAATATATGTTGCCAAAAATTTTTGATGATAAATGAATTTTTGGTAGTAAGAAATTGAAATCATCAATTGAAATAGTTTTACGTTTCTAATATTATATGCGGATATCATCTACATATCTCTCTATATATAAATATATATTTAAAATCTAGTGCAATTGAAGATTAGTTATGCGGTAATAAACCAATTTATTAGAATTTATTATAACGTGGATCTCATGATTCAACTCTGACTTTCCATTGAAAACATATTAACTCACGGAAAGAAAGTGAAAGAATATTTCAGAATACTGAAAGCATTACTTCAGATTAAGCAAATCACTCTATGTGTATATGAAGAGATTTTTAAGAGCTTTCATAGAACAATCAGAAGAAAATTTCATAAAGGTGTATTTACTTACAAAAGATTTCTCAGAAAGCACTTGGTCGGCGTTATTATGCAGAGTGGATAAAAGGACTGCACACAAAGGAAATAAACTCCTGCAGAGGTTTAGAATATGCAAAATCCAGGGCACAAGCCGCAGTCACCCAGAATGCACGGCAAAACAGAATGACTAATAACAGAGGAAATGACAGAGCTAAGTTTATTAGATGTCGTGAGAATTTTACAAATCATTGTCACATCAGTTACCAATAAAACAAAAATTTCTTTCCGGTAATGCCGTGGAAAGGCGTTTCTCCGTCTAAAGTTTGAAAAGGTGTATACGAATAAACAACTTTAGTATTTATAAAGAGAAATCAGTCTTTCCTAGTAAGTCAGTGTGTTACAGGAGTAATGCATGCATGCGTTTGTAAAACATGAACAGGCTTGCAAAGGAAGCCCGGAGAGTACCTGCCCTTGGTCTCCTGCTGTGACGCTGTCGCTGGGGTCACACAGCCGCCCCGCCACCAGCTCTCTCGCACTAACCGTGTAAACGCGGTGTCTGCAGCGCCCCCAGGGGACCCGGACCCACCTGCGCGGGAAAGAAGGTGCCCGCGAAATCTGCCTTTGGTAAAAGCAGATTACTTTCTTTTTTTTTTTTTTAACCCAAGAAGGAGCGATACTCCAGTGGTCACCCTCCCTCCCGAGTTTGATAAATCCCACGGCTGGGCTCGGTCCGCACCTCCCGGTCTTTCTCCCCCGGGGCGGGCTGATGAATTTCCCGGGCGGGATCAGCGCTTTGCTTTTCCGTGATTCTCCGGGTGAGAACGCGCGGCGCAGAGGCTACCGCCAGGCGGCGCTGTGTCCTAGGAGCCGCGCGGTTCTCCTGCTAACCCGGCCAGGGCTCTGGGATCGACTTCCACCGCGCCAGGAGCACGGCCTCCGGGTGAGCTGCTGCTGGTTCTCTTGGATTAGATTTAAATTTTTTTTCAAGAAAGAGTTCCCTTGAGAGCAGTAAATAGAAATGCTTATGCGCATGCGTTCCCGCGCGCGCTCGTGCCCCGCGTGGGTGTGCATGTGCTGGTGCCAGGAAGATCTCCGTGTGTGCAGTGAAGGTGCAGGAGGTGGGAGAGTTGTCCAAAGTCAAGGATGACAACCTGTGCAGCCCAGGAAACTGCTGTCATTTGTTGTTGTTATTATTATTGTTGTTATTTTGCACCAGGGATCAGACTTATTACCTCCCGGGTTTGCCAGAGAGGCGCTGTGCAATGGTCGTCTTAGATTCATATGACTAAATTACACAAATATAGATCACTGGGTAGATATTTATATCTAAAGCCATTAAATTACTCCTTTTCTAGTTTTTTAAAAATTGTATTTGTCTATTTTTTATGTTGCTATTTTCAGTCCTTAACATACTCCTGATATCTCCATTCTAGCTCATAAAAATCTAATAAATTTGATCACTGCTTTTTTTCAGAAGTATACACACAAAATATTTAATTGTAGATGGTTTGTAAAAATAAAATTTAAGATATTATATCCATTACTATTTGATATGGTTGAAAATTTGTACAAGAAAGTTATGTAAACCTCATGCTTGTCAGAAATCCTTTTCTGGCAGAAGCTAGAATTGGGAATGGGCCAACGGAAATTCTAGAGGTGAAAACCAAGCCTAGGGACACATTTCCACCTAATTTTCTGCCCCTCCCCTCGCTGTCTCTCTCCTCCTTTCCAGACAACTCCGTCTCTGCCGGACATTTCTGCTCCCCTCCTCATGTGAGAGGCCTGTGCATGGGGCTTCAGTGGATCTTTGATAGTCCCCAGCAGTCCTATGTCCAGAATTTGGCCTCTCTACCCGACAGCATCACATTTACCTCACCCTTGGGATTTTACTAAAATCTTTTGGGCTCCAGGCTTTGCTGAAAGTGCAAATACTATCCCTTGTGCAGGCACCACATTTTCATTAAGATTTCTACCCGACTTTATCTTCTTTGGTTTTTTTTTTTTTTTTTTTTTTTTTTGTCTTTTTCCTTTTTATCGGTACCGGGGATTGAACTCACGACTGCCTGCTTGCAAGGCAGGCGCTTATGCCGCTGAGCTAAATCCCCAGCCGACTTTATCTTCTTGAAACTATGTAACTTGAAAATATGCTGTTTTGATATTTTCCCATAAGTTTAAAACTTTTCTCATTGCTTTTCGGTTTTTTTGTTTGGTTTTGTTCTGCTTTTGTTTTCCAGGGCCTCAACATGCAGCTTATGCTGGCCTAAACTCACTTTGTAGCTCAGGCTTGCACTCACAGAGACCCTTTGGCCACCGTGTCCCAAGTGCTGGCCTTAAAGCATGCACCACTATGACCGACTGACATTTTCTTTTTCATATTCGGATTGTATTTGAAATCACTGATTCTAATCATTTGATCTGATAACTTGATTTTAAATCACTGATTCTAATGATTTGATTCTCCTTTTTAACCTATTGTGCTAATTTCACCACATCTTTCATTTCATCGTTGTGATTCTCATTTCCCTTTCTTCTTTATTTTAAATGATTTGATCCTCTGGAGTAGGTCCGTGAGCAGGTTTATGGCTCAAGTTCCTGGCAGGCTGGCTTGGGACTGGTTCGGCATTAGGTGGGATCTTGCCCCTAGGTCACCGCCCTTGGGTCTAGATCAGGATCCATTGGAATGAAGACAGCAATTGGTTCGAAGGAAGTGGGCTGAGCTGCTGTTTCTGCAAGGGTCAGCCTGGAGCCGCGGTGTGGCAGGCCGTTGAAACTGGAAATTGAACACAGGTGCAGGGCTGCTGCTTGGCCCAGGTGAGAGAAGACAAGGGCTGAGGACACCTGGCTCCAGCTCCAATTAACTAAAGAAAAACTGTAGCTGTAGGTATTTTACTCCTATAGAGAAATGCAACATAGAAATCTTCTGCTAAGATGCCTCTCCTTGTTAACATAATTTGTTACTCTCAAAGTCCTTGAATCACTCCCAAGGTCTGTACAGTTTCCTGTGGTTTTTGACAAGAATAATACACAGGCTTCCCAGAGGCATTCCCTGCCTTAGCCTTCAGAGTCCCTGAAATCTACAGAGGATTTTGATGCTCCTGGAGCCCTAAAATCATACCACTTATTTCATTTATTTAAGCCTTTGCCATATACTTATTTGGGAGACTGGGGATTTAAGCCAGGTCCCCAATACCTGGATCTGCTAGGAATGGTCCGGTGGCTTGGTCTCTGGAGTCTGACCTGATCCTGGGTGAGTCTTAGGCCTGATCTTACAGAAGGTTTCCAGGACAGGACTGACTGAGTATCTGACAGCACTTTCAGAGCGCTGGAGTTCTCAGAAGCTGCCTTGCTGCTGAGAAGGGCCCACAGGGCTCATGGAGCACCTGGGTTTATGTGTCCATCAATGTTTTGCATCAACTGACATGGGACTGGACCTTGGGTCAGCAAGACCAGGGCTGGATTCTGGGTCTGCTAGAACATGGACCACAAAGGCCAGCTTGGCAGCTGTGACCACAAATACCAACCCAGCACTGGGAGCCTTTGTACACAGGTGCTAGGTTTGTGTTTATGGCCAGAAGTCCTGATCTCGCACTGAAACAGATCCATCCAAAGACTGGCTCCAGATAATCCAGCCTGGCTTCAGGATAATCCAAAATGTCAGCCTGCTCTGGGGTGTGGGGCTAGAGCTCTGGACTGGTCCTGGGGAGACCTAGTCCTTCTATTTATAAGGGCCAGACTGGTTGCTAAGTCCACAGGTACCCGACTATTAAATAAGATCTCAGAAGCTGAATGCAGGTGGAGGCCTGGCAAAAACCAAGGAGCAAAAGGCCAGCATGTGCCCGAGCCAGAGTCCAGCAGGAAAGGCCTGAAGCCACGGGGTGTTAGCACCAGCCAGGCACTAGAATATCAAGAAGGCCTAATCCACTGGGCAGCCTGTGGGTCTGGGGATAAAGGATCCTGTTTGATGCTGGAGAAGGTTTGGGATTTTATCCATAGGTACTATCCTGGAGGCTGGGGCCCCAGATCCTGAGCTGGAATTGGATACAGTTGATGGTGTCAGAGTTTGGCCTAAAAGCTGGATCTTCATGTGGTGTTCAGAGCTGTAGGGCCAGAGTGGTGTGATGTAGGCCTGGGTCCTGGCTTCTCAGTTTCCATTCTGGTGCTAAGAGCAAATAGGACAAGACTCTTAGAAAACTGTATGACATGTCCAAGGTAGAAGAAGAGAACCAAATTCAATGGGCATGACAGTTCTCGTGGGAAACCCCTCAAGCTGGACATACTTATCCAACTGACTTCAAGTAGAGGTTGGTAATGGGGTAATTAAGTGAGACTCTGCGAAAGCATATTTCCATAGAAATATTGACTAGCTCCAAAGCATCAGCATCCTGCTAGAAGGGATTGTGACTGGAAGCTGCTTGACCTGTGGCCCCTGGGATTCATGATCAGTCACTTCCTGCAGCTCAGCCTTGCCTTCCAGGTGCCTGTTCAGCTATGGACTCATCCAGAGACCTGCACATTGATGAGGACAGTGACGCCCACCATCCAGTCCCCTCTGCGGGAGTCCCTCAGTCCATTTAATTCAGCAGTCATGCTTAATGGCACCTACAATGGTTTTTTCTCTTTCTGAGGAAAAAACTATCTGTGACTGCATCTTGGAACCTAGTGAACAATTACATAGATGCATTTTTTCATATAAAGTTGACATTTAATGGCCAGGGATATAGTTTAGCATGACAGCAACTGCCTAGCAAGTGCAAGGTCGTCAGTTTGATTCCCAGTACTCAAAACGCGAACACAAGAACTTAAAAAAAAATTGACATTTAAAATACATTGTGAATAAATAGATTGTGTGGATTAGTTTATGTTGATAAGCAGAATAGCTCTTAGTATCTGAAGCTTAAGAATTTCCTATTGGTAGACTTTGCCAAGCATATTGATTATATTTAATATTTATCTTGAGAAATTATTTTATTAAAACAACTTAGTATTTTTCATATTTTGTAAGTTCCAAAACATTCATATTAGAAATGGGATATGAACGTTAAAGGCAAAGATTTGTTTGATGCTTAATGATCAAGACAGCCAAACTCAGCCGGCTGAGGCAGGCAGAGATGAGCCGAAATATGGAATACCAGAGAATTCTGTGGCCCTAATTAAAGCTACAAGTTACAGAGCAAGGATGTCATAATTAATTTCTCTAAGAAAATAAACTCATACAAATTAGAACACATGGGAAAGATTCTCAGACAGCATTTAGGAGGAAACCAGTAAGACAGCACCTTTGGTAGAAAAGGACACAAACGTTTGGAGCACTTTGCATGTGTAGGTTGATAGAAATGCTGAAATGAATTTATAGATGTTAAAATAGCTCTAAGATTGGTAAATGCTCAGATGGGCAATATTATTAAATTGGCTGGATGTAAACACATCTCTCTCCAGTTATTCCTATAGCTTAGCCTCATCTCCTCAGAATTATAAATTATCTTGGATGAGCTCAGGGAATGTGAGTAACCTCAGTGGAAGGGCCAGTGAGACTTGTACCATTTCTTCCTAGTTTTTAGACTGACTTAATGATCCATGTCGAGAGGGAGAAAGAGGAGAAAATGCCCTTTTAAGGTGAAAGGGATGGACCCCGGGTGGGAGTAAGTGATATAAAGTGGAAAACTTCTTCCTATGGGTTGATTTTTCCATTGACTTTCCTGTTCTAATCCAGCTTCAAGACATTTTTCAATAAGTAAAACACAAGTCTTTATTCATTGCACAGTTAGTGTTCAGCAGGAACACAGAGGCACCTTCTCACGCAGAGGCCCAGGAAGTCGGAGGCTCTGCTGTCTTGGTCCCTTACATCCATTTCCTCTGTGACAGGAAGAGGTGGGACACTTGGACAATGGCGCTGCTGAAGCCCCTCTCAGAAGTACCTGTGTGACTGTCAAAAAACTAGGTCAGAAAAATTCATTTGAAGAAATTTTTCCAAAATTTTTACCATCTAACATTTTCAGCTTTCATCACTGAGCGGTTTAAACAGACTCACAGCACCCTGCTACTTCCGTTCGCAGTTTCCATGCACCATAACTTCAAACAATGACTTATTTTACTTAGGAGTGTCTCGTTGCTAGCCTGAAAATACATTATTTTATAGTACATTTCATGTTAATGGAGTTTCCTGGAAGCCTTGAGGTCTTCCACAATCCGAATCAATTATCCAGTGGAGTGATTTTGATCTCAGCTTTTCTTCTAGCAGATGAATTTGCCAACAAACTTTTCAGTTTTATAATACTAAAAACAAAAGCAAAATCTTAATATAATGTGACTGATATTTTCTTTTCCTACACCAAGACAAATGAAATTTAACATTTCCTCTAGCAGGATCTTGATTCTAATGTGAGTCCTCCTTAATATTTTTTATCCTGCCATGAAAGTCATCACCTGAACGGTCGGTTTTCTGATCCTAACAAGACATGAGGCCACAGAATGCTCATATGAATTCTGCTGTGCCCTGGGCAGCGTTTTAGGCCTTCACATGTAACTGTGGATAACTGTGATGTTACTGTACCTTCGTGGTACGGGAGGTACGGGGAGCACGATGCTTCCCTGACTGAGGAATCAGCGAGCAGCTCTGCAACCAGCACACTATTGGGGTGCTGTGCTGGAATTTGCCAGAGAGGTGCAGATTAATACATGAACACAGCTGGAAGCAAGGTATTTCAGAACAGAAGAGGGGTTTATTAACAGCCTGGGAAACAGAATTGGGCTTGGGGATGTAAGAAACTCAAGAATGCCATTGGGTACTCTCAGAGCTTGAGGTGAAGGTGATGAGGAGCATGCCTCTGGCCCCTCAAGCACAGCTGTTAAAAGGTGCTCTGAGGTAAGTACAGATTAGAGAGGCCTTGTAGTAATTTCTGGAGCCTGGGGCTGATGCACAGCGCACAGCCACATGCAATAGAGAGCTGCTGCGCAGGTCCTCACTGTTCACATGTGCTGCACACGCTTTATGGAGCCTGCTGCTGAACAGGAAACTGAGCTGAACAGCAAAATGAGCAGCCCAGCCAACAGGTCAGCAGGGCACAGGAGATGGGAACAAGAAATCAGAAGATGGAAGATAAGAGCAAAAAACCTGGAAAAAAATCAAGAGAACAGCAGACCATAGTAAGTCAGGGACCTACACATACCCTTGCTAGGTAGGAGACACAGGAACAGGACTTATGTCTTTTAGGTTTTTGGGGTAGCAGTGGCATCTTCATGGAGCTGGGTGGTGAAAGGCAGGAGTGTTTTTCAGTCTGTCTCTTGTACTTCCTGTAGGGGGCACCACAGCTTCTACAAGGCATTCTTCATCTCCTGTTCCTTAGGGTGTAAATCAGAGGGTTGAGCATGGGGCAATGATGGTATAAAAGAGAGCGAACACCTTGTCCTCTGGAAAAGCAGTTGCTTGTCAAATGTAAATAAACAATGTAGGAGCAAAAAAGAGGACCATGATGGTGACTTGTGAGCCACATGTGGAAAGGGCTTTGCAGTGAGTTTCTGCAGGGTAAGACTTAACGGTGTGTACGATCAACACGTACAATATCTGTAAGACCATGAAAGTCACCAGGCCCATCAGCCCAGAATTCACAATGACCAAAAACCCAATTGTGCTGTGTCCATGTGGGCCAGTTTCAGCACAGGATATGCATTGCAGAAGTGGGGGTCGATTTCACTGGGACCACAGTAGGGTAAGAAGAAGGGGAGGATGAACTGACCAAGGGAATGCAGGAATCCACCTGCACGGGAAGCCACCATCAGGAGCTCACAGCGCTGCCTGCTCACGATGACTGTGTGGTGCAGGGGCCTGCAGATGGCCACATAGCAGCCATAGGCTTTGGTCCCTGAGATGAAGATTCACATTGCTGAAAATAATTACATATGTGCATGAGTGTGAAATGAGTATAGCCATTCTATTCACTTTGATTAGCAAACACAACTGGCTTATAGTTCCCAGTAGAAGTATAATATGAACACTTTCATCAGGAAAGAATTAAATTTTTGTTCTATTTACAATTTTAAAACTGCATACAGAAACTAAATATTAAGAGTGAAGACACCAAAAAGACAAATACATGAAACTTAATACGTGGGTAGTAGAAGAAAGTATCTGCCATGTATCTATTTAGAAATGTTATACATAGAAATCCTCAAGTGCATTTGGAATCATGAGGTGTGCATACAGGGCCTCCCCAGTGCTTACTTTACAAACATATTCAATGTGTAAGTCTACTTGATTAATAAACAATGCATTACACATCACAATCAGCCAGAGGGACAAGAGAAGAATGTTGAATCCATTTCTCAAGCATTGTCATTTGAGATATGAAAAAATATTTATGTATTTGATATTTAGGACACATTTCCAGATAATAATAATTGAGTTATTTTAGATTTTACTCTCAATGCATTACCTATTTGTATACATCAATTTCTTTTAAATTGATGTATACAAATTGCCCAATTTTCTCTAATAAAACATTCTGAAATTGTACTATATTTCAGTTTCCACATCCGTGTTTTACTATTTTGGGCTGATTGTTTTCATGTTCACCCCTATTATTTTTACATCTCCCCTCTTCTGTGTAACAGTGATAAAATGATGTAATAGTAAGCACATTAACATTCCTGTAATAATAAGGCTAATACAGACCTTTTACAGTATAATTTAAAACAACCAGAAAATTAAGGAAGAAGAATATAGAGACAGGTTTCTGATCACCCTTTTCAATCCAACCAGAAGCTCTCAGTCTAAATATTAACACATTCAGCCTCAGTACTGAAAATGTTTCATATCCACTACTTATAATATTAGCACTGATCTATTTAAACTTTGTTTGTAGTTATTTTCATTAATCCCAGTTTACAGTACACAGGGATTGCAATCATTTCGGGGAGTTGGTACCTGACCACAGTGCATCTTAATTCTTCTCACGTTTTCCTTTTCCATTTCTTGCTCCTGTCTTCCCTTCCTGCTTTTCCAACTCTTGGTTCCCTTCCCATTTGCACAAACTCTGCCTTCATTACTTTCTCCTTCAATTTTTTATAATCCTCTTTCCCTTGCTTCTCTTCCCCTTCATCCATCTCTTGTTCCCCCAGCAATTTGAAAATGATCTCCTTACTTCCTTATGTATCTTTCATTTTCCTTTATACATTATATGTATTATTACATATTATGTATTTTATGTGTACTCTTGATGTATCTTTTATTATGTGCTATATATCATATAACTTCTCATATAAAAGTAACCATGAGATATTTTGTTTATGTGTCTGACTTATTTCACTTAGTATTATGGTCTCAAGCTCCATCCCTTTACCTATGAATGCTCAAATTTATCTTTATGGCAGAGTAGCACTACATTGTGTATAAACATTTACACCTAACATTTTTTATTTTAGTAAATTTACCATTGAGATTTTTTTACATAAAGATTAAAAATCCATTTTTTAAGAGTTGAAATTTAATTGTTATGAAATTACCTTCTAGCTTTTATTATACAAAATAATAAAGAAGAGGCTGTGTGAGGTGAGTTCAAGCACCCCATCGCAGGCACGGGGAGAGTTCAAGATCGTCACTCCCAGCAGTTAAGGACCTGCCCAGCTCCAGCCACACTAGACTGGGCTCTGCAGGTTTCCCAGGCCTACCTGGAACATGGCCAGCGACCGCCTTTCAATGAGGGAATTGGGGCTACAAGAGGTGACGTCTAGCACACTAGAATGGGCTCCAGGAGAGTTCAAGGTCATAGCTCTTAGCGGTTAAGTGCCTTCCCAGCTTCCAGGTACTCTAGACTAGGCTCCGGAGGTTTCATGGGCCCCAGTAGTCCATGCCCAGTGACCTTCTTCAATCAGGGGAGCTGAGGGCAGATGAAGTGAGTTCCAAAACATCAGTGCTAACCAAGGGAGAGCTTTGGATCGTCACCCACAAGGGTTAGGAGCCCGCCCAGGTGGAGATGGCATGGGAGGTCCTGGCATGAGAGGTGGCATGGGAGGTCCTGTGGGCCTGACTGGACCAAGCTCAGCAACTTCCATTCAGTCCCAGGTGTAGAGGACCAAGGTGGCTATCTGGGTGTGGTGGTGTACACCTCTAATCCCAATACACTGGGAAGCTTAGACAAGAGGATCACAAATTCCAGGCAAGCCCGAGCAACTTGGTGGCTTAGTGAGACTTTGTCTCAAAATAAAATAAAAAGGGTTAGAGTTGTAAATCAGTGCAAAGGCAGTGGGTTTCATCTCCAGTATCCCCTCCACATATGAAAGAGAGAGAGAGAGACAGAGAGACAGAGAGAGAAAGAAAGAAAGAAAAGGAAAGCAAGAAAAAGAAAGAAAGAGAGAAAGAAAGAAAAGGAAAGAAAGAAAAAGAAAGAAAGAGAGAGAGAGAGAGAAAGAAAGAAAGAAAGAAAGAAAGAAAGAAAGAAAGAAAGAAAGAAAGAAATTAAGGGTGTTAAAATACACAAGATAAGCAGGGCATGCACAAATGTAAGCCCAGCACTTCTGAGCCTGAGGCAAGTGGTTGCCTTGAGTTTAGGCTCAGCCTGGACTACATAGTGAATACAAGGTAGGCCTGAACTTCATAGTGAGGCCCTCTCACAAACAAGAATACACGTGGCAGGGGGCTAGGGATATAGCTCAGTGGCACAGTAGCTGCCTGGCAAGTGGGTGCCTGTACAACCAGGGGAGTTGAACAGGGACAGAGTGCCTGGAAGGGACGTCCTGGGTCCTCGGCCCACTGGCCCCCTCTAGGTACAGAATTGTTAATAGGAACCTGCAAGCGTGGGGTTAGAGCCTGACCTCTCACCCCTACAGACTGTGCACCTCCACCTAACATGGCAGCTGCGGATGTGTGATTGGTCACACCTCATCCAGTTTTGAGTGATGATTGGTGCAAACACAAGCCGGCCATACAGTTGTCCCCATTGGCCTAGAACATGCAAAGCTTTTGTATTGCATCCATTGATTGGTCCATATTCGACTCCTCTGCCTGAATGGAATTCAAACCCACTGTGGTCAGGGTAGAGGTCTTCCGGGGTATGGCGGGGCCTGCGGAACAACTCAGGTTATGGGCCTTGATGGACAGCTGTGGCTTCTTGGAAAATGGCTGAAAGAAATGGTAAATTTCAAAAGGGCTAGCTGTCCAGCACAGTTTATCAGGCTTGGGGAGGTCGGGATGTTAGCGCTTGGCCCTGTCCCTCCCTGTGCGGGAGACCAGACGGTTGGCTGCTCCTCCATGTGAGCCTGGCCCGCGAGGGCGCTGTTCATGGGGTGCAGGCCGCTCCCCTCCGCGCCTGTCCCTTCAAGGCTCTGTCCAGGCTCACAGGTCCGGGCTCGCTGTCTGCACGGGGGCGCCCGCGTCAGCTCTGGGCTCCCGGCTGTACTTCTGAGCTGTATCTGAGGAGGAGACAGAGCTGCAGCAGAGGAGCGCGGAGCGGCTGCAGCTCCTGCAGTGCACGAGGTTTCTGGGAGCGGCTCCCTCGCTACAAACTGGGTTGAGCGGCCGCTGTGCGCTGCTGTTCCTCAGCGCCTCCGCACCCCTGGGTGCTGCTTCCTCCTCTTCCTCCGCACCATCTGCGGATCCGCGCTGCTCAGCCGGCCCTTGGCGCCCTCTTGGCCCTCAGGACCCTCAAAGGTGCCGCCTGCAAGGAGAAGCGCGGGCGCTTCGCTCGCCACCCAGCGCAGGCGCTCCTTCCCCACGCTTGACTCCAGGGCAGTTTCGCTACATGGAGCAAGGAGTTCCTACAGAGTGGCATGGGTCGGGTCGGCATGGAGCTGAGGCAGGCACCGGATAAAACCAGAGCTGTGCTGGCACAAGAGTAGAGGCCTTGGGGACCATTCAGCTACCAGCGTACCTTGCCATCCAGCCCTCTTTAACTTCCTAGGGCTCTCTACTCAGCCTCTGAGAAAAAGGTTACGGGTTGCCCTGTCGTCCCCCTCTTGGACACAAGAGGCCCAGCGTGACATGCGCAGCCTAGTTTCAAGTCAGGGAATTTGATGCCAGCTGGTTTGGTTTTGTTGCCTAGAACTTTTTTTGCTATTCTAGGTCTCTTCTGGCTCCAAATGAGTTTTATGATTGTTTTTTCTATTTCTATGAGCTTTACTAATTGTATTTTGATTGACATTGCATTAACTCTGTATAACTGCTTTGTGAGTTTGGCCATTTTCATTAGGTTGGTGATTCCTACCCAAAAGCAAGGCAATATATTTCCACTTACTGATATCTTCTTGAATCTCCTTTTTCAGAGGACTCTACTTTTCAGTGTAGAGATCTTTCCCTACCTTTTTTAGATTGATTACTCAATATTTCATTTTTGTGGATGCTATTGTGAAGGTGGTTGTTTCCCTAATTTATCACAGTAACTTTGGTATCTGTATACAGGAATGCCACTGATTTTTAAATGTTGACATTGTATCAAACTATGTGTCTGAATTTGATTATTAAATCTAGAACTCTTCTGGTGAAGTTTTTGGCATTTTCTATAGAGAGCCATTCCCAGATCTCATTTGGGAAATTTGTATTTGTAACTGATGGAAAAATTATTGAAATAACCATTTGTGAGAATAGAAATACTAAAGCGTATCCATAGTTGTGGGAAATGGAGGGGTCCTAAGTTCACCTAGAGTGATGGTTAACCTGAACAAAGGCCTCCACTCAGAGATGAAGCCAGATTTTCTTCATTCACAGAGAGAAGTGTGGCTTGAAGATCCGTGACAGAGAATGGACCGTCCAGGCTTTACTGTGAAGAATCCTACTAGATCACGGTAAATAATCTTCCTGATTTGCTGCATTCTGCTTGCCAGCATCTTACTCAGGATTTTTTTTTTTTTTGTATCAACATTTATTAGGGAGATTGAGCTATAGTTCTGTTTTGGGTCTTTGTGTGGTTTTGGTATCTTCTTGCTTCCAGGAATGACTTCAGGAGTATTACATCTCTTTACCTTACATAAAAGAGTTTGAGGAATATTGGCTTTAGATCTCCCAGTCTCTTGTAGAATTCAGTTGTGTATACATCAGGAGCTCTGCTTTTCTTTGTTGGTAAATGTTTAATTATATCTTCAATTTCATTGACTGATACTGGGTTACGTAGAATTTTTAAATCTTCTTGATTCAGTTTTGGCAATTCATAGGTATCTAAAACCTGGTTCTTGTCTTTTCCATCTTCTTAGAGTACAGGTTCTCAAAGTAGGTATTTATGATCTTCTGGATTCCCCAGGATTTGTTGTAATTTCACCCTTTTCATTCCTAATTGTATAGATTTGAGTCTGTTTTTTTTTCCTTTTTTTGATGGAGTTGGTTAAGCACTTATCAGTTTTATTTAGTCTTTGAAAAAAGCCTCTTTGAGTCACTGATTCTTTATATTTTATTTTTCTCGATTGCACTATTTTTTTCTCATCTTTCTATTCTCTTCCCTCATTCAAGCTTTGAGTTTCACTTGTTCATATTGCTCTAGAAGTTTGAGCTCCAACATTGAGTTGTTCATTTTACTGTGTTCTGTCATCTCAATGTGAAAAATTCACTGTTCTAAATTTCGAGCTTAGGACTGCTTTCCTTGTGTTCCTTAAATTCTGGTATGTTATATTGGATTTATCATTTAATTGTAAATACTCTTGCGTTTATTTGAATTTCCTGTGTGTTCCATTGTTTGTTCTGGAGAGTTTTGTTTAATTTCCAGCTGTTTATGTAATTTGTTTTGTTTCTTTTGCTTTTGATTACCAATTCTATCGCCCTATGGTTATATTACATGCAATGGAACACTTTCAATCAATTTATATTATTTAAAAGAATGTCCTAAGGGCTAATATTTGGTCTATGTTGAAAAATATCCTATGGATCTCAGAGGAATATATATTCTACAGAGCATTCTGTAGACATCTACTGAATCTACTTATTCACAGATATGTTTTTGTTCTGATATTTCTTTATTGATTTGTTGACTAGTTGATGTCTAATTGTGCCAGTGGAATATTGAGGTTCCTTCTTAGAATTATGTTAGGGCTTTTTGATTTTCCATGTCCATTAATATCTGTTCTTCATAGAGTTTTTCTCTTATCTAGTATGTAGTGATCTTCTTTGTCTTCTTTGATCAGTCTTGGCCTGAAGTTCACATCATTTGCAATTAGAATTGCTATCCTGGCTTTTTTCTGGGTTTCTGCTGCATGGAGAATTCGTCTCTGCTCTGACTTTCAGTCTGTGAATTTCTTTTTGACTAAATTCTATTTATTGTATGCATCATGTTGTTGGATCTTGCTTCTTGATCCATTTGTCCAGTCTGTTTCTTTTGATTGGTGAATTGAGATCATTTACATTGATGTTTAAAACTGGTTTGTGTTCACTTTTTCTTGCCATATTATGTTCTTGTTGTTGGTATCCTGTCTTTCCCTTCTTTTTAATTGCTTGCCCTGCCATACGGCGTTGTTCTATTGGTGTTCTTGGAAGTGTGGTCTGCTGAGCTGGACTGAAAGCTGATGGTCAACTTAAACATCAGGTGAAGTGCATTAGTGTGGTGCTGAGTGTGGATGGCCCATCTGAGGATTGTGGCCAGCATAAAAAGAGGACCTGGAGAGGAAGAATACTGTTACTGTTGTTGGAGCTGTTGGTTGTTTTGGAACTGTTGGCTCTCCTGGAGGAGCTTGTCATGTTGGCTTCCCCTGATATGAACTCAGCTATTATCCTTGGAGGAACTTGGCACCTTGTTGTTGACAATGGCTATGGTTCATGTTTGGAGAGCTCTTGTCCGCTTTGAGAATATTTTCTGGCTCTGGAGGGGAAGACTTGTGCTGTTTCATCTCCAAGGGAAGCTTGTCACACTGGCTTCCCGATATGAACCAGGGTGTTCTCATCTTTGGAGGAACTTGGGATCTCATTATTGCTAACAATGGCTATGGTACTTTTTGCACAGACCTGGACCTTATTTTGAGTGTCACTTCTTGGCCTTAGTACAGAACCCTCAGACTTGTAGGATAGATCCTTCACCTCACTGGCATGCACTTTCTCACTTCCACTGCTGACCTTTGGGTCTTCCTAGCAGATCCATGAAACAGACTTGTATGAGTTACTGTCATGGGCTCTAGGCCTCCAGTTGGACTTGTGGGCATCATTGTCATTCACTCCAAGTCTTCAGCTGGACTTATGAATGACACTGATGTTGGATCCAGGCCCTCACCTGGATTCTCTAGTTCTTTAGTGTGTGGACACATTTCCTGCACTTGGTTTGTGTTTGCATTCTTGGTTGACCATTATAAATGATGCTATAAATTATGTGTTCTGTATTATAATCCTTTTTCTTGCAATCCTAAGACCACCTCATCTTCCTTACCTCTTTCTAGAATATACTTTAGATCAGATATCTGGTTGGAGAGCTGGTTAGATGGTAATGAATCTCATTTGTTGTTTTTCATGGAAATATTTTATTTCTCCATTAAATTTGAAAGATAGTTTTGTATGGTACATCAATTTGAGATGGAGGTTGTTTTGTTTACATCTTAAAATATTTCACTCAAGCTTTCCTTGACTTGAGGATCAGTGTTGAGAAATCTGCTGCAATTGTAATGGAATTTTTCTTTCCCCAAGATTAGTTTCATTTGTCTAAATATTTTAATACTTGTTCTTGTGCTGAATTTCTGAAATATTGTTTATTATATGCCTAGGCATACATGTATTTTGATCATGGCTAAATGGAGTTCTATATGCCTTGCTTATTTCTATGTCGAATCTTTTGTTCATGTTTAGTAAGTGTTCTGCTGTTACTTCTGTGAAGAATTTTTTATAATGGCATCCGCACTATCTCCAGTTTTCTCACTGATTCTCAAACTTATATTGTTACTGTTAGCTTTCTCTTGTAGCTGTTGGATTGTTTGATATCTCTTGGATAGCTGTTTGTAACTGTTTCATGGCTTCCATATTTTTCTATGTTGGGCATTCATGGTTCCATCATTTTCCTAAGCTCATGCATTTTTTGTTCTGTGGATACTGTAGATTGGTTGTGCATGTTCCTCTTTTTGATCATTGATTTTTGTAACCTGAGTGATCATCTTTTAGCCACCTAGTCACGTCCATTTGTCTTTACTTATGCTGCGGTCATTTCAGAAAGTTCCAGCATGTGGTGGCTGATTTCTTCTCTCTCATGTTGCTCTGGATTTGTCCTGGTTCAGCCGGAGGCCGGAGGTTGCATTTTGCTTCTGCATCTTGTCATTCTGTCTTTTTAAGTTTTATTTCATTTTCCATACTGGTGCTTGTAGATTTCTTATGATAGATTGCTTGATCACCAGTATTGTGGCTTCGCAGGAAATGTCTATGCCTCTGAGAAGTCTCTAGTGTAATTGGTACTTTTTCTTTATGTGTATCCCAAGAACTTACCCTTCCAATTTACCAAGGATGGGAGGTTGTAGTGGTGATGGTTATAAACCCAGACAATCACAGTGTTGTTATTAGTGGTAGAGAAACTGGTTATGACATGTATGACATTTTAGCAAAAGTAGTACAATTAGCAATAACAATAAGATCCATCACAGCCTAGCCCCTGTCCACCTGTGGTAATAATTTGACACCTTTAACCATAGGTGCTACCTCTATTTAGTGATATAACAACATACAACAGGAACTTGTATGCGATGAGTTTTCCCCTTGTGGGTTTCATTTAACCTGCTGGCTCAGTGGGCCCCTCGGTAAACAGTGCCCTCTCACTTCTGGGCCACTATCCCAAGTACCCCAGGTTGTGCTTGGCTGGGCCAGGAGAAGCTGGGACTCATGGTCATGCTAGGTTGTACTGGACTAGAGTCTCCATTAATGCTGGGCCTCACATTGGTCACACTGGGACAGAGTGGTCTCCCCCAGTGCCTGCGGTGTTGCTGGGTAGAGCTGGCCTGGAATGCCTTCCGCCAGTGTCCTGTGTCCTGTTGGATTCTGCTGGGCTGAGGCATCCTCTGCCAACCTCCCTAGTGCTGTTGGGTCATGCTGACTTATTTCACTTTTTATGTTCTTCAATATTTATTTTATTTGTTTGGTTGTAACTGTACTTTGTGCATATATGCTTAGGATTGTCATCTCCTTGGAATTTTCTCTTAATAAATATGAACTCACCTTCTCTGTTTCTTTTGATCAGCCTCGCTTGAAGTGCGTTTTTCTGCTATTAGAATAGCTACCCCTGTTAATTTTTATTTTCTTGCTACCAGAAGTGTTGTTTTGCATCCTTTGACTTTTAGTCTATGAATATCTTTTTGAGTTAAATGTGTTTCTTGACATAAGAAGGATAAAATGGAAACAAGTTTTGCAAATAAGTAGTGGAAGAGGGGAGGAGAGGGAGGTGGTTGGAAAAAAATAGGAATCAAGATATATACAGTACTAGCTCCCTATGACAAATAGATACATGTATGTAACTCTATATCTATATCAATATAGATATATATAAATTGTATTAAATAACATTAATGAAAATATCTTTTTTGTGTGCAGCATATAGTTGGATCTTATTCTTTGATCCATTTTGTATTGTTTCTGAACGCTTGTTAATATGCCTTGGAGTTGATTTATTTTGGTCATGGATAATTGGAATTCTATATTATAACTCTCTTATGTCAAATTGTTTTCCATACTTGGAAAGTTTTTGCCATTACTTCTGTAAACACCTCTTTTTACATCACTTTGCTGCCTCCTGCTTTTTCATCGACTTTGATGAATGCTATGATGTTCTTCCTTGCATCATCTTGTAGATGTTGAATTGTCTTCTCATGGTCCCTTGGTATTTGAATGAGATCTCTATTTTCAAGATTTTACACCATGATCTTGTCTTTTAGGTTTGATATTATGGCTTCATTTTTGTTCATGCAGTTTTGCCAAGTTTCAACAGAATTTTTGATTTTTTTTGACATCTGTGTATTTTTTTCATGGATTCCATTTCTTGCATGTCTTGGGTATTGTTTCTATCATTTTTTCTATGTTTTTTTCCTTTCAATCTATGTTTAGTTTAGGTTTGCTGAACAAGTCCATCATTGTGGTCATCCTCTCTTTTTAACTCTGAAGATTAGGCATATGCTCTGATTTTCTGTCTAGTATCCTGAATTTTTTTTTTACTTTTGCTTTTATTATTCCAGACAATTTAACTGAACTGCTTGTAGTATTCTCTGTTGTTTGTCCCCTTACTTTACCCTGGGTGCCCTGAATATTTGTGGTTGCATTTTGCTTCATTGTCCTATTATTTTCTATTGCTTTATTTTATTTTGTTTTCTGTGTTGATGCTTGTAGATTTCCTATTGTAGACATATTTATCACTGGTACCCAAGCTTCATTAGGCAATGTCTGTCTTTCAAAGATGCCTTTTAGGTTTATATCTGTTCTAAAACTTTCAGAGATGGTTTGAGCTTTATGTCTGTTTTAAAACTTACCTTTGCAGTTAATTAAGGATGAAATGTTGCTATCTGTTTTGGTCAGCACCCAAGTCTTTTGGTACTGGACTACGGTTAAGGTTATGAACCTATACAATGACAGTGCGGTCATACAAGGAATAAAAACTGATTACAAAAGAAATGACATTCTCGGTACATAGTACTGTTATCCATTACAAACATAGCCCAAACCATGGCAATTGTTAATATGGTGCCTTTAGAATCAGGTAAGATCCACAGTGATATACAAAACCTAACATTATATTGGAACTTGTACATGAAGACTTTCCACTTAACAGAATGATTTTATCCTGGGGTGGGAAATTATAACAGGAATATTGTGCAAAATGGAAAGCTAAATGAATAGAAATGTAGTAGAAGCCATGCTGGAGGACAAAGGATGATCATAGAGGCTTTGAGAAACTGGTGAAGGGAAAAGGAGGGATAAAATGAGGGACAGAGCAAATGATTATCAACGCATCCCAGAAAGACTAGCAAGAATGTGGAGTCATCCATAACTATCGTAAAACAAAAGAGATAGTTGAGGAAAGAGTGAAAGATGAATTGACAAGATGAAGAATAAAGACCTAAACAACCAGAAGGAGGAAAGCAGCAGTAGCTTTTAGTTTCTGTTCTCCTCCAGGTGCTGTGGCACCCTCAGACAGAGGCAGCCCGAGGCTGCTCCCAGTGTGTACAGACAGCTCCTCCCAGTCAGCTCAGCCTTCTCTGTCCCACTTCCACTAGCACATCTGTATCCTCTCACACCACTTTTGCTGGACGGTGTGGGATGAGTCACTGTGGTTGACTCTCTGCTACCATTGCTGTAGAAATAGTCCACTTTCAATCTCCTTTGCTGCAGGAGCAGTGTCAGCCTTACTGGTGGCAGGGCAGGAGTGGTTGTGCTGTTCTACTCACTGACTTTTCCTGCCACTGTCACTGTTGTGCTACCACCAAACCGCCATGGTCCCTAGTCTTACCTGCTCACCGCTTCCAGCACCACCTCAGAGGATGCCCGAGGTGGCTTGGTCCACTTTAGTCTTTTCTTCCTTGGAGGAGTATCCAAGACTGAATCCCAGGGGATCTTCTCACTGGTCATTGGGTAGGGAGGGTCACAGATTGCCTTCCTTGCAGCCCCTAATCTTGCTGTCAAGGGTTCCAGTTAGTGTGCACAATAAGAATAATAAAATTATATGGCAGCCAATTGGGGAGAGAGCAGTGCTGATGATATTTGCTGCCTGGATGCTGCTGTTTTCAGGAAACAGACCCTGAAAACAAGGTGCAGCAGATGAAGTCAAATTGAGTGAGACAAAATTATGGGATGGGGAGGTGGCAGTAACCTCTAGGATCAAAGCCTCAATAACAGTTGTCTCTGGTTGTTTATTAGAGTCTGCTTTACGAAGAACAGAAGCAGATATCAGAAGCTAAAGTTCAGAGAAAAGGTAATTTACTTGTTTAACTCCTCCTAGAATCATATCTGGCTATATCTGGTCTTCATGTTTGCCATACTTTTGGACTTATCTTAGCAAAGCATCTCTTACTGTCCCAGCTGCATTCCACTGAGACTCAAACAACTTCATTCATTACCTCAAGCACAATGAATTTGTAAATCTTCCTCCAGAATACACAGTCACATGGCTACTATAGCACAAAGTCCCTGGGGATACCAAAAGTTAAACTAAGTTAATCTGTTATCCACGTGATGTGTCCTCTGTGTAGAGGAAAACACAAAGGGCAAATCTGTCCTATTTTTATCCCGTCTGTTTTATTTGGCTTGAATTACGCTTTTGCAGTCCATATGTTTCTTGAAGGCTTTAAAGTACACAGAACTTGCCAAGCAGGTGAAAGAGCCATTGGCAGCCCTTTGGGCTGGGTTGCCATTTTTAAAGTGTTGTGTACATGTGTTTGTTTCATCTATAAGTTTCTTATTTCAGGTTGATTTGGTTATTAGGTGTATGTTCTTCCATTTCTTTCTGTTACCTGTGTTTTTAGTTTATTTTCTTTGAGTATCTGCAATGTGTCTCCTTCTCTATCCAGCCGTGTTGACTCCCCCTCCTGTATCCTATTTATTTCACTTAAAAATTTGGTCTCAGGTTCATTCATTTACTTAGAAATGTCTCAATTTTATTCTTCTCTTTGAATTTTAGCCCGTTTCCATTTACGTTTTTTATCCCTGTGATTTGTACTACTATACATCCTTGGTTAACTCCCTGTCAGATGTGTAGTTAGCACCTATTACCTCCCATGGTACTAATTGTCTGTCAGCTGCATAGATTGTTTCCTTTTCTATCCAAAAATTTTTAATTTGACATAGTCTAATTTACCAGTTTTTGCTATTATAGCTTCTTCATTTTTGAGTCATATGTAGTAATCATTGCTCAGGACAATGTACTGAAGAATTCTGATGACTTCTAGCATTTTCATAACATTGCATGATATAAGTCACCTAGTGTTGAAATTTCTAAGTGGTAACAATTAAAACTCCAATTTCATTCTTCTGCCAAGAACTTCTGAATTTTAGAAGTATAGGTGGACTCAAGAGTTGAGTAATACCTACATCCATGACTGTGAACTTAAAACTCATGAATGTTAGGAAAATACTCCAGGGGAAAACTTAACTAAAATAATCGTTGGCCTGGAACTTGGATCTGCAATATTATGTGTGTTATCAGTTTATGTACCTTTAAAATCAAGACTTTGCATTTTACCTTATACCACACCATTTGATGTGACCCATGAGTTATACCAGATTAATTACAAAGAAATGTCATGTGATCCAATCATTTCCCTTCTGAAAACTTGCACTTGAGTAGGAACACAGGTGCTCTTTAGATTTCAAGATCTTTATTCATTGAGCACAAGTTTATAACAGGACGCATGAAATATTCTCCCAGAACACTTAAGTAATATGCTATTAGTTTGATTGACAGTCTTAACAAATAATACATAAATGTCTATTTTTAAAAAATAAAATGAGAAGATTTGGGAGCAATTCAACATGGTTGAATAGGAGAGGAGCCTCATTCAGAGCTATTCAGAGAAATTCATCTAAAATACAGGTAATTGGAAGAAAAGGAAGGGTGACACACCCTAAAACTAAACCAATCAGATATAAGAATCTAATAGATTAAGCCAAACAGAGGTAAAGTGTGGAGAACCACCTGGACAGTGCTCCTTGAATGAAGAGCAGTTACCTTCTCTTTGGCTAAACCTGGCCCTGTCTCCAGGTACTGATATGTACAGAGCTGGCTAACAGATTTCCTTTTCATGTCAGTTGGTAATCAGCAATGTAAATAGGGCTATATGAGGTGTTGTTGTGTAATCTTTAAAGCTAGGTGATAGTCCCTGTTTCCACACCCTGTGACTCCCATCAAAACATGGTTGAGCCAGGCACTATGTAGAGCCACCACTGCAAGTGAACTGGATTTGTCTCCAGATAAGAGGCTGTGACTTTCCAGGGCAGAACAGTTGGCGTGTCAGAACCAAAGCACCATCCCCTGAACATTAAATGCTACTTCAGTTGTGTTATGTAGGTTGGTATTTCTGCATATTCTCCTCCGTGAATATTGCAGAGGTGCTTTCACAGTACTCACGTATTTCCTGCCATCTGTTCAAGATGCCATCTCATCAAGCCACTCCATTCTTCATGAATTAATAAAATCTGGCTTAGGCCCTGAGTCAAGGCCTTTGTTACAGTGAACCTTCATTTTGACCAGACTTAGGAACCTTTGGCCGCCCATAATTGTAAATATGGATTAGTGTCTTTTTTCTTGCCATGGGTTGCACTGGAAGTGGTACATTGAAATTAACTTACTAGAATTTTAGTAACTTTTCCACAGAATTACAAATATAAACTTCCTGGACCTCAAAAAGGATGAGAAAGAGATCTCTATAATAAGGATCTTAATAAAATGGCCAAGCAGCCCACTTGGCTGCTGGTATTTCTCTGGATTGGGATGACTACCCACCATACTAGTTATCCTAATAGAAGAAGAAAAGAGTACAACTGTAGCTAATTTAAGCAATTCCTGGTAAAGTTGGTTATAAGATCTCCTGTCTCTTCTGCCTTCCTCCAAACAGAAAGCACTACAGTCCAGCCTTAAATCCTGCTGACATGAAATGCTCTCTCTATAATGGTTGGCCAGTTTTCCTCTTTTATTTACTTTTTCTTCCCTTTTATATCTTTTCCTTTTCTTTTTTTCTTCATTGCTTTTGTTCACAAAGTGCTGACTGGTGCTGCCAGGAGCATGATTAAATATTAAGGGGTGTGTGCCTAGGAAATGGAACAGCTAAACCCTTCCCTGTGATCTGTGCTTGGAAAGGCATGGGAATTAAACAGCATTGCACCTCCAGACTGTGCAGATCCACTCTGTCCCCACACTGCAGGGGGTGGCAGCTGAAAGGCATCCTGCATCACCACCCCCATCCTGCCTGAGGAAGTTACAGAATACAGCAGAGGCCGGTGACAGTGCAGTGGAACTCACAAAGCAACAAATAGGAAGTTAGCAACCACCTTGGGAGAGGAGTAAGAGTTCCAACTGAGCAGCCTTGAACTGCAACAGAAGGATCAGAAGACCAAACCATATCACAGCATCCCATTCCAAGCTACAACAAACAGCCTGAGAGGACAGAAACTTGCCAGTGGAAGAGGAACACACAGAAGACTGAACAAGGACCAGGAGGAGCCAAAGGTGTATGAGAAAATCACCTGTCTATGTTTGAAAACAGCACAGCAACTTAAGAAACAGAGTAACGAGTAGTAGTCTCCAAAGGGACATGCAGAAGGTACTAGCTGAAAACTCCAGTCCAGGCCCCCACATCTGAAGGACAAGGTCAGACTGAAATCCAACACAAATTCTACCACAGGCTTGGCAGTGTTATCTAGAACTTTAGTACTCTTGGTGAATATGAGAGGGATTTTTTAATTTTTTTTTTTTTTTTTGCGCATTTGTGGTTTGTTTCCCATTGCATTCCCACATTTTTTTTTTACCTATAATTTTGTTCTATTCATCTTGTTTGCTGCTTTTTTCAATTTACCTCTCTGGACTTCGTCATGTTTTCATCTGAGTGAACAGTCTCTTTAATTTTTCTGGTCAACTTCAATAATCCCTTGCTTATCCCTTCACTGTTTCTCTTGTTCCATTTTCTCTGATTTCCCAAAGCTTGTGTAATCATCCTTTATCCTCCATCATGGCTTCTGCTTTCTTTTTAGTTATCCCTTTTCTATGTACTATCTTGAATTTTCCTATTACAGGGCAAAACCACTCAAGCAAGGGAAAAAAAACTTGGTATAGAAGCTCCCAATTTATGGTTAGTTCTGTTATATAACCGTAGATTTTGCTTCTGTAATTAAAGATACAAAATGAACTGTTACCATAGTTTGTCAGTTCCTACACTGTTGAGGTTAGTTCCAGTGCTAATGATACTACTTTAGCTAGGATATCATATTTGTTTTAATCATTTCTCCTCACTTCTGTAACAATACTGGGAAGTTCTGAACTAATAACCTCACCACATCCCAGCATCAAAGAATTGGAGACTGGGCCAAACAGATACCAAAAGCTCATTCCTATTTAATTTCAAACAGAGGATCATGGGACAGACACAAACCAAGAACCCTTTACACAAAGTAGACATCCTGAAGAAGAAATCTTGCCTAGAGACACATTGTTAAGAGCTACCTACTACAAAAACTTATGAGAATCAACAGAGAAAACAGAATTAAAACTTTTGAAATAGAAAATGACAAGACATAGAAGCAAACTGCAACCTCAGACCTTCAGCCCACCCAGAACAAGTCTAGGAGACAAGAAGATACAGGAAAATGGAAGATACACAGCTGAAATTTCTGAAGTGGAAGCAACTGAAGCAAAGAAACAAATCCAGGTTCTCTCAGTTCCTTGAAAAGAAAGCTTTGTGCTAACATTGTTAGGACAAGATATCATGCCTATATCTTGTACTTTGAACAAGAACTACAAAGACAATACACAATGTATCAATTATTGTAATGGTACAACTGATCTGGCTTAAAACTCAGTTTCATAGTTATGCTTACCATTTTTTGTTTTGAATAAAATAAAAATAAATAGCAACAAATTCATGAGACTATAAAAGAAATTAGAGTAGAAATGATGCCTCATAAAAAGAAAAGAAATATCAGCATTCATACAGGAATTGCTCAGCAAATCAGGAGTACCAATAAAAAGTATGATGCAAAGAGTTTCAGAGCTATTAATGATCAATATAGGAAGGAAACAGAATGCATGACATGAATTCCAAGAAATATGCAGGAAATTAAAATTTCACTGAAACCTGACAAACCTGCTTCAATGAAACTGAAGGCAGCTTTTCAAACCTTGAAGACAGGATCTCTGTTAGTGATCATGAAAGGAAAGATTTCTGAAAAAAACCACAATTTGAAATTTATGAAGGCAAGATATGAAATACCAATTAAAAAGCTACAAGACAAAGAAAAATAATATAGGAATAATTAGTGTGAATGAAAAGCAGGAGAAAACACAAATGACACAAATACTATTTACAGAAGTAATAGAAAATTTCCCAAGAATGAGAAAAGAATCTGACATACAGATAAAAGCAGCATATAGGACTTCAATGAGCTATAACCAAAGTAAGTCAGCACTGAGACATGATAATCAAGATCTGAGAAATTCAGCACAAGAAAGTAATGTTAAAAGCTGTTAGGGAAACAAAAAAAAAAGATCATCTATAAAGGAAATCCAGTCAGAAGCACAGCAGACTTCTGAACACAAATCTTCAAGTCAAGAAGATCATTGAGTGAAGTGTTTCAAGCCCCAAAAGAAAACTATTTCCAACCCATATCGATGTTCTCTTCAAAAACTATCTTTCAAAGTTAATAGAGAAATGGCATACTTCCACAAGAAAGAATAACTGAAGAACTTCATGACGGATCAAACTGACCCTAAAAAGAGTCCTGAGAAATATTCTAGAAAGAGATAAAAATGACCAGGATTCCACAAACAGCAATAGAAAGAAACCACCAAGCAATGCAAGCATTTAACCAGAGGGGAAATGTAGGAAAACAATAGCAGAAAGACAACATGACATAGAGAAGCCGATAAATATCAGTTATAACCCTGAATATAAATACATGGACCATATACTACCCCATAGAAGATGTTAAAATAAATGCAAAGGAACTGAAGATATACCATACATGTTTTCTACAATGGTCCAATGAAATTTGAAATTAATGAAATTAATTTGAAATTAAACAGCTTCAAAAACTCCATAAACTCCTGGAAATTAAATACCACCATCTTGTACAACCAGTGGGTGATGGAGAAAATTTAAAACACAAATGAAACAATATCTGCAATCAAACCAAAATGTGAACACAGCCTACTAGGACCTCTGCCACTCAATGAAAGCAGTCTTCAGAGGGAAATTTATAATGCTGAATTCTCACATCAGAAAACATAACAAGCCCAGCTAATCAAACTAATGATGCACCTCAAGCTACTAGAAACAGAAGAGCAAGGCAAACACAAAGCCCAATAAAGAGAGGAATTTATAAAGATCAGAGCAGAAATTAATGCACTTGAGACTTAAGAGCAGTACAAAGTAGTAATGAATTGAAGATTTGGTTATTTGAAAGAATAAATAATATCAATATACTCCTAATGAAACTTATCACAAAAAGGAAAGATAAGAGTTGCAGCACACTGGCAAAGACCTGGGGAGAGTTTAAGACCATCTCTCCAAGTGATTAAGGACCCGCCCAGCTTGCAGCCACACTAGACCAGGCTCTGAAGGTTTTGTGGGACTAGTTGGGCCACGCCCAATGATCGTCACCAATCCAGGGAAAGAGGACTGCAGAAGGTGAGTTCCAGCACACCAGCATGGGCCCCAGGAGAGATTAAGGTCATTGCTCCCAGTGGTTAAGTGCCATTCAGCTTCCAGCCACATTAGACTAGGCTTGGGAGGTTTCATGAAGATATTAAATGTCAGCTACTTAATTGTAATTTTACAGAAGAAAAGGAATCTTGACCAGGAATTTTATGTAAATGAACATGGAATAAAAAATTTGAAGAATAGGGGCTGAGGATTTAGCTCAGTAGTGTAAGTGTCTGCTCCGCAAGCACAAGGTCATGAGTTCAATCCCTGGTACCACAAAAAAAAAATAAATAAATAAAAAAATAAATGTGTCTTTTAGCAAAGTTAAACGGTAGGTATTTTTTTTAAATGAATTAATTTTTCTGTTAAAGATTGCTCAACAAATTTTCCAGCTGTGATCCAGGGAGAGATCACATTCAAATTGAGTTTGGTAGAAAAATGGCAACTTGAGAAAGCCTTCACTTTCCCCATCCAATTTCAACCTAACTACCACCTCCTGTTCCCGGCTTTGAATACACTACTGAGAGTCAAAGGTAAGAGCCAGCTGTGCATCATCTCATCATCTGGACAGGAAGCTGCCTTGAGGCTCCTTTCCTCTAGTTGAGGAGTCTGAGGACCAGAGGTGGGGAACCCTGGATGAGCCTCAGGAAGAGCCTTCTACAAACTGTGTGGCCTAAGGAAATCCCTCAATCTATGGAAGAAAAGACAGTACTGGATGCAGTCATTTCCTTTGGAAGACACAACTGGGTATAAATCCATAGGATATTTGTAAAAATCTGCTGTTCAAATTTCCCTGCATGCCCTGACAGTGACTGATACCTTACTCTTCTCTCCCTCCACAGTCTGCAAACTGTACACAATGTATGAGTCTTCTGCCTTTGGATGTTGTACAATAGGCAGAAAATAAAGTAAGTGTCATATGATTCTTGTTTATTAAATAATCTATAATTACAAATATCCCTGGTATTTTTGATTTTATACTCAAAATAGGAACAATCTTCAGATTCTACAGATATTTGAGGGAGAACAAGAATATACTCATTTTTCTTTGAATTTAGCAATCTAACTATGGACAATCCTTCCCAAGAAATCCTCATGAATAAGCAGACTCTCTCACAATTTTTGATAGAAAGTTATATAAGTAATAAAAACTGATAACTTGAAAAATGAAAATAATAAAAACACAATTAACACAAACATGTGTATTTTTTTTATTTCCAAGGCATTTTCACAAAGTTTTTAATTTCACAGCCAACCTTAAGTTATTCATTCATGGTCTTTTCAGTTATTCATTCCAGTGAAGTTTTATTCCTCAGAAGTGACAAGACATCAAGTAAAGCTAGCCTCAGACCTTGTTTCCAATGTGTTCACAGAATAAATTCAAGCTAATAAGTTGTTATACTGACTAGCTTTCATTCAGAAATAGCAAGAGACTTCTCTTAAAATCTATTCTTCACAGAGGTGATCAGAAATTTCTGAAACCCACTTTGGATTCTTCAGGGATCTCAATGACTAAACTCCATTTCTAGAAGGAGGAAGTGTTTCTTTGTTTTGCTCCTGTGCTTTGAGGAGCAAGTAGATGCTGACTGTGCAGGTGTGGGTAGGAGGAAAAGCAGTGCTGAGCTTCCTCCCCTTGGAACAGGATTTGCAGACCTCACAGCCTTGCTGCTGGTCTCTTCCTGCTGGGCTTAATCTTAGCAGCTGCAGAACTGTTTCTCATGGCTTTTAAGAAGCTTTTGTTTTTATCCTCATGTGTATTGCTCTGTTGCACATTTCACAGTGAATCAACAAAATAGTTTTGGAGCCTTTGTGTCACTTGATAATACCTGTTTCTTAAAAATGAAGTTTATGTTTTTTGGCTTTTCAATGAATATATGCATTTTGGATTCAAATTTGGCTTGGAATTAAGGTATATTCCAGATTTACCTAACCCTACTAGCTGGAGAAAACCTGCTCATGCCTCTTCAAAGTGCTCTCACCATTATCGGAGTGTTAGGAGGTCCTGAGGCAGCAGGCACACCACAGTTTCAGCCACACAACCCAGGACCAGTGTCTTGATTTGTACCACTGCTGTCTATGTGCTGTGATTGGGAGCTAGTTAACGCCGTCTCCCAAATTTGATTGTGATGAAACATCAAACAAACTCAAGTCAAGATACAGTCTCCAGGACCTCAAAGTAAGGATGTTGGACTGCTGTCGTTAAAGAAGACTCAAACCTAACTACCAAGTGCAACGTATGGTGATCCTGGACCTGATCCCAAGTTGGGAATATAAGTTATAAAGTACATTATTAAATCACTTAATGAAAGTATAAACTGCATTTATGTTTGTGCATATGTTTGTCCATTACTATAGGAATCTGGAGAGGGATATATCACCAACTCACTAACACCAATTACTTGGGGAAGAGTGGATAGGAAATTAAAGAGTAATGCTATAATTTTTTTTAACAAAAAGCATACAACATTTTCTTTTTTTATCTGATTGGTGAGCAAAATGGCTTGGGTTTCCTATTAATGTGAATTTCCTATTAATGGTTCATAAAACCATATATTGACATCCTGATACTGGATGATACCTAACTTGTATCATTCTACACTGGCTAGTAGGGTATCATTGCCAACATAGCTCATATTTCACTTGCCTTTCAAGCCAGATATGTGTTTTCTGTGTGGTATAGAACTTCTAGTTCCTTCATCAAATATGCCTAATCCAACCAGGCATAAATCTAATATTACATGTCTCGCTCATAACTATTCCAAAGGATCTTATTTTGTATTATATGTGTTAGTAGAAGACATCATCATATAATCTACATATAAAAATACAACCAAGTATCCAAGTGTTATATTAACTAAAACACCCAATAAACTTTGGGAAAAAAAGACTGTATAGGATAGAAATATCATAGATGGTATGATTTTGTTTCTGTTAAGTAATGTATGTATAAAACAAACTGTATAGAGGACTGGTAAAATGTTAATAATTCTTATTTCAAGATGATGGAAATTTGAATGATTTAATATTTTTCATATTATTTGCATGCAGTATAATTTCTTCAACATGTAGGAATTTTAAATAAATATACCAAGAAGCAATATTTTTATGTTAAAAGACAATAAAAATAACTTATATGTTACTTATAAATTATAAGAAAAATTTAATTATATTTTTTCTACCTTGTTTCTGTTTTTCTTCTCTGTCTGTTTCTCTCATAGTTCTGAACTTATTACTTTAAACATCTTGTGCTTCAACATGAAATGTTCCTGGATGTACCTAGTTCATGTAAAAATGTGAGCAAACTGGCTGGAGTGCAGCTCAGTGGTAGAGCACATGCTTAGCTTGCAGGAGGCTAAGGCTCAATCTCCAGGGCTGGAAAAATAAATGATAGTAACCTCACTTTATAGGGCTGGGGAGGTAATTCAGTCTTAAAATGCATGCTTAACATTTGTGAAGTCCTGGATTTAATTCCCAGCATGTGTGTGTGAAAGAATGAAGGTGTCTGATTTTTTGGAGAATTTTGTTTGGAATGGGAACTTCCACAGCTCCTTCCTGATACTAGCACACTCATAACAATGAAACCTTCTCTAAGTTCCAGAGTCTTTCTAGGACTGTATCCTTTGTACTTTGCCCACACAGGTCCTGAGGGCTGAGGAACCAGAATCTGAACATCTTCTCTTTTGAGGTGGATAGGATCATCATCTCTTATGGGTGCTCAAGGCATTCTGAGAATTAATGAGATGGGTTATTGGAATGCTGTCAGATGTAAGGAATAAAGTTCTAATTTTGTTTATAGCATAACTTCTGTAGTCAGTGGGTTCACTGAGTCAGACAAAAATAGAAAAGGAAGCTGGCATTCAAGATATCATCAACAATCCAGGAAGGGCACCTAGCTGTTCTAAGTGCCAGTGGTTGTGAGAGCAATGGTAGCTTTGCTTTAGGCAGTTGGAAAAATGTAGAGTTAATGCTTCAGGGAGGAGATCTCAAGTAATCATGGACAGCAGATAAATTTCAGGTTCCTTGTCACTCACAGGGACTGCTCTGAGGCAGGCTGGATATCACACCCCACAGTTCCTGGGAAGGTCTGTGCCTTGGAAGCCTGTAAGGAGAGCGAGCTGGATAATGTATGCTTTACTTGTTTCTTTTCCTTCCATGTCTCACTGACTATTATTAGTGCTGTTTTCTGAAATCGCCTCCAAAATACACTTGCATTTGGATCATTGTTGATGACAATCCAGGCAGGAACATTATGCGTTTTCCCACCAATTTGATTATTTTCTATTCCTACCACCATTTCCCTGAAATTCTAACCACCTTCCCCCTCCCCCCCCCCCGCCTGTCCAAACTGTCACAATCAGACACAATTTGTTACAGCTGGCCCTGAGTGTTATCTTTTCTGAAATCAAATTCTTTGTTCTCAACTGGCAATTAATCAGACAGGAAGTCTTTTTGTTGTGAAGTGACTTAGAATAAAGAAATTGGAATGTGATGTTGAGATCTGTCTAAGATCCCAACTCTATTGATTACTGTGGAGCATTACACAAATCTAACTTTCCTGATCTTCACTTCATCCTATGTGACTTAAAGACAATTTCTGCCTCATCAAGAGATCCTCTAAATCAGTAGGTAGATTTGGATCCTCTGAGCTAAATTACAAGAAGCAGAATATTACTTAACAAAAGAAGATACTTGAGAAAAGATATTTTTGTAATCTCATTTTATATAATTTATCAGGTGTATCAATCTTGTTTTCCAAGCTAGATTGTAGTTTCGCTACTACATTCAATTTCTCTTTCATTCTGCCTTGCACAGTTTGGCACTAAGTCATTATTTATTATCAATTTTCTACAGCTTTAAGTCAGAGAATGCACTCTTTCAAGTTGAGATGCATTTGGGATTATTTTTCAACTCTCAAGGAAGTTTCTGGGCCTCAGTTACCTCATGTGCAACATAAATGCTTTGGTCTGTCATCTAGATTCCCTGAGGTCTTTAGAGCATGGAAGTTTGACCCCTGGACAGTTGAACCAATATTGGTTACAGAGTAATCAATTTTTCAGTGCATACAAAAGCAGTCCCAGCTGTCTCACTGTTTTCTCCCTACCTCTTGACACTGTCCCTTTCCCTTGCCCTACGCCAGCAGATGTTTTCTTTGCACCTCAAGAACTTCCCAAGCTTGTTCTGTTTGGCAGCCTTTGTACTTGATGCTTCTCTTCATTTGGGTCCCTGCTCCAATGTCTCTGCAGAGGTCTCTCATTTCACCTATCTCTGTATCTTAATACTTGGCTTTGTGCTTTCTATGTAGTTGCTCTCTGAAGTTGTCTTATTAGTCATTTGATTATTATTTGATTCCCCCATTTCTTTTGTATGCTCTCCTCCAGTAGAAACTTCTATCTTGGATTCTTTTATATCCTCGCTGCTGAAATAATACTTAGTGGTGAAACGACTGGATGGAAGAAGCCCACCATACAGAACATTTAAGATGGTGAGCTAAAACCCATGATTATCACTCTAGATTCTAGTGAACTTCATTAGGTCTGAATCATCCACATAAGCAACTACCATAGATCTCAGTATGGCAATTATTAATAAGTTATTAATAGTGTCTGTCTTAGTTACTTTTCTCTCATTGAGGAGACAAAAATACCTGACATCCCCAATAAAGGGGAAAAGGTTTATTTAGCTTACAATTTGTAGAAGTTTTGGTCCAGAACTAGCTGGCTCCAAGGCAGGGTTACATAGCAGATAAGCATCTCAGAGGAGAAGCAATTGATGGTGTGCAGAACCTCTGAAAAAGCCCCATCTATGATTGCATGAGACACAAGCCTTAGTGTACATTGAATGGGAAGAAACTTAAAAACTTTAGGAAGATATGTATGAACAACTGTAACATAAAATGTGTAGAAATCACATGGACAAATCCTTTTTCCGTGGAAAATTTATTTAAATTTTTGGCAGTACTGAGAACTGAACCTAGGGAGTATAGGGCTAGAACCCCCACCTCTTAAAAATTTTTGAGACAGTATCTTGCTGTCTTTCTAAATTGCTCAGGATAGTCTTGAACTGTGTGTGTGTGTGTGTGTGTGTGTGTGTGTGTGTGTGTGTGTGGTATTGGGGATTGAAACCATGGCTTTCCCATTGAAATATATTTCTATCCTTTTTAAATTAGTTTTTGAGAAAGGATCTTGCTAAGTTGCTGAGGCTGGGCTCTAACTTGTGATCCTCTTGCTTCAGGCTCCTGCGTCAGCCCTGAACACATGAAATTTAAAATAATTTATTTATCTTTATTATGGAAAATTCAAACAGAAGCACAAGTAGGTGAAATGGGTAAAAATGCCATAATGGACCCTCTTAACCACTGGAGTGGATAGTCTTATCCATGAATCAAATGTATCTGTGAGCATGTGTGAAAACTGCAATTAACTTTCTGGCCAATAAAACGTGCACACTTGATAAGGCCCCTGTGTGATTATGCTACATCGGAGTTTGTTCTGCTAACTGAACCTTCTTGCTGGCTTCATGAAGTCATGGCCATGCTGGGAAAGGTTATGTGGTAAGGAATTACAGATTCCCTTTAGGAACTGCAGGTGCCTTATTTGAGCTGTGGACAGTGTCCAGTTGAGTCAGAAGAAACTGGGAGTTCAGACCTACAACTGGAAGAAAATGAATTCTCTCAGTTATCTGAGTGCCTCAGTCATTTTCCTTATGGCTGAGACACAATACCAGACACTCATAATTTAAAGAAGGGGAGGTTTATTTTGGATTAGCTTTCTGTCTATAGAAGGCTGGCTCTAAGACAGAAGGGCATGGCATGCAGGTATGGCAGAAAAAGCCCTGCTCACTTCATGGTGATTGGGAAACAGAGCAGAGGGGAGACTCTTTGCAGATAAACCCTTTTAGGCCAGGTCCCTTTGGCCAGTCTCCTTGGACCAGAATCTGCCTCCTAACAGCAAGCCAGCTATGTTGCCTCCTCAATACAATCACCTTTCAAATAGCAGGCTTTGGGGTCCATTTTAGATCTAAACGTTACACTGAACGAGTGTGGAAACCAGTTCTCCACATGATGAGGACATAGCCTGGCCAATGCCATGGTGGGAGGTGTGAGTCTCTAAACAAACGACACAACATGTGAGCACACCTGATTCACAAAAGTTGTGAGATACAGCTGTGCTGTTTCAAAGCCACTATATTTATGGTAATTTGCAGCAATAGAGGATTAGATACAGCAACATCATCTGATGCCAACTATTTTCAGCTTTTCCAGTATTGTTTCTTGTATAGCTTTGTGTTTTGGGAGGTAGATGGCCAGACAATGTCATTTTACTTTGAAGTACCTTAATATGTATCTCTAACGTGTAAAGACTTTTTAAGAGCACAACCATGGTATCTGAAAAGCTCAGTGGGAGGACAAGAGTAGAAATTTTTTTCGTGTTAGGGGCAGTTGTAGGGATTGAATTCAGATTCTCATGCATACTAGGCAATTCCTTTACTGTTTAACTGCTATCTCTGGCCCAAAGAAGGGGAGTCTAAAGCCATCAATACAATAGATGTATTGTATGAACTGGACACCCAGAGAGAAGGTACTTGCAACAGAGTAACATCTCGTTGATCCCCTCACCCAAACGATGAAAAAACAAAGTGAGCTGCTTTCACTGGAAATGTCAGAAGTTTGCCAGTTGGATTTTTAATAACAGTGCAGTCACGAAGTTTGTCCCATTAGCTTGTCTGCTGTACACTATCTAGAAGAATGTAAAATTAATTCTGAGTGTGTTTAAGATCGTATCCATTCCTCCCAAGACTAAGGTCTTGCTTTGGGATGAACCATTTTTCCATTTCAATTCATAACGTCTTTAATTTCATGCTATACTTTAAAGGAGATTCTCACCCCTTTCTGGGCACTACAGCAAACTTCCCAGTGGCCCCCTTTCTTTTGGACAGCCAATCTCATTTCTCTTTGACACTGCTCATGGTAAGGAAGTACTCAGAGATCTGGGAAGTAGGGTAATCAGTTTCCCGGAGAAGGATAAGATCATGCCTTGGAAAGGCTGTGCAAATGTTTCCTGCCCAGCGCCTACCACAAAGTTCTCTCCCCTCGCCAAACCCCTTGTTGCTTTTCATCTCCAACCACCATACAATGCCCAGCACCACGCCTTTCCCGCCCTCGTCGCAGGGTATGAAGGGAGTTGTTTTTAGATCTCCAAGTCTGCGTTTCCTCTTAGAAAAGGCCGGAGCAAGCAAGAACTGCATATCCCAGTGGGCGATGAAAGGAAAGCGCGGCTCTGAAAACCGATCATCCCCACCCAACTGCCTTCGCTTTGGAGTGTACCTTGGCTGTGTCCACCTTGGTGAGGGCTGTGACCCGGTGCAAGGGCCTTGTGCTCAGGAAGGGATGGGGCTGCGTAGCGGGTTCGCGGGGCTGCCACGAAGACCCAGAGGGAAGCGCGGGCACAGTGGACAGGCGCGCAGTCCTGTGGTGCCAAGGAGTATCCTAGGTAGGGAGAAATTAAACGAGAAGATTGTGAGAGCCCATGGGCGAAAAATGGAAAAGGAAAGGGGCTCAGAGGCAGATACCCAACAGCCTAGACACCAAGCGGCTGTATGCTCCAGGAGACCCGGGCCAGGGCCAGAGGGAACCCAGACCACTCCGCCCTCTTCCCTCCACCCTCTCTTGCTTGGAAGCTGGGCCCGAGGCCCCACCCGCATTCCGGTCCTGGAGACAGGCCTGCCTCGACCCTCCCACCTGGTCCTGTCACTAGATAGATACTCCTTCCTCTACCCCCAGCACCCGCCAAGCCCCGGGCATCATCAGGATACCGGATGACTACCACTAGCCCTGCTAGAGAGAAAGAGGCATCGCTGGGGGGCAGGCCGTGGAGAGTCACTTCTCCACGCTGTGTCTCATCGTCCCGGGAGTCGCAAGAATGCGTTTGCTAGTGGCTGTGAAATGAACGTGCGTGTCAGAGAAGGAATGTACAGCATGCATGTGGAGAAGCCGGCAGGTGGACCGAAGTCCGGGAGAGCGAGCGCACCGCGGCTGGAGAGACCCAATCGCTCCCTGGGCGGTGCCACCTGGAGCGCAGCGCCTTCCCTGGAGCCGGGTACCGGAGGGATTGTCAGAGCTCAGCGGGCTGGAGGAGGAGCAAGGGGGGCAGCGCGGTTGTGGAAGCTCCGGGTGCCGCTGCCCACCCGGCTGCGAGGAGGCGGAGCCACTCTGATCACCGCGCGCCTGGGCTCAGCCTTGCAAACTAGTGTCTGTGACCGTGTCCCTCGGCCCTCGGCGGCCCTTCCTCGCGACCGGACTGGCTCCTTTAGGCAAGAGGAAGCGAAGGAGACCCCTGCCATGTGGCCCGCTACTCGCCACTGTCACCCTCAGCTCCAAGTCCCGCGCGGGGCCAGGGACTCGGCTCTGCTTCCCGGCGCGGCGACGCAGGGTCCCGGCGTGAGCAGCCGCCGGCTCTCGCCGAGCTGTTCTTGGCAGAATAGCGCGCGTGACTCTCCCCACCCCTGGGAGGGGTTGCAGGTACAGCGAGCTGTCGCACAGTTTGCAGCTCTCTCCTGGGAAGATCCGCCACCAGGAGGAAGGAGGAGAGTCAACCTGACGGAGGCGCGGAAGTGGCTGCTGAGGAAGCCGCCGGGCCGCCGCGTCTTGTGCCCTCCGGGCACAGCTTGAGGATCCTCCTGCCAGAGCGGAGGGGCGCCCGAAGGTGGGGAGGGGGGGCTGGACTGAGCGCGCGGCTGGGCGCAACAGTCCTCTGGGGATCGGCCAGATGACTTTTTTAAAAATTTATTTTTAAAAAAAATTTATTTACTTATTATTTTTTTAATTAAGGGGAAAAATAAAATAATTAGGATATATTATAGTAACATTTTTGATTGTCTGTTTACTTGATTTGAAGCCCTCTATTGGTCCCTCCATCTTGTTTGGAGTGATTTTACTCTGTTCTGTTCTGTTTGATAGTATCAAGCTTGAGGGTATAGGCAACTACTTTGAAGGCAATAAGATTCACTATAAGGCCCATTCTGGTTTGACTATTATCTTCTTTTGAAGTCCTGTAATGTCTCCAATGTTTAGGTTTTATAGGTCTTAGAAACTATTAAAATTAAGTATTAAAATTCCCAAATATCATTAAATTATTTAATTTTTTATGCTCTCAACTGTTTTAAAAAAGCAAACCAGAAAAAGAGTAGAAATAATACAGAATTTCAAAAAAAACAGTAAGAAATCAACACTAGTTAATATATGACACATTGTTAGAAGTAGTTGCTCTCAGCTTTTAGAAAGATAAATTTCAAAAGACTAAGGAGCATTTTGTTGTGTTTTTGACTATGAAATATTTGGAACAATCAAAGTGATTTTTAAGCCAAAGATAGCCTTGCTCTAAGATAAGTGTCCTGAGATGATTTGAATGGTTTACTGTGCTTTATGTCTTACATCCTAACACCAAGTTAAAGAACAGATAAAATGGGAGTATCTATCTATATAGCCAGGGTTTATGTGCCTGGATTTGAATACAATATATATTGTGTTACTACATCAGTTTATCATCTTTGTTATAGCAACAGCTTTATGCCGTCCAAGGGGATAATAAATGGCAGATTTTGGGATGTTTCATACTACATTAGTGCGTTGCTTCAGCCAGCAAACAATCCTTATTTTCCAGTCTACCGTCTTTATTAATCTATCTAAATTTACAGACAACTTTTTTTTTCCTAGTGCACAGAGCAGATACTGTGGCCTATACAGTATTTTGTAGCTTCACAACAAAGTGCCAGTACAAGATTACCTTCAGAATTTAGAAACCAGTCCATTTAACCTTTGCAGTATTAACAACTTTCTCCTTTCTATGAAATGAGTTATTTTGTTATTTCTTCCTACATCTTCTTCATACTTCAGTGATAATTAGTTGTCAAAAATCTGTTTACCTCATTAGACTGTAAACCATAAGAGAGTAAAAACAAACTGGACATGGTGGTGCACACCTGTAGCCCCAGCACTCAGGAGGCTGAGGCAGGAGGATTGCCACAAGTTCAAGGCCAGATTAGACTATATAGTGAAGCCAGGTAAGCCAAAACTAAATGGTAAGACTCTGTCTCAGAAAGAGAAAGACAGACAGAGACAGAGACAGAGAGACAGAAAAAGACAAAGGGACAGAGAGAAATAGAAACACAGAGAGAGAATGAAGACAGTCTTGATCTTAAAAAAGTAGCATGCTGGGTCAGATTAGCAGTCCATTCAAACATACATCTGTGCTTTGATAGCCTATCAACAAGCATTTTATTTCATGTCTCCCATACAGCAGATATAAAGAATGATTGGTGGAATTATGCTAGCAATAGCATGAAGTCATATCTAAGACAGGGTAGCTTTCAAAAGAAACAAAGAGGATGACAGGAAATTTGGAGACAGTGTGAAGAAAAGAAGAAGCAAACCCAAGTAGGCAGGAGGAAAAAGCACCAAGGCCAGAAAGTGGGATCTTCTCAGTAAAATCTAGTAGGGACTCCATTTTGCAGGCTGGTTTATATAGTGGGCAAAGTGAGAGGCCTGGAGACTTAATGCTATGTGCACGGTAACCTTCATGACAGTGACTTGTAGAAGACCACACCTTCAAAGCCTGGTTATACCTGTATTATCACTTTGATTCTCTCCGATTGCTCCCCTTAACAACCATGTTTTATCTGAATCTGGTTGCCTCCACTCCAGTGTGACCCCCAGGCATATCACTATTTCTTTTCCCTGTTTTCCAACTCATCAACTGTTCACAAGCACTGCATGCCTCACATGAACTCTAAAATGCTTCTGCTTTTATTTCAGTTTCCCTGTGGATCAGCCCTAGAGCCTCAGACCGTGTACATTATGTATGCCTCATTTAATTCTCACAAGTCAATCACTTAGATACTAGTATCATTCTCATTTTAGAGATTTGAAAATTAAAGTCATATTCCTGAAAATCAGAGATGGATGCAAATTCAAGTGGGTTCAATTATGACCCTGAAATTTTGAGCTGTATACCATATTGACTCTAGGTTTTTTTTGTTTTGTTTTTTGGGGTTTTTTGCTGGTTGTTTTCCCTTAATTATTAGGAACTGAACTCAGGACCTCAGCAAGCTACATTTCCAGGCCCCTCCCCGGGTCATGGTCTCACTAGCTTACCAGTTAGCTCAAGCCAGACTCAAATTGGTATTATCCTCTTCCCTCCCCGAGTGTTGTGATTACAGGCATGGGTCACTAAACCCATCTCTATATTTACTCTCTTGATGGGTTCATCCCTCATGGCATACCATCAAAATATGCTTTGTTACTGGTTTTCACTGTTATCACAATTATCTCCACACATGACTAATATTTATTGGAATATACAAAAAGAAAAAATCTAGCTGCAAAGAAACTTTTATTCTGCTTATACACAAAGGATACCACATTGGCTCTACTTTCTAGTTTGTCAAATATTATTTTTTAGTACAGGATATTTTCCAGATCCGAACTGCTGCTTTTATTTTTCCCAAGTCAAATAATAGCTGCCTTGTTTCTGACAAAAAGACAATGACAGAATTGTATTTGCTTCTGGCTTTTATTTTTCCAAATTATATCATAAAGCATGGGAAAATGATGTTCTTGGAGTATATTAGGCAATGGTGCTAGACAATACATTTCTGAATAGTAATAAAAGCATAGTGTTGATTCAATATACATACATATATATTCTACATGCCTTATGTACTAAAAACAACTATCTATAAAATGTTGTAACTGGCCTGTACATAATGGCTGTTTAATGTATTCTGTCGGTCACTGAAACTATAGTGAAATCCAATCTTGAAATAAAGTTTTACTTTTGGAAACAAAATTGTTTATTTAGATTATGCTCTCACCTGAAAAAGAAGATGCTATTCAATATAACTCATAAAAAAAACCCAGGTACAAAATGCAATAAATTTGCCAAAAGACAGCTTTGTGAACCAAGAAACCAAAATGCCAAAGATAGTATCAGATACAAGTGACAAAACATAAAAGGTCTTCAATTTAGCTTTACAGTTTGAGTTCACATCGCGGCTCATAATAGGGAAGTAGACATTCATACAGAGAAAAACTAATGGATTTCTCACACAAATTCTTCTGAGAAAATAATATATCTGAAGCAAGATACCCATAAGGAACTGTAATGAATGGTTGATAGAAGTATTCCAGCAAAAGTATACTGGTAGAGGGATAAAGAATAAGATTTTTCCAAGGCTTCAACAAAATACAGTGAACACTTTTAACATTGTTCCCACTGAATTCTAGCGCAAGGGAGCCATGATGGAACTCAGAGTCAAGGGGGCATTAGATTGCATTATCTGAGTAAAAGGAATCACAAGGAATTGTTGATTAGTTTTAAAAGTCACACACTTATTTATTTATACATATATATGCAAATGAAAGGAAATGATGCCATTTGCCAAAAAATAGGTCTTTAACATGATGGCAAAAACCTATGTAAATTAAGTGGCATAGGAGAAGATGCCTATGATAAGGGAAGGTAGAATCTGAAATGGAGGCAGATTAATAAAAAAGTAAATAAATAACAAGAAACTCATACATAGATGAGTAAAGGCTTTAAACAATCCTTAATTACACACGATCCAATTCTTTTTGCCAGAAATTCATTGTTTAAAAAATTAAACGCAACCACTAAAAGAATACAAACACAGAATTATTTGTTGGTAATCAGCTATTGCCAGCCCCCATGGGACAAGGCTTGCCATGAATGATCAGGAAACATGACCAGCATTCCTCCACTCCTATTTTTCATGCTAATTCCCCTCATTACATCATTCACCACTTTTATTGATATACACTTTCATAAAACTCCTATTCTCAATTCCTGAACCACACGTTTGAACTGAAATGATGATCTGGCAATGGTTTTGATATAAATATCACAGGCAAATTCTCCACAGAACAATCCCAGGATAAATATCATGTAAAAAATAGGATCAAATTTGTTTGACTGTCATACCGTTTTTGAATTTTCTAATTTTAGGGAAAATATTTGAAATGTCAACCTTAGAATTATTAATGTAAACATTTAATTTTATACCAAAACTTTAGAGTTTTGATTAAATAAAATTCCAGCCAACTTTCTGATTACAATAAATACAAATTAGACAAATGCAGCACTGACTTCCAGTAAACAAAATAAGTCTCATTCACTGTTCACCCTTCTCTCTGACTTTTTGCACCTGCCTGCCAACTTTTCTGCCCACGCCCAACAGGGCGAATCTGAAGACAACAGGAAGCAGGAAACTTTACTTAATGGTTCTGTGCTCTGTTTTTGTCTTATACATACCTGATTACCTTCATTAATTCCAGGGGAAGTTTTCTGACTTCATTTACACAAAATTTGCTTTCTGGTCATTCTTTCCATTGGGCTTAGTTGAAATACATTATTTACCTATTTTTCTCATAGTTTCATAAAAGGTTTATACTCTGATATTGTTTCATAGTCCCTAGTCATGCATATCCTTAAAGTACACAATTGTACTCTTGAACTCATTGCAAACTACAGCAAACTAACCACATTTAACTTCTAAACCCAACTTTATTTTTAGTTACCCACCGTGTGACCTCAAAAAGCTGGCCAACATCTGCCTGTGTGTTACTTCCATGTGTCATTATCCAAGTTACTTCTTTGATCTTCAAGCTTGGGAGCTGTGATACAAAGATGATGCCTTTGATAGTGAACATGCAAATTTTCCTCCACAAGTGAACCAAGAAGGAAAGAAAGAAAATGTCTAAGGACATACAGCTCTTAGTCAGAAATAGAGTTGAGATGGTGGTATACTTGGTTCAAAACTTATCATGAGTAAATGTTCTCTTCTGAATCTTAAGAGGAAACAAGCCAAGGAAAAGAAAACTTATGTACATGTGCATCTCTTCTCATGTAGAAGCTTCAAGATAAGACAGGAAGAGTCTATGACTATAGGAGGCAGAGTAGGCAATAGGTCATAGTGACCTGCATGCACCCCATACAAGTCATGCACTATTACCATCCCCACCACTCCATGTATTTGAAAGGTGAGCACCTACTTCAAGATGAACCGGTGGCATTATTAAAACTGCTGTTACCTGTATTCTTTGCAAGGGGAAGACTGCTCAGCTCTATGACAGCCCCTTATTTCAGGCCTAAATATCACAAAGTTAAGAGATTAAAACATTAAAATGAAATAGTAAGAAACTACTACAGGGACAGTGAGGGACATATTAGACCGAGATAAAAGTGATCAGAACCTCCAGAACAACAACAAAAAGAAAACACCAGGCAGGACAAGCAATTGAACAAGGGGAAAAGCAGAAAGCACACAACTGGAAAGTAACATGGCAAAGTTGAGCCAGTACATATCAGTTATATCCATAAATATAAATGGTCTCAATTCACCCATCAAAAGAAATAGGCTGACAGAATGAATCAATAAACAGGATCCCATAATATGCTGCATACCAGAAACACATCTGATTCAAAAGGAAATTGAAAGATTAAAAGTCAAAGGGTGGAAAACAGAATTCCATGCAACAGAAACCTAGAAAGAAGCAGGGATAACTATTCTGTTTGCAAACAATGTGAACTGCAAACCTAAAATGATTAAAAGAGATAAAGAATGTCACTATATAATTGTTAGTGGAAAAATTCAAGAAGAAAAGCTAACAATAATAAATATATAGGCACCAAATATAGGAGCAACCAACTATATAAGACAAATACTAATGTACATGAAAAACCAAATACATAAGGCACAATTATAACAGGGGACCTTAATACCCTACCATCACAAAGAGATAGACCAACTAGACAAAATGTCAGAAAACATATAACGGAATCACATCGGTGAGCAATTGGACATGATAGATATTTACAGAGTATTCCACCCAACCACATCAGAATACACATTCTTCTCAACTGCATATGAGACATTCTCCAAAATAAACCATATAATAATGCATAAAACATTGTTAAATAAATTCAAAGGAAATGAAATTATCCCATGCATATTATCTGATCATAGTGCATTGAAGTTGGAAATTAATGGCAAAAGAAATTACAAACCCTGCATAAATACATGGAAATTAAATAACAACCTTCTGAACAACCAGTGAGTTACAGATGAGATTAAAGAAGAAATAAAACAATACTTACATCTCAATGAAAATATAGAAACAATATTTTAAAATCTGTGGAATGTAATAAGAGCATTCCTAAAAGGGAATTATATAGCAATAATTTGTCGTATCAGAAAAATAGAATGAACATAAATAAACAACCTAATGCTACATCTCAACCCTCTAGAAAAGAAAGAGCAAGTTAAACCCAAATCTCGTAGAAGAAAGGAAATTGTAACCATCAGAGTAGAAATTAATGCAATTGAAACTAAAAACACAATGCAAAGAATTAATGAATCAAAAAGCTGGGTTTTTTTTTTTTGAGAGAATAAACAAAACTCATAAACCTCTCTCCAGTCTTATCAAGAAAAAGGGAGAAAAAAACCCAAATTCATGCAATAAGGATGGAAAGGAAGTAAATTACCACATATCCCATGGAAATTCAAAAGAACATGAATACCTACTTTAAAATCTCTACTCACATAGGGTGGAAAAAACAGAGGAAACGGACAGATTCCTAGAAACATATGCACTACCAAACCTCAATCAAGAACATATAGCAGTTTTGAATAACACAGTATCAGCTATTGAAATTGAAAATGTGGTTAAAAACTTACCAATAAAAAAACCTAGGTCCTAATGGATTCATGGCTGAATTCTACAAGAATTTTAGAGAAGATATGGTGCCAATATTCCTTAAACTCTTCAATGAAATTGAAAGGGAAGCAATATTCCCTAAATCATTCCTGGAAGCAAGTATTACTCTCATACCAAAACCAGAGGAAGACCCAACCAAAAAGGAGAACTATAGGTCAATCTCACTAATAAACACTGATGCAAAGATTCTCAATAAAATACTGGCAAATAGAATGCAACAAATCATCAAGAAAATTTTACATCACTACCAAGTGGGATTGCATTCCAAGAATGCAGGGATGGTTTAACACATGCAACACAATAAATGTAATACACCACATCAACAGAGCCAAGAACAAAAGCCACATGATCATCTCAATACATGCAGAAAAAGCTTTTGATAAAGTCCAACATTTGTTCATGATAAAAACCCTTCAGAAACTTGGAATACATGGTATATACCTCAATCTCATAAAGGCCATCTATGACAAACCAACAGCCAACATTATGCTAAATGAACAAAAACTGAAAGCTTTCACTGTAAAATCAGAAACAAGCATCCACTATCACCACTCCTATTCAATATAGTTCTGGAAATATTGGTCAGAGCAATCAGACAAGAGAAAGAAATAAAGATAGGAAAGGAAGAAGTTAAATTATCACTATTTTCAGATGACATGATACTCTATATAGAAGACCCAAAAAACTCCATTAAAAGACTACTAGAGGTAATAAAAAATTCAGCAGTGTAGCTGGATACAAAGTCAGTGCTCAAAAATCAATAGCATTCCTTTACACACACAAAAAACTCACTGAGAGACAAAATATGGAAATATCACCTTTCACAGTAGCATCTTAAAAAATGAGATACTTAGGAATCAAGCTAACCAAGAATGTAAAAGACCTATATGCTGAAAATTATACTACTCTTTAAAAAGACATTGAATAAGATGTTAGAAAATGGAAGGATATTCCTTGCTCTTAGTTCAGAAGAACCAACATTATGAAAATGGCTATACTCCCCAAACTGTTACACAGGATCAATGTAATCCCAATCAAAATACCATTGACATACCTCACAGATCTAGAGAAAACATTCCTAAAATTCATTTGGAAACAGAAGAAACCTAGAAGAGCAAAGACAATTCTGGGCAACAAAGGCAAGGCAGGAGGCATCTCAATGCCTGACTTGAAACTATACTACAAAGTTACTATGATGAAATCAGCATTATACTGGCAAAGAAGTGAACCTGAGAATCAATGAAATAGATTAGAAGATGCAAACACAATTACAAAGACACTCAGCCACGTTTATTTGACAAAGGGGCTAAACATGTTCACTGGGAAAAGGATAGCCTCTTTAATAAATTGTTTTGGAAGAAGTGGCTCTCCACATGCTGAAGAATGAAACTAGATCCATGCCTATCACTGTGCACTAAGCTAAAGTCAAAATGGATCAAACATCTAAATATTAAAACAGAAACACTAAACCTACTGGAACACAAGGTAGGTAGAAGTATGGAAGTCATACAGGTAGTCAAAGAATTCATGAACAAAATGCAAACTGCACAGCAAACACTTTGGGGAATCAACAACTGGGATCTCATATCATTGAAGGTTTTTGCACTTAAAAGAAAACTCAAACAGGGTTAAAACAAAACCCATAAAATGGGAAAAGTCTTAACCAGCAACCCCTCAAACAACTTATATCAAAAACATACTAGGAGTTAAAAAACACCAGGTCCCGAAAACCCAAAGACCCTCTCCACAAATGAGCATCTGAGATAAACACCCAAAGACCCTCTCCACAAATGAGCATCTGAGATAAACACACAGTTTTCACACAGAAAACTGTGCATACAAATGGCAAATAGATACATGAAGAAATGTTCACCATCACTGGTCGTTCAAGAAATGCAAATTAAAACAGCACTGAGATTTCACCTCACTCCAGAAAGAATGGCTACCTTCTAAAATCAACTAATAATAGGTGTTGGCGAGGCTGCATGGAAAAAGGAACACTGCTCCAATGTTAGTGAGACTGTAGACTGGTGCAGCCACTATGGAAATCAGTATAGAGAATTCTCAGATGACTAGGAGTGGAAATGCCATTCAACCCAGGTATTCATCTCCTGGGTATTTTCCTAGAAAAACTGAATTTATCATGCCACAGTGATATATGTGCACCTATGTTTATAGCAGCTCAATTTGTAATAGCTAAATCTTGGAAACAACAAAAATTTCCACCAACTTCAGAGTGGATGAAAAAGACGTGGTATTTTTATACAATGGAATAATACTCAGATATTAAAAACGATGATCTTGAGGCCTTTATAGGTAAATGGAGGCAACTGGAGACTATCCTCATAAGTGAAATAAATAAGAATCATATTTATAAATGTCACATTGTCTCTCTGGTGTAAAAAGTAATAAAAACTGTAAGAGTAATAAGATCCAAAATGTGTAATAGCTATCGTAAAAAAGGAAGGGAGGGAAAGTGCTCTAAAGGATATAACTGCATGTATGTTTAAGTGTGTAAGATAGATGACCATATTACTAAGTTTTGTTGGATTATTCAACAGAACGATTTGCACTCCTGTTTTTGTTCACTTTGTATGCTTTAATTTTGTTACTTGAACAACTATTTCCAAGATGACAATATGTAATTTATCAACTAGTGATTTCTTAGTGTTAATTTTTTTAAATTCTGTATTGTTTGTACCCTTTTTTATGTTTTGCTTTACTTTCTCTTTAATATAAAAAAAGAAAATGAAGGAAACAATCTACTCAGTTACCAGTAATCTACCAGTTTTATTGTAATTTCAAAAAATTGCATATTTCACATATTTTTGTTTATTACTTTTATACCTGTTCATGTATAACTGGTAATTCATGTTTTCTCTGGGATTCACTATTAGAGCACACTGATAGATATTAATATATTATGTATGCTTATATAAACTCTATATATTTTATATATACATTTATATATTTGGTCCATATGTGCATACCTAAAACTTGGAGTCTGATATTTAAAAACAAGTAAGAAAATAATAGGATAATAACGATAATTAATACATTACATTTTGTCATCTTTAAACTAGTTACTCAGAGTACAAGAATGAAACATAAAATCTTCTCCAATTGATATTAGTATAACCTTCTTTTTCAATTAACTAAGAGACAAAAATAGTATAGTTACTTAGCATTTTTCTCCCTTTTCCCTTACTTCCTTTCATGTTCCCCATCTGCTAGTTCCCTTTTGGTTTTAAACAACGACTTCCCATTTCACATGTATGGCACATTCTAGACCTCATTTACTCTTTCAGTTGTTCACACCAGGGATACAATATGATGTTTACACATAAGTATGATTTATTATACTTACGAGTATGGTCTCAAGTTGTATCCATTTTCCTTAAAAATACCAAATTTATCCTTCTTTAAGGTGGAGTAACATTCCATTGTATGAAAATGCCACATTTTTATGCATTCCTTGGGTGACAGGCATCTGAGTGGTTCCCAAGACTTAGCTACCATAATTTGTGCTGTTATAAATATGGGTGCACACATCTTGCTGCGGTATGATGATGTTAATTTTTCTGGAAAAGTACCCAAAAGGGGAATGGCTAGGTAGAACGGGACCTCTAATCCTAGCTTTTGAGGAATCACCATTCAGATTTTCACATTAGTTACACCAGCCTGCACTAACACTGAAAATAAGAGTTTTCCATTTTCCCAGCAGCCCTTCCAGCATTTGCTATTGGTTGATTTCTTGATAATAGCCATTCTTCTGGAGTGAGATGGAATCTCAGTGTTTTGTTTTGTGTGTATCAGGAATCACAATCTTGCACTTGCCAAGCAGGCACTTACGTTGCTGAGCCAAATCCCCAGCCCTCTCAATGTTGTTTTAATTTGCATCTCCTTAATGATCAATGATGTTGAACCTTTTTTCATACTTTTGTTTGCCATCTGTATTTCTTCATCTAAAAAGTGTGTATGCATCTCAGACGCCCATTTGTAGATGGTGTCTTTGAATTTTTTTCAATTCTGTATAGATTCTAGATATAAGTCCTTTGTTTGAGGTACGACTGGCTAAAATTTTTCCCCACTCTGTGGGTTGTCTGTTCACTCAGTTGGTGATTTCTTTTGATGTGCAAAAGATTTTTAATAAAGTGAGATTCTGGTCCTTGATTCTTTGAAGTATTTCTCATGCAGTTTGGGTTTTATTTATGAACTCTGTGCCTACATCTATGTCTTCAAGATTTCTCCCTCCTTTCTCTTCTAGCAGATTTACTATTTCTATATTAATAACTAGATCTTTGATCAATTTTGACTTTACCTTAGTCACTGGTGAGAGACACGGGTCTAGTTTTAGTCTTCAGCACATAGGAAGACAGTTTTTCCACAACCATTTATTAAATAGGCTATACCTTTTCAGTGAACATGTTTGGCTCCATTGTCAAAGGTGGCTGAGTGTGTCTATAGTTATATCTCTCCTACTGGTCATTGGGTCTGTTGATTGCCAGTATCATGCTAATTTTATTACAATAGCTTTGTAGTATAAATTCAGGTCAGAGATTGTGATGCTTCCTGCCTTGCCTTTGTGCCCAAGATTACCTTTGCTATTCTAGGTCACTTCTGGTTCAAATTTTAGGAATGTTTTCTTTAGTTAGTGAGGTATGCTAATGATATTTTGATTGAGAATACATTAAATCTGCATAACTATTTGGGAGTATGGCAATTTTCATGATGTTGGTTTTTCCTATCGATAAGGAATATGTTTCCAATTTCTGATATCTTCTCTGATCTTTTTCAGAGTACTGTAATTTTCAATACACTGATCTTTTACTTCTTTTGTTACACTGATTGCTAAGTATTTTATTTTTCTGATGCTATTATTTTTGGATGTTGTCTCCCTAATTTCTCCATTAGTTTGCTGTTTTGTACAGGAATGCTACTGATTTTTGAATGTTCACTTTGTATCCAGCTACACTAGTGACTGTGCTTATTAAATCTGTAACTCTTTATGTAGAGTACTGTGCCATTTTCAAACAATGATAATTTTACTTCCTCATTTATTGTCTTTATTCATTTTATTTTTCTCTCTTGTCTTGTTGCTCTTGCTAATGTTTCTAGAGTTAATATGAATAGGAGTGGTGATAGTGAACATGCTTGCCTTATTTCTCATTTGAGACTGAAAGCTTTCAGTTTTTGTTCATTTAGTATGATGGTTGTTGATTTGTCATGGATAGCTTTTATCAGATTAAGGTAAAGACCACTTATTCTGAATATCTGTAATGTTTTCCTCATTATGAATGAGTGTTGGATTTTATCAAAAACTTTTTCTTCTTCTGTTGAGATGATCATGTGCTTTTGTCCTTTGTTTTGTTAATGTGATGTGTTACATTGGCTGAATACTGTATGTTAAACCATCCCTGCATTTCTGGAAGGAATCCCACTTGGTTGTGGTGTATAATTTTCTCAATGATTTTTTTGCATTCTGTTTGCTAAGATGTTATTAAGGATTTTTATTAGAGACGTTTGCGTCTAGTTCTATTTCTTTGATTGGGGCTTTCTCTGATTTAATATCAGGGTAATTCTTGCCTTCAGGAATGAATTAAGAAGTATCACTTCCCTTTCAAATTCATTAAAGAGTTGGAGGAATATTACAATTAAATCTTCTCCAAAATTCTTTTAGAATTACCAGTGAATTCACTGGAACTTCTGATGTCTTCATTGGTAAGTTTTCAGTTACATTTTAATTTCATTAGCTGATACTGGGTTATTTAGAATTTTTATGTCTTCTTGATTTAAATTTGGTAGTTCGTATATCTCTAGAAATCTGTTCATTTCTTCTGTTTTCTATCATGTGAGTAACCATTTTCTTTTTCTCATTTTTTAAAAATTTTATTTAAAGAGGGACAAAGCAAAACAGAAAAAGGGTAGTAATAATACAGAAATTCAAACAAAAAGTAAACACTAAGAAATCACTAGTTGATAAATTGCATACTGTAATCTTAGAAATAGATGTTCAAGTTACAAAATTAAAGCATACAAAGTGGACATTCAAACAGTGAGACTGCAAACTGTTCTGTTCAACAATCCAACAAAATCTTAGTAATATGGTCATCTATCTTCACACTTAAACATACATGCAGTTATATCCTTTAGAGCACTTTCCCTCCCTTCCTTTTTTACAATAGCTATTACACATTTTGGATCTTATTACTCTTACAGTTTTTATTACTTTTTACACCAGAGAGACAATGTGACATTTATAAATATGATTCTTACTTATTTCACGTATGAAGATAGTCTCCAGTTGCCTCCATTTACCTATAAGGGCCTCAAGGTCATCCTTTTTAATATCTGAGTGATATTCCACTGTATAAAAATACCACATCTTTTTCATCCACTCTGCAGTTGATAGATATTTTGGTTGTTTCCAAGATTTAGCTATTACAAATTGTGCTGCTACTATAAACATAGGTGCACATATATCACTGTGACATGATAAATTCAGTTTTTCTGAGAAAATATCCAGCAGGGGAATAACTGGGTTGAATTGACCTTCCAATCATAGTCTTCTGAAAAATCTCCTGCTGATTTCCATAGTGGCTGCACCAGTGTACACTCCCACCAACAGTGGAGCAGTGTTCCTTTTTCCGAGCAGCCTCACCAACCTTTGTTATCAGTTGATTTCTCAATGGCAGCTATTCTTTCCGGAGTGAGATGAAATCTCAGTGCTGTTTTAATTTTCATTTCTAGAATGACCAGTGATGGTGAACATTTCTTCATGTATCTATTTGCCAATTGTATGTCTTCATCTGAGGTCTGTGTATTTATCTCAGATGCTCATTTTTGGAGAGGGTGAGTAAAGATTTTCAAAATAGCTATTGATTATCTTCTGAATTTCCACAGAATGTGCAGTGATTTCACCTTTTCTAGTTTATCATTGCATGAATTTGAGTTTTTTCTTTCCTTTTTTATAAGATTTGCTATTTATTGCTTTTTTATTCTTTCAAAGAAGAAGCTTTTCAATTCATTAATTGTTTATATTGTTATCTCAGTCCTAAATTGCATTAATTTCTGCTCTGATCTGTATAATGTTCTTCCTTGTATGGGCTTTCATCTTGACTTGCTTTTCATTTTTCTCAAAGTTTCAGGTGCATCTCTAGGTTTTTATTTGTGTCCCTTCAGTTTTCCTGATGTGAGAATTCACTGCTATAAATTTCCCTCTTGGGACTTCTTTCATTGTGTTCCATAGTTTCTGTTACGTTGTGTCTGCATTTTAATTTAATTGTAGATATTATTCAATTTCTTCTTTAATTTCTTCTGTGACCTATCTGTTGTTCAGGAGAGAGTTACAGAATCTCTTATGTTTTTATGGATTTTTTGTCATTTCTTTTGCCATTAATTTCCAATTACATTGCACTGAGATCAGATAATATATATGGGATAATTTCAATTCTTTTGCATTTACTTAGTCATTTTCTATGGGCTTACTCTACAATACAGTCTATTTTAGAAAATGTTCCATGTGCATCTGAGAAGAATGTGTATTCTGATTTTGTTGGATGGAACAATGTGTACATTTTTACTAAGTCCATTTGTTCATAAACTTGGTTCAATTCTGATATTTCTTTGCTGATCTTTTTAGGTTAATTGATCTACCTCGTTGTGGCAATAAGATATTAAGGACCCTCGTTAAAGTTGTTTTAATGCTTACTTGATTTTTCATGTGTTAATATTTGTCTTGTGTAGATGAGTGTTCTTTATTTGGTGTATATGTTTATAATTCTTATCTTTTTCTTTTGAAGATTTTTTTATCCTAATATGTATATAGTGACCTTTGTCTCTTTTAATCATTCTTGATTTGAAGTTCACATTGTCTGCAAACAAAGTAGCTGCACCTTCTTTTTTCTGGCTTCCTATTCTATGCAGTATTGTTTTCCATCCTTTGACTTTCAGGTACAAATTTCTTTTTGAGTTAAATGTGTTTCTTGTATACAGCATGTTGTTGGATCTTGTATCTTGATCCATTTTGTCAGTCTGTTTCTTATTATTAGTGAATTGAATTCATTTACATTGATTGTTATAATTGATATGTGTTGGTTTTATCTTTTTCATGTTATTTTCCTGTTGTTGGTTCTCTGCTTTTTCCTTCTGTTAATTGGTTGTCCTGCCTGGTGGTTTGTTTCCATTGTTCTTGGAATTGTGGGTCCCTTTTATCTCTTTCTAGAATTATCTCTTACAGTGATCTTTGTAAGTTTACTTTGGTGGTCATGAATTAATTCAGTTGTTTGTTATAGAAGTATCTTATGTCTCCATCAATTTTGAAAGATAGTTTCACAGGGTATATCAACCTGGATGGAAAAGAGTTTTTTTAGGGCTTGAAATACTTCACTCAAAACTACTCTTGACATGAGGGTTTGTGTTCAGTGAGAGTTGTGATTCTAATGGGCTTTCCTTTATAGATGATCTGTTTCTTTTTTCTAACAGTTTTTAATACTCTATTTTTGTGCTGAATTTCTGGAATCTTGATTACTATATGTCTAAGCATGGATTTATTTTGGTCATGGCTATTCACAGTTCTATATGCCTCATTTGTCCATATGTGAGATTCTATTCCTATGCTTGGAAAATTTTCTGCTATTACTTCTGCAAATTCTCTTTTTATGTCATTTATGTTGGCACTTGCTTTTCTCTTTGACACCGATTTGTTTTTATTGTGTTTCTTTGCATTGTCTTGCATCTGTTAAATTTTTGTTTCATGATTCCTTGTTAATTTTAAGACAGCTTTCCTTTCAAGTTCACCAGCCACAATCCTGACTTCAAGAGCTAAAAGTCTAGCTTCAGTTTTGTTCAAGAAGTTTTGCCAACTTTCAGTGGAATTTTTAATTTCCCAGAGATCTCTTTTAGTCTGTTTCATGCATTCTATTTCTTTGCTATATTTTTAATTCAAAATTTCTGTCATTTTCCTATGCTTCTCTATTTTTGTCTATATCTACTCTAGACTCACTGAGCAATTCCTTCATTATGGTTGTCATTTCTTTTTTAGTTGAGAGAATATTTCTGATCTGATTTCCTCTATAGCCTAATGAATTTGTTTCTTTACTTCAGTTGCTATCATTTCAGAAATTTCATGTATGTCTTCTATCTTTCTCTATCTCAATGTCTCCTGGACATGTTTTGCATAGGCTGGAGGTCTGATATTTCATTTGGCTTCTGTCTCCTCTACTACCTCAAAATTTTAGGTTACATCCTCACTGAGGTCTATATATTGGCATGTTATTCTTTTAGGAGGTGTTTGTGTAAAAGCTGGAAGTATAAAGCTGATTAACTCTAAATTTATATAACCTATCTCATCTGTCTTCAAGCTAAGGACATTAAGACAAGAAATTTACAGGGACATTCAACTTCCAATGGGCACTCAGAAGTTTGGATTCCAGAAAAGCCTCTAAAAAATTGAGACTGCTCCAAGCACAAGTAATTACCACATGATGATAAATTGCCCCTTCAAACACCGAAGACTTCTCCATAGCCATCTTGCTAAACTGCTGAGATAACTATCAACCAACTACTAGCCTATTCAAACCCTCTGTAAAACTGTCCTCATTCCTTTACTAAAGGCCTAGTCTTTCCCTCTCCATCAGAGCAATGCTCCTTTCAGCTTCTCAAGATGAAGTCCTGCCTGATTTGATGCCTGTAAAGTACTCAGGTAGAAGGATCACCGTGAGTTCAAGCCTAGCCTTAGCTACATAGTGAGCTCAAGGACAGCCTGAACTAAAAAGCACTCCATCTCAAAACAGCAATATCTAATTGAGCCTAATAAATGTGCCTATGTCTTGCACTAAGCCATCTTGAAATACTTTTTTGAAACAAGATTTAAAAGACTTCTGAGGCAAACTGAGCTTCCCATCTCTTTTTTGGACTCCACCTACTGACACTCATTCATGTCTTTATTTTTCTGGATCCTAACAAGTGGGAATTTTTTGTTTTCCAAATGAGTTTTTTCAAGAGAATTTACTATACATGTTTCATGGAGAGAGAAATCCCTGATAATAAATCTATCCTCCCATTTCCCCTGCAATGTTGATCAAGGGAGGAGAATTCACAGTGTTCATTCATTCAATGCCAATTTATCAGCCTAATATGCGACCAGTCCTTAGGCCAATTACTGTGTTTAGAGAGGAGAAAAAGAACACAGAATGCTGTGGCTATGTGATTTTCTGTGTTAAAGTCTATCTACTGACGGAGGAGAAAAAATTTATTTCTAATTAAGCTTAATATCCTGTTCCATCACCGTGCTCTAAAATTATACACCTACTTCAGATAACTTTGCATGACTCCTGTTTGTAAAGAAATGTACACATGGGGATGGGGATTTAGCTCAGCGGCATAAGTTCCTGCCTTGCAAGCAGGCAGTTGTGAGTTCCACCCCTGGTACCCACAAAAATGAAAAAAAAAAAAAAAGAACTGTACACATGTGTTAAGGAGATTTCAGTGGCTTCCTGAAAGAGAAAACTAAAGGAAAAAAACATCCTGGAGCAATATTTGTGGAGACAAACACCTTGGATATCAGTCAGCCTCCTTTGTTTGGCAAACCTTGCTCTGAAGTTAGGAGAGGGGGTCTCCCTGCAGGAGGGGTATACCTTTATTTTTCTGTGAGAGGACTGTGAAAATAAATGCTTTGTGTTCAAATTGTTCCATGACTTCAAAGAGATTTGGGGAGTCAGTGTTAGCAGGGTCAGTTTTTAAACTGAAGCTTTGTGAAGATATCTTAAAGGAACCTGCACATGAAAGCAAAGGCAAACTTTTGGGAATGTGAAAATACGTTTTTCCTGCCTTACAAGATAATTATCTCCCACACGCAAGAGCCAAGGAAAAGAGTTCCAAGTAGATGTTTACTGTAGTGTATGCTCCTTCATCACAGGGAACTGATGGTGCCTAATTCAGATCTTTCACATTGGCAAATTAGAAACCAAGACAGATTTTGTTCATGAGGTGCCTGATTTTATTTCTGTTTTCATGCAAAATGTAATGAAGTTCAACCCAGATGAATAGGTGCACACTAAAGCTGTCACTCACTTCTTCCAGGAGTCACCATTCACATAGATCCTATCAATCCAATCAAATTAGATAACTGCTTCTATGAATTCAGAGTTCAACTACAGCTGTTCTGTCTAATGCGACCACTGAACATTTGAACGATAGCCAGTCCTAATGAAGATACACTGTATGTGTGAAAATACAGACTAGATTTCAAAAACAGTCCAAACAAGTGAAAGTAAAGTAACTCATTAATAATTTATATGCTTATCGCTAAATGTTAAAATGATGTTTTCAAGATACTGAATTAAGGAAGAGTAAATTTTACCCCTTTCTTTTGAATTTTTAAAAATGAAAATACTAGACAATTTAAAATAATGTACATGACCCAAAATATACTGATACTGAGCAGCAGCAGCCTTCATTAGGAAAACTCAGGAATAAAGAGAACACTAATTTGCCTTTAACAAACATAGTATCTTATCCACATGGGAGACAAGTAAACATACAATCAGGACAGCATCTATACCACTTGTAGGAAGAGATTCTAACCCTATTTGAGTTAGGATGTGATTTTCAGGTAGCAACAAACTAACTCAGTGAAAACATCTACAACATAATCTTTGGATTGTGTACATGTGATTAAACTAAGGATCTTGAAATGGGAAGTTTACAATGTAGTATCCATGTGGGACTAATATAATGATGAGAATCTTTAAAGTGTCAGAGAAAGACAAAGGAAAGAGACAGAGAGGAAAGTGGGGATGAGATGGTCTGAGAGAGAAACAACCTTTTTGTAGTTCTTTTGGAGATGGAGGGGAAGACAGTGAACCAAGAATTCAAACAACCTCTGAAAGATGAATACATTCTGAAAGCCTACATTCTCCCAGAGCTTCCAGAAAGAAACAAGCCCTACTGACACTACAGTTTAGCTTTATAAGACTCATGTTGAACTTTAGGGCTGTACAATCATAGATTTTGTGTTGTGAGAGTTAATGGATGAGATTTAGTGGAGTTAACACAGTTGGATAAAAGTAAATACATCAGCAAAAGTGTTGAGTAAGCATCTGCTACACTGTTCACAGCCTTCTGCAATCAACTGGATCAAAGTTCCTTCTGGTTTCAATAGCTATTAGTACTTGGGTGCTTTGCAGTGAATACTTGTGTATTTGGGGGTTCTATTTTTATGTTCATTTGATATTTCAATGGTTTCCTCTTCTCCACTCACAGACAAAGATGCCACACAAGTCTGAAGCCAGTCCTACCATTTGTCTCTTGGGCCTGTGAGAGATCCTGGCAAACTTTGTTATAAATATTCTCCATGATTTCTTTGTTTTGTGGTGTGTGTGTGTGTGTGTGTGTGTGTGTGTGTGTGTGTGTGTGCTGTGTTTTGTTTTCCTTTTAGTTGTGCTGCTCTTGCAATGTTTGGTTGTATGGCTCCTGGTCAGGGAACTAAAAATGTTACATCTGGGGGATGAGTACCACCGCACTGCTCTCCAAGCAGCCCACCAAGATCATAAACTCACCTTAAAAACAACAACAACAAAGATAGAGGGTCAGAGTTTAATGAAAGGAAGACTATATATAGAGAAGAAAAGGAAGAGAGAGGAATGAAGAAGATAGCCTGATGAGAAAGAATCAGGATATGGAGGTCTGGAAATATGGAGGGTCCTTGGGCCCTTTGTTCCCAGCTGCTGTTATAGGGGGATGTGACCCTTAACCCCCTCTTCCAGAATTTTCCATAACTAGATTCACTTCCAGAAACCTCTGCCTAGTGACATCTCTTCTAGTCATCTATCTGTAGCTTTTTTTCTATCTGTTTACCTAACTTTAAAGGCTTTATCTTTAGAGTGAGAATAAAATAACTTCTTCATGGTATCTTAGAGCTAGTAAGGGGGCATGTGGATATCTATGGTACCTTCTAATGACCCTAGAATGACTTAGTGACTCTAGAGTGAATACAAAGCCTATATTTGTATACACTAGTGCATATATGTTTGCACATACTGTCTTAGGTAGTCAACGTCCTTGATTACTTTCCTTATGTATTAGTGGAGGTAGGGGTGGCTTATCATTTCTGTATTTGACATTCACTGTGTCGAGCCCACGAGGTCTTTTTCTGGTCTCTTGGTGCAAGTCCAGAGGCCATTTTGGAGCCTTACTTTATCTTATTTTTTTCTCTTTCTCTACCCTAAATGTAACATATTTCCTCAGGGAATTTCTCTAGCAAAAATTGTTTTTAGTTGCTTTCAGTCAGAATTAGCCAGAAGATTTACGGAATCCCCTATGACATTTTATAATCTACAAACCCTGCCCCTACACTCTCCCTTCATGTATAAGTAAAGTAGGGTTGACTAGGAAATACTCTGAAAGTGAACTGCTGCCTCTGCCACCTTTTCAAAATCACACCAAGTGAAATATATGACACACTGTAAGTGAATGGCCAAGTGGTAAAAGAACTCAGGTCAGACTCATTTCAAAGAACACGTTGTCTCTACTAATGTTTCTACTAAAAGTCACCTAGTTCTTACTTTTGTATTTTGAGATGAAAATTATCAGAGCAAAGAATGATCATAAGTGAGCTGTTATGTCATTTATTTACTTTGGAGACTAATGGGAGGTGTTTTTCAGCTTCACCATTGCTGGAACCAAATATCTGACACTCAAAATTTAGAAGAGAAATAGTTTATTTAGCTCATGATTCCAAAGGCTTTAGCTCATGGTTAGCCAGCTCGAAGGCAGGGAAATCATGATGAAAGGGTGTGACAAAGCAAAGCACCTTAGTTCACAGCAGTTATGAAGCAGAGCAGAGGAACAGGGCACAGAGGTAGAGTGCAGGGATTAGATAAATCACCCGTGATAACCCCTCCATGACCAATGCACATACACCCAGAAGCATGTCTTACTCATCTAATGAACAGCTCACAAGCCAATTAAACTAACATAGCTAAGCTTAACTACCACACTGAACATCTACATGCCTGGATCTCTCCTAGGACCTGGGAATTCAATACTGACAAGACAGATGAGACTGTGCCTTCATGAAACTCACATTTTACTAGGAATTCAGGAAGAGTCTGATGTGGTTAATATGCTTGATGCCCCAATTCAGGCGCTATTCGTCAACTTATAGCTATTATTACTATGCTTTTCTTTATGTTACAATACTTACTAAGTACTCTGCTAAAGGCATCTAAATGACCACCAAATTATTCAAGTCTCTTGCCTCTGACCCACTTAAGTTTTCAGGAATAACTAAACTAGTTTGAGGCTTAAAATAGTTAAGTACTTCAATAAATAGCATCAGTAAGGTGGTAATATAGGAAATTCTGGATTCTTCATCCCCTCAGACATACCAATTCTACAGCAATACATAGATCAATTCTTCCAAAGCTTCCCTATGCCAAGAAAATCCAGCAAAGAAGTACAGATGCTCCTTAATTTATAATAAGGCTGAACTCCAATGAAAACGTTGCAAATTTAAAACATAGTAAGCTGCAAATGCATTTAATACACCTAACCTACCAAAATGATAACATAGATATGTGGTATATTATAGAGTATCAATTGTTTCCCTGGTAATAGCATGGCTAACTGGGAACTGTGGTGTGGTCCAGGATTAGAAGAAGACCTGACCACGTATCACCAGCCAGGAAAAGTACAAAGTTCAAAATTTGAAATAAAGTTTCCACTGAATATCACTTCCACAACTTCATAAAGCTGAAATGTCATAAATTGAATAATTATAAGTTGAGGACAATTTGCATTGTATAATTAAAAATCTGAGAAGATCTCATAAATTAGTTTTTTGGTAACAGTAACAACAATAAGAACCCATAAAAACATAGCCAAGTTAAGCTTTACAAACATCAGTAATTTCCATGCCTTAAATAGAAACAAACACCAAAACAGTGGCATCAATTCAACACTGACAGCTTCTTTTATTCAAGTCTCTCCAACAGCTGTATGACCTCTCTCAAAGTAAGGAGTACATCTCACTATTCTTTGTAACATTCCTAGAAGTTTTGTGCACACTGGGCAGACAGTTAGTGCAGAGTGTTGTTTATTTGAGTTTCTAGTGTTTTGATTCTTTTAATTATAACACGTTCAGATGCTGTGACAAGTAATGAAGAGTTTTTGTGTGTGTGTGTGCAAATGCACTTGGATGCTCTAAATTTTTTGTAGGTATATGGGAAGCAGGCCACTTTTATTTGAATCTGACCTTTGTTACTTGAATTACTGTGCCCCACCAACTAACCACCTGACAGTTTCCACATATAGAATCAAAGATATAAAGGCATAACAATAGTATCATCTTTCAAATACTGAGACAATTAAATAACATAAACAGCATTCAACATCTGTGCTTGGCAGAAAAGATGTCGTCAACAAGTGTTAATTGTTATTATTACCATTATTATTCTAGTAAAGTTTATCTTGACAGGACCATTCAATACCTAGAGGGCTGCATTTTAAACTAAACCTTGGAAACTGAAGTTTTAGTATTATAATGTTGTTCATTGTGAATGTATGAATTATAGTTTATTCTTAAAATATTAAAGCGCCATTTAATCTACCTTAATTTTTCAGTGATCATTAAGTAGGTTTGGGTAATTCCTATGGTGAGAAATTTTATGTGTGCTATTTAAATTTTACTTCCTAGAGAACTGACTTTTAAAAGCAAGCTCTCCCAAGGCTTTGTGATAGTTAATTCTGTAGCTCCACTTGGAGAATGTTTTAGGATAAGATCAAAATTTAAATCTGAGAGCTTTGAATAGTTTACCTTATAATGTAGGCCTCATCCATCAGTGAAATACAAGAGAATAGCCTGACATCTCTGAGCAAGAGGGGGTTCTCCAGCAGGCTGTCATAAGGCTTCATTTGCACCGTCAGCCATCTTAGCTCTCTAGCCTATCAGTTCACACTGAAGACTTTTGTCTTGCCACCCTCCACATTTGTGTGAGCTAATTACTTACAATAAATATGTATACACACACATATATAATTGTTTTGTGTTTCTGCAGAGCACTAATACAGTCTCCTAGAAATTTTGTTATCTATGTTACTTTTTAAAAACATCAAAACTATGCTTCTCAGAGCTCTGCCTGGTGACTAGAGATAGATTCAGGTTTTAAAAACAGACATGATTGCAAATTCTGATTCTACCATAAGCCATGGAGAAGTAATATCTAAAACTCCAGATTTCACATTTGAAGAATGGGCATCAAAGAGATTGCAGGAATGTCCTATTCTTGGAAAGCTTCAGATACGTGGTAATCACTCAACAAATTGTATTTAATGTTACTAAATACTGAGCCAATGTTTTCTAGTCTCACACGGCCACAATGTGAGTGGGCTTCATTTGAGCTGGAGGAAATGTACTTTTTGAATCTCAGAGAAAATTCTTACATTCAGTAATCAATATTCAGCCAAGGACTTTGCCCTATTTTTTGTCATTTCTCTGCATGATATTAACCTCAGGTAATCAACATCATTGTTTAGCTGCATTTTTCTCTATAAAGCTATTCACAAAAAGATCACAAGTAGGAGCAATTATCCACAGAGACTGAATTGTAATCACCACATAATGGGATTCAATTTCCATATTACAAAGAAATTTTGGAAGTAAGACATCTTGTCACCTCTGGAAAATAGTCATTTACTTTTCCTTTACACAAAATTGTAATTTAGAGAATGATTTTTTTTCTCCATCAAATGTAATGGGGCAGTTTATAGATTTTTTTTTCCTCTGCAAAGCTGGTATTTCCTCAGATAGACTCCTCAGAATAGAAGAATTTAGCCTTATTGAGTTTGTGTTAATGCCAGACACTATGGTCAGTGTGTCATACCTCTTATCTGCTTTCATCCTGATGGCCCCATCATAAAGGTGAAATTAGAAAGCTCTTATTAGTGATTCAGAAATTTTAGTTAAAAGGTTATGGCAAATTACCCAAGGTCACTAAGTCCTTCAGATCAGCAGTAAATATTTTATCTACAACATAAACAAAATTATTATTTCTCATTGTTGAAGAATGTTTAATAAAGATAATATTTGAGCATTTTCTTTATATCACTGTCTTAACATAGTTAATATAACATAACATCATATAAAATAAACCCTTGTTGGAGCTTTATTCTCCAAATCAAAACCTTTCACAGCATCAATTACCTAGAAAATTCACTATCCAAAACCCTTATTCCTTGATCTCTTCTGTAACGACTCTTCTCAAACCTCAGTCACTTGGTGTCATGTGCATTGATATAGGAGAATGAAATCCCCAACCTACTAGATGCCCAGTATGAATTTGTGTTCTCTAAAATTGAAGAATGAATTTTAAGGATAATGGAGATTAAAAGCAGAATATGTTTATTGAGCGAAAGAAAGCTCCTGTCTGAGAGAGACAGAAGGGTACCTGTGTGGGTTGCCAAAGACTCTGTCTTTTCTAGGAATTTTAACAGAGCAAAACCTCAAAATGAGGCAGGTCTAAGGTGGGGAAAACATGGGAATTCACAAGGTAGACATGAAGTGGGGCAGAACTGTGGTCAACCAATAAGATCAATTGCCCAGGTAAAATTGATTAAATTAGGGACAAATGAGGAAGCAAGTCACATACCAAGAGGGCAAGAATACAGAACAGTGACTCTTCCTACAGGGTGGCTCTTTCCTTCCTCAGGGTGATAGAGATCTATTTAGGATACCAATTCCTGGTGCTTATCCTTAGGAAGTATGTGGGCACATTGGATTTACCTTTTATTGTGAGGTTTGGTCCACAGTGGAGGCGTCTGTCTCTCTCACAGTTATAAGGCATCTGGTCTTCTGCACTCATTCCTTAGAGGACCTAGTCTTATCCGACTGCCTATAACATTTCTAACTAACTCAGTTGCCTGTAACAACTTGAGGCTTTGTTTAATAGAAATTATCCTTCCATTCAATTAACCATCTGTACACTTCTCTTTTTCATTGATCAATTGTTCCACTTTGATCATTTTGAACTTCCATGTAAACTTACTCCATTGATCCTTCTAATTTCCCTCAGTTTATTAACCCATTCATTTTCTTTTCTCCTTATATAATTCACAGTCAATGATCTATCATTTTATTCATATTGCAAGCAATACACTAAAATCCTTCATATGTCTTTTGTGGTTCCTTTTGACAAAATATCTAACTCTTTTTTAAAATTTTATTTTAAAGAGATTAAGACAAAAGGGGACAAAAGAAAGTAGATCAGAACAGAATAATGGAAGCAACACAGCACTTCAGCACAAGACAACTAGATATTAACAGTAGCTACCATAATGTCTCTTTCTTTGAAACAGTTGAGCATAATTTCACATACAGTAGTATCAAACATAGCAAAATAGCATAAAATCATTCAAAAGAATGAAAGTATTACAGGGTATTCAGAACCAAATAACAGAAAATGAACAATGGCTACTATATTATCTCATTTTCCATAAAAAATTTACTTATGTATCACACATATTAAATCCAATAAGATACAATATGAGAGAACCAATGAAAACAGAAGAACAAAAGCATGGTAGGACTTCAAAGCAAGATGATATTAAATCAGCAATGGCTGCCATAATGTCTTGGTTTCTTCAAAATAGCTGTTCATACCATCACACATAATACAATCAAACAAAACAGAATAAAATCATTCCAACTAATGAGTGAAAACATTATAAGGCTTCAAAGCAATATAATGGGGAATCATGATTACTATAAAATCTTATGTGCTTTTACCATTTCTTACACTAGAGAGACTATATGGTATTTATACATGTGAATTTGATTTATTTCGCTTATGAGTATGGTCTCAAGTTTTTATATTTATTTATATTTATTTATAAATATCTCAATGTGATAAATCTTCATAGCTGAGTAGTACTCCATTGTATAAAAATATCACAACTTTTTTACCCATTCCTCAGTTTATGGACACTTAGGTTGTTTCCAAGATCTGGCTATTACAAATTGTACTGCTATAAACATGGGTGCACATATATCACTGTGGGGTGATGTTTTCGGTTCTTCTGGGAATATGCCCAGAAGTGGGATAGCTGGGTTAAATGAGGCTTCCAATCCCGGTGAATATCTAACTCTTGATAAATTAAGCACTCTATGTGCTCCAAACCAGCCCTAAGAAGCTAAATGCAACACATAGGCCACATTGGTTTCACTAATGAATGTGTGATGACCACCTTCAAATTGGCATGTAACACTTGCCTATAATCCTATCATACTTCTCTTTTTTATCCTCTGTGACCTTCCCTTGCCTTAACTAATCCCACTTTTAAGTAGGTTCCATCTCTTATTTCACAGAAAACTAAAGCCACTAAGCTCACACTGTAAGCCCTGCACACCAATACTATCCTCCCTTCTTCATTAAGATTCTAAGAAAATGGATCCACCGAATCCAGGTGTTGGCTTTCATGTCTCCAGTCCTTCTAGGGAATTTCACAAGAACGGCTACAGCAACTTTCTCTCATATGTTCAACCTCAACTGCTGTGTTCTTTCCTTTAGCTTTTAAACATTTTAATGTCTCTCCTCTCTTAAAAACAAGCCAACAATTTGAAAAGTAAAGCTCTTGAGTAAAATTATCCTGAAGCCAAAGTTGATTTTTTTTCTTTACCATTGAACTATGGGGATAGCCCATAATCCATCTGCCTCCCCTCCTAACCCACTCCCAGTGGATTCTATCATTCCATCACACAGACTATGAATAGCACTAACACCCAGAGCAAGATTTTTTTATTTCTTGTCTTCTGTAACTGTACATTTTCTTTCTTTGAATTTCTCAAGACATTCTTCCCAAGTATTGAGTCATTTCCCCTGCATTATTTTCAAGCTCCCTATTCTGACACCAGGCTTCAATGATCCCATTTCTCCCATGGTTTTGATTATTTCTACATGCTGTTGACTCAGAAAGTTTTATCTCTGGCTCAATCATTTCATGTGACCCACAAAGCTGTATGTATTGCTATGTGAGACAACTTCATTGTAGTGCCTAGAAGAGGGCCAAATTCAAAATGTTTTAAATGAATAACATCTTTGTTTCTTGAAACTACTTTTTTTTACCAGCAAACATATTTGCCATTTACAAAACTCAAGCAAGAAATTTGAAATATTTACTTGATCATTTCTTCTCCAGCATACTAATCATATAATCACAGAATACTATCAATTTTATCATACCATTTTAACTTCGCCCATTTTGAAATAAGTATGTACCTGACTTCCACAAGCCATCATCCTCACTCATTTTAAACTTTAGACCTTTAGTTTTTCCACCCAGATTCTTATCATTCCTCTAATCCCCTTTCCAAAGAAATCCATCCAACTTAACAGGACATGGTAGTGCACACCTGTGATCCCAGCTCTCAGGGGCTGAGGCAGAAGGATTGCCATGAGTTCAAGGCCACCCTGGACTGCACAGCAAGGCACTGTCTCAAGAAAAAAATCTTTCAGAGTCACCACGTTACTCAGCTGCTTAAAATCCCCAAGCCTCTGCCATCTGTCCAATATTATCAACTGCCTAAAATCCCCAGTCTTCAAACTCTCAGGCATTATTTTGTACATTTTTCCCATTTCCTACATGTTGTTTTTCCTTTCAGTCATGAACCGGTTATGCTTTTTCTGACTGCTGGCCTTTCACATGTTGATCAGTATACCTACAGTACTTAATTCTCTATTCTAACTTCATCTGCAACCTCTGTTCATCCTTCAAATATCAAGCAACTGATCCTATGACAGTACTTGCCTCCAACACCAAGAAAAATTTATTACACATTTACAAAGCACTTTGAATTTAAGAAACTTTGTCATGCTTTTAATTCCTTGTTAACCGCTAATCTACAGTGTCTATTGCTTCAAGAACAATATCTCTCTTAATATATATAATTTCATTATCTAGAATAAAGAAATATTTGCTGACTTCATTTCAAAGACTATCTGTACAAAGACATACATAAAAGAACATTATGGCATTTATAACAGAAAATATGAAAGGCAGCTAAAGTGCCCTCCAAAGTAAAAAAATAGATCATATTACATTTTTACTATCAAATATTTAAAACAAATTCACATAAACTATTTTGGAAAATTGATAACACATATTAAGTGAAAATAGGCTGCAAAATCAATGAAGAGTAATGTTTCCTATTCATAAAATGGTATTTGGAATTTTATAAAATTTGTACATAGATTTTTACACAAATTTAATATGGATATGCATATAAAGACTTCGAAGTATATTTATCAGAATATTAATCAAGATTTTGGGGAGATTTACAGATAAACTATATTGGACTCTATAACAAACATGTCTGTGTTAGTCAGACTTCCATTACTGTAACAAATGCTATAACAAATCTCTACTTTATTTACTACAACAAATATACCGATTTCCAAAGAGAAAAGATCTATGTGGGCTCACAGAGAGTGAATAATCAGTTGGTTCTATTCTGTTTTTCCAGGAATGTCACACTGTAAGGAATGGGTAAGGTTCCAGGAAGTGAGAAGGGCAGAATAAGGACTCGAGATGCTACTGTCTCCTTTGATATGAAGCTTCCGATGACTTTATCCCTTCTCACTAGGCTCACCTCTCATGAGCTCCGCAGGCTAGTGACCAACCACTGCACACATGGGCTTTTAGGGAGCATTCAAGATCTAAACAACTGCAGGGAAAGAGTGCTATTACAGTGGTGGAAAGCATGCTATTTTGTAGTTGAGATGTTTTAGTTCCTATCATTTCCTTCCTGGGGTATCAAAGAAGACTCTTATTTATAATAAAGGTTCTCTAGCAAGCAGGCAGGATTCCAAGAGGAAGCTCACTCTGAGTTGTGGCAGTCCAGTAGGCAGATGGGACGCTGTCATCCTTCCTAGGAAAATCAGCGATCTCACATGACAGCAGAGGTGGCTCAGGCACCCAGCATCTGTTGCTCAGTGACCCAATCAAGGCTGCTATGCCTAGCTTCATGACGAAATCTTTCAGCTTTCTAAATTCATCTCACCTGCCAGAAAAACATTATGTGATAGAAACAAACAGACAAACAAAGACACTTCTGAATCCTATGTGAGAAAAGCAGATTTCTCAAGTCAAGTTTATTCCCATAGGTTTATACCCAATAAAATGTATAAGTAAAGGATGAATAAAGGCTGTCTTTTGACTGAAAAACACAACTCAATACAAGTAACATGAATGAGTCACAGGTTTAAAGAATACTTTTCCCTTTAGCTAGCATAGATAGCCTGTGATATAAGCTCAGTCATCTCAGTCATTTCCTCTATTTTCATGGAATAATGAAAAGACAATAAACTTTGGGCTCCTGGGTCCCTGTAATGAATTCAAATTATTCCACAGACCACTTATGAACTATCGGTTAGGAAATAACCACTTTTTTCTATGAACTTGTTTCTTAATCTACAAAATGACTGTGAAGACACTCACCTCAGAGGGCTTTTGTAAAAATCAGAAGAAGCAATAAACTCAGTTCAATGCCTGGCACATTGTGAACACCTAGTCTGTTAGTCCCTTATTGCTTTCTGTTCAGTCACTTTTGTTCTTTCAGTGAAAGACCCCTGAGAAAGCTTGTGTGGCAATGTGCAGTAGATAGGTGTGCTGTTGCTAAGAAAAGAAACACTCATTTTGCAAATGTTGAAGTACCTACTATACACCATGCCCTATAGAGGCAATGGTGAACAGGAAGTTCTGAAGGATGAATCTGAAACCTAGAAACACATTTTTCTAATAAGGCATTTGCTGGTTCAAAAGGAACAGCTATGAGCATAAAATGGCACTTTAAACAACTAAGAAATGGAGACTTTTGGAAAATTGCATAGATTGGAGTTAGAGCTAAGTATCTGCCAATAGGATGAAACTTTGCTTAACATTTCACTTTCATTTGGAATCCCCAAGGTTGTATTCAAGTAACAATGGAAAAGCAAAAATAAATCAGTCTCCAACTTTGGACAGCTAAGATTCAAACTGAATTAAAGTTATACTTCCTACTCCAACTGCATCTCAAAAACAAAACAAAATATGAAATCATCTCTACAGAGAGATATGACCTTCCAGAGGTTCATATAGCTCCAGTCATTGTATACATACAATGTCCAGCAATAGTAAAATGCAAGTAGATATAAAAATAAAATTAACTGAAAACAAAGCAATAAAAAATATTCAAAATTTGTCCAGATAATGGAGCTTTCTAGCATACGATTTTGTTTCGCATGTGTAAAGAAATATACAATAAAGGGGAAACCTACAAAAGTTTGTTTCAATAGAACTTTGTAGGACCAGAAAATTTAGAAGTCTATAGATGAGTTTAAAGTGGATGTTAAACTCTGCTGCTGAAGAACAAAGCTCACAAAGTGAAAGAAACAGAAAATATCCAAAATAAAGAAAATTAAAGAATAGAAAAGAAAGAAGCCCAACATAATGAAAAGTTCTACTTGTATAGAGTCTGGGGGCAGAGATATGAAAGAGAAGAATAAAAATAACAAATGGAAAATAATGATTAATTTTTTTCTAAATCTGATTAAAGACATAAAATTGCAGATTCAAAATACTGTGAAGTCAATAACAAAGCATATTAGGCCTGTGCACATCATTTTAAAATCGGTTCAAAGAAAATACAAAATTCTTCAAAGCAGCAGTAGAACAAAGGTACAGTACATTTAAAGGAATTTTCATTAATGTCTCGTTAGAAAAAGTAGAACGTGGAAGACAATGGACTTATGCCTTCAACATTTTGGAAGAGAGTAATTGTCAACCTACAGGTCATGAACAGAAAGCAAACCAAAATTCTTGCCAGTGGATTTATAAGAAGTAAATAACAATGATTAGAAGGTGGGAAACATGAATAAATGTAAATGTATGTTGATATTATAAAGAGAGTAGAGGGGCTGGGGGTTTAGCTCAGTGGCATAAGCACATGCCTAATGATCAGGAGGTCATGAGTTTGATCCCTAATAGCAAATAAATAAATAAAAATTTTTAAAAAATAGTAGAAACTTTAAAAGCATAACACAAATTATAAAAGGTGAGAAGAGTCTTTAAAATATCTGAAAAATGGTAAAAGTACTGTTTTATATCTACATACTACAGCACATCAAAATATGTGTTGTAGTCTCTGGTTGCAATCATTAAAATAACAATAAAGTAAAGCATAGCAAACAAACAAATGTGAGAAATCAATACAAGGAGACCCAAAGAGCAGAAAAATAAATATAAAGCAGTTAGTAGTACAGAAAGTAAATAAATCTAAATTCTTCAGAATGTTTAAATCTAACATTTAGTAAGTAGATATGAACCTTGTAAAAAGTGACCGTGTGCTGTCAATAAAGTAGCTGTCAAAAAGTTCCAAAATATTGAAATTATGCACATCATATCTTCTGCTGAGAGTAATATTATGTGAAATAATAAATAATAAAAATGTAGCTGTAAAGTTTCTAAATATTTGCAAATCAAGAAAATGAGCAATAAATTACCTGTGTAGTATTTAAGAAAAATTATTGTGAAAGTAGTCAAGTACTTGTAAATCAAATGGAAATGTTGCAGGCAGCTGAGTAAGTTAGAAATTCTATAGGCAGTGAGACAGGGCTAGGTCCTAGAAGCAGCCAGTGCAGAAGCCCAGACATCTTGCAACTATGGGGGAGACAAACATCTACTGCTGTTTGCCAAGCCTGAAGACAAAATACCAATCAAATGCATCCATATCCTAAGGACTGATATTCTAAATAGTTCCCTATCACACTGAGGAAATCAGGAGTCACTATTCCAACTTCCTATGGAAGTGTCACTACTCTCTAAGAAAGCTCGCTTTCTCCATGACTGGTTTCCCCATTTGTCCCCAATTTAATCAATCTTACCTGAACTATTAATCTTATTCGTTAACCATAGTTCTGTCCTACCTTATGCCTGTCTGCCTTGTGAGTTCCCAGTTTCCAACTTAATCTTCCACCCATGATTTTACTCTATAAAAGTTCTTGGAAAAGACAGAGTCCCTGGCTACCCATTCGGGACCAGTTCTGTCCCTCTCTCAAACAAAAGCTTTCTTTCTCTCAATAAATATATAATGCTCTTAACCTTCATTATTCCTAAAATTCGTTCTCTTGTTTTAGACAACAGGAACTCATAAAGGGCATAGTAGGTCAGGAGTTTCATTCTCCTGTATCAGAAATAAAACATGAAATCTTGGGACTAGCATTGAAAAACAGTCTTAGAAGGAAATATACAATGCTACATACTTTTATTAGAAAGGACAGACTTTTTTAGATTATTCACATGTCCATTACAAGAAGTTCAAAAAACAAATAATGAAGATTCCAAAAGAATCTTAAAGAATAAGAGGCTGAATATTTAGCTCAGTGAAACAATGCTTGTCTAGAAGGCTGGAAGCCCTGGGTTCAATCTTTGGTACTAAAAAATGAAAAACTAAAAAAATCATAAAGCAGGAAATAATAAAAACAGAAGAAGAAAATAACCTAAAAGATATAAAAAGGTAAACAAAAACAGTGGATTTTTTTTTACAAGAATAAGAAAATCAAATCAACAAACCACTAATAAGACACACAGATAAAAGAAAAAGAAAGAAAGGTTGATCCAACAACATGAAGGAGGGGATATCACTTAGGATTCTACATCTTAAAAAAAATAAAAGAAAACTATATTTTGATAATTTCAATAATGCAGGGGAGACAACTTGCGTGACTCCCCTTGAATGCAGAACAATTGCTGCAACTTTGATTATATGGAGAGTGATTTCCATATACTGACATGCACAGAGCTGACTATGGTATTTCCTTCTCTCTTCAATTGGCCTAAGCATTGCAATAAGGCCAGCTGAGGTACCAGTATGTAATCTCTAAAGCCATCAGACAGTCTCCTGTTCCCTGATATAGTGCTCTCTCTAAAATGTATAAGCACAGTGGGATGGTAGAGCCAGTCAGCTCCAGGAAAGTCAACTGGTTATGAGCCTCAAGGTAAAGAGGCCATGACTCCCCAGGGCACAAAAATTTACATATCACAAATTGAAGCAACAGCCTCCAAAAACTATTAAGCTACCTGAATTGAATGATGCAAATTGATCTTTCTGCATATCCTTATCTCTGCACTTTGCAGAGGTGCTTTTCTCCCTCGCTGGCTAGCCAGCTCAAGTTACTCATGTCATTTCCACCATCCTCACTGTCACCCATCTTCAAGCCACCCACTTCTTCCAACAATAATAAATTCTTGGAGAGGTTTAGCATAAGGGTTTTGTCTGCACACCCTCACCAAGATTGGATTTAGTACCCCTTGGCTGCCCTTAACTTGGTATATGTCTTGGTGTCTTTTCTCTCACCATGGGTTGCATCAGAGGTGGAAGACTGGAATTAACTTGCTGGAATTCCAATAACATCTCAGTGGAATTATAAATATAACTTTTTGGATTGTGAAGAATACTGGAAAAGGGATTATGATACTCGGATGACTCTACACAATATTTGGGATTAGAGTAAATAAAATGAATACATTTCTTACAAAGACAACTTACTAAATTGCTTCAAGAAAAAGCTAAAATTTTGAATATAATCCTTTGCAAATGAAATTGAATCTGCATTCTTAAGCCTTCCCAATGAAAAATTCTAATCTAAACGGTTTCATTGGTGAATCTTATGTAAATTCTTCTGGAAAATAGAAAATGAGAGATTTACAATTCATTTGGTGAGCATACCATGGTTTAGATTTAAATGTCCCTCCAAAGTCTTCTGTATTCATAGGTCAGGCTTCGGGAAGGTGATTAGATTATGGGGATACTGTGCTTATCAGTGCATTAGCTCACTGACTAGTTCATGGCTATGATGTTAGGAGGGAAGGCCTTAGAGGTGCACCTATTAAGAGTGTGACTGGAAAGAGTTTACCTGTCCCTGCTCTCCCATTTTGCCTCTTTGGCATGGAACAGTTAATCCTCTGGCCAGCCCTTCCACCATGCCCCTTCTACCTGGAGCCATCTGACTTTGAACTAAATCCATCAGAAAGTGTGAGCTAAATAAACTTTTTTCCTTTAAATTATAGTTGCCAAATATTTTGTTCCAGTAATGGGTCAATGACTAATTTAGAAAATTGCTAACAGAAAAGTAGGGTTGTTGCTGTGACATTAGTTGACATGTAGCTCAGAAGCTTTTGTAACTGGTATTCTGGAGAAGTTTAGAAATATTGGTTAGAGAAACCTTACAATGTAAGAATTCTGTGAATGAGATCATAAAAGACTAGAACTGCTGATAGGAACACAAACAGTAAAGACCAGCTTCATGGGGTTATAGCTGAGAAAGAGGACTCTATAAGAAACTGACTAGAATTCACGCATGTTTCACTTTTACAAAGAACTTGTTTTGTTCATGTCCTAAGACTGCGTGAGGCTGAATGTAAAGGTGATGGACTAATTCAGTAAAGGAAATTTTAAAGCAGTCCACTGTTTAGGTGGCAACATGGTCACTTATGGCTTCTTGAATTAAAAAAAAAAAGACATTAATGATGTGAAAAAGTTAAAGACTGGCCTAAAAAAAGACAAATATAAAGTTGGGGCCAAAGAAAGCACAGTTGCCAAAAAGATGACTATCAAAAGGAGGCAAAGTGCTTTGCATGAGGAAATGGGAAAGATGTATTTTAGGCATCTCAGGAAATGCCATCCAATGCAAGCTTAAGGGTATAAAAAGTAACCCTGTTTTGAAATATTTTGCACTGAGAAGAGACCTTTGGGGATCCTTGCTGATTCAGCATGATGAAGTGTTTCCCAACTTCAGCTATCCAAGCACTTAGAATTCCCTGAAGCCATGGTCTAAGGAGGTCAGGTTAATGGTTGAGCTGGTAGCAGAATTTGACATCATCTACATGGTGCTAGTTTTTATAGAGTGCAAGAGTTGTGGGGTCATAGAGCTTTCCACCTAGATTTCAAAAGAAGGACTGGGGGGCTTAGCAGTATGCTTTTGAAAAGCCAGTCTGTGAAGCTATGATTATGATGACAAATGTACAGTGGAGACACAAAAATGTTGCAACATGGTATATCTGCTAAGGAAAAATACAGGCAACCAGTGGAGCTAGTCTAAGAGAGATATTATGGGTTACAAGTAACAAGAGCATAGAACAGGTCTTCCCCATCCCTTTGGAGTTCATATCTCATCATCACTGCTAAGGAGGCTGGACATGGAGCTGCAAGATTTAATGTTTGTTCTGCTGGATTTCGGTTTTGCTTCATGTTTGTTCTTTTGTATTCTACTATTTCTTCCTTTTGAAATAGGAACATTTACTCTGTGTAACGTATTTGGAAATATCTAATATACTTTTTTATTTTTAGAATCACTTACAGGTAAAAGTGTGCCTCAAGTATCAAAAGAGACTTTGAATTTGGACTTGTCAGGAATGTTGGAACTGTTTTGAGGTGGTAGCTCTTAAAGGAGGATGGAACATATTTTGCCTAATGAGACAGACAGGAGCTTTTTGATGGCCAAGATCAGAATATACTCTAAAATATCTCCCATTTGTTATAACTTGGGCCCCGGTATAAAATCCAAGGAGACAAGAGACCGAAAATTTAGGTGGCAAAGGCTTTATTTCCAGGCCTGGTGACCAGTCTCCAGGAGCCAATTTGGAGACTGTCCCCCAGAGACTGAAGGGAGGACTTTAAAAAGAGGCTGGAGGAAAAGGGGGGGGGGACAAAGAAACCTGCAGAGCCATCAAACTTGTTGACCTGAGTCTGGAAACTGTATTGCTGTCCACTTAGCTCTGACAATCTCGGGAGTTCCTGGTGTTTCTCAAATTACTCCCATCCTACAGACTGACATTATCTCAGAGTGGCACATCTGCAGCAATATTTGGGGAAGAAAGTGGACAGTTAATTATCCCAGGACAGCTCGTTTTCGCTAGTGGGTGCGAAGAGGTCAAGAGTTACAAGAAGCTGAAACTTAAGTTTTACAAAGATCTGATATCTAACTCGTTTGATGCATACAGAACAAAAGGAAAGCACCGATTGGGGTTTGGGCCATAGTATTTCCCGGTAATTTCTTTGAAGCTAAACAATTTTTAAACTTTGGGGCAGACTCATTTTATGACAGATCATCACCGGGATGGGAGGAGGTCACCAGAAACCCAAATTCTTTATGGCCTAGATAGATAGGTGAGGGGAGAGGGAGGCAATAAGGCACCATACAGAACAGAAAATGGCGGTTATGTGTCAAGGTCAGGGTAAAGGGTTAAACTCATATGCAAATCTCTCTGCACACAACCAGGTTACTTTAAACTAGTGTAAATTAATGGGCCATTCTAGTTTTCTTTAGCTCTTTAGCTGAGAATAGAGGCACCTAACAGTGATTAACAACCCTTGTTAGCTTGTTTTAGCACAACTTCTGTAGTTTGTAGAGGGCAACAATGGTTAACATATCAATTAGGTGAGATTCTTGCAATTCTTTACAGAGGAGAGTGTTGCTCAACATATCAATTAGGTCACTTAACATATTAGTTAGGGAAAAAGGATAAAAAAAAACATTTAGTAAACCACTTTACAGGTTTGCTATAATACACATATAATGAAGCTGTTTTCTTAGAGTACAACACCATTCATAGGTGGGGTTTTGTAAAATGACTAAGTCCTGGGGAAATACACTGATTGTTGGTTTAATCGACTGATGAGTCCATAGATAAATATTCTGTTTGTAGGTACATTAGCAGGATTGTGACCTTGGAAAGTTTTGTTTCTGTCTCTTCTCTCTCTCTCTCTCTCTCTCTCTCTCTCTCTCTCTCTCTCTCTCTCTCTCCCTGTCTCTCTGTCTCTCTCTTGCTGTCTCCCTGTATCCCTCTCTCTCTCTTTCTCTCTCTCCTTCTCTCTCCCTCTCTTTCTCTTCCTCTGTCCCTCTAGGTCTCTCCCTCTGTGTGTGTGTGTTTGTTTTTCTCTCTCTCTCTCTGCCTTCTGGCACTCATGGAATGAGCAGCTGTTCTCTGCCAGATCATTTCACCCTCCTGTTTCTGCCTTAGAACCAGCCAAAATTAGATTAAATCCACTGTAAACTGTGAGCCAAATAAACCTCATCTCTTTTAAGTTGTAGTTTTTGTATATTTTTTCTCAACAAGAGGAAACTGACAAATACAGAGCATATCAGTTTTATAAAGAAAACCCTGATAATGACTTTAAAAGAAATCTTCCTCATGCGAAGGATACTAAATAAAATATTAGCAAATTTACTGTCCAGTGATAGAAAAAATAAAATATACAATGGCCATGCTTTTTATATCAGAAAAGCAATGTTAAAATAACATTCTAAAAATCATTTACACTAACTCACCACACTAACAAAATTAAGGGAAAAAAAAAGTCACACAGTAATCTCACTACATAGGAAAAATTTTAAAAACCCAGAACATGATTATGACAAAAGCTCCTAGAAAACTACTAAAGCATTATTTTGTTAATCTGAAAAGATACATTTAGAAAAAGCTGTGATCATCAAAATTTCCTTTGTTATCAGAAATAAAGCAAGAATGACTCCTACCATTCAATCTAGTCATCCTTTGTTTAGAAGGCAAGGAGATGCAAAACAGTCAAATTCAATACATAAATATTGAACCTATAAAACAATGAAACTTTTATTAATTGTGGGCAATGTAAGTTAATATATAAAAAACCAATTATTGTAACTAAATGAATTTTAATAGATTTTAAAATAATTATCAATCATATTTCTATGTACTAACAATGAAACAATGATGAGAAAATATTGAATTATATTATTTTTTAAATCTAACAAATCATGTGCAAGACAACTCTATTAACAATTGCAAAAAGATATTCAAAGAATTTAATGATCTAAATAAGTAGGCATGCCATAGACAAGGATTAGAAGATTTGGTACTGTAAAGATTAGGGAAGAGGGGAGAGTAAGCAGGGAAAGAAGAAATAAAAGTAAAAAGAGATGTGATATGTACATGCTCCAGTTCCCCAAGGTTATGTAATGATTACATATCATTAATATATACCAATAATTTGAAGAATTACAAAACAATAAAAATAAATCTCAAGTGTCCCTGAAATTTATCTATAGATGGAATGTAAACTCAATCAAAAATTTCCAGAAAGTTATTTTGTTAAAGTTAGTAACTTGTTAAGTTGGTTCTGAAATGTATGGAAGAAAATGCTATAGGCTAAGATTAATAAAACTCTTCAAATTAACAAAGTCTGCAGAATTTTACTACCAAAAATGACTTATTACAATGTTACAGTTATCATGGGAGTAAGGTAACATCAAAAGATAATCAAACAAACTAATGGAATCAATAATAGAATAGACTAAAATGTCCAGAAGCAGACTACCAAAAAATGAACATTTGATTTATAACAAAGATGAATAGAGTGAAGTAAGGATTATCTTTTCAATAAATTACGCTGAGCCATTTGGACATTCATATTGGAAAAATTAATCTTGACCCCTATATAATGGCATATATAAAACTGAATTTCACATAAATTATACTTATAAATGTTAGTGATTCTAATCATAAAGCTTTCAGGATGTAATATAGGAAAATACATTCATGACTTTGAAATCGTAAAAGACTTTTTAAATTGCACACAAAATGTGAGCTATACACAACACAATATACTAATAATTTGAACTGTATTTAAATCAGTAACTTGTCTTCATCAAAAGATGTTATCAAGATGTTAAAAATACATGCCACACATTGAGAGAAAGGTGTCCAAATGAATAAAAAAATACAAACATCTGCCCTTTTTCACTAATGATCAGAGAAAGTCAGACAAGACATGACAATTACAGATATAAGTACAATTAATATTAGAAGCTGAGATTACCAAAGATAAAGGACAATGGGAATTTTTCATCATTAAATTTTGATGAGAGTGCTAATAGGCCCAACCACTCTGTAAAATTTGCCCTTGACTATTAAAGTTGCTTATCTTCTGCAGTTCCACACCCAGCAAAACTACCTGTATAATAGTACAAAAGGTAGCATAATCATGATTTCATTAAAAAATGGAAACAATAAAAAAGTCCAGTAAGAATATTTCATTGATAGAATGGATAGATACATCATGATATATACTTACAAAAAAATAATCATATAGTAATATCAATTAATATACTATTGCTTAATGCAAAGTTATGAATGAATCTTATTAATATAATGATGAGGAAAATTGTATTCCTGTATTTCTATTTGATAAAATTTACAGAGAAATCTGCTGTGATAGAAATGGCACTGGGTTGTTTGGGAGGAGTGCTCATAACCAGGAGAAGGCATGAGAAGGCTTTGTGCAGCGCTAGTAATATTCTGTTTTTAGTGTAGAGATGCTTACATAAATGTGTTCATCATTCACTGAAATATACAATTTTTTAAATGTATTTCATACCCCATTAAGTGTATTTTTGAGGTGAACTGTAAAAGAAATTTACAGAAAACCACTAATTGTTCTTAGATCCTTCCTAAATTATAATGGCATTCAGTACTAACATCCTCAGCATGAGCTTATGTCCTAGACCTACATTATACAACATGGCAGCAATTAGCTCTGTATGACTCTTTGATGCTTCAGTCATGGTTAGGCAATTGGGAAAACACTGGTAATTTTTATTTAATTCAAATTTTAAAGTAAATATATATCACAGTCATTGGAAAAAATGTGGAATAACCAGTATGTAAATTACTCTGTCAATATAAATTTTATAAAATCTAAACTGGTATTACTGATAAAAGTTAATAATGAAAATATCTCCTTAATTTTCATGTGAACAATATTGAAATGATAAAACTTTTGATATCATAGTTTCAATAGCAGTTATTAAAATTGTACTTGATTTTTAATATGATAACTAGAAATTTAATAATTACCCATATGGCTTGTATTATATTTTTTATTATACAGAAGTGACCTAAACAAAATAGACATGATACAGTAAGAGAAGGAAGGTACTCTTTCCATACTTTACTTATGAATATACTAGTGTAGTACAAAACAGCACTAGTTAGTAAATATTCTTCAATTTGGATTCAATCCATAGGTCAACATTTTCTCAATCAGAAAGTGCTAAAAGGGTTTCTTAAGTGTAAAAAAGTTGCCATGCAGCATTTGATTTCATTTCAAATATATGCCATTGTCTTGTTAGCTAGACAGCAAGCTCCTTGAGACTGAGCCCAAGTGTTTCACATCTTTGAATTCCAACACTGCTTGTCTGAACAAGCTAACTTCTGAGTTAATTTTCAGAAAACCTTCTGCATAAAAACAGAAAAACAGCTATTCTGTGAAAAGCATTTTATTTGAAATGTTGCTACTATTTTTCAGAGCTACTAGGTTGACTGGGAATTGAAATATTAGTATTTACTGTTCTTGTCTAGTAATGTATCTATTGTTAATTTCAACCTAGTGGAGTACAAAACTGCTATAGAAACCAAAGCCAAGTTTAAAATAGATTATTGGGAATAATGGAAAACAAGTATATATTTATTTCAGGAGGCATTTCCTCAAGGGTGACTTTAAAACACAGAATTCTTCAATATTCTTGCATATTGTAAAAATAGAATCATAATTTTATAATGTTCAAGAAAATAGTGTGTGTGCTTGGATGACTTCAGTTTAGAATGAAAACAGACTTCTTCTCAAATTATACAAATGTTTGTGCAGATACCGAGTAGAATCCCATCACAAATACCACAGGAAACAGGGGGACCAACAACAACAAAAATGAACTCTAAGACCTCTTTGAAGATAGAGTTGTATTATTTAAATGAACTTAATTGTTCACTGGGACTTTCTAAGAGATTATTTTTGGCAGGCAATCTGAAGCAGCACAGAGAAGATAAAGGTAGCAAGACAGAAAAAGTTTAATGAGGATGAAGGGGATTGGGTTATTTTTGGCATGCTTGGGCTTTGGCAAAGACTGCTGGGAAGAAGAAACCACAGGGGTTTCTGGGAAGAAGGAGCTAGGCACCATTATAATTCAGCATTGGACCACTGCCATGATGACTGGGAAAGTCCTGGGTGGGGAACCTATTGCTAAGGATTTATCTTCTGTGTCCCAATATGTTACATAGTGACATGTAGTACCACTGAACCTAAATTTTTTTGTGAACAAGTGCGTAAACCCTTTACCAGGGAAGACAGAGCGGTAACCTTCTTAAAATACAGCTAGAGGGCTGGGGATGTGGCTCAGCCATAGTGTGCTTGACTAGCAGGTATAGAGTCCTATGTTCCAGGCTCTGCGCAGCAAAAGAAAAAGCAGCCAGAATTGCATCATGTATAGGATAAGCACAAGACACTGTATGCCTGTATTCCATGCCCCTTGTAGGCACTTATGAAATACAGTACTAATCTTCTTCCAAGTGGACATTGTGTTGGCACTCACATCTCCTTTTACACAGAAGGCCTTTCTTTCTATTTTTCTGGTCTCACATTGAAGAATAAAGTTCTGTTCAGCTTCCTATTATATCCAAGAGAAGAAATGGGGAGCCTTCAAAGTAACAATGGTATGATGACCCTACTTGTTACCTAATGCATTCATGATGTGATTTTCCCCAGGTTTTTTTTAGATTGGAATCATTTCTCTCCTCTTCTGTATCATAAATTAATTTTAGAACTGTAAATTTCTTAAAGAAAAATATTTTCACCTCTGTGTTCCTCACATCTTCTTTAGCTGCAAAGAAAGGTGCAATAAATATTTACTGAAATTAATGAAAATACATATCCAAACACGCAGCATCATTTTTCCAATATTATTGGGGTACACAAAGTATAATAAAAAATACTGTTATTTTTTGTTATAGTAAAACATTACCATTAAATCCCTTCAAAAAACTATGATCCCCTTCTTTGAAAACAGTTATATCATTGTTCCTACTATTTTCTGAAGTAATTCTGTAAACCCTCCTTTGTGAGTGTCTCTAGTTGCATTCTCATGGCTGCACCCATGTCATGAATAAATTTATTTTTATTAACTTTATTCTAAAGAGGGTAAACCTAAACATAACAAAGCAGAACAAAGCAGATCAGAAGAAAACAATGTAAGTGACACAGATTTCAAAGCAAGACAACAGGAGATCATCACTGGCATCACATTGTCTCTTGTTTTCTTTTAAATAGTTGTCCATATTTTCACACACAATAAACTCATACAAAACAAAATAGCATTAAACTGATCAGAACAGAATGATGAAAGTATTATGAGCCTTCAAAATCAGAAAATAGGGAAATCAACAATGGCTGCCATAAGCTCTCTCATTCTCTTCAAAATGGCTATACATACCATCATGTATATTGAAATTAAACAATACAAAACAGAGTAAAATCACTCCAAACAAGGAATAATAGTGTTGTTGGATTTCACAGCATGAGACTATGGGAATTGGCACTGAATACCATAGTGTCTCTTTTTCTTCAAAGTAGTTGTTCATTTCATCATGCATTCTATAATTGATTCTCATAAACTGCTTAGGTGAAGTTCTACACATGTATGAGTCTCTACATCTATACCTATCCTTTCTGTACTAGAGGGAAAAACAAAACAAATTCCTAGAAACACAAGAAGCAAAAAAGACAAATAAATAACAATAGCAGAGTTCAAAACACTGACAAAATAAGCCTTCAAACCAAGATGGTAGGAGCATAGCTAGGGTTGTTATTTTAAATAATGATCTTCAAGAGTTCCTCAGATGGAGTTCTGGAAGATGGTGGATAGTAAGCAGCAAAATAGGGAGCCTCTCTGAGAGAAACAGCTCAGAGGCCAGAAAAAAACATACTGGAGAAGACCAGAAGAGGGAGATGGATCCTCTAGACCCAAGAAGAAACTAAAGAGGAAGAAAAAAAGAAAGAAAAGAAAAGAAAAGAAACTCATGGATGAAAGGCTGTAGCCAGACACACTCTCACTGAAGCTGGTCCCACTGGAATTTGGAGACACATGATTATAGTGAAGTTGGAAGTTGGTGAGCCAGAAGGCATCGGCAGGTGGAAGCAGTCACGGAGGGGAGCAGGGGAGCAGACACTTGGCTTGGAGATCTGTCTCAGAGATCTGGACCAGCTCAGAGTTAGTGTGCAGAAGTTGCCCCATGGGAATGGATGAAGGGCTGGGCAGCATTTTGGAGTGGGGCAGGACAAATCTGGAACCAGAACTACAGCAGCTTCAGTCAGCCACTCTTAATTGCAGATCAAATTAGTGAGAATTACTTGGACTGAGTCCCACCTTTGTGCACGATCCAATAGCAAAAATGAGGTCTCCCTGAAAGTATACCTAACTGGCCCCATCTGCATCTCACTCACTAGAGTAGTGAAGAGTCCCAGAGATTGACGAGCTCAGAGGACAGGGGACAGCCTGCCATGCCCCTGATTGTAATTCAGTGGTCATCAGCAGACTGAGGAACTCTGCAATCCCTAGCCAGTACCCTTCAGAGTAATCATGGCCAATACAGGAAGTTCTGGGGGCCTCCATTGTTCACTCATCTGGAGGAAACCAGAAACATGACAAAAGAAAGAGACAAAATGAAGTCTCCTGCCCACATCACAATCACTACTGGCCTAGGGGAGGTAAACACAGAAGAGATCAGGAATTACACACCTGCAGATTCTGAAGCAATAGCATCTGACACAAAGAAATATTTTTGTGAAATTATGAAAGAATTAAAAACAGAAATTCTAGTACAAGTAAAGTAAGATATAAGAAAAATAATAAAAGAAATGCTAAGTGCCTCTCAAGAAGATACAAATGGAAAAATGGAGGGGCATAAAAAAGGAGAGAAATCTTTGATGAAAAAAATTACAATGCATGAAGCAGATGCAAAGAGACTATCTGGAAACTAAAAATTCTGTTGAAAGCTGGCAAAACTGCTTGAAAAGAACTAAAGATAGACTATCAAACCTTGAAGACAGCTTTGCAATATGTGATCACGAAAGGAAAGATCTGCTTAAAAATAACAAGGAACCAGGAAGTAACAATACATAAGCTAGAAGACGACAAAAGGATACATAACTTAACTAAAAAAATGTGAGTGAAAAAGCAGGAGTAAACATAACTGAAGTACACAAAGGCTACTTACAGAAAAAAATTCAAGAAAACTTCGCAATACTAGGAAAAGGAAATGTTATCCAGATACTTGAGGCACACAGACCTCCAGCATGCTATAACCTTTTTGGTAGATCGTTTTAGATCTACACCCAGACATATAATAATCAAGATCCCAGAAATTCAACATAAGAAGAGATAGATAAAAGCTTTCAGAGAAAAGAAACACATCACCAATAAAAGAAAACCCATCATAATCACAACAGAATTTTTGACACAAGCCATCAAATGAAAAAGAGCATGGAGCTAAGTTGTCACAGTTTATGTCTGTGGCCCCAGACCTCATGAGTTTGCATTTGTGCATTTGTGATTGGTTCATTATCTAGTGCTTGCATTGATGGTGTCAGTGCTACACCCACATAGGGATGGTGACAAGATTTAATATAATGGCAGAAGAATGTGTGTCTTGCTCTTTTGCTGGTTTTTTGCCTTGCTGTTTGCAGCTGCCATGAATTGCAGCCCAGCCATGCCAGCCTGCCTTAGTGTCAACTGAGTATGGACTGAAACCTCTAAAAACTGTAAGAAATAAACCTTTCCTTTCCCAGCTTTGGGCTTCAGGTATTTTGTCTCAGCAACGAGTGAAAACCAACTAAGACATACATATTTCAAGCCCTAAAAGAAAATAACCTCCAATCCAGATTGTTGAACTCTGCAATACTATCTCTCATAACTAGTGGAGAAATAAGATATTTCCATGACAAAGTACAACAGAGGATTCATGGTCACAAAACCTATAAAGAGTAACCAAGGACATCTCTCGAAAGAACATGGTTTCAGTGGCAGAGAGGCACCACTGTGAGGGGCAGACAATTGAATGGAGGGAAAAAGTAGGCAACCAACAGCAGGAAAATAGCATGACAGAAATGAGCCGATGCATGTTGCCCATAACCATTAAGGCAGATGGGCTCAATTTCACCAATGAAAAGAAACATAGGCAGAGTGATCTGGAGACAGGATCCATCAATATGCTTTATAAAGAAACATATTTAACTCAAAAGGGGGTTCATAGGCAAGAAGTTAAAGGAGAGATAACAGTGCTCTATATGACAGAGAGCAATAGCTGTAGAGTGGATAAAAAGATTTGCCAATTTTATACAATGGAAACCTACTCAGCTATAAAAAATGATAATCTCCGGACTCTTGTCCTTAGGTAAATGGAAACAAGGTGAGATCATGCTTATGGATGAAGTGGTTCAGAGTCACATGGGGGAATATTGTGTTGTCTCCCATCTACAAAAAACTAAAGGAGTTAGTGGAAGCCATAATGCACAATACATCCTGTGAAAGTGTAGCAATTGTCTCAAAAGGAAAGACAGCGGCCATTGTTAATCTATCATCATGACTTGAAACCCATATTGTTTTCATGGCTGTGTTTAGTTTGCTTTTGTTACATTTCAGTTTCATCTACTTGTACTGGATTTAATGGTGTGGACAGCTATTCCACAGATGGCAGGATATATTTTTTATTTCCTATTAACTTAATTTGAAGCCCTGTATTGCTTTCACTGTTTTGTTTTGACTGATTTTATTCCGTTGTTTTCTTTGATAGTATCACACCTGATGGAATAGGCAACTAAATGAAGACAGTAAGATGCACTATGATATCCACTCTGGTTTGACTATTATCTACTTTTTGTAGTCCCGTGATGTCTCCAATGTTTCATTTTTATTGGTTTTGTTCTGTACTGTTTTGTTCAATTTTATTATGCCTAATGAAAATGGTTCTTCCAAGATAACAAGAGGCATTATATTAAAAAAAAAGTCAAAACAGAATATTGAATAAAGGGGGTCATAGTGTTATCAGAGGTGAATCTCAGATATGGACCCCAACGTATGACCTCACTTCCTTGGCAACAGGGCCAAACAGAACTTAGAAGCCTATGGTCACCAGGCACTTCGGTCTAGTGACAAACTGCCTTTCCAGACACTGAGCTGGAAGCAATCAAAAATGAGTATATTTTGTTGTTTTCCCAGGTGTCGAGGCCCCTGCAGAGGCCTCAAGGCACCATGCAGAGACCCCAAGATGAAAGGAGAGAAAGGATGGATCAAGTGGCCCAGATGCTTTAGGAAACTCGGCCAGAACCGCCCAGGTTTTATGGGCCGCTCAAGGCAGGGCTCAGCAGTGCCAGCCTCTAAGATCCCAGAGAAAGGAGGGAGCCCAGGAAAGGTATCCCTATCTCTTGACATCATCTTGACAGATCCACCAACGCCAGAGGAGTTCTGCTTAGACCTGAGCAACACTGTGAGTCCCCTGAAAAATACCAGCACTTCACCTCAGTGTATTTGGGGCTGGGCTCAGGGAACAGGTTCCTGATCAAGGTGAACCTGGACAGGAGCAGCAGTTGCCGGGTTGTGGGTCTGGGGTCCTGTCACATTCCCACCAAGGACAGTGCTTTCAGGAGAGGGCAGCATGCAGAGTCATCTCTTAAAGCAGATGATGAAGTAGTTCTCCTAAAGTAGAAGCCTGTGACAGGACTGAATGTGAGCTGAGGAGCCAAAGTTATCTGGGGAACTAAGAGGTACAAAGGGTGCTCAGACGGAGCCTTGAGCACCCTGCCAGCTACTGGGCACTGCTCCAATGAAGCTGCTCAAAGGACATCAGTGTGGAGCAGAGCAGAGGGGGCAACACCTTTCTCATGACAGAGGAACAGATCAGCAGAGCCCTGCATCTCCCGTGTGAAGCACAACAAACTTTCTCTAGATTTTGGTTCAATTTTTGTTTTTAGTTTAGGAAATTTCTGTGTCTCATGGACACCACATACAGAAGGTCCCCAGGGTCCTCTCTTTCCCTGTAGACACTGCAGAGAAGAAGTCATTAAATGCTGTGTAATACTAAGGATTGAACTCAATGAAAGGCTTCTGACTGAGATACACCAGTGACACAGAGTCTCCCTAAATAGTGGAGTTTTCCAGCCTGAGTTCAGAAAAAGGCATCCTCTTTCCTCAGTTTGGCAGACTATCGATTATCGAGGTGCATCAGCTCACACAGCTCCATTCAGTATTTTTGAAAGGCTCCAGAAATAATCTCGGTGTTCTCGCTGAGCACCTTCAGGCCTGTAGTCAATTTGGTGTCTTACTCAAGGGGTGTGGAGTCCAGGAAGGGGCCTCTTTGTGTGATATTGTATCAGGGCGACAGTGAACTGAGATATTCTGCCTTCAAAGCCTAAAGAAGCCAGATGTAATTCTTTCTTGGGACATTTCATCAGAAAGCTGGGGAGAATTGTGTGTGACCTTGTCAATGGACTGACCCAACTAGGAGGAGCCTCTGTTTTGCCATTTCTACAATGAGAGGCTGTCTCAGGAATCATGGGTAGTCCTTCATGCATGGAGGGTAGGAACAAACTCTCCACAGCTAATGACACTTAAATTCTAATATGAGAATCCCTTTACTTTTGGGGTCCTCCTGTACGTCCTGTGTCATAGGAGCCTCTGTGGAACACTGGGAGTGTGGGCTTTGGTTCAGCCTCAAACCCTCCTAAGAAGCTATGGGTGAGACAGCAATTCCATGTTTCTCCAATCTCTTACAGATTGAACACCAGGCTGCAGCGCACCTAGCAGAAGTCTGCCCCATGAGAACAAGGCACTCAGGTGGGCCTCACACTGGGATGGAACCCGTCGAGCCAACCGTCCTGGACAGCTACACAGGCTCCAGCTCCTGTCTGGACTCCTCAGGGTCCAGCATCTCCAGCGCTGAGGCGCTGATGCTGGAATGGTGAGTTCCTCTCTAGCAGCCCATGGGCATTGGCCATGGTGGGCAAGCACCTCTCCCAGCCTCGGTTGTAAACACTACGGTGTGAAGTGCATCAAGACTGCAGGTTCACTGAGGATGAAATGTCATCTTTGTGGGACATGCTGACCCTGGCCTTGATCCTGCAAAAGACCTGCTGTGTGCTTCTCAGGGAAGAGCTTCAGTCTGCACTGGGAAGCAAGTTTTGCCTCCCCTCACTGTGACCTGCACATGGGGAAAGCAGTTCTGATCATTTGAAAGGAGGTTGGAGAGTCCCTCTATGGTTGTCAGGGTGTTCCCAGAGCAGGGATCCTCTGGGGAGCACAGGGGCCTAGGCCCCCACTCACAGCATGCAAGAGCTTCTGGGTACCATCAATCGGCAATAGACATGAAGGCACACGATGGAAAGACAGTTTCCAGGCATGGCTCCTGCTCTCCTAAGCAGACCAGAAGAAAACTCTGGCATTTTGGGTTTCAATGGAATCTGAAAGCAGTGGGTTCACCCTGGATAACCCAGTAGATGTTGCTCCCATGGCAGTTGATGTGATGCCCTCCTGGCTGTCTAGATTTGGATGTGAGAAATGGGCAACCCATTGCCCTGTGAGCTAGAGACTAAGCTATCACTTCTGCTCACAGACGCTGACCAAACTCTCCCTTCTCAGATATTGTATGCAGCAGCAGCCCTGTGCCCCTGAGTGCAAAGACATAGCACATACCAATGTCTGTCTTCACCAAGCTGACCTGCCAGTGGGGAGGTTGGAGAGTCACAGTGTCAGGCCTCACTGTAAGGGCAGAGGTGTCACACCACTAAGGAAGCCTTCTGTCAACCGTCTCCCTGGGACTGTGCTACACCACTGGGGGTGGGAGAGGGTCAGGCTGGACACTGCACAGAGTAGGCAAGAGGCCGACGTTTCCCTTCCTGCATGTGGACTGGGCAGAGAGAGTGGGAGCAAAGGCAGGCCTTTCACTCTGCTCCATCTTCTCCAGGTCCACCCCTTCTGTTCTTGACTGTTCAACGGATCTTTCCTCTGAGCTGGATCTACCATGGGAAATCCTGGGCCAGCTGGAGCCTCCTGAGCCCCCTGAGCTGGAGCCCCAGGGTAAGGAGCACAGATATATGGGCCTGTGGGCCTATGGGGAAGGGTGTGCCTTGGAACACAGCAAAGCTTCCCGATGCTTGGTGTCACAGCAACATCGAGACACTTAGCAGTCATTGTGGGATGCAGTGTGAGAGGCCTTGCTGGCCAGTGTTGGTACACATGGCTCTCTTGGCCGTCGGTGGGAAGCTTCTGCCCGGAAAGGAACACGCATGGTTGCTGATCTTTGCTCCCCTTGCAGCCGCAGACCCAGCTGCCACCAATGCCGAATTTCCACCTGCAGAGCTTGTGCCTGCTCCAACTGCAGCTCCCTCCACACCTCTGGTGTCACTGCAAGATCCAGCATCTGGAATTCCTTCACAACCAGATGCAGAGCTGGAACTGCTGGTGGCTGCACATCAGAAGTCAGCTCTCGAATTCAAAAAACAGGTCTGGTATTTCCTTCCCTTTGAGATTTCTGCCTTTTGGATTTTTTGGCTATTCTATTTTCCCTGAGGTGTTCCAATAATACAATCCAGTACAATTTAAAGTTTAATATTGTCAAAGTGATTGCAGTGAAATTAGGTGCATTTTCAATATTGTACAGCCTTCACCAGTGCCTTGTTTCAGAAAGATTTCCTGAGTACACAACCAAAGGTATTTCCTCCCCGCTCCTGCTGCTTCTAGATACTGGCCACCATTCATCTTCAATCACTGATCTCCACAGTCTATGATTTTTTTCAATACTGCAATCAGATTTGCATTTCATCACAGAATATTGGTAGAGACTCTTCAATCTTGCTTTGTCTAGGACGGGAAAATCGTAAATGGATCCCAAGTATTTCTCCCCTCATATTCACTGAATTATTCAGTTATTTGTTGTGAGACAAGAAATATTTATTATTGCAAAATATAGAATGCACTATGAGTGAATGATAAAATACAGGGCATAATGCCGGTCACAGACATACCCCTGGGGAACACTGGTCACACTTGGAGCTGTTTCTCCTTCCTGTCTTCTCTGTAGGGTTCAAGTCTGTGTTTTTGTTGCTGGGTGGGAGTGCCTCAGGCCTCAGTTCTCTATTCATGCATGCATGCCCAGGGACATAGCCCAGTCCAGGAGGACTCTCCATTGGTGTTCTCTGTGGGCACCATGTCACCCTGTTTTCAGCAAATCTGCTCTGGTCTTTATCTAACCTTTCAGCTCAGGAGAGAGCTGGGGGAAACATTGGTCTCTGTGAATCTCATTTTATAAGATGGTTTCCTGGGAGTGGAGTGTCTGGGTTAGAGTTACAGAAGTGGTGCAGGTACATTCTCTTAGCTGGGGTGTCCCCGAGAACCAAGGGTAAAACACATAGTTCCTGGGGACAGAGATTTTTGGTAGCATCCAAGAGATTGAGCTGTGTGTACAGGCTCTCCAGTAACCTGCAGAGAGGCAACACCTTTCTCATGACAGAGGAACAGATCAGCAGAGCCCAACATCTCCCATGTGAAGCATAACAAACTTTCTCTTGATTTTGGTTCAATTTTGTTTCTAGTTTAGGAAATTTCTGTGTCTCATGGACACCACATACAGAAGGCCCCCAGGGTCCTCTCTTTCCCTGTGGACACTGGAGAGAAGAAGTTGTTAAATTCTGTGTGGTACGAAGGATTGAACCCATTGAAAGGCTTCTGACTGAGATACACCAGTGACACAGAGTCTCCCTAAATAGTGGAGTTTTCCAGCCTGAGTTCAGAAAAAGGCATCCTCTTTCCTCAGTTTTGCAGAGTATGGATTATCGAGGTGCATCAGCTCACACAGCTCCATTCAGTATTTTTGAAAGGCTCCAGAAATAATCTCGGTGTTCTCGCTGAGCACCTTCAGGCCTGTAGTCAATTTGGTGTCTTACTCAAGGGGTGTGGAGTCCAGGAAGGGGCCTCTTTGTGTGATATTGTATCAGGGCGACAGTGAACTGAGATATTCTGCCTTCAAAGCCTAAAGAAGCCAGATGTAATTCTTTCTTGGGACATTTCATCAGAAAGCTGGGGAGAATTGTGTGTGACCTTGTCAATGGACTGACCCAACTAGGAGGAGCCTCTGTTTTGCCATTTCTACAATGAGAGGCTGTCTCAGGAATCATGGGTAGTCCTTCATGCATGGAGGGTAGGAACAACCTCTCCACAGCTAGTGACACTTAAATTCTAATATGAGAATCCCTTTACTTCTGGGGTCCTCCTGTACGTCCTGTGTCATAGGAGCCTCTGTGGAACACTGGGAGTGTGGGCTTTGGTTCAGCCTCAAACCCTCCTAAGAAGCTATGGGTGAGACAGCAATTCCATGTTTCTCCAATCTCTTACAGACTGAACACCAGGCTGCAGCGCACCTGGCAGAAGTCTGCCCCATGAGAACAACTAACTCAGGTGGGCCTCACACTGGGATGGAACCCGTCGAGCCAACCGTCCTCGACAGCTGCACAGGCTCCAGCTCCTTTCTGGACTCCTCAGGGTCCAGCATCTCCAGCGCTGGGGCCCTGATGCTGGAATGGTGAGTTCCTCTCTAGCAGCCCATGGGCATTGGCCATGGTGGGCAAGCACCTCTCCCAGCCTCGGTTGTAAACACTACGGTGTGAAGTGCATCAAGACTGCAGGTTCACTGAGGACGAAATGTCATCTTTGTGGGACATGCTGACCCTGGCCTTGATCCTGCAAAAGACCTGCTGTGTGCTTCTCAGGGATGAGCTTCCGTCTGCACTGGGAAGCAAGTTTTGCCTCCCCTCACTGTGACCTGCACATGGGGAAAGCAGTTCTGATCATTTGAAAGGAGGTTGGAGAGTCCCTCTATGGTTGTCAGGGTGTTCCCAGAGCAGGGATCCTCTGGGGAGTGCAGGGGCTTAGGCCCCCACTCACAGCATGCAAGAGCTTGTGGGTACCATCAATCCGTCAATAGACATGAAGGCACACGATGGAAAGACAGTTTCCAGGCATGGCTCCTGCTCTCCTAAGCAGACCAGAAGAAAACTCTGGCATTTTGGGTTTCAATGGAATCTGAAAGCAGTGGGTTGACCCTGGATAACCCAGTAGATGTTGCTCCCATGGCAGTTGATGTGATGCCCTCTTGACTGTCTAGATTTGGATGTGAGAAATGGGCAACCCATTGCCCTGTGAGCTAGAGAGTAAGCTATCACTTCTGCTCACAGACGCTGACCAAACTCTCCCTTCTCAGATATTGTATGCAGCAGCAGCCCTGTGCCCCTGAGTGCAAAGACATAGCACATACCAATGTCTGTCTTCACCAAGCTGACCTGCCAGTGGGGAGGTTGGAGAGTCACAGTGTCAGGCCTCACTGTAAGGGCAGAGGTGTCACACCACTAAGGAAGCCTTCTGTCAACCGTCTCCCTGGGACTGTGCTACACCACTGGGGGTGGGAGAGGGTCAGGCTGGACACTGCACAGAGTAGGCAAGAGGCCGACGTTTCCCTTCCTGCATGTGGACTGGGCAGAGAGAGTGGGAGCAAAGGCAGGCCTTTCACTCTGCTCCATCTTCTCCAGGTCCACCCCTTCTGTTCTTGACTGTTCAACGGATCTTTCCTCTGAGCTGGATCTACCATGGGAAATCCTGGGCCAGCTGGAGCCTCCTGAGCCCCCTGAGCTGGAGCCCCAGGGTAAGGAGCACAGATATATGGGCCTGTGGGCCTATGGGGAAGGGTGTGCCTTGGAACACAGCAAAGCTTCCCGATGCTTGGTGTCACAGCAACATCGAGACACTTAGCAGTCATTGTGGGATGCAGTGTGAGAGGCCTTGCTGGCCAGTGTTGGTACACATGGCTCTCTTGGCCGTCGGTGGGAAGCTTCTGCCCGGAAAGGAACACGCATGGTTGCTGATCTTTGCTCCCCTTGCAGCCGCAGACCCAGCTGCCACCAATGCCGAATTTCCACCTGCAGAGCTTGTGCCTGCTCCAACTGCAGCTCCCTCCACACCTCTGGTGTCACTGCAAGATCCAGCATCTGGAATTCCTTCACAACCAGATGCAGAGCTGGAACTGCTGGTGGCTGCACATCAGAAGTCAGCTCTCGAATTCAAAAAACAGGTCTGGTATTTCCTTCCCTTTGAGATTTCTGCCTTTTGGATTTTTTGGCTATTCTATTTTCCCTGAGGTGTTCCAATAATACAATCCAGTACAATTTAAAGTTTAATATTGTCAAAGTGATTGCAGTGAAATTAGGTGCATTTTCAATATTGTACAGCCTTCACCAGTGCCTTGTTTCAGAAAGATTTCCTGAGTACACAACCAAAGGTATTTCCTCCCCGCTCCTGCTGCTTCTAGATACTGGCCACCATTCATCTTCAATCACTGATCTCCACAGTCTATGATTTTTTTCAATACTGCAATCAGATTTGCATTTCATCACAGAATATTGGTAGAGACTCTTCAATCTTGCTTTGTCTAGGACGGGAAAATCGTAAATGGATCCCAAGTATTTCTCCCCTCATATTCACTGAATTATTCAGTTATTTGTTGTGAGACAAGAAATATTTATTATTGCAAAATATAGAATGCACTATGAGTGAATGATAAAATACAGGGCATAATGCCGGTCACAGACATACCCCTGGGGAACACTGGTCACACTTGGAGCTGTTTCTCCTTCCTGTCTTCTCTGTAGGGTTCAAGTCTGTGTTTTTGTTGCTGGGTGGGAGTGCCTCAGGCCTCAGTTCTCTATTCATGCATGCATGCCCAGGGACATAGCCCAGTCCAGGAGGACTCTCCATTGGTGTTCTCTGTGGGCACCATGTCACCCTGTTTTCAGCAAATCTGTTCTGGTCTTTATCTAACCTTTCAGCTCAGGAGAGAGCTGGGGGAAACATTGGTCTCTGTGAATCTCATTTTATAAGATGGTTTCCTGGGAGTGGAGTGTCTGGGTTAGAGTTACAGAAGTGGTGCAGGTACATTCTCTTAGCTGGGGTGTCCCCGAGAACCAAGGGTAAAACACATAGTTCCTGGGGACAGAGATTTTTGGTAGCATCCAAGAGATTGAGCTGTGTGTACAGGCTCTCCAGTAACCTGCAGAGAGGCAACACCTTTCTCATGACAGAGGAACAGATCAGCAGAGCCCAACATCTCCCATGTGAAGCATAACAAACTTTCTCTTGATTTTGGTTCAATTTTGTTTCTAGTTTAGGAAATTTCTGTGTCTCATGGACACCACATACAGAAGGCCCCCAGGGTCCTCTCTTTCCCTGTGGACACTGGAGAGAAGAAGTTGTTAAATTCTGTGTGGTACGAAGGATTGAACCCATTGAAAGGCTTCTGACTGAGATACACCAGTGACACAGAGTCTCCCTAAATAGTGGAGTTTTCCAGCCTGAGTTCAGAAAAAGGCATCCTCTTTCCTCAGTTTTGCAGAGTATGGATTATCGAGGTGCATCAGCTCACACAGCTCCATTCAGTATTTTTGAAAGGCTCCAGAAATAATCTCGGTGTTCTCGCTGAGCACCTTCAGGCCTGTAGTCAATTTGGTGTCTTACTCAAGGGGTGTGGAGTCCAGGAAGGGGCCTCTTTGTGTGATATTGTATCAGGGCGACAGTGAACTGAGATATTCTGCCTTCAAAGCCTAAAGAAGCCAGATGTAATTCTTTCTTGGGACATTTCATCAGAAAGCTGGGGAGAATTGTGTGTGACCTTGTCAATGGACTGACCCAACTAGGAGGAGCCTCTGTTTTGCCATTTCTACAATGAGAGGCTGTCTCAGGAATCATGGGTAGTCCTTCATGCATGGAGGGTAGGAACAACCTCTCCACAGCTAGTGACACTTAAATTCTAATATGAGAATCCCTTTACTTCTGGGGTCCTCCTGTACGTCCTGTGTCATAGGAGCCTCTGTGGAACACTGGGAGTGTGGGCTTTGGTTCAGCCTCAAACCCTCCTAAGAAGCTATGGGTGAGACAGCAATTCCATGTTTCTCCAATCTCTTACAGACTGAACACCAGGCTGCAGCGCACCTGGCAGAAGTCTGCCCCATGAGAACAACTAACTCAGGTGGGCCTCACACTGGGATGGAACCCGTCGAGCCAACCGTCCTCGACAGCTGCACAGGCTCCAGCTCCTTTCTGGACTCCTCAGGGTCCAGCATCTCCAGCGCTGGGGCCCTGATGCTGGAATGGTGAGTTCCTCTCTAGCAGCCCATGGGCATTGGCCATGGTGGGCAAGCACCTCTCCCAGCCTCGGTTGTAAACACTACGGTGTGAAGTGCATCAAGACTGCAGGTTCACTGAGGATGAAATGTCATCTTTGTGGGACATGCTGACCCTGGCCTTGATCCTGCAAAAGACCTGCTGTGTGCTTCTCAGGGATGAGCTTCCGTCTGCACTGGGAAGCAAGTTTTGCCTCCCCTCACTGTGACCTGCACATGGGGAAAGCAGTTCTGATCATTTGAAAGGAGGTTGGAGAGTCCCTCTATGGTTGTCAGGGTGTTCCCAGAGCAGGGATCCTCTGGGGAGTGCAGGGGCTTAGGCCCCCACTCACAGCATGCAAGAGCTTGTGGGTACCATCAATCCGTCAATAGACATGAAGGCACACGATGGAAAGACAGTTTCCAGGCATGGCTCCTGCTCTCCTAAGCAGACCAGAAGAAAACTCTGGCATTTTGGGTTTCAATGGAATCTGAAAGCAGTGGGTTGACCCTGGATAACCCAGTAGATGTTGCTCCCATGGCAGTTGATGTGATGCCCTCTTGACTGTCTAGATTTGGATGTGAGAAATGGGCAACCCATTGCCCTGTGAGCTAGAGAGTAAGCTATCACTTCTGCTCACAGACGCTGACCAAACTCTCCCTTCTCAGATATTGTATGCAGCAGCAGCCCTGTGCCCCTGAGTGCAAAGACATAGCACATACCAATGTCTGTCTTCACCAAGCTGACCTGCCAGTGGGGAGGTTGGAGAGTCACAGTGTCAGGCCTCACTGTAAGGGCAGAGGTGTCACACCACTAAGAAAGCCTTCTGTCAACCGTCTCCCTGGGACTGTGCTACACCACTGGGGGTGGGAGAGGGTCAGGCTGGACACTGCACAGAGTAGGCAAGAGGCCGACGTTTCCCTTCCTGCATGTGGACTGGGCAGAGAGAGTGGGAGCAAAGGCAGGCCTTTCACTCTGCTCCATCTTCTCCAGTTCCACCCCTTCTGTTCTTGACTGTTCAACGGATCTTTCCTCTGAGCTGGATCTACCATGGGAAATCCTGGGCCAGCTGGAGCCTCCTGAGCCCCCTGAGCTGGAGCCCCAGGGTAAGGAGCACAGATATATGGGCCTGTGGGCCTATGGGGAAGGGTGTGCCTTGGAACACAGCAAAGCTTCCCGATGCTTGGTGTCACAGCAACATCGAGACACTTAGCAGTCATTGTGGGATGCAGTGTGAGAGGCCTTGCTGGCCAGTGTTGGTACACATGGCTCTCTTGGCCGTCGGTGGGAAGCTTCTGCCCGGAAAGGAACACGCATGGTTGCTGATCTTTGCTCCCCTTGCAGCCGCAGACCCAGCTGCCACCAATGCCGAATTTCCACCTGCAGAGCTTGTGCCTGCTCCAACTGCAGCTCCCTCCACACCTCTGGTGTCACTGCAAGATCCAGCATCTGGAATTCCTTCACAACCAGATGCAGAGCTGGAACTGCTGGTGGCTGCACATCAGAAGTCAGCTCTCGAATTCAAAAAACAGGTCTGGTATTTCCTTCCCTTTGAGATTTCTGCCTTTTGGATTTTTTGGCTATTCTATTTTCCCTGAGGTGTTCCAATAATACAATCCAGTACAATTTAAAGTTTAATATTGTCAAAGTGATTGCAGTGAAATTAGGTGCATTTTCAATATTGTACAGCCTTCACCAGTGCCTTGTTTCAGAAAGATTTCCTGAGTACACAACCAAAGGTATTTCCTCCCCGCTCCTGCTGCTTCTAGATACTGGCCACCATTCATCTTCAATCACTGATCTCCACAGTCTATGATTTTTTTCAATACTGCAATCAGATTTGCATTTCATCACAGAATATTGGTAGAGACTCTTCAATCTTGCTTTGTCTAGGACGGGAAAATCGTAAATGGATCCCAAGTATTTCTCCCCTCATATTCACTGAATTATTCAGTTATTTGTTGTGAGACAAGAAATATTTATTATTGCAAAATATAGAATGCACTATGAGTGAATGATAAAATACAGGGCATAATGCCGGTCACAGACATACCCCTGGGGAACACTGGTCACACTTGGAGCTGTTTCTCCTTCCTGTCTTCTCTGTAGGGTTCAAGTCTGTGTTTTTGTTGCTGGGTGGGAGTGCCTCAGGCCTCAGTTCTCTATTCATGCATGCATGCCCAGGGACATAGCCCAGTCCAGGAGGACTCTCCATTGGTGTTCTCTGTGGGCACCATGTCACCCTGTTTTCAGCAAATCTGCTCTGGTCTTTATCTAACCTTTCAGCTCAGGAGAGAGCTGGGGGAAACATTGGTCTCTGTGAATCTCATTTTATAAGATGGTTTCCTGGGAGTGGAGTGTCTGGGTTAGAGTTACAGAAGTGGTGCAGGTACATTCTCTTAGCTGGGGTGTCCCCGAGAACCAAGGGTAAAACACATAGTTCCTGGGGACAGAGATTTTTGGTAGCATCCAAGAGATTGAGCTGTGTGTACAGGCTCTCCAGTAACCTGCAGAGAGGCAACACCTTTCTCATGACAGAGGAACAGATCAGCAGAGCCCAACATCTCCCATGTGAAGCATAACAAACTTTCTCTTGATTTTGGTTCAATTTTGTTTCTAGTTTAGGAAATTTCTGTGTCTCATGGACACCACATACAGAAGGCCCCCAGGGTCCTCTCTTTCCCTGTGGACACTGGAGAGAAGAAGTTGTTAAATTCTGTGTGGTACGAAGGATTGAACCCATTGAAAGGCTTCTGACTGAGATACACCAGTGACACAGAGTCTCCCTAAATAGTGGAGTTTTCCAGCCTGAGTTCAGAAAAAGGCATCCTCTTTCCTCAGTTTTGCAGAGTATGGATTATCGAGGTGCATCAGCTCACACAGCTCCATTCAGTATTTTTGAAAGGCTCCAGAAATAATCTCGGTGTTCTCGCTGAGCACCTTCAGGCCTGTAGTCAATTTGGTGTCTTACTCAAGGGGTGTGGAGTCCAGGAAGGGGCCTCTTTGTGTGATATTGTATCAGGGCGACAGTGAACTGAGATATTCTGCCTTCAAAGCCTAAAGAAGCCAGATGTAATTCTTTCTTGGGACATTTCATCAGAAAGCTGGGGAGAATTGTGTGTGACCTTGTCAATGGACTGACCCAACTAGGAGGAGCCTCTGTTTTGCCATTTCTACAATGAGAGGCTGTCTCAGGAATCATGGGTAGTCCTTCATGCATGGAGGGTAGGAACAACCTCTCCACAGCTAGTGACACTTAAATTCTAATATGAGAATCCCTTTACTTCTGGGGTCCTCCTGTACGTCCTGTGTCATAGGAGCCTCTGTGGAACACTGGGAGTGTGGGCTTTGGTTCAGCCTCAAACCCTCCTAAGAAGCTATGGGTGAGACAGCAATTCCATGTTTCTCCAATCTCTTACAGACTGAACACCAGGCTGCAGCGCACCTGGCAGAAGTCTGCCCCATGAGAACAACTAACTCAGGTGGGCCTCACACTGGGATGGAACCCGTCGAGCCAACCGTCCTCGACAGCTGCACAGGCTCCAGCTCCTTTCTGGACTCCTCAGGGTCCAGCATCTCCAGCGCTGGGGCCCTGATGCTGGAATGGTGAGTTCCTCTCTAGCAGCCCATGGGCATTGGCCATGGTGGGCAAGCACCTCTCCCAGCCTCGGTTGTAAACACTACGGTGTGAAGTGCATCAAGACTGCAGGTTCACTGAGGACGAAATGTCATCTTTGTGGGACATGCTGACCCTGGCCTTGATCCTGCAAAAGACCTGCTGTGTGCTTCTCAGGGATGAGCTTCCGTCTGCACTGGGAAGCAAGTTTTGCCTCCCCTCACTGTGACCTGCACATGGGGAAAGCAGTTCTGATCATTTGAAAGGAGGTTGGAGAGTCCCTCTATGGTTGTCAGGGTGTTCCCAGAGCAGGGATCCTCTGGGGAGTGCAGGGGCTTAGGCCCCCACTCACAGCATGCAAGAGCTTGTGGGTACCATCAATCCGTCAATAGACATGAAGGCACACGATGGAAAGACAGTTTCCAGGCATGGCTCCTGCTCTCCTAAGCAGACCAGAAGAAAACTCTGGCATTTTGGGTTTCAATGGAATCTGAAAGCAGTGGGTTGACCCTGGATAACCCAGTAGATGTTGCTCCCATGGCAGTTGATGTGATGCCCTCTTGACTGTCTAGATTTGGATGTGAGAAATGGGCAACCCATTGCCCTGTGAGCTAGAGAGTAAGCTATCACTTCTGCTCACAGACGCTGACCAAACTCTCCCTTCTCAGATATTGTATGCAGCAGCAGCCCTGTGCCCCTGAGTGCAAAGACATAGCACATACCAATGTCTGTCTTCACCAAGCTGACCTGCCAGTGGGGAGGTTGGAGAGTCACAGTGTCAGGCCTCACTGTAAGGGCAGAGGTGTCACACCACTAAGAAAGCCTTCTGTCAACCGTCTCCCTGGGACTGTGCTACACCACTGGGGGTGGGAGAGGGTCAGGCTGGACACTGCACAGAGTAGGCAAGAGGCCGACGTTTCCCTTCCTGCATGTGGACTGGGCAGAGAGAGTGGGAGCAAAGGCAGGCCTTTCACTCTGCTCCATCTTCTCCAGGTCCACCCCTTCTGTTCTTGACTGTTCAACGGATCTTTCCTCTGAGCTGGATCTACCATGGGAAATCCTGGGCCAGCTGGAGCCTCCTGAGCCCCCTGAGCTGGAGCCCCAGGGTAAGGAGCACAGATATATGGGCCTGTGGGCCTATGGGGAAGGGTGTGCCTTGGAACACAGCAAAGCTTCCCGATGCTTGGTGTCACAGCAACATCGAGACACTTAGCAGTCATTGTGGGATGCAGTGTGAGAGGCCTTGCTGGCCAGTGTTGGTACACATGGCTCTCTTGGCCGTCGGTGGGAAGCTTCTGCCCGGAAAGGAACACGCATGGTTGCTGATCTTTGCTCCCCTTGCAGCCGCAGACCCAGCTGCCACCAATGCCGAATTTCCACCTGCAGAGCTTGTGCCTGCTCCAACTGCAGCTCCCTCCACACCTCTGGTGTCACTGCAAGATCCAGCATCTGGAATTCCTTCACAACCAGATGCAGAGCTGGAACTGCTGGTGGCTGCACATCAGAAGTCAGCTCTCGAATTCAAAAAACAGGTCTGGTATTTCCTTCCCTTTGAGATTTCTGCCTTTTGGATTTTTTTTGGCTATTCTATTTTCCCTGAGGTGTTCCAATAATACAATCCAGTACAATTTAAAGTTTAATATTGTCAAAGTGATTGCAGTGAAATTAGGTGCATTTTCAATATTGTACAGCCTTCACCAGTGCCTTGTTTCAGAAAGATTTCCTGAGTACACAACCAAAGGTATTTCCTCCCCGCTCCTGCTGCTTCTAGATACTGGCCACCATTCATCTTCAATCACTGATCTCCACCGTCTATGATTTTTTTCAATACTGCAATCAGATTTGCATTTCATCACAGAATATTGGTAGAGACTCTTCAATCTTGCTTTGTCTAGGACGGGAAAATCGTAAATGGATCCCAAGTATTTCTCCCCTCATATTCACTGAATTATTCAGTTATTTGTTGTGAGACAAGAAATATTTATTATTGCAAAATATAGAATGCACTATGAGTGAATGATAAAATACAGGGCATAATGCCGGTCACAGACATACCCCTGGGGAACACTGGTCACACTTGGAGCTGTTTCTCCTTCCTGTCTTCTCTGTAGGGTTCAAGTCTGTGTTTTTGTTGCTGGGTGGGAGTGCCTCAGGCCTCAGTTCTCTATTCATGCATGCATGCCCAGGGACATAGCCCAGTCCAGGAGGACTCTCCATTGGTGTTCTCTGTGGGCACCATGTCACCCTGTTTTCAGCAAATCTGCTCTGGTCTTTATCTAACCTTTCAGCTCAGGAGAGAGCTGGGGGAAACATTGGTCTCTGTGAATCTCATTTTATAAGATGGTTTCCTGGGAGTGGAGTGTCTGGGTTAGAGTTACAGAAGTGGTGCAGGTACATTCTCTTAGCTGGGGTGTCCCCAAGAACCAAGGGTAAAACACATAGTTCCTGGGGACAGAGATTTTTGGTAGCATCCAAGAGATTGAGCTGTGTGTACAGGCTCTCCAGTAACCTGCAGAGAGGCAACACCTTTCTCATGACAGAGGAACAGATCAGCAGAGCCCAACATCTCCCATGTGAAGCATAACAAACTTTCTCTTGATTTTGGTTCAATTTTGTTTCTAGTTTAGGAAATTTCTGTGTCTCATGGACACCACATACAGAAGGCCCCCAGGGTCCTCTCTTTCCCTGTGGACACTGGAGAGAAGAAGTTGTTAAATTCTGTGTGGTACGAAGGATTGAACCCATTGAAAGGCTTCTGACTGAGATACACCAGTGACACAGAGTCTCCCTAAATAGTGGAGTTTTCCAGCCTGAGTTCAGAAAAAGGCATCCTCTTTCCTCAGTTTTGCAGAGTATGGATTATCGAGGTGCATCAGCTCACACAGCTCCATTCAGTATTTTTGAAAGGCTCCAGAAATAATCTCGGTGTTCTCGCTGAGCACCTTCAGGCCTGTAGTCAATTTGGTGTCTTACTCAAGGGGTGTGGAGTCCAGGAAGGGGCCTCTTTGTGTGATATTGTATCAGGGCGACAGTGAACTGAGATATTCTGCCTTCAAAGCCTAAAGAAGCCAGATGTAATTCTTTCTTGGGACATTTCATCAGAAAGCTGGGGAGAATTGTGTGTGACCTTGTCAATGGACTGACCCAACTAGGAGGAGCCTCTGTTTTGCCATTTCTACAATGAGAGGCTGTCTCAGGAATCATGGGTAGTCCTTCATGCATGGAGGGTAGGAACAACCTCTCCACAGCTAGTGACACTTAAATTCTAATATGAGAATCCCTTTACTTCTGGGGTCCTCCTGTACGTCCTGTGTCATAGGAGCCTCTGTGGAACACTGGGAGTGTGGGCTTTGGTTCAGCCTCAAACCCTCCTAAGAAGCTATGGGTGAGACAGCAATTCCATGTTTCTCCAATCTCTTACAGACTGAACACCAGGCTGCAGCGCACCTGGCAGAAGTCTGCCCCATGAGAACAACTAACTCAGGTGGGCCTCACACTGGGATGGAACCCGTCGAGCCAACCGTCCTCGACAGCTGCACAGGCTCCAGCTCCTTTCTGGACTCCTCAGGGTCCAGCATCTCCAGCGCTGGGGCCCTGATGCTGGAATGGTGAGTTCCTCTCTAGCAGCCCATGGGCATTGGCCATGGTGGGCAAGCACCTCTCCCAGCCTCGGTTGTAAACACTACGGTGTGAAGTGCATCAAGACTGCAGGTTCACTGAGGACGAAATGTCATCTTTGTGGGACATGCTGACCCTGGCCTTGATCCTGCAAAAGACCTGCTGTGTGCTTCTCAGGGATGAGCTTCCGTCTGCACTGGGAAGCAAGTTTTGCCTCCCCTCACTGTGACCTGCACATGGGGAAAGCAGTTCTGATCATTTGAAAGGAGGTTGGAGAGTCCCTCTATGGTTGTCAGGGTGTTCCCAGAGCAGGGATCCTCTGGGGAGTGCAGGGGCTTAGGCCCCCACTCACAGCATGCAAGAGCTTGTGGGTACCATCAATCCGTCAATAGACATGAAGGCACACGATGGAAAGACAGTTTCCAGGCATGGCTCCTGCTCTCCTAAGCAGACCAGAAGAAAACTCTGGCATTTTGGGTTTCAATGGAATCTGAAAGCAGTGGGTTGACCCTGGATAACCCAGTAGATGTTGCTCCCATGGCAGTTGATGTGATGCCCTCTTGACTGTCTAGATTTGGATGTGAGAAATGGGCAACCCATTGCCCTGTGAGCTAGAGAGTAAGCTATCACTTCTGCTCACAGACGCTGACCAAACTCTCCCTTCTCAGATATTGTATGCAGCAGCAGCCCTGTGCCCCTGAGTGCAAAGACATAGCACATACCAATGTCTGTCTTCACCAAGCTGACCTGCCAGTGGGGAGGTTGGAGAGTCACAGTGTCAGGCCTCACTGTAAGGGCAGAGGTGTCACACCACTAAGAAAGCCTTCTGTCAGCCGTCTCCCTGGGACTGTGCTACACCACTGGGGGTGGGAGAGGGTCAGGCTGGACACTGCACAGAGTAGGCAAGAGGCCGACGTTTCCCTTCCTGCATGTGGACTGGGCAGAGAGAGTGGGAGCAAAGGCAGGCCTTTCACTCTGCTCCATCTTCTCCAGGTCCACCCCTTCTGTTCTTGACTGTTCAACGGATCTTTCCTCTGAGCTGGATCTACCATGGGAAATCCTGGGCCAGCTGGAGCCTCCTGAGCCCCCTGAGCTGGAGCCCCAGGGTAAGGAGCACAGATATATGGGCCTGTGGGCCTATGGGGAAGGGTGTGCCTTGGAACACAGCAAAGCTTCCCGATGCTTGGTGTCACAGCAACATCGAGACACTTAGCAGTCATTGTGGGATGCAGTGTGAGAGGCCTTGCTGGCCAGTGTTGGTACACATGGCTCTCTTGGCCGTCGGTGGGAAGCTTCTGCCCGGAAAGGAACACGCATGGTTGCTGATCTTTGCTCCCCTTGCAGCCGCAGACCCAGCTGCCACCAATGCCGAATTTCCACCTGCAGAGCTTGTGCCTGCTCCAACTGCAGCTCCCTCCACACCTCTGGTGTCACTGCAAGATCCAGCATCTGGAATTCCTTCACAACCAGATGCAGAGCTGGAACTGCTGGTGGCTGCACATCAGAAGTCAGCTCTCGAATTCAAAAAACAGGTCTGGTATTTCCTTCCCTTTGAGATTTCTGCCTTTTGGATTTTTTTTGGCTATTCTATTTTCCCTGAGGTGTTCCAATAATACAATCCAGTACAATTTAAAGTTTAATATTGTCAAAGTGATTGCAGTGAAATTAGGTGCATTTTCAATATTGTACAGCCTTCACCAGTGCCTTGTTTCAGAAAGATTTCCTGAGTACACAACCAAAGGTATTTCCTCCCCGCTCCTGCTGCTTCTAGATACTGGCCACCATTCATCTTCAATCACTGATCTCCACCGTCTATGATTTTTTTCAATACTGCAATCAGATTTGCATTTCATCACAGAATATTGGTAGAGACTCTTCAATCTTGCTTTGTCTAGGACGGGAAAATCGTAAATGGATCCCAAGTATTTCTCCCCTCATATTCACTGAATTATTCAGTTATTTGTTGTGAGACAAGAAATATTTATTATTGCAAAATATAGAATGCACTATGAGTGAATGATAAAATACAGGGCATAATGCCGGTCACAGACATACCCCTGGGGAACACTGGTCACACTTGGAGCTGTTTCTCCTTCCTGTCTTCTCTGTAGGGTTCAAGTCTGTGTTTTTGTTGCTGGGTGGGAGTGCCTCAGGCCTCAGTTCTCTATTCATGCATGCATGCCCAGGGACATAGCCCAGTCCAGGAGGACTCTCCATTGGTGTTCTCTGTGGGCACCATGTCACCCTGTTTTCAGCAAATCTGCTCTGGTCTTTATCTAACCTTTCAGCTCAGGAGAGAGCTGGGGGAAACATTGGTCTCTGTGAATCTCATTTTATAAGATGGTTTCCTGGGAGTGGAGTGTCTGGGTTAGAGTTACAGAAGTGGTGCAGGTACATTCTCTTAGCTGGGGTGTCCCCGAGAACCAAGGGTAAAACACATAGTTCCTGGGGACAGAGATTTTTGGTAGCATCCAAGAGATTGAGCTGTGTGTACAGGCTCTCCAGTAACCTGCAGAGAGGCAACACCTTTCTCATGACAGAGGAACAGATCAGCAGAGCCCAACATCTCCCATGTGAAGCATAACAAACTTTCTCTTGATTTTGGTTCAATTTTGTTTCTAGTTTAGGAAATTTCTGTGTCTCATGGACACCACATACAGAAGGCCCCCAGGGTCCTCTCTTTCCCTGTGGACACTGGAGAGAAGAAGTTGTTAAATTCTGTGTGGTACGAAGGATTGAACCCATTGAAAGGCTTCTGACTGAGATACACCAGTGACACAGAGTCTCCCTAAATAGTGGAGTTTTCCAGCCTGAGTTCAGAAAAAGGCATCCTCTTTCCTCAGTTTTGCAGAGTATGGATTATCGAGGTGCATCAGCTCACACAGCTCCATTCAGTATTTTTGAAAGGCTCCAGAAATAATCTCGGTGTTCTCGCTGAGCACCTTCAGGCCTGTAGTCAATTTGGTGTCTTACTCAAGGGGTGTGGAGTCCAGGAAGGGGCCTCTTTGTGTGATATTGTATCAGGGCGACAGTGAACTGAGATATTCTGCCTTCAAAGCCTAAAGAAGCCAGATGTAATTCTTTCTTGGGACATTTCATCAGAAAGCTGGGGAGAATTGTGTGTGACCTTGTCAATGGACTGACCCAACTAGGAGGAGCCTCTGTTTTGCCATTTCTACAATGAGAGGCTGTCTCAGGAATCATGGGTAGTCCTTCATGCATGGAGGGTAGGAACAACCTCTCCACAGCTAGTGACACTTAAATTCTAATATGAGAATCCCTTTACTTCTGGGGTCCTCCTGTACGTCCTGTGTCATAGGAGCCTCTGTGGAACACTGGGAGTGTGGGCTTTGGTTCAGCCTCAAACCCTCCTAAGAAGCTATGGGTGAGACAGCAATTCCATGTTTCTCCAATCTCTTACAGACTGAACACCAGGCTGCAGCGCACCTGGCAGAAGTCTGCCCCATGAGAACAACTAACTCAGGTGGGCCTCACACTGGGATGGAACCCGTCGAGCCAACCGTCCTCGACAGCTGCACAGGCTCCAGCTCCTTTCTGGACTCCTCAGGGTCCAGCATCTCCAGCGCTGGGGCCCTGATGCTGGAATGGTGAGTTCCTCTCTAGCAGCCCATGGGCATTGGCCATGGTGGGCAAGCACCTCTCCCAGCCTCGGTTGTAAACACTACGGTGTGAAGTGCATCAAGACTGCAGGTTCACTGAGGACGAAATGTCATCTTTGTGGGACATGCTGACCCTGGCCTTGATCCTGCAAAAGACCTGCTGTGTGCTTCTCAGGGATGAGCTTCCGTCTGCACTGGGAAGCAAGTTTTGCCTCCCCTCACTGTGACCTGCACATGGGGAAAGCAGTTCTGATCATTTGAAAGGAGGTTGGAGAGTCCCTCTATGGTTGTCAGGGTGTTCCCAGAGCAGGGATCCTCTGGGGAGTGCAGGGGCTTAGGCCCCCACTCACAGCATGCAAGAGCTTGTGGGTACCATCAATCCGTCAATAGACATGAAGGCACACGATGGAAAGACAGTTTCCAGGCATGGCTCCTGCTCTCCTAAGCAGACCAGAAGAAAACTCTGGCATTTTGGGTTTCAATGGAATCTGAAAGCAGTGGGTTGACCCTGGATAACCCAGTAGATGTTGCTCCCATGGCAGTTGATGTGATGCCCTCTTGACTGTCTAGATTTGGATGTGAGAAATGGGCAACCCATTGCCCTGTGAGCTAGAGAGTAAGCTATCACTTCTGCTCACAGACGCTGACCAAACTCTCCCTTCTCAGATATTGTATGCAGCAGCAGCCCTGTGCCCCTGAGTGCAAAGACATAGCACATACCAATGTCTGTCTTCACCAAGCTGACCTGCCAGTGGGGAGGTTGGAGAGTCACAGTGTCAGGCCTCACTGTAAGGGCAGAGGTGTCACACCACTAAGGAAGCCTTCTGTCAACCGTCTCCCTGGGACTGTGCTACACCACTGGGGGTGGGAGAGGGTCAGGCTGGACACTGCACAGAGTAGGCAAGAGGCCGACGTTTCCCTTCCTGCATGTGGACTGGGCAGAGAGAGTGGGAGCAAAGGCAGGCCTTTCACTCTGCTCCATCTTCTCCAGGTCCACCCCTTCTGTTCTTGACTGTTCAACGGATCTTTCCTCTGAGCTGGATCTACCATGGGAAATCCTGGGCCAGCTGGAGCCTCCTGAGCCCCCTGAGCTGGAGCCCCAGGGTAAGGAGCACAGATATATGGGCCTGTGGGCCTATGGGGAAGGGTGTGCCTTGGAACACAGCAAAGCTTCCCGATGCTTGGTGTCACAGCAACATCGAGACACTTAGCAGTCATTGTGGGATGCAGTGTGAGAGGCCTTGCTGGCCAGTGTTGGTACACATGGCTCTCTTGGCCGTCGGTGGGAAGCTTCTGCCCGGAAAGGAACACGCATGGTTGCTGATCTTTGCTCCCCTTGCAGCCGCAGACCCAGCTGCCACCAATGCCGAATTTCCACCTGCAGAGCTTGTGCCTGCTCCAACTGCAGCTCCCTCCACACCTCTGGTGTCACTGCAAGATCCAGCATCTGGAATTCCTTCACAACCAGATGCAGAGCTGGAACTGCTGGTGGCTGCACATCAGAAGTCAGCTCTCGAATTCAAAAAACAGGTCTGGTATTTCCTTCCCTTTGAGATTTCTGCCTTTTGGATTTTTTGGCTATTCTATTTTCCCTGAGGTGTTCCAATAATACAATCCAGTACAATTTAAAGTTTAATATTGTCAAAGTGATTGCAGTGAAATTAGGTGCATTTTCAATATTGTACAGCCTTCACCAGTGCCTTGTTTCAGAAAGATTTCCTGAGTACACAACCAAAGGTATTTCCTCCCCGCTCCTGCTGCTTCTAGATACTGGCCACCATTCATCTTCAATCACTGATCTCCACAGTCTATGATTTTTTTCAATACTGCAATCAGATTTGCATTTCATCACAGAATATTGGTAGAGACTCTTCAATCTTGCTTTGTCTAGGACGGGAAAATCGTAAATGGATCCCAAGTATTTCTCCCCTCATATTCACTGAATTATTCAGTTATTTGTTGTGAGACAAGAAATATTTATTATTGCAAAATATAGAATGCACTATGAGTGAATGATAAAATACAGGGCATAATGCCGGTCACAGACATACCCCTGGGGAACACTGGTCACACTTGGAGCTGTTTCTCCTTCCTGTCTTCTCTGTAGGGTTCAAGTCTGTGTTTTTGTTGCTGGGTGGGAGTGCCTCAGGCCTCAGTTCTCTATTCATGCATGCATGCCCAGGGACATAGCCCAGTCCAGGAGGACTCTCCATTGGTGTTCTCTGTGGGCACCATGTCACCCTGTTTTCAGCAAATCTGCTCTGGTCTTTATCTAACCTTTCAGCTCAGGAGAGAGCTGGGGGAAACATTGGTCTCTGTGAATCTCATTTTATAAGATGGTTTCCTGGGAGTGGAGTGTCTGGGTTAGAGTTACAGAAGTGGTGCAGGTACATTCTCTTAGCTGGGGTGTCCCCGAGAACCAAGGGTAAAACACATAGTTCCTGGGGACAGAGATTTTTGGTAGCATCCAAGAGATTGAGCTGTGTGTACAGGCTCTCCAGTAACCTGCAGAGAGGCAACACCTTTCTCATGACAGAGGAACAGATCAGCAGAGCCCAACATCTCCCATGTGAAGCATAACAAACTTTCTCTTGATTTTGGTTCAATTTTGTTTCTAGTTTAGGAAATTTCTGTGTCTCATGGACACCACATACAGAAGGCCCCCAGGGTCCTCTCTTTCCCTGTGGACACTGGAGAGAAGAAGTTGTTAAATTCTGTGTGGTACGAAGGATTGAACCCATTGAAAGGCTTCTGACTGAGATACACCAGTGACACAGAGTCTCCCTAAATAGTGGAGTTTTCCAGCCTGAGTTCAGAAAAAGGCATCCTCTTTCCTCAGTTTTGCAGAGTATGGATTATCGAGGTGCATCAGCTCACACAGCTCCATTCAGTATTTTTGAAAGGCTCCAGAAATAATCTCGGTGTTCTCGCTGAGCACCTTCAGGCCTGTAGTCAATTTGGTGTCTTACTCAAGGGGTGTGGAGTCCAGGAAGGGGCCTCTTTGTGTGATATTGTATCAGGGCGACAGTGAACTGAGATATTCTGCCTTCAAAGCCTAAAGAAGCCAGATGTAATTCTTTCTTGGGACATTTCATCAGAAAGCTGGGGAGAATTGTGTGTGACCTTGTCAATGGACTGACCCAACTAGGAGGAGCCTCTGTTTTGCCATTTCTACAATGAGAGGCTGTCTCAGGAATCATGGGTAGTCCTTCATGCATGGAGGGTAGGAACAACCTCTCCACAGCTAGTGACACTTAAATTCTAATATGAGAATCCCTTTACTTCTGGGGTCCTCCTGTACGTCCTGTGTCATAGGAGCCTCTGTGGAACACTGGGAGTGTGGGCTTTGGTTCAGCCTCAAACCCTCCTAAGAAGCTATGGGTGAGACAGCAATTCCATGTTTCTCCAATCTCTTACAGACTGAACACCAGGCTGCAGCGCACCTGGCAGAAGTCTGCCCCATGAGAACAACTAACTCAGGTGGGCCTCACACTGGGATGGAACCCATCGAGCCAACCGTCCTCGACAGCTGCACAGGCTCCAGCTCCTTTCTGGACTCCTCAGGGTCCAGCATCTCCAGCGCTGGGGCCCTGATGCTGGAATGGTGAGTTCCTCTCTAGCAGCCCATGGGCATTGGCCATGGTGGGCAAGCACCTCTCCCAGCCTCGGTTGTAAACACTACGGTGTGAAGTGCATCAAGACTGCAGGTTCACTGAGGACGAAATGTCATCTTTGTGGGACATGCTGACCCTGGCCTTGATCCTGCAAAAGACCTGCTGTGTGCTTCTCAGGGATGAGCTTCCGTCTGCACTGGGAAGCAAGTTTTGCCTCCCCTCACTGTGACCTGCACATGGGGAAAGCAGTTCTGATCATTTGAAAGGAGGTTGGAGAGTCCCTCTATGGTTGTCAGGGTGTTCCCAGAGCAGGGATCCTCTGGGGAGTGCAGGGGCTTAGGCCCCCACTCACAGCATGCAAGAGCTTGTGGGTACCATCAATCCGTCAATAGACATGAAGGCACACGATGGAAAGACAGTTTCCAGGCATGGCTCCTGCTCTCCTAAGCAGACCAGAAGAAAACTCTGGCATTTTGGGTTTCAATGGAATCTGAAAGCAGTGGGTTGACCCTGGATAACCCAGTAGATGTTGCTCCCATGGCAGTTGATGTGATGCCCTCTTGACTGTCTAGATTTGGATGTGAGAAATGGGCAACCCATTGCCCTGTGAGCTAGAGAGTAAGCTATCACTTCTGCTCACAGACGCTGACCAAACTCTCCCTTCTCAGATATTGTATGCAGCAGCAGCCCTGTGCCCCTGAGTGCAAAGACATAGCACATACCAATGTCTGTCTTCACCAAGCTGACCTGCCAGTGGGGAGGTTGGAGAGTCACAGTGTCAGGCCTCACTGTAAGGGCAGAGGTGTCACACCACTAAGGAAGCCTTCTGTCAACCGTCTCCCTGGGACTGTGCTACACCACTGGGGGTGGGAGAGGGTCAGGCTGGACACTGCACAGAGTAGGCAAGAGGCCGACGTTTCCCTTCCTGCATGTGGACTGGGCAGAGAGAGTGGGAGCAAAGGCAGGCCTTTCACTCTGCTCCATCTTCTCCAGGTCCACCCCTTCTGTTCTTGACTGTTCAACGGATCTTTCCTCTGAGCTGGATCTACCATGGGAAATCCTGGGCCAGCTGGAGCCTCCTGAGCCCCCTGAGCTGGAGCCCCAGGGTAAGGAGCACAGATATATGGGCCTGTGGGCCTATGGGGAAGGGTGTGCCTTGGAACACAGCAAAGCTTCCCGATGCTTGGTGTCACAGCAACATCGAGACACTTAGCAGTCATTGTGGGATGCAGTGTGAGAGGCCTTGCTGGCCAGTGTTGGTACACATGGCTCTCTTGGCCGTCGGTGGGAAGCTTCTGCCCGGAAAGGAACACGCATGGTTGCTGATCTTTGCTCCCCTTGCAGCCACAGACCCAGCTGCCACCAATGCCGAATTTCCACCTGCAGAGCTTGTGCCTGCTCCAACTGCAGCTCCCTCCACACCTCTGGTGTCACTGCAAGATCCAGCATCTGGAATTCCTTCACAACCAGATGCAGAGCTGGAACTGCTGGTGGCTGCACATCAGAAGTCAGCTCTCGAATTCAAAAAACAGGTCTGGTATTTCCTTCCCTTTGAGATTTCTGCCTTTTGGATTTTTTGGCTATTCTATTTTCCCTGAGGTGTTCCAATAATACAATCCAGTACAATTTAAAGTTTAATATTGTCAAAGTGATTGCAGTGAAATTAGGTGCATTTTCAATATTGTACAGCCTTCACCAGTGCCTTGTTTCAGAAAGATTTCCTGAGTACACAACCAAAGGTATTTCCTCCCCGCTCCTGCTGCTTCTAGATACTGGCCACCATTCATCTTCAATCACTGATCTCCACAGTCTATGATTTTTTTCAATACTGCAATCAGATTTGCATTTCATCACAGAATATTGGTAGAGACTCTTCAATCTTGCTTTGTCTAGGACGGGAAAATCGTAAATGGATCCCAAGTATTTCTCCCCTCATATTCACTGAATTATTCAGTTATTTGTTGTGAGACAAGAAATATTTATTATTGCAAAATATAGAATGCACTATGAGTGAATGATAAAATACAGGGCATAATGCCGGTCACAGACATACCCCTGGGGAACACTGGTCACACTTGGAGCTGTTTCTCCTTCCTGTCTTCTCTGTAGGGTTCAAGTCTGTGTTTTTGTTGCTGGGTGGGAGTGCCTCAGGCCTCAGTTCTCTATTCATGCATGCATGCCCAGGGACATAGCCCAGTCCAGGAGGACTCTCCATTGGTGTTCTCTGTGGGCACCATGTCACCCTGTTTTCAGCAAATCTGCTCTGGTCTTTATCTAACCTTTCAGCTCAGGAGAGAGCTGGGGGAAACATTGGTCTCTGTGAATCTCATTTTATAAGATGGTTTCCTGGGAGTGGAGTGTCTGGGTTAGAGTTACAGAAGTGGTGCAGGTACATTCTCTTAGCTGGGGTGTCCCCGAGAACCAAGGGTAAAACACATAGTTCCTGGGGACAGAGATTTTTGGTAGCATCCAAGAGATTGAGCTGTGTGTACAGGCTCTCCAGTAACCTGCAGAGAGGCAACACCTTTCTCATGACAGAGGAACAGATCAGCAGAGCCCAACATCTCCCATGTGAAGCATAACAAACTTTCTCTTGATTTTGGTTCAATTTTGTTTCTAGTTTAGGAAATTTCTGTGTCTCATGGACACCACATACAGAAGGCCCCCAGGGTCCTCTCTTTCCCTGTGGACACTGGAGAGAAGAAGTTGTTAAATTCTGTGTGGTACGAAGGATTGAACCCATTGAAAGGCTTCTGACTGAGATACACCAGTGACACAGAGTCTCCCTAAATAGTGGAGTTTTCCAGCCTGAGTTCAGAAAAAGGCATCCTCTTTCCTCAGTTTTGCAGAGTATGGATTATCGAGGTGCATCAGCTCACACAGCTCCATTCAGTATTTTTGAAAGGCTCCAGAAATAATCTCGGTGTTCTCGCTGAGCACCTTCAGGCCTGTAGTCAATTTGGTGTCTTACTCAAGGGGTGTGGAGTCCAGGAAGGGGCCTCTTTGTGTGATATTGTATCAGGGCGACAGTGAACTGAGATATTCTGCCTTCAAAGCCTAAAGAAGCCAGATGTAATTCTTTCTTGGGACATTTCATCAGAAAGCTGGGGAGAATTGTGTGTGACCTTGTCAATGGACTGACCCAACTAGGAGGAGCCTCTGTTTTGCCATTTCTACAATGAGAGGCTGTCTCAGGAATCATGGGTAGTCCTTCATGCATGGAGGGTAGGAACAACCTCTCCACAGCTAGTGACACTTAAATTCTAATATGAGAATCCCTTTACTTCTGGGGTCCTCCTGTACGTCCTGTGTCATAGGAGCCTCTGTGGAACACTGGGAGTGTGGGCTTTGGTTCAGCCTCAAACCCTCCTAAGAAGCTATGGGTGAGACAGCAATTCCATGTTTCTCCAATCTCTTACAGACTGAACACCAGGCTGCAGCGCACCTGGCAGAAGTCTGCCCCATGAGAACAACTAACTCAGGTGGGCCTCACACTGGGATGGAACCCGTCGAGCCAACCGTCCTCGACAGCTGCACAGGCTCCAGCTCCTTTCTGGACTCCTCAGGGTCCAGCATCTCCAGCGCTGGGGCCCTGATGCTGGAATGGTGAGTTCCTCTCTAGCAGCCCATGGGCATTGGCCATGGTGGGCAAGCACCTCTCCCAGCCTCGGTTGTAAACACTACGGTGTGAAGTGCATCAAGACTGCAGGTTCACTGAGGACGAAATGTCATCTTTGTGGGACATGCTGACCCTGGCCTTGATCCTGCAAAAGACCTGCTGTGTGCTTCTCAGGGATGAGCTTCCGTCTGCACTGGGAAGCAAGTTTTGCCTCCCCTCACTGTGACCTGCACATGGGGAAAGCAGTTCTGATCATTTGAAAGGAGGTTGGAGAGTCCCTCTATGGTTGTCAGGGTGTTCCCAGAGCAGGGATCCTCTGGGGAGTGCAGGGGCTTAGGCCCCCACTCACAGCATGCAAGAGCTTGTGGGTACCATCAATCCGTCAATAGACATGAAGGCACACGATGGAAAGACAGTTTCCAGGCATGGCTCCTGCTCTCCTAAGCAGACCAGAAGAAAACTCTGGCATTTTGGGTTTCAATGGAATCTGAAAGCAGTGGGTTGACCCTGGATAACCCAGTAGATGTTGCTCCCATGGCAGTTGATGTGATGCCCTCTTGACTGTCTAGATTTGGATGTGAGAAATGGGCAACCCATTGCCCTGTGAGCTAGAGAGTAAGCTATCACTTCTGCTCACAGACGCTGACCAAACTCTCCCTTCTCAGATATTGTATGCAGCAGCAGCCCTGTGCCCCTGAGTGCAAAGACATAGCACATACCAATGTCTGTCTTCACCAAGCTGACCTGCCAGTGGGGAGGTTGGAGAGTCACAGTGTCAGGCCTCACTGTAAGGGCAGAGGTGTCACACCACTAAGGAAGCCTTCTGTCAACCGTCTCCCTGGGACTGTGCTACACCACTGGGGGTGGGAGAGGGTCAGGCTGGACACTGCACAGAGTAGGCAAGAGGCCGACGTTTCCCTTCCTGCATGTGGACTGGGCAGAGAGAGTGGGAGCAAAGGCAGGCCTTTCACTCTGCTCCATCTTCTCCAGGTCCACCCCTTCTGTTCTTGACTGTTCAACGGATCTTTCCTCTGAGCTGGATCTACCATGGGAAATCCTGGGCCAGCTGGAGCCTCCTGAGCCCCCTGAGCTGGAGCTCCAGGGTAAGGAGCACAGATATATGGGCCTGTGGGCCTATGGGGAAGGGTGTGCCTTGGAACACAGCAAAGCTTCCCGATGCTTGGTGTCACAGCAACATCGAGACACTTAGCAGTCATTGTGGGATGCAGTGTGAGAGGCCTTGCTGGCCAGTGTTGGTACACATGGCTCTCTTGGCCGTCGGTGGGAAGCTTCTGCCCGGAAAGGAACACGCATGGTTGCTGATCTTTGCTCCCCTTGCAGCCGCAGACCCAGCTGCCACCAATGCCGAATTTCCACCTGCAGAGCTTGTGCCTGCTCCAACTGCAGCTCCCTCCACACCTCTGGTGTCACTGCAAGATCCAGCATCTGGAATTCCTTCACAACCAGATGCAGAGCTGGAACTGCTGGTGGCTGCACATCAGAAGTCAGCTCTCGAATTCAAAAAACAGGTCTGGTATTTCCTTCCCTTTGAGATTTCTGCCTTTTGGATTTTTTGGCTATTCTATTTTCCCTGAGGTGTTCCAATAATACAATCCAGTACAATTTAAAGTTTAATATTGTCAAAGTGATTGCAGTGAAATTAGGTGCATTTTCAATATTGTACAGCCTTCACCAGTGCCTTGTTTCAGAAAGATTTCCTGAGTACACAACCAAAGGTATTTCCTCCCCGCTCCTGCTGCTTCTAGATACTGGCCACCATTCATCTTCAATCACTGATCTCCACAGTCTATGATTTTTTTCAATACTGCAATCAGATTTGCATTTCATCACAGAATATTGGTAGAGACTCTTCAATCTTGCTTTGTCTAGGACGGGAAAATCGTAAATGGATCCCAAGTATTTCTCCCCTCATATTCACTGAATTATTCAGTTATTTGTTGTGAGACAAGAAATATTTATTATTGCAAAATATAGAATGCACTATGAGTGAATGATAAAATACAGGGCATAATGCCGGTCACAGACATACCCCTGGGGAACACTGGTCACACTTGGAGCTGTTTCTCCTTCCTGTCTTCTCTGTAGGGTTCAAGTCTGTGTTTTTGTTGCTGGGTGGGAGTGCCTCAGGCCTCAGTTCTCTATTCATGCATGCATGCCCAGGGACATAGCCCAGTCCAGGAGGACTCTCCATTGGTGTTCTCTGTGGGCACCATGTCACCCTGTTTTCAGCAAATCTGCTCTGGTCTTTATCTAACCTTTCAGCTCAGGAGAGAGCTGGGGGAAACATTGGTCTCTGTGAATCTCATTTTATAAGATGGTTTCCTGGGAGTGGAGTGTCTGGGTTAGAGTTACAGAAGTGGTGCAGGTACATTCTCTTAGCTGGGGTGTCCCCGAGAACCAAGGGTAAAACACATAGTTCCTGGGGACAGAGATTTTTGGTAGCATCCAAGAGATTGAGCTGTGTGTACAGGCTCTCCAGTAACCTGCAGAGAGGCAACACCTTTCTCATGACAGAGGAACAGATCAGCAGAGCCCAACATCTCCCATGTGAAGCATAACAAACTTTCTCTTGATTTTGGTTCAATTTTGTTTCTAGTTTAGGAAATTTCTGTGTCTCATGGACACCACATACAGAAGGCCCCCAGGGTCCTCTCTTTCCCTGTGGACACTGGAGAGAAGAAGTTGTTAAATTCTGTGTGGTACGAAGGATTGAACCCATTGAAAGGCTTCTGACTGAGATACACCAGTGACACAGAGTCTCCCTAAATAGTGGAGTTTTCCAGCCTGAGTTCAGAAAAAGGCATCCTCTTTCCTCAGTTTTGCAGAGTATGGATTATCGAGGTGCATCAGCTCACACAGCTCCATTCAGTATTTTTGAAAGGCTCCAGAAATAATCTCGGTGTTCTCGCTGAGCACCTTCAGGCCTGTAGTCAATTTGGTGTCTTACTCAAGGGGTGTGGAGTCCAGGAAGGGGCCTCTTTGTGTGATATTGTATCAGGGCGACAGTGAACTGAGATATTCTGCCTTCAAAGCCTAAAGAAGCCAGATGTAATTCTTTCTTGGGACATTTCATCAGAAAGCTGGGGAGAATTGTGTGTGACCTTGTCAATGGACTGACCCAACTAGGAGGAGCCTCTGTTTTGCCATTTCTACAATGAGAGGCTGTCTCAGGAATCATGGGTAGTCCTTCATGCATGGAGGGTAGGAACAACCTCTCCACAGCTAGTGACACTTAAATTCTAATATGAGAATCCCTTTACTTCTGGGGTCCTCCTGTACGTCCTGTGTCATAGGAGCCTCTGTGGAACACTGGGAGTGTGGGCTTTGGTTCAGCCTCAAACCCTCCTAAGAAGCTATGGGTGAGACAGCAATTCCATGTTTCTCCAATCTCTTACAGACTGAACACCAGGCTGCAGCGCACCTGGCAGAAGTCTGCCCCATGAGAACAACTAACTCAGGTGGGCCTCACACTGGGATGGAACCCGTCGAGCCAACCGTCCTCGACAGCTGCACAGGCTCCAGCTCCTTTCTGGACTCCTCAGGGTCCAGCATCTCCAGCGCTGGGGCCCTGATGCTGGAATGGTGAGTTCCTCTCTAGCAGCCCATGGGCATTGGCCATGGTGGGCAAGCACCTCTCCCAGCCTCGGTTGTAAACACTACGGTGTGAAGTGCATCAAGACTGCAGGTTCACTGAGGATGAAATGTCATCTTTGTGGGACATGCTGACCCTGGCCTTGATCCTGCAAAAGACCTGCTGTGTGCTTCTCAGGGATGAGCTTCCGTCTGCACTGGGAAGCAAGTTTTGCCTCCCCTCACTGTGACCTGCACATGGGGAAAGCAGTTCTGATCATTTGAAAGGAGGTTGGAGAGTCCCTCTATGGTTGTCAGGGTGTTCCCAGAGCAGGGATCCTCTGGGGAGTGCAGGGGCTTAGGCCCCCACTCACAGCATGCAAGAGCTTGTGGGTACCATCAATCCGTCAATAGACATGAAGGCACACGATGGAAAGACAGTTTCCAGGCATGGCTCCTGCTCTCCTAAGCAGACCAGAAGAAAACTCTGGCATTTTGGGTTTCAATGGAATCTGAAAGCAGTGGGTTGACCCTGGATAACCCAGTAGATGTTGCTCCCATGGCAGTTGATGTGATGCCCTCTTGACTGTCTAGATTTGGATGTGAGAAATGGGCAACCCATTGCCCTGTGAGCTAGAGAGTAAGCTATCACTTCTGCTCACAGACGCTGACCAAACTCTCCCTTCTCAGATATTGTATGCAGCAGCAGCCCTGTGCCCCTGAGTGCAAAGACATAGCACATACCAATGTCTGTCTTCACCAAGCTGACCTGCCAGTGGGGAGGTTGGAGAGTCACAGTGTCAGGCCTCACTGTAAGGGCAGAGGTGTCACACCACTAAGGAAGCCTTCTGTCAACCGTCTCCCTGGGACTGTGCTACACCACTGGGGGTGGGAGAGGGTCAGGCTGGACACTGCACAGAGTAGGCAAGAGGCCGACGTTTCCCTTCCTGCATGTGGACTGGGCAGAGAGAGTGGGAGCAAAGGCAGGCCTTTCACTCTGCTCCATCTTCTCCAGGTCCACCCCTTCTGTTCTTGACTGTTCAACGGATCTTTCCTCTGAGCTGGATCTACCATGGGAAATCCTGGGCCAGCTGGAGCCTCCTGAGCCCCCTGAGCTGGAGCCCCAGGGTAAGGAGCACAGATATATGGGCCTGTGGGCCTATGGGGAAGGGTGTGCCTTGGAACACAGCAAAGCTTCCCGATGCTTGGTGTCACAGCAACATCGAGACACTTAGCAGTCATTGTGGGATGCAGTGTGAGAGGCCTTGCTGGCCAGTGTTGGTACACATGGCTCTCTTGGCCGTCGGTGGGAAGCTTCTGCCCGGAAAGGAACACGCATGGTTGCTGATCTTTGCTCCCCTTGCAGCCGCAGACCCAGCTGCCACCAATGCCGAATTTCCACCTGCAGAGCTTGTGCCTGCTCCAACTGCAGCTCCCTCCACACCTCTGGTGTCACTGCAAGATCCAGCATCTGGAATTCCTTCACAACCAGATGCAGAGCTGGAACTGCTGGTGGCTGCACATCAGAAGTCAGCTCTCGAATTCAAAAAACAGGTCTGGTATTTCCTTCCCTTTGAGATTTCTGCCTTTTGGATTTTTTGGCTATTCTATTTTCCCTGAGGTGTTCCAATAATACAATCCAGTACAATTTAAAGTTTAATATTGTCAAAGTGATTGCAGTGAAATTAGGTGCATTTTCAATATTGTACAGCCTTCACCAGTGCCTTGTTTCAGAAAGATTTCCTGAGTACACAACCAAAGGTATTTCCTCCCCGCTCCTGCTGCTTCTAGATACTGGCCACCATTCATCTTCAATCACTGATCTCCACAGTCTATGATTTTTTTCAATACTGCAATCAGATTTGCATTTCATCACAGAATATTGGTAGAGACTCTTCAATCTTGCTTTGTCTAGGACGGGAAAATCGTAAATGGATCCCAAGTATTTCTCCCCTCATATTCACTGAATTATTCAGTTATTTGTTGTGAGACAAGAAATATTTATTATTGCAAAATATAGAATGCACTATGAGTGAATGATAAAATACAGGGCATAATGCCGGTCACAGACATACCCCTGGGGAACACTGGTCACACTTGGAGCTGTTTCTCCTTCCTGTCTTCTCTGTAGGGTTCAAGTCTGTGTTTTTGTTGCTGGGTGGGAGTGCCTCAGGCCTCAGTTCTCTATTCATGCATGCATGCCCAGGGACATAGCCCAGTCCAGGAGGACTCTCCATTGGTGTTCTCTGTGGGCACCATGTCACCCTGTTTTCAGCAAATCTGCTCTGGTCTTTATCTAACCTTTCAGCTCAGGAGAGAGCTGGGGGAAACATTGGTCTCTGTGAATCTCATTTTATAAGATGGTTTCCTGGGAGTGGAGTGTCTGGGTTAGAGTTACAGAAGTGGTGCAGGTACATTCTCTTAGCTGGGGTGTCCCCGAGAACCAAGGGTAAAACACATAGTTCCTGGGGACAGAGATTTTTGGTAGCATCCAAGAGATTGAGCTGTGTGTACAGGCTCTCCAGTAACCTGCAGAGAGGCAACACCTTTCTCATGACAGAGGAACAGATCAGCAGAGCCCAACATCTCCCATGTGAAGCATAACAAACTTTCTCTTGATTTTGGTTCAATTTTGTTTCTAGTTTAGGAAATTTCTGTGTCTCATGGACACCACATACAGAAGGCCCCCAGGGTCCTCTCTTTCCCTGTGGACACTGGAGAGAAGAAGTTGTTAAATTCTGTGTGGTACGAAGGATTGAACCCATTGAAAGGCTTCTGACTGAGATACACCAGTGACACAGAGTCTCCCTAAATAGTGGAGTTTTCCAGCCTGAGTTCAGAAAAAGGCATCCTCTTTCCTCAGTTTTGCAGAGTATGGATTATCGAGGTGCATCAGCTCACACAGCTCCATTCAGTATTTTTGAAAGGCTCCAGAAATAATCTCGGTGTTCTCGCTGAGCACCTTCAGGCCTGTAGTCAATTTGGTGTCTTACTCAAGGGGTGTGGAGTCCAGGAAGGGGCCTCTTTGTGTGATATTGTATCAGGGCGACAGTGAACTGAGATATTCTGCCTTCAAAGCCTAAAGAAGCCAGATGTAATTCTTTCTTGGGACATTTCATCAGAAAGCTGGGGAGAATTGTGTGTGACCTTGTCAATGGACTGACCCAACTAGGAGGAGCCTCTGTTTTGCCATTTCTACAATGAGAGGCTGTCTCAGGAATCATGGGTAGTCCTTCATGCATGGAGGGTAGGAACAACCTCTCCACAGCTAGTGACACTTAAATTCTAATATGAGAATCCCTTTACTTCTGGGGTCCTCCTGTACGTCCTGTGTCATAGGAGCCTCTGTGGAACACTGGGAGTGTGGGCTTTGGTTCAGCCTCAAACCCTCCTAAGAAGCTATGGGTGAGACAGCAATTCCATGTTTCTCCAATCTCTTACAGACTGAACACCAGGCTGCAGCGCACCTGGCAGAAGTCTGCCCCATGAGAACAACTAACTCAGGTGGGCCTCACACTGGGATGGAACCCGTCGAGCCAACCGTCCTCGACAGCTGCACAGGCTCCAGCTCCTTTCTGGACTCCTCAGGGTCCAGCATCTCCAGCGCTGGGGCCCTGATGCTGGAATGGTGAGTTCCTCTCTAGCAGCCCATGGGCATTGGCCATGGTGGGCAAGCACCTCTCCCAGCCTCGGTTGTAAACACTACGGTGTGAAGTGCATCAAGACTGCAGGTTCACTGAGGATGAAATGTCATCTTTGTGGGACATGCTGACCCTGGCCTTGATCCTGCAAAAGACCTGCTGTGTGCTTCTCAGGGATGAGCTTCCGTCTGCACTGGGAAGCAAGTTTTGCCTCCCCTCACTGTGACCTGCACATGGGGAAAGCAGTTCTGATCATTTGAAAGGAGGTTGGAGAGTCCCTCTATGGTTGTCAGGGTGTTCCCAGAGCAGGGATCCTCTGGGGAGTGCAGGGGCTTAGGCCCCCACTCACAGCATGCAAGAGCTTGTGGGTACCATCAATCCGTCAATAGACATGAAGGCACACGATGGAAAGACAGTTTCCAGGCATGGCTCCTGCTCTCCTAAGCAGACCAGAAGAAAACTCTGGCATTTTGGGTTTCAATGGAATCTGAAAGCAGTGGGTTGACCCTGGATAACCCAGTAGATGTTGCTCCCATGGCAGTTGATGTGATGCCCTCTTGACTGTCTAGATTTGGATGTGAGAAATGGGCAACCCATTGCCCTGTGAGCTAGAGAGTAAGCTATCACTTCTGCTCACAGACGCTGACCAAACTCTCCCTTCTCAGATATTGTATGCAGCAGCAGCCCTGTGCCCCTGAGTGCAAAGACATAGCACATACCAATGTCTGTCTTCACCAAGCTGACCTGCCAGTGGGGAGGTTGGAGAGTCACAGTGTCAGGCCTCACTGTAAGGGCAGAGGTGTCACACCACTAAGGAAGCCTTCTGTCAACCGTCTCCCTGGGACTGTGCTACACCACTGGGGGTGGGAGAGGGTCAGGCTGGACACTGCACAGAGTAGGCAAGAGGCCGACGTTTCCCTTCCTGCATGTGGACTGGGCAGAGAGAGTGGGAGCAAAGGCAGGCCTTTCACTCTGCTCCATCTTCTCCAGGTCCACCCCTTCTGTTCTTGACTGTTCAACGGATCTTTCCTCTGAGCTGGATCTACCATGGGAAATCCTGGGCCAGCTGGAGCCTCCTGAGCCCCCTGAGCTGGAGCCCCAGGGTAAGGAGCACAGATATATGGGCCTGTGGGCCTATGGGGAAGGGTGTGCCTTGGAACACAGCAAAGCTTCCCGATGCTTGGTGTCACAGCAACATCGAGACACTTAGCAGTCATTGTGGGATGCAGTGTGAGAGGCCTTGCTGGCCAGTGTTGGTACACATGGCTCTCTTGGCCGTCGGTGGGAAGCTTCTGCCCGGAAAGGAACACGCATGGTTGCTGATCTTTGCTCCCCTTGCAGCCGCAGACCCAGCTGCCACCAATGCCGAATTTCCACCTGCAGAGCTTGTGCCTGCTCCAACTGCAGCTCCCTCCACACCTCTGGTGTCACTGCAAGATCCAGCATCTGGAATTCCTTCACAACCAGATGCAGAGCTGGAACTGCTGGTGGCTGCACATCAGAAGTCAGCTCTCGAATTCAAAAAACAGGTCTGGTATTTCCTTCCCTTTGAGATTTCTGCCTTTTGGATTTTTTGGCTATTCTATTTTCCCTGAGGTGTTCCAATAATACAATCCAGTACAATTTAAAGTTTAATATTGTCAAAGTGATTGCAGTGAAATTAGGTGCATTTTCAATATTGTACAGCCTTCACCAGTGCCTTGTTTCAGAAAGATTTCCTGAGTACACAACCAAAGGTATTTCCTCCCCGCTCCTGCTGCTTCTAGATACTGGCCACCATTCATCTTCAATCACTGATCTCCACAGTCTATGATTTTTTTCAATACTGCAATCAGATTTGCATTTCATCACAGAATATTGGTAGAGACTCTTCAATCTTGCTTTGTCTAGGACGGGAAAATCGTAAATGGATCCCAAGTATTTCTCCCCTCATATTCACTGAATTATTCAGTTATTTGTTGTGAGACAAGAAATATTTATTATTGCAAAATATAGAATGCACTATGAGTGAATGATAAAATACAGGGCATAATGCCGGTCACAGACATACCCCTGGGGAACACTGGTCACACTTGGAGCTGTTTCTCCTTCCTGTCTTCTCTGTAGGGTTCAAGTCTGTGTTTTTGTTGCTGGGTGGGAGTGCCTCAGGCCTCAGTTCTCTATTCATGCATGCATGCCCAGGGACATAGCCCAGTCCAGGAGGACTCTCCATTGGTGTTCTCTGTGGGCACCATGTCACCCTGTTTTCAGCAAATCTGCTCTGGTCTTTATCTAACCTTTCAGCTCAGGAGAGAGCTGGGGGAAACATTGGTCTCTGTGAATCTCATTTTATAAGATGGTTTCCTGGGAGTGGAGTGTCTGGGTTAGAGTTACAGAAGTGGTGCAGGTACATTCTCTTAGCTGGGGTGTCCCCGAGAACCAAGGGTAAAACACATAATTCCTGGGGACAGAGATTTTTGGTAGCATCCAAGAGATTGAGCTGTGTGTACAGGCTCTCCAGTAACCTGCAGAGAGGCAACACCTTTCTCATGACAGAGGAACAGATCAGCAGAGCCCAACATCTCCCATGTGAAGCATAACAAACTTTCTCTTGATTTTGGTTCAATTTTGTTTCTAGTTTAGGAAATTTCTGTGTCTCATGGACACCACATACAGAAGGCCCCCAGGGTCCTCTCTTTCCCTGTGGACACTGGAGAGAAGAAGTTGTTAAATTCTGTGTGGTACGAAGGATTGAACCCATTGAAAGGCTTCTGACTGAGATACACCAGTGACACAGAGTCTCCCTAAATAGTGGAGTTTTCCAGCCTGAGTTCAGAAAAAGGCATCCTCTTTCCTCAGTTTTGCAGAGTATGGATTATCGAGGTGCATCAGCTCACACAGCTCCATTCAGTATTTTTGAAAGGCTCCAGAAATAATCTCGGTGTTCTCGCTGAGCACCTTCAGGCCTGTAGTCAATTTGGTGTCTTACTCAAGGGGTGTGGAGTCCAGGAAGGGGCCTCTTTGTGTGATATTGTATCAGGGCGACAGTGAACTGAGATATTCTGCCTTCAAAGCCTAAAGAAGCCAGATGTAATTCTTTCTTGGGACATTTCATCAGAAAGCTGGGGAGAATTGTGTGTGACCTTGTCAATGGACTGACCCAACTAGGAGGAGCCTCTGTTTTGCCATTTCTACAATGAGAGGCTGTCTCAGGAATCATGGGTAGTCCTTCATGCATGGAGGGTAGGAACAACCTCTCCACAGCTAGTGACACTTAAATTCTAATATGAGAATCCCTTTACTTCTGGGGTCCTCCTGTACGTCCTGTGTCATAGGAGCCTCTGTGGAACACTGGGAGTGTGGGCTTTGGTTCAGCCTCAAACCCTCCTAAGAAGCTATGGGTGAGACAGCAATTCCATGTTTCTCCAATCTCTTACAGACTGAACACCAGGCTGCAGCGCACCTGGCAGAAGTCTGCCCCATGAGAACAACTAACTCAGGTGGGCCTCACACTGGGATGGAACCCGTCGAGCCAACCGTCCTCGACAGCTGCACAGGCTCCAGCTCCTTTCTGGACTCCTCAGGGTCCAGCATCTCCAGCGCTGGGGCCCTGATGCTGGAATGGTGAGTTCCTCTCTAGCAGCCCATGGGCATTGGCCATGGTGGGCAAGCACCTCTCCCAGCCTCGGTTGTAAACACTACGGTGTGAAGTGCATCAAGACTGCAGGTTCACTGAGGATGAAATGTCATCTTTGTGGGACATGCTGACCCTGGCCTTGATCCTGCAAAAGACCTGCTGTGTGCTTCTCAGGGATGAGCTTCCGTCTGCACTGGGAAGCAAGTTTTGCCTCCCCTCACTGTGACCTGCACATGGGGAAAGCAGTTCTGATCATTTGAAAGGAGGTTGGAGAGTCCCTCTATGGTTGTCAGGGTGTTCCCAGAGCAGGGATCCTCTGGGGAGTGCAGGGGCTTAGGCCCCCACTCACAGCATGCAAGAGCTTGTGGGTACCATCAATCCGTCAATAGACATGAAGGCACACGATGGAAAGACAGTTTCCAGGCATGGCTCCTGCTCTCCTAAGCAGACCAGAAGAAAACTCTGGCATTTTGGGTTTCAATGGAATCTGAAAGCAGTGGGTTGACCCTGGATAACCCAGTAGATGTTGCTCCCATGGCAGTTGATGTGATGCCCTCTTGACTGTCTAGATTTGGATGTGAGAAATGGGCAACCCATTGCCCTGTGAGCTAGAGAGTAAGCTATCACTTCTGCTCACAGACGCTGACCAAACTCTCCCTTCTCAGATATTGTATGCAGCAGCAGCCCTGTGCCCCTGAGTGCAAAGACATAGCACATACCAATGTCTGTCTTCACCAAGCTGACCTGCCAGTGGGGAGGTTGGAGAGTCACAGTGTCAGGCCTCACTGTAAGGGCAGAGGTGTCACACCACTAAGGAAGCCTTCTGTCAACCGTCTCCCTGGGACTGTGCTACACCACTGGGGGTGGGAGAGGGTCAGGCTGGACACTGCACAGAGTAGGCAAGAGGCCGACGTTTCCCTTCCTGCATGTGGACTGGGCAGAGAGAGTGGGAGCAAAGGCAGGCCTTTCACTCTGCTCCATCTTCTCCAGGTCCACCCCTTCTGTTCTTGACTGTTCAACGGATCTTTCCTCTGAGCTGGATCTACCATGGGAAATCCTGGGCCAGCTGGAGCCTCCTGAGCCCCCTGAGCTGGAGCCCCAGGGTAAGGAGCACAGATATATGGGCCTGTGGGCCTATGGGGAAGGGTGTGCCTTGGAACACAGCAAAGCTTCCCGATGCTTGGTGTCACAGCAACATCGAGACACTTAGCAGTCATTGTGGGATGCAGTGTGAGAGGCCTTGCTGGCCAGTGTTGGTACACATGGCTCTCTTGGCCGTCGGTGGGAAGCTTCTGCCCGGAAAGGAACACGCATGGTTGCTGATCTTTGCTCCCCTTGCAGCCGCAGACCCAGCTGCCACCAATGCCGAATTTCCACCTGCAGAGCTTGTGCCTGCTCCAACTGCAGCTCCCTCCACACCTCTGGTGTCACTGCAAGATCCAGCATCTGGAATTCCTTCACAACCAGATGCAGAGCTGGAACTGCTGGTGGCTGCACATCAGAAGTCAGCTCTCGAATTCAAAAAACAGGTCTGGTATTTCCTTCCCTTTGAGATTTCTGCCTTTTGGATTTTTTGGCTATTCTATTTTCCCTGAGGTGTTCCAATAATACAATCCAGTACAATTTAAAGTTTAATATTGTCAAAGTGATTGCAGTGAAATTAGGTGCATTTTCAATATTGTACAGCCTTCACCAGTGCCTTGTTTCAGAAAGATTTCCTGAGTACACAACCAAAGGTATTTCCTCCCCGCTCCTGCTGCTTCTAGATACTGGCCACCATTCATCTTCAATCACTGATCTCCACAGTCTATGATTTTTTTCAATACTGCAATCAGATTTGCATTTCATCACAGAATATTGGTAGAGACTCTTCAATCTTGCTTTGTCTAGGACGGGAAAATCGTAAATGGATCCCAAGTATTTCTCCCCTCATATTCACTGAATTATTCAGTTATTTGTTGTGAGACAAGAAATATTTATTATTGCAAAATATAGAATGCACTATGAGTGAATGATAAAATACAGGGCATAATGCCGGTCACAGACATACCCCTGGGGAACACTGGTCACACTTGGAGCTGTTTCTCCTTCCTGTCTTCTCTGTAGGGTTCAAGTCTGTGTTTTTGTTGCTGGGTGGGAGTGCCTCAGGCCTCAGTTCTCTATTCATGCATGCATGCCCAGGGACATAGCCCAGTCCAGGAGGACTCTCCATTGGTGTTCTCTGTGGGCACCATGTCACCCTGTTTTCAGCAAATCTGCTCTGGTCTTTATCTAACCTTTCAGCTCAGGAGAGAGCTGGGGGAAACATTGGTCTCTGTGAATCTCATTTTATAAGATGGTTTCCTGGGAGTGGAGTGTCTGGGTTAGAGTTACAGAAGTGGTGCAGGTACATTCTCTTAGCTGGGGTGTCCCCGAGAACCAAGGGTAAAACACATAGTTCCTGGGGACAGAGATTTTTGGTAGCATCCAAGAGATTGAGCTGTGTGTACAGGCTCTCCAGTAACCTGCAGAGAGGCAACACCTTTCTCATGACAGAGGAACAGATCAGCAGAGCCCAACATCTCCCATGTGAAGCATAACAAACTTTCTCTTGATTTTGGTTCAATTTTGTTTCTAGTTTAGGAAATTTCTGTGTCTCATGGACACCACATACAGAAGGCCCCCAGGGTCCTCTCTTTCCCTGTGGACACTGGAGAGAAGAAGTTGTTAAATTCTGTGTGGTACGAAGGATTGAACCCATTGAAAGGCTTCTGACTGAGATACACCAGTGACACAGAGTCTCCCTAAATAGTGGAGTTTTCCAGCCTGAGTTCAGAAAAAGGCATCCTCTTTCCTCAGTTTTGCAGAGTATGGATTATCGAGGTGCATCAGCTCACACAGCTCCATTCAGTATTTTTGAAAGGCTCCAGAAATAATCTCGGTGTTCTCGCTGAGCACCTTCAGGCCTGTAGTCAATTTGGTGTCTTACTCAAGGGGTGTGGAGTCCAGGAAGGGGCCTCTTTGTGTGATATTGTATCAGGGCGACAGTGAACTGAGATATTCTGCCTTCAAAGCCTAAAGAAGCCAGATGTAATTCTTTCTTGGGACATTTCATCAGAAAGCTGGGGAGAATTGTGTGTGACCTTGTCAATGGACTGACCCAACTAGGAGGAGCCTCTGTTTTGCCATTTCTACAATGAGAGGCTGTCTCAGGAATCATGGGTAGTCCTTCATGCATGGAGGGTAGGAACAACCTCTCCACAGCTAGTGACACTTAAATTCTAATATGAGAATCCCTTTACTTCTGGGGTCCTCCTGTACGTCCTGTGTCATAGGAGCCTCTGTGGAACACTGGGAGTGTGGGCTTTGGTTCAGCCTCAAACCCTCCTAAGAAGCTATGGGTGAGACAGCAATTCCATGTTTCTCCAATCTCTTACAGACTGAACACCAGGCTGCAGCGCACCTGGCAGAAGTCTGCCCCATGAGAACAACTAACTCAGGTGGGCCTCACACTGGGATGGAACCCGTCGAGCCAACCGTCCTCGACAGCTGCACAGGCTCCAGCTCCTTTCTGGACTCCTCAGGGTCCAGCATCTCCAGCGCTGGGGCCCTGATGCTGGAATGGTGAGTTCCTCTCTAGCAGCCCATGGGCATTGGCCATGGTGGGCAAGCACCTCTCCCAGCCTCGGTTGTAAACACTACGGTGTGAAGTGCATCAAGACTGCAGGTTCACTGAGGATGAAATGTCATCTTTGTGGGACATGCTGACCCTGGCCTTGATCCTGCAAAAGACCTGCTGTGTGCTTCTCAGGGATGAGCTTCCGTCTGCACTGGGAAGCAAGTTTTGCCTCCCCTCACTGTGACCTGCACATGGGGAAAGCAGTTCTGATCATTTGAAAGGAGGTTGGAGAGTCCCTCTATGGTTGTCAGGGTGTTCCCAGAGCAGGGATCCTCTGGGGAGTGCAGGGGCTTAGGCCCCCACTCACAGCATGCAAGAGCTTGTGGGTACCATCAATCCGTCAATAGACATGAAGGCACACGATGGAAAGACAGTTTCCAGGCATGGCTCCTGCTCTCCTAAGCAGACCAGAAGAAAACTCTGGCATTTTGGGTTTCAATGGAATCTGAAAGCAGTGGGTTGACCCTGGATAACCCAGTAGATGTTGCTCCCATGGCAGTTGATGTGATGCCCTCTTGACTGTCTAGATTTGGATGTGAGAAATGGGCAACCCATTGCCCTGTGAGCTAGAGAGTAAGCTATCACTTCTGCTCACAGACGCTGACCAAACTCTCCCTTCTCAGATATTGTATGCAGCAGCAGCCCTGTGCCCCTGAGTGCAAAGACATAGCACATACCAATGTCTGTCTTCACCAAGCTGACCTGCCAGTGGGGAGGTTGGAGAGTCACAGTGTCAGGCCTCACTGTAAGGGCAGAGGTGTCACACCACTAAGGAAGCCTTCTGTCAACCGTCTCCCTGGGACTGTGCTACACCACTGGGGGTGGGAGAGGGTCAGGCTGGACACTGCACAGAGTAGGCAAGAGGCCGACGTTTCCCTTCCTGCATGTGGACTGGGCAGAGAGAGTGGGAGCAAAGGCAGGCCTTTCACTCTGCTCCATCTTCTCCAGGTCCACCCCTTCTGTTCTTGACTGTTCAACGGATCTTTCCTCTGAGCTGGATCTACCATGGGAAATCCTGGGCCAGCTGGAGCCTCCTGAGCCCCCTGAGCTGGAGCCCCAGGGTAAGGAGCACAGATATATGGGCCTGTGGGCCTATGGGGAAGGGTGTGCCTTGGAACACAGCAAAGCTTCCCGATGCTTGGTGTCACAGCAACATCGAGACACTTAGCAGTCATTGTGGGATGCAGTGTGAGAGTCCTTGCTGGCCAGTGTTGGTACACATGGCTCTCTTGGCCGTCGGTGGGAAGCTTCTGCCCGGAAAGGAACACGCATGGTTGCTGATCTTTGCTCCCCTTGCAGCCGCAGACCCAGCTGCCACCAATGCCGAATTTCCACCTGCAGAGCTTGTGCCTGCTCCAACTGCAGCTCCCTCCACACCTCTGGTGTCACTGCAAGATCCAGCATCTGGAATTCCTTCACAACCAGATGCAGAGCTGGAACTGCTGGTGGCTGCACATCAGAAGTCAGCTCTCGAATTCAAAAAACAGGTCTGGTATTTCCTTCCCTTTGAGATTTCTGCCTTTTGGATTTTTTGGCTATTCTATTTTCCCTGAGGTGTTCCAATAATACAATCCAGTACAATTTAAAGTTTAATATTGTCAAAGTGATTGCAGTGAAATTAGGTGCATTTTCAATATTGTACAGCCTTCACCAGTGCCTTGTTTCAGAAAGATTTCCTGAGTACACAACCAAAGGTATTTCCTCCCCGCTCCTGCTGCTTCTAGATACTGGCCACCATTCATCTTCAATCACTGATCTCCACAGTCTATGATTTTTTTCAATACTGCAATCAGATTTGCATTTCATCACAGAATATTGGTAGAGACTCTTCAATCTTGCTTTGTCTAGGACGGGAAAATCGTAAATGGATCCCAAGTATTTCTCCCCTCATATTCACTGAATTATTCAGTTATTTGTTGTGAGACAAGAAATATTTATTATTGCAAAATATAGAATGCACTATGAGTGAATGATAAAATACAGGGCATAATGCCGGTCACAGACATACCCCTGGGGAACACTGGTCACACTTGGAGCTGTTTCTCCTTCCTGTCTTCTCTGTAGGGTTCAAGTCTGTGTTTTTGTTGCTGGGTGGGAGTGCCTCAGGCCTCAGTTCTCTATTCATGCATGCATGCCCAGGGACATAGCCCAGTCCAGGAGGACTCTCCATTGGTGTTCTCTGTGGGCACCATGTCACCCTGTTTTCAGCAAATCTGCTCTGGTCTTTATCTAACCTTTCAGCTCAGGAGAGAGCTGGGGGAAACATTGGTCTCTGTGAATCTCATTTTATAAGATGGTTTCCTGGGAGTGGAGTGTCTGGGTTAGAGTTACAGAAGTGGTGCAGGTACATTCTCTTAGCTGGGGTGTCCCCGAGAACCAAGGGTAAAACACATAGTTCCTGGGGACAGAGATTTTTGGTAGCATCCAAGAGATTGAGCTGTGTGTACAGGCTCTCCAGTAACCTGCAGAGAGGCAACACCTTTCTCATGACAGAGGAACAGATCAGCAGAGCCCAACATCTCCCATGTGAAGCATAACAAACTTTCTCTTGATTTTGGTTCAATTTTGTTTCTAGTTTAGGAAATTTCTGTGTCTCATGGACACCACATACAGAAGGCCCCCAGGGTCCTCTCTTTCCCTGTGGACACTGGAGAGAAGAAGTTGTTAAATTCTGTGTGGTACGAAGGATTGAACCCATTGAAAGGCTTCTGACTGAGATACACCAGTGACACAGAGTCTCCCTAAATAGTGGAGTTTTCCAGCCTGAGTTCAGAAAAAGGCATCCTCTTTCCTCAGTTTTGCAGAGTATGGATTATCGAGGTGCATCAGCTCACACAGCTCCATTCAGTATTTTTGAAAGGCTCCAGAAATAATCTCGGTGTTCTCGCTGAGCACCTTCAGGCCTGTAGTCAATTTGGTGTCTTACTCAAGGGGTGTGGAGTCCAGGAAGGGGCCTCTTTGTGTGATATTGTATCAGGGCGACAGTGAACTGAGATATTCTGCCTTCAAAGCCTAAAGAAGCCAGATGTAATTCTTTCTTGGGACATTTCATCAGAAAGCTGGGGAGAATTGTGTGTGACCTTGTCAATGGACTGACCCAACTAGGAGGAGCCTCTGTTTTGCCATTTCTACAATGAGAGGCTGTCTCAGGAATCATGGGTAGTCCTTCATGCATGGAGGGTAGGAACAACCTCTCCACAGCTAGTGACACTTAAATTCTAATATGAGAATCCCTTTACTTCTGGGGTCCTCCTGTACGTCCTGTGTCATAGGAGCCTCTGTGGAACACTGGGAGTGTGGGCTTTGGTTCAGCCTCAAACCCTCCTAAGAAGCTATGGGTGAGACAGCAATTCCATGTTTCTCCAATCTCTTACAGACTGAACACCAGGCTGCAGCGCACCTGGCAGAAGTCTGCCCCATGAGAACAACTAACTCAGGTGGGCCTCACACTGGGATGGAACCCGTCGAGCCAACCGTCCTCGACAGCTGCACAGGCTCCAGCTCCTTTCTGGACTCCTCAGGGTCCAGCATCTCCAGCGCTGGGGCCCTGATGCTGGAATGGTGAGTTCCTCTCTAGCAGCCCATGGGCATTGGCCATGGTGGGCAAGCACCTCTCCCAGCCTCGGTTGTAAACACTACGGTGTGAAGTGCATCAAGACTGCAGGTTCACTGAGGACGAAATGTCATCTTTGTGGGACATGCTGACCCTGGCCTTGATCCTGCAAAAGACCTGCTGTGTGCTTCTCAGGGATGAGCTTCCGTCTGCACTGGGAAGCAAGTTTTGCCTCCCCTCACTGTGACCTGCACATGGGGAAAGCAGTTCTGATCATTTGAAAGGAGGTTGGAGAGTCCCTCTATGGTTGTCAGGGTGTTCCCAGAGCAGGGATCCTCTGGGGAGTGCAGGGGCTTAGGCCCCCACTCACAGCATGCAAGAGCTTGTGGGTACCATCAATCCGTCAATAGACATGAAGGCACACGATGGAAAGACAGTTTCCAGGCATGGCTCCTGCTCTCCTAAGCAGACCAGAAGAAAACTCTGGCATTTTGGGTTTCAATGGAATCTGAAAGCAGTGGGTTGACCCTGGATAACCCAGTAGATGTTGCTCCCATGGCAGTTGATGTGATGCCCTCTTGACTGTCTAGATTTGGATGTGAGAAATGGGCAACCCATTGCCCTGTGAGCTAGAGAGTAAGCTATCACTTCTGCTCACAGACGCTGACCAAACTCTCCCTTCTCAGATATTGTATGCAGCAGCAGCCCTGTGCCCCTGAGTGCAAAGACATAGCACATACCAATGTCTGTCTTCACCAAGCTGACCTGCCAGTGGGGAGGTTGGAGAGTCACAGTGTCAGGCCTCACTGTAAGGGCAGAGGTGTCACACCACTAAGGAAGCCTTCTGTCAACCGTCTCCCTGGGACTGTGCTACACCACTGGGGGTGGGAGAGGGTCAGGCTGGACACTGCACAGAGTAGGCAAGAGGCCGACGTTTCCCTTCCTGCATGTGGACTGGGCAGAGAGAGTGGGAGCAAAGGCAGGCCTTTCACTCTGCTCCATCTTCTCCAGGTCCACCCCTTCTGTTCTTGACTGTTCAACGGATCTTTCCTCTGAGCTGGATCTACCATGGGAAATCCTGGGCCAGCTGGAGCCTCCTGAGCCCCCTGAGCTGGAGCTCCAGGGTAAGGAGCACAGATATATGGGCCTGTGGGCCTATGGGGAAGGGTGTGCCTTGGAACACAGCAAAGCTTCCCGATGCTTGGTGTCACAGCAACATCGAGACACTTAGCAGTCATTGTGGGATGCAGTGTGAGAGGCCTTGCTGGCCAGTGTTGGTACACATGGCTCTCTTGGCCGTCGGTGGGAAGCTTCTGCCCGGAAAGGAACACGCATGGTTGCTGATCTTTGCTCCCCTTGCAGCCGCAGACCCAGCTGCCACCAATGCCGAATTTCCACCTGCAGAGCTTGTGCCTGCTCCAACTGCAGCTCCCTCCACACCTCTGGTGTCACTGCAAGATCCAGCATCTGGAATTCCTTCACAACCAGATGCAGAGCTGGAACTGCTGGTGGCTGCACATCAGAAGTCAGCTCTCGAATTCAAAAAACAGGTCTGGTATTTCCTTCCCTTTGAGATTTCTGCCTTTTGGATTTTTTGGCTATTCTATTTTCCCTGAGGTGTTCCAATAATACAATCCAGTACAATTTAAAGTTTAATATTGTCAAAGTGATTGCAGTGAAATTAGGTGCATTTTCAATATTGTACAGCCTTCACCAGTGCCTTGTTTCAGAAAGATTTCCTGAGTACACAACCAAAGGTATTTCCTCCCCGCTCCTGCTGCTTCTAGATACTGGCCACCATTCATCTTCAATCACTGATCTCCACAGTCTATGATTTTTTTCAATACTGCAATCAGATTTGCATTTCATCACAGAATATTGGTAGAGACTCTTCAATCTTGCTTTGTCTAGGACGGGAAAATCGTAAATGGATCCCAAGTATTTCTCCCCTCATATTCACTGAATTATTCAGTTATTTGTTGTGAGACAAGAAATATTTATTATTGCAAAATATAGAATGCACTATGAGTGAATGATAAAATACAGGGCATAATGCCGGTCACAGACATACCCCTGGGGAACACTGGTCACACTTGGAGCTGTTTCTCCTTCCTGTCTTCTCTGTAGGGTTCAAGTCTGTGTTTTTGTTGCTGGGTGGGAGTGCCTCAGGCCTCAGTTCTCTATTCATGCATGCATGCCCAGGGACATAGCCCAGTCCAGGAGGACTCTCCATTGGTGTTCTCTGTGGGCACCATGTCACCCTGTTTTCAGCAAATCTGCTCTGGTCTTTATCTAACCTTTCAGCTCAGGAGAGAGCTGGGGGAAACATTGGTCTCTGTGAATCTCATTTTATAAGATGGTTTCCTGGGAGTGGAGTGTCTGGGTTAGAGTTACAGAAGTGGTGCAGGTACATTCTCTTAGCTGGGGTGTCCCCGAGAACCAAGGGTAAAACACATAGTTCCTGGGGACAGAGATTTTTGGTAGCATCCAAGAGATTGAGCTGTGTGTACAGGCTCTCCAGTAACCTGCAGAGAGGCAACACCTTTCTCATGACAGAGGAACAGATCAGCAGAGCCCAACATCTCCCATGTGAAGCATAACAAACTTTCTCTTGATTTTGGTTCAATTTTGTTTCTAGTTTAGGAAATTTCTGTGTCTCATGGACACCACATACAGAAGGCCCCCAGGGTCCTCTCTTTCCCTGTGGACACTGGAGAGAAGAAGTTGTTAAATTCTGTGTGGTACGAAGGATTGAACCCATTGAAAGGCTTCTGACTGAGATACACCAGTGACACAGAGTCTCCCTAAATAGTGGAGTTTTCCAGCCTGAGTTCAGAAAAAGGCATCCTCTTTCCTCAGTTTTGCAGAGTATGGATTATCGAGGTGCATCAGCTCACACAGCTCCATTCAGTATTTTTGAAAGGCTCCAGAAATAATCTCGGTGTTCTCGCTGAGCACCTTCAGGCCTGTAGTCAATTTGGTGTCTTACTCAAGGGGTGTGGAGTCCAGGAAGGGGCCTCTTTGTGTGATATTGTATCAGGGCGACAGTGAACTGAGATATTCTGCCTTCAAAGCCTAAAGAAGCCAGATGTAATTCTTTCTTGGGACATTTCATCAGAAAGCTGGGGAGAATTGTGTGTGACCTTGTCAATGGACTGACCCAACTAGGAGGAGCCTCTGTTTTGCCATTTCTACAATGAGAGGCTGTCTCAGGAATCATGGGTAGTCCTTCATGCATGGAGGGTAGGAACAACCTCTCCACAGCTAGTGACACTTAAATTCTAATATGAGAATCCCTTTACTTCTGGGGTCCTCCTGTACGTCCTGTGTCATAGGAGCCTCTGTGGAACACTGGGAGTGTGGGCTTTGGTTCAGCCTCAAACCCTCCTAAGAAGCTATGGGTGAGACAGCAATTCCATGTTTCTCCAATCTCTTACAGACTGAACACCAGGCTGCAGCGCACCTGGCAGAAGTCTGCCCCATGAGAACAACTAACTCAGGTGGGCCTCACACTGGGATGGAACCCGTCGAGCCAACCGTCCTCGACAGCTGCACAGGCTCCAGCTCCTTTCTGGACTCCTCAGGGTCCAGCATCTCCAGCGCTGGGGCCCTGATGCTGGAATGGTGAGTTCCTCTCTAGCAGCCCATGGGCATTGGCCATGGTGGGCAAGCACCTCTCCCAGCCTCGGTTGTAAACACTACGGTGTGAAGTGCATCAAGACTGCAGGTTCACTGAGGACGAAATGTCATCTTTGTGGGACATGCTGACCCTGGCCTTGATCCTGCAAAAGACCTGCTGTGTGCTTCTCAGGGATGAGCTTCCGTCTGCACTGGGAAGCAAGTTTTGCCTCCCCTCACTGTGACCTGCACATGGGGAAAGCAGTTCTGATCATTTGAAAGGAGGTTGGAGAGTCCCTCTATGGTTGTCAGGGTGTTCCCAGAGCAGGGATCCTCTGGGGAGTGCAGGGGCTTAGGCCCCCACTCACAGCATGCAAGAGCTTGTGGGTACCATCAATCCGTCAATAGACATGAAGGCACACGATGGAAAGACAGTTTCCAGGCATGGCTCCTGCTCTCCTAAGCAGACCAGAAGAAAACTCTGGCATTTTGGGTTTCAATGGAATCTGAAAGCAGTGGGTTGACCCTGGATAACCCAGTAGATGTTGCTCCCATGGCAGTTGATGTGATGCCCTCTTGACTGTCTAGATTTGGATGTGAGAAATGGGCAACCCATTGCCCTGTGAGCTAGAGAGTAAGCTATCACTTCTGCTCACAGACGCTGACCAAACTCTCCCTTCTCAGATATTGTATGCAGCAGCAGCCCTGTGCCCCTGAGTGCAAAGACATAGCACATACCAATGTCTGTCTTCACCAAGCTGACCTGCCAGTGGGGAGGTTGGAGAGTCACAGTGTCAGGCCTCACTGTAAGGGCAGAGGTGTCACACCACTAAGGAAGCCTTCTGTCAACCGTCTCCCTGGGACTGTGCTACACCACTGGGGGTGGGAGAGGGTCAGGCTGGACACTGCACAGAGTAGGCAAGAGGCCGACGTTTCCCTTCCTGCATGTGGACTGGGCAGAGAGAGTGGGAGCAAAGGCAGGCCTTTCACTCTGCTCCATCTTCTCCAGGTCCACCCCTTCTGTTCTTGACTGTTCAACGGATCTTTCCTCTGAGCTGGATCTACCATGGGAAATCCTGGGCCAGCTGGAGCCTCCTGAGCCCCCTGAGCTGGAGCTCCAGGGTAAGGAGCACAGATATATGGGCCTGTGGGCCTATGGGGAAGGGTGTGCCTTGGAACACAGCAAAGCTTCCCGATGCTTGGTGTCACAGCAACATCGAGACACTTAGCAGTCATTGTGGGATGCAGTGTGAGAGGCCTTGCTGGCCAGTGTTGGTACACATGGCTCTCTTGGCCGTCGGTGGGAAGCTTCTGCCCGGAAAGGAACACGCATGGTTGCTGATCTTTGCTCCCCTTGCAGCCGCAGACCCAGCTGCCACCAATGCCGAATTTCCACCTGCAGAGCTTGTGCCTGCTCCAACTGCAGCTCCCTCCACACCTCTGGTGTCACTGCAAGATCCAGCATCTGGAATTCCTTCACAACCAGATGCAGAGCTGGAACTGCTGGTGGCTGCACATCAGAAGTCAGCTCTCGAATTCAAAAAACAGGTCTGGTATTTCCTTCCCTTTGAGATTTCTGCCTTTTGGATTTTTTGGCTATTCTATTTTCCCTGAGGTGTTCCAATAATACAATCCAGTACAATTTAAAGTTTAATATTGTCAAAGTGATTGCAGTGAAATTAGGTGCATTTTCAATATTGTACAGCCTTCACCAGTGCCTTGTTTCAGAAAGATTTCCTGAGTACACAACCAAAGGTATTTCCTCCCCGCTCCTGCTGCTTCTAGATACTGGCCACCATTCATCTTCAATCACTGATCTCCACAGTCTATGATTTTTTTCAATACTGCAATCAGATTTGCATTTCATCACAGAATATTGGTAGAGACTCTTCAATCTTGCTTTGTCTAGGACGGGAAAATCGTAAATGGATCCCAAGTATTTCTCCCCTCATATTCACTGAATTATTCAGTTATTTGTTGTGAGACAAGAAATATTTATTATTGCAAAATATAGAATGCACTATGAGTGAATGATAAAATACAGGGCATAATGCCGGTCACAGACATACCCCTGGGGAACACTGGTCACACTTGGAGCTGTTTCTCCTTCCTGTCTTCTCTGTAGGGTTCAAGTCTGTGTTTTTGTTGCTGGGTGGGAGTGCCTCAGGCCTCAGTTCTCTATTCATGCATGCATGCCCAGGGACATAGCCCAGTCCAGGAGGACTCTCCATTGGTGTTCTCTGTGGGCACCATGTCACCCTGTTTTCAGCAAATCTGCTCTGGTCTTTATCTAACCTTTCAGCTCAGGAGAGAGCTGGGGGAAACATTGGTCTCTGTGAATCTCATTTTATAAGATGGTTTCCTGGGAGTGGAGTGTCTGGGTTAGAGTTACAGAAGTGGTGCAGGTACATTCTCTTAGCTGGGGTGTCCCCGAGAACCAAGGGTAAAACACATAGTTCCTGGGGACAGAGATTTTTGGTAGCATCCAAGAGATTGAGCTGTGTGTACAGGCTCTCCAGTAACCTGCAGAGAGGCAACACCTTTCTCATGACAGAGGAACAGATCAGCAGAGCCCAACATCTCCCATGTGAAGCATAACAAACTTTCTCTTGATTTTGGTTCAATTTTGTTTCTAGTTTAGGAAATTTCTGTGTCTCATGGACACCACATACAGAAGGCCCCCAGGGTCCTCTCTTTCCCTGTGGACACTGGAGAGAAGAAGTTGTTAAATTCTGTGTGGTACGAAGGATTGAACCCATTGAAAGGCTTCTGACTGAGATACACCAGTGACACAGAGTCTCCCTAAATAGTGGAGTTTTCCAGCCTGAGTTCAGAAAAAGGCATCCTCTTTCCTCAGTTTTGCAGAGTATGGATTATCGAGGTGCATCAGCTCACACAGCTCCATTCAGTATTTTTGAAAGGCTCCAGAAATAATCTCGGTGTTCTCGCTGAGCACCTTCAGGCCTGTAGTCAATTTGGTGTCTTACTCAAGGGGTGTGGAGTCCAGGAAGGGGCCTCTTTGTGTGATATTGTATCAGGGCGACAGTGAACTGAGATATTCTGCCTTCAAAGCCTAAAGAAGCCAGATGTAATTCTTTCTTGGGACATTTCATCAGAAAGCTGGGGAGAATTGTGTGTGACCTTGTCAATGGACTGACCCAACTAGGAGGAGCCTCTGTTTTGCCATTTCTACAATGAGAGGCTGTCTCAGGAATCATGGGTAGTCCTTCATGCATGGAGGGTAGGAACAACCTCTCCACAGCTAGTGACACTTAAATTCTAATATGAGAATCCCTTTACTTCTGGGGTCCTCCTGTACGTCCTGTGTCATAGGAGCCTCTGTGGAACACTGGGAGTGTGGGCTTTGGTTCAGCCTCAAACCCTCCTAAGAAGCTATGGGTGAGACAGCAATTCCATGTTTCTCCAATCTCTTACAGACTGAACACCAGGCTGCAGCGCACCTGGCAGAAGTCTGCCCCATGAGAACAACTAACTCAGGTGGGCCTCACACTGGGATGGAACCCGTCGAGCCAACCGTCCTCGACAGCTGCACAGGCTCCAGCTCCTTTCTGGACTCCTCAGGGTCCAGCATCTCCAGCGCTGGGGCCCTGATGCTGGAATGGTGAGTTCCTCTCTAGCAGCCCATGGGCATTGGCCATGGTGGGCAAGCACCTCTCCCAGCCTCGGTTGTAAACACTACGGTGTGAAGTGCATCAAGACTGCAGGTTCACTGAGGACGAAATGTCATCTTTGTGGGACATGCTGACCCTGGCCTTGATCCTGCAAAAGACCTGCTGTGTGCTTCTCAGGGATGAGCTTCCGTCTGCACTGGGAAGCAAGTTTTGCCTCCCCTCACTGTGACCTGCACATGGGGAAAGCAGTTCTGATCATTTGAAAGGAGGTTGGAGAGTCCCTCTATGGTTGTCAGGGTGTTCCCAGAGCAGGGATCCTCTGGGGAGTGCAGGGGCTTAGGCCCCCACTCACAGCATGCAAGAGCTTGTGGGTACCATCAATCCGTCAATAGACATGAAGGCACACGATGGAAAGACAGTTTCCAGGCATGGCTCCTGCTCTCCTAAGCAGACCAGAAGAAAACTCTGGCATTTTGGGTTTCAATGGAATCTGAAAGCAGTGGGTTGACCCTGGATAACCCAGTAGATGTTGCTCCCATGGCAGTTGATGTGATGCCCTCTTGACTGTCTAGATTTGGATGTGAGAAATGGGCAACCCATTGCCCTGTGAGCTAGAGAGTAAGCTATCACTTCTGCTCACAGACGCTGACCAAACTCTCCCTTCTCAGATATTGTATGCAGCAGCAGCCCTGTGCCCCTGAGTGCAAAGACATAGCACATACCAATGTCTGTCTTCACCAAGCTGACCTGCCAGTGGGGAGGTTGGAGAGTCACAGTGTCAGGCCTCACTGTAAGGGCAGAGGTGTCACACCACTAAGGAAGCCTTCTGTCAACCGTCTCCCTGGGACTGTGCTACACCACTGGGGGTGGGAGAGGGTCAGGCTGGACACTGCACAGAGTAGGCAAGAGGCCGACGTTTCCCTTCCTGCATGTGGACTGGGCAGAGAGAGTGGGAGCAAAGGCAGGCCTTTCACTCTGCTCCATCTTCTCCAGGTCCACCCCTTCTGTTCTTGACTGTTCAACGGATCTTTCCTCTGAGCTGGATCTACCATGGGAAATCCTGGGCCAGCTGGAGCCTCCTGAGCCCCCTGAGCTGGAGCCCCAGGGTAAGGAGCACAGATATATGGGCCTGTGGGCCTATGGGGAAGGGTGTGCCTTGGAACACAGCAAAGCTTCCCGATGCTTGGTGTCACAGCAACATCGAGACACTTAGCAGTCATTGTGGGATGCAGTGTGAGAGGCCTTGCTGGCCAGTGTTGGTACACATGGCTCTCTTGGCCGTCGGTGGGAAGCTTCTGCCCGGAAAGGAACACGCATGGTTGCTGATCTTTGCTCCCCTTGCAGCCGCAGACCCAGCTGCCACCAATGCCGAATTTCCACCTGCAGAGCTTGTGCCTGCTCCAACTGCAGCTCCCTCCACACCTCTGGTGTCACTGCAAGATCCAGCATCTGGAATTCCTTCACAACCAGATGCAGAGCTGGAACTGCTGGTGGCTGCACATCAGAAGTCAGCTCTCGAATTCAAAAAACAGGTCTGGTATTTCCTTCCCTTTGAGATTTCTGCCTTTTGGATTTTTTGGCTATTCTATTTTCCCTGAGGTGTTCCAATAATACAATCCAGTACAATTTAAAGTTTAATATTGTCAAAGTGATTGCAGTGAAATTAGGTGCATTTTCAATATTGTACAGCCTTCACCAGTGCCTTGTTTCAGAAAGATTTCCTGAGTACACAACCAAAGGTATTTCCTCCCCGCTCCTGCTGCTTCTAGATACTGGCCACCATTCATCTTCAATCACTGATCTCCACAGTCTATGATTTTTTTCAATACTGCAATCAGATTTGCATTTCATCACAGAATATTGGTAGAGACTCTTCAATCTTGCTTTGTCTAGGACGGGAAAATCGTAAATGGATCCCAAGTATTTCTCCCCTCATATTCACTGAATTATTCAGTTATTTGTTGTGAGACAAGAAATATTTATTATTGCAAAATATAGAATGCACTATGAGTGAATGATAAAATACAGGGCATAATGCCGGTCACAGACATACCCCTGGGGAACACTGGTCACACTTGGAGCTGTTTCTCCTTCCTGTCTTCTCTGTAGGGTTCAAGTCTGTGTTTTTGTTGCTGGGTGGGAGTGCCTCAGGCCTCAGTTCTCTATTCATGCATGCATGCCCAGGGACATAGCCCAGTCCAGGAGGACTCTCCATTGGTGTTCTCTGTGGGCACCATGTCACCCTGTTTTCAGCAAATCTGCTCTGGTCTTTATCTAACCTTTCAGCTCAGGAGAGAGCTGGGGGAAACATTGGTCTCTGTGAATCTCATTTTATAAGATGGTTTCCTGGGAGTGGAGTGTCTGGGTTAGAGTTACAGAAGTGGTGCAGGTACATTCTCTTAGCTGGGGTGTCCCCGAGAACCAAGGGTAAAACACATAGTTCCTGGGGACAGAGATTTTTGGTAGCATCCAAGAGATTGAGCTGTGTGTACAGGCTCTCCAGTAACCTGCAGAGAGGCAACACCTTTCTCATGACAGAGGAACAGATCAGCAGAGCCCAACATCTCCCATGTGAAGCATAACAAACTTTCTCTTGATTTTGGTTCAATTTTGTTCCTAGTTTAGGAAATTTCTGTGTCTCATGGACACCACATACAGAAGGCCCCCAGGGTCCTCTCTTTCCCTGTGGACACTGGAGAGAAGAAGTTGTTAAATTCTGTGTGGTACGAAGGATTGAACCCATTGAAAGGCTTCTGACTGAGATACACCAGTGACACAGAGTCTCCCTAAATAGTGGAGTTTTCCAGCCTGAGTTCAGAAAAAGGCATCCTCTTTCCTCAGTTTTGCAGAGTATGGATTATCGAGGTGCATCAGCTCACACAGCTCCATTCAGTATTTTTGAAAGGCTCCAGAAATAATCTCGGTGTTCTCGCTGAGCACCTTCAGGCCTGTAGTCAATTTGGTGTCTTACTCAAGGGGTGTGGAGTCCAGGAAGGGGCCTCTTTGTGTGATATTGTATCAGGGCGACAGTGAACTGAGATATTCTGCCTTCAAAGCCTAAAGAAGCCAGATGTAATTCTTTCTTGGGACATTTCATCAGAAAGCTGGGGAGAATTGTGTGTGACCTTGTCAATGGACTGACCCAACTAGGAGGAGCCTCTGTTTTGCCATTTCTACAATGAGAGGCTGTCTCAGGAATCATGGGTAGTCCTTCATGCATGGAGGGTAGGAACAACCTCTCCACAGCTAGTGACACTTAAATTCTAATATGAGAATCCCTTTACTTCTGGGGTCCTCCTGTACGTCCTGTGTCATAGGAGCCTCTGTGGAACACTGGGAGTGTGGGCTTTGGTTCAGCCTCAAACCCTCCTAAGAAGCTATGGGTGAGACAGCAATTCCATGTTTCTCCAATCTCTTACAGACTGAACACCAGGCTGCAGCGCACCTGGCAGAAGTCTGCCCCATGAGAACAACTAACTCAGGTGGGCCTCACACTGGGATGGAACCCGTCGAGCCAACCGTCCTCGACAGCTGCACAGGCTCCAGCTCCTTTCTGGACTCCTCAGGGTCCAGCATCTCCAGCGCTGGGGCCCTGATGCTGGAATGGTGAGTTCCTCTCTAGCAGCCCATGGGCATTGGCCATGGTGGGCAAGCACCTCTCCCAGCCTCGGTTGTAAACACTACGGTGTGAAGTGCATCAAGACTGCAGGTTCACTGAGGACGAAATGTCATCTTTGTGGGACATGCTGACCCTGGCCTTGATCCTGCAAAAGACCTGCTGTGTGCTTCTCAGGGATGAGCTTCCGTCTGCACTGGGAAGCAAGTTTTGCCTCCCCTCACTGTGACCTGCACATGGGGAAAGCAGTTCTGATCATTTGAAAGGAGGTTGGAGAGTCCCTCTATGGTTGTCAGGGTGTTCCCAGAGCAGGGATCCTCTGGGGAGTGCAGGGGCTTAGGCCCCCACTCACAGCATGCAAGAGCTTGTGGGTACCATCAATCCGTCAATAGACATGAAGGCACACGATGGAAAGACAGTTTCCAGGCATGGCTCCTGCTCTCCTAAGCAGACCAGAAGAAAACTCTGGCATTTTGGGTTTCAATGGAATCTGAAAGCAGTGGGTTGACCCTGGATAACCCAGTAGATGTTGCTCCCATGGCAGTTGATGTGATGCCCTCTTGACTGTCTAGATTTGGATGTGAGAAATGGGCAACCCATTGCCCTGTGAGCTAGAGAGTAAGCTATCACTTCTGCTCACAGACGCTGACCAAACTCTCCCTTCTCAGATATTGTATGCAGCAGCAGCCCTGTGCCCCTGAGTGCAAAGACATAGCACATACCAATGTCTGTCTTCACCAAGCTGACCTGCCAGTGGGGAGGTTGGAGAGTCACAGTGTCAGGCCTCACTGTAAGGGCAGAGGTGTCACACCACTAAGGAAGCCTTCTGTCAACCGTCTCCCTGGGACTGTGCTACACCACTGGGGGTGGGAGAGGGTCAGGCTGGACACTGCACAGAGTAGGCAAGAGGCCGACGTTTCCCTTCCTGCATGTGGACTGGGCAGAGAGAGTGGGAGCAAAGGCAGGCCTTTCACTCTGCTCCATCTTCTCCAGGTCCACCCCTTCTGTTCTTGACTGTTCAACGGATCTTTCCTCTGAGCTGGATCTACCATGGGAAATCCTGGGCCAGCTGGAGCCTCCTGAGCCCCCTGAGCTGGAGCCCCAGGGTAAGGAGCACAGATATATGGGCCTGTGGGCCTATGGGGAAGGGTGTGCCTTGGAACACAGCAAAGCTTCCCGATGCTTGGTGTCACAGCAACATCGAGACACTTAGCAGTCATTGTGGGATGCAGTGTGAGAGGCCTTGCTGGCCAGTGTTGGTACACATGGCTCTCTTGGCCGTCGGTGGGAAGCTTCTGCCCGGAAAGGAACACGCATGGTTGCTGATCTTTGCTCCCCTTGCAGCCGCAGACCCAGCTGCCACCAATGCCGAATTTCCACCTGCAGAGCTTGTGCCTGCTCCAACTGCAGCTCCCTCCACACCTCTGGTGTCACTGCAAGATCCAGCATCTGGAATTCCTTCACAACCAGATGCAGAGCTGGAACTGCTGGTGGCTGCACATCAGAAGTCAGCTCTCGAATTCAAAAAACAGGTCTGGTATTTCCTTCCCTTTGAGATTTCTGCCTTTTGGATTTTTTGGCTATTCTATTTTCCCTGAGGTGTTCCAATAATACAATCCAGTACAATTTAAAGTTTAATATTGTCAAAGTGATTGCAGTGAAATTAGGTGCATTTTCAATATTGTACAGCCTTCACCAGTGCCTTGTTTCAGAAAGATTTCCTGAGTACACAACCAAAGGTATTTCCTCCCCGCTCCTGCTGCTTCTAGATACTGGCCACCATTCATCTTCAATCACTGATCTCCACAGTCTATGATTTTTTTCAATACTGCAATCAGATTTGCATTTCATCACAGAATATTGGTAGAGACTCTTCAATCTTGCTTTGTCTAGGACGGGAAAATCGTAAATGGATCCCAAGTATTTCTCCCCTCATATTCACTGAATTATTCAGTTATTTGTTGTGAGACAAGAAATATTTATTATTGCAAAATATAGAATGCACTATGAGTGAATGATAAAATACAGGGCATAATGCCGGTCACAGACATACCCCTGGGGAACACTGGTCACACTTGGAGCTGTTTCTCCTTCCTGTCTTCTCTGTAGGGTTCAAGTCTGTGTTTTTGTTGCTGGGTGGGAGTGCCTCAGGCCTCAGTTCTCTATTCATGCATGCATGCCCAGGGACATAGCCCAGTCCAGGAGGACTCTCCATTGGTGTTCTCTGTGGGCACCATGTCACCCTGTTTTCAGCAAATCTGCTCTGGTCTTTATCTAACCTTTCAGCTCAGGAGAGAGCTGGGGGAAACATTGGTCTCTGTGAATCTCATTTTATAAGATGGTTTCCTGGGAGTGGAGTGTCTGGGTTAGAGTTACAGAAGTGGTGCAGGTACATTCTCTTAGCTGGGGTGTCCCCGAGAACCAAGGGTAAAACACATAGTTCCTGGGGACAGAGATTTTTGGTAGCATCCAAGAGATTGAGCTGTGTGTACAGGCTCTCCAGTAACCTGCAGAGAGGCAACACCTTTCTCATGACAGAGGAACAGATCAGCAGAGCCCAACATCTCCCATGTGAAGCATAACAAACTTTCTCTTGATTTTGGTTCAATTTTGTTTCTAGTTTAGGAAATTTCTGTGTCTCATGGACACCACATACAGAAGGCCCCCAGGGTCCTCTCTTTCCCTGTGGACACTGGAGAGAAGAAGTTGTTAAATTCTGTGTGGTACGAAGGATTGAACCCATTGAAAGGCTTCTGACTGAGATACACCAGTGACACAGAGTCTCCCTAAATAGTGGAGTTTTCCAGCCTGAGTTCAGAAAAAGGCATCCTCTTTCCTCAGTTTTGCAGAGTATGGATTATCGAGGTGCATCAGCTCACACAGCTCCATTCAGTATTTTTGAAAGGCTCCAGAAATAATCTCGGTGTTCTCGCTGAGCACCTTCAGGCCTGTAGTCAATTTGGTGTCTTACTCAAGGGGTGTGGAGTCCAGGAAGGGGCCTCTTTGTGTGATATTGTATCAGGGCGACAGTGAACTGAGATATTCTGCCTTCAAAGCCTAAAGAAGCCAGATGTAATTCTTTCTTGGGACATTTCATCAGAAAGCTGGGGAGAATTGTGTGTGACCTTGTCAATGGACTGACCCAACTAGGAGGAGCCTCTGTTTTGCCATTTCTACAATGAGAGGCTGTCTCAGGAATCATGGGTAGTCCTTCATGCATGGAGGGTAGGAACAACCTCTCCACAGCTAGTGACACTTAAATTCTAATATGAGAATCCCTTTACTTCTGGGGTCCTCCTGTACGTCCTGTGTCATAGGAGCCTCTGTGGAACACTGGGAGTGTGGGCTTTGGTTCAGCCTCAAACCCTCCTAAGAAGCTATGGGTGAGACAGCAATTCCATGTTTCTCCAATCTCTTACAGACTGAACACCAGGCTGCAGCGCACCTGGCAGAAGTCTGCCCCATGAGAACAACTAACTCAGGTGGGCCTCACACTGGGATGGAACCCGTCGAGCCAACCGTCCTCGACAGCTGCACAGGCTCCAGCTCCTTTCTGGACTCCTCAGGGTCCAGCATCTCCAGCGCTGGGGCCCTGATGCTGGAATGGTGAGTTCCTCTCTAGCAGCCCATGGGCATTGGCCATGGTGGGCAAGCACCTCTCCCAGCCTCGGTTGTAAACACTACGGTGTGAAGTGCATCAAGACTGCAGGTTCACTGAGGATGAAATGTCATCTTTGTGGGACATGCTGACCCTGGCCTTGATCCTGCAAAAGACCTGCTGTGTGCTTCTCAGGGATGAGCTTCCGTCTGCACTGGGAAGCAAGTTTTGCCTCCCCTCACTGTGACCTGCACATGGGGAAAGCAGTTCTGATCATTTGAAAGGAGGTTGGAGAGTCCCTCTATGGTTGTCAGGGTGTTCCCAGAGCAGGGATCCTCTGGGGAGTGCAGGGGCTTAGGCCCCCACTCACAGCATGCAAGAGCTTGTGGGTACCATCAATCCGTCAATAGACATGAAGGCACACGATGGAAAGACAGTTTCCAGGCATGGCTCCTGCTCTCCTAAGCAGACCAGAAGAAAACTCTGGCATTTTGGGTTTCAATGGAATCTGAAAGCAGTGGGTTGACCCTGGATAACCCAGTAGATGTTGCTCCCATGGCAGTTGATGTGATGCCCTCTTGACTGTCTAGATTTGGATGTGAGAAATGGGCAACCCATTGCCCTGTGAGCTAGAGAGTAAGCTATCACTTCTGCTCACAGACGCTGACCAAACTCTCCCTTCTCAGATATTGTATGCAGCAGCAGCCCTGTGCCCCTGAGTGCAAAGACATAGCACATACCAATGTCTGTCTTCACCAAGCTGACCTGCCAGTGGGGAGGTTGGAGAGTCACAGTGTCAGGCCTCACTGTAAGGGCAGAGGTGTCACACCACTAAGGAAGCCTTCTGTCAACCGTCTCCCTGGGACTGTGCTACACCACTGGGGGTGGGAGAGGGTCAGGCTGGACACTGCACAGAGTAGGCAAGAGGCCGACGTTTCCCTTCCTGCATGTGGACTGGGCAGAGAGAGTGGGAGCAAAGGCAGGCCTTTCACTCTGCTCCATCTTCTCCAGGTCCACCCCTTCTGTTCTTGACTGTTCAACGGATCTTTCCTCTGAGCTGGATCTACCATGGGAAATCCTGGGCCAGCTGGAGCCTCCTGAGCCCCCTGAGCTGGAGCCCCAGGGTAAGGAGCACAGATATATGGGCCTGTGGGCCTATGGGGAAGGGTGTGCCTTGGAACACAGCAAAGCTTCCCGATGCTTGGTGTCACAGCAACATCGAGACACTTAGCAGTCATTGTGGGATGCAGTGTGAGAGGCCTTGCTGGCCAGTGTTGGTACACATGGCTCTCTTGGCCGTCGGTGGGAAGCTTCTGCCCGGAAAGGAACACGCATGGTTGCTGATCTTTGCTCCCCTTGCAGCCGCAGACCCAGCTGCCAGCAATGCCGAATTTCCACCTGCAGAGCTTGTGCCTGCTCCAACTGCAGCTCCCTCCACACCTCTGGTGTCACTGCAAGATCCAGCATCTGGAATTCCTTCACAACCAGATGCAGAGCTGGAACTGCTGGTGGCTGCACATCAGAAGTCAGCTCTCGAATTCAAAAAACAGGTCTGGTATTTCCTTCCCTTTGAGATTTCTGCCTTTTGGATTTTTTGGCTATTCTATTTTCCCTGAGGTGTTCCAATAATACAATCCAGTACAATTTAAAGTTTAATATTGTCAAAGTGATTGCAGTGAAATTAGGTGCATTTTCAATATTGTACAGCCTTCACCAGTGCCTTGTTTCAGAAAGATTTCCTGAGTACACAACCAAAGGTATTTCCTCCCCGCTCCTGCTGCTTCTAGATACTGGCCACCATTCATCTTCAATCACTGATCTCCACAGTCTATGATTTTTTTCAATACTGCAATCAGATTTGCATTTCATCACAGAATATTGGTAGAGACTCTTCAATCTTGCTTTGTCTAGGACGGGAAAATCGTAAATGGATCCCAAGTATTTCTCCCCTCATATTCACTGAATTATTCAGTTATTTGTTGTGAGACAAGAAATATTTATTATTGCAAAATATAGAATGCACTATGAGTGAATGATAAAATACAGGGCATAATGCCGGTCACAGACATACCCCTGGGGAACACTGGTCACACTTGGAGCTGTTTCTCCTTCCTGTCTTCTCTGTAGGGTTCAAGTCTGTGTTTTTGTTGCTGGGTGGGAGTGCCTCAGGCCTCAGTTCTCTATTCATGCATGCATGCCCAGGGACATAGCCCAGTCCAGGAGGACTCTCCATTGGTGTTCTCTGTGGGCACCATGTCACCCTGTTTTCAGCAAATCTGCTCTGGTCTTTATCTAACCTTTCAGCTCAGGAGAGAGCTGGGGGAAACATTGGTCTCTGTGAATCTCATTTTATAAGATGGTTTCCTGGGAGTGGAGTGTCTGGGTTAGAGTTACAGAAGTGGTGCAGGTACATTCTCTTAGCTGGGGTGTCCCCGAGAACCAAGGGTAAAACACATAGTTCCTGGGGACAGAGATTTTTGGTAGCATCCAAGAGATTGAGCTGTGTGTACAGGCTCTCCAGTAACCTGCAGAGAGGCAACACCTTTCTCATGACAGAGGAACAGATCAGCAGAGCCCAACATCTCCCATGTGAAGCATAACAAACTTTCTCTTGATTTTGGTTCAATTTTGTTCCTAGTTTAGGAAATTTCTGTGTCTCATGGACACCACATACAGAAGGCCCCCAGGGTCCTCTCTTTCCCTGTGGACACTGGAGAGAAGAAGTTGTTAAATTCTGTGTGGTACGAAGGATTGAACCCATTGAAAGGCTTCTGACTGAGATACACCAGTGACACAGAGTCTCCCTAAATAGTGGAGTTTTCCAGCCTGAGTTCAGAAAAAGGCATCCTCTTTCCTCAGTTTTGCAGAGTATGGATTATCGAGGTGCATCAGCTCACACAGCTCCATTCAGTATTTTTGAAAGGCTCCAGAAATAATCTCGGTGTTCTCGCTGAGCACCTTCAGGCCTGTAGTCAATTTGGTGTCTTACTCAAGGGGTGTGGAGTCCAGGAAGGGGCCTCTTTGTGTGATATTGTATCAGGGCGACAGTGAACTGAGATATTCTGCCTTCAAAGCCTAAAGAAGCCAGATGTAATTCTTTCTTGGGACATTTCATCAGAAAGCTGGGGAGAATTGTGTGTGACCTTGTCAATGGACTGACCCAACTAGGAGGAGCCTCTGTTTTGCCATTTCTACAATGAGAGGCTGTCTCAGGAATCATGGGTAGTCCTTCATGCATGGAGGGTAGGAACAACCTCTCCACAGCTAGTGACACTTAAATTCTAATATGAGAATCCCTTTACTTCTGGGGTCCTCCTGTACGTCCTGTGTCATAGGAGCCTCTGTGGAACACTGGGAGTGTGGGCTTTGGTTCAGCCTCAAACCCTCCTAAGAAGCTATGGGTGAGACAGCAATTCCATGTTTCTCCAATCTCTTACAGACTGAACACCAGGCTGCAGCGCACCTGGCAGAAGTCTGCCCCATGAGAACAACTAACTCAGGTGGGCCTCACACTGGGATGGAACCCGTCGAGCCAACCGTCCTCGACAGCTGCACAGGCTCCAGCTCCTTTCTGGACTCCTCAGGGTCCAGCATCTCCAGCGCTGGGGCCCTGATGCTGGAATGGTGAGTTCCTCTCTAGCAGCCCATGGGCATTGGCCATGGTGGGCAAGCACCTCTCCCAGCCTCGGTTGTAAACACTACGGTGTGAAGTGCATCAAGACTGCAGGTTCACTGAGGATGAAATGTCATCTTTGTGGGACATGCTGACCCTGGCCTTGATCCTGCAAAAGACCTGCTGTGTGCTTCTCAGGGATGAGCTTCCGTCTGCACTGGGAAGCAAGTTTTGCCTCCCCTCACTGTGACCTGCACATGGGGAAAGCAGTTCTGATCATTTGAAAGGAGGTTGGAGAGTCCCTCTATGGTTGTCAGGGTGTTCCCAGAGCAGGGATCCTCTGGGGAGTGCAGGGGCTTAGGCCCCCACTCACAGCATGCAAGAGCTTGTGGGTACCATCAATCCGTCAATAGACATGAAGGCACACGATGGAAAGACAGTTTCCAGGCATGGCTCCTGCTCTCCTAAGCAGACCAGAAGAAAACTCTGGCATTTTGGGTTTCAATGGAATCTGAAAGCAGTGGGTTGACCCTGGATAACCCAGTAGATGTTGCTCCCATGGCAGTTGATGTGATGCCCTCTTGACTGTCTAGATTTGGATGTGAGAAATGGGCAACCCATTGCCCTGTGAGCTAGAGAGTAAGCTATCACTTCTGCTCACAGACGCTGACCAAACTCTCCCTTCTCAGATATTGTATGCAGCAGCAGCCCTGTGCCCCTGAGTGCAAAGACATAGCACATACCAATGTCTGTCTTCACCAAGCTGACCTGCCAGTGGGGAGGTTGGAGAGTCACAGTGTCAGGCCTCACTGTAAGGGCAGAGGTGTCACACCACTAAGAAAGCCTTCTGTCAACCGTCTCCCTGGGACTGTGCTACACCACTGGGGGTGGGAGAGGGTCAGGCTGGACACTGCACAGAGTAGGCAAGAGGCCGACGTTTCCCTTCCTGCATGTGGACTGGGCAGAGAGAGTGGGAGCAAAGGCAGGCCTTTCACTCTGCTCCATCTTCTCCAGGTCCACCCCTTCTGTTCTTGACTGTTCAACGGATCTTTCCTCTGAGCTGGATCTACCATGGGAAATCCTGGGCCAGCTGGAGCCTCCTGAGCCCCCTGAGCTGGAGCCCCAGGGTAAGGAGCACAGATATATGGGCCTGTGGGCCTATGGGGAAGGGTGTGCCTTGGAACACAGCAAAGCTTCCCGATGCTTGGTGTCACAGCAACATCGAGACACTTAGCAGTCATTGTGGGATGCAGTGTGAGAGGCCTTGCTGGCCAGTGTTGGTACACATGGCTCTCTTGGCCGTCGGTGGGAAGCTTCTGCCCGGAAAGGAACACGCATGGTTGCTGATCTTTGCTCCCCTTGCAGCCGCAGACCCAGCTGCCACCAATGCCGAATTTCCACCTGCAGAGCTTGTGCCTGCTCCAACTGCAGCTCCCTCCACACCTCTGGTGTCACTGCAAGATCCAGCATCTGGAATTCCTTCACAACCAGATGCAGAGCTGGAACTGCTGGTGGCTGCACATCAGAAGTCAGCTCTCGAATTCAAAAAACAGGTCTGGTATTTCCTTCCCTTTGAGATTTCTGCCTTTTGGATTTTTTTTGGCTATTCTATTTTCCCTGAGGTGTTCCAATAATACAATCCAGTACAATTTAAAGTTTAATATTGTCAAAGTGATTGCAGTGAAATTAGGTGCATTTTCAATATTGTACAGCCTTCACCAGTGCCTTGTTTCAGAAAGATTTCCTGAGTACACAACCAAAGGTATTTCCTCCCCGCTCCTGCTGCTTCTAGATACTGGCCACCATTCATCTTCAATCACTGATCTCCACCGTCTATGATTTTTTTCAATACTGCAATCAGATTTGCATTTCATCACAGAATATTGGTAGAGACTCTTCAATCTTGCTTTGTCTAGGACGGGAAAATCGTAAATGGATCCCAAGTATTTCTCCCCTCATATTCACTGAATTATTCAGTTATTTGTTGTGAGACAAGAAATATTTATTATTGCAAAATATAGAATGCACTATGAGTGAATGATAAAATACAGGGCATAATGCCGGTCACAGACATACCCCTGGGGAACACTGGTCACACTTGGAGCTGTTTCTCCTTCCTGTCTTCTCTGTAGGGTTCAAGTCTGTGTTTTTGTTGCTGGGTGGGAGTGCCTCAGGCCTCAGTTCTCTATTCATGCATGCATGCCCAGGGACATAGCCCAGTCCAGGAGGACTCTCCATTGGTGTTCTCTGTGGGCACCATGTCACCCTGTTTTCAGCAAATCTGCTCTGGTCTTTATCTAACCTTTCAGCTCAGGAGAGAGCTGGGGGAAACATTGGTCTCTGTGAATCTCATTTTATAAGATGGTTTCCTGGGAGTGGAGTGTCTGGGTTAGAGTTACAGAAGTGGTGCAGGTACATTCTCTTAGCTGGGGTGTCCCCAAGAACCAAGGGTAAAACACATAGTTCCTGGGGACAGAGATTTTTGGTAGCATCCAAGAGATTGAGCTGTGTGTACAGGCTCTCCAGTAACCTGCAGAGAGGCAACACCTTTCTCATGACAGAGGAACAGATCAGCAGAGCCCAACATCTCCCATGTGAAGCATAACAAACTTTCTCTTGATTTTGGTTCAATTTTGTTTCTAGTTTAGGAAATTTCTGTGTCTCATGGACACCACATACAGAAGGCCCCCAGGGTCCTCTCTTTCCCTGTGGACACTGGAGAGAAGAAGTTGTTAAATTCTGTGTGGTACGAAGGATTGAACCCATTGAAAGGCTTCTGACTGAGATACACCAGTGACACAGAGTCTCCCTAAATAGTGGAGTTTTCCAGCCTGAGTTCAGAAAAAGGCATCCTCTTTCCTCAGTTTTGCAGAGTATGGATTATCGAGGTGCATCAGCTCACACAGCTCCATTCAGTATTTTTGAAAGGCTCCAGAAATAATCTCGGTGTTCTCGCTGAGCACCTTCAGGCCTGTAGTCAATTTGGTGTCTTACTCAAGGGGTGTGGAGTCCAGGAAGGGGCCTCTTTGTGTGATATTGTATCAGGGCGACAGTGAACTGAGATATTCTGCCTTCAAAGCCTAAAGAAGCCAGATGTAATTCTTTCTTGGGACATTTCATCAGAAAGCTGGGGAGAATTGTGTGTGACCTTGTCAATGGACTGACCCAACTAGGAGGAGCCTCTGTTTTGCCATTTCTACAATGAGAGGCTGTCTCAGGAATCATGGGTAGTCCTTCATGCATGGAGGGTAGGAACAACCTCTCCACAGCTAGTGACACTTAAATTCTAATATGAGAATCCCTTTACTTCTGGGGTCCTCCTGTACGTCCTGTGTCATAGGAGCCTCTGTGGAACACTGGGAGTGTGGGCTTTGGTTCAGCCTCAAACCCTCCTAAGAAGCTATGGGTGAGACAGCAATTCCATGTTTCTCCAATCTCTTACAGACTGAACACCAGGCTGCAGCGCACCTGGCAGAAGTCTGCCCCATGAGAACAACTAACTCAGGTGGGCCTCACACTGGGATGGAACCCGTCGAGCCAACCGTCCTCGACAGCTGCACAGGCTCCAGCTCCTTTCTGGACTCCTCAGGGTCCAGCATCTCCAGCGCTGGGGCCCTGATGCTGGAATGGTGAGTTCCTCTCTAGCAGCCCATGGGCATTGGCCATGGTGGGCAAGCACCTCTCCCAGCCTCGGTTGTAAACACTACGGTGTGAAGTGCATCAAGACTGCAGGTTCACTGAGGACGAAATGTCATCTTTGTGGGACATGCTGACCCTGGCCTTGATCCTGCAAAAGACCTGCTGTGTGCTTCTCAGGGATGAGCTTCCGTCTGCACTGGGAAGCAAGTTTTGCCTCCCCTCACTGTGACCTGCACATGGGGAAAGCAGTTCTGATCATTTGAAAGGAGGTTGGAGAGTCCCTCTATGGTTGTCAGGGTGTTCCCAGAGCAGGGATCCTCTGGGGAGTGCAGGGGCTTAGGCCCCCACTCACAGCATGCAAGAGCTTGTGGGTACCATCAATCCGTCAATAGACATGAAGGCACACGATGGAAAGACAGTTTCCAGGCATGGCTCCTGCTCTCCTAAGCAGACCAGAAGAAAACTCTGGCATTTTGGGTTTCAATGGAATCTGAAAGCAGTGGGTTGACCCTGGATAACCCAGTAGATGTTGCTCCCATGGCAGTTGATGTGATGCCCTCTTGACTGTCTAGATTTGGATGTGAGAAATGGGCAACCCATTGCCCTGTGAGCTAGAGAGTAAGCTATCACTTCTGCTCACAGACGCTGACCAAACTCTCCCTTCTCAGATATTGTATGCAGCAGCAGCCCTGTGCCCCTGAGTGCAAAGACATAGCACATACCAATGTCTGTCTTCACCAAGCTGACCTGCCAGTGGGGAGGTTGGAGAGTCACAGTGTCAGGCCTCACTGTAAGGGCAGAGGTGTCACACCACTAAGAAAGCCTTCTGTCAACCGTCTCCCTGGGACTGTGCTACACCACTGGGGGTGGGAGAGGGTCAGGCTGGACACTGCACAGAGTAGGCAAGAGGCCGACGTTTCCCTTCCTGCATGTGGACTGGGCAGAGAGAGTGGGAGCAAAGGCAGGCCTTTCACTCTGCTCCATCTTCTCCAGGTCCACCCCTTCTGTTCTTGACTGTTCAACGGATCTTTCCTCTGAGCTGGATCTACCATGGGAAATCCTGGGCCAGCTGGAGCCTCCTGAGCCCCCTGAGCTGGAGCCCCAGGGTAAGGAGCACAGATATATGGGGCCTGTGGGCCTATGGGGAAGGGTGTGCCTTGGAACACAGCAAAGCTTCCCGATGCTTGGTGTCACAGCAACATCGAGACACTTAGCAGTCATTGTGGGATGCAGTGTGAGAGGCCTTGCTGGCCAGTGTTGGTACACATGGCTCTCTTGGCCGTCGGTGGGAAGCTTCTGCCCGGAAAGGAACACGCATGGTTGCTGATCTTTGCTCCCCTTGCAGCCGCAGACCCAGCTGCCACCAATGCCGAATTTCCACCTGCAGAGCTTGTGCCTGCTCCAACTGCAGCTCCCTCCACACCTCTGGTGTCACTGCAAGATCCAGCATCTGGAATTCCTTCACAACCAGATGCAGAGCTGGAACTGCTGGTGGCTGCACATCAGAAGTCAGCTCTCGAATTCAAAAAACAGGTCTGGTATTTCCTTCCCTTTGAGATTTCTGCCTTTTGGATTTTTTTTGGCTATTCTATTTTCCCTGAGGTGTTCCAATAATACAATCCAGTACAATTTAAAGTTTAATATTGTCAAAGTGATTGCAGTGAAATTAGGTGCATTTTCAATATTGTACAGCCTTCACCAGTGCCTTGTTTCAGAAAGATTTCCTGAGTACACAACCAAAGGTATTTCCTCCCCGCTCCTGCTGCTTCTAGATACTGGCCACCATTCATCTTCAATCACTGATCTCCACCGTCTATGATTTTTTTCAATACTGCAATCAGATTTGCATTTCATCACAGAATATTGGTAGAGACTCTTCAATCTTGCTTTGTCTAGGACGGGAAAATCGTAAATGGATCCCAAGTATTTCTCCCCTCATATTCACTGAATTATTCAGTTATTTGTTGTGAGACAAGAAATATTTATTATTGCAAAATATAGAATGCACTATGAGTGAATGATAAAATACAGGGCATAATGCCGGTCACAGACATACCCCTGGGGAACACTGGTCACACTTGGAGCTGTTTCTCCTTCCTGTCTTCTCTGTAGGGTTCAAGTCTGTGTTTTTGTTGCTGGGTGGGAGTGCCTCAGGCCTCAGTTCTCTATTCATGCATGCATGCCCAGGGACATAGCCCAGTCCAGGAGGACTCTCCATTGGTGTTCTCTGTGGGCACCATGTCACCCTGTTTTCAGCAAATCTGCTCTGGTCTTTATCTAACCTTTCAGCTCAGGAGAGAGCTGGGGGAAACATTGGTCTCTGTGAATCTCATTTTATAAGATGGTTTCCTGGGAGTGGAGTGTCTGGGTTAGAGTTACAGAAGTGGTGCAGGTACATTCTCTTAGCTGGGGTGTCCCCGAGAACCAAGGGTAAAACACATAGTTCCTGGGGACAGAGATTTTTGGTAGCATCCAAGAGATTGAGCTGTGTGTACAGGCTCTCCAGTAACCTGCAGAGAGGCAACACCTTTCTCATGACAGAGGAACAGATCAGCAGAGCCCAACATCTCCCATGTGAAGCATAACAAACTTTCTCTTGATTTTGGTTCAATTTTGTTTCTAGTTTAGGAAATTTCTGTGTCTCATGGACACCACATACAGAAGGCCCCCAGGGTCCTCTCTTTCCCTGTGGACACTGGAGAGAAGAAGTTGTTAAATTCTGTGTGGTACGAAGGATTGAACCCATTGAAAGGCTTCTGACTGAGATACACCAGTGACACAGAGTCTCCCTAAATAGTGGAGTTTTCCAGCCTGAGTTCAGAAAAAGGCATCCTCTTTCCTCAGTTTTGCAGAGTATGGATTATCGAGGTGCATCAGCTCACACAGCTCCATTCAGTATTTTTGAAAGGCTCCAGAAATAATCTCGGTGTTCTCGCTGAGCACCTTCAGGCCTGTAGTCAATTTGGTGTCTTACTCAAGGGGTGTGGAGTCCAGGAAGGGGCCTCTTTGTGTGATATTGTATCAGGGCGACAGTGAACTGAGATATTCTGCCTTCAAAGCCTAAAGAAGCCAGATGTAATTCTTTCTTGGGACATTTCATCAGAAAGCTGGGGAGAATTGTGTGTGACCTTGTCAATGGACTGACCCAACTAGGAGGAGCCTCTGTTTTGCCATTTCTACAATGAGAGGCTGTCTCAGGAATCATGGGTAGTCCTTCATGCATGGAGGGTAGGAACAACCTCTCCACAGCTAGTGACACTTAAATTCTAATATGAGAATCCCTTTACTTCTGGGGTCCTCCTGTACGTCCTGTGTCATAGGAGCCTCTGTGGAACACTGGGAGTGTGGGCTTTGGTTCAGCCTCAAACCCTCCTAAGAAGCTATGGGTGAGACAGCAATTCCATGTTTCTCCAATCTCTTACAGACTGAACACCAGGCTGCAGCGCACCTGGCAGAAGTCTGCCCCATGAGAACAACTAACTCAGGTGGGCCTCACACTGGGATGGAACCCGTCGAGCCAACCGTCCTCGACAGCTGCACAGGCTCCAGCTCCTTTCTGGACTCCTCAGGGTCCAGCATCTCCAGCGCTGGGGCCCTGATGCTGGAATGGTGAGTTCCTCTCTAGCAGCCCATGGGCATTGGCCATGGTGGGCAAGCACCTCTCCCAGCCTCGGTTGTAAACACTACGGTGTGAAGTGCATCAAGACTGCAGGTTCACTGAGGACGAAATGTCATCTTTGTGGGACATGCTGACCCTGGCCTTGATCCTGCAAAAGACCTGCTGTGTGCTTCTCAGGGATGAGCTTCCGTCTGCACTGGGAAGCAAGTTTTGCCTCCCCTCACTGTGACCTGCACATGGGGAAAGCAGTTCTGATCATTTGAAAGGAGGTTGGAGAGTCCCTCTATGGTTGTCAGGGTGTTCCCAGAGCAGGGATCCTCTGGGGAGTGCAGGGGCTTAGGCCCCCACTCACAGCATGCAAGAGCTTGTGGGTACCATCAATCCGTCAATAGACATGAAGGCACACGATGGAAAGACAGTTTCCAGGCATGGCTCCTGCTCTCCTAAGCAGACCAGAAGAAAACTCTGGCATTTTGGGTTTCAATGGAATCTGAAAGCAGTGGGTTGACCCTGGATAACCCAGTAGATGTTGCTCCCATGGCAGTTGATGTGATGCCCTCTTGACTGTCTAGATTTGGATGTGAGAAATGGGCAACCCATTGCCCTGTGAGCTAGAGAGTAAGCTATCACTTCTGCTCACAGACGCTGACCAAACTCTCCCTTCTCAGATATTGTATGCAGCAGCAGCCCTGTGCCCCTGAGTGCAAAGACATAGCACATACCAATGTCTGTCTTCACCAAGCTGACCTGCCAGTGGGGAGGTTGGAGAGTCACAGTGTCAGGCCTCACTGTAAGGGCAGAGGTGTCACACCACTAAGGAAGCCTTCTGTCAACCGTCTCCCTGGGACTGTGCTACACCACTGGGGGTGGGAGAGGGTCAGGCTGGACACTGCACAGAGTAGGCAAGAGGCCGACGTTTCCCTTCCTGCATGTGGACTGGGCAGAGAGAGTGGGAGCAAAGGCAGGCCTTTCACTCTGCTCCATCTTCTCCAGGTCCACCCCTTCTGTTCTTGACTGTTCAACGGATCTTTCCTCTGAGCTGGATCTACCATGGGAAATCCTGGGCCAGCTGGAGCCTCCTGAGCCCCCTGAGCTGGAGCCCCAGGGTAAGGAGCACAGATATATGGGCCTGTGGGCCTATGGGGAAGGGTGTGCCTTGGAACACAGCAAAGCTTCCCGATGCTTGGTGTCACAGCAACATCGAGACACTTAGCAGTCATTGTGGGATGCAGTGTGAGAGGCCTTGCTGGCCAGTGTTGGTACACATGGCTCTCTTGGCCGTCGGTGGGAAGCTTCTGCCCGGAAAGGAACACGCATGGTTGCTGATCTTTGCTCCCCTTGCAGCCGCAGACCCAGCTGCCACCAATGCCGAATTTCCACCTGCAGAGCTTGTGCCTGCTCCAACTGCAGCTCCCTCCACACCTCTGGTGTCACTGCAAGATCCAGCATCTGGAATTCCTTCACAACCAGATGCAGAGCTGGAACTGCTGGTGGCTGCACATCAGAAGTCAGCTCTCGAATTCAAAAAACAGGTCTGGTATTTCCTTCCCTTTGAGATTTCTGCCTTTTGGATTTTTTGGCTATTCTATTTTCCCTGAGGTGTTCCAATAATACAATCCAGTACAATTTAAAGTTTAATATTGTCAAAGTGATTGCAGTGAAATTAGGTGCATTTTCAATATTGTACAGCCTTCACCAGTGCCTTGTTTCAGAAAGATTTCCTGAGTACACAACCAAAGGTATTTCCTCCCCGCTCCTGCTGCTTCTAGATACTGGCCACCATTCATCTTCAATCACTGATCTCCACAGTCTATGATTTTTTTCAATACTGCAATCAGATTTGCATTTCATCACAGAATATTGGTAGAGACTCTTCAATCTTGCTTTGTCTAGGACGGGAAAATCGTAAATGGATCCCAAGTATTTCTCCCCTCATATTCACTGAATTATTCAGTTATTTGTTGTGAGACAAGAAATATTTATTATTGCAAAATATAGAATGCACTATGAGTGAATGATAAAATACAGGGCATAATGCCGGTCACAGACATACCCCTGGGGAACACTGGTCACACTTGGAGCTGTTTCTCCTTCCTGTCTTCTCTGTAGGGTTCAAGTCTGTGTTTTTGTTGCTGGGTGGGAGTGCCTCAGGCCTCAGTTCTCTATTCATGCATGCATGCCCAGGGACATAGCCCAGTCCAGGAGGACTCTCCATTGGTGTTCTCTGTGGGCACCATGTCACCCTGTTTTCAGCAAATCTGCTCTGGTCTTTATCTAACCTTTCAGCTCAGGAGAGAGCTGGGGGAAACATTGGTCTCTGTGAATCTCATTTTATAAGATGGTTTCCTGGGAGTGGAGTGTCTGGGTTAGAGTTACAGAAGTGGTGCAGGTACATTCTCTTAGCTGGGGTGTCCCCGAGAACCAAGGGTAAAACACATAGTTCCTGGGGACAGAGATTTTTGGTAGCATCCAAGAGATTGAGCTGTGTGTACAGGCTCTCCAGTAACCTGCAGAGAGGCAACACCTTTCTCATGACAGAGGAACAGATCAGCAGAGCCCAACATCTCCCATGTGAAGCATAACAAACTTTCTCTTGATTTTGGTTCAATTTTGTTTCTAGTTTAGGAAATTTCTGTGTCTCATGGACACCACATACAGAAGGCCCCCAGGGTCCTCTCTTTCCCTGTGGACACTGGAGAGAAGAAGTTGTTAAATTCTGTGTGGTACGAAGGATTGAACCCATTGAAAGGCTTCTGACTGAGATACACCAGTGACACAGAGTCTCCCTAAATAGTGGAGTTTTCCAGCCTGAGTTCAGAAAAAGGCATCCTCTTTCCTCAGTTTTGCAGAGTATGGATTATCGAGGTGCATCAGCTCACACAGCTCCATTCAGTATTTTTGAAAGGCTCCAGAAATAATCTCGGTGTTCTCGCTGAGCACCTTCAGGCCTGTAGTCAATTTGGTGTCTTACTCAAGGGGTGTGGAGTCCAGGAAGGGGCCTCTTTGTGTGATATTGTATCAGGGCGACAGTGAACTGAGATATTCTGCCTTCAAAGCCTAAAGAAGCCAGATGTAATTCTTTCTTGGGACATTTCATCAGAAAGCTGGGGAGAATTGTGTGTGACCTTGTCAATGGACTGACCCAACTAGGAGGAGCCTCTGTTTTGCCATTTCTACAATGAGAGGCTGTCTCAGGAATCATGGGTAGTCCTTCATGCATGGAGGGTAGGAACAACCTCTCCACAGCTAGTGACACTTAAATTCTAATATGAGAATCCCTTTACTTCTGGGGTCCTCCTGTACGTCCTGTGTCATAGGAGCCTCTGTGGAACACTGGGAGTGTGGGCTTTGGTTCAGCCTCAAACCCTCCTAAGAAGCTATGGGTGAGACAGCAATTCCATGTTTCTCCAATCTCTTACAGACTGAACACCAGGCTGCAGCGCACCTGGCAGAAGTCTGCCCCATGAGAACAACTAACTCAGGTGGGCCTCACACTGGGATGGAACCCATCGAGCCAACCGTCCTCGACAGCTGCACAGGCTCCAGCTCCTTTCTGGACTCCTCAGGGTCCAGCATCTCCAGCGCTGGGGCCCTGATGCTGGAATGGTGAGTTCCTCTCTAGCAGCCCATGGGCATTGGCCATGGTGGGCAAGCACCTCTCCCAGCCTCGGTTGTAAACACTACGGTGTGAAGTGCATCAAGACTGCAGGTTCACTGAGGACGAAATGTCATCTTTGTGGGACATGCTGACCCTGGCCTTGATCCTGCAAAAGACCTGCTGTGTGCTTCTCAGGGATGAGCTTCCGTCTGCACTGGGAAGCAAGTTTTGCCTCCCCTCACTGTGACCTGCACATGGGGAAAGCAGTTCTGATCATTTGAAAGGAGGTTGGAGAGTCCCTCTATGGTTGTCAGGGTGTTCCCAGAGCAGGGATCCTCTGGGGAGTGCAGGGGCTTAGGCCCCCACTCACAGCATGCAAGAGCTTGTGGGTACCATCAATCCGTCAATAGACATGAAGGCACACGATGGAAAGACAGTTTCCAGGCATGGCTCCTGCTCTCCTAAGCAGACCAGAAGAAAACTCTGGCATTTTGGGTTTCAATGGAATCTGAAAGCAGTGGGTTGACCCTGGATAACCCAGTAGATGTTGCTCCCATGGCAGTTGATGTGATGCCCTCTTGACTGTCTAGATTTGGATGTGAGAAATGGGCAACCCATTGCCCTGTGAGCTAGAGAGTAAGCTATCACTTCTGCTCACAGACGCTGACCAAACTCTCCCTTCTCAGATATTGTATGCAGCAGCAGCCCTGTGCCCCTGAGTGCAAAGACATAGCACATACCAATGTCTGTCTTCACCAAGCTGACCTGCCAGTGGGGAGGTTGGAGAGTCACAGTGTCAGGCCTCACTGTAAGGGCAGAGGTGTCACACCACTAAGGAAGCCTTCTGTCAACCGTCTCCCTGGGACTGTGCTACACCACTGGGGGTGGGAGAGGGTCAGGCTGGACACTGCACAGAGTAGGCAAGAGGCCGACGTTTCCCTTCCTGCATGTGGACTGGGCAGAGAGAGTGGGAGCAAAGGCAGGCCTTTCACTCTGCTCCATCTTCTCCAGGTCCACCCCTTCTGTTCTTGACTGTTCAACGGATCTTTCCTCTGAGCTGGATCTACCATGGGAAATCCTGGGCCAGCTGGAGCCTCCTGAGCCCCCTGAGCTGGAGCCCCAGGGTAAGGAGCACAGATATATGGGCCTGTGGGCCTATGGGGAAGGGTGTGCCTTGGAACACAGCAAAGCTTCCCGATGCTTGGTGTCACAGCAACATCGAGACACTTAGCAGTCATTGTGGGATGCAGTGTGAGAGGCCTTGCTGGCCAGTGTTGGTACACATGGCTCTCTTGGCCGTCGGTGGGAAGCTTCTGCCCGGAAAGGAACACGCATGGTTGCTGATCTTTGCTCCCCTTGCAGCCGCAGACCCAGCTGCCACCAATGCCGAATTTCCACCTGCAGAGCTTGTGCCTGCTCCAACTGCAGCTCCCTCCACACCTCTGGTGTCACTGCAAGATCCAGCATCTGGAATTCCTTCACAACCAGATGCAGAGCTGGAACTGCTGGTGGCTGCACATCAGAAGTCAGCTCTCGAATTCAAAAAACAGGTCTGGTATTTCCTTCCCTTTGAGATTTCTGCCTTTTGGATTTTTTGGCTATTCTATTTTCCCTGAGGTGTTCCAATAATACAATCCAGTACAATTTAAAGTTTAATATTGTCAAAGTGATTGCAGTGAAATTAGGTGCATTTTCAATATTGTACAGCCTTCACCAGTGCCTTGTTTCAGAAAGATTTCCTGAGTACACAACCAAAGGTATTTCCTCCCCGCTCCTGCTGCTTCTAGATACTGGCCACCATTCATCTTCAATCACTGATCTCCACAGTCTATGATTTTTTTCAATACTGCAATCAGATTTGCATTTCATCACAGAATATTGGTAGAGACTCTTCAATCTTGCTTTGTCTAGGACGGGAAAATCGTAAATGGATCCCAAGTATTTCTCCCCTCATATTCACTGAATTATTCAGTTATTTGTTGTGAGACAAGAAATATTTATTATTGCAAAATATAGAATGCACTATGAGTGAATGATAAAATACAGGGCATAATGCCGGTCACAGACATACCCCTGGGGAACACTGGTCACACTTGGAGCTGTTTCTCCTTCCTGTCTTCTCTGTAGGGTTCAAGTCTGTGTTTTTGTTGCTGGGTGGGAGTGCCTCAGGCCTCAGTTCTCTATTCATGCATGCATGCCCAGGGACATAGCCCAGTCCAGGAGGACTCTCCATTGGTGTTCTCTGTGGGCACCATGTCACCCTGTTTTCAGCAAATCTGCTCTGGTCTTTATCTAACCTTTCAGCTCAGGAGAGAGCTGGGGGAAACATTGGTCTCTGTGAATCTCATTTTATAAGATGGTTTCCTGGGAGTGGAGTGTCTGGGTTAGAGTTACAGAAGTGGTGCAGGTACATTCTCTTAGCTGGGGTGTCCCCGAGAACCAAGGGTAAAACACATAGTTCCTGGGGACAGAGATTTTTGGTAGCATCCAAGAGATTGAGCTGTGTGTACAGGCTCTCCAGTAACCTGCAGAGAGGCAACACCTTTCTCATGACAGAGGAACAGATCAGCAGAGCCCAACATCTCCCATGTGAAGCATAACAAACTTTCTCTTGATTTTGGTTCAATTTTGTTTCTAGTTTAGGAAATTTCTGTGTCTCATGGACACCACATACAGAAGGCCCCCAGGGTCCTCTCTTTCCCTGTGGACACTGGAGAGAAGAAGTTGTTAAATTCTGTGTGGTACGAAGGATTGAACCCATTGAAAGGCTTCTGACTGAGATACACCAGTGACACAGAGTCTCCCTAAATAGTGGAGTTTTCCAGCCTGAGTTCAGAAAAAGGCATCCTCTTTCCTCAGTTTTGCAGAGTATGGATTATCGAGGTGCATCAGCTCACACAGCTCCATTCAGTATTTTTGAAAGGCTCCAGAAATAATCTCGGTGTTCTCGCTGAGCACCTTCAGGCCTGTAGTCAATTTGGTGTCTTACTCAAGGGGTGTGGAGTCCAGGAAGGGGCCTCTTTGTGTGATATTGTATCAGGGCGACAGTGAACTGAGATATTCTGCCTTCAAAGCCTAAAGAAGCCAGATGTAATTCTTTCTTGGGACATTTCATCAGAAAGCTGGGGAGAATTGTGTGTGACCTTGTCAATGGACTGACCCAACTAGGAGGAGCCTCTGTTTTGCCATTTCTACAATGAGAGGCTGTCTCAGGAATCATGGGTAGTCCTTCATGCATGGAGGGTAGGAACAACCTCTCCACAGCTAGTGACACTTAAATTCTAATATGAGAATCCCTTTACTTCTGGGGTCCTCCTGTACGTCCTGTGTCATAGGAGCCTCTGTGGAACACTGGGAGTGTGGGCTTTGGTTCAGCCTCAAACCCTCCTAAGAAGCTATGGGTGAGACAGCAATTCCATGTTTCTCCAATCTCTTACAGACTGAACACCAGGCTGCAGCGCACCTGGCAGAAGTCTGCCCCATGAGAACAACTAACTCAGGTGGGCCTCACACTGGGATGGAACCCGTCGAGCCAACCGTCCTCGACAGCTGCACAGGCTCCAGCTCCTTTCTGGACTCCTCAGGGTCCAGCATCTCCAGCGCTGGGGCCCTGATGCTGGAATGGTGAGTTCCTCTCTAGCAGCCCATGGGCATTGGCCATGGTGGGCAAGCACCTCTCCCAGCCTCGGTTGTAAACACTACGGTGTGAAGTGCATCAAGACTGCAGGTTCACTGAGGACGAAATGTCATCTTTGTGGGACATGCTGACCCTGGCCTTGATCCTGCAAAAGACCTGCTGTGTGCTTCTCAGGGATGAGCTTCCGTCTGCACTGGGAAGCAAGTTTTGCCTCCCCTCACTGTGACCTGCACATGGGGAAAGCAGTTCTGATCATTTGAAAGGAGGTTGGAGAGTCCCTCTATGGTTGTCAGGGTGTTCCCAGAGCAGGGATCCTCTGGGGAGTGCAGGGGCTTAGGCCCCCACTCACAGCATGCAAGAGCTTGTGGGTACCATCAATCCGTCAATAGACATGAAGGCACACGATGGAAAGACAGTTTCCAGGCATGGCTCCTGCTCTCCTAAGCAGACCAGAAGAAAACTCTGGCATTTTGGGTTTCAATGGAATCTGAAAGCAGTGGGTTGACCCTGGATAACCCAGTAGATGTTGCTCCCATGGCAGTTGATGTGATGCCCTCTTGACTGTCTAGATTTGGATGTGAGAAATGGGCAACCCATTGCCCTGTGAGCTAGAGAGTAAGCTATCACTTCTGCTCACAGACGCTGACCAAACTCTCCCTTCTCAGATATTGTATGCAGCAGCAGCCCTGTGCCCCTGAGTGCAAAGACATAGCACATACCAATGTCTGTCTTCACCAAGCTGACCTGCCAGTGGGGAGGTTGGAGAGTCACAGTGTCAGGCCTCACTGTAAGGGCAGAGGTGTCACACCACTAAGGAAGCCTTCTGTCAACCGTCTCCCTGGGACTGTGCTACACCACTGGGGGTGGGAGAGGGTCAGGCTGGACACTGCACAGAGTAGGCAAGAGGCCGACGTTTCCCTTCCTGCATGTGGACTGGGCAGAGAGAGTGGGAGCAAAGGCAGGCCTTTCACTCTGCTCCATCTTCTCCAGGTCCACCCCTTCTGTTCTTGACTGTTCAACGGATCTTTCCTCTGAGCTGGATCTACCATGGGAAATCCTGGGCCAGCTGGAGCCTCCTGAGCCCCCTGAGCTGGAGCTCCAGGGTAAGGAGCACAGATATATGGGCCTGTGGGCCTATGGGGAAGGGTGTGCCTTGGAACACAGCAAAGCTTCCCGATGCTTGGTGTCACAGCAACATCGAGACACTTAGCAGTCATTGTGGGATGCAGTGTGAGAGGCCTTGCTGGCCAGTGTTGGTACACATGGCTCTCTTGGCCGTCGGTGGGAAGCTTCTGCCCGGAAAGGAACACGCATGGTTGCTGATCTTTGCTCCCCTTGCAGCCGCAGACCCAGCTGCCACCAATGCCGAATTTCCACCTGCAGAGCTTGTGCCTGCTCCAACTGCAGCTCCCTCCACACCTCTGGTGTCACTGCAAGATCCAGCATCTGGAATTCCTTCACAACCAGATGCAGAGCTGGAACTGCTGGTGGCTGCACATCAGAAGTCAGCTCTCGAATTCAAAAAACAGGTCTGGTATTTCCTTCCCTTTGAGATTTCTGCCTTTTGGATTTTTTGGCTATTCTATTTTCCCTGAGGTGTTCCAATAATACAATCCAGTACAATTTAAAGTTTAATATTGTCAAAGTGATTGCAGTGAAATTAGGTGCATTTTCAATATTGTACAGCCTTCACCAGTGCCTTGTTTCAGAAAGATTTCCTGAGTACACAACCAAAGGTATTTCCTCCCCGCTCCTGCTGCTTCTAGATACTGGCCACCATTCATCTTCAATCACTGATCTCCACAGTCTATGATTTTTTTCAATACTGCAATCAGATTTGCATTTCATCACAGAATATTGGTAGAGACTCTTCAATCTTGCTTTGTCTAGGACGGGAAAATCGTAAATGGATCCCAAGTATTTCTCCCCTCATATTCACTGAATTATTCAGTTATTTGTTGTGAGACAAGAAATATTTATTATTGCAAAATATAGAATGCACTATGAGTGAATGATAAAATACAGGGCATAATGCCGGTCACAGACATACCCCTGGGGAACACTGGTCACACTTGGAGCTGTTTCTCCTTCCTGTCTTCTCTGTAGGGTTCAAGTCTGTGTTTTTGTTGCTGGGTGGGAGTGCCTCAGGCCTCAGTTCTCTATTCATGCATGCATGCCCAGGGACATAGCCCAGTCCAGGAGGACTCTCCATTGGTGTTCTCTGTGGGCACCATGTCACCCTGTTTTCAGCAAATCTGCTCTGGTCTTTATCTAACCTTTCAGCTCAGGAGAGAGCTGGGGGAAACATTGGTCTCTGTGAATCTCATTTTATAAGATGGTTTCCTGGGAGTGGAGTGTCTGGGTTAGAGTTACAGAAGTGGTGCAGGTACATTCTCTTAGCTGGGGTGTCCCCGAGAACCAAGGGTAAAACACATAGTTCCTGGGGACAGAGATTTTTGGTAGCATCCAAGAGATTGAGCTGTGTGTACAGGCTCTCCAGTAACCTGCAGAGAGGCAACACCTTTCTCATGACAGAGGAACAGATCAGCAGAGCCCAACATCTCCCATGTGAAGCATAACAAACTTTCTCTTGATTTTGGTTCAATTTTGTTTCTAGTTTAGGAAATTTCTGTGTCTCATGGACACCACATACAGAAGGCCCCCAGGGTCCTCTCTTTCCCTGTGGACACTGGAGAGAAGAAGTTGTTAAATTCTGTGTGGTACGAAGGATTGAACCCATTGAAAGGCTTCTGACTGAGATACACCAGTGACACAGAGTCTCCCTAAATAGTGGAGTTTTCCAGCCTGAGTTCAGAAAAAGGCATCCTCTTTCCTCAGTTTTGCAGAGTATGGATTATCGAGGTGCATCAGCTCACACAGCTCCATTCAGTATTTTTGAAAGGCTCCAGAAATAATCTCGGTGTTCTCGCTGAGCACCTTCAGGCCTGTAGTCAATTTGGTGTCTTACTCAAGGGGTGTGGAGTCCAGGAAGGGGCCTCTTTGTGTGATATTGTATCAGGGCGACAGTGAACTGAGATATTCTGCCTTCAAAGCCTAAAGAAGCCAGATGTAATTCTTTCTTGGGACATTTCATCAGAAAGCTGGGGAGAATTGTGTGTGACCTTGTCAATGGACTGACCCAACTAGGAGGAGCCTCTGTTTTGCCATTTCTACAATGAGAGGCTGTCTCAGGAATCATGGGTAGTCCTTCATGCATGGAGGGTAGGAACAACCTCTCCACAGCTAGTGACACTTAAATTCTAATATGAGAATCCCTTTACTTCTGGGGTCCTCCTGTACGTCCTGTGTCATAGGAGCCTCTGTGGAACACTGGGAGTGTGGGCTTTGGTTCAGCCTCAAACCCTCCTAAGAAGCTATGGGTGAGACAGCAATTCCATGTTTCTCCAATCTCTTACAGACTGAACACCAGGCTGCAGCGCACCTGGCAGAAGTCTGCCCCATGAGAACAACTAACTCAGGTGGGCCTCACACTGGGATGGAACCCGTCGAGCCAACCGTCCTCGACAGCTGCACAGGCTCCAGCTCCTTTCTGGACTCCTCAGGGTCCAGCATCTCCAGCGCTGGGGCCCTGATGCTGGAATGGTGAGTTCCTCTCTAGCAGCCCATGGGCATTGGCCATGGTGGGCAAGCACCTCTCCCAGCCTCGGTTGTAAACACTACGGTGTGAAGTGCATCAAGACTGCAGGTTCACTGAGGACGAAATGTCATCTTTGTGGGACATGCTGACCCTGGCCTTGATCCTGCAAAAGACCTGCTGTGTGCTTCTCAGGGATGAGCTTCCGTCTGCACTGGGAAGCAAGTTTTGCCTCCCCTCACTGTGACCTGCACATGGGGAAAGCAGTTCTGATCATTTGAAAGGAGGTTGGAGAGTCCCTCTATGGTTGTCAGGGTGTTCCCAGAGCAGGGATCCTCTGGGGAGTGCAGGGGCTTAGGCCCCCACTCACAGCATGCAAGAGCTTGTGGGTACCATCAATCCGTCAATAGACATGAAGGCACACGATGGAAAGACAGTTTCCAGGCATGGCTCCTGCTCTCCTAAGCAGACCAGAAGAAAACTCTGGCATTTTGGGTTTCAATGGAATCTGAAAGCAGTGGGTTGACCCTGGATAACCCAGTAGATGTTGCTCCCATGGCAGTTGATGTGATGCCCTCTTGACTGTCTAGATTTGGATGTGAGAAATGGGCAACCCATTGCCCTGTGAGCTAGAGAGTAAGCTATCACTTCTGCTCACAGACGCTGACCAAACTCTCCCTTCTCAGATATTGTATGCAGCAGCAGCCCTGTGCCCCTGAGTGCAAAGACATAGCACATACCAATGTCTGTCTTCACCAAGCTGACCTGCCAGTGGGGAGGTTGGAGAGTCACAGTGTCAGGCCTCACTGTAAGGGCAGAGGTGTCACACCACTAAGGAAGCCTTCTGTCAACCGTCTCCCTGGGACTGTGCTACACCACTGGGGGTGGGAGAGGGTCAGGCTGGACACTGCACAGAGTAGGCAAGAGGCCGACGTTTCCCTTCCTGCATGTGGACTGGGCAGAGAGAGTGGGAGCAAAGGCAGGCCTTTCACTCTGCTCCATCTTCTCCAGGTCCACCCCTTCTGTTCTTGACTGTTCAACGGATCTTTCCTCTGAGCTGGATCTACCATGGGAAATCCTGGGCCAGCTGGAGCCTCCTGAGCCCCCTGAGCTGGAGCTCCAGGGTAAGGAGCACAGATATATGGGCCTGTGGGCCTATGGGGAAGGGTGTGCCTTGGAACACAGCAAAGCTTCCCGATGCTTGGTGTCACAGCAACATCGAGACACTTAGCAGTCATTGTGGGATGCAGTGTGAGAGGCCTTGCTGGCCAGTGTTGGTACACATGGCTCTCTTGGCCGTCGGTGGGAAGCTTCTGCCCGGAAAGGAACACGCATGGTTGCTGATCTTTGCTCCCCTTGCAGCCGCAGACCCAGCTGCCACCAATGCCGAATTTCCACCTGCAGAGCTTGTGCCTGCTCCAACTGCAGCTCCCTCCACACCTCTGGTGTCACTGCAAGATCCAGCATCTGGAATTCCTTCACAACCAGATGCAGAGCTGGAACTGCTGGTGGCTGCACATCAGAAGTCAGCTCTCGAATTCAAAAAACAGGTCTGGTATTTCCTTCCCTTTGAGATTTCTGCCTTTTGGATTTTTTGGCTATTCTATTTTCCCTGAGGTGTTCCAATAATACAATCCAGTACAATTTAAAGTTTAATATTGTCAAAGTGATTGCAGTGAAATTAGGTGCATTTTCAATATTGTACAGCCTTCACCAGTGCCTTGTTTCAGAAAGATTTCCTGAGTACACAACCAAAGGTATTTCCTCCCCGCTCCTGCTGCTTCTAGATACTGGCCACCATTCATCTTCAATCACTGATCTCCACAGTCTATGATTTTTTTCAATACTGCAATCAGATTTGCATTTCATCACAGAATATTGGTAGAGACTCTTCAATCTTGCTTTGTCTAGGACGGGAAAATCGTAAATGGATCCCAAGTATTTCTCCCCTCATATTCACTGAATTATTCAGTTATTTGTTGTGAGACAAGAAATATTTATTATTGCAAAATATAGAATGCACTATGAGTGAATGATAAAATACAGGGCATAATGCCGGTCACAGACATACCCCTGGGGAACACTGGTCACACTTGGAGCTGTTTCTCCTTCCTGTCTTCTCTGTAGGGTTCAAGTCTGTGTTTTTGTTGCTGGGTGGGAGTGCCTCAGGCCTCAGTTCTCTATTCATGCATGCATGCCCAGGGACATAGCCCAGTCCAGGAGGACTCTCCATTGGTGTTCTCTGTGGGCACCATGTCACCCTGTTTTCAGCAAATCTGCTCTGGTCTTTATCTAACCTTTCAGCTCAGGAGAGAGCTGGGGGAAACATTGGTCTCTGTGAATCTCATTTTATAAGATGGTTTCCTGGGAGTGGAGTGTCTGGGTTAGAGTTACAGAAGTGGTGCAGGTACATTCTCTTAGCTGGGGTGTCCCCGAGAACCAAGGGTAAAACACATAGTTCCTGGGGACAGAGATTTTTGGTAGCATCCAAGAGATTGAGCTGTGTGTACAGGCTCTCCAGTAACCTGCAGAGAGGCAACACCTTTCTCATGACAGAGGAACAGATCAGCAGAGCCCAACATCTCCCATGTGAAGCATAACAAACTTTCTCTTGATTTTGGTTCAATTTTGTTTCTAGTTTAGGAAATTTCTGTGTCTCATGGACACCACATACAGAAGGCCCCCAGGGTCCTCTCTTTCCCTGTGGACACTGGAGAGAAGAAGTTGTTAAATTCTGTGTGGTACGAAGGATTGAACCCATTGAAAGGCTTCTGACTGAGATACACCAGTGACACAGAGTCTCCCTAAATAGTGGAGTTTTCCAGCCTGAGTTCAGAAAAAGGCATCCTCTTTCCTCAGTTTTGCAGAGTATGGATTATCGAGGTGCATCAGCTCACACAGCTCCATTCAGTATTTTTGAAAGGCTCCAGAAATAATCTCGGTGTTCTCGCTGAGCACCTTCAGGCCTGTAGTCAATTTGGTGTCTTACTCAAGGGGTGTGGAGTCCAGGAAGGGGCCTCTTTGTGTGATATTGTATCAGGGCGACAGTGAACTGAGATATTCTGCCTTCAAAGCCTAAAGAAGCCAGATGTAATTCTTTCTTGGGACATTTCATCAGAAAGCTGGGGAGAATTGTGTGTGACCTTGTCAATGGACTGACCCAACTAGGAGGAGCCTCTGTTTTGCCATTTCTACAATGAGAGGCTGTCTCAGGAATCATGGGTAGTCCTTCATGCATGGAGGGTAGGAACAACCTCTCCACAGCTAGTGACACTTAAATTCTAATATGAGAATCCCTTTACTTCTGGGGTCCTCCTGTACGTCCTGTGTCATAGGAGCCTCTGTGGAACACTGGGAGTGTGGGCTTTGGTTCAGCCTCAAACCCTCCTAAGAAGCTATGGGTGAGACAGCAATTCCATGTTTCTCCAATCTCTTACAGACTGAACACCAGGCTGCAGCGCACCTGGCAGAAGTCTGCCCCATGAGAACAACTAACTCAGGTGGGCCTCACACTGGGATGGAACCCGTCGAGCCAACCGTCCTCGACAGCTGCACAGGCTCCAGCTCCTTTCTGGACTCCTCAGGGTCCAGCATCTCCAGCGCTGGGGCCCTGATGCTGGAATGGTGAGTTCCTCTCTAGCAGCCCATGGGCATTGGCCATGGTGGGCAAGCACCTCTCCCAGCCTCGGTTGTAAACACTACGGTGTGAAGTGCATCAAGACTGCAGGTTCACTGAGGATGAAATGTCATCTTTGTGGGACATGCTGACCCTGGCCTTGATCCTGCAAAAGACCTGCTGTGTGCTTCTCAGGGATGAGCTTCCGTCTGCACTGGGAAGCAAGTTTTGCCTCCCCTCACTGTGACCTGCACATGGGGAAAGCAGTTCTGATCATTTGAAAGGAGGTTGGAGAGTCCCTCTATGGTTGTCAGGGTGTTCCCAGAGCAGGGATCCTCTGGGGAGTGCAGGGGCTTAGGCCCCCACTCACAGCATGCAAGAGCTTGTGGGTACCATCAATCCGTCAATAGACATGAAGGCACACGATGGAAAGACAGTTTCCAGGCATGGCTCCTGCTCTCCTAAGCAGACCAGAAGAAAACTCTGGCATTTTGGGTTTCAATGGAATCTGAAAGCAGTGGGTTGACCCTGGATAACCCAGTAGATGTTGCTCCCATGGCAGTTGATGTGATGCCCTCTTGACTGTCTAGATTTGGATGTGAGAAATGGGCAACCCATTGCCCTGTGAGCTAGAGAGTAAGCTATCACTTCTGCTCACAGACGCTGACCAAACTCTCCCTTCTCAGATATTGTATGCAGCAGCAGCCCTGTGCCCCTGAGTGCAAAGACATAGCACATACCAATGTCTGTCTTCACCAAGCTGACCTGCCAGTGGGGAGGTTGGAGAGTCACAGTGTCAGGCCTCACTGTAAGGGCAGAGGTGTCACACCACTAAGGAAGCCTTCTGTCAACCGTCTCCCTGGGACTGTGCTACACCACTGGGGGTGGGAGAGGGTCAGGCTGGACACTGCACAGAGTAGGCAAGAGGCCGACGTTTCCCTTCCTGCATGTGGACTGGGCAGAGAGAGTGGGAGCAAAGGCAGGCCTTTCACTCTGCTCCATCTTCTCCAGGTCCACCCCTTCTGTTCTTGACTGTTCAACGGATCTTTCCTCTGAGCTGGATCTACCATGGGAAATCCTGGGCCAGCTGGAGCCTCCTGAGCCCCCTGAGCTGGAGCCCCAGGGTAAGGAGCACAGATATATGGGCCTGTGGGCCTATGGGGAAGGGTGTGCCTTGGAACACAGCAAAGCTTCCCGATGCTTGGTGTCACAGCAACATCGAGACACTTAGCAGTCATTGTGGGATGCAGTGTGAGAGGCCTTGCTGGCCAGTGTTGGTACACATGGCTCTCTTGGCCGTCGGTGGGAAGCTTCTGCCCGGAAAGGAACACGCATGGTTGCTGATCTTTGCTCCCCTTGCAGCCGCAGACCCAGCTGCCACCAATGCCGAATTTCCACCTGCAGAGCTTGTGCCTGCTCCAACTGCAGCTCCCTCCACACCTCTGGTGTCACTGCAAGATCCAGCATCTGGAATTCCTTCACAACCAGATGCAGAGCTGGAACTGCTGGTGGCTGCACATCAGAAGTCAGCTCTCGAATTCAAAAAACAGGTCTGGTATTTCCTTCCCTTTGAGATTTCTGCCTTTTGGATTTTTTGGCTATTCTATTTTCCCTGAGGTGTTCCAATAATACAATCCAGTACAATTTAAAGTTTAATATTGTCAAAGTGATTGCAGTGAAATTAGGTGCATTTTCAATATTGTACAGCCTTCACCAGTGCCTTGTTTCAGAAAGATTTCCTGAGTACACAACCAAAGGTATTTCCTCCCCGCTCCTGCTGCTTCTAGATACTGGCCACCATTCATCTTCAATCACTGATCTCCACAGTCTATGATTTTTTTCAATACTGCAATCAGATTTGCATTTCATCACAGAATATTGGTAGAGACTCTTCAATCTTGCTTTGTCTAGGACGGGAAAATCGTAAATGGATCCCAAGTATTTCTCCCCTCATATTCACTGAATTATTCAGTTATTTGTTGTGAGACAAGAAATATTTATTATTGCAAAATATAGAATGCACTATGAGTGAATGATAAAATACAGGGCATAATGCCGGTCACAGACATACCCCTGGGGAACACTGGTCACACTTGGAGCTGTTTCTCCTTCCTGTCTTCTCTGTAGGGTTCAAGTCTGTGTTTTTGTTGCTGGGTGGGAGTGCCTCAGGCCTCAGTTCTCTATTCATGCATGCATGCCCAGGGACATAGCCCAGTCCAGGAGGACTCTCCATTGGTGTTCTCTGTGGGCACCATGTCACCCTGTTTTCAGCAAATCTGCTCTGGTCTTTATCTAACCTTTCAGCTCAGGAGAGAGCTGGGGGAAACATTGGTCTCTGTGAATCTCATTTTATAAGATGGTTTCCTGGGAGTGGAGTGTCTGGGTTAGAGTTACAGAAGTGGTGCAGGTACATTCTCTTAGCTGGGGTGTCCCCGAGAACCAAGGGTAAAACACATAGTTCCTGGGGACAGAGATTTTTGGTAGCATCCAAGAGATTGAGCTGTGTGTACAGGCTCTCCAGTAACCTGCAGAGAGGCAACACCTTTCTCATGACAGAGGAACAGATCAGCAGAGCCCAACATCTCCCATGTGAAGCATAACAAACTTTCTCTTGATTTTGGTTCAATTTTGTTTCTAGTTTAGGAAATTTCTGTGTCTCATGGACACCACATACAGAAGGCCCCCAGGGTCCTCTCTTTCCCTGTGGACACTGGAGAGAAGAAGTTGTTAAATTCTGTGTGGTACGAAGGATTGAACCCATTGAAAGGCTTCTGACTGAGATACACCAGTGACACAGAGTCTCCCTAAATAGTGGAGTTTTCCAGCCTGAGTTCAGAAAAAGGCATCCTCTTTCCTCAGTTTTGCAGAGTATGGATTATCGAGGTGCATCAGCTCACACAGCTCCATTCAGTATTTTTGAAAGGCTCCAGAAATAATCTCGGTGTTCTCGCTGAGCACCTTCAGGCCTGTAGTCAATTTGGTGTCTTACTCAAGGGGTGTGGAGTCCAGGAAGGGGCCTCTTTGTGTGATATTGTATCAGGGCGACAGTGAACTGAGATATTCTGCCTTCAAAGCCTAAAGAAGCCAGATGTAATTCTTTCTTGGGACATTTCATCAGAAAGCTGGGGAGAATTGTGTGTGACCTTGTCAATGGACTGACCCAACTAGGAGGAGCCTCTGTTTTGCCATTTCTACAATGAGAGGCTGTCTCAGGAATCATGGGTAGTCCTTCATGCATGGAGGGTAGGAACAACCTCTCCACAGCTAGTGACACTTAAATTCTAATATGAGAATCCCTTTACTTCTGGGGTCCTCCTGTACGTCCTGTGTCATAGGAGCCTCTGTGGAACACTGGGAGTGTGGGCTTTGGTTCAGCCTCAAACCCTCCTAAGAAGCTATGGGTGAGACAGCAATTCCATGTTTCTCCAATCTCTTACAGACTGAACACCAGGCTGCAGCGCACCTGGCAGAAGTCTGCCCCATGAGAACAACTAACTCAGGTGGGCCTCACACTGGGATGGAACCCGTCGAGCCAACCGTCCTCGACAGCTGCACAGGCTCCAGCTCCTTTCTGGACTCCTCAGGGTCCAGCATCTCCAGCGCTGGGGCCCTGATGCTGGAATGGTGAGTTCCTCTCTAGCAGCCCATGGGCATTGGCCATGGTGGGCAAGCACCTCTCCCAGCCTCGGTTGTAAACACTACGGTGTGAAGTGCATCAAGACTGCAGGTTCACTGAGGATGAAATGTCATCTTTGTGGGACATGCTGACCCTGGCCTTGATCCTGCAAAAGACCTGCTGTGTGCTTCTCAGGGATGAGCTTCCGTCTGCACTGGGAAGCAAGTTTTGCCTCCCCTCACTGTGACCTGCACATGGGGAAAGCAGTTCTGATCATTTGAAAGGAGGTTGGAGAGTCCCTCTATGGTTGTCAGGGTGTTCCCAGAGCAGGGATCCTCTGGGGAGTGCAGGGGCTTAGGCCCCCACTCACAGCATGCAAGAGCTTGTGGGTACCATCAATCCGTCAATAGACATGAAGGCACACGATGGAAAGACAGTTTCCAGGCATGGCTCCTGCTCTCCTAAGCAGACCAGAAGAAAACTCTGGCATTTTGGGTTTCAATGGAATCTGAAAGCAGTGGGTTGACCCTGGATAACCCAGTAGATGTTGCTCCCATGGCAGTTGATGTGATGCCCTCTTGACTGTCTAGATTTGGATGTGAGAAATGGGCAACCCATTGCCCTGTGAGCTAGAGAGTAAGCTATCACTTCTGCTCACAGACGCTGACCAAACTCTCCCTTCTCAGATATTGTATGCAGCAGCAGCCCTGTGCCCCTGAGTGCAAAGACATAGCACATACCAATGTCTGTCTTCACCAAGCTGACCTGCCAGTGGGGAGGTTGGAGAGTCACAGTGTCAGGCCTCACTGTAAGGGCAGAGGTGTCACACCACTAAGGAAGCCTTCTGTCAACCGTCTCCCTGGGACTGTGCTACACCACTGGGGGTGGGAGAGGGTCAGGCTGGACACTGCACAGAGTAGGCAAGAGGCCGACGTTTCCCTTCCTGCATGTGGACTGGGCAGAGAGAGTGGGAGCAAAGGCAGGCCTTTCACTCTGCTCCATCTTCTCCAGGTCCACCCCTTCTGTTCTTGACTGTTCAACGGATCTTTCCTCTGAGCTGGATCTACCATGGGAAATCCTGGGCCAGCTGGAGCCTCCTGAGCCCCCTGAGCTGGAGCCCCAGGGTAAGGAGCACAGATATATGGGCCTGTGGGCCTATGGGGAAGGGTGTGCCTTGGAACACAGCAAAGCTTCCCGATGCTTGGTGTCACAGCAACATCGAGACACTTAGCAGTCATTGTGGGATGCAGTGTGAGAGGCCTTGCTGGCCAGTGTTGGTACACATGGCTCTCTTGGCCGTCGGTGGGAAGCTTCTGCCCGGAAAGGAACACGCATGGTTGCTGATCTTTGCTCCCCTTGCAGCCGCAGACCCAGCTGCCACCAATGCCGAATTTCCACCTGCAGAGCTTGTGCCTGCTCCAACTGCAGCTCCCTCCACACCTCTGGTGTCACTGCAAGATCCAGCATCTGGAATTCCTTCACAACCAGATGCAGAGCTGGAACTGCTGGTGGCTGCACATCAGAAGTCAGCTCTCGAATTCAAAAAACAGGTCTGGTATTTCCTTCCCTTTGAGATTTCTGCCTTTTGGATTTTTTGGCTATTCTATTTTCCCTGAGGTGTTCCAATAATACAATCCAGTACAATTTAAAGTTTAATATTGTCAAAGTGATTGCAGTGAAATTAGGTGCATTTTCAATATTGTACAGCCTTCACCAGTGCCTTGTTTCAGAAAGATTTCCTGAGTACACAACCAAAGGTATTTCCTCCCCGCTCCTGCTGCTTCTAGATACTGGCCACCATTCATCTTCAATCACTGATCTCCACAGTCTATGATTTTTTTCAATACTGCAATCAGATTTGCATTTCATCACAGAATATTGGTAGAGACTCTTCAATCTTGCTTTGTCTAGGACGGGAAAATCGTAAATGGATCCCAAGTATTTCTCCCCTCATATTCACTGAATTATTCAGTTATTTGTTGTGAGACAAGAAATATTTATTATTGCAAAATATAGAATGCACTATGAGTGAATGATAAAATACAGGGCATAATGCCGGTCACAGACATACCCCTGGGGAACACTGGTCACACTTGGAGCTGTTTCTCCTTCCTGTCTTCTCTGTAGGGTTCAAGTCTGTGTTTTTGTTGCTGGGTGGGAGTGCCTCAGGCCTCAGTTCTCTATTCATGCATGCATGCCCAGGGACATAGCCCAGTCCAGGAGGACTCTCCATTGGTGTTCTCTGTGGGCACCATGTCACCCTGTTTTCAGCAAATCTGCTCTGGTCTTTATCTAACCTTTCAGCTCAGGAGAGAGCTGGGGGAAACATTGGTCTCTGTGAATCTCATTTTATAAGATGGTTTCCTGGGAGTGGAGTGTCTGGGTTAGAGTTACAGAAGTGGTGCAGGTACATTCTCTTAGCTGGGGTGTCCCCGAGAACCAAGGGTAAAACACATAGTTCCTGGGGACAGAGATTTTTGGTAGCATCCAAGAGATTGAGCTGTGTGTACAGGCTCTCCAGTAACCTGCAGAGAGGCAACACCTTTCTCATGACAGAGGAACAGATCAGCAGAGCCCAACATCTCCCATGTGAAGCATAACAAACTTTCTCTTGATTTTGGTTCAATTTTGTTCCTAGTTTAGGAAATTTCTGTGTCTCATGGACACCACATACAGAAGGCCCCCAGGGTCCTCTCTTTCCCTGTGGACACTGGAGAGAAGAAGTTGTTAAATTCTGTGTGGTACGAAGGATTGAACCCATTGAAAGGCTTCTGACTGAGATACACCAGTGACACAGAGTCTCCCTAAATAGTGGAGTTTTCCAGCCTGAGTTCAGAAAAAGGCATCCTCTTTCCTCAGTTTTGCAGAGTATGGATTATCGAGGTGCATCAGCTCACACAGCTCCATTCAGTATTTTTGAAAGGCTCCAGAAATAATCTCGGTGTTCTCGCTGAGCACCTTCAGGCCTGTAGTCAATTTGGTGTCTTACTCAAGGGGTGTGGAGTCCAGGAAGGGGCCTCTTTGTGTGATATTGTATCAGGGCGACAGTGAACTGAGATATTCTGCCTTCAAAGCCTAAAGAAGCCAGATGTAATTCTTTCTTGGGACATTTCATCAGAAAGCTGGGGAGAATTGTGTGTGACCTTGTCAATGGACTGACCCAACTAGGAGGAGCCTCTGTTTTGCCATTTCTACAATGAGAGGCTGTCTCAGGAATCATGGGTAGTCCTTCATGCATGGAGGGTAGGAACAACCTCTCCACAGCTAGTGACACTTAAATTCTAATATGAGAATCCCTTTACTTCTGGGGTCCTCCTGTACGTCCTGTGTCATAGGAGCCTCTGTGGAACACTGGGAGTGTGGGCTTTGGTTCAGCCTCAAACCCTCCTAAGAAGCTATGGGTGAGACAGCAATTCCATGTTTCTCCAATCTCTTACAGACTGAACACCAGGCTGCAGCGCACCTGGCAGAAGTCTGCCCCATGAGAACAACTAACTCAGGTGGGCCTCACACTGGGATGGAACCCGTCGAGCCAACCGTCCTCGACAGCTGCACAGGCTCCAGCTCCTTTCTGGACTCCTCAGGGTCCAGCATCTCCAGCGCTGGGGCCCTGATGCTGGAATGGTGAGTTCCTCTCTAGCAGCCCATGGGCATTGGCCATGGTGGGCAAGCACCTCTCCCAGCCTCGGTTGTAAACACTACGGTGTGAAGTGCATCAAGACTGCAGGTTCACTGAGGACGAAATGTCATCTTTGTGGGACATGCTGACCCTGGCCTTGATCCTGCAAAAGACCTGCTGTGTGCTTCTCAGGGATGAGCTTCCGTCTGCACTGGGAAGCAAGTTTTGCCTCCCCTCACTGTGACCTGCACATGGGGAAAGCAGTTCTGATCATTTGAAAGGAGGTTGGAGAGTCCCTCTATGGTTGTCAGGGTGTTCCCAGAGCAGGGATCCTCTGGGGAGTGCAGGGGCTTAGGCCCCCACTCACAGCATGCAAGAGCTTGTGGGTACCATCAATCCGTCAATAGACATGAAGGCACACGATGGAAAGACAGTTTCCAGGCATGGCTCCTGCTCTCCTAAGCAGACCAGAAGAAAACTCTGGCATTTTGGGTTTCAATGGAATCTGAAAGCAGTGGGTTGACCCTGGATAACCCAGTAGATGTTGCTCCCATGGCAGTTGATGTGATGCCCTCTTGACTGTCTAGATTTGGATGTGAGAAATGGGCAACCCATTGCCCTGTGAGCTAGAGAGTAAGCTATCACTTCTGCTCACAGACGCTGACCAAACTCTCCCTTCTCAGATATTGTATGCAGCAGCAGCCCTGTGCCCCTGAGTGCAAAGACATAGCACATACCAATGTCTGTCTTCACCAAGCTGACCTGCCAGTGGGGAGGTTGGAGAGTCACAGTGTCAGGCCTCACTGTAAGGGCAGAGGTGTCACACCACTAAGGAAGCCTTCTGTCAACCGTCTCCCTGGGACTGTGCTACACCACTGGGGGTGGGAGAGGGTCAGGCTGGACACTGCACAGAGTAGGCAAGAGGCCGACGTTTCCCTTCCTGCATGTGGACTGGGCAGAGAGAGTGGGAGCAAAGGCAGGCCTTTCACTCTGCTCCATCTTCTCCAGGTCCACCCCTTCTGTTCTTGACTGTTCAACGGATCTTTCCTCTGAGCTGGATCTACCATGGGAAATCCTGGGCCAGCTGGAGCCTCCTGAGCCCCCTGAGCTGGAGCCCCAGGGTAAGGAGCACAGATATATGGGCCTGTGGGCCTATGGGGAAGGGTGTGCCTTGGAACACAGCAAAGCTTCCCGATGCTTGGTGTCACAGCAACATCGAGACACTTAGCAGTCATTGTGGGATGCAGTGTGAGAGGCCTTGCTGGCCAGTGTTGGTACACATGGCTCTCTTGGCCGTCGGTGGGAAGCTTCTGCCCGGAAAGGAACACGCATGGTTGCTGATCTTTGCTCCCCTTGCAGCCGCAGACCCAGCTGCCACCAATGCCGAATTTCCACCTGCAGAGCTTGTGCCTGCTCCAACTGCAGCTCCCTCCACACCTCTGGTGTCACTGCAAGATCCAGCATCTGGAATTCCTTCACAACCAGATGCAGAGCTGGAACTGCTGGTGGCTGCACATCAGAAGTCAGCTCTCGAATTCAAAAAACAGGTCTGGTATTTCCTTCCCTTTGAGATTTCTGCCTTTTGGATTTTTTTTGGCTATTCTATTTTCCCTGAGGTGTTCCAATAATACAATCCAGTACAATTTAAAGTTTAATATTGTCAAAGTGATTGCAGTGAAATTAGGTGCATTTTCAATATTGTACAGCCTTCACCAGTGCCTTGTTTCAGAAAGATTTCCTGAGTACACAACCAAAGGTATTTCCTCCCCGCTCCTGCTGCTTCTAGATACTGGCCACCATTCATCTTCAATCACTGATCTCCACAGTCTATGATTTTTTTCAATACTGCAATCAGATTTGCATTTCATCACAGAATATTGGTAGAGACTCTTCAATCTTGCTTTGTCTAGGACGGGAAAATCGTAAATGGATCCCAAGTATTTCTCCCCTCATATTCACTGAATTATTCAGTTATTTGTTGTGAGACAAGAAATATTTATTATTGCAAAATATAGAATGCACTATGAGTGAATGATAAAATACAGGGCATAATGCCGGTCACAGACATACCCCTGGGGAACACTGGTCACACTTGGAGCTGTTTCTCCTTCCTGTCTTCTCTGTAGGGTTCAAGTCTGTGTTTTTGTTGCTGGGTGGGAGTGCCTCAGGCCTCAGTTCTCTATTCATGCATGCATGCCCAGGGACATAGCCCAGTCCAGGAGGACTCTCCATTGGTGTTCTCTGTGGGCACCATGTCACCCTGTTTTCAGCAAATCTGCTCTGGTCTTTATCTAACCTTTCAGCTCAGGAGAGAGCTGGGGGAAACATTGGTCTCTGTGAATCTCATTTTATAAGATGGTTTCCTGGGAGTGGAGTGTCTGGGTTAGAGTTACAGAAGTGGTGCAGGTACATTCTCTTAGCTGGGGTGTCCCCGAGAACCAAGGGTAAAACACATAGTTCCTGGGGACAGAGATTTTTGGTAGCATCCAAGAGATTGAGCTGTGTGTACAGGCTCTCCAGTAACCTGCAGAGAGGCAACACCTTTCTCATGACAGAGGAACAGATCAGCAGAGCCCAACATCTCCCATGTGAAGCATAACAAACTTTCTCTTGATTTTGGTTCAATTTTGTTTCTAGTTTAGGAAATTTCTGTGTCTCATGGACACCACATACAGAAGGCCCCCAGGGTCCTCTCTTTCCCTGTGGACACTGGAGAGAAGAAGTTGTTAAATTCTGTGTGGTACGAAGGATTGAACCCATTGAAAGGCTTCTGACTGAGATACACCAGTGACACAGAGTCTCCCTAAATAGTGGAGTTTTCCAGCCTGAGTTCAGAAAAAGGCATCCTCTTTCCTCAGTTTTGCAGAGTATGGATTATCGAGGTGCATCAGCTCACACAGCTCCATTCAGTATTTTTGAAAGGCTCCAGAAATAATCTCGGTGTTCTCGCTGAGCACCTTCAGGCCTGTAGTCAATTTGGTGTCTTACTCAAGGGGTGTGGAGTCCAGGAAGGGGCCTCTTTGTGTGATATTGTATCAGGGCGACAGTGAACTGAGATATTCTGCCTTCAAAGCCTAAAGAAGCCAGATGTAATTCTTTCTTGGGACATTTCATCAGAAAGCTGGGGAGAATTGTGTGTGACCTTGTCAATGGACTGACCCAACTAGGAGGAGCCTCTGTTTTGCCATTTCTACAATGAGAGGCTGTCTCAGGAATCATGGGTAGTCCTTCATGCATGGAGGGTAGGAACAACCTCTCCACAGCTAGTGACACTTAAATTCTAATATGAGAATCCCTTTACTTCTGGGGTCCTCCTGTACGTCCTGTGTCATAGGAGCCTCTGTGGAACACTGGGAGTGTGGGCTTTGGTTCAGCCTCAAACCCTCCTAAGAAGCTATGGGTGAGACAGCAATTCCATGTTTCTCCAATCTCTTACAGACTGAACACCAGGCTGCAGCGCACCTGGCAGAAGTCTGCCCCATGAGAACAACTAACTCAGGTGGGCCTCACACTGGGATGGAACCCGTCGAGCCAACCGTCCTCGACAGCTGCACAGGCTCCAGCTCCTTTCTGGACTCCTCAGGGTCCAGCATCTCCAGCGCTGGGGCCCTGATGCTGGAATGGTGAGTTCCTCTCTAGCAGCCCATGGGCATTGGCCATGGTGGGCAAGCACCTCTCCCAGCCTCGGTTGTAAACACTACGGTGTGAAGTGCATCAAGACTGCAGGTTCACTGAGGACGAAATGTCATCTTTGTGGGACATGCTGACCCTGGCCTTGATCCTGCAAAAGACCTGCTGTGTGCTTCTCAGGGATGAGCTTCCGTCTGCACTGGGAAGCAAGTTTTGCCTCCCCTCACTGTGACCTGCACATGGGGAAAGCAGTTCTGATCATTTGAAAGGAGGTTGGAGAGTCCCTCTATGGTTGTCAGGGTGTTCCCAGAGCAGGGATCCTCTGGGGAGTGCAGGGGCTTAGGCCCCCACTCACAGCATGCAAGAGCTTGTGGGTACCATCAATCCGTCAATAGACATGAAGGCACACGATGGAAAGACAGTTTCCAGGCATGGCTCCTGCTCTCCTAAGCAGACCAGAAGAAAACTCTGGCATTTTGGGTTTCAATGGAATCTGAAAGCAGTGGGTTGACCCTGGATAACCCAGTAGATGTTGCTCCCATGGCAGTTGATGTGATGCCCTCTTGACTGTCTAGATTTGGATGTGAGAAATGGGCAACCCATTGCCCTGTGAGCTAGAGAGTAAGCTATCACTTCTGCTCACAGACGCTGACCAAACTCTCCCTTCTCAGATATTGTATGCAGCAGCAGCCCTGTGCCCCTGAGTGCAAAGACATAGCACATACCAATGTCTGTCTTCACCAAGCTGACCTGCCAGTGGGGAGGTTGGAGAGTCACAGTGTCAGGCCTCACTGTAAGGGCAGAGGTGTCACACCACTAAGGAAGCCTTCTGTCAACCGTCTCCCTGGGACTGTGCTACACCACTGGGGGTGGGAGAGGGTCAGGCTGGACACTGCACAGAGTAGGCAAGAGGCCGACGTTTCCCTTCCTGCATGTGGACTGGGCAGAGAGAGTGGGAGCAAAGGCAGGCCTTTCACTCTGCTCCATCTTCTCCAGGTCCACCCCTTCTGTTCTTGACTGTTCAACGGATCTTTCCTCTGAGCTGGATCTACCATGGGAAATCCTGGGCCAGCTGGAGCCTCCTGAGCCCCCTGAGCTGGAGCCCCAGGGTAAGGAGCACAGATATATGGGCCTGTGGGCCTATGGGGAAGGGTGTGCCTTGGAACACAGCAAAGCTTCCCGATGCTTGGTGTCACAGCAACATCGAGACACTTAGCAGTCATTGTGGGATGCAGTGTGAGAGGCCTTGCTGGCCAGTGTTGGTACACATGGCTCTCTTGGCCGTCGGTGGGAAGCTTCTGCCCGGAAAGGAACACGCATGGTTGCTGATCTTTGCTCCCCTTGCAGCCACAGACCCAGCTGCCACCAATGCCGAATTTCCACCTGCAGAGCTTGTGCCTGCTCCAACTGCAGCTCCCTCCACACCTCTGGTGTCACTGCAAGATCCAGCATCTGGAATTCCTTCACAACCAGATGCAGAGCTGGAACTGCTGGTGGCTGCACATCAGAAGTCAGCTCTCGAATTCAAAAAACAGGTCTGGTATTTCCTTCCCTTTGAGATTTCTGCCTTTTGGATTTTTTGGCTATTCTATTTTCCCTGAGGTGTTCCAATAATACAATCCAGTACAATTTAAAGTTTAATATTGTCAAAGTGATTGCAGTGAAATTAGGTGCATTTTCAATATTGTACAGCCTTCACCAGTGCCTTGTTTCAGAAAGATTTCCTGAGTACACAACCAAAGGTATTTCCTCCCCGCTCCTGCTGCTTCTAGATACTGGCCACCATTCATCTTCAATCACTGATCTCCACAGTCTATGATTTTTTTCAATACTGCAATCAGATTTGCATTTCATCACAGAATATTGGTAGAGACTCTTCAATCTTGCTTTGTCTAGGACGGGAAAATCGTAAATGGATCCCAAGTATTTCTCCCCTCATATTCACTGAATTATTCAGTTATTTGTTGTGAGACAAGAAATATTTATTATTGCAAAATATAGAATGCACTATGAGTGAATGATAAAATACAGGGCATAATGCCGGTCACAGACATACCCCTGGGGAACACTGGTCACACTTGGAGCTGTTTCTCCTTCCTGTCTTCTCTGTAGGGTTCAAGTCTGTGTTTTTGTTGCTGGGTGGGAGTGCCTCAGGCCTCAGTTCTCTATTCATGCATGCATGCCCAGGGACATAGCCCAGTCCAGGAGGACTCTCCATTGGTGTTCTCTGTGGGCACCATGTCACCCTGTTTTCAGCAAATCTGCTCTGGTCTTTATCTAACCTTTCAGCTCAGGAGAGAGCTGGGGGAAACATTGGTCTCTGTGAATCTCATTTTATAAGATGGTTTCCTGGGAGTGGAGTGTCTGGGTTAGAGTTACAGAAGTGGTGCAGGTACATTCTCTTAGCTGGGGTGTCCCCGAGAACCAAGGGTAAAACACATAGTTCCTGGGGACAGAGATTTTTGGTAGCATCCAAGAGATTGAGCTGTGTGTACAGGCTCTCCAGTAACCTGCAGAGAGGCAACACCTTTCTCATGACAGAGGAACAGATCAGCAGAGCCCAACATCTCCCATGTGAAGCATAACAAACTTTCTCTTGATTTTGGTTCAATTTTGTTTCTAGTTTAGGAAATTTCTGTGTCTCATGGACACCACATACAGAAGGCCCCCAGGGTCCTCTCTTTCCCTGTGGACACTGGAGAGAAGAAGTTGTTAAATTCTGTGTGGTACGAAGGATTGAACCCATTGAAAGGCTTCTGACTGAGATACACCAGTGACACAGAGTCTCCCTAAATAGTGGAGTTTTCCAGCCTGAGTTCAGAAAAAGGCATCCTCTTTCCTCAGTTTTGCAGAGTATGGATTATCGAGGTGCATCAGCTCACACAGCTCCATTCAGTATTTTTGAAAGGCTCCAGAAATAATCTCGGTGTTCTCGCTGAGCACCTTCAGGCCTGTAGTCAATTTGGTGTCTTACTCAAGGGGTGTGGAGTCCAGGAAGGGGCCTCTTTGTGTGATATTGTATCAGGGCGACAGTGAACTGAGATATTCTGCCTTCAAAGCCTAAAGAAGCCAGATGTAATTCTTTCTTGGGACATTTCATCAGAAAGCTGGGGAGAATTGTGTGTGACCTTGTCAATGGACTGACCCAACTAGGAGGAGCCTCTGTTTTGCCATTTCTACAATGAGAGGCTGTCTCAGGAATCATGGGTAGTCCTTCATGCATGGAGGGTAGGAACAACCTCTCCACAGCTAGTGACACTTAAATTCTAATATGAGAATCCCTTTACTTCTGGGGTCCTCCTGTACGTCCTGTGTCATAGGAGCCTCTGTGGAACACTGGGAGTGTGGGCTTTGGTTCAGCCTCAAACCCTCCTAAGAAGCTATGGGTGAGACAGCAATTCCATGTTTCTCCAATCTCTTACAGACTGAACACCAGGCTGCAGCGCACCTGGCAGAAGTCTGCCCCATGAGAACAACTAACTCAGGTGGGCCTCACACTGGGATGGAACCCGTCGAGCCAACCGTCCTCGACAGCTGCACAGGCTCCAGCTCCTTTCTGGACTCCTCAGGGTCCAGCATCTCCAGCGCTGGGGCCCTGATGCTGGAATGGTGAGTTCCTCTCTAGCAGCCCATGGGCATTGGCCATGGTGGGCAAGCACCTCTCCCAGCCTCGGTTGTAAACACTACGGTGTGAAGTGCATCAAGACTGCAGGTTCACTGAGGACGAAATGTCATCTTTGTGGGACATGCTGACCCTGGCCTTGATCCTGCAAAAGACCTGCTGTGTGCTTCTCAGGGATGAGCTTCCGTCTGCACTGGGAAGCAAGTTTTGCCTCCCCTCACTGTGACCTGCACATGGGGAAAGCAGTTCTGATCATTTGAAAGGAGGTTGGAGAGTCCCTCTATGGTTGTCAGGGTGTTCCCAGAGCAGGGATCCTCTGGGGAGTGCAGGGGCTTAGGCCCCCACTCACAGCATGCAAGAGCTTGTGGGTACCATCAATCCGTCAATAGACATGAAGGCACACGATGGAAAGACAGTTTCCAGGCATGGCTCCTGCTCTCCTAAGCAGACCAGAAGAAAACTCTGGCATTTTGGGTTTCAATGGAATCTGAAAGCAGTGGGTTGACCCTGGATAACCCAGTAGATGTTGCTCCCATGGCAGTTGATGTGATGCCCTCTTGACTGTCTAGATTTGGATGTGAGAAATGGGCAACCCATTGCCCTGTGAGCTAGAGAGTAAGCTATCACTTCTGCTCACAGACGCTGACCAAACTCTCCCTTCTCAGATATTGTATGCAGCAGCAGCCCTGTGCCCCTGAGTGCAAAGACATAGCACATACCAATGTCTGTCTTCACCAAGCTGACCTGCCAGTGGGGAGGTTGGAGAGTCACAGTGTCAGGCCTCACTGTAAGGGCAGAGGTGTCACACCACTAAGGAAGCCTTCTGTCAACCGTCTCCCTGGGACTGTGCTACACCACTGGGGGTGGGAGAGGGTCAGGCTGGACACTGCACAGAGTAGGCAAGAGGCCGACGTTTCCCTTCCTGCATGTGGACTGGGCAGAGAGAGTGGGAGCAAAGGCAGGCCTTTCACTCTGCTCCATCTTCTCCAGGTCCACCCCTTCTGTTCTTGACTGTTCAACGGATCTTTCCTCTGAGCTGGATCTACCATGGGAAATCCTGGGCCAGCTGGAGCCTCCTGAGCCCCCTGAGCTGGAGCCCCAGGGTAAGGAGCACAGATATATGGGCCTGTGGGCCTATGGGGAAGGGTGTGCCTTGGAACACAGCAAAGCTTCCCGATGCTTGGTGTCACAGCAACATCGAGACACTTAGCAGTCATTGTGGGATGCAGTGTGAGAGGCCTTGCTGGCCAGTGTTGGTACACATGGCTCTCTTGGCCGTCGGTGGGAAGCTTCTGCCCGGAAAGGAACACGCATGGTTGCTGATCTTTGCTCCCCTTGCAGCCACAGACCCAGCTGCCACCAATGCCGAATTTCCACCTGCAGAGCTTGTGCCTGCTCCAACTGCAGCTCCCTCCACACCTCTGGTGTCACTGCAAGATCCAGCATCTGGAATTCCTTCACAACCAGATGCAGAGCTGGAACTGCTGGTGGCTGCACATCAGAAGTCAGCTCTCGAATTCAAAAAACAGGTCTGGTATTTCCTTCCCTTTGAGATTTCTGCCTTTTGGATTTTTTGGCTATTCTATTTTCCCTGAGGTGTTCCAATAATACAATCCAGTACAATTTAAAGTTTAATATTGTCAAAGTGATTGCAGTGAAATTAGGTGCATTTTCAATATTGTACAGCCTTCACCAGTGCCTTGTTTCAGAAAGATTTCCTGAGTACACAACCAAAGGTATTTCCTCCCCGCTCCTGCTGCTTCTAGATACTGGCCACCATTCATCTTCAATCACTGATCTCCACAGTCTATGATTTTTTTCAATACTGCAATCAGATTTGCATTTCATCACAGAATATTGGTAGAGACTCTTCAATCTTGCTTTGTCTAGGACGGGAAAATCGTAAATGGATCCCAAGTATTTCTCCCCTCATATTCACTGAATTATTCAGTTATTTGTTGTGAGACAAGAAATATTTATTATTGCAAAATATAGAATGCACTATGAGTGAATGATAAAATACAGGGCATAATGCCGGTCACAGACATACCCCTGGGGAACACTGGTCACACTTGGAGCTGTTTCTCCTTCCTGTCTTCTCTGTAGGGTTCAAGTCTGTGTTTTTGTTGCTGGGTGGGAGTGCCTCAGGCCTCAGTTCTCTATTCATGCATGCATGCCCAGGGACATAGCCCAGTCCAGGAGGACTCTCCATTGGTGTTCTCTGTGGGCACCATGTCACCCTGTTTTCAGCAAATCTGCTCTGGTCTTTATCTAACCTTTCAGCTCAGGAGAGAGCTGGGGGAAACATTGGTCTCTGTGAATCTCATTTTATAAGATGGTTTCCTGGGAGTGGAGTGTCTGGGTTAGAGTTACAGAAGTGGTGCAGGTACATTCTCTTAGCTGGGGTGTCCCCGAGAACCAAGGGTAAAACACATAGTTCCTGGGGACAGAGATTTTTGGTAGCATCCAAGAGATTGAGCTGTGTGTACAGGCTCTCCAGTAACCTGCAGAGAGGCAACACCTTTCTCATGACAGAGGAACAGATCAGCAGAGCCCAACATCTCCCATGTGAAGCATAACAAACTTTCTCTTGATTTTGGTTCAATTTTGTTTCTAGTTTAGGAAATTTCTGTGTCTCATGGACACCACATACAGAAGGCCCCCAGGGTCCTCTCTTTCCCTGTGGACACTGGAGAGAAGAAGTTGTTAAATTCTGTGTGGTACGAAGGATTGAACCCATTGAAAGGCTTCTGACTGAGATACACCAGTGACACAGAGTCTCCCTAAATAGTGGAGTTTTCCAGCCTGAGTTCAGAAAAAGGCATCCTCTTTCCTCAGTTTTGCAGAGTATGGATTATCGAGGTGCATCAGCTCACACAGCTCCATTCAGTATTTTTGAAAGGCTCCAGAAATAATCTCGGTGTTCTCGCTGAGCACCTTCAGGCCTGTAGTCAATTTGGTGTCTTACTCAAGGGGTGTGGAGTCCAGGAAGGGGCCTCTTTGTGTGATATTGTATCAGGGCGACAGTGAACTGAGATATTCTGCCTTCAAAGCCTAAAGAAGCCAGATGTAATTCTTTCTTGGGACATTTCATCAGAAAGCTGGGGAGAATTGTGTGTGACCTTGTCAATGGACTGACCCAACTAGGAGGAGCCTCTGTTTTGCCATTTCTACAATGAGAGGCTGTCTCAGGAATCATGGGTAGTCCTTCATGCATGGAGGGTAGGAACAACCTCTCCACAGCTAGTGACACTTAAATTCTAATATGAGAATCCCTTTACTTCTGGGGTCCTCCTGTACGTCCTGTGTCATAGGAGCCTCTGTGGAACACTGGGAGTGTGGGCTTTGGTTCAGCCTCAAACCCTCCTAAGAAGCTATGGGTGAGACAGCAATTCCATGTTTCTCCAATCTCTTACAGACTGAACACCAGGCTGCAGCGCACCTGGCAGAAGTCTGCCCCATGAGAACAACTAACTCAGGTGGGCCTCACACTGGGATGGAACCCGTCGAGCCAACCGTCCTCGACAGCTGCACAGGCTCCAGCTCCTTTCTGGACTCCTCAGGGTCCAGCATCTCCAGCGCTGGGGCCCTGATGCTGGAATGGTGAGTTCCTCTCTAGCAGCCCATGGGCATTGGCCATGGTGGGCAAGCACCTCTCCCAGCCTCGGTTGTAAACACTACGGTGTGAAGTGCATCAAGACTGCAGGTTCACTGAGGACGAAATGTCATCTTTGTGGGACATGCTGACCCTGGCCTTGATCCTGCAAAAGACCTGCTGTGTGCTTCTCAGGGATGAGCTTCCGTCTGCACTGGGAAGCAAGTTTTGCCTCCCCTCACTGTGACCTGCACATGGGGAAAGCAGTTCTGATCATTTGAAAGGAGGTTGGAGAGTCCCTCTATGGTTGTCAGGGTGTTCCCAGAGCAGGGATCCTCTGGGGAGTGCAGGGGCTTAGGCCCCCACTCACAGCATGCAAGAGCTTGTGGGTACCATCAATCCGTCAATAGACATGAAGGCACACGATGGAAAGACAGTTTCCAGGCATGGCTCCTGCTCTCCTAAGCAGACCAGAAGAAAACTCTGGCATTTTGGGTTTCAATGGAATCTGAAAGCAGTGGGTTGACCCTGGATAACCCAGTAGATGTTGCTCCCATGGCAGTTGATGTGATGCCCTCTTGACTGTCTAGATTTGGATGTGAGAAATGGGCAACCCATTGCCCTGTGAGCTAGAGAGTAAGCTATCACTTCTGCTCACAGACGCTGACCAAACTCTCCCTTCTCAGATATTGTATGCAGCAGCAGCCCTGTGCCCCTGAGTGCAAAGACATAGCACATACCAATGTCTGTCTTCACCAAGCTGACCTGCCAGTGGGGAGGTTGGAGAGTCACAGTGTCAGGCCTCACTGTAAGGGCAGAGGTGTCACACCACTAAGGAAGCCTTCTGTCAACCGTCTCCCTGGGACTGTGCTACACCACTGGGGGTGGGAGAGGGTCAGGCTGGACACTGCACAGAGTAGGCAAGAGGCCGACGTTTCCCTTCCTGCATGTGGACTGGGCAGAGAGAGTGGGAGCAAAGGCAGGCCTTTCACTCTGCTCCATCTTCTCCAGGTCCACCCCTTCTGTTCTTGACTGTTCAACGGATCTTTCCTCTGAGCTGGATCTACCATGGGAAATCCTGGGCCAGCTGGAGCCTCCTGAGCCCCCTGAGCTGGAGCCCCAGGGTAAGGAGCACAGATATATGGGCCTGTGGGCCTATGGGGAAGGGTGTGCCTTGGAACACAGCAAAGCTTCCCGATGCTTGGTGTCACAGCAACATCGAGACACTTAGCAGTCATTGTGGGATGCAGTGTGAGAGGCCTTGCTGGCCAGTGTTGGTACACATGGCTCTCTTGGCCGTCGGTGGGAAGCTTCTGCCCGGAAAGGAACACGCATGGTTGCTGATCTTTGCTCCCCTTGCAGCCGCAGACCCAGCTGCCACCAATGCCGAATTTCCACCTGCAGAGCTTGTGCCTGCTCCAACTGCAGCTCCCTCCACACCTCTGGTGTCACTGCAAGATCCAGCATCTGGAATTCCTTCACAACCAGATGCAGAGCTGGAACTGCTGGTGGCTGCACATCAGAAGTCAGCTCTCGAATTCAAAAAACAGGTCTGGTATTTCCTTCCCTTTGAGATTTCTGCCTTTTGGATTTTTTGGCTATTCTATTTTCCCTGAGGTGTTCCAATAATACAATCCAGTACAATTTAAAGTTTAATATTGTCAAAGTGATTGCAGTGAAATTAGGTGCATTTTCAATATTGTACAGCCTTCACCAGTGCCTTGTTTCAGAAAGATTTCCTGAGTACACAACCAAAGGTATTTCCTCCCCGCTCCTGCTGCTTCTAGATACTGGCCACCATTCATCTTCAATCACTGATCTCCACAGTCTATGATTTTTTTCAATACTGCAATCAGATTTGCATTTCATCACAGAATATTGGTAGAGACTCTTCAATCTTGCTTTGTCTAGGACGGGAAAATCGTAAATGGATCCCAAGTATTTCTCCCCTCATATTCACTGAATTATTCAGTTATTTGTTGTGAGACAAGAAATATTTATTATTGCAAAATATAGAATGCACTATGAGTGAATGATAAAATACAGGGCATAATGCCGGTCACAGACATACCCCTGGGGAACACTGGTCACACTTGGAGCTGTTTCTCCTTCCTGTCTTCTCTGTAGGGTTCAAGTCTGTGTTTTTGTTGCTGGGTGGGAGTGCCTCAGGCCTCAGTTCTCTATTCATGCATGCATGCCCAGGGACATAGCCCAGTCCAGGAGGACTCTCCATTGGTGTTCTCTGTGGGCACCATGTCACCCTGTTTTCAGCAAATCTGCTCTGGTCTTTATCTAACCTTTCAGCTCAGGAGAGAGCTGGGGGAAACATTGGTCTCTGTGAATCTCATTTTATAAGATGGTTTCCTGGGAGTGGAGTGTCTGGGTTAGAGTTACAGAAGTGGTGCAGGTACATTCTCTTAGCTGGGGTGTCCCCGAGAACCAAGGGTAAAACACATAGTTCCTGGGGACAGAGATTTTTGGTAGCATCCAAGAGATTGAGCTGTGTGTACAGGCTCTCCAGTAACCTGCAGAGAGGCAACACCTTTCTCATGACAGAGGAACAGATCAGCAGAGCCCAACATCTCCCATGTGAAGCATAACAAACTTTCTCTTGATTTTGGTTCAATTTTGTTCCTAGTTTAGGAAATTTCTGTGTCTCATGGACACCACATACAGAAGGCCCCCAGGGTCCTCTCTTTCCCTGTGGACACTGGAGAGAAGAAGTTGTTAAATTCTGTGTGGTACGAAGGATTGAACCCATTGAAAGGCTTCTGACTGAGATACACCAGTGACACAGAGTCTCCCTAAATAGTGGAGTTTTCCAGCCTGAGTTCAGAAAAAGGCATCCTCTTTCCTCAGTTTTGCAGAGTATGGATTATCGAGGTGCATCAGCTCACACAGCTCCATTCAGTATTTTTGAAAGGCTCCAGAAATAATCTCGGTGTTCTCGCTGAGCACCTTCAGGCCTGTAGTCAATTTGGTGTCTTACTCAAGGGGTGTGGAGTCCAGGAAGGGGCCTCTTTGTGTGATATTGTATCAGGGCGACAGTGAACTGAGATATTCTGCCTTCAAAGCCTAAAGAAGCCAGATGTAATTCTTTCTTGGGACATTTCATCAGAAAGCTGGGGAGAATTGTGTGTGACCTTGTCAATGGACTGACCCAACTAGGAGGAGCCTCTGTTTTGCCATTTCTACAATGAGAGGCTGTCTCAGGAATCATGGGTAGTCCTTCATGCATGGAGGGTAGGAACAACCTCTCCACAGCTAGTGACACTTAAATTCTAATATGAGAATCCCTTTACTTCTGGGGTCCTCCTGTACGTCCTGTGTCATAGGAGCCTCTGTGGAACACTGGGAGTGTGGGCTTTGGTTCAGCCTCAAACCCTCCTAAGAAGCTATGGGTGAGACAGCAATTCCATGTTTCTCCAATCTCTTACAGACTGAACACCAGGCTGCAGCGCACCTGGCAGAAGTCTGCCCCATGAGAACAACTAACTCAGGTGGGCCTCACACTGGGATGGAACCCGTCGAGCCAACCGTCCTCGACAGCTGCACAGGCTCCAGCTCCTTTCTGGACTCCTCAGGGTCCAGCATCTCCAGCGCTGGGGCCCTGATGCTGGAATGGTGAGTTCCTCTCTAGCAGCCCATGGGCATTGGCCATGGTGGGCAAGCACCTCTCCCAGCCTCGGTTGTAAACACTACGGTGTGAAGTGCATCAAGACTGCAGGTTCACTGAGGACGAAATGTCATCTTTGTGGGACATGCTGACCCTGGCCTTGATCCTGCAAAAGACCTGCTGTGTGCTTCTCAGGGATGAGCTTCCGTCTGCACTGGGAAGCAAGTTTTGCCTCCCCTCACTGTGACCTGCACATGGGGAAAGCAGTTCTGATCATTTGAAAGGAGGTTGGAGAGTCCCTCTATGGTTGTCAGGGTGTTCCCAGAGCAGGGATCCTCTGGGGAGTGCAGGGGCTTAGGCCCCCACTCACAGCATGCAAGAGCTTGTGGGTACCATCAATCCGTCAATAGACATGAAGGCACACGATGGAAAGACAGTTTCCAGGCATGGCTCCTGCTCTCCTAAGCAGACCAGAAGAAAACTCTGGCATTTTGGGTTTCAATGGAATCTGAAAGCAGTGGGTTGACCCTGGATAACCCAGTAGATGTTGCTCCCATGGCAGTTGATGTGATGCCCTCTTGACTGTCTAGATTTGGATGTGAGAAATGGGCAACCCATTGCCCTGTGAGCTAGAGAGTAAGCTATCACTTCTGCTCACAGACGCTGACCAAACTCTCCCTTCTCAGATATTGTATGCAGCAGCAGCCCTGTGCCCCTGAGTGCAAAGACATAGCACATACCAATGTCTGTCTTCACCAAGCTGACCTGCCAGTGGGGAGGTTGGAGAGTCACAGTGTCAGGCCTCACTGTAAGGGCAGAGGTGTCACACCACTAAGGAAGCCTTCTGTCAACCGTCTCCCTGGGACTGTGCTACACCACTGGGGGTGGGAGAGGGTCAGGCTGGACACTGCACAGAGTAGGCAAGAGGCCGACGTTTCCCTTCCTGCATGTGGACTGGGCAGAGAGAGTGGGAGCAAAGGCAGGCCTTTCACTCTGCTCCATCTTCTCCAGGTCCACCCCTTCTGTTCTTGACTGTTCAACGGATCTTTCCTCTGAGCTGGATCTACCATGGGAAATCCTGGGCCAGCTGGAGCCTCCTGAGCCCCCTGAGCTGGAGCCCCAGGGTAAGGAGCACAGATATATGGGCCTGTGGGCCTATGGGGAAGGGTGTGCCTTGGAACACAGCAAAGCTTCCCGATGCTTGGTGTCACAGCAACATCGAGACACTTAGCAGTCATTGTGGGATGCAGTGTGAGAGGCCTTGCTGGCCAGTGTTGGTACACATGGCTCTCTTGGCCGTCGGTGGGAAGCTTCTGCCCGGAAAGGAACACGCATGGTTGCTGATCTTTGCTCCCCTTGCAGCCGCAGACCCAGCTGCCACCAATGCCGAATTTCCACCTGCAGAGCTTGTGCCTGCTCCAACTGCAGCTCCCTCCACACCTCTGGTGTCACTGCAAGATCCAGCATCTGGAATTCCTTCACAACCAGATGCAGAGCTGGAACTGCTGGTGGCTGCACATCAGAAGTCAGCTCTCGAATTCAAAAAACAGGTCTGGTATTTCCTTCCCTTTGAGATTTCTGCCTTTTGGATTTTTTTTGGCTATTCTATTTTCCCTGAGGTGTTCCAATAATACAATCCAGTACAATTTAAAGTTTAATATTGTCAAAGTGATTGCAGTGAAATTAGGTGCATTTTCAATATTGTACAGCCTTCACCAGTGCCTTGTTTCAGAAAGATTTCCTGAGTACACAACCAAAGGTATTTCCTCCCCGCTCCTGCTGCTTCTAGATACTGGCCACCATTCATCTTCAATCACTGATCTCCACAGTCTATGATTTTTTTCAATACTGCAATCAGATTTGCATTTCATCACAGAATATTGGTAGAGACTCTTCAATCTTGCTTTGTCTAGGACGGGAAAATCGTAAATGGATCCCAAGTATTTCTCCCCTCATATTCACTGAATTATTCAGTTATTTGTTGTGAGACAAGAAATATTTATTATTGCAAAATATAGAATGCACTATGAGTGAATGATAAAATACAGGGCATAATGCCGGTCACAGACATACCCCTGGGGAACACTGGTCACACTTGGAGCTGTTTCTCCTTCCTGTCTTCTCTGTAGGGTTCAAGTCTGTGTTTTTGTTGCTGGGTGGGAGTGCCTCAGGCCTCAGTTCTCTATTCATGCATGCATGCCCAGGGACATAGCCCAGTCCAGGAGGACTCTCCATTGGTGTTCTCTGTGGGCACCATGTCACCCTGTTTTCAGCAAATCTGCTCTGGTCTTTATCTAACCTTTCAGCTCAGGAGAGAGCTGGGGGAAACATTGGTCTCTGTGAATCTCATTTTATAAGATGGTTTCCTGGGAGTGGAGTGTCTGGGTTAGAGTTACAGAAGTGGTGCAGGTACATTCTCTTAGCTGGGGTGTCCCCGAGAACCAAGGGTAAAACACATAGTTCCTGGGGACAGAGATTTTTGGTAGCATCCAAGAGATTGAGCTGTGTGTACAGGCTCTCCAGTAACCTGCAGAGAGGCAACACCTTTCTCATGACAGAGGAACAGATCAGCAGAGCCCAACATCTCCCATGTGAAGCATAACAAACTTTCTCTTGATTTTGGTTCAATTTTGTTCCTAGTTTAGGAAATTTCTGTGTCTCATGGACACCACATACAGAAGGCCCCCAGGGTCCTCTCTTTCCCTGTGGACACTGGAGAGAAGAAGTTGTTAAATTCTGTGTGGTACGAAGGATTGAACCCATTGAAAGGCTTCTGACTGAGATACACCAGTGACACAGAGTCTCCCTAAATAGTGGAGTTTTCCAGCCTGAGTTCAGAAAAAGGCATCCTCTTTCCTCAGTTTTGCAGAGTATGGATTATCGAGGTGCATCAGCTCACACAGCTCCATTCAGTATTTTTGAAAGGCTCCAGAAATAATCTCGGTGTTCTCGCTGAGCACCTTCAGGCCTGTAGTCAATTTGGTGTCTTACTCAAGGGGTGTGGAGTCCAGGAAGGGGCCTCTTTGTGTGATATTGTATCAGGGCGACAGTGAACTGAGATATTCTGCCTTCAAAGCCTAAAGAAGCCAGATGTAATTCTTTCTTGGGACATTTCATCAGAAAGCTGGGGAGAATTGTGTGTGACCTTGTCAATGGACTGACCCAACTAGGAGGAGCCTCTGTTTTGCCATTTCTACAATGAGAGGCTGTCTCAGGAATCATGGGTAGTCCTTCATGCATGGAGGGTAGGAACAACCTCTCCACAGCTAGTGACACTTAAATTCTAATATGAGAATCCCTTTACTTCTGGGGTCCTCCTGTACGTCCTGTGTCATAGGAGCCTCTGTGGAACACTGGGAGTGTGGGCTTTGGTTCAGCCTCAAACCCTCCTAAGAAGCTATGGGTGAGACAGCAATTCCATGTTTCTCCAATCTCTTACAGACTGAACACCAGGCTGCAGCGCACCTGGCAGAAGTCTGCCCCATGAGAACAACTAACTCAGGTGGGCCTCACACTGGGATGGAACCCGTCGAGCCAACCGTCCTCGACAGCTGCACAGGCTCCAGCTCCTTTCTGGACTCCTCAGGGTCCAGCATCTCCAGCGCTGGGGCCCTGATGCTGGAATGGTGAGTTCCTCTCTAGCAGCCCATGGGCATTGGCCATGGTGGGCAAGCACCTCTCCCAGCCTCGGTTGTAAACACTACGGTGTGAAGTGCATCAAGACTGCAGGTTCACTGAGGACGAAATGTCATCTTTGTGGGACATGCTGACCCTGGCCTTGATCCTGCAAAAGACCTGCTGTGTGCTTCTCAGGGATGAGCTTCCGTCTGCACTGGGAAGCAAGTTTTGCCTCCCCTCACTGTGACCTGCACATGGGGAAAGCAGTTCTGATCATTTGAAAGGAGGTTGGAGAGTCCCTCTATGGTTGTCAGGGTGTTCCCAGAGCAGGGATCCTCTGGGGAGTGCAGGGGCTTAGGCCCCCACTCACAGCATGCAAGAGCTTGTGGGTACCATCAATCCGTCAATAGACATGAAGGCACACGATGGAAAGACAGTTTCCAGGCATGGCTCCTGCTCTCCTAAGCAGACCAGAAGAAAACTCTGGCATTTTGGGTTTCAATGGAATCTGAAAGCAGTGGGTTGACCCTGGATAACCCAGTAGATGTTGCTCCCATGGCAGTTGATGTGATGCCCTCTTGACTGTCTAGATTTGGATGTGAGAAATGGGCAACCCATTGCCCTGTGAGCTAGAGAGTAAGCTATCACTTCTGCTCACAGACGCTGACCAAACTCTCCCTTCTCAGATATTGTATGCAGCAGCAGCCCTGTGCCCCTGAGTGCAAAGACATAGCACATACCAATGTCTGTCTTCACCAAGCTGACCTGCCAGTGGGGAGGTTGGAGAGTCACAGTGTCAGGCCTCACTGTAAGGGCAGAGGTGTCACACCACTAAGGAAGCCTTCTGTCAACCGTCTCCCTGGGACTGTGCTACACCACTGGGGGTGGGAGAGGGTCAGGCTGGACACTGCACAGAGTAGGCAAGAGGCCGACGTTTCCCTTCCTGCATGTGGACTGGGCAGAGAGAGTGGGAGCAAAGGCAGGCCTTTCACTCTGCTCCATCTTCTCCAGGTCCACCCCTTCTGTTCTTGACTGTTCAACGGATCTTTCCTCTGAGCTGGATCTACCATGGGAAATCCTGGGCCAGCTGGAGCCTCCTGAGCCCCCTGAGCTGGAGCCCCAGGGTAAGGAGCACAGATATATGGGCCTGTGGGCCTATGGGGAAGGGTGTGCCTTGGAACACAGCAAAGCTTCCCGATGCTTGGTGTCACAGCAACATCGAGACACTTAGCAGTCATTGTGGGATGCAGTGTGAGAGGCCTTGCTGGCCAGTGTTGGTACACATGGCTCTCTTGGCCGTCGGTGGGAAGCTTCTGCCCGGAAAGGAACACGCATGGTTGCTGATCTTTGCTCCCCTTGCAGCCGCAGACCCAGCTGCCAGCAATGCCGAATTTCCACCTGCAGAGCTTGTGCCTGCTCCAACTGCAGCTCCCTCCACACCTCTGGTGTCACTGCAAGATCCAGCATCTGGAATTCCTTCACAACCAGATGCAGAGCTGGAACTGCTGGTGGCTGCACATCAGAAGTCAGCTCTCGAATTCAAAAAACAGGTCTGGTATTTCCTTCCCTTTGAGATTTCTGCCTTTTGGATTTTTTGGCTATTCTATTTTCCCTGAGGTGTTCCAATAATACAATCCAGTACAATTTAAAGTTTAATATTGTCAAAGTGATTGCAGTGAAATTAGGTGCATTTTCAATATTGTACAGCCTTCACCAGTGCCTTGTTTCAGAAAGATTTCCTGAGTACACAACCAAAGGTATTTCCTCCCCGCTCCTGCTGCTTCTAGATACTGGCCACCATTCATCTTCAATCACTGATCTCCACAGTCTATGATTTTTTTCAATACTGCAATCAGATTTGCATTTCATCACAGAATATTGGTAGAGACTCTTCAATCTTGCTTTGTCTAGGACGGGAAAATCGTAAATGGATCCCAAGTATTTCTCCCCTCATATTCACTGAATTATTCAGTTATTTGTTGTGAGACAAGAAATATTTATTATTGCAAAATATAGAATGCACTATGAGTGAATGATAAAATACAGGGCATAATGCCGGTCACAGACATACCCCTGGGGAACACTGGTCACACTTGGAGCTGTTTCTCCTTCCTGTCTTCTCTGTAGGGTTCAAGTCTGTGTTTTTGTTGCTGGGTGGGAGTGCCTCAGGCCTCAGTTCTCTATTCATGCATGCATGCCCAGGGACATAGCCCAGTCCAGGAGGACTCTCCATTGGTGTTCTCTGTGGGCACCATGTCACCCTGTTTTCAGCAAATCTGCTCTGGTCTTTATCTAACCTTTCAGCTCAGGAGAGAGCTGGGGGAAACATTGGTCTCTGTGAATCTCATTTTATAAGATGGTTTCCTGGGAGTGGAGTGTCTGGGTTAGAGTTACAGAAGTGGTGCAGGTACATTCTCTTAGCTGGGGTGTCCCCGAGAACCAAGGGTAAAACACATAGTTCCTGGGGACAGAGATTTTTGGTAGCATCCAAGAGATTGAGCTGTGTGTACAGGCTCTCCAGTAACCTGCAGAGAGGCAACACCTTTCTCATGACAGAGGAACAGATCAGCAGAGCCCAACATCTCCCATGTGAAGCATAACAAACTTTCTCTTGATTTTGGTTCAATTTTGTTCCTAGTTTAGGAAATTTCTGTGTCTCATGGACACCACATACAGAAGGCCCCCAGGGTCCTCTCTTTCCCTGTGGACACTGGAGAGAAGAAGTTGTTAAATTCTGTGTGGTACGAAGGATTGAACCCATTGAAAGGCTTCTGACTGAGATACACCAGTGACACAGAGTCTCCCTAAATAGTGGAGTTTTCCAGCCTGAGTTCAGAAAAAGGCATCCTCTTTCCTCAGTTTTGCAGAGTATGGATTATCGAGGTGCATCAGCTCACACAGCTCCATTCAGTATTTTTGAAAGGCTCCAGAAATAATCTCGGTGTTCTCGCTGAGCACCTTCAGGCCTGTAGTCAATTTGGTGTCTTACTCAAGGGGTGTGGAGTCCAGGAAGGGGCCTCTTTGTGTGATATTGTATCAGGGCGACAGTGAACTGAGATATTCTGCCTTCAAAGCCTAAAGAAGCCAGATGTAATTCTTTCTTGGGACATTTCATCAGAAAGCTGGGGAGAATTGTGTGTGACCTTGTCAATGGACTGACCCAACTAGGAGGAGCCTCTGTTTTGCCATTTCTACAATGAGAGGCTGTCTCAGGAATCATGGGTAGTCCTTCATGCATGGAGGGTAGGAACAACCTCTCCACAGCTAGTGACACTTAAATTCTAATATGAGAATCCCTTTACTTCTGGGGTCCTCCTGTACGTCCTGTGTCATAGGAGCCTCTGTGGAACACTGGGAGTGTGGGCTTTGGTTCAGCCTCAAACCCTCCTAAGAAGCTATGGGTGAGACAGCAATTCCATGTTTCTCCAATCTCTTACAGACTGAACACCAGGCTGCAGCGCACCTGGCAGAAGTCTGCCCCATGAGAACAACTAACTCAGGTGGGCCTCACACTGGGATGGAACCCGTCGAGCCAACCGTCCTCGACAGCTGCACAGGCTCCAGCTCCTTTCTGGACTCCTCAGGGTCCAGCATCTCCAGCGCTGGGGCCCTGATGCTGGAATGGTGAGTTCCTCTCTAGCAGCCCATGGGCATTGGCCATGGTGGGCAAGCACCTCTCCCAGCCTCGGTTGTAAACACTACGGTGTGAAGTGCATCAAGACTGCAGGTTCACTGAGGACGAAATGTCATCTTTGTGGGACATGCTGACCCTGGCCTTGATCCTGCAAAAGACCTGCTGTGTGCTTCTCAGGGATGAGCTTCCGTCTGCACTGGGAAGCAAGTTTTGCCTCCCCTCACTGTGACCTGCACATGGGGAAAGCAGTTCTGATCATTTGAAAGGAGGTTGGAGAGTCCCTCTATGGTTGTCAGGGTGTTCCCAGAGCAGGGATCCTCTGGGGAGTGCAGGGGCTTAGGCCCCCACTCACAGCATGCAAGAGCTTGTGGGTACCATCAATCCGTCAATAGACATGAAGGCACACGATGGAAAGACAGTTTCCAGGCATGGCTCCTGCTCTCCTAAGCAGACCAGAAGAAAACTCTGGCATTTTGGGTTTCAATGGAATCTGAAAGCAGTGGGTTGACCCTGGATAACCCAGTAGATGTTGCTCCCATGGCAGTTGATGTGATGCCCTCTTGACTGTCTAGATTTGGATGTGAGAAATGGGCAACCCATTGCCCTGTGAGCTAGAGAGTAAGCTATCACTTCTGCTCACAGACGCTGACCAAACTCTCCCTTCTCAGATATTGTATGCAGCAGCAGCCCTGTGCCCCTGAGTGCAAAGACATAGCACATACCAATGTCTGTCTTCACCAAGCTGACCTGCCAGTGGGGAGGTTGGAGAGTCACAGTGTCAGGCCTCACTGTAAGGGCAGAGGTGTCACACCACTAAGGAAGCCTTCTGTCAACCGTCTCCCTGGGACTGTGCTACACCACTGGGGGTGGGAGAGGGTCAGGCTGGACACTGCACAGAGTAGGCAAGAGGCCGACGTTTCCCTTCCTGCATGTGGACTGGGCAGAGAGAGTGGGAGCAAAGGCAGGCCTTTCACTCTGCTCCATCTTCTCCAGGTCCACCCCTTCTGTTCTTGACTGTTCAACGGATCTTTCCTCTGAGCTGGATCTACCATGGGAAATCCTGGGCCAGCTGGAGCCTCCTGAGCCCCCTGAGCTGGAGCCCCAGGGTAAGGAGCACAGATATATGGGCCTGTGGGCCTATGGGGAAGGGTGTGCCTTGGAACACAGCAAAGCTTCCCGATGCTTGGTGTCACAGCAACATCGAGACACTTAGCAGTCATTGTGGGATGCAGTGTGAGAGGCCTTGCTGGCCAGTGTTGGTACACATGGCTCTCTTGGCCGTCGGTGGGAAGCTTCTGCCCGGAAAGGAACACGCATGGTTGCTGATCTTTGCTCCCCTTGCAGCCACAGACCCAGCTGCCACCAATGCCGAATTTCCACCTGCAGAGCTTGTGCCTGCTCCAACTGCAGCTCCCTCCACACCTCTGGTGTCACTGCAAGATCCAGCATCTGGAATTCCTTCACAACCAGATGCAGAGCTGGAACTGCTGGTGGCTGCACATCAGAAGTCAGCTCTCGAATTCAAAAAACAGGTCTGGTATTTCCTTCCCTTTGAGATTTCTGCCTTTTGGATTTTTTGGCTATTCTATTTTCCCTGAGGTGTTCCAATAATACAATCCAGTACAATTTAAAGTTTAATATTGTCAAAGTGATTGCAGTGAAATTAGGTGCATTTTCAATATTGTACAGCCTTCACCAGTGCCTTGTTTCAGAAAGATTTCCTGAGTACACAACCAAAGGTATTTCCTCCCCGCTCCTGCTGCTTCTAGATACTGGCCACCATTCATCTTCAATCACTGATCTCCACAGTCTATGATTTTTTTCAATACTGCAATCAGATTTGCATTTCATCACAGAATATTGGTAGAGACTCTTCAATCTTGCTTTGTCTAGGACGGGAAAATCGTAAATGGATCCCAAGTATTTCTCCCCTCATATTCACTGAATTATTCAGTTATTTGTTGTGAGACAAGAAATATTTATTATTGCAAAATATAGAATGCACTATGAGTGAATGATAAAATACAGGGCATAATGCCGGTCACAGACATACCCCTGGGGAACACTGGTCACACTTGGAGCTGTTTCTCCTTCCTGTCTTCTCTGTAGGGTTCAAGTCTGTGTTTTTGTTGCTGGGTGGGAGTGCCTCAGGCCTCAGTTCTCTATTCATGCATGCATGCCCAGGGACATAGCCCAGTCCAGGAGGACTCTCCATTGGTGTTCTCTGTGGGCACCATGTCACCCTGTTTTCAGCAAATCTGCTCTGGTCTTTATCTAACCTTTCAGCTCAGGAGAGAGCTGGGGGAAACATTGGTCTCTGTGAATCTCATTTTATAAGATGGTTTCCTGGGAGTGGAGTGTCTGGGTTAGAGTTACAGAAGTGGTGCAGGTACATTCTCTTAGCTGGGGTGTCCCCGAGAACCAAGGGTAAAACACATAGTTCCTGGGGACAGAGATTTTTGGTAGCATCCAAGAGATTGAGCTGTGTGTACAGGCTCTCCAGTAACCTGCAGAGAGGCAACACCTTTCTCATGACAGAGGAACAGATCAGCAGAGCCCAACATCTCCCATGTGAAGCATAACGAACTTTCTCTTGATTTTGGTTCAATTTTGTTTCTAGTTTAGGAAATTTCTGTGTCTCATGGACACCACATACAGAAGGCCCCCAGGGTCCTCTCTTTCCCTGTGGACACTGGAGAGAAGAAGTTGTTAAATTCTGTGTGGTTCGAAGGATTGAACCCATTGAAAGGCTTCTGACTGAGATACACCAGTGACACAGAGTCTCCCTAAATAGTGGAGTTTTCCAGCCTGAGTTCAGAAAAAGGCATCCTCTTTCCTCAGTTTTGCAGAGTATGGATTATCGAGGTGCATCAGCTCACACAGCTCCATTCAGTATTTTTGAAAGGCTCCAGAAATAATCTCGGTGTTCTCGCTGAGCACCTTCAGGCCTGTAGTCAATTTGGTGTCTTACTCAAGGGGTGTGGAGTCCAGGAAGGGGCCTCTTTGTGTGATATTGTATCAGGGCGACAGTGAACTGAGATATTCTGCCGTAAAAGCTAAAGAAGCCAGATGTAATTCTTTCTTGGGACATTTCATCAGAAATCTGGGGAGAATTGTGTGTGACCTTCTCAATGGACTGACCCAACTAGGATGAGCCTCTGTTTTCCCATTTCTACAATGAGAGGCTGTCTCAGGAATCATGGGTAGTCCTTCATGCATGGAGGGTAGGAACAACCTCTCCACAGCTAGTGACACTTAAATTCTAATATGAGAATCCCTTTACTTCTGGGGTCCTCCTGTACCTGCTGTGCCATAGTAGCCTCTGTGGAACACTGGGAGTGTGGGCTTTGGTTCAGCCTCAAACCCTCCTAAGAAGCTATGGGTGAGACAGCAATTCCATGTTTGCCCAATCTCTTACAGATTGAACACCAGGCTGCAGCGCACCTGGCAGAAGTCTGCCCCCTGAGCACAACGCACTCAGGTGGGCCTCACACTGGAATGGAACCCGTGGAGCCAACCTTTCTAGACAGCGGCACAGGCCCCAGCTCCTCCTTCCTGGACTCCTCAGCGTCCAACATCTCCAGCGCTGAGGCCCTGATGCTAGAAGGGTGAGTTCCTCTCTAGCAGCCCATGGGCATTGGCCATGGTGGGCAAGCACCTCTCCCAGCCTCGGTTGTAAACACGACGGTGTGAAGTGCATCAAGATTGCAGGGTCACTGAGGAAGAAATGTCACCTTTATGGGACATGCTGACCCTGGCCTTGATCCTACGAAAGACCTGCTGTTTGCTTCTCAGGGAAGAGCTTCCGTCTGCACTGGGAAGCAAGTTTTGCCTCCCCTCACTGTGACCTGCACATGGGGAAAGCAGTTCTGATCATTTGAAAGGAGGTTGGAGAGTCCCTCTGTGGTTGTCAGGGTGTTCCCAGAGCAGGGATCCTCTGGGGAGCACAGGGGCCTAAGCCCCCACTCACAGCATGCAAGAGCTTGTGGGTACCATCAATCCGGCAATAGACATGAAGGCACACGATGGAAAGACACTTTCCAGGCATGGCTCCTCCTCTGCTAAGCAGAGCAGAAGAAAACTTTGGCCTTTTGGTTTAAATGGAATCTGAAAGCAGTGAGTTCACCCTGGATAACCCAGTAGGTATTGCTCCCATGGCAGTGGATGTGATGCCCTCCTGACTGTCTAGACGTGGATGTACAGCAGTGCAAGAGGAGCTCCACAGAGGCACAAAGAAATGGGCAACACATTGCCCTGTGAGCTAGAGACTAAGCTATCACTTCTGCTCACAGACTCTGACCAAACTCTCCCTTCTCAGATATTGTATGCAGCAGTAGCCCTGTGCCCCTGCGTGCAAAGACATAGCACATACCAATGTCTGTCTTCAGCAAGCTGACCTGCCAGTGGGGAGGTTGGAGAGTCACAGTGTCAGGCTTCACTGAAAGGGCAGAGGTGTCACACCACTAAGGAAGCCTTCTGTCAACCGTCTCCCTGGGACTGTGCTACACCACTGGGGGTGGGAGAGGGTCAGGCTGGACACTGCACAGAGTAGACAAGAGGCCGACGTTTCCCTTCCTGCATGTGGACTGGGCAGAGAGAGTGGGAGCAAAGGCAGGCCTTTCACTCTGCTCCATCTTCTCCAGGTCCACCCCTTCTGCTCTTGACCGTTCACCGGATCTTTCCTCTGAGGTGGATCCACCATGGGAAATCCTGGGCCAGCTGGAGCCTCCTGAGCCCCCTGAGCTGGAGCCCCAGGGTAAGGAGCACAGATATATGGGCCTGTGGGCCTATGGGGAAGGGTGTGCCTTGGAACACAGCAAAGCATCCCGATGCTTGGTGTCACAGCAACATGGAGACACTTAGCAGTCACTGTGGGATGCAGTGTGAGAGGCCTTGCTGGCCAGTGTTGGTACACATGGCTCTCTTGGCCGTCGGTGGGAAGCCTCTGCCCGGGGAAGGAACACGCATGGTTGCTGATCTCTGCTCCCCTTGCAGCCGCAGACCCAGCTGCCACCAATGCCGAATTTCCACCTGCAGAGCTTGTGCCTGCTCCAACTGCAGCTCCCTCCACACCTCTGGTGTCACTGCAAGATCCAGCATCTGGAATTCCTTCACAACCAGATGCAGAGCTGGAACTGCTGGTGGCTGCACAGCAGAAGTCAGCTCTCGAATTCAACCAGCAGGTCTGGTATTTCCTTCCCTTGGAGATTTCTGCCTTTTGACATTTTGGCTATTCAATTTCCCTGAGGTGTTCCAATAATGGAATCCAATACAATTTAAGGTTTAATATTGTTAAAGTGATTGCTGTGACATTAGGTGCATTCTCAATATTGTACAGCCTTCACCACTGCCTTGTTTCAGAAAGATTTTCTGAGTATACACCCCAAGGTATTTCCTCCCCGCGCCTGCTGCTTCTAGATACTGGCCACCATTCATCTTCTATCCCTGATCTCCACAGTCTGTGATTCTTTTTCAATACTGCAATCAGATTTGCATTTCATCACAGAATCTTGGTAGAGACTCTTAAATCTTGCTTTGTCAAGGATGGGAAAATCCTAAATGCATCCCAAGTATTTCACCCCACATATTCACTGAATTATTCAGTCATCTGTTGTGACACAAGAAATATTTATTATTGCAAAATGTAGAATGCACTATGAGTGAATGATAAAATACAGGGCATAATGACGGTCATAGACATACCCCTGGGGAACACTGGTCACACTTGGAGCTGTTTCTCCTTCCTGTCTTCTCTGTAGGGTTCAAGTCTGTGTTTTTGTTGCTGGGTGGGAGTGCCTCAGGCCTCAGTTCTCTATTCATGTATGCATGCCCTAGGGACATAGCCCAGTCCAGGAGGACTCTCCATTGGTGTTCTCTGTGGGCACCATGTCACCCTGTTTTCAGCAAATCTGCTCTGGTCTTTATCTAACCTTTCAGCTCAGGAGAGAGCTGGGGGAAACATTGGTCTCTGTGAATCTCATTTTATAAGATGGTTTCCTGGGAGTGGAGTGTCTGGGTTAGAGTTACAGAAGTGGTGCAGGTACATTCTCTTAGCTGGGGTGTCCCCGAGAAGCAAGGGTAGAACACATAGTTCCTGGGGACAGAGATTTTTGGTAGCATCCAAGAGATTGAGCTGTGTGTACAGGCTCTCCAGTAACCTGCAGAGAGGCAACACCTTTCTCATGACAGAGGAACAGATCAGCAGAGCCCAGCATCTCCCATGTGAAGCACAACAAACTTTCTCTAGATTTTGGTTCAATTTTGTTTCTAGTTTAGGAAATTTCTGTGTCTCATGGACACCACATACAGAAGGTCCCCAGGATCCTGTCTTTCCCTGTGGACACTGCAGAGAAGAAGTTGTTAAATTCTGTGTGGTACGAAGGATTGAACCCAACGAAAGGCTTCTGACTGAGATACACCAGTGACACAGAGTCTCCCTAAATAGTGGAGTTTTCCAGCCTGAGTTCAGAAAAAGGGTTCCTCTTTCCTCAGTTTTGCAGACTATGGATGATTGAGGTGCATCAGCTCACACAGTTCCATTCAGTATTTTTGAAAGGCTCCAGAAATAATCTCGGTATTCTCCCTGAGCACCTTCAGGCCTGTAGTCAATTTGGTGTCTTACTCAAGGGGTGTGGAGTCCAGGAAGGGGCCTCTTTCTGTGATATTTTATCAGGGCGACAGTGAACTGAGATATTCTGCCTTCAAAGCCTAAAGAAGCCAGATGTAATTCTTTCTTGGGACATTTCATCAGAAATCTGGGGAGAATTGTGTGTGACCTTCTCAATGGACTGACCCAACTAGGATGAGCCTCTGTTTTCCCATTTCTACAATGAGAGGCTGTCTCAGGAATCATGGGTAGTCCTTCATGCATGGAGGGTACGAACAACCTCTCCACAGCTAGTGACACTTAAATTCTAATATGAGAATCCCTTTACTTCTGGGGTCCTCCTGTACCTGCTGTGCCATAGTAGCCTCTGTGGAACACTGGGAGTGTGGGCTTTGGTTCAGCCTCAAACCCTCCTAAGAAGCTATGGGTGAGACAGCAATTCCATGTTTGCCCAATCTCTTACAGATTGAACACCAGGCTGCAGCGCACCTGGCAGAAGTCTGCCCCCTGAGCACAACGCACTCAGGTGGGCCTCACACTGGAATGGAACCAGTGGAGCCAACCTTTCTAGACAGCGGCACAGGCCCCAGCTCCTCCTTCCTGGACTCCTCAGCGTCCAACATCTCCAGCGCTGAGGCCCTGATGCTAGAAGGGTGAGTTCCTCTCTAGCAGCCCATGGGCATTGGCCATGGTGGGCAAGCACCTCTCCCAGCCTCGGTTGTAAACACGACGGTGTGAAGTGCATCAAGATTGCAGGGTCACTGAGGAAGAAATGTCATCTTTATGGGACATGCTGACCCTGGCCTTGATCCTACGAAAGACCTGCTGTTTGCTTCTCAGGGAAGAGCTTCCGTCTGCACTGGGAAGCAAGTTTTGCCTCCCCTCACTGTGACCTGCACATGGGGAAAGCAGTTCTGATCATTTGAAAGGAGGTTGGAGAGTCCCTCTGTGGTTGTCAGGGTGTTCCCAGAGCAGGGATCCTCTGGGGAGCACAGGGGCCTAGGCCCCCACTCACAGCATGCAAGAGCTTGTGGGTACCATCAATCCGGCAATAGACATGAAGGCACACGATGGAAAGACACTTTCCAGGCATGGCTCCTGCTCTGCTAAGCAGAGCAGAAGAAAACTTTGGCCTTTTGGTTTAAATGGAATCTGAAAGCAGTGAGTTCACCCTGGATAACCCAGTAGGTATTGCTCCCATGGCAGTGGATGTGATGCCCTCCTGACTGTCTAGACGTGGATGTACAGCAGTACAAGAGGAGCTCCACAGAGGCACAAAGAAATGGGCAACACGTTGCCCTGTGAGCTAGAGACTAAGCTATCACTTCTGCTCACAGACTCTGACCAAACTCTCCCTTCTCAGATATTGTATGCACAGCCCTGTGCCCCTGCGTGCAAAGACATAGCACATACCAATGTCTGTCTTCAGCAAGCTGACCTGCCAGTGGGGAGGTTGGAGAGTCACAGTGTCAGGCTTCACTGAAAGGGCAGAGGTGTCACACCACTAAGGAAGCCTTCTGTCAACCGTCTCCCTGGGACTGTGCTACACCACTGGGGGTGGGAGAGGGTCAGGCTGGACACTGCACAGAGTAGGCAAGAGGCCGACGTTTCCCTTCCTGCATGTGGACTGGGCAGAGAGAGTGGGAGCAAAGGCAGGCCTTTCACTCTGCTCCATCTTCTCCAGGTCCACCCCTTCTGCTCTTGACCGTTCACCGGATCTTTCCTCTGAGGTGGATCCACCATGGGAAATCCTGGGCCAGCTGGAGCCTCCTGAGCCCCCTGAGCTGGAGCTCCAGGGTAAGGAGCACAGATATATGGGCCTGTGGGCCTATGGGGAAGGGTGTGCCTTGGAACACAGCAAAGCTTCCCGATGCTTGGTGTCACAGCAACATCGAGACACTTAGCAGTCATTGTGGGATGCAGTGTGAGAGGCCTTGCTGGCCAGTGTTGGTACACATGGCTCTCTTGGCCGTCGGTGGGAAGCTTCTGCCCGGGGAAGGAACACGCATGGTTGCTGATCTTTGCTCCCCTTGCAGCCGCAGACCCAGCTGCCACCAATGCCGAATTTCCACCTGCAGAGCTTGTGCCTGCTCCAACTGCAGCTCCCTCCACACCTCTGGTGTCACTGCAAGATCCAGCATCTGGAATTCCTTCACAACCAGATGCAGAGCTGGATCTGCTGGCGGCTGCACAGCAGAAGTCAGCTCTCGAATTCATCCAGCAGGTCTTTATCTGTATTGGCTTTATCCTTTTCTTTGAGATTTCTCTCTTTTTGTTTTATTCGCTATGCGATTTTCTCTGAGATACTCCAGTATTAACATCAAATAAAATTTATGTTTCAATGTTGTTAAAGTTATCGCTTTGGCATTATTTGCATTCTCAGGATTGTACAGCCTTCACGGTTGTCCTGTGAACATTTTCCTGAGTATACACCCAAAGGTATTTCTTCCCCTCTCCTGCTACTTCTGGATCCTGACCACCATTCATCTTCTATCCCTAATCTCCCCAGTCCATAATTTTTTTAATTCTGCAATCAGATTTGCATTTGATCACAGAATCTTGGTAGAGATTTGCTAATCTTGTTTTTTCTAGTAATGGAATATCCTAAATAGTTCCCAAGAATTTCTCATCACATATTCAGTATATTATTCAGTTATTGTTGTCAGACCAGAAATATTTATTATTGTAAAATATAGGAGGCCATATGCATTTATGATAAAATATAGGGCATTATGACAGTCACAGACATACCCCTGGGGAACACTGGTCTCACTTGGAGTTGTTTCTTCTTCCTGTCTTCTCTGTAAGTTTCAAGTCTGTTTTAGTTACTATGTGGGGCGTGCCCCAGGCATCAGTTCTCTATTCATGTATGCATGCCCTAGGGACATAGCCTGGTCCACGAGGACTCTCCATTGGTATTTTCAGTGGGCATCATGTCACCGTGTTTTCAGCAACCTCTGATCTGCACTTTTTCTAATCTTTCAGTTCATAGTACAGCTGAGGGAATCATTTGTCTCTGTGAATCTCATTTTTTATGATGGATTCCTGGGAGTGGAGTGTCTGGGTTAGAGTTATAGAAGTTGTGTATGTACATGCTCTGAGCTGGGGTGTCCCCAAGACCCAAGGTTATAACACATACTTCCTAAGAACAGAGATTTATTTGGGCCTTGAAGAGATTGAGCTGTGTGTAGAAGCTCTCAGGGGTTAACGTGCTGTCAGGCAATACCTTTGTCATGAGACAGACAGAGGAACAGATCAGCACTGCCCTGCATCTCCCACTTGATGCGCGACCAATTTTCTCTAGATTTTGGTTTAATTTTCTTTTTAAAATAGGAAATTTCTGAGTCTCATGGACACCATGTACAGAATGTCCCCAGGGTCCTGTGTTTCCCTGTGGACACTGCCAAGCCAAAGTCATTAAATTCTGTGTGGTAGTAAGGATTGAACCCAAGGAAAGGCTTCTCACTGAGATACACCATGACACAGAGTCTCCCTGAATAGTTGAGTTTTCCAGCCTGGGTTCAGAAAACAGCATTCTGTTTCCTCAATTTTCCAGAGTATGGATTATTGATGTGCATCAGCTCACACAGCTCCATTCAGTATTTTTGAAAGGCTCCAGAAATAATCTTGGTGTTCTCGCTGAGCATCTTCAGGCCTGTAGTCAATTTGGTCTCTTAGTCAAGGTGTGTGGAATCCAGCAGATTGGTCCTTATCCTGGATTCCAGCAACTGACCGCACTTGTGCTCACTGAGTGCGAATCATTCCAAGGCCACCTAGTTGGGGTTAGTTTCCATTGGTTCCCCACTGCTCTCCCTCTCACACTGGCTCTTGATATATAGAGATCGTACAAGCTTCCCTTTTTTCGGCAAGGTTATCTGGGCAATTGAGTTAGGAAAAGCCTGTCCTAGTGCGACCTGCTCCCCTCCAGCCCCAAGATCCTGCACGTGAGGTACAAGCTGCAGACTTTTCCATGTCCTGAGTCTGTGCCCCCAACACTGCCAGGAACCATCTTATGTTCTCCGTGCACATCCCAAGCTCATCACCTCCTTCAGTTGTCAAGGGCTCATTCCGTGACCACACAGAAACACTGTGTCCTTGCCCGATGGTGCCAGGCTCTCAAACTAGGTATTTCTGCCCACTGCATTTGCCATCCAAATGGAGCTAGGCCTTGTTCTGGCAATGCCTGGGGGCAGGGATTTAGTGCTCAATACAAGCGACTCTGAGAACAATCTCTGTTTAATAGATTGTACCACTATGCAATGGCAATGGGATGCCACAATACAATAGCAAATTTCCACTCTACACGTTACATGTGCCAACTCCTTACCATTTATAAACCTCTGATAATTATTAATAAAAATAATAGTATGAATAAAATTTGAAAAGGAAACAAAATTCTGACACATGGAGGGAAAAAAACAATAGGACATGAAGAGAAACCAGTGTGGAAATTCCTCAAAGAACTTAAATTAAAAATTCCACATGACCCAGCTCTCCCCCTTCTAAGCACAATTTGTGACAGCTAAATTCTGGAAGGAGTCTGAATACCATTCAACATACAACTGTGTAAAAAAAATGTATCTATGACTAATGAAAGACTTGCCTACAAAGGAGGACAAATTAGAGTCATTTACAAGAATGTGGGGCACCTAGAAAAAATAATGTTGAATGAAATCAGACAGCTTAAATGCTACATAGTTCATCTCATTTGAGTAAGGCAAGGTACAAACAAAAAGCATAACAAAGATGGCCACCAAGTGGGAAAGAGTCTAAGAGAAGATGAAAAGAAGAGAAGGAGAAATAGCTAGAACAAGGATATGCCATGTACAGGAGCCTAATAACCTCAAAGAGTGCAAACACTGTGGAAACATGAGGTAAGATTGATGACATCCCAAGGAGGAAAATGGAGAGAGAGAATTTAGAGGAGGGGAAGTGTGGTAGGAGGGATGTGCAAGGGGATTTACAAAAGAACCAAGCTCTGTTACGCACATATACCCTTTCCCCACAGGGATTTTAAACTTCCTGTACTGCAAACATGTACTAATGACAAATTAACCTTGCACAGACATAAGATCCTCTGTCTCTGGGAAGATACAAGCCATAAGAACAAATATTTAGGGGGAGGAAATAGGTGGGAAAAAGTGACAGCAGACTGAAAGAAGCCTGCTCTGTACACTGACATGCAGTGTGACGGTCATTGAATGGAGAGAGGCCGCTGTGAGATGGTGAAGCCTCAGAAGCGACACATACCCGCTGCTGTGCTCTGAAGGAGACCTAAGCTTCTATAAGAATGTGGAAATGTGGAAGAGTCACTGGGCTGGTCAGAGAGCTTCCCCACCTCAGCCCACCCCACTGTAAGGAGGCTTGCTGACTCCTGTCACAGAAAAGGAATCTTCAGGACATGTCAGAAAGAGAAACAAGCAAGCTGTATTAGCAGAGATAGAGGGTGTAGGTGTGCTCATGTGAGGGATGTGGATACTCAAAGTAATGTGATATGTCAGGTCAGAAAGAGACCCTCTCAGAAAACATGTGGCCCTCCACAAACAACAGGAAGCACTCTAGGGCCATGCTGCCAGCAGCAACCAGAACAGATGGCCATAAGGAAAATTTAGGACAGGCCATGGGATCTGCTCAGTGCTGGAAGCCTAGTATTACCTATACAACTAAAGGGAATGTCTGGGGACTTTGACCCCAAACAGTCTACCAGAGTCTTTGGATTAGAACCCCATCCAAAAACTCTAAATGCTTAGCTTCTCCTTGGGTCAGCTGCCCACATTACTCATGATCTTACCCTTCTGCACTCATACAGAATAAACCCCACCTTTTGCTCACATAAAGCCCATTTTCTGGGTTGTCTGTCATGAGTTTATTGATCACTAGAAGCATTACAGCTTGAGAATGGGTGTATTTTACGTTTCGTGCAGACATAAAAAGCCAGAGGTAAAAGTATCTATCTGCTCCTCCTCCCTTAAAAGATAGAAGCCATTGACAGGCGTGGGTGTTTGGTTGTTTTGTGTTCTGCTTTCAGGAAAGTCCCACTTGCTGCTCTGAGGAATGTGCATTCTGTTGTCTTAGGGTGGACACTGTGGATACTTCTCCATTCCATTTCTTCAAAGGTTTAGTTCAACTCTGATATTTCCTTGTAGATTCTGTTTTTGTCAGGTTGATTTATTTGTGAATTGGAGGTACTGTGGTCCCCCATTGTAATTAGTGTTTATCTGATTTTTTTTATGTCCTGTAGTATTTGTTTTATAAAACTGAGTATACTAGTGTTATCTTTATAATTATTTCTTGTTTTTGAACTGTTCCCTTAGTGAGTATATAGTGACTTTCTTTCCCTCTATGGATCAGTTTTGACTTGAAATCCAAATTATCTGAAAATAGAATAGCTGCTCCTGCTTTTATTCATGTTCCTGGTGCATGGAATATTGTTTTCTATCCTTTGGTCTTTCTTCTGTGTGTTTATTATGGACTACATGCGTTTCTCATATTCTGCATATGGTTGGGTTTTGATTCTTGATCCATTATGCCAATTGGTGTTTTTGATTGGGAAGTTATTACTGGCAGATATCAGCGTATATCAGGCGTTATATTTTGCTGTTGTTGCTGATTTCCTTTTTTTCCCTCTTTTTGCTGAATTGCTTACCCTATCTGGTGTATTCATTCTGTTACATATTTTTGATATTACTGGCTTAACTTCTCTTTCTAGGATATCCTTGATAATTTGTTTGTTCAGGGCCGAGGATAATATCAGTTACTACCTGAATGACTACTTGAATCCATATGGTTTAGGAAGAGGCTAGGTCGTGTGGCTGGGAGATTTTCTCTGCCACCCAGAAAGGGGAGCCATGGCTTCAAGTGGACAGAGCATATGCTCTTTAGTTTTGAGGCAGGGCAGAGGCAAAAGAGAGGGAAGGAGAAGAGGCAGAGAGAGAGGTAGGGAGAGAGAGTGAAAGAGAGACAGAGGGAGAATGAGAGACAAACGAGAAATTTAGATGATCTTTTATCTAAAATGCTTTCTACCAAAAAATGTGCAAGGTTTAAGGAAACCACTTCACCTGGGTGATACCCAAGCCTGGTCTTCTCCATGGTGTATGGTGACTGGAATTCCCTGAGCAGCTGTGTAAGAATCTTTGCTCAAGATATTGGATGGAACAGTTCTTGTATGTTTCCTTGATGAACAAATTTTAGCTCCATCTTAACTAGGAATGGGGTGGGTTGACCTGAGAAGAACTTACCAAGGCCTTTACCAGTCAGAGAGAATACCTCTAGAATATTCTTTCAATTCCCGGTTAGAGGGAGCACGGGCTTCCCATCTTTAGGGACTTATATATACACAAGAAATAATTTTGTAGGGACTTGAGATTTCTAAGTGATGGAAAGGAAGAAATAATTAAGGCTGAAGAAGTTTGTAGACAAGGAAAAAGATGAAGGATGAGAGAAAGAGATTATATTTCAGAGGCAAGGACTTAAGGGAAACGGGAAAGCAAAAGGAAATGTCTTTGGCTAGACTTAACAAAGCCATCATATTGATGCCTTTTACCTCCTCTCTGGCGTGTCATGAAAAATGTCACCATGCTAGATCTAAGGAGTTCCCTGAAGCAGAAATGAGTAACCTAAACACCTTCCATAAAATAAGACTGCCATTGCTCAAAAAGAATTTTCAGAACCAGTCAGTAGTAGCCCCAGGAAAAGTCCTATTAGGTAGAAATTAAAAGGCATACAGTCAAAGAAATAGAGTGCAGACCTGAGAGAGAGAGAGAGAGACAGAGAGACAGAGAGATAGAGAGACAGAGAGACAGAGAGACAGAGAGATAGAGAGACAGAGAGACAGAGAGATAGAGAGAGAGACAGAGAGATAGAGAGACAGAGACAGAGAGAGAGACTTGTTTCCTGAAACTTGAAACCTTTGTGCTACCCTTAAACAGGTGAAAACTCCAGAAAAATGTGACCCAGCCCCTTCGACGATACTATTACAGGTATGGGCCCCGTTTTTTGAACAGGTATATTTAAATGTTCTTTAAGTTCTTTCAATGTCCCTTTATCTGAGGATCAGGTTTCTGCTCTTTCCTTGCTGAATTAAGCCAATTTATGGATTTTCAGTGTTCCTGAGGAATTTGGGATGTAATAGGTCTGGAAAGAAAAGGACCTCAACTTAACCAGGGAAACGCTGGTAGGGATCACCTCGGCTAAGTTGGAGTGAGGCCCAAAACTTCCAGTACAATGTTGAGTCATGCTTTGTCTCTCTTCTCCATTTGACTTCTCCTGCCCTGCCGCAGGTTTGCTGCTCATTTCATCTACCCTATTTTGAGACTCTTCTGTGTGGGAGGCACAAAGGTGAAAACACAGCAAACCAAAGGTAAAGCACTCCATCTTTTTCAGACCTGTGTTTCAGTGAATTAGACAAAGACCAGTGGAGACAAGCTATGGCACATATATTATTGCGTTTTTCTTTTAAGACAAATGATATTAGAGTTGTTTTGTCTAAACTAAACCCTCAATATTTGGGTATAATTGCACTGTTGGCACTTTGTAATTAATACAGACAATAAATGAAATACGTAAGTGATACATACCAGAAAATGATGAATGTGTTGTCAAAAAGAGAGCAAGATCGTGGGAAACTGTGTGACAGTAAATGAGTTTGGCAAGGGTAAGGCTTTTTCAAACAGACAATAGAGTGGAGATGTGTGAACAGTAAGAGAGTGAGCTCCACAGACCCACGGTGAGAGCCCTCTAGGCAGAGGCCGGCAGTGTGAAGGCCTCGGGTGGGAGGAGGTCTGTATGTTTCCTCAGAAAAACAGGGAGGGGGCTGGATTAGAGCGAGAGGAAGATGGTGGTAGGAAATGAAAGCAGGGAAATTAAAGCTGGGTACCTTTGGAGAGCCCAGGAAACTCCTGCTGGGTATTTCTGGGTCTGTTTTTCCAATTATGTTCAATCCAAAAAAGGTTTTATAGACTAAAAGTCAAAGATGAGAAAACAATGCTCCATGTGACCCGGAACCAGAACAAAGTGGGGTTAGCTTGCCCATCAGCTGCAGACTGGTTAGAAAGACATAGCACTTTATACAATGGAGAACTACTCAGCTCTAAGAGCTTGAGACTCTTGTAGGTAAATGGATACAACTTGAGATCATGCTCAGAGGTAAAAAATGGTTCAGAACCAATTAGGTGAATAGCGGGTTCCCTCCCTAATATAAAAACTAAAGGAGTTAGTGGTATGAAAAATCTGTAATACATCTTGTGAAAGTGAAAAATTGTCTAAAATGGCAGTGGCCACTGGTAATCTATCATCATGATTTGAAACCCATATTGTTTTCTTGTTGTGCTTAGCTTGGTTTTATTCTGTTTTGGTTTCTACAACTTTATTATATTTGATGGCATGAACAGCTATTTCAAATATAACAAAATATATTATGGTAACGATTGTTGATCTCCTATTATCTTGTTTTGACGCCCTATATTGCTTTTTTTGTGTTGATTGATTTTATTCTATTTAGTTTTGTTTGACTGCACGATGTCTGATGGTACAGGCAATTACTTTGAAGACAGCACGAGGCCTTGTGGTAGCCATGACTGTTTTACTATTATCCTGTTTTGAAGTCCTGTCTTGCTTCCATTGTTTCATTTTTACTGGTTTTATACTGTACTATTTCGTTTGATTTTATTATCCCTGATGATGTGGGCATTTATTTTGAATTTAACAAGAGGCATTGTGATAGCCATTACTGATTTCCTTTTATCTTGTTTTGAAGTCATGTACCATGCTCATTGTTTTGTTTTGATTCACTGTATTCTGTTTTATTTCACTTGGTTTTATTCTCTTCAAAATAAAAATCAAAAAAGAAGAACTTGTCTTGCTTGGACCGTAAAAACAATTTTTCACAATGTAGCAAACCTTTTTCTTTTGCTAAACATGTATGCATCCTACCTACACATATCAGGAAATACTAAACCTTGTAATGGAAAATTTAAAATATGAAATTTACAGTAGCTGTAGAGATAAAAATTGGTGATCATTTCACATTTTGTTTCATTCACAACACTTGATATTACCTAAATAAGCCTCATATAAGAACGTTTAATTAGACCAAACAAATAGAATCAATGAATACCAGTTGCTAATAATTTTAAATATATATTTTTGCTTTATGTTTTCCTAAGTGCAAGTGACAGAAATACTTATCAATTTAACTAACACCTAGAAGGCAATGTATTTGTTTGAATAGTTGCAAATAGTTGTTTGAATAGTTGGAAACTAAAGTGAGTGGATCTAGGCAGATACCACATAATATAATTATATATTCAAGATTTAAGTGTTTGATTTATTTATCTGCACATACACATTTCTCTGGATAAATGTGTAGCACACAGATGCTTTTTAAATAAAAATTTTCTCATACTGACAATAATAAAAAAGTGCCCAACAGCTTTTAGTTATTTAGGATATTTCTCTCAGGAGGGTGCACCGCTTGCTAGAAGAACAGGTGCAGTAGAGTCACTTACAATTCCAACACCCTGCAGGTAAGACAAGAAGGTCACAACGTTGATGTCAGCCGGGCAATTTAGTGACTGAGGCTTCCGGGAGAACATGGCGGACAGATAACAGCTACTACGGAGGCTCTCTGAAAGACTTGGCTCAGAAGTCAGGAAGGGTGCAGAGTAAGGAGACATAAGCCAGTGGAAATATGCTCTGCTGACTCAGGAACGAACTGGGCTGAGAGAAACCAACTTGGAATGCAGTCCTGGTGCTAAAACAGGAACAGAAAAGCCTCAGTGTGGAGGCTGGAGCTTGCGCCATTGGAAGCCGCGATTTGGGTTTCCCGCCGCCCAGCGGCTGCCTCTACATCGGCTCGGCAAGGAGAGAGATGCGCGGAAGCTCTGAGAATGGGAATCTGCGAACGGAGTCGAAAACAGGACGGGCAGGGAGGCGTGCACTGACTTGTGGTGAGGTGAGTGAGAGAAACTGACACTCTACCACAGTTTGACTCCAGTGGAGGACATTCTGGGCCCAGGCAGTCCTGCAGGAGCAGGGCGCAGTGGCGACTTCAGCCACACATTCCCCTCTCAGGTGGGATTGGTGAAAAGTGCCTGGCCTGCGTGACGCTGCTGGCAGACCCAGTAGGCTAGCCCAACCCAGATCCCAGAGCCTGACGGTGGCCGGGAGGGGCAGGCCCCGCGTAGGCTGCCTGGTTTGGAACTTCCTGGTGTCTCATTGTCCAGTTGTCCTTTTCCGCGTGACTATATCATAGTTTGTGCAGTTTATTTTGTTACTGATGGCTACTCCATCGTTTGGGTCAACTTGATATTATACCATTTTTAAATAACCTTTATAGTAGTGGCACATCATAATATTATGATGTGGTCACCCGTCGGTGGAGCAAACATAAATAATTTGGTTTTGTCAGCTACTTTTTCAGCCACAGATATGTTTTGTCTGACAGTTTTCCTTTCCCAATAGATCTCCAGTTAGACTACATTCTTTAAAAATATTATTTTAAAATAAAATGATGTATTAGAAGCTTTCTCAACTTATAAAAGCAACCTTCAACCTTTATGTATATTAATAAATTATGAGGTCATTAAACAAATGCAACTGTTATCTTTTTATAATCTTTAATAAGTCAAGGATATTTGAACTCACGTCTAGTAAGAGATGTTGCTATGAACATTTGTAAAGTTTATTTTTATTTATATTTCTTTATATACTATTACTTTAAATTGCTCGTGAGAACCAAAGCACAGCATAGTTAAAATTTCAAGATATATATTACGTTTCCTGTAATAATGAAAAACATTGCTGACAGAAAAAATGGATATTTGTAACTTCAATTGGTTTTGAGACATTGTCTTGGTTCCTACTTGAGGATGTCCCCGAACTCATTATAGATGAGGCAGGCTTCAGACATGCAGTGATCCTCCAGCCTCCCTCCCATATGTGCATCACCATGCCCAGTTGGCAAAACCAAACTTTAGGTAAGTATTTTTATGGAGTAACAGCCTGGATAAAAACTTGTCTCCAGTTTTAAAGGCTTTTTTACTATTTTCTTACAAACTGTTCTAAATTAGCTCACTGTTAAACCCTGTGAATAAAAAGCATTTGGAATAATATCATGAGTGTCCATTTACTTATAAAGAAAATTAAATAGATCATTTGTAGGATAAAATATACTTCAAAGTTAACATGAAGGAATATGTGGTGACTTAAATCGTACAACCTTTATGCTATCAAATGTTAAGATTCCTTTCTTTTCTTAAATTTTATTTTAAAGAGAATAAAACTAAACAGAACAAAACAGAACAAAGAAGATCAGAAGAAAAGAATGTAAGTAACTCAGGTTTCAAAGCAAGACAACAGGAGATCACTGGCTATCATGTTGTCTCTTGTTTTCTTCTAAATAGTTGTCCATATCTTCACACACATGAACTCATACAAAACAAAATAGTATTAAACGGATCAGAACAGAATGATGAAGGCATTACAGGACTTCAAAACCAGAAAAGAGGGAAATCAACAATGGCTGCCATAATGTCTCTCAGTCTCTTCAAAATAGCTGCCCATACCTTCCTGTGCATTGAAATTAAACAATACAGAAGAGACTAAAATCACTCTGAACAAACAATAATAGTATTGCTGATTTCTCATCATAACAGTATGGAATCAGAACTGGATAACATAGTGTGTCTTTTTCTTCAGTTCCTGTAACAGAGGGAAAAAACAAAAGAAAAAAATCCTAGAAAAATATGAAACAAAAAGGACAAATAAATAACAATAGCAAAGAGCCTACAGCACTGACAATACAGGCCTTCCAAGCAAGGTGGTAGGCGCGTAGCTAGGGTTCTTATTTTACATAATGATCTTCAAGGGTTCTTCAGATCACCACACAATAATACGGCACAGTTGTTCCAATCCTATGTGACCGGCGCAGCTCCCCAGTGAGACAGGAAACGCTTCAGGTGGGTAACAGGAACTGCCAACTTTATTGTTGCGGGTTCTGGCTTATATATCTGACTGTAGCCAATCAGGCTGCCACGAGGGGGCAGGGCTAGAATGAGACGCGGGCTCTGGCTAATATACTCAGCTGTGGTGAATACGAAGTGAGCACGGGGTGGCTAATTTGGAGAGGGACGTAGCGCATTGCTGAAGCTGGCATGGTCCTTAGTCCCGGGTGGGGTATGGTATGTTTTTTTTTTTTTTTTTTTTTTTTTTTTTTTTTTTTTTTAATTTTTATTTAAGGAGAAAAGAAAAGAAAAAAAAACAGTGAAGGGTACAAGTTATACAGATTTACAGAAGAAAAAAAATGCGCAGTAGGAAATCACTAGTTAATAGATTACATATTGCCATCTTAGAAATAATTGTTCAAGTCACAGAATTAAAGTTTGTAGAGTGGACATTCCAGCAATGATACTGCAAACAGTTCTGTTCAATGATCCATTAGAACTCTGTGATATCATTTTCTGTCTTATACATTTAAATATACATGCAGTTATATAGTTTAGAGCATTTTCTTTTCCTCTCTTTTGTACAGTGACTATTACACATTTTGGGTTTCATTGCTCCCACTGTTCTTATTGCTTTTTTGGAAGAGAGTAAAACCAAATGTGACATGACAGAACAGAATCGGTCAAGTCAAAAGGGTGGATATAATAGATAATATAAAAACATAATACAAGGTGATCAACAATGGTTACCCTAATGCCTCCCGCTATTTCTAATAGAATTGCCTATATCGTTAGTTGTAATACTATTGAACAAAACCGTAAAGGATAAAACCGACAAAACCAAAACATTGGAGGTATTGTAGGTCTTCAAAAGTAGATAGAAGTCAACGAGAATGGGCGTTATAATGAATCTCATTATCTTCTCAGCTGATGCCTAAACTTTCGAACCTGATACTATTCAGCAAAACAGAATAGAGGAACCTCAGTCAAAAACAAGATGGTGAGAGTAATACAGGGCTTCAAATCGAGAAAATAGAAAGTCAAAGTGGGTTACTATATTATATCCTGCTATATTTTTCCCTTTAATTAAATGGATAACAATAAAAAAGTATATAATGGAGTGGAGATTGAGAAAAAGAAAAAGAGGGCATAACAGCGAAACAGGGCAGATCAAAACATAACCTTTTAAGCAGAATAGTGTTTCACCACCAGATATTTCCGACTTAAAAATAGTTACCATATTGACTCCCTCCCTGAAGTCCTTGAGTACAACTTCATATACTGTAGCATTAAGTATATCAAAACAATGTAAAACCATTTAAGAGAATGACAGCATTATAGAGTATTTGGAATTGACTAACAGAAAATGAACAATGGTCTCTGTATAATCTCCTTGTCTTTAAAAGGTTTTTGCTTATACTAACGTACATAACAAAATCCAATAAGATACAACCTGGTTAGACCATTGGAGACAGAAGAACAAAAGCTAGATGAGACTTCAAAACAAGATGGTACTGAATCAGCATTACCTATTAAGATGTCATTTTCTCAAAAATAGCTGTTCCTATCATCCAATCTTCTCTGTCTCATTTCTGTTGAGCTCTTTTTCTGTCAGTAGCTGTCAGTTTGTCTTCTTCATTTTGTTCTCTGCTCCATTCGTTGTGGCCTCCCTGCCACTATTTCTGGGTTCTTTGTATTTTTCTTTTTTTAGAATATCCTGCAATACTTTCTGTAGAGTTGAATTGGTGGTTGCAAATTCCCCCAGTTCCTCTTTATCCTGGAAGCACCTCGTTTTTCCATCAATTTCCAGGGACAGTTGTGCAGGATATCTCAATCTTGGCTGGAGATTATTATCTTTCAAAGCTTGAATTATTTCCCCCCATGCTCTTCGTGATTTGATGGTTTGTGAAGAGAAATCTGCTGTAATTCTGATGGGTGTTCCTTTGTAAGTGATCTGTTTCTTGTCTCTTACAGCTTTTAATATTCTGTTCTTGTATTGAATTTCTGGGATTTTTATTATTATATGCCTGGGTGTTTCTCTGTTAGGGTTGTAGGTAGCTGGGGTCCTGTATGCCTCATACAGCTGAGTATCTTTACCTTTTGCTAAATTAGGAAAATTCTCCTGGATTATTTCTGTGAGTAGCTTTTGTAATTCATTTGTTTGTGTCCCTACTTCTTCTTCTATGTTCTTAATCCTTAAGTGGTGGCTCCTCTTATCATCTTCTTGTCTTTGTATTATTGCTGTTTGTTTCTTTGTTATTTTTAAGAAGTTTTTCATTTCATTCTCCCATATTTCAAGTCTGCCCTCCAGTTCAGATAGTCTGTCCTTAGTTTCTTTCAAGCTGTTATGCCAGTCTTGTATAGACTTATTAATTTCTTGATAGTCCCTTTGAACCTGCTTCACATACTCAATGCTTTCTCTGTTTTCTCCAACAAGCAATTCTCCCCTCTTTTTCTGTTCTTCCATTCCACCATCTGTTTTTTCCTGGGTGGTGTTTAGCATTTCTCTAACTATTCTGCATACTTCTAGCTTCAGATCATTGATAACTTCATTCCTGAATTGGTCTATGAGGCTCTCAATATGGTGCTTAATGTATACTGGTGCGGCGTCCATTATTGCCTGTTTCTCAGGATTGGGGGCCGAGGAGCTTTTTTTGTTGCTTCCCTTCCCCATATTTTTTGTTCCTTATAAAATGCAATCTTACAAAGGAGGCCCGGCTTCCCTGCCTGTCAGCCACAGCCTGATCAAATTGCGCTGGCTAGTTGTTCCCGCCCACCGCTGCGCACCAGGGAGTCGGAGGAGGCAGCCTACGCGGAAGTCAGTCGCTCCTCCGGGCCATCGTCCGGCTCTGGGATCTGGGTTAGGCTAGTCTAGCCTAGAGAGTCCGCCAGCAGCGTCACTCAGGCCAGGCACTTTTCTCCAATCCCGTCCGAGAGGGGAATGGCGCCCAGAGAGATCTCCGCTAGAGTCAAACTGTGGTGGGGGGTCAGATTCTCACTCACCTCGCCACCAGTCAGTTTTCGTGTACACCTCTGTCCGTCCTTTTTTTTTTCGACTCCGTTCTCCCGTTCCCAGAGCTCGGCGCTCCCAGAGCTCGGCGCGTCTCTCCTTGCTGAGCCGCTGTGGAGATAGCCGGCCGCCGCACGGCGGGAAATCCAAACCGGTTTCCGATGGCGCGGAGTCGAGCCTCCACACCGAGATTTTTCTGTTCCTATTTTAGCGCCAGGACTGTATTCCAAGTTGGATTCTCTCAGCCCAGTTCGTTCCTGAGTCAGCAGAGCATATCTCTACTGATTCGTGTCTCCCTAGTCCGCATTATTTCTGGCCTCTGAGCCGAACCTTTCAGAGAGCCTCTGGTAGTTGCTGTTGTCTGTCCGCCATGTTCTCTGGTCTCGCGGGGTATGGTATGTTGAGCACCTGCGCCCAACACTATGAATGTTAACTTTTTGTTCCAAGAACTTATAGAATTTGTAGCACAATCACCTAAGATATCTTAAGTGTGTTTATAAAATTTTATATATTTTTTTCTTCCTTTTTCTTTTTCCCCATTTTCCCTGAGATATTATTTTCCCCATTAAGCAGATCCTTATCCTTTCACTGTATTTATTGAGTATTTTGTATTTTATATACTCTTACCATTGCTTATACTAGGGAGAATATACAGTATTTAACATGTGAGTTTGATTTATTTCACTTATGAGTATGGTCTTGATTTGCATCCATTTACAAATTAAATGTGATCATTCGTTATAGCTGAGTAGAATTCCATTGTATAAAAATACCACACCTTTTTTAGCCATTTCTCAGTTGATGGGCATTTAGGTTGTTTCCAAGATCTGGCTACTACAAATGGTGCTGCTATAAAAATGGTTGTACATATATCACTGTGGTATGATGTTTTCAGTTCTTCTGGGATATGCCCAGAAGTGGAATAGCTGGATATAATGGGAATTGCAATCCCAGCTTTTTGAGGAAACTCCAGACTGACCTCCACAGTGGTTGCACCAGTCTGCACTCCCACCCACAGTGCAGAAGACTTCCTTTTTCCCCAGAGTCTCTCCAGCATTTGTTGTTGGTTGTTTTCTTTATCCTGACCATTCTTTCTGGAGTGAGATGGAATCTCAGTGTGGTTATAATTTGCATTTCTCTAATGACCAATGATGATGAACATATTTTCATGTATTAATTTTCCATTTGTATTTCTTCATCTGAGAAATGTGTATTTGTCTCAGATGCCCATTTTCATTGGGTCTTTGAATTTTGGGGATCTGATTTTTTAAAAAAATTCTTTGTATGTTCTAGACAGAAGTCCATTGTCTGAGGGTAGTTCATTAAGATTTTTTCCCACTTTATGGGTTTTCTTTTCACTATGCAGATTTCTTTTGACATGCAAAAACTCTTTAAAAGGACGTGATCCCAGTTATTGATTCTGTGAAGTATTTTGCATGCACTGTAATTTTTGTTTGTGAATTCTATACCTACCCCTATTCTTCAAGATTTCTACATACTTTGTCTTCCAACAGATGTAGTGTTTCTTTTTGAATATTTATATCTTTGATCCATTTAGACTTTAGTACATGGTGATAGGCATAGACCTAGTTTTAGTTTTCAACATTCGGAGAGCCAATTTTTCCAGCACCATTTATTAAAGAGACTATCTTTCTTCCAGTGAACATGTTTGATCCCTTTATCAAAGATAAGGTGGCTGAGTGTATTTATAGCTGTAGTTATATCTTCTAATCTGTTCCATTAATCTTCAGGTCTGCTTTTATTCCAGTACCATGCTGATTTTATTACAGTAGCTTTGTAGTATACCTTTAAGTCAGTGATTGTGATGCCTCCTGCCTTGCCTTTGTTGCTTAAAATTTCCTTTGTTATTCTACGTATCTTCTGGTTCCAGATGAATTTTAGGAGTGATTTCTCTACATCTGTGAGGTACACTAGTGGTATTTTCATTGGGATTGCATTAAATCTGTATAACATTTTTGGGAGAATGGCCATTTTCACAATGTTGGTTCTTCCTATCTATGAACAAGGGATGTCTTTCCATTTTCTGAGATCCTCTTCATTTTTTTCAGGGTATTAGAATTTTCCTGGAATATGTCTTTTACTTCTTTTGTTAGATTGATTACTAAGTTTTGTGTGTGTGTGTGTGTGTGTGTGTGATACTACTGTGAAGTGTGTGGCTTGTCTTATTTCTCGCTCAGTGAGTTTATTGTTTGTGTATAGCAATTCTATTGATGTTTGAGTGTTGACTTTATACCCAGCTACACTACTGAATTTATATCTAGGAGTCTTTCAATGGAGTTTTGGGGGTGTTCTATATAGAGTATCAGGTCATCTGCAAATAATGATAATTTAACTTCCTCCTTTCCTATCTTTACTCCTTTTATTTTTCTCTCTTGTCGGGCTAGTATTTCCAGCACTATATTGAATAGGAATAGTAACAATGGGCATCCTTGTCTTGTTCCTCATTTTAGGTAAAGGCTTTCTTTTTCTGGCTTTATATGCTGCTGTGTGTTGATTTATCATAGATGGCTTTTATTGTATTGAGGTAAAGACCATGTATTGCAATTTTTTGTAAGGTTCGTACCATGAATAAATGTTGGACCTTCTCAAAAGCTTTTTCTGCATTTATAGAAATGATCATGTGATTCTTATTTTTGGTTCTATTGATATGGTGGATTACATTTATTGATTTGCATATGTTGAACCATCCCTGCATTCCTAGGATGAATCTCACTTGGTTGTGCTGTATAATCTTGATTTGCTGTGTTTTGTTTGCCAATATTTTATTAAGAATTTTTGCATCTATGTTCATTAGGGAGATTGGTCTGTCAATATCTTTTTTGTTAGACCTTTCTCAGGTTTTAGTATTAGAGTAATATTTGCTTCCAGGAATGAGTTAGGGAGAATTGCTTCTCTTTCGATCTCATTGAAGAGTTTAAGGAATGTAAGCATTAATTCTTCTTTGAATTTCTTGTAAAATTCTGTCATGAATCCATCTGGACCTGCGCTTTTCTTTGTTGATAAGGATTTAATTATATTTTCAATTTCATTAACTGACATTGGGTTGTTCAGCAGTTTTACATTTTCTTAACTCAACTTTGGTAATTCATGATTCAGGAATGTGTCCATTTCTTTCATTTCTTCTAGCAACTGCATATTGTTATCTTAGAAGCAGTTGCTCAAGTTACAAGATGTAGATGTAAAAAAATGATCAAGCAATCAAGCAATGAAAGCACAAACTGCTCTTTATTAATTATTCTATATGTGGTTTAAATGGAGATTTTCACCTTTTTAAAGTACATACATAAGACTTTTTACCAAATGATTTCCCAATTGTGCTATGTTAAATTCGCATTTCCTATCCAGTAATGTCATTTTAAGATTTTATAAGACTTTAGTCAAGTTTAATATTATATCCCAGTCAAAATTCTGTCACCATTGCAATTTAGAGATGTAAATTTGGTGTCCCCAAATGCCCCACCTTTTACACGCCTCCTCCTACCTCTTCTAATCTTTACCTCCTCCAATGGAGAGGCAAGAAAAAAAGGATGACAACGTGACAGATTACCTCCAAAACAGTGATTTCAAACGTTAATAATAATATATTATCTTTCCTAGTTTCAGTGGGAAAAGAGTTCAGGAGCAGTTCAGCTGAGTATTTTTGGCTCAGTGTTTCTAATGAGGTTGCAGTTAAGATGTTTGCCAGAGCTGCAGCCACTGGAAGGCTGGGCTGGGCCAGGAGGATCTGCTTTCCAGGTAGCTCACTTATATTATCAGCATGATAGTACTGGTTGCTGGCGATAGTCCTCCCTTTCTCTTTGTATGGGCCTCTCCATAGGGCCACATGTGTGTCCTGATAGCAGGCATCAGGCTCCTCCAGAATATGCAATCCGAGACATCAACATGGAAACTATAGCACAGTCCAGAATGTCTCACATTATTTATTCCAAAGTATTCTGTTCACACAGACCAGTCCTGTTTCAGCATAGGAAGGGACTAACTGATTGCTAATAGGTAAGAGCTATTATAGTTTATCCTGGAGGTCAGCTATTGTGATTGGAAAGGCAAATATCCCCTTACTTATCAGAGCAAGATCCACTTCCCTTTTTGTTAATTTTTTTTCTTATGCTAGCACTCTCTGACCATCATTGACTTCTGTGTAACAGGCATTTGTGCTACTCAGTTGTTTTCCCTACAACATACCTGTTAGATAAATTAACATAAAGAGAGAAGGTTTATCTTGGTGCACGGTTTTGAAAGTTTTAGCTCATGAGCAGTTGACACTGTTGCATTTGGGCCTATAGCATGACAGCACATATTGACAGAAGCACATGGTAGAACAAACCCACTCATCTCATGGACAGGAATTGAAAAACAGAAGAGGAAAGACTGTGATTTCAAGGGCATATCCCACATGACCTGAAGCCCTACCACTAAGTCCAACATTTTAAAGGTTCTACATCCTTCCAAACATGCCACTCCAGGGAATGAGACTTTAACACAAGGACCCTTGGGAGACACTTAAAATCAAAATGCAGTCAATGTGGGAGTTGTATGGAAGGTCCTGTGAAGCACACCCACTGCAGAATTCCTAACACGGAAGCTCTAACTCTGGCTAAACCTCTTTTGTCATTTACCCAGCAACTTCCACCAGCAGTCAACTCCCACAGCCTTTTTCTATAGAGATACCTGCACCAGAAGGCACACTTCTTGGGTGGGACAGGAAAACTGGACCAAGATACCTACTGTCGTTTTCACTAAACCCTTGAAAAACTTGACATCCTAAGTGTCAACATGTAGGTATTCCACTTTTTCCCCTCCTTTCCCCTCCTCTTTTCTGTCCTTTTTCCCTAAAAGTACTCCTGTATAAAAGCAAGTTATCAAGATGGGGAACAGACATACTCCAGTCTTCTCTTCTTGAAAGCACTATATATAAGGTGAGTCTATTGGAGTCCTTCTCTTTACTTACGGAGAAGAGAAAGAAAATTGGCCCCAAGTCCAGAAAACAGTAACGACTTTCTTCCTTCCAACCTTTTTCTGAGACCAGAAATCAGGGGTGAATACTAATAACTGGATGGATTTTACTACATCTTAGTGAACTGAACCTACAAAGAAGTTTCTGACCCCAAAATTGGACTTTTCATTTGCAGCTCTCTTTAGAATATAGAGGTAGTTAGCAACCTTGGCTTTCAGGTTTGCTTAGGCACAAATAAATTACACCAGAAGTTCCACCTGATTTAAACATAAATAACATGCAGCCAGTCACATAAAAGAGGTACATTCAATTTAGAGTAAGGTTCTTTACACCTGATCTCTTTTTCCTCCTAAGACATTTCAGAATGTTTTCTGATACTTAATGAAGAATCTTCCATTGCCAAAGAAACTCTTTATGCAACTAAACTAAACCAAGGAGAGCAAGTAGGTTGTGTGTCATCTGTCAGATTGTACAATTTTTACTAGACATTAGTAAACTACTGATAGTCACAAGACTAACTGCAGATGCAGTATAAAACTGAACCTTGATTGATTAGCAATGCCTGCCACAGGTACAGGTGGAAGGGAACAGGCAAAGTCATACTTAACCCTTGTTAGCTTTTTTTTTTTTTTTTTGTCTTTTTCATTTTTATCGGTACCAGGGATCGAACTCACGACTGCCTGCTTGCAAGGCAAGGCAATTATGCGGCTGAGCTAAATCCCCAGCCCCAACACTTGTTAGCTTTAATCAATGCTCTTTTACTATTTCAATGGAATTTTCTTATTTAGCTCATTTTCTCTTCTGAAGGAAAAATTTTTCTAAAATTTCTGAGACAGCAAATATGTAGGACCATTTGTCCTAAAAAAAATACATTTATTTCTATATACACTAGGACATCGATGACCGTAGGTTTTACTTTCAGAATTTTGCTCTAAGATATTTTAGTTTTTATCTCAGGAAGCATTATACATTTGGTGTAGCTTTATCCTGAATACTAGGACCCAACACAAATTCAATCAAGTCACAAATTTCTGAGGTGATTCTCCAATTATTTTACACAAGATTATAAATTATGGAACGTGAGTAATTTATTCTAAACTGAAGATGTTTTTATCTTGACATTATCCTAGCATTTATTTCAACTTATCTTTGAATTTCTGAGTAGGCAATTTTCTATAAATGTGAATCCCAGGGAAAAAATCATGAAACTTTTCTTTAAATGATTTATAGAAGATGCAAATTTTGTCATAACTAATTGCAAGCAATCAAGTAAAAGAATTAGAGGGCTAAAATACCAGAAGATTTAGAGTAAGTGTTGTACTCTAAGAAAATACCTTCCTTATTTTGTGTATTATAGCAAACCTGCAACGTAGCTTACTAAATGTGTTTTTTTATCCTTTTTCCCTGATATGTTAAGTGACCTAATTGATATGTTGAGCAATACTCTCCTCTGTAAAGAATTGCAAGAATCTCACCTAATTGATATGTTAACCATTGTTGCCCTCTACAAACTACAGAAGTTGTGCTAAAACAAGCTAACAAGGGTTGTTAATCACTGTTAGGCACCTCTATTCTCCGCTAAAGAGCTAAAGAAAACTAGGATGGCCCACTAATTTACACTTGTTTAAAGTAACCTGCTTGTATGCAGAGATTTGCGTATGAGTTTAACCCTTTACCCTGACCTTGACATATAACTGCCATTTTCTGTTCTGTATGGCGCCTTATTTCCTCCCTCTCCCCTCACCTATCTATCTAGGCCATAAGGAATTTGGGTTTCTGGTGACCTCTTCCCAACCCGGTGATGATCTGTCATAAAATGAGCCTGCCCCAATTTTATGAACTGTTTAGCTTCAAAGAAATTACCGGGAAACACTGTGGCCCAAACCCCAATCAGTGCTTTTCTTTTGTTCTGTATGCATCAAATGAGTTAGATATCAGATCTTTGTAAAACTTAAGTTTCAGCTTCTTGTAACTCTTGGCCCCTTCGCACCCACTAGCGAAAACGAGCTGTCCTGGGATAATTAACTATCCACTTTCTTCTCTAAATATTGCTGCAGATGTGCCACTCCGAGATAATGTCAGTCTGTAGGATGGGAGTAATTTGAGAAACACCAGGAACTCCCGAGATTGTCAGAGCTAAGTGGACAGCAATACAGTTTCCAGACTCAGGTCAACAAGTTTGATGGCTCTGCAGGTTTCTTTGTTTCTCCCCCCACCCTTTTCCACCAGCCTCTTTTTAAAGTCCTCCCTTCAATCTCTGGGACACAGTCTCCAAATTGGCTCCCGGAGACTGGTCGCCAGGCCTGGAAATAAAGCCTTTGCCACCTAAATTTTCGGTCTCTTGCTTCCTTGGATTTTATACCGGGGCCTGAGTTATAACTGTAAGATCCTACAAATTTGGTGGGAATTCTATACTTTTACTGATTGTAGTCAGCATCAAGTAATAATTGTTATGGTTTAGATCCAAGATGTTCCCCCAAAGACTCATGTTTTCAGATGTGGAGCTTTTCAAAGGTGATGGGGGCCAGCGGTATCATGGTCTCCTGGAACCCTCCCTTCCCCAAGAATATGAAAGTGATGACAATTATTACGAAGTGTTGGATTTAACAGAGTATCCAAGAAGACACCACTGGTGAAACTGAGTGTTGGGCCACTGATCAGGACCTATGGTAGAAAAATACTCAGTAGCTACTTAGATTGTAATGGGTGGTGTGACTTCTTATAATCTCCGCCCATGAGGAGAGGAACGTTTTAGCCAGCTGTGGTGGTACACACCTATAAACCTGGCATTTGGGGGGTTGAGGCAAGAGGATTACAAATTCAAGGCCATCCTGAGCTACATAGTGAGTGGTGGGTTCACACACACACACACACACACACACACACACACACATTTCTGCCGAGTCATCATGGCGGAAGCCCCATATGGTGAAGAAATCACAAAAAGACACCTTATCAGTCTTTTTCTTCCCACATTCCAGACCCAAAATAGATTTCCTGCCTTTCCTTCCCACTCACGCCAAAGGCACTCCAATTCCTAGATAAAACATCACTCCTGCTCCACCGTTACCAGGGAGTTTACCATCACTCCAACATGAGTTAATACAAAAAGTCGCATCAGTTTGCTAGAGCTGAAAGAGCCACTGAACCCCCCTGCAGCCTCCCCCTTCCCCCCTCATAAAGGCCTCTCCATACTTTGTCTCCTTTTCATCTCTCTCATTTTCTCTGTGCTGCTTCAGATTGAGTGTCAAAAAATATTCAATCAGTGAGACCCTGTATAAACAAACAAATCAAGAAAGAAGCAAAAGAAAGTTTGACCAATCAGTACTTCAGTGCTCTGGGGCCTATTTGTATGAACTCTGGAAAAACAAAACTAGAACTCTGGCTGGGTTGGAAATCTGGTTTTAAACCCAGACCTTCAAGCCAGTATGCCACATATTTACAGAACATAACTATATCTATATCTATATCTATATCTATATCTATATCTATATCTATATCTATCTATCAATCTATCTATCTACCTTAACAAAATAAAAGAAAGGTGATTGGATCATGGGAATTCTATACTGATCAGTAGATTAAGCCATTGATGAGTTCATAGCCAAATGTGCTGTTAGAAGGCAGAGCCTGGTTGGAGGAAGGCAGTAACAGGGCAACACCTGAGAGTGGATGAAAAAGATGTGGTATTTTTATACAATGGAATATTACTCAGCTATAAAAAGGGTGCTCTTGAGGCCTTCATAGGCAAATGGAGACAAGTTGAGGCTATCTTCATTAGTAAAATAAATAAGAATCATATTTATAAATATTACGTTATGTCTCTAGTGTAAAAAATAATAAGAAATGTAGGAGTAATAAACCCAAAATGTGTAATTGTGATTGTAAAAGAGAGAGGAAAAGAAAGTGCTACAAAGGATATAACTGCATGTATGTCTAAGTGTATAGGATTGATAATCATATTACTAAGTTTTTGTTGCACAGTTGAACAGAACTGTTTGCAGTCTCGCTGTTTGAATGTCCACTTTGTATGCCTCACTTTTGTAACTTGAACAACTATTTGTAAGAGGACAACATGTAATTATCAACTAGTGATTGCTTACTGTTTATTTTTTTAAATTATGAATTATTTCCACACTTTCTCTGTTTTGTTTTGTTTTCCTTCTTTAAATAAAAAAAAATTAACCATTTTTAAAAAAGAGTATATTTGTGTCCTGGCACTGCCTTGCTCTCCCTCTGCTTCCTGGCTGCTAGGGGTTAAAGGTTTTCCTCCACCGTGCCCTTTACCCTGCCCTTTCTGCCTTGCCATCAGCACACTGTGGGCTGAATCCTTTAAAAACCTGAGCCAAAATAAACCTGTCCTTCTTAACTTGTGGGTGACAAATTCTTTGTCCCAGCAGTGGGAAAGCTGACCAAAATAAATTCTGCCTCCAGGAAAAGCCAGTTCACTTGAAAGCAACCTAAAGATAAAGAAAAGTGTTTTCTTTTCCCTTTTCTACTTCTTTTCTTCCCTTGTCATTGCTGAAAGTTACAAAGTCTTTGGCAAGAGAGGATTACTGAAGTAGTAGAAAAACTTAGCAGAGTCAGGCAATGAGAACTCATCAAGAGTACAGTTTACTTACCGTGCAGCTGTTCTGCTATAGACTGAATGACTAACAGCCCTCCTTTCAGGATGGAGCTGGGGTCACCATCGTGCGGTGACTTCTAATTTTGGAGCATGAACACCAGAGTTGGAGGAAAGGCGGGAAGAAGTGTAAAAAGGAACTAGAAGATGTAAAAGGAACAGACGAAAGATCATAACCAGTGAGAGAAGGCATTTGCTTACATGTAGCAGTTACAGATTCTGTAAAAGCTTTACAACAAGCTTATAGGAAATAAGAACACGTGTGTGTAAAACCACATAAACACATTTGGAACCATTCTTTGGATTCTAAATAAGTTTTCAACTAGTTGAAAACGTGATTCCTTCCTTTCAGTTAAGCAAGTAAATCTGCCTTTTCTTCCAGATATCACAGGTCTAACTGAGGAGTTCTACAACAAATTAATATTGTAGGTTCTTTGAGTTCTGAAGTTTATGTTGATGTTAATATTCATGTTGATGAGGCTAACACTGAAGGTGCACTTTCAGTGGGTCTCACTGCCTCTAGTCTCCATAAATTGTTTGTTTTCTTGGTTTAAAATTCCTAAGTTTGAGGTATTGGTTTCAATCCACAACACGGCAAAACAAACTTCCCATGGTCTGGGAACTGACAGAAGGGCCTGTGGAGAAGCAGGGCATCTTACAAACCGACAGGCCCTAAAGTTAAGTGGAGAGGCTGGGGGGTTAGCTCAGTGGTGTAAGTGCCCGCATGGCAAACATGAGATGGTGAGTTCAATCCCTGGCACCAAAAAAAAAAAAAAAAAAAAACACAAAGTTAAGTGAAGAAATTGTGACTGGGTAGCCGCATGCAGAAAAGTGACTCTAGACTCATCTCTTTCACCATGTACTAAACTAAAATCAAAATGGATCAAAGCACTAGATGTTAAAGCAGAAACACGCAGCTGGATGATAAAATAGATAAAACTTTCAAAGTCTTAGTGAGGGGATGCCCTGCCGTGGAGCACTTCAGTATGGTGCAAAAATTTAAGAGCTCTGAGAAAGCGGAGACAGCACTACTGGGAGAAAAGTGAAAATTACAACTGTTTTGAAAAATGTATTGTTATAATTCATCGTATTTGTTATTTTTTTCACTTTTATTTGCATTGTTTGTAACTTCATTACATTATCATGCTTTCGATCTTTAAATTCTTTTAATAGCTTAGTATATGCAGTGTGTTGGACAGTGTTTCACTTGAACATCAAAATATGTGCGTTCTGCCGCTGGGGTTGAGGTTTTCTTTATGTATATGTTAGGTCCACTTCGTCTACAGTGTCGAAGGTCTGCAGAGGAGGAGCTGGGCAGATCTGGGGTGCCCTCACTGGCCTCTCTGCATGTCTGGAGGACTCTGGATTTCTGCGCCCAGACTGCTGGAGTTCCCTCAGGCTTCCAGGTGCAGTGAAGGGGAGAGGTGGGTTTGAGGCTTCCACATCAGCCTCCCCATTCCCGGCTTCATTTGGAGACCTGCTGAGCTCCCGATAGGTGGGCTGGCCCACACTACCAGCCTAGCCCAGCCTGTTTAGCAGCCACGCCTGGCCATAGGTCTGCAGAGGAGGAGCTGGGCAGATCTGGGGTGCCCTCACTGGCCTCTCTGCGTGTCTGGAGGACTCTGGATTTCTGCGCCCAGACTGCTGGAGTTCCCTCAGGCTTCCAGGTGCAGTGAAGGAGAGAGGTGGGTTTGAGGCTTCCACATCAGCCTCCCCATTCCCGGCTTCATTTGGAGACCTGCTGAGCTCCCGATAGGTGGGCTGGCCCACACTACCAGCCTAGCCCAGCCTGTTTAGCTGCCGCGCCTGGCCACAGGTCTGCAGAGGAGGAGCTGGGCAGATCTGGGGTGCCCTCACTGGCCTCTCTGCGTGTCTGGAGGACTCTGGATTTCTGCGCCCAGACTGCTGGAGTTCCCTCAGGCTTCCAGGTGCAGTGAAGGAGAGAGGTGGGTTTGAGGCTTCCACATCAGCCTCCCCATTCCCGGCTTCATTTGGAGACCTGCTGAGCTCCCGATAGGTGGGCTGGCCCACACTACCAGCCTAGCCCAGCCTGTTTAGCTGCCGTGCCTGGCCATAGGTCTGCAGAGGAGGAGCTGGGCAGATCTGGGGTGCCCTCACTGGCCTCTCTGCGTGTCTGGAGGACTGTGGATATCTCTGCAACCAGGGAGGGTCCACAGGTTCCTGAAGCACTGCGGCCTGTGGTGAGTACCCTAACCCGGCTGCGATTGAAGAACTGTGGAGCTTCCAAGGGGCAGGTGGGTGCACAGTGTCCCTGAGGCCCAGCTTGTCTGGAACTGCGGAGTTCTGAGCAGGCAGAGGAGGGCCACTGGTTCTGTAGGCCTAATGGCTTGGAGTAGCGCGGCGCCAGAGTCCCAGTAGCTCCAAACATAGAAGGGGATTTTCAACAGATCCTGAGGAAGCTTTCAAATAACACTTGAAACACAGAAATATAGGAAAATGACAAAACGAAAGACCAAATTACAACCTCAAACCTCCAGCCCATCTCAAGAAACCCTAGGAGCGATGTATATAGAAGAAAATATATCCCATCCACCTCATATATCGGACACAATAGCCACTGAAATTGACAAGCAACTCCAGGAAGCTTTAAAGAAATTCAAACTCGAAATAATCTCCCAGATAAAAGAAGAAATGATAAAAGAAATGAAAGAGATTCTAAATATATCTAAAGAAAACACAGATAAAAAATTGGAGGAACTAAACAAAAAGATAGAATCCCTAGACGAGCAATATAAGAAACAAACAGAATACATAATGCAGATGCACAGAGATATACAGGAAATAAAAAACTCCACTGAAAGTTGTAAAAACCGCCTTAATGAAAGTGAAGATAGAATTTCAGACCTTGAAGACAGGATTGCAGCTAGTGAACAGGAAAGGAAAGATCTTTTGAAAATAACAAGGAACCAGGAAACAACAATTCAACAACTGCAAGACGATGCAAAGAAGAATAACATAAGAATGATAGGGATTAATGAAAGAGAGGGAGACAACATGAAGGATGTCAGGAGGATATTTAGAGAAGTAATAGCTGAAAATTTCCCAAGCATGAGATCAGAAACTGACATCAGGATCAGTGAAGCATATAGAACTCCAAACAGTCATAACCAAAATAAAACTACACCCAGACATATAATAGTCACCATCCCAGAAATCCAACACAAGAATAGATTATTAAAAGCTGTCAGAGAGAAAAGACAAATCACTTATAAAGGAAAACCTATCAGAATCACAGCAGACTTCTCAGCACAAACGATAAAGTCAAGAAGAGCATGGAGTGAAGTATTCCAGATCCTAAAGCAAAATGATTTCCAACCAAGACTGATATATCCTGCAAAACTATCATTCAAAATAGATGGTGCAATACGATACTTCCATGACAAAGAACAGCTGAAGAACTTCATGAACACCAAACCAACCCTGCAAAAAATATTGAAAGACAGTTTAGATACACAAAGGAAAAAACCACTAAGCAAAGCAAATAATTAAACAGAACCGAAAGATAAAGATGCAACAGCAGAGAGATAACATTCCTACAATTAACCAGCATTTAACAGTAATAACCATTAATGTAAATGGTCTCAATGCACCAATCAAAAGAAACAGACTAGCAGAATGGATCAAGAAACAAAATCCAACCATATGCTGTTTACAGGAAACCCATCTAACCCAGAAAGATACTCACAGACTGAAAGTCAAAGGATGGAAAACAATTCTTCATGCAGCAGGAATCCAAAAAAAGGCAGGAGTAGCCATTCTGTTTGCAGACAACGTGAACTTTAAACCAACAATGACCATAAAGGACAAAGAAGGTCACTACATACTCGTAAGGGGAAAACTCCAAGAGGAAGAGATAACTATCTTAAATATATATGCACCAAACTCCAGAGCACCCAGTTATATAAAACAATTATTAACAGAAATGAAAACTCAAATTATCAGTAACACAATTGTAACAGGAGACCTTAATACACCACTGACACCAAGGGACAGATCAACCAGACAGAAAATGAGCAAAGAAATAACAGAACTGAATCACACCTGTGAACAAATGGGTTTGATAGACATATACAGAATGTTCCACCCAACAACATCAGAATACACATTCTTCTCAGCAGTACATGGATCATTTTCTAAAATAGACCATATATTAGCTCACAGAACATATTTAAGCAAATGCAAAAGAGTTGAAATCATCCCTTGCATATTATCGGATCATAGCGCTCTGAAATTAGAAATTAATGACAAAGGATACTGCAAAAATTCCGCAAACACATGGAAACTAAATAACACACTCTTGAGTAATCAGTGGGTCACAGAAGAAATTAAAGAAGAAATTAAACAATACCTAAAAGAAAATGAAAATGCAGATACAACTTACCGGAATCTGTGGGATGCAATGAAAGCCGTTCTGAGAGGAAAATTTATTGCACTGAGTACCCACATCAGGAAAACAGAACGAATACAAATAAATAACTTGATGCTACACCTCAAACAGCTAGAAAAAGAAGAGCAAGTCAAGCCCAAAGCCAAAAGAAGAGAGGAAATTATAAAAATCAGAGCAGAAATCAATGCAATAGAGACTAAGAAAACAATCCAAAGAATCAACGAATCAAAGAGTTGGTTCTTTGAAAGAATAAATAAAATCGATAAGCCCCTAGCCAACCTTATTTAAAAAAGGAAAGAAAAAGCTCAAATTCATGCAATAAGAAATGAAAAAGGAGAAATCACTACAGACCCAATAGAAATACAGAGGATCATCAACACCTATTTCGAAAACCTCTACTCTCAAAAGTTTGATAACACAGAAGAAATAGACAGATTCTTAGAAGCATATGAAGTACCAAAGCTAGATCAAGAGGATATAAAACTGTTGAATAACCCAATCTCTGCTAATGAAATTGAGAATGTAATTGGGTCCTTGCCCACCAAGAAGAGCCCAGGCCCAGATGGATTCACTGCAGAATTCTACAAGAAATATAAAGAAGACCTAAAGCCGACACTCCTCAAACTATTCAATGAAATTGAAAGGGAAGCAATCCTTCCTAAGTCATTCCTGGAAGCAAATATTACTCTAGTACCAAAACCTGAGAAAGACCCAACTATAAAAGAGAACTATAGACCGATCTCCCTAATGAACACAGATGCAAAAATCCTCAATAAAATATTGGCAAATAGGATCCAGCAAATCATCAAGAAGATTATACACCATGACCAGGTGGGATTCATCCCAGGAATGCAAGGATGGTTCAACATACGCAAATCAATAAATGTAATCCACCATATCAATAAAGCCAAAAATAAGAATCACATGATCATCTCTATAGATGCAGAAAAAGCCTTCGATAAGGTCCAACACTTATTCATGATAAGAACTTTACAGAAAATTGGAATAAATGGTCTTTACCTCAATATAATAAAGGCCATTTATGACAAACCAACAGCCAGCATCATACTAAATGGCCAAAAATTGAAAGCCTTTACTTTAAAATCGGGTACAAGACAAGGATGTCCTTTATCACCACTCCTATTTAATATAGTACTGGAAGTACTAGCCAGAGCAATTAGGCAAGAAAGAGAAATAAAAGGGGTAAAGATAGGAAAAGAAGAAGTTAAATTATCATTGTTTGCAGATGACATGATACTCTACATAGAAGACCCCCTAAACTCCATTGAAATACTCTTAGATACAATAAATAAATTCAGTAATGTGGCTGGATACAAAATCAATACTCAGAAATCAATAGCATTCCTATACACGAACAACAAAATTACAGAGAGGGAAATAAGAGAAACTGGACTATTCACATTAGCAAGCAAAAAAATGAAATATTTAGGAATTACTCTTACGAAAGAAGTGAAAGACTTATACAGTGAAAATTATAATACACTGAAAAAGGAAATTGAAGATGATCTCAGAAAATGGAAAGACATCCCTTGCTCATGGATAGGAAGAACAAACATTGTGAAAATGGCCATTCTCCCAAAACTGTTATACAGATTCAATGCAATCCCAATAGAAATACCATCAACATACCTTATAGATCTAGAGAAATCACTCCTAAATTTCATCTGGAACCAGAAGAGACCTAGAATCACAAAGGCAATTCTAAGCAGCAAAGACAAAGCAGGAGGCATCACAATCCCTGACTTGAAGTTATACTACAAAGCAACAGTAGTAAAATCAACATGGTATTGGAATCAAAACAGAGCTGAAGATCAGTGGAATAGATTAGAAGATACAACCACAACTACGAACACACTCAACCACCTTATTTTTGATAAAGGAGCCAAGCAGGTTCACTGGAAGAACGACAGTCTCTTTAATAAATGGTGCTGGAAAAACTGGCTCTCCATTTGCCGAAAACTAAAGCTAGACCCATGTCTATCACCATGTACTAAATTAAAATGTAAATGGGTCAAAGATCTGAATATTAAAACAGAAACACTAAATCTATTGGAAGACAAAATAGGTAGAAACCTTGGAGACATAGGAGTAGGTAAAGAATTCATGAACAGGACTCAAACCGCACGGGAAATACTTCCCAGAATCAATAACTGGGACCACTTCTTATTAAAAAGTTTCTGCATGTCAAAAGAAATCTCCAGCATAGTGAAAAGAAAACCCACAAACTGGGAAAAGATTTTAGTGAACTCTCTCTCAGACAAGGGCCTCTTGTCTAAAACATACAAAGAATTAAAGAAACTCAGACCTCCGAAATTCAAAGATCCAATCCAAAAATGGGCATCTGAGATGAATATGCAATTCTCAGATGAAGAAATGCAAATGGCAAATAAATACATGAAAAAATGCTCATCATCATTGGTCATTAGAGAAATGCAAATTAAAACCACACTGAGATACCATCTCACTCCTGAAAGAATGGCCAGGATCAAGAAAACCGACAACAAATGCTGGAGAGGCTGTGGGGAAAAAGGAACTCTCCTGCACTGCTGGTGGGAGTGTAGACTGGTACAGCCTTTGTGGAGATCTGTCTGGAGATTTCTCAAAAAGTTGGGACTGGAAATCCCATTTATTCCAGCTATTCCAGTTCTAGGCATATTCCCAGAAGAACTGAAAGCATCATACCACAGTGATATATGTGCACCTATGTTTATAGCAGCACAATTTGTAATCGCCAGATCTTGGAAACAACCCAAGTGCCCATCAACTGAGGAATGGATAAAAAAGTTGTGGTATTTCTATACAATGGAGTATTATTCAGCTATAAAGAAGGATCACATTGAGATATTTATCAATAAATGGGCACAGCTTGAGACCATACTCATAAGTGAAATAAATCAATCTCGCATGTGTGAATACCGAATAGTTTCCCTAATGTAAGTAATGATTCAAATATATAAAAATATGTGGTAATCATGATTCCCCATTAGGTGGCCTTGAAGCCTTATAAAGTTTTCACTCATTAATTAGAAAGGCTTTATTCTGGGCTTCTTGATATGAAAATATTTGAAGCTAGAGTATATGAAGTTTTACCCAAATATTTCAAGGAAAAAGACACTATGGTAACTACTATTAAGTCAGGTTATAAGGTAGTGAAGTACTAGGTTATTGAAACAGTCATGCTGTGACCTCTATTGTTATATTGTTATGTCCTGTTTTATCTCAATCTCCCCCTTATTGTTTCAAAAAAAATTAGTCATTTCTTATGTTTGTCTTAATTAAAGAAAAAATTCAAAAAAAATTAGGATATATAAATAGTAACTCTTTTCGATTTCCTATTAACTTGTTTTGAAGTCCTGTAGTACTCCCACGATCTTGTTTTGACTGATTAGACTCTGTTCCATTCTATATGATAGTATCAAGTTTGAAGACATAGGCAACTACTTTGAAGACAATAAGATTCACTAAGATACCCATTCTGGTTTGACTATTGTCTTCTTTGGAAGTCTTGTAATGTTTACAATGCCTAAGTTTTATTGGTCTTGTTCTCTACTGTTTTGTCCAACTTTATAATATCTAATAAGATAGACAATTCTTCTTAAGGAAACAAGGGACAACGTTGATAACCATTGTTGATAAACTTGTACTCTGTTCTACACCATGTGCTATGTCTATCCTTGGTATTGACTGACAGCTTTGTTTTGCCATATTTGACTGTATTCTTCCCCCCCCCCAAAGAAAGTAATAAGCACTAAAGAGTAATAAAATCCAAGATGTGTAAATTTTGTTGTAAAAAAGAGAGGGGAAAAAAAAAAGAAAAAGAGCTCTAACGGATATAACAGCAAGTGTGTTTGGGGGTGTTAAATAGCTGACTTTATCAATGTTTTTGGAACATTGAACACAGCTGTTTGCAGTCTCCCTGTTTGAATGTCCACCTTGTGTTCTTTGATACTGTGATTTGAGGAACTATTTTCAAGAAAATAGTGTGTAATCTACTAGCAGGTAATTTCTTACTGTTATGGTTTTTTGTTTTGTTTTGTTTTGTTTTGTAGTTCTGTATTGCGTGTACCCTTACGCCGCTTTGGTTTGTTTTGTGTTTTTCTCTTTTTCCTCTTAAATAAAAAAAAAAAAAAAAACAAAACAAAGTCTTAGTGATAGTTAAGGACTTTCTGAACAGAACCCCCATTGCACAAGAAACCACTGCTAAAGGTGTTTCTGTGTTTTACACTGATCAGGAAGGCACTAAGATCTAACCAATTTAAAGATGTTTCCTTGGAATTTTAAACTGGGATATTGTAGATTCTGTAATGGTACTCATGTACTCACTGAGAGAGAAATAAAAGAAGCCACACCCTTCATACTAACAGCCAAATAAATGAAATACTTAGGACTTAATCTCATGGGAGAAGTGAAAGATCTATAGAGGGAAAATTATATACCTTGAAAAAAGAAATTGAAGAAGATCTTAGAAAATGGAAAGACATCCCTTGCTCATGGAGAGGAGGACTGAATATTGTAAAACTGGCCATTCTCCCAAAACTGTTATTCAGCTTCAATGCAATCCCAATGAAAATACTATCAACATATCTCATAGATCTAGAGAAATCACTCTAAAATTCATCTGGAACCAGAAGAGACCTAGAATAGAAAAGGTAATTCTAAGCAGCAAAGGCAAGGCAAGAGTCATCACATCCCTGATTTGAAGTTATACTATATAGTAACTATTATAAAATCAATATAGTACTGGATTAAAAACAGATATGAAGATCAGTGCAACCGATTAGAAGATATAACTACAACTACCAACACACTCCACCACCGTATTTTTGATAAAGGGGCCAAACATGTTCACTGGAAAAATGACAGTCTTTTTCATAAATGGTGTTGGAAAAACTGGCTCTCCACATGCCAAGAACTAAAACTAGACTCATATCTATCACTGTATACTAAACTAAAACATAAATGGATCAAAGATCTAAATACTAAAACAGAAACACTAAATCTGTTGGAAGACAAATGAGGTAAAAATGTAGGAATCTGTGTATTTGATTTTCATTTGCTTGTAGGTATTGTTTAAATTTATTCTTTAATTTCCCCTGTGACCCACTGATTACTCAACAGGGTGTTATTCAGTTTCCATGTGTTTGTGGGATTTTTACAGTATCTCTTATCATTAATGTCTAATTTCATGGTGCTATGATCCAATAACGTGCATGGGCTAATTTCAACTCTTTTCCATTTATTTAAATATGTTCTGGTCTATTTTAGAGAATGTCCCACATACTGCTGAGAAAAATGTGTATTCTGATGTTGTGAGATGGAACATTCTGTATATATCTATCAAGTCCATTTGTTCACATGTGTGATTCAGTTCTGGTATTTCTTTGCTGATTTTCTGTCGGGTTGATCTTTCCCTTGGTGTCAATGGTGTGTTAAGGTCTCCTGTTATAATTGTGTTATTGCTAATTTGGTTTTTCATTTCTATTAATACTTGCTTTATGTTACTGGGTGCTCTGGAATTTGGTGCGTATATATTTAAGATTGTTATCTCTTTCTCTTGAAGCTTTCCCCTAACCAGTATGTAATGACATTCTTTATCTCTTCTGATCATTCTTGAAGTTCACATTGTCTGCAAACAGAATAGCTACCCTCACTTTTTGGGGGGTTCCTGTTGCATGAAGTATCATTTTCCATCCTTTGACTTTCAGTCTGTGAGTATTCTTTTGGGTTAGATGGGTTTCTTGTAGACAGCATACAGTTGGATGTTGTTTCTTGATCCATTCTGCCAGTCTGTTTCTTTTAATTGGTACATTGAGACCATTTACATTAATGGTTATAACTATATATACTGGTTTACTGTTGACATGTTATCTTTCTGTTGTTGCATCTTTATTTTCTGTTCTGTTTAATTGTCTGCTTTGCTTAGTGGTTTTTTCCAGTCTTTCAGTATTCTTTGCAGAGTTGGCTTACTGATCATGATGTTTTTTAGCTGTTCTTTGTCACAGAAGTAATTTATTTCTCCATTCATTTTGAAGGACAGTTTTTCAGGTTGAAAATCATTTTCCTTTAGGATTTGAAATTCTTAACTCCGTGCTCTTCTTGACTTTATTGTTTGTGCTGAGAAGTCTGCTGTGATTCTGATAGGTTTTCCTTTATAGGTGATCTGTGTTTTCTCTCTGACAGCTTTTAAATATTCTATTCTTTTGTTCAATTTCTGGGATGGCCATTATTATGTGTCTGGGTGTAGTTTTATTTTGGTTATGGCTATTTGGAGTTCTATATGCTTCACTGATCCTGATGTCAGTTTCCATTTTCATGTTTGGGAAATTTTCAGCTATTACTTCTCTAAATATACTCTTGACATCCTTTATGTTGTCCCCTTATTTTTTCTTTATCCCTATTAATCTTATGTTGTTTTTCTTTGCATAATCTTGCAGCTGTTGAATTGTTATTTTGTGATTCCTTCTTATTTTTAAAAGATCTTTTCTTTCCTCATCACTAGCTGCATCTTGACTTCAAGGTCTGAAATTTTATCTTCATTTTCATTGAGGCTGTTTTTGCAACTTTCAATTTTTTATTTCCTGTATATTTCTTTGCATCTGCTTTATGTATTGTGTTTGTTTCTTATATTGTTCATCCAAGGATTCTACCTTTTTGTTTAGTTCCTCCAGTTTTTAACTGTGTCTCCAGTCAGCATGCTTCAGAAAGACCCTAAGCAATATGGAGAGGGCCAGAGACACCCCCCACCCAGGACACATCAATGTGAAAGAAACCAGAAACATTACAAGAGATAGAAATAAAAAAAATTTTCCAGCTACTGAAACTGGGAAAATAAGCCCAGGAGAAGTAAACACAGAAGAGAACCAGCACAGTAACCATCCAATACTAGACACAGCATCAGCTGAAATAAAGAAATACCTTCACGACCTCATAGACGAATTTAAAACTGTACTTCTGATTCAAGTGAGGCAAGCTATAAAGAGATTAATTAAAGAAATGATAAGCCCCTCCCAAAAGAACACAGATGTAAGAATGGAGGAAATCATAAAAGAAAGAGAAACCTCTGATGAAGAATTTAAACACAACCTAGAATACATGAAACAGATCCAAAGAGACTACCAGGAAACTAAAAACTCCATTGAAAACTGGCAAAATGCCTTGACAGAAACTAAAGTTAGCCTTTTGAAACTTGAAGAGAGATTTATGATATATGATCATGAAAGAAAAGACCTCTTAAAAATAACGAGGAACCAGAAAGAAACAATTCAAAGGCTAGAAGACAACAAAAGGATACGTAACTGAAGAATAAAGCATGTGAATGAGGAAGCAGGAATAACCAAAAATGAAATACAAAGAATATTCACAGATATATTAAAGGAAAAATTCCTAAGGATAGGAAAAAGAAATGATATCCAGATAAATGAGGCATACAGAACTCCAGCCACCTACAACCAAAACAGATCTACACCCAGACATATAATAATCAAGATGCCAGAAATCCACCAAAAGAACAGAATACTAAAATCAGCCAGGGAAAAGAAGCAGATTACCTACAAGGGAAAATTATCAAAATAACAACAGACTTGTCAACACAAACTCTCAAATCAAGAAGGGCCTGGGGGGAATTAGTCCAAGCTCTGAAAGAAAATAATTTGCAACCAAGACTGGTATACCCAGAAAAACTCTCCCTCAAAATTAATGGAGAAATAAAATGTTTCCAAGATGAGGAGGAACTGTGGGAGTTCGTGGCCACCAATCCAACCCTACAGAGAGTGCGCAAAGGACATTCCAGAGAGAGAGAGAAAGGGATACCAGCATTCCAGCAAGTGTCAGAGAAGCCTCAATGAATGGGGCAGACAGTGGAATGAGGGAGTAAGGTGGAAAAATTATAGCAGTAAAGTGGAGTAGCAGACATGAGGCAGAGATGGTAACCTATAAATCTTTAGTATAGATAGCTTTGATACACTATAAAAAAGGCAGAGGTCATTGTTAATAGTGTATCAGGATTTAAAATTCACGGTAGTCTTATCACTCTGTTTAGTTTGAATTTATTTTGTTATAGTCTGTCCACTCATATCAGATTTGAGGGCACAGACATCTGACACAAAAATAGCAGGTTATACCACGGTAACTACCCTTAATTTCCTATTAACTTAAACTGAAACCCTGTATTACTTACATTGTCTTACTATGACTGATCTTATTTGATTCTGATTTGTTAGACTGCAGTTTTACCTTGGCTGATTTTATTTGAATTTGGTATGCTTGATAGTATCAAGTCTAAAAGTAGAGGCAACTACTCTGACGATGATAAGATGTAAAAGCTATCCATACCAGTTTTGATTATTAACAACTCTCAAGTCCTACAATGTTTTCAAAGTTGTGTTTTTACAAAAATAGCTATGTAATACTATGCTTAACTATATTAAGCATTATAATGTGGACAAGTCTATTGAAAATAATAAGAGAAAGCATAGTAACTACGGTAGATCACCTAATATTGTGGTCTTATGTGTCTTTTTCATTGCATGTTTTTCTAGGAATTTGTTTTGCTGTCTTGTTATGATTTGTTTTTCCCTATAATACAGAGAGGATAGATATACATGTAGAAATTCACACATGGGAAGAATTTTTTAAACTATTTATGGGAACAGATTAGATATTGCAAGATGTAATGAACAGATACTCTGAAGAAGAGACACTAAGAAACTCAATGCTAATTCTGTAGCATTATGATATAAAGTCTACCAATACTATTATTCACTGTTCAGAATGATATTAGTCTAGTCTCTTAAGTTCAATTTCAGCATACATAAAGATAAAGACAGCTACTACAAAGAGAATGAGAGACACTATGGTAGTCATTATTGTCTTCCCCAATGTTAGACCTTGAAGATCTAAAAAGCCTTCATCATCCTGTAATGATTTGATTAGTTCTATAATATGCAGTATCTATTTAATGTGTGTGAAGATGAGGACAACTATTTGGAAGAAAACTAGAGACAATAAGATAAACAGTGAAGATCTCCAGTGGACTTTCTTTGAAATCTGTATTTCTTTAAATTGTTTTTTTTAACTGTTTTGTTCTGTTTTGATATGTTTAATCTTACCCTCTTTGAGATGTAAAACAAATGTGTAGGACTGATAACCATATTACTGAGCTTTTGTTCGATCATTGAGCAGAACTGTTTGTAGTGTCACTTTTTGAATGTCATTCTAAATACTTTAATTCTGTAACCTGAGCAGCTATTTCTAAGATGATAATATGTAACTTATCAACCAGCAATTTCTTACCATTTGTTTTTCTGTAATTTTGTATTATTTCTACCCTTTTTTAATCTCCATGTATATTTTTTTTGTTTCCTTTTCTTTAAATTAAAAAAAAACATAACAAGACATTCAAGAGGGTAAACCATTCAAGAGGGTAAAATTATTACAGGGTATTTAGACCCAACTAACAGAAAATGAACAACAGTTTCTGTATTATCTTCTTGACTATAAAAAATTTTGTTTATACTATCACATATAATAAAATCCAGTAGGATACAACATGATAAAACTGATGGAGACAGAAGAACAAAAGCTTGATGGGGCTTCAAAACTAGCTGATATTAAATCAACACTAGCTATTATAATGTCTTGTTTTCCTCAAAATAATTGTTCATACCATCACAGACAATAAAATCAAACACCCCAGAATAAAACCATTCCAATTAATGAATGAAAACATTATAAGGCTTCAAAACAATATAATGGGGAATCATGATTACCACATACTTTTATGTATTCTTACCATTTCTTCACTAGAGAAACTATTCAGTATTTATATACGTGAGTTTGAACCTCTAGCTTCTTCAGCGCCAACCTGCCCTGCAACAAGTTTAAAAACCACCTGCCCTACGAGAGCCTCGTGTCTGTCTGCAGCCCATCCAAGATGTGCAGGGCTCAGACTGCATTACACCAGCTTTGTGGACTGCTACAGGTGGGTACCAGGGCTGCGCACCATGCCCCCTGTCCCTTCCCCTTTGCCCTGTCCTGGCCTGTTCCAGAGGGGTCTTTGGTGTGGCAGGAGGTCCTGGGGCAAGGAGGTGGCTTCAGCTGTGTGTCTGACTGGTTCCTTCAGACCTGTCACATCCGGGCTTCTCTGTGGGGACCCTTCTAGTGTCCTGCCAGGAGGCGGCTTAGGGAGCCACTCATGAGACTGAGGGGAGGCCCGGGGATTGTGCTTGGCACTCTGCAGTGCCCAGACACAGCCACTAACGTGAGCATCTTGAGGACTGAGAACCTCTGACCCGAGGAAGGGTATGGAAGCAAAGGGAACAGTCCATGTAAAGCCACAGGGTAAGATTGAGTTTGGGCTTGAAAATAACTGAAAGTAGTTCAGTGGTATGGGAGGGAGATGGAGGAAGGAGGCAGGAATCATCCTGCAGCTTTCTCAAGGTGTCTGAACTTCTGCTGAAGCCGCTGGATTCCTCATGGGCCCAATGGAACTATGAGGAAATAGCTAGTGCAATGGCAGCCTTGGTGGAGTCTTGACCTGGCTCCAGTTCACCAGACCTCCCTGCCAGGCCTGGGCTCACACACCTCCCCTCTGCACAAGCAGCAGAAAGCCTACATCACCACTCAGGGGCCTCTGGTGGAGACCACGGAGGACTTCTGGCACATGCCGTGGGAAAACAACTCCAACTGGCTGGCCCCGAACCAGGAAAACAAGAACACAAAATCACAAAAGATTTTGAACAGACAGCAAACCACAAAAAGGAAAGATGTCCCACTGGGAAAGTCTCAGCTAGAGTCTGACACTGATTTTTGGTTCGGCAGGCAGACAGACAGACACCACGGCCATCTCCCTCTGCTTCTTTGAGCGAATGAAGGGAGAGTGAGGCTTGATTTTGTCTCTGCCAGGGGGTACAGTTGGTCATCCAGCTCGTTCTGCTTTTTTCATGGGACTCACTCACTCAGATCCTGAACAATTTTCCATTTTTCCCTCTTTCCTTCTAGGTGGAGACCAAAAGTGGGGCAGTGCTTTGCTTGTTCAGCGTGGGGCTTGAGAGAGATGGAGTTGTGAGGCCGAGCGACAGCAGCGGGACTGCAGCTGACAGAGGATGAGGCGCCCAGGAGGTGGAAGAGAGGGGACATGGAAAGGACTCTCTGCTCACCCATGGCACCAGAGGTGAGGTAAGGAGACCAGCAACTGCGGGTGCGAGATGTGGCTCCCTGCTTCCCTGAGGTCCCTCCAGACTGACCAGCCCCCATTCAGGGAATGTCCCATGATACACTCACCGTCTCAGCACCACCGACCACAGCTTGGAGCCCTGAAACAAAACCCTGAACCCTAAAGCCCTAACCCTTGGCCTTAACCCTAACCCTAAGCCTAGCCCCAAACTAACCCTAACCCTAACTGTAACCCTAAGCCTTTACCTGATATCTTTATGATTTGCCCCCTCAGGGGCACACTACTTGGCCTAACCTAGGCTCTTTGCAATCAAGGTGGAAGCTGTCTTACCCTCAGAATTTGTGTACTATTCTTGTGCCTAAAACCAGCCCCGTGTGGATGCCAGCTGCCAGTTTGCTGCCAGCTGGAGCAGTAGCCAGGCTTTTTTTCCTCCCTTGGCTGTAGGGGCCCAGAGCCTGGATCACTGGGCTCGGTTTATCTGATTGTGAGCAAAAGTCTCTGTGTTGCTGCCATTCTGGAACCTCATGTGGCTTCTGTCACCATTTTGGAACCTCATGTGGCCTCTATCACCATTTTGGAACATGGTGCTCTGAAGCCTTCTCTGCTGCTCTGAGCAAATTCTTTCACTTCTGCAGTTTTGAGGCTGTAAAGGATGGAGATCCATTGCTTTCTGGGATGCCCCCTGGTCATCTTGCTTATTTGTTGTTGTTGTTGTTGTTGTTTTTCTCAGCAATGGAAGTCTCAGCTCTATCTTACAATCCACAGCTGGAGTTTCCCTTCTGGCCAAACTCACAGCGTTTTAAGTGATCTCATTTGGGCTCTTTGCTCTTGATCTGTAACATGCATCTGGCTAAAAGCCTCTCAACAATAGCCATGCCACAGCCTCATCATATTTGACTGCTTTGAAATTTCCTTTGCCAGATTAATCAGTCCATTGGCCCTTCATATCAGTCAGTCTCAGGTGAAGCCTCTGGGCATGAGCAAAGTACAGACAAAGTTTCTGCTGAGCCATAACACACATCCTGGGGAGTCCAGCCGGCAGTGCAGTCCTTTTTTCCAGCAGAAACCTCCCAAGCCTAGTCTTTACCATCAGGCTTTCTATCAACCTTCTGATCTCCTGAGCTAAGTTCTGACCAGAATCTCCTCTATGGAACAGCCAGCCAAAGCTGCTCTAGCTCTATGCATCTGGGCCACATGTCCGAACCTTTTTAAACTCTGCCCACAAGCCATTGCTAAAGCCTGTCTCTCAAAAACATGGTCAGGTATGGTCACAGCAGTGACCCCACTTCTCAGTACAAAAGCAGAGAGAGAATCAAAAATAGGCAAAGGGCCCCAAGGAAAGCAGAGAGAGAGAGAGAGAGAGAGAGAGAGAGAGAGAGACAGAGACAGAGACAGAGACAGAGACAGAGAGACAGAGAGAGACAGAGAGACAGAGAGCAAAAAGAGGCAAATGGGACTGAAGTGGGTTCGGGAATGATCTAGGAGTCCAATTGGTGGCCAAACAGATAGATACATTCGGAGTTTAGTGAGCTGAGCTGAGCATTGGCCACCTGCATGGACCCATCGTTTCAGAGTCTCTCAGAGTGGCTGGCCCTGATTTGTAAAATCGCCAAGATTTCAGACAGAGAACAACCACAGAAAAGAAAGACTTCCTTCCCCCTGGAAATGATTTAGGTAGAATCTGACACCCACTGATTCTTGGTTTGACACACCCAAAAGCAGAGAGAGAGCAAAAAGAGGCAATGCACTCAAAAAAGAGAGGAGAGCCTGAAGTAGGGGGTGAGTGAGCACCAATATAGGAATCCAAGCAGCCACGCTGTTAAATTTGGAATTCAATTAACTGAGCTCAGGACCACTCACTCATATACAGACACCTCTCCCCTGGTTCAGGGTTCCAAACAAGTGGCCCCAAACTGGAAAGTGACAGAGTGTTTGAAAGACAGAATCACAAAAGGCATCCTGTTGGAAACAATTTTGCTCAAATCTCTCATTCATTTTCAGTCGACTGACACCTGTATCCTGCTTCTTTGGTTGAACAGGGTTTCATTTCTGTTGTCTCAGCCTGCCTGACCCTCACTTGGAGCCCTGAAAAGTGACCTTGAATCCTAAAACCCTAAACCTAACCCTAAGCTGTGCATGGCGATTCACAGCTGGCTGGCTGCAAACTTCCTCTTCCTGGCAGAAGCCCATGGAAGCCCATGCTGATGGAGGAAGGAAAGGAGGCCTCAGGGGAGGAACCAGAGCCTCTTAATGACCGACCCCTCCAGGCTGTGACCCCCAAGGAATGAAAGGGAGCCTGGAGAAGCCCAAGTCAGCCGAGGGCCAGTGCCAGGGCCTGAGCCAGGGCCAGCCCCCTCAGAAGTGATCCCTCAACCCTACGATGAAGTAGGTTCATCATGACCTGTGTTGAGTCCCGGGGTGAACCAGGGTAGGCAGGAAGGCAAGGAGGCAGGAAAGCTGGGAGGCTCAGAGGCCAGAAGGCCGGGAGGCAGAGAAGCCTAGAACCCTGCACTGAACAGTGTCTGCCCATGGGAGGCAGGGAGGCAGGGAGGCAGGAAAGCCAGGGAAGCCAGGGAACCTTGACTGAATCTCATTCAGCTCCTTATGCTTTTCTCATGGGACTTTTTATGCCCCTAGTGATTTTCCATTGTCACAGAGCTAGCCTTCGACCAGAGAAGCAGAGAAGAAAAAAAAAAAGCGAGATACCTTTCTATCAGAGAAAAACAAGATTTAGCTAGAATCTGACATTGATTTTTGGTTGACTGGACTGGCCACCTTCTTCCCTGGTATGTCTAATCCAGCCCCTAATTCTGCATTCCTTCAGTGAGGGACATGGCGTGCAGAGATGGGGGTGGAGGCTCCCCTAAGCCACTGGCTCACTAGCCCCAGCAGCCTGGCTCACTAATCATCACCCGCTGCTAACCCTAACCCCTGCCACTGGCCACTCCTCCGCCCTAACCCGCCACTACCCTAACCCGCACCAACTCCCTTGCTCGGCTCTGCTGTGCAATGAGCTGAGCTGAGCTGAGCTTGGTGACCGCTGACCTTAGTGTGGACCTTCTCTTTTACAGTTGTCTTAGTTATTTTTTACTAGTTGCTGAGACAAAATACCTGACGCCCAAAGTTGGGAAAGGAAAGGCTTATTTTTCATAGTTTTTGGAGGTTTTTGTCTGCAATTAGTTGGCTCCGAGGCAGGGTGGCATGGCAGGGCCACAGTTTTATGGTGGCTGCAAACACAAGGTGGAAACCAGCAAGAGAGAAAGAAACACACCTTCTTTCAGCCATGACATTGTATAGATAAACAATCTACCCCTAGGTGGGTGTAGTACTGACACCATCAATTCAAGCACTAGACAATTAACCCATCACAAATGCACAATGCAAACACGTGAGGCCTGGGGGCCACAGACATAAACCATGACATTCCATCCCTGGCCCCCAAAGATTCATGCATATCCTTTACACAAAAGACATTTAGCCCATCTCCAAGAGTTGCCAAAGTCCTAACATTTTTAGCACTGCTGAGAAGTCCAAGTCTCAAGTCTCTTTTGATATCTATGATAACCTCTTCACAGTAACCCCCAATGTCAATGAAACAAGGTTAAACATTTTTGAAATGCAAAGGCACAAAAGAAACATTATCATTCCAAAAATTATAAACAGGGGAATATAAAGAATTGGAAACAAAGCCAGTCTAACATTAAGTTTTATGCTCATCATTTGAAGCAACCTCATTTTAAGCTCTAAAAGGCTTGGGTGATTCCACCCCCACAGGACTTCCAGGAATATCAGCTCATGCAGCTCTTCTCTTAATCCCTCTCTGCTCACTTTTTGCAGCTTTCCTTCCTTGGATGATCTACGTTTTTGGCTTTTTAAAACTTTTTTAAACTTTTGGGGTCTCCACTGCACCTTTGGCACCTGATATCTTTATAAATTGCCCTCTCAGGGGCACACTGCTTGGCCTCCCAGGCCCTTTGCAATCAAAGTGGAAGTCAGAATTTGTGCATTATTCTTTTATCTAAAACCAGCATCATGTGGATGCCAACTGTCAGTCTCCAAGCCTGGATCACTGGGTTCTGTTTACCTGATTGTAAGGAAAAGCTTCTCTGTGTTGCTGCCATTTTGGAACCTCATGTGGACTCTGTCACCATTTTGGAACATGGTGCTCTGAAGCTTTCTCCTCTACTCTGAGCAAATTCTTTCACTTTTGCAGTTTTAAGGCTGCAAAGGATGGAGACCCATTGCTTTCTGGGATGCCCCCTGGTCATCTTGCTTGTTTTTTGTTGTTGTTGTTGTTGTTTTCTCGGCAATGGAAGTCTCAGCTCTATCTTTACAATCCACAGCTTTACTAAAGCTTTCCTTCTGACCAAACTCACAGCGTTCTAAATGATCTCACTGGGCTCTTTATACTTCATCTGTAACATGTATCTGGCTAAAAACCCCCAACAATAGCCATGCCACAGCCTCGATAATTGACTGCTTGGAAATTTCCTTTGCCAGACTAATCAGTCCATTTCTCTTCATCTCAGTCTCAGGTGAAGTCTCTGGGCATGAGCAAAATGCAGACAAACTTTCTGCCAAGCCATAACATGTATCATGGGGAGTCCAACAACCAATGCAGTCATGACAACAGTCTCACTGAGTGAGTGGGGCCCCAAATACAAAAGTCAAGTCACAAAGCTTTGGAACAGAGAAGCACAGCAAAAATAATAAAGACGTCCTGCTGGAAATGAGACTCAGCTAGAATGCAACGTTCATTGATTTTTGGTTTGACAGAGAGGCAGACAGACAGACAGGCACACAGCCACCCACCTGTCATCCACTTCTTTGGTGGAGCGCAGCAGCGCGGGTTGATTTTTCTCGTGTGTGTGTGTGTGTGTGTGTGTGTGTGTGTGTGTGTGTGTGTGTTTGTGTGCGTGTGCACATGCTCACTGTGCTTTTTCTCATGGGACTTAGACACTCTCCCAGAGTAACCAGGATCAGGGTATGTGTGTGTGTTGTTAGGGTCCAAGAAAAAGCAGAGAGAGAGTGAAAAGAGGCAGAGCCCTGAAAACAAAAGCAGAGAGAGAACCAAAAACAGGCAAAGGGCTCAAGGAAAGCAGAGACAGAGAGAGGTGCAAAGAGGGAAACGGGACTCAAGTGGGTTCATGAATGAGAGACAGAGGAATCCAAGGAGCCAGATGTATACACCCGCAGTCCAGTGAGCTGAGCTGAGCTGGGCGGCCGCCACTCGAGGGGATGCATTTCAGAGTCTCACGGAGTGGCTGGCCCTGAACTGGAAATTCGCAAACATTTCAGACAGACAACAACCACAGAAAAGACTTCCTTCCTTCCCCCTGGAAATGATTTAGGTACAATCTGACATTGATTTTTGGTTCAACACACAGAAGGCAGAGAGAGAACGAAAAGAGGCAAAGGACTCGAAACATAGCAGAACCTGAGATGGTGGGTTCGTGAACAACAATATAGCAATCAAAGCAGCCAAACTGATAAACTTGGAATTTAATTAACTGAGCTCAGGACCACTCATATGCAGACCACCCCCACCCCAGGTTCGGGGTTCAAACAAATGGCCCTAAAAAAGAATCACAAGACATCCTGTTGGAAAGTTTCATTAGGATCTTTCATTCATTTTCAGCTGACTGACACCTGTACCCTGCTTCTTTTGTTGAGAAGGTTAATTTTTCTCCTACAGGTACAGCTCATTCTGCTTTTCTTTTAGGACTTATACCCTGAGTAATCTTCCATTTCCATGGGTCACATACAGGGCACTGGTAAAATGTCGGGGCCCAAGATAGATGGCATCAGTTATGCAAACTATAACAAGCCAGAGAGTGAAAAGGGGCAAAGGGACTGACGTGGGCTCATGAATGACAGACAGGGGTATCCAAGAGCCAGATGGATGCATTCGCAGCCCAGTGAGCTGAGCTGAGCTGAGCAGGGCAACCACCACTCACGTGGACCCTTGTTTCAAAGTGTTTCAAAGAGTGGGTGGCCCTGAGCCAGAAAAAAAATCACAAAGATTTGAACAGACAGCGAATCACAAAAAAACAGACCAGGAATGTTTTAGCTAGAGTCTGACACTGATGTTTAGTTCAGCAGACAGAGATACCCACCCATCTGTCTCTTGCTTCCTTGGTGGAGCAAGTGGGCTGATTTTTCTCTCCTGCATGTAGTTAAGGCTCATTCTGCTTTTCTCGTGGGACTCAGACCCTGCCTCCCTGAGTGATGGTCCATGCTTCACAAAGCTTTAGAACCCAGAACCACCAAAAATGACAGACAGGCATCCCATTGGGAAAGACTGAGGAAGAATCTTGCATTTATTTTTGAGGTAACATGTCTGTTAGGGTGAGGAACAGGGCACGTGTGTTTTTTTAAGGTGAGGTTGGTGATCAGGGCACATGTGTGTTTTAGGGTAAGGGTGAGGAACAAGGCATGTCTGTGTTTTTATGGTAAGGGTAGGGAACAGAACCTGTGTGTGTGTGTGTGTGTGTGTGTGTGTGTGTGTGTGTGTGTGTGTGTGTGTTGTTGTTGTTGTTGTTGTTAGGGAGATGGTGAGGATCATGGGAACTCAGACCCTCTCTCCCTAAGTGATTTTCAGTGTTTCACAAAGCTTTGGAACACAGAACCGCCAAAAACATACAGACAAATATCACATTGGGAACAATGTGGCTAACAGAATCTGACATTGCTTTTTGGTTGGCAAACAGATACACCCGTTGGTCTCCCGCTTCTTTGGTCAAGCAGGTGGTTTTTGTCCCATGGAGGGGTACTGCTCTTCCTGCATTTCTCATGGCAGGGGGACTCATTCTCTGAGTAGTTTCCTGCTCTCCCAAGTCAGATACAGGACAGACACATGCGGGGCTCACTCTCCAGAGGCACATATGGGTCAGACACTAGTTACATACATGTGGGGCCTGCTTGAGATGGCATCCATCAGTGATGCAGAGCTAACACTGACAGACAGACAGACAGACGTGTTTCAGAGTCTAGCCAGTGAATGAGTGACAGTGTGCCCCTGAACAGCAAAGTCACAGAGCTTTGGATCAGAGAGAACCACAGATAAGAAAGACATCCATCGGACGAGATTTAGTTAGATCTGGCATTGGCCTAGGGTCTACAGACAGACAGACAGACAGACCGACCGACAGACAGATACCACAGCTGTCTCCCCCGGTTCTTTGGTGGAGTGGATGGAGGGTGAGCGTTGATTTTTCTCTCTGCCAAGAGGTACAGCGGGTCATCCAGCTCATTCTGCTTTTCTCACAGGACTCACTCATTTAGACCCTGAGTGATTTTCCATTTTTCCCACCTCCCGGGTAGGGTCCAGATACAGGACAAGGGTTTGTTCAGTGCAGGGCTCTACAGAGATGGCATTGGTGAAGCCAAGAAATAGTGGTGGGGACTACAGCCAAGGGAAGGGCAAAGTGGCAGAGGGCCGGTCCTGGTGCGTGGAAGAGATGGGAAAAAGGAAGGAAAGAGTCTCCTGCTCACCCAAGGACTTGGAGGTGAGGTGAGGTAAGGGAAGCTAGGCCAGAGGCCCTAGGCCTGGCTCCCTCCCTCCCTGCAGCCCTCCAGGCCTGACAAGCCCCACTCTGGAGCATGGCCCTCAACCCATCTTATCGTCCCCACCTACCCAATCCTTGCTTGGAGAAATGTGAATCTGAACCCTAAAGCCCTAAACCTAGCCCTAACCCCAGCCCTAACCCTAAAGAAATGGCTGATGCTGAGTTCAGGAAGAGCCTGGATACTTTACATGGTGCCAGGAAAAGAGCCAACCTGAAGAATTACTGGTTGAAGCTGGCAATATTTTAGGTTCAGAAAGGTTATGGTAATGGGATATACACACTGAATATATATATAAAAAACCGAAAAGCTTAGCATAACTGATACCATCTTGAGCCCTGCATTTAACTACTGCCCCTGTATTGACCAGGAAAATGGAAAATTACTCAAGGTATAAGTCCCATGAGAAAAGCAGAATGAGCTGTACCCCCAGAAGGAAAATTAACCTGCTCAACAAAAGAAGCAGGATACAGGCATCAACCAAAAATTAATGTGAGATTCTAACTAAATTGTTTCCAATAGGATGTCTTTTGTGATTCTCTCTTTTAAAAACTCTGTAACTTTCCAGTTCAGGGCCACTTGTTTGGACTCTGAAAGGGGAGGGGGGGTCTGCATACAAGTAGTCCTGAGCTCAGCTAATTAAATTCCAAATGTATCAGTTTGGCTGCTTAGATTCCTATCCAAGGAATCCTATCCTATCCAAGGAATCCTATTCCTATCCTACTGTTGTTCACAAACCCACCTCAAAATAAACTGGAGACACATATGTAAATATATTGTCTCCCTGGCATGAAAAAATAAGTAAGGATCAAAAAATGTACAGCACACCCTGTAAAACAGGAAGAAACTGTTCAATAGGAAAAACAAACTAGTGAAGGGGGGGGTGGGGAATGAAAGGAAAAGAAAAACTGGGCAAAGAAGGATAAAATGGAAACAAAGGTTAAAAAGGAAGGAAGAGTGGTTGAAGAGAGGGGAGGGGACTGGAAAAAAAGAATCAAGATATACCATACACAGGTACAAAGTCCCTATGATGAATATGAGCACTATGTACATCTAAATTATACCAATAAATATAATAAGAAAATGTAATCTACTAATTAAAACAATTGCAACTAAAAAAGGCAAAGTACATTTTTAAACTAACGAAAGCAATAGGGAAAACAAGCCAAGTTGATTTAGTTATGTAAAAATTTAAAAGCTTGAATTTATAGCCAACAAAATAAAAGTACAAAGGAAAGCACTAGAATGGAGAGATATTTGCCAGTTCAATGTTTAATATCACAATATAATAGGACATGTTTCTAAAATTATGCTCAAGAGAACTCTGCATCAGATTGATGGTTCACACCATAGGCGTGGCAGCTCAAGCTTGTAACTCCAACACTTGGGGGCTGAGGCACAAGGACTGCCGTGAGTTCAAGGCCAACTTGAGCTACATAGTGAGTTCAAGGCCAGCCTGAACTACACAGCAAAACCCTGTGGTGGGGGGAGTACAATTCCTTAAAATGCAGCTCCAAATCCATCCATTTCTGTAGAAGATGGAAGAAAAAGACTAGGTTTCCAAATGCGTAAGTCACAAATACACAGGGAAAAGTCTGTAAGTCACGTCAGACATTCCAGAGAGTCAGTTTCAGTTCAGCAACTTTTACAATAATCTGGAAACACACAAACTACCAATTTTTTCACCGATGAAAAGTCTGTTTCAATACTTCTCCAGGCCCACTAGATTCTTCCAGCAACACATTTTAGTGGTAGCTATCAGATTTTCCAAAAAATCTTCTTTTTGTAGAGAACGTAGGCAATGAGCACCCAGAGAGCAGTGGCAACTATATTCTGAGTTAAATGTTCTTTGTGTGACTGGTTATCCTCCAACTTCCACTGAAAGGGGAAGTAATTCTCAAACACCTCGTGACCAACATACACCAGAATAGAATTCATTCCTTAAAGAGAGACACAGAACATGTTTTTCCTGAGTCACACCAGCTCATCAATTTAATTCCTGAAATAAGTTCAGTGAAAAAGCAAAACCCATGCACTTGCATTATTGGCTACCAGCAAAGATAAGTAACACACATGTATCCCACTATTTAAAAGCAAACAGTATTTTTAAGTTTTTGGAAAACAGTCACTTTATATCAAAGAATTCTGTTTCTTTGTTTGCATGTGGTGCCAAAGGCTGAACCCATGGCACTGCACATGCTAAGCACATGCTGTACAACTGAGCTGCACCTCCAGCCCAACAATGAGGTTTTTAAATTCAAATCTGAAAGGAAAATTACAAGTTTGACTCATATTTTTTAAACAGCAAATTTGAGATTCAAAGAACGCTAACTATTACTAGATTCAAAGAGCTAAATAAAATGATTCACTGATTCTTCTGGTGTCTCAGTCCTTTAAAATACATCTGATCCGTTGCACTTAGTTATTAATATCATCTCTTTGCATAATCTTTCAGATAATACACTGGCAGTAAGAGAGGAAACACAGTCCCACTTTCAAGTATTAAAAACGGGACAGTATGCCCTGCAGCATTTGGGGCACTCTGCAAGGTGGTACTGCCTCAGGAAACAAGTGGAGGTTATTAATCGCATGCAACAGTCCAGACCTAAATGAGTGAAAATGGAGCAGACTGCTTTGGAACAGGCCAGAGATGTCCTGGGGACCTGGAAGAATACCGCACTCTGCATTGTCCCTCTGCCAGTCCCTGGGGCCCGGGCCACCAGAGCAGTGGTGGAAGGTCAGCAGGTCTCTGGGTCTTTCTACCGCCCAACTCTGGATGGGCTTATGGGTAACTCACCTGGATAAAAAAATGGGGTTCCCGTCCACAGTCCCCTCACATCAATAATGAAGTACAGGACCAGCAGGATGCAGAAGGAGAAAGTACTCAGTGTGGTAACGTAGGAAATGGACCTGTAAAGAGCTGGGTAAGTGACGCCTGGGACAAACATGTTCAACTTTAACTCAAAACATCACCAACATTAAATGATACATCTGTACTTACCAGAGATTTTTGTTTACTGGAATAAAGCCTTCATTTTCAGACATTTTTGTCAAAGCAGCAGAAATAACCCCCTGTAATAGGGAGGGGAAGGATGTTAGTCTTCTATTGTAATTTCAAAAAATAATTGTGTTTCAAATCGAAGTATCTGCTTAGAGGGGCTGAAAATTGTGGTTTACATTTTATCCTTTTAACTGGAAACATATTTTAAGAGGTATAACTAAAACCCACTCTTCAAAATCTTTTCAGTATTGCTCTGAGTTGAAGGTAAACTAATAAATTTATAGCACATCCTAAGAAGAAACATAACTGCAAAGTTAGGAATAAAATGAACACTGAGTCAAAGTTAAAAATTTGTTCTACATATAAATTCAAAAGTTGCTGTTTGAAATGTATTATTACTTGCCTAGTCTTCCTGATAAGGCTCCCCACGAAAGTCCATAGCTCCCAGTTCCTGTAGGCATTCCTCATGCCACTGTTCAATGACAATCACTAACTTCCTCATAAACACAGCATTCTAAGAGAGTAAACCTGAGATTCAGGTGTAAAGATCTGTCCCACCTTGGAGATGAGGGTGTAACTCATTGGTATAATGTTAAGTGTTTAGCATGCAAGAGGTACTGGGTTCAATCTCTACCACCAAAAGAATAAAAAGTAGGAAGAAAAAAGATTTGTTCCTCTGTTACTTAAGTGAAAAATGTTTCTGATCACTATGTGGTTACAGATGTTACAGCAGTGTTGCTAAACACTTTACTTCTTCTTAAATATAGCTGAATGTGATGAAAAGCCATCTGGGTAATAAACATCTGTTACTTACAAGAACACAACACCAGGCAGTGAATCTAATGAGAATATCCTTGGTCTGATCCTTGTAATACAACAGTATTTTCCCTGCCTGAAGAAGAAAATATTATGACCAAGGGAATCACCGAAGACATATCCTTATCACTCAACAAACAGATTCACTCACCAAACACACATCCAAATTATAGGACTGCTGGGAGGATGGCATCTTACCATACGCCTGCAAACTGAGAGGAGATGAGGTGCTCCCTCGGGCAAAGATGGGGGTACTGTGGAGGGGTGCCACAAGCACATGATGGTGAAAGCAGAAAGGGCATCCCAAGCACAGGAGAACAGCGGACACAGAGCAATGTGGAGAGATATAAAGAAGCCAACAGCATCTCTGAGGGCGGCAGAAGGCTGAAGGGCAGGGAGGGCAAACAAAGGGGCAGGCAGTAGGCTTACTGGGGGAGGGGTCTTTCTTTCCTTTATAAGCAATGGGGTGTCAAGGAAAGTGTGCCCCCAAACTGCCAAGGGAACCGCCTAGTCTTCCTGGCTAAACCATCCAGTCTGCCGGCACTACATAAAGGGTTTTTCTTGTTTTGTTCAGTGTTTTGTTTTGTTTTTGATACTAGGAATCAAACTCAGGGCCTTGCGTTTGCCAGACAGGCACTGAGGCACTGAGCTATATTCCTAGCAATTATGTAAGTAGGACAGGCAGAGAATGGAACGACAGGCAGACAGACATTTTTTAAAAACCCCATGAGTACTTTGCCTGAAATTAGGAATTAATATTTGAAAACATCAAAGGATAAAACAGTGTTAACAGTAACTTAAGACAGCTAACATTTATGAGTGCCAGTTCTTAGAACTCTACAGGAATCAACCTACTTAACCCTCACAATATTCCTTTCACAAAGCTGGTGCTGGTGAGGCTCAGCCAAGGGAGGTAAAATAACATAGTGCTTGATTTACAAAGCGCTTCTGTTGCCAACAGTTTGGTTCACAAACAGTGTTTGGCAAGCTTTGGCTTCTGTCCATGAGCTCCACGTCAGGTGACAAACATGACTGTAGTCATCTTCCCACACAAACACAAATTAGTCATCTTCCCTAAAATCCTAAGACAAGGCACCAGTGTCACTGCCTGAGACCACCCAGAGAAAGGGGTGGAATCGCACTCCACCCTACTGCGGCTGCAGGCCACATTCAGACTCCGCACTGGGTGAGCCAGCACCTCAGCCGGCAGGGATGTACCTAGAGAGCTTGTTTAAAACACAGTATGCACTAGATGGTGCTACGGTGATAGTGTGGTAATCCCTAACTACAAAATGATTTAATCACAAAAATGTGTATGCTTTCCATCTGTGCTATCCAATATGGGAGTCACTAGCTACAGGACTGTAAATTTAGAACCGAATCACTTAAAAGTAAGCTAAAAACCCATTTCCTCAACCATGCTTCCCACAGCTCAGGCTCTCCACAGCCCTCTGGCCAGGGGCTGCCCAGCAGGCAGCATGCGTGACAAACATGCTCACCACCCAACACACAGCTTTGCACGGTTCTCACTTCCCCTCCCTCAAACGATAGTTGAAACACCAGGAAAGAGAACTTTAGGAAGAAAAATATAGACTACTCAGAATTTTAGCGAAAGTTCATTCAAGGACGAAAAACCTGCATTGACTTTGGTAGAAAATATGAACAGTCTGAAACCATTACAGTGTTGGCTACAGTGTGCATGTCTAACAGCACTGCCCTCATGAACGCACTTGAAACCCTATGAAACGGCTTGGAGCAGCAGGCTCTGCCCTTGTACCCTGCACAGTGAGGACACAGTGCCTTTCCTCTCTGCAAGACGATCAGTTCAAGGCACCATCTCAGAAGCAGGGCCCGGACCCTTGCCAGAACATACACCTGCCAGTGCCCTGACCTGGGACTTTCCAGTCTGAAGAACTGCAAGGAATAAATTCCTGCTCCTTAGAAGTTATCCAACCTCTGGTATTTGTTTTACAGCATCAAAAACACACTAAGACAAGTATACAAACAGTAAATGGTACCAATGATTAGGTGACTTCTCAGTGTCACTCTGAACACACTGCACATTTCAGTAGGGAAATCTTTTACCCAAACTGCTTGGCTAACATAAGCCACACACATAAGAAATTTTATTCAGAATGTAAGAATTATACTTATTTGTGCTGAGTTTTAGGAACTTCTGGTTTTGCATAATCTGTTGAACCTGAACAGAATTTATTAGATCCGTAACACAGATGATATGAACCAATCATCATAAACTGTCAGAAAAAATGTAGACTACTGAAATGAGCAAATACCTGAACTCCTAAAAACGCCATCACAATGGAGTTGATGGTCCCCAAGATTCCTTCTGGATCATAGGCCACCTTGGTGTGATACAGCACCTTCACAAAACGGAACCAAGAGGCAGCCTTTATTTACTGACCATGGAAATGAACACAAACAACTCTCAGCCTAACACAAACCTGAATGTTGCAACCTTGGATTCAATGTTTTTTATTTTGTCTGGTTTTGCTTTTGCTGCCAAGGTTCACTACTAACTTATGGGGCTCACAGGCAGAATACTTCCTGGGCATGCAAATGTGTGGTGTGTCCAGGGTTCGCAGAGCCCCAGGGACAAGCCAGGACCCAGCAATGGCCCCTTCAACTTCATTTGGCTCAGTAAACAGTGCTAGTTCCCACTTGAATAATTTCATATACAATGTATGATATCTTTATAATTTTCAGTTATTTCTTTCTGTTGAACCCTATGTGGCAATGACCACTTCCTATCTTCTCTTAAGGCAAATAATATTTAAAAATACATTTGAGTTATTTGGCATATAGTTCAGTGGTAGAGTGGATGTACAGCATGCACAAGGCTCTGGGTTTAATCCCCAGCATCTACAAAACACAGTAAAATAATAAAATAAACCTGCGTTTTTTTGCCATTAAAATAAATGCTAACTGCGGAGAAATTTGTAAATGTAGTGTATTTGCACAGCATACACCCAGGCCCTTCCACCCTTTCATGACCAAAGCTTTCATTCTCCAGCTACTAGAAAAATTAACTGCTAACAGCTCTCAGGCGAGTTCTTCCAGATTGCCCTAAACTAAAAACACTGCTGGTGTGGGGCTGTAGCTGAGAGGCAGTGCGCTTGCTTAGTGTGTGCCAGGCCCTGAGTTCCATCCCCAGTACTGCAGAGAAAAAGAGAGAGCAAGCGAGCGAGCTGTCTCTGAAGTTCTGCGTCACCGGCTGCTAGGCAGTCCATACCCAACAAGGAAGCTGACGGGCCCAGTGCTTCACCTCCATGCGTACAGCCCTGAAGCGCCACCCCGACTCCCCCGGCCTTTCTCTGCTGGGACTGCAGTGCAGTTCAACTGCTCCCTCTGCCCAGTTCTGCTTCCTTCCTTTCCAGCAGGGACTGATCCAGCAAAGACTCTCTACATCTTGCACAGGAATCTCTGTTTCAGAGTCCACTACCTGAGAATCTGACCTGAGATATACATAAAAGCACTAAATGCTACTCTCATTTTATACAGTTCACTGTTACTTTGTCTAAAATAACATTTGCCTATTGCCACATGATAAATGCATTAAGTTAGCTAACTTTTCAAATAAAAATTAGTTCCTATCACTTCACTAAACAGAGATAACTTAAAACAGGCCGACTCGTTTTATATTCCCCCACTTCAGAACTTCAAAGCCTTATCCCGTGTAAAGCCAGCCTCACACACCGCAGAAGAAGGGTGCTGGTACAGGTGATCACTTCCCAGGAGCAGGTGGTCAATGTAGCCTGCGGCTCCTCCAGTGCAGTTTACGTATTTCCCCAAGTCTCCAATCCCACCAGGGCCCAGGTACCCACTAGGAAGTGAACACATTTAAATAATGAGACTTTAGATGGGAGAGTGGTAGATAGCACATATTTATGTAGCCTCATTCAAAGAGCCTCAAATAGGTAAAATCTAAAATGTCCCTCTGACTCCGTGCACCCTCATCAACACTTGACTTCCCTGCTCCCAATACTGTAAAGGCACAAAGCCCAGCTGATTTCAACTCAAATTCTTTCACCCTTGAATGCACCTCAAATTTAACACAACATAAAATGTTCTGTCTCTGGTCACAAAGCATATCTCAAAAGAGGAAAAAGAGTCAAAAGAAATTCTCTGACTTGAGAAATCTGAAAGCTATGAACCCAGAGCCTTTGGAGGAAAGTGACATGCAAAGGGGATTGTGTGGCAACGGCTCACTTACGTAGGGCATCCAGGAACTGGTAATAGGAATGTCAAGCCCAGCCAAAGGCTTTCCAGCAGCAGAATGAGGAGCCACTGGGGCCAGCTGCAGGTGATGTCTCGAAGGAAAGGGAATCTTCTGTCCTGAGTGAGGGGCAGGGTTAGAAAATACTAAGTAAGTAGGCAAATGTGTAGGTACAGATGCAAATACAAGGGGACGAAATTACAGTATATATTTTAGAAACTAATCCCAGAGATTAGTTTTCTGATCTTTTAACAGTGATACAAAAGTTTATTTAATAGGTTTGACATTGTCTACATGCTCTAGCATTCATTACAGTAAAATAGTAGTTAAAAAGCAACTAGAGAGCTCAGTGGTAGAACATCTGACAAGCATATGTGAGGCCCTGGTATAAATCCTCAGAACTACTTACACACGTGCGCGCGCACACACACACACACACACACACACACACATACACACAAAGATTAATAAAAATATTTTTAAAAAGAATGCAGTTGATTAGCTGGCAGTATTACACTCGGAACAAAAAAAGTTCTAAAAACTTGGTGAATTTATCACACACCTCCTACTTTTTAATCATATTTCTACATGACTTCTTACCGAGACACAGTTTTCATGTACGGGTTTAGTGAACAGGAGCTCCAACACAGCAACCACAAAGTACGTCACTCCCAACCGCTGCAGCACACCAGGAATTCGGACCTTATCCCAAGACACTGCCAAAGACACACTGGGTAAGGCGTGACCAACATGCCACACCTCAACTCAAGGCAGAATTTTTTCTTTTCTAAAGGGAAGCTGCACCTATATTAGATCTAAGTAAGTGCTTTCAAGTTCTTAGAGACAGAAATATACATGGTCAGGAGACACGACTCAAACTGCAGGTCTAAGAGAGCAGGCCAGTCCTACTCAATGGACGGATGGTCAGGAGAAGGCTCAAACTCAAACCAGAAAGCTGGTAAGTTGGGAGATAGAATAAACATGCCTTACTTAGAAGGAGAGATAAGGTAAGGACTACTCTTGGCCCAGAGTTTCATCTGCTGGTCTTTCCCATCAAGCATATGGATTCAACTTTCACATCCAACACAAGCCGCTGAGGGACTCTCGCTGACCTAATTGTGACACAACAGCACTGCTGGAAACTGTGAGCCTGTATCAAACCCTGGAATGAACCCTACCTAGAGCCAAAGCTCCTTTATCGAAGTCCATCAAATCCTCTCTTACACAACATCAACCACAAGTGACTGCTCGGTCCTCCTAGTGTCACCCACCTTTCAGTGAAAGTACTGCCTAAGAGCTTTTGGCTTCTGCTGAAACCCTGGGGTCCTGTTTGGCTAATGAGATCCACTTGAGGTTAAGATTTACTGCTCTTTACGGCCTAGAGTCAAATATCCCACTTCCCCTACCCACCTTCTCTCCCCCACGCAACCACCCATTAACAAATGGGAACCAGAAATCTGAGCATCTCCTGGGAGGTTGACCATAGCAAATAAGGGGGACTTCCTTCTACCATTTCTTTGAAGGCAAATATTTTTATTACTGTTTTGCTCTTTTCTGATTAATGGTACTGCTCTATTCAATATTGTGTTTTGATAAGTTCTACAGTGTTCTATATTTCATCTCAATTTGATATATGTGATGGAAAGAACAACTATTATAAAGATAACAAAATATACTGTGATACCTATTACTGTTATCCCAATAACCTGCTGTGAAGTTCTGTACTAATTTCACTGTACGATCTTAGTTGGCTTTATTCTGTCTTGTTCTGTTGTATACTTTCAAAATAAAATTAAAATAAAAAGATTTACTGCTCTTTGATGCTACAGAACATGGAGCTTACATGCTTCCCCTGATAGTTCTGTCTATCACATACTGTTACGGGAATGACAAAGCCATCATCCGTTCCAGCAACCTAGCTAGTATACAGAGGATAATAAAGCATTTCTCAAAACTACTACTCCATATGGACAAAAGAAAGAAAGAAAGAGACAGACAGACAGAGAGACAAATGGTCAGAAAGCAAGGCCTGAGATTAAGCTGACCTGGTCTGTCCCTGCTCTGCCCTACTCTACACTCTACACTCTAGAGAAAAAATGTGACCTCTTATGGTGTCAGACTTTCTCTCCAAACAACAAAAGAATTTGAATCATCACAAAGGCTCCTCCTAGGTCTAAAAGTCCAAAATGGTAATAGGAATAACACTTAAAGTTACATAAGCATTATATATGCTTTTCTAATAATAGTTCTTTTTGCAGAAACCTGAGATGGAGGGCTGGGGATTTAGCTCAGCGGCATAAGCGCCTGCCTTGCAAGCAGGCAGTCCTGAGTTTGATCCCTGGTACCAATAAAAAAAGAAAAAGACAAAAAAAAAAAAGAAACCTGAGATGAAGAAATTACATTTCTTTCACACGGAGCTGCAGATGCAGCTTAGATACACTGATTCAGTGCTTGGTGGCACGCACATGCTCGGGGCTCACTTTCTAGCAATGCGATGGATCAATAAATAGGGTTATAAACAAACAGGGTTATAAATTATAACAAGCTTTTTCCAGAGTTCAACCTGCATATATACTAACAAAGGGTAAAAACATACTTACATGGACCAAGGCAATAATTGGGGTTCACAATGACAATTCCTATACAAATTAAAAGGAAACTTCTCCATGCAATTTTCCCCAGTAATTTTAATTTTGAACATCCCCGCTGAAGTACAGAAGTCACTGACAGAAAAACTGAAGATCCCATAATAAATACGAACCTAAAAAAAAAAAAATCTATTAGTATGTATCCATTTCTAATTTTTTCCTTTTATTATCAATGCCTATTAACTTTACAAAATACTGGGTTTCAATGTGCCTACTTTGATTATATCCATGCTGTCCTTTCTGATTTTTCATCTTGCATCATTAATATTTTACAGACTACCAGACAGAAGCAACGTGATGTCAGTTTAAAGTGGCCAACAACAGTCAGCCAAGCGCAGAGGGAGAGGCTGGAATGTGTCCTCCTGTACTTTGAGGATTCTGGCAACAGATCTTGAAGACCTGCCTTCAAAGCAAAATGTTTTAGTATTAAATAGAATTTCCAAGCACAACCCTTTCAATTAACCGTTAGAGAAAAATAGTGAAGATGCCTAACATACAACCAGACTTTCTCTAGTACGTCCTCAATGGCACTGAGAAACAAAGGTTTCAATCACTTCTAAACCCACTGGCTTCTGAAAGAAAAAGCATTTTCTTCTCTCCTTTTGGTTGGAGTCACATGTCCTTTTGCCATACAAAATTGTCTTTTTAAAAAAAAAGTCATACTGCTAATTATTCTAGTTATTTGGTTAATAGTCATGGAGATGAGGTGACTCTTGTTGCATAACTGGGGGTGCCTTGGCTTCCTTTCTGGGGTCACCCCAATCGGATAAAAAGCACTAGGAAGTGGGGCATGGGGCAAACCTTTGTGACTCCAGCACTCTGACCGGCTGAAAGAAAAGGATCACAAGTTTAAGTCTAGCCTGAGCAACTTACTGATTAGAACATATCTCAAAATGAAAAATAAAAGGGGGCTGGGGCTGGGACTATAGCTGAGTGCAAAAGCCCTGGGTTCAATCCCCAGTACTGGGAAGAAAAAAAGCCTCTAGTAACAGGAAATTTCAGCAGGGAGAGACAATAATGGCCGCACCGGCAAATAAGCCCAGTCTGGGAACCTGCACCATGCACAGGCTGCTGCCAGAATGGGAACGGCCAAACCCCAGACCCTTCCAGTGCACGAGGTGGCCAACAAGACAGACCAATCCCCCCACCCCGTAAGTGACCAGCTTATCCAGAGAAACACAGGCTGCAATGATAGCTATCGAGGTGAAATGTAGTTGGATGTCTGCAGTGCAGTGCAGTTTCACTAACATTGCGGGTCTAGGGCTAGTGGGCTGATAATGGGTTCAGAGGCTAGGGGTACACAGTGTAGCATCCAGGGGACCTCCTTCTGAGGGCTGCAGCCATTGTTGACTCCCTCCATTCTTGTTTTGAGGTCCTGTATCGATTGTTTTGTTGGGTTAAGTTTTATCTGTTTTGTTGGGTTAAGTTTAAATCTGGCAAGAGAAGTTGTTCCAAGGATAGCAAGATATATTCTAGTAGCAACTTTGCATTTACTATTGGCTTGCTGGAAATCCTTCATTGCATTCATTTTTATTTTTATTGTTTCTATTCTGTTCTGTTTGATTTTTACTATGTGTGAAGTTATCTGCAGCTATTTTGAAGACATCAAAAGGCATTATGGTAACTAGTGTTCATGTCATAATGTTTTGAAGTCCTGTATCTCTTACATTGGTTTGTTTTGATTGGTTTTATTCTGCTTTATCCTCTTTAAAATAAAAAAGAAAACCCAGGAAATTTGTCTACAAGAAGCCTTCCACAGAACAGACATAAATAATTATCAGGTCAGGCATAGAGATTCACACCCATGATCTCAGCCAGTAAGAAGGTGAGGCAGGATTATAAACTGGAAGCCAGCCTGGGTAACTTTGCAGCATTGGTTTCAAAATAATAACAATAACAACAATAGGCTGTAGATGTAACAAGGTAGTAGACAGTTCCTGAATTCAATGGCTATTATTACAAAAATAAACATAATGATGGGAATCAGGTTTCCAGGCATGTGAAACTTACCCTACCATATCTATTTCAAAAAACAATCAGTTTCTCCTCTAAAACTGAGTTGTATCAGTGATAAAACACAAAGGACTAAAGACATAAAACAGTCTCCTGGCACTGTCCCTTAATGATGGAACAGAATTACTCAAAGCATCACAGCCAAGGTACAAACTGCATATCATACGGAAAGTGTACCTTACTGAACGTAAGGAGCCATGGGTAAACAGAAACAGAGTTTGGTTGCTTAACTCTTACACTGAATTTTAATTTATCACTATCATTGTGTGTTCCGTATTTATCAGTAAGCACAGATACCAATATACTATATTTCTTTTAGGAAGTATAATTTTACACATTTTCAGGTATAGTGGCATTTAACCATATATTCAGAATTTATGATATTCTACAGAATTTCAAAATACAGCATCTCTTATCTGCTCTAATGTAATGCTCCCTACAAAATCATTCATTTCTGGGCTACTTTATACTAGACAGTTGAGCATATACTTAGCATGCATGAGGTCCTGGGCTTAATTCCCAGCACCACACACACACATTTAAAACAATCACTTGTCCTTTACATACACATGCATAAGCATAATGCCAAATATAAGAACTACCCAAAAGCCAGGCATGGTGATGCACACCTACAATCATACCTGGGGGAGGCTAAGGCAGGATGATTTCAAGTTCAAGAGCAGTTGGGGCAATTAGTGACTTAGTGAAACCCTGTCTCAAAATAAAAATAAAAAAAGGGCAGGAGATGTCAATCAGTGTGAAGACCCTTGGTTCAATCTCACACAATAAAAAACAAAAACTAAAAACTAAAAACAAAACCAGAAACACAACTTTAGAACAAATTCCTAACAGCAAAGACAATTTCGTGGTCCCAAACAAAAGGCTTGTCTGAGAGAGGGACTTAAGCACCATCTGAAAGACTAAAACCTAGAGATGACCTATCATAGGTTGATGGTATTGGTTTCTTGATCCTGGCCATTGTTTCTGGGGTGGGATCTCTGGGTTGTTTTAATTTGCATTTTCAAAATGACCATTGATGTTGAACATTTTTTCATATATTTATTTGCCATTTGTATTTCTTCATTTGAGAAGTGTGTATTCACCTCAGATGCCCATTTTTGGATTGGGTCCTTGAATTTTGGGGGCCTGATTTTTTAAAATTCTTTGTATGTTCTAGATAGAAGTCCAATAGCAAATGTTGGAGGGGCTGTGAGGAAAAACCCCTGTTGGTGAGAGGATAGGCTAGTGCAACCACTGTGGAAATCCTGTGGGGATTCCTCAAAAAGCGGGGATTAGAGGTTCCATATGACCCAGCTATCCTACTTCTGGGCAATTTCCCAGAACTTAAAACATCATATCACACCAATATATGTACATCCATGTTTATAGCAACACAATTTGCAATAGCTAAACCTTGGAAACAGCCACAGTGCCCATCAATCAAGGAATGGATAAAAAAGATGTAGTATTTTTATACAATAGAATACTACTCAGTTATAAAAAAAAAGACTGCATCAAGACTTTCATAAGTAAATGGACATGACTTGAGATCATACTCATAAGTGAAATAAATCAAACTCACATGTGTAAACACCATGTTGTCTCCCTAGTATAAGAAACTGAAACAGTATACGTGAACCAAATCTACAATAAATACTGTGTAGGGGAAGAAATTACTCAAAGAGGAAAATTAATTGAGATAGGGCAAAGGAGGAAAAAAGGAAGAGAAAAAGAAAAGACATAAATTTCTGTATTTTTATATATAAGATAGCTAAAATTGATGATGCATTATTAACTGTATTCGCTATTGGAAAAGAATAGTTACTATTCATATCATTAGATCAGTTTTACATGTCTGTATGTTATTCTAAGCAACCCTTTTGAAGGTAACAATATGCAATATTACAACCACTGTCAAATTCCTATCATCTTGTTTTGTAAACCTGTATGTTACTGTATTGGGTTGTGGTTGTTGTTGTTTTTTTTTTGGTTTTTTTAAAAAGAGGTCGATAGTATACTGCCAACTCACCATGGGAATACCAGGTCAGCCACTGTCAGTCCTGTAGAACAACATATGTGTTAATAATAAGAAAGGGAACTCTTGTAAACAGTTAAATCCAAACTGCACGTCAGCACATACTGATACAGCCAGTGCAACTCAAAGACAATGGTAAGGCATTTACAAGCTCCCGCTTGAGACTCTTTTGTCAATCTCTGGGTCTGGGACATTTCCTGATCATAACTAGACATGGAAAACCAAACTAGAAGTATGTAAACTAGTCTGCTAGCTTTAAGCAGTGCTACCTGTAGGAAATATCTTACCATTCCAACTGGAATGTCTGAAGTACCAGTATCTTCCTCCTCCATAATTAACGAAGACCATGAGGATGAGAGCTATCCTATAAAGCGAACAAAGAAAATACTTTCAGGAATTGCAATGTGACAAGGAACTGCTGAACCACAAGATATACATTTAACTTCATAAGGTGTGGTCATGCAATTAACATGACTGTAAAGAGCACTTTATGACAAAACAAGGTTTAAAGAGCAAGAAACTATTATTTTCTAATCACAATTGGAATCATATACTAAAGTTCTACTGTCAACATTTACAACATCAAGAAAAATTTACACTGCACTACTAAACCATATAACTTACAACAGAGCAAAACACTTCCAGTGACTTAATTTCGCCTTAGTAATTTAATGTCTAAGTTAAAATATCTGTCACAGCAGGCAAAGTCATTTGTATCAAAGGGCTAAAGATTCAAATCTTGAGTCCTTTCCTCTTACCAGTCATGAGACTCTAAGTAATTAGACTCTCATAAGCTAACTCTGTGCTTATCTGTAAGAGAAGGAAAATTCCACATGAGACCACTACCAAGAAAAATATGCAAGGTAGTGCCTAATGCTTGGTACATTTTAGATACTTAATGTGCCTAAATGTTAGTTTCTGTCCATCTGTGAATATCTCATTTCCAAAAGTGGCAATCATGATTGGAAAAAACAGGAATACACTACTGCTTGCTTTTTTTCTTTTTTTTTGTCTTTTTGAGACAGAGTTGCACTATGCAGTTCAGGTTGGCCTTGAACTCACAGCAATCCTCCTGCCTCAGCCTCCCAAGTGCTGGAATGACAGACGTGAGCCACCACACTCAGCTCACACCATTGCTTTTACGTAAACTATGCAGAATTTTGAGGATGAAGATGTTGAAGGAGTAATCTTTGCAGCCTCTGTAATGCAACTGCTTAGAATCAAGTTCTTTTTCCTTTAGTGTCTGAAGGGCCCATGGGAAATTATTTAACTCAATGCAATTTTTCAATCTGTAAAACAGGTATATTCAAAGTATATACTTCATACGGATTGTTGAAAAATTAAATAAATTACAAATGCTGACACACCAGAACAATGCCTGGCATCTAAAATTTGGAAACTGACATCAATGGTTATCATTATTTTATTACCAGTACATATCTCCAATCTGAAAATCCCAAAACGGGATTTGCTCCCAAATCCAAAAGGTTCTGAAGGCTGACATGATGGAAAATTCCACACAGGCTCAGGGCTATAAGCATAGCTCACAGCTAGAGAAGTGTGCCAGAATGTGACACACTACATTCAATCCCCCAACCCACCAAACCCAAAAATGAAAACACACAGGCACACTAAAACAACACGTAAAATTATCTTCAGGCTATGTACACAAAACAAAATTTATGTTTAAACTTTAGTCCTAGCCAAGATATGCCATTATTTATATGAAAATACTCCAAAATCTGAAACTCTTCTGTTTCTTAGTATTTTGGATGAGGGATACTCAACCATTATGTCCTGCTTTCAAACAGACCTACCAGGAGTACTTAAGAACCCTGGTGAGCTGAGAAGAAATTAACTTTTTAATATTTTTAAGGTGCTTAGTATTTTGTAGTTTAAAGGAAAATTAAATCCTCTATATAAATTTCATTGAGATCCATAACTACATAAAAAAACTGAAGTGGAAGATTATGGAGCATATAGAAACTAATGTACATTAACCTAATCAGCTTTTCTCAGTATTAATACTTTGTCAGGCATGGTAGTGCATGCCTGTAATCTCAGCACTCAGGAAGGTTAGGCTTAGGGTTAGGGTGATTAGGGAGTTTGATCCCTGGTACCAAAAAAAAAAAAAAAAATAGATACTTCAAGTGATCTTCAAGAATGCAACACAAATGTGTGGGGTGTACATACTGCACGGCACTCTGGACTGATTACATGGAGCATCAGGCTGCACAGGAAATTGAGGTGCAACAAGTCCCAAGCACTCGTGTTACACTGCAAAGGTACTGTCCATTTCCTATAACTGGGCCAATGAGTGTTTAGCAGGAAGAATGCTATCACGTTGAGCAAAGTTTGTAGTTGCAATAAAGCATATACTCTTTGTGTATCAGTTAATGTGATCAGCCTCCTGAATAGGACACTGAAGGGAAGTGCTTTCAGGACCTTTAAGATCTAAGCTGGTGTAAGTATGCCTTGGGAGATGTTCATTCATTTGTTTAATTCACCTGTTTAGACTGGGAAGGTTCCTTCAAGATTCAGGCAGCTCAAAGAACAGATGCACAGCCATAGGCTGGTTAGAAACCTTAGTTAGCAGCTCTGCAGCCCAGCTCAGTTCATTTTTATCTGTCCAGCTCCTCCTAACTGGCCTCCTCCAGCCAGCCTAGCAGCCCTTGTGGCCATCTACATTTACAGTAAAAATAAGAACTGTAGCACTTTGCAAGTACTGACTTTGGGCATATACAAAAAGGCCACAAGGCATGTGTGTGCCTTGAACTTTAATGTAGTCTGGAAACCATCCCCTACACATAGCCTGAATCCTAATATAGCCATCGTGAGCTTTGTTCTCTCCTACAATCCCACACTGTATTTATTTGCTTAAGTAAAAATTCTTAGAAAACAGAATGTAGACCAGAAGCAACTTTCTCCTCCAACTTGAAATCAGAATATAGACTCCCCTTCCAAAACCGTCTGGGTGTGCATTGTGGAACCAGCAGAAGGGAAGAGCAGGGGTCAAGAACCTGAGAAGGTGGAAGGACCAGAAATACAGTTGATGACATGCTTTCTTGGGAATACTGAACAGAAAATGCTGCTGGTCTGCCAAGAAAGCTCTACTTAAACGGAACTGTGCTGATGTGTTTCAAACTGGGATTTAAACTGAAAGGTTCAGGTTTGTTTTTCCACAATCACCCAGATGTTTGCTCTTTATTGTTGGCACCTAGTTTACCATTTCTCCATTTGCATGAATAGTTTTCATTTTTTTTCATTTACTGGAGGAGAGCTGCCTATCTCATTCAGTTTTTTATTTAAACCTTGAACCAAGAAAAATTTAGTCTGTAAGGTTCTATATTGCTACATTAGTTTTTTAATTACACCTGAGATTTTTACTTAGTTTTTTTGTTTTTTAAATCAGTACCAGGGCTCGAACTCACAACTGCGCGCTTGCAAGGCAGGTGCTTGTGCCGCTGAGCTAAATCCCCAGCCCTTAGTCTTTTATTTTTAGTGGGTTTTATATATTTTTTACTTTAGTTTTTACTTAGTTGCTTATTCAAAGAGAGAACAATGTATACAAATAGATTTAAGTGAAAAAAATTTTCACTTAAAAAAGAAATCTTAAATTACTCAACAGATTTTGCAACTTTGTTTTGGTTCTTAGGTACTAGTATAATTTCCTATAAATGCTATAAAAGTTCTCATTTTGCATAGAGTAAAAAGGAATATAATCTTAAAAAGCACACTTCTGAGGAAGCTTATGTTTCCTTGAGTTCTTTGGATATATGTAAAATAATGTCACCAGTTTCTTAAGATGTCCACATTGAGTACAATGGCTTGTTTTACTTTTTTAAATAAAGCATGAGTTAGGTTCATGCCACAAAACCTAGACTGAACACAATTCAAAATAATGCAACCAAATTTTTGCCACAAAGATAGTAAAAAAGGAGAGGGTGAATAGGTCCTCTAATCTAAACATGATCTGCTGGTCTCTCTGACAAATGGAAGGTTATGTAAACCTCCAAACTAGAAACAACTTCTGGCTCCATTTACACTAACACCATTAAAAATTATACTTAAGGAGAACTGCCCACTTATCTTCAAGGATTACTTCATTGCTTTAATCTGCTGCCCACGCCAAACCCAGCACACAGCACTCCCCATAAACTTCTGACAGTTTCCCACCCTCTGAGATGCACCCCAGGCCTATCGTGGCTCCGCAGGGCTCCCAAGTCTTGTCATGGTGTGGTCACGTGTGTGTCTCTCCCCCAGGCACTGGAAGACATTATAGTCATCATGGGAGTTCCAGAGCCTTTGGTGGGTAGGACTGGTAACTATGTATTTACCTTGCTGGCTACACAGTTTACTACTTTATTCTCCCACTGTGCTCCTGGTGTTTGTGCTTCTACTACAAGCACATACAGAACACATGACAGTAACAACTTACTGTATTAACTGTGGGTCTGCACTAGAAGAGCCTGAAATTCAGGTCCTCTGCTAATAGCAAAGGACACACACTCTTTTTCACACACAGTTGTTTCTGTACTGGCACGTCTCTCGTCAAGTCTACAGACCATAGACATAGTGGCACAAACACAAGTATAGCCACTTGCTCAAACATAAAAAAGCTTAACTGAACAGATTACACATGCCAGTAACTGGTTCTGCCCTTATTCTAACCACTCCACTCTATCAACATATAATACTGGACATGATGACAATTTTCGTTTTTGCTTTTTTATTGTTTTAATTTTTGCTTGCTTGTCTTTATGATGCTAGGGAAGCACTCTGCCATGAAGTATGCTCCAGATCCTTATGACAATTTTCAAGTAAGGAGATGCAACTGACTTTTATTTTTAAATCCAAGAAGCCCTTTCTAGCCTACAAAGTAATGGTAAAGGACCTGAAAGTATGCTTATATATAATTATGTAATCCAAGGAGGACCTGTCTCCAATGTGTCCAGGCAGAGGCGGACCCCACTTACCCCCTAAAAGTGTCCAGGCAGCGGAGGCGGTACCCTGGGGCAGGCAGACATCGTGTTTCTGGTTGAGGTTCACCAGTAAGTAGGTCTGCCCTACTGGGGGATCCTAGGTCCTTCACACAAAAGGAAGAAAGAGATGAGAATTAATAATACTAAGAACAAAATTTAGTTTTATTTGTTTATAGTACTAGAGATTGAACCCAAGACCTCTGTACTAAGATATATCCCCAGCGCCACTGCCTGCCCCCACCACCCACTTTATTTCTTTAATTTTTTGAAGACAGGGTCTCACTAAGTCTCTTAAATTGCCCCAGTTGGGCTCAAACTTGCAATCCTCCTGCCTCAATGCCCACAATGCTGAGATTATAGATGTGGGCTACCAAACTCATCTATATATCTTATTATCTGATACTGCAGGGAAGAAATTAGAGTGGAGAAGTAAAGTTTTTTTGAACTAAACTTTCACTTACTTTTGTAAAAATCCTACCTAGCAATTTGTCTCTACATTTTTTTTGTTTTTTCTGCATTTTGCTAAGCTAAAGATACTCTGTTTCATGAAGTATGCCAGTCCTAGCACAGAAGCAAACATGCACACAGTGTGTCAGCACAGATTTAATGCCATGGTCCATCATTACAGTGAACCATCAGCATTTATACAGTTAACATTGGTGTCCCTATTCTTTTGTTTTAATCTTGAGTTCTCCAGTGAACTAAATCAATTCAATAGTCAGGCTTACAGGGTGAAAAAATGTATCCAAATCCTACATCCTAGTGCAGCCCAGGCTTCCTATCTCATTAAAGAAAAGAGAGGGCTGGGCCCTTTACCACACTGAGGGTAAGGCCTGGAGCACAGCTCAGTGGTAGAATTCTTGCTAGCATGTGTCAGGCTCCGAGTTTGATCTCTCACATTACATACACACACATGCACACACATAATCAGGACTCATGACCTGATCTTCTGCAATATAAATATAAATATAAATATAAATATAAATATAAATATAAATATAAATATAAATATAAATGTTTACTTGTCTTTGGAAAAAATTGTATTAAGTTGCATAATAATTTTTAAGTAGGAAACTGTAATTTCTAAATTTAAAAAGCTATCCAGACAATACATGATGCAATCTAACAACTCACAGAATTGATGAGACGATCAGTTTCTTGAGAATTTATTGCCTTAGAAACCCAATTATTAAAGTCTTCCAAACTGTAAAATAAAAACCTCAATTAACTTATTTTCTTTAACAGAATTTTCAAAGTGATTGAATATCATATTAAAATAAAATTAATTTCAGGTTCATAGTTTGTATTACTTAAGGAACTAGACATTCTGAAAACATTTTAACATAAATTTCGAAATCAAAGTTTATAGCAGCCACACTTGTAAATGTTCAACTCTGAAAGCATAATTTCCTCAGCAACAAAACAAGAATGAAAATAGAGCCTTTAATGAAAAACTGTGAAGGTTAAACGAAATGACTATTCTCTGTGGCCAGGGTTCTTATTAATACTACTATTAAAACTGCAAAAAAAAAAAAATTAGCAACTACCAAATTCACTCAGTGTAGGAACAACTCAAAACAGTATACGCAGTTGTAACATAAGCTATGACAACGAGAATGTGGACTTTGAGCCAACTGTGGTGGCATGCACCTGTAATCTCAGAAATGAGAAGCCAAGGCAGGAGAACTGCCAAGTTTGAGCTCAGGCTGGGAGCAAATTACGGAAACCCTGTCTCAAAAAAAAGGTAAATGTAAAAGGTTAAGGATGCAGCTCAATGTAAAGGTCCTGAGTAATTCCTAGTACTGCCAAAAAACAAACAAACAAGAACACTTTGTCCACTCACAAAGAAATTTTAGGATAAATTATTATACATGGAAAGCAAAAATCAGTTAGGAAAGAGGCTAAAGCAGGAGGATCAAAGTTTAAGACCAGCCTTGGAAACTTAGCAAGACCCTATCTCAAAATAAAGTGCAAAGGGCCCAGGGATGTAGCTCAGTGGAATAGCACCTGTCTGGCAGGTACACGGCCTTGAGTGGGATTCCCAGTAAAAACAAAAGGCAAAATCCTACATTACATCTGTGTTTGACTGCAGCCAAATAAAACTGCACGTATGCACATTGAGACAGTACAAAACCAACTTTGCAGTGATAGTAATGATTGGCTTTTTTTATGTGATTGTTTTAACTTTTAAAAATCCAGATAACATAAAAGTGATTCCCTGTCAAAGTAAGTCCCTGTCTTAAAAACATTCATGTTGTAAATTTTCACAGATGTACTGTACAAGACTCATTCTGTCCAACTTATAAACAAATCTGACTTACAAATGTTCTCCAGAATGGAACTTGTTTGTAAGACGGGGATTTACTGTACACGATTACTGAAAGGTAAATATATTAGTTGATTATCCTTTAAAATGAGATTTCTAACTTGGGGGAAAAAACTTTCAAAGAGTATACCTTAGCCTAGAAAAAGCCAACATGTCTTGCATTACTTTGCCACATCTGAAATATCTAATGCACAGACTCTCCCCTCATCTTTTATCATGAAAATTTTTAAGCACATAGAAAGGTAGAGAAACTAGTACAATGACTCACCAACATTCAGCTTCAACAAATAGCCACAGCTAATCTTACACCACCTATATTCCCATCCTGCCTTGGTTAGATTATTTTACAGAAAATTCTGTATCATATCATTTTATCCATACAATAGTATTTATCTCTAAAAGGAATGGATTATTTTTATTTCTAAAAATAATTATGGTAACCATTATCACATCTTAAAATGTTGGCAATAATTCCTTAATATCACATAGCCAGTTCAATTTCCTGCTTGTACTGGGGTTTTTGTTCTGTTTTATTTACAGTTCAACTGTTCAAAGTCAGTATCCAAATACAACCCATCCATCTAATGCATATATTTGTAATTTTTCTTTTTTCCCTACCACCCAACTCCCATTTCTACTTTACTCAGCATTGCTCACATGCAAAAGATTAAAACAGACATACTTAAAAGAAAAAGGAGAAGATATTAAAAAACAAAGCAAAAGGCCCAATAAATTCTCTTCTCCATGCTTGTTCTGAAGTGAAAGGAACTAGTCTGGGAGCAGGAAAGCGAGAGGAAGAGGTGGCCTCAGCGGTGGAGGAGACCACAAGCCACTTCCACTGAATGAACAGGATAATGGCTTCTCAAGCACTGTCTTCACTTACAACCATATGAGAAAAAAGTAAAAACCCACTAAAACCTTCTGGATCTCTTTCCTATATTCAGAGACTATGTCTTAGTCTACATTGGTTCTCTAATACCGGGGACTAGAATAGGGTAAACACAGATTAATCAAAGAATACCTGGGCAACATCATCTGGGCAGAACACTAATCATTTGAGGGGTCAAACTGCCCTTTCTGAACTCATAACCTCTGTGTTTTACTTTGCCCAGCTGGGTCCTCCCCAGCACCTTACCTCAACAAGAACCTGAGGAAGGACACTGCAATGATGACCACTAGCCCAACAAGGAATGCGACACTCACAGCTACGGAAAGAAAAGATGATCACCAAAAATGTCATCATGCACATCATTGTTGCCAAGGTGGTACATTTAACCTACCAATGAACAGTGAAACAAATGAGGGAAAAGCCCACACGTCTTTGATAATGCCCTACAAACTGTCTTACGAATGCCTAAAGACTTGTTGCTGCTTCTGCAAGGCCATGCACACAGTACTCTCCAGTGAGGCTCAGAAGGGTAGATTTGTTGTCAGCAGCAATCAGACAGTGGAGAACCCCTGGGCTGGCTGCCCATGGGAAATATATGGGAGACATTACATCCTAAATTCTCACACAAGGAAAAGCAACTACACTATCTCAAGTTTCTTTCTCCTGCTTTAACTTTTTTATTTATGCCTTATCACAAACTTAACAACAATATGAGAACATGATATATAATTTTTTGACATATTTTGCTTCGTGTATATCAATGACACAACAAAAATACTGTACATTGGGTAGAGCCATGCTTGGCATGCACAAGGTCTTAAGTTTGATCCCAACCCCAAAAGAAATATATAATTGTACCATACCTAAATGGTATGGATAACCCATAGTCTAGACTTTTAATTATAAAAAAATACCATGAACTGCTTCATTTTACAAACAGTAGTCAAAATCTAAAGTATGTGAAAATGCAAACTTTAAAAGTCAATGAAGAACATGTACATACGAAGATTACTGTCAACTGGATCCTTATTAACAACCAGGTCACAGGTGATTTCACTGACCCCATTGTGGGTATGCTTTACCAAGAGAGAATAGTTTCCAAACTCTCCAAATTTGTATTGCAACCTATAGAGATCAGATAAAATTAAGACAAATGGTTAGATTAGGATGTAAAGAGTTGGACTTTGTGAATACCATCAAGGCAGAATGATGTGCATTCCTAAGTGCAGATCAGGAAAAAATAAAAATAGTTTAACTATGCATGGTGGCTGAGGCAGGAGGATGGTGAGTTTGCGACAGCCTGGTCTATGCAGACCCAGTCTCAAAGAAGGGGAGAAAAGGGAAAGGAGGGGGAGGGGGAGGGAAGAAAAAGAGAAGGTGAGGAAAAGGTGGAGGGGGAGAAGGAAGGAATGCATTTTAAAGACAGGAAAACAAACCATATGGAAAAGCAAAGCACAGAGAAAATGCAATCTTTGGTTAGATTAATAATAGCAGGCACGAACCTACAAACTTCCTTTTCTTCCAATGTATTATTAATTTGCAGAATGGAGTCGTGTTGGGTGCTGACAGAGACAGGTACAATGGCTGGCTTCCCAGGTTTTCTAGCATGAGAAACATTTACCAGAAACTGGAACAAACACTAGGGGATAAAACACAACAGGAAAACTTAGGGTTTTTTATCTTTGGTTTTCAGATGTCTTTGGCTGTGCTGGGGCTCAAACTCAGGTCCTTCAGTATGAGAGGCAAGTGCCCTACCACTGAGCTGGAGTCTAGCACTGTAGGAAGCTTCTGAAAGTCTGTCGGTGGTACAGCTGGGCATGTGAGCAGCTCACCAATAGTCCAAGAAGAAAGGTGAGGGTTCAAAGGGCAGCCTTAACTACACAGTACTACCCTGTCTCAAAAAACAAAAGCACAAAAACAAACTAACAAAAAACAAGGGAAAAAAAGACTATCGGTTATTGAAAGACATAAATGCTCAACTAAGGGTCTCAATGTAACTTTTGTCTCATACTCATAAAAGAAACTTGAAAATTCCAATAACTCAGATAAGATGTACCTATGACTTTATAACAATGACTAGGTCACTAGGGAATTGGTTAATCTTTTATTTACCAGTAAACTTTTCACAACAATAAATATAGCCTTATTAAATCTTGCATCTTACTTTTACTATTTAGCAAGTAAACTTCCATGACTATTAATTTCCTATGTAATAATGTTCATTATATTTGATCAACTACTATAACTGTAGTACTTGGGTTGGTTTTTGTTTGTTTATTTTTCTGGTTCCAGGGATTGAACTCACAACCTCATGCTTGCCAGGCAGGTGCTTATGCTGCTGAGCTAAATCCCTGGCCCTTGTTTTTGTTTCTGTTTTTAAAGGAGAAAAGGGTTTATTTTAGCTCGCAGCTTGTAGATATTTCAGCCCACAGCCATCTGTCTGCAAGGCAGGACAATAAAGAAATAGTTTATGGCATGGCAGGCAGAAAGCAGCAGATTTCCTTCTTTCCCTTTTTATTCCATCGAGGCTATAAGCCTATTGGTTGGTGCCGCCTGCAACCAGAATGGCTCTTTCCTCTTCAGTAATCCACTATCCACTATGCTGAACCAATAGTGGTCTATTTAAGTATCACACACTTATGATCCAGTCACTCCCAAAAGTCCCACCTACAAGGGCATGAGGTTTTGGGATAACATCTACATATAAGCTACAACATTCTGCCCCTTGCTCCCCCAAAAATACTCGTGTGCATCTCTTTATGCAAAATGCATTCAGTACATCTGTAAGAGTTGCCAACGTCCTAACGTTTTTGGCATTACTGAAATGTCCAAGTACAAATCCTCCTCTGAGATTTAGCTTTGGGCCTCTATAAAAATGAAAAGGAAAACTGTATGTTAAAAGTGTCAAAGTATGTTAAAACTTTGACACTTTTAGCATACAATGGCACATGATAAACACTCCTATTCCAAAAGGCACAAATAGGGGGAAAGAGATGGAAATAAAGCAAGACCAAAATCCAGCAGAGCAAATATTAAATGGGCTGGTTTGGGTGTTTTTTGCAAATACGTAAATATAGTCAGGCATGGTGGTGCACACCTATAATTCCAACATTCAGGAAGTGGAGGCAGGAAATTCACTCTCACTTCAAGGCCAGCCTGGACTACAACAGTAAAACCCTGTCTCAAAAAACAAAAAACAAATGAATTGCAATTATTTAAAAGATCAACATCCTTTAATTCTTTCCCTAAAGTAAATTTCAGTAAGTGAGATTATTGGCTAAATGTAAAAATTTTAGTGACTCCTATTACAAGAAGCAAATATCATAATAAGTAAAGTTACAAAATAGACTAATTTCTCAACAACCTTGGCAGGATCACTCTTCATGTTGTTATTTTACTATTTAGTAACTTCACTGACATTACATTTTACATTATGAGTGGATAAAATGTATCAATATTTTGCTGTTTCCTACAGTATGAACCATCAGTCTGATCTAAAGTTCTCCTGAACATAATCTGAGAAACATGTCCTTATACATTATGATATTAAACACTGAGCTATCTCAAATATTTCTCCGTTCTAGTGCTTTCTTTGTATTTCATTTTATTTTGTTGACTATACATACAAGTTTTAAATTTTTATATAATTATACTAACCTGGCTTGTTTTTGCTATTGCTTTCATTAAACATGTACTTTCTTTTTTAGTTATAGGTGTGTTTCAGTTAGTAGGTTACATTTTTTTGTTTATTGGTACCATTTAGATATATATAACGCTCATATTCATTATACAGACTTTGTACCTGTATATAATTTGTTTTTTCCCCAATTCCCTCCCCTCTCACCCCTCTTCCCCTATTTATCTTTGTTTCCATTTTATCCTTTTTTCATTTTTTTCTTTTCCCTTCATTCATATCCCCCATGCCCTCTCTAGTCCCTTCCTCCTTTTAAACAATTTCTTCCTGTTTCTCAGTACCTACTGTACATCTTGATCTATATTTACTCTTATGGTTTCTTATGCCAAGGAGATAATATGATACTTACATATGTTTCTCTAATTTATTTCATGTAAAGAGTATGGTCTCAAGGTCCATCCATTTATCTAGAGTCGGTCATTTATCCTTTTTTGTGGGTTAGTACTGTATTATATAAAAGAACCGTATTTTTTCAATCCATTCATGAGTTCATGGGTATTCAGTTGTTTCCAAGACTGAGATATTACAAACTGTGCTAGTATAACCATGGATGCACATATATAGCTGTGGCATTTTTTTTTTAATTTGGTACCAGGGATCAAACTCACAACCTTGTGTTTATTAGGCAAGTTTTTGAGCCTCTGAGCTAAATCCTCCGCCCTTGTGATATGTTTTCAATTCTTCCAGGAAAACAGCTAGAAGGAGAATAGCTGAGTTGAATGAGACCTCCACCAATCCTAGTTTTTGTTGTTGTTGCTACTATTGTTTGAGAAGGGGCAATCTTTAGGCTTTAAATTATGTTTCTGATGCCTCCCCATGGCATACGTCACATTTTCCTTCACACCTGAAGGGCAAAATCCTTAGGAGTTCACCACATTGGGTGTTACTTAGCATAAGGTTTTGTTCGTCTATAAGAAGTATCTCTCTGGATTGAACCACAGACATATCCATGACTATTATTCCCACTGTTCTGTTTTCATCTAGATTAAAATCTGGCATGATGCATTAATAGTGTAGGATCATCTTTCAGTTCTACGTACTTGTTGATTCCAAATGTTTGGTAGCAATGATTACAAGCCTTGAAGTTTTCTATGTGAGAACATTCATGCTGGACCATGAATGTTTCCCAGTAGAAGCAGAAGCCAGTAGCATTTATATTTCTGTGATAGTCTTTTTTAAAAATGTTTTAATTTTTGTATTGAAATGCTATCATCTTGCTCTTCTGGCCAGTGACCTCTTTCCATTTAGCTTTATCTTGCTTTAAGAAATAATGTGGAGCTCTTATTCTGTCAGTAGCTGTCAGTTTGTCTTCTTCACTTTGTTCTCTGCTCCACTAGTCGTGGCCTCCACTATTTCTGGATTCTTTGTATTTTTCTTTTTTTAGAATATCCTGCAATACTCTCTGTAGAGTTGAATTGGTGGTTACAAATTCCCCCAGTTCCTCTTTATCAGAAATGAGGCAGAGATTGGATGATAGGAACAGCTATTTTGGAGAAAATGACATCTTAATACGTAATACTGATTTAGTATCATCTTGTTTTGAAGTCTCATCTAGCTTTTGTCCTTCTGTCTCCAATGGTCTAAATAGGTTGTATCTTACTGGATTTTATTATGTACGATAGTATAAGCAAAAACCTTTTAAAGACAAGGAGATTATACAGAAACCATTATTCATTTTCTGTTAGTCGATTCTAAATACTCTGTAATACTGTCATTCTCTTAAATGGTTTTACATTGTTTTGATATACTTAATGCTACAGTATACGAAGTTGTACTCAAGGATTTCAAGGAAAGAGACAATATGGTAACTACTTTTAGGTCAGGATTATCTGGTGGTGAAACACTATTCTGCTTAAATGGTTATGTTTTGATCTGTGCTGTTTCGTTGTTATGCCCTCTTTTACCTCAATCTCCACTCCATTATTTACTTTTTTAATACTTTTTAAAAAAATTTTTATCCTTTTAATTAAAGGAAAAAAATAGCAGGATATATTATAGTAACCCACTTTGACTTTCCATTACCTCGATTTAAAGCCCTGTATTACTCTCATCATCTGGTTTTTAACTGATGTTCCCCTATTCTGTTTTGCTGGATAGTATCAGGTTCGAAAATTTAGGCATCAGCTGTGAAGATAATGAGATTCATTATAACGCCCATTCTCGTTGACTTTTATCTACTTTTGAAGACCTACAATGTCTCCAATGGTTTGGCTTTGTCGGTTTTGTTCTTTACTGTTTTGTTCAATTGTATTATAACTAATGGTATAGGCAATTCTATTAGAGATAGCGGGAGGCATTATGGTAACCATTGTTGATCACCTTGTATTATGTTTTCACATTATCTATTATGTCCACCCTTTTAACTTGACCGATTCTGTTCTGTTATGTCACATTTGGTTTTACTCTCTTCCAAAAAAGTAATAAGAACTGTGAGAGCAATGAAACCCAAAATGTGTAATAGTCATTGTACAAAAGAGAGGAAAAGAAAGTGCTCTAAACTATATAACTGCATGTATATTTAAGTGTATAAGATAGAATATGATATCACAGAGTTTTATTGGATCATTGAACAGAACTGTTTGCAGTATCATTGATGGAATGTCCACTTTACAAGCTTTAATTTTGTGACTTGAACAATTATTTCTAAGATGACAGTATGTAATCCATTAACTAGTGATTTCCTACTGTTCATTTTTTTTCTGTAAATCTGTATAACTTGTACCCTTTCTCTGCTTTTTTTTTCTTTTCTCCTTAAATAAAATTTAAAAAAAAATCAAAAAAAAAAAAAAAAGAAAAGAAATAATGTGGAGTTGTGCTAGTGCTCTCCTTTTCCAATGGTTTCTTAATCATCTTTTTCTTTTGTTGGCTTAGTAGTTTCTGAAAACCTTTTATGTATTCTGTTACAGAACAACTGGCCTGCTGGATAACACTGGCGACACTTCCTAATAATGGTTTATCATCTTCAGTGGAAACTAATGGCTTTTCCCTCATGCCCTGCTCTTTCACATCGACCTATTCTATGGATATATTCCACTGAGCTGGTAGGAAAGTCGTAATTATTCACCAAATTCACACCTTTAAAATCAATCCCTCTTGCAAGCAAGGGTGTACAATAAGAACCCAGGTTTTTCCTGTTACATGCTGTGGACAGTGTTATCTCTGTTACTGTGCTCTTTCTGCATGAATAACAGCCACATTAATACCTTCATATATGAGCTCATGAAAAAGTTCTTTAGCCCTTTCAATGAACTGAACAAAATCAAGAACAGGTGGATAGAAACCCTTTTTAACAAGTTCTCTCATGGCCAGAAGTTTTCCCAGAAAGTCTCAGAATCAACGAAGAGAAGTCCTTGTTCTACAGTTTCCACTGCAGAATTCCTTGCACCAATGGACAATGATGACATTGTCCAGGTTGAGTCTGCACCACCATTCAATACCATATGCAAAAGCTGCACTGAACATAGCTCTTCTGACCTGGTGAGATGCACGGGCCAGGAAAATAGAAGCCCTCTGGTCTCCAAATCCAGTTTTGCCATCTTCAAATAGTTTGTCCAACTCATTTACTAGCAGCCACGCAACACCTGTTAGGTCTATTCCTGGTGGATCTTGCTTTAATAAACGAATGTGTCAATTTGTAGTAGTCACAAGCATATTGAACTTCTTACATGATTTAAGTCCAAATTTCTTGGCTGCCTCTGCTACTTTGCATACCAAATGTATCGGAAATGCCGTCCCCTCAGAGATTTTAATAACTCTTGGTGAATCTGACTGGCAAGTTCTTGTACTGGTGATATGATCAGTGAGTGCTCTTTATTTGTGGGCTGTTTCAGCATCATTAAAATGGGAAAGCTATAAGCTAACGTCTTCCCAGTAGAAGCAGAAGTCAGAAATTCCTGATCAAGTAGCATAAATGGAATGGCTTGTATTTGGATCGGTGCTGGCACATGGAAGGTTATGTCCAGAATGTTCTGAAGCAATCAAGAATGTTTACACTGCTGGTTAAGTTGCTGAGTTGTAGCAATTGGCTAAGGAAGATTAATTCCTTAACTTTGAATTTTGTGTATTTTCTCCTTTAAATTTTTGTCTTTGATCTTGGCTTCCACAGATGACACTCACTGTATAGGAGTACCTTCTTTGTGAGAAGTAATTTCTGAAAGCACCTTCTTTGTCTTTTCTTGTTAGGCTCTCTCCTGCTTTCAGTTAGGCTCTCTTCTTTTTTCTCTTCATTTTGGAGCTCCTGGTTTTACACTCGCCTGGGACAGACTTCTTATTTCCATAGAAGTCAAGACTCTGCAGCACCTCTGAAGAATCAGAGCCATATTTTTTTTCCTAGCTGGAATTGAGCCGCATCCGCTGACCATTCATGTCAAATTTGGCTCAAGTGCTGAGCTAGTGAAACGAATCATGGACATCCATTTTTACCCTGAAACTCTCTCCCCAACCCTAGTTTTCTGAGGAATCTCCACACTGATTTCTGCAGTGACTGAACCAGTTTCCGCTTCCGCTGACAGTGGACAAAGGTTCCACTTTCCCAACAGCTCCTGCAGCATTTGCTACTGGTTGACTTCTTGATAACTGCCATTCTTTTTATAGTGAGGTGGAATCTCAGTATTGTTTTACTTTGCATCTCTCAAATGATCAGTGATATTGAATATTTTTTCATGTACTTATTTGATACTTGTATTTCTTCCTCTGAGAAGCGTGTGTTCATCTTGGATGTCCATTTTTGAATTGGGTCTTTAAATTTAAGGGGTCTGATTTTTTCAATTGTTTATTTGTTCTAGGTATTAGACCTTTGTCTGAGGGACAACTGAATAAAGATTTTCTGACTTTATGCGCTTTTCTCTCTGTGACCTCAGTTGTTGATTCTTTTTAGTATTTCCCATGTAATCATGAAATCTTTGCCTACACATATGTCTTTAAATGTTCTCTCTTCCAATAGATTTAGTGTTTGGTTTTTTTTGGGGGGGGCTGTCTTTTTCTTTTTTTATCGGTACTGGTGATCAAACTCACGACCACACACTTGCAAGACAGGTGCTTATGCCGCTGAGCTAAACCCCCAGCCCCTTAGTGTTTGTTTTAATATTTAAATTTTATTATTTTAAGGAGAAAAAAAGACAAACAGACAATGAAACCGAGTTCTGAAACAGGTCAGTAGGACAGTTACAGTAGTAGTTGATACATTGCCTGTTGTCTTCATAGTAGACGCTCAGATTATAGGACACCTTGTCTAAACAGTATTAGCACAAAACATTCTTCTCAAGGAACAAAGAGAAGCTAGCTCTGTATCTATCTTAACTTGTCTTGCATACACTTATCTTGTATGTACATATATATTTTTTTCTAAAGTAAGGGTTTTTATTCCTAAGTCCTGGGAATCGAACTCACAACCACATGCTAGCAGGTTCTGTGCCACTGAGCTATAGCCCCATCCCAATATTTAGATTTTTGACCCACTTCAATTTCAGTGATGGACATGGGTCTAGTTTTAATCTCTGATATGTGGAAAGTCATTTATTTAAGAGGCCATCTTTCTTTCAGTGAATGTATCTGGCACTTCTGTTAAAGGTAAGTTGACTAAGTATATCTGGAGTGGTTACTGGATCTCCTAATCTGTTCCACTGACCCTCAGGTCTAGTTTTTTTTTTTTTTTTCTTGCCTATACCATGTTGTTTTTATCACATTACTTTGCAGTATAATTTCTTTCTTTCTCTCTGTTGTTTTTTTTTTTTTTTTTTTTTTTTGGTACCAGGGATCAAACTCATGACCTCGCACTTGCCACGCAGGCACTTACATGGCTGAGCTAAATCCCCAAGCCCCTTGTAGAATAATTCCAAGTCAAGGATTATGATCCTCCCTACCTTTCCTTTGTTGTCTAGAATTGCTTTTGCTATTTTAGGTCTCTTCTGTTTCCAAACGAATTTTGGACACGTTTTCTCTAGTTCTGTGAAGTATGTTTTTCTTTCATTCTGTCACCAAAATCACTGTTTTGTGCCCACTTTTTTGTAAGTGATTCTTTTTTCCTGTTCCAATGATGCTCTTATACTCCAACAGTAGTTTTTCCTCTAATTTATTGCTTATTATATGTTTTTCTATAAACTATATATATTAAAATCTTCCTCTGAAATTAAGTACAATGATGCTCTCAATTTGGTGAAGAAAAGAATTCTTCTTTGCATAAAGAATATCCTCAAAAAAAAAAAAAGAAGAATATCCTCTCCCTTAAATAGCAGAACAGTCTAGTACTAGGTTTGAATGTGACCATATTCAAATAATTTCACTTTGCAGCATAGTATTATCATGTCATGTCACCTTACACCTGCCATCACAGCTCCTTATCAAAATTTCTGGTTCTTAATTTACTTAAACAAAAATCATGAATTTGGCCCAGAGGTATTTGAACAGTTTAAATAGTTGTGTATGTCTAAGGGATGAAACTATGTAGTGAAAATATACCTGTTTTCTGAATAAAGGAAAAGACTTTTTAAAAAAAAAATAGCAAGGTCTAAAATAGCTTTAAGGTTTTCAGATAAAATAACATTAGAAGCTGGAGTATAGCACAGCTATCACATGCAAGAACCTAGCACCACAAATTAGTAAGTAAAATAAACATACACTATTTATTTCCAATAATGCACATTCTTGGAGTAACTGCCTTTCTGTCAATGTGCAATCTCTCTACTGTTCCCACCATGCATGTTATCCAGCAGTCTTCTTCCTCTCCTGGTCCAGCAAGATGCTCATGCATTAGATAAGAGAAACATAATGTGGTCTATCAATCTGTTCATGACCAAGATCTGGTATTTTAAAAGATAGACAGAAAAGGTTTAAGAAATGGATGTTGTCCATTGCTAAGCATTTTTCCTTGATTATCTTTAATTCTTTACTATAGCCTGTTTGCTTCCTTACCTATAAAACTGAAGTTAACATGTAAAAGGCTTTAGATAGGACAGCACTAATGCAAATGAAACTGTTGGCATAAACACAACACATACCTGGAAACAGCGCTCAGATTTCCAGTAAACTGTCAAGTTTTCTCCTGGAAGTTCATTACGGATGAGTAGCAAAGCTTGATCCATCTTCAGCTCCACATGCTTTTTATTGTCTAAATCTGGTAAGAATTGGAAACATAAGCTAAAAAAAAGTAACCTGAATGACAGACAAGCACACCACTATTGCTTCTCATATTTCTGCACTCTGAGTTTATGGGGTCATTAATACATTACTGTCTGTATAAAAGAATGTACACATGCATGTGCTCACACATGTATACACAGGTTCTCCTCTGCACAAATGTCTCTATTACAAACAAGAATTCAGTCAGCACCATTCACATTATAAAAGGACTATATGTACTTTCATCAGGTACTAAGGTATATGTTCTGAATTAGTAGTTTCCACTTAGTAATGACCACTGTGTATTTTGTCTTTTTTTTCCCTCCGGTGCTGAGGATTAAAACCAGGGTCTTCACACTCAGCTACACTCCCAGTCCTTTTTTTATCTGGAGACAAAGTCTTACTAAGTCACTAAACTGCCTAGGCTAAGTTTGAAATGACGACCCTCCTGCCTCAGGCTTGCACAGTCATGGAACTGTAGACATGCACCACCACCGCTTGGCTTTGTCCATTTTACAGGAAGAGAAGACTCCCAAGAGTCAGATAATATCCTTGGGCCAACTTTCACACATCGCCAGGCTCATAGCCTGGCAGAACCCCAGTCCATCTAGCCACAGTGTGAAGTTGGCAGAACCCCTGGATGATGCTCTCGAGGCTTGAGAAGTCCTAGTTTCCATCGCTTTAGTTTGGTGTTCTGAAAATCCTTTTAGCAGATTTGAAACAGGAAAGGAAGAAGTTATAGGTCACAGTCTGAAGGACAGAAAGATCCACGGCCTTGGTATTCAATCAAGCACACAATCACCACTTCGTTATATGATATTCTTAGAACAGCAAAAAGATGGTGCAAACTCTGGGCATGAGATGTGGCTCATTGGTACAGCACTTGCCTAGCACATCTGAGGCCCTGGGTTCCATTCCCAGTGCCATAAAAAAGAATGATGTGGTTTCTAAAATTACATCTTGACAATATGGTAGAAAAATAAAGTGAACTGGTATTGTCTGATGTTAAAGAACAGTGGCTCATCTAAACCAACTGGCCATTCGATAGTGATATTATGTGTAAGAGAAAATAACTTATCAACTAGCTTCTAGGCAAATAACAAAAGTGAAAGTAGGAACAGTTAAAAATGTATGAACTTAGTGTTTTACTTTGTAATACATGAAAGCTCACCTTTAACTCACCTACACAATGAACTCAGGAATTCTTCACTTAACCAGGTTACATTTATAAGTTTATTCATCTCTCAGTAAAGGCAAAATATAAAATACATAATCCACAGAAGCTTTCTATTTTCATGTCGCCTTACACCTGCCATCACAGCTCCTTATCAAAATTTCTGATTCTTAATATACTTTTTTTAGGCTTTTTTTTTTTGAGATAGTATCTCACTGTGTACCCCAGGCTGGCCTCACACTTGCAGCAATCCTCCTGCCTCAGCCTCCCAAGCCTGAGATTACATTCATGTGCCACCAGGCCCAGTTTATTCTCTAGATTAATGAAGGTTCACCCATCATTTTTTTCTGTTCTTTGATGTCCTTCTGGAGAACTTTCAGAGGAAGCGTAGAGACTCCTAAGTTAGATCAACTTAAATCTAACCTCCCCAGGTGTCTTATCAATCAATTAGGGGTCATAGGATGTATAATTTATAGAATTTATAATGTATAATTTACAGAATTCTTGGAAAGGCTAAAGTTGGTATGTATAATGCTCTATAAATGATCATTAAAACGATTCAGGCTACATCCAATCCATGGACAAGAAACTCAGAGCTTCTTAGGATAGGAGTATCCCAATTAAATATTGTTAAAACTGCTTCTTCTTTTTTTACTTTTTTGGTACCAGGGATTGAATTCAGATCTTGTGGTTACCAGGCAGGTGATTTGCTGCTGAGCTATATTCCCAGCCCCGAAGTTTCTTCTCTTTTCAATTAACCTTTACTTCCACGATCTATTTCCTATTCTTTATAAGAAATAACTACATATATATGAAATGAACGCATTGTCACATTGTGTGTATTGAAATGAAAGTGAACTATCATTTCAGAAACAGAACTTTTAACCAAAATTAGCCTTTGCAACAGTTTCTCATATGCATTGTGAAACTGGAGATGCTCATTTACAAGGACAACTGTTGCGACTCCCAGGCAACACAAAAAACTACTCTCACTGTGCACCAAGCCCCAGCGGCCCCCCTAGGAAACAGCGCTGGGTGTCTTTTTTTAACTCCTCCCCCAGGATGGGGTCTCTCTACACTGCCAGACTGGGCTAAACTCCTGGGTTCAACAGATCTACCGGCCTCACACCTCCTGAGCAGCCATGACTACAGGCACATACCAATGAGACAGGACATAATTTTTGGATTTGGAATCTGAGGTCTAGAGAGATCAACTAAGTTGTTGCAGGTAACCACCTACGTGCAGCCAGGGTTTAAGCCCAGGTCAGCCCAGCATCTGCCTCCCACCTACATTATGAGTTTCCTGAGATGAAGCATATCTATTACCCAGGAGCTGATCCAGGATTAGCTTTTCAGTTTGTTTTGTTTTTCACTTTTTTTCCACTTTGAACAGAAAACAGCATCTCAAATTAATGACAAGTTAAACATATTTTCCAAATGTTTAACATTCATATTTTCCTTTTGCAAGTACTGAAATATTTACGTAACCACTTTATTTAACCTTTGAGTTAAGTATCTGAATAATTTCTCTCCATAACAACAATATTAAATCTTTCTCATCTTAGTCATAAGTGTCTTAAAATATTGTTCTCATTTCCTTTGTTTAGTTTTGGTAAGTTTTACTCTTCAAAACTACTCCTTTGTAATTTTTCTATACATCACCAGCCCTTCCCTTCAAAGCCGGAATAGTAACTGTTTTCAATTAGACATTTTTGAGTCTTTAGTAGTAGATAAGAGTAAGATTCTCATTTAAGGCTCAGATTTTCCATGTGAATTTCTGATTTGGAACGCTCTTCATTGTTCTAATAATTACGTTCTCTAGAAGTGTGCAGAAGTGCTCAGTCCCCGCTGAATATCACAATTAGCTGAGCTTAAAAACCAGTGCCAACAGGATTTTGGCTCATTCCAAACCTATCAAATCAGAACCAACTAATCAGCAGGATTTTTAAGCACCTGACCCATTCCAACAACAAACTTCCCAAAGTGACGTTAATATGCAGGCACAGTTGAAGACCACAGCTGGACCTGTGTACGCCCAAGGGATTTGGGCACCCTACGTTGCACTCCTTTGCATTACCTAACTGGAAGGGGGAAGGTTACATAACAGACATGAAAGACCTAATTATTAAACCACCAAATATGACCTCCAGTTAAGGATGTAGCTGGTGGTGGGGTGTCTGCCTAGCATATGTGAGGCTTTGGGTCCAATCCCCCTATAGAAAAAAATTTTTTTCTAAACAGAATCTGATGCTCAGCTACAGGAAAAAGCCACCAATTCCCCATATGTGTGACCTCAAAAACACCAGGTAATTCTCAAGGAACTTTATAGATGGGAGAATTAGTTTTTTTCTCTGTCTACACTAGTCTTGGTGATGAAGTCACTTTCCAGTAGTGTGGGGTAAATAAATATGCTGATCTTTGTATCATTTCCAAATATTTAATTAAACTGTAGTTGTCTGCTCCTATCTTCGCTAAACCTATTTTAAGGCGTATTTTATGAATTTTCCCAGGCAAACATTAAGTACTAAATTCCTATGAAGTTCTTCGGAGTTTGCTGTCCAGCCCAACAGCGGGAGGAGGCGGCACCAGAGCCTGGCTGTCACGGTCCTGGAGGTGGAACCCTTAAGGCCAGGCCGGAACGCGCTCTCCCACTACTCGCAACCGCTACTTACAAACCACCTTTTCCTCAAATAACTTACGAAACGGTGATGAAGCCGGCTGAGTCTTTTAAACAACCCATCACAGTCTCCTCCCACAAGATTCCGATTGGGAAGTGGCAGCTAACTCCCACTCTCACGCCAAAGCCTGCTACCCCGGAGGAGCCCGGCTGCTGCAGCGCCCGCGTGCCCGCCCCCTGGCGCCCCGGCCCCGCGCGGCGGGCTGCCCCAACGCCGCCCCAACGCCGCTCCTGGGGCTGCGCACCGCGCAGGTCCCTCGGCCACAGGCCAGCCTGCGGCCTGGGAGGGGGCGCAGGCACAGGAAGTCGCTCGCGTCGCCACTGCTCCCATGAGCTCCGCTTGGAGCCGGCTCGGCGGCAGCGGCGCACAGCGTCCTCGGCCCACCGCACCCACGGCCCGCGCGGCTCTGACTCCGGCCCGGCCGCGGCCCGGAGAGGCCCGGGACCCGGAGTTCCGCGGCGCCGCTCGGCGGCCGCCCCCCTCCGCCTTCCGCGCTCACCGGGCTGCGGGGAGCCGCCGGGGTCCCGCAGCGCGCAGCCCAGCACCACCGCGGCCAGCAGCAGCGCGGCCTGGTGCGCCTGGATCATCCCGCCTCTCGGGGCCCCGGCCTCCGCCTTCGCCCGCCGCCGCTCCGTGGCCGAAGCGGCGCGCCGGTCCTCAGCGCGCGTCCGCAGCTCGGCGCCGCCGGGGGCGGAGCTAGGGGCCCGGGGGCGGGGCGCCCGCCGCAGATTGCAGGGCACCGCGGAGTGGTTCCGCTGCAAGGCAGTTGCTGAACCTGGGAGCCACCCTGCGTTTTATTTCAGCACTAAAAAGAGAGAGGAAAACGCAAAAATTTCCGCCCCTTGCACAGATCCTCTTTGATCTGCGGGAGAGAAACAGTAAAACAATGCTGTCTGCAGGTCAGGAATCTGTGCTCTTTCACTGAGCAATGGTCTGCTGAATTTTTGCGTCCAGTTATTCATTGGTACACTTGGGCATTGGAGTCCTCTTTACCCTGTCCCGGGAAACACGAGGGTCAAGCAGATTGCAGAGTCTTTGCTCCTGGGCATTTACATGCAGAGGCAGAGAGCTTTGCCAACCTCTGATGAAGTTAAAGGGCCCCAGAGGCGTGGACTTTGCAAATCCATTTCTGGCTGTGTACCCAGAGAAACTATCACGATAAGAAGACATACAATAATACTTAAAGCACAGTTGTTCGTAACTGCAAAACTGTGTAAACAATCTGAATATTACAGACAGCACAGTTCAATAGAAATTAATTATGGAGTCAGAGAGGGATCTGGCCTTTGAGGAAATCAGCATGCTACAGGAGACCCCTAAACACTGACTGGAGGTGAAGAGAGCCTGGCTTCAAGATACAGGTGTGGGTCAGGGATTTAGCTCAGCAGGCATAATCGCCTGCCTGGCAAGCAGCCGCAAGCACAAAGTCGTGAGTTCCATCCCCAGTACCAAAAAACAAACAAACGTGGAGATGCAGTAGACCCACAGGCCTCCCCAGAGGTAAACAGCAGCCTCTTTTCCTTATTGGACCATTACTAGCTAAGTGACTATACTTACAATCTTAACTTCCTTCTTTCCCCCATGACTTCATTCCCTTAAAGTTGTGAGACAAGAGAACTCATCACATCTGACACCTAATGACTGGGAATGATTTTCTCATAACATGACACTCTCTCTCTATGGGAAACAGACAAAGTGTAATGCAGCAGTAGGTGTGCTCTAGAATAAGGGTGGAGAGAAATCCAGGTTTGTAGGGGAGCATTTAGTAATATAAAGTGAAGCAAAACAATACTGTATGTTATACGTATGTAATAGTCTACAAACACATGGAAGGATAAACTCTAAATTCAAATACTGGCTGGGAGTAGGGACACAGCAGAATGTCAGGAGAGCTCCAAATGGCAGTGTGTTGTTGAGTAAGTTGGACAGCAAATAGGTATATGATGCACCCTGTGTGATTTCTTTGTGTCTGAATTATTTGATGGTTTTTAAAAGTTACAGCAATGTGATCAGTGCTGTGTTAGAATGGTGAGGGACTGAGGTAGCACGTGGATTAGGAAGGCTTCCAGGAGGACTGGAATTTGCATTGAGTCTGAAGAGATGTTAGGCCTAGACAAGAGGAAGAGCATTTCCAGCAGAAGGACCCGTCTCTGCAAGTGCTCAGAGAAAGTGTGGTTTAGGGAAGTAGCTGAGGAAACCCAGTGACTGGGGCAGAGTGCTGTGAGAGAGGGAGAGAGGTAGGTGACAGGCAGTAAGTGATACCTTACACTACACACTACACTAATAAGTAGCTCCAACTCTCATGGTGTACCCGGCCAGAGTTTGTTTCTTGCCCCACTGTAAGAGTAGTATTTACATGCAGTAGGGGTGTGATAAATACCCTCACTTTCCCAAACCGGAGGAACCCACGTTGAAACGTGCAAGACAGGACAGTGAAAGTGAGACTTCAATTTTTTGTTTTTGTTTTTATTTCCTTCTGATCTTTTTGAGACAGGGTTCCACCGTGACTTCAGGCTGGCCTGAAACTCACTTTGTAGCCCAAGCTGCTCTGGGCTCTATTTTATAAAAGGTCACATGTGCAGCTGAGAAGAATGTGTATTCTGATGTTCGGTGGAACACTCTGTAAACATCTAATAAATCCATTTGTTCACAGGTTTGGTTCAGTTCTGTTATTTCTTTGCTGATTTTGTCTAGTTAATCCATCTGTTTGTGAAAATGGAGTATTGAAGACTCCCATTAAAATTATGCTATTGCTTATTTGATTGCCATGTCTGTCAATATTTGTCTTAAATAGGTACTCCCATATTTGGTGCATATATATTTTGATTATCTTTTTTGCTTGAAGTTTTCCCCTAGCAAGTATGTAATGACTTTATCACTTTCAATCATTCTTGGGTAAGTTTGTTTGTGTGCAAACGGAATAGCTACCCCTGCTTTTTTTTTTGGGGGGGGGGGTTCCTGTTGCATGAAATATTGTTTCCCATCCTTTGACTTTCAGCCTATGAATTACTTTTTCAGTTAAATGTTTGTTGTATGCAGTATATTTTTGAATCCTGTTTCTTCATCCACTTTGCCAGTCTGTTTCTTTTGACTGGTGAATTGAGGCCGTTTACTTTGATGGTTATAACTGATATGTATTCAGTTATCCTTGTCACACTTTTTCCTTCTGTCGGTTCTACATTTTTATCTCTAATTTACCCTGCTTGTTAATTTCTTTCTGTTGTTGTTCTTGGAATTCTGGTCATTTTTGCCTGTCTAGAACACCTTTCAGTATTTCCTGTAGTGCTGGTTTAGTGATCATGAAGTTCATCAGTTGTTCTTTGTCATGGAGATATCTTATTTCTCCATTAATTCTGAAAGGTACTTTTGCAGGTACATCAGTCTGGGTTTGAAGTTGTTTTCTTTCAGGACATAAAATACTTCAAGCTCTTCTTGACTTGAGGGTTTGTATTGAGAAGTCTGCCATGATTCTGATGGGTTTTCCTTCATAGGTTATCCTTTATAGGTGTCTTTTCTCTAAGTCTTTAATATTCTGTTCTTGTGTTGAATACTGGGATCTTGATTATTTTATGTCTGGGTGTCGATTTATTTTGGTTATGTTTAATTGGAGTTCTATATGCCTCACTTATCTTTATGTCAGATTCTTTTCCCGTTCTTGGAAATTTTCCTGCCACTGTTCCTACAAACAGTTTTTTAATATCATTTATGTTGACTTTTTTCATTTACATTAATTATTCTTATACTATTTTTCTTAGTGTCATTTTACTGTGGTTGAATAGTTATTTGTGGAGTGGTTGTGCTTTTTCTGGATCAGGGCATTGATAGCCTAGCATTGCTATTAAACTATTCACATCGAAAATGTGAATAGTTATTTCCTGCTCTTTTGTTATTTTCAAGAAAAGTTTCCTTTCATAATCACTATCCATAATCCTGTCTTCAGGATGTCTTTGGCTTCATTCAAGTGGTGATGCCAGATTTCAATTGAATTTTTAATTTCCTGAATATCTGTGTGAATCCATTTCATGCATTCTATTTCTTTCCTATATTGGTTATTCATGATTTCCATCCTCTTCCTATCACCATCTATTTTTTTTAATCTATCTATAGATTTGCTGAGCAATTTCTTTTTAAATGTTGACGCTTCTTTTTTACCTTAGAGATTATTTCTGATCTGATTTCCTCTGTAGCCTCTTGGACTTGTTTCTTTACTTTGGTTTCTATCATTTCAGAGATTTCATATGTATATCTTCCAATTTATTCTATGTTGATGTCTTTCTGATTTATTCTGGATGGGCTGGAGATCTGGGATTGCATTTTGTTTCTTCATCTTGTAATTTTCTATTTCAAAAAATTTTTATTCTGTTTTCTGTGATAATCTTTCTGAATTTTTATGTAGGTAGCTTTATCATTAGTATCAAGGCCTTCCTAGGAAAAGTCTGCTCTTCAGGGATGTCTTCTGTATGTACGAGATTCTTGTTTTGTGTCTGTCACAAGATCCTATCTTTCCAATTAATTAAGGATGAGATGTTTAGCTCAGTCCACAGTCCTTTGGTATAGGGCTGTGATGTAGTTATTATCCCAGAGTTTCTTACTATTGTTACAGAAGGACAGCTACTGATTACAACAGACTTCACATACTAGCTAAAGCAGTAAAATTGCTGGGGATATAGTCCATGGCATAAGCACTTGCCTGGCAAGAACAAGGTTCTGAGTTTGATCCCTGATTTTTTTAAAAAGTTGCAAAATTCACAGTAACAATAGCATCAGGCACAATTTAGAAACTGACAGACTGTGTAAATATTGATTTTGTACTTTATAGTGATATAATAGAATCAATCATAAGTTAGGAGTTTGTTTGCAGTGTTTCCCCTTAAGAGAGCAGTTTTACCCTGTGGTAGGAAAACTTAGGGTTGTGTATAAAACAAAGATAACTGGAAAGAAAGTTGGAGCAGGCTTCAGGACAAAGCGTGGCTATGCAAGGTTTGGGAAACTAGAGAAGGGGGTAGAAAAGGAAGAATGAAGAAGTATTCAAAGGATTGTCTGAACTTGGCCTCTGGGTTTGGGGAATGGGATTAGTTTTCTGTGGCTGGAGTTCTCTCCAGCCACTTAGGAGAGAAAAAAAAAGAAAGAAAAAAGCAAGCAAGAAAGAGAAGAAGAAAACAGAAAAAGAAATGAAGAAGTAGAAAAAGAAAAAAAGAGAAAAGGCATTTAAAAAAGTATAAAATAGAGACAAAAGGGCCAGCTACCAAGGCCTGGGGTTCTTCCTGCAGAGGCCTGGGTGCTGCTCTTGGAACCCTGGGGAAAAGGAATACGATATGCCATAAAAGTACAGTCCTGGACTTCATTGTGGCCTTTAAGGACTTCAGTGTATTCTCCACCCAAAGAGGGGGCCGCCGTTCTGAAAACAATGATGTCACGGCTGCTTGGCCCATCTCTCTGGGAGTGGTGAACCAGCCCCACCTCCCAGCTCTTCACTCCCGGTAACAACAGGAAGCCAGGCTTGGTATTCTATCCCCAGAGGTAAGGTGATTCCAGCCACAACCCTCTTACAGGGCGCATATGTGGCCCGCATCCTCCTGGAAGGGTAGGATTTCCCTGAAATGGTTCTCTTCCTGCTCTGTGCTTCTGACCAGTATGGGCCATGCTAACAGCATCGCCTCCTGGGCACACACATTTGCCCATGTACACCTACAGTTACATGATTGTGTAAGGAACTTCTGACCAGAGCAGCAGAGGTCCTCCAGGGAGGATCACTCCACTGTCCCCGCTCAATTGAACTGCCTGGCTCTGTCCGGGATCAGCAATGCTAGGCTATCAATGCCCTGATCCAGAAAAGCACAACTACCCCCACAGGGACTGGGCCTGTTATATATTTACAATGGCTGAGGGTGGATGATGGGAAATTAAGTAACATTCCTGGTCACCTCACTTTGTTAAGTATGTTAAGTATGTCAGTTAAGTATGTCAGTGGGAAACCAAACTATGGGGTGGTTACCAGCTGACCTGTGAAACCACATATTACTGCTAAATGATATAAAGTGTTAGGATGGACATAAATACAACAGTGCAGTGCCAACTGACTGGCCCATTGTGGAAGACTTACGGATCTTGGTACAATGAGTTGTCTGTAGCTACCTGTATCTGGGCAGGTCACTACACCTGGGGTTTCCATGTGGTTAGGGCATTATCAGACCTACCCACACAGACACACCCGATTGGGATGCTGTGGACTGCAGGTGGCACCATACTCAACAGGTGGCCTGGTGGTTTGATTCGATGGATTTGATGATTCTAGGGGCAGAGGCCACAGACCTGGCCCTTCAGGTTGAAGCCCTAGATCAACATGTAACTCAGGACCTGAATATCTGTGCCAGGCTTTGATATTGCTCATGGATGAGACTTCCCAAGTCAGAAAAGTGGTCACACAGAACTACATGGCCCTCCATTTGTGAACTGCAGTGTAAGAAGGTATTTGTACTCTTTGGCATGTAGAATGTTGTATTTTTATCCCTGACTATGACATGCAGGTGGAAGAAGCATTGCAAGAAAAGAATCTGGAAGTGTCCACCATTCAAGCTTTGCACCAAGATGCCGTCACACGTAGTGGGGTTCACTGGGATCAACCTGGTGCTGGGCAGTCAAAAGCTGTCCTGCAGTAGTTAGTGGTGTCATGCTCTTCACTTTACTACTGTCATGGACAGTGTGCACACAGATCAGACCTACAGGCCACTCAGAGGAAGTGATGTGCCCTCACCTTTGAGGAGGTGGGATGTGGGTAACCACTGCAGGATTGCTCCAAAACCTGGGGCATCCGAGGATGTGTAAAGACATAAACCCACTATCTGGCACAGGCACACACCAGAATACACTTACGGAACAATGTCCTAAAACAACTATCCATGCACAACAGGTTAACTCAGCATATAAGAATATAAATATGTGATAATAGCCAATGTAAAGTCTAAATGATAAAGGTATTTGCTTGCTGTTGTTGCTAATGTTGGCTCCACATGCTTTTTTTGGGGATCTCACCCACAAAAATACCCACAAACCCTGACATTCTGTGAATGGAGGACAGCTGCAAGCTTCATCTGTCTGATTTCTGAAGAGAGGGCCAGTCTAACAACAAACTGGTTCTAAAGTTAACTCCCAACAAGTTGAGAAATGTTTCTAACTTACTAGCAGAGAGTTCAAACCTGTAGCTCGCCGGGCGTGGTGGCACATGCCTGTAATCCCAGCACTTGGGAGGCTGAGGCAAGAGGATCACTGTGAGTTCAAGGCCAGCCGGGGCTACAAAGTGAGTTCAAGGCCAGCTGAAGCTGCATAGTGAGATCCCGTCTCAAAAAGACAAAAAAAAAAAAAAAAAAAAACCCTGTAGCTCCACCTTAATGGAGGCTTTAAGAAGAGGTTATTAGAAGATCCCTGAAAGAATTACCTCTTCCCTCACTGAGAAGTGCAGATAGAGATGACAGGTAGGTAGAGATTTTTCTGCTGGTTACCCAGTCAGGCTGCCAAGACACAGCTTTCACTGAGGAATCTTTGGGTACCTGCCACAAAGTAGCTCTGCTGTGACCTCTCAATTTTCTGCTCAGTTTTCATTGATGTAGGCAAGCAATGATCTATCTCCAGCAAGGAACCCAACTGCCTGTTTGGTCAACATTCCATTTGCCATTGACTTCAGTGGAAATTCACCAGAAGATGCTGGAGAACCTGTTCTCTGTTTTTAAGAATGTAACAGCTGGGGCTGGGAATTTAGCTCAGCGGCACAAGCGCCTGCCATGCAAGCAGGCAGTCGTAAGTTCGATCCCCGGTACCGATAAAAAGGGAAAAGACAAAAAAAAAAAAAAAAAAAAATTTTTAAAAAAAAGAATGTAAGTAAATTCAGCAAATATTTCACATGCAACATATAGAAAATGGGAATAAAATATTCCTTTCAAGAAGCATCATAACCTTCCCATGTTTTCACTTAAATTTATCATTTTAACAAAACAATGTATGTAAGAGACAAAATGCTTAACATTTTTAAGGCATAAAATGTTTGATTACCTAACCGAGTTAAAACCCAGAATCTATGAAACAAAAACAAATTCTTACCTCCATCCAATTATCTCAGTAGGAGATCTCTAAATGATATAGAACATACGACATAAGGATGACATACAAACCTCCAAATAATATAAGGGAAACATTGTAACTCCCAACCTGATAGATGTCTCAGGTGCTGAGTTTGTGTGATCTAAAATCAAGGAATGAATTCTAGAAACAACAGAGGTTAAGAGTAGGAAGGTTAATTGGAGAGTATATAATGCCCCTTCCAACTTAAAGAAATTACACTGAAAAAACCTCCAGTCCCTCAGCACCCCATAAAGAATTATAGGATTCATTATTTTGCTAAGTAAGGTAATTATTTAGGAGGTAAGGCCGGGCGAAGATAGCTAGGGAAATGTGGGACCTGTCAATTACAAGATACCAGGGCAATGCCCACATGTAGAACTCTCACTGGTTCCCATGAGATGTGAACAGCATATAAAGACACAGACGCCACAAGGAGCCCACCACTGTGACAGAAGCCTCCGAAAAGTGTAAACTAAATAACCCTGCACACAGGGTGGACTTTAATTTGTTTTCATCCTTTCCTCTCATTTGGCCACTTTCACTGGGGCAGAGCCAGTTTTTCCCTTTGCCCTTCATTTCTCAGCTGACTTTTGACATTATTTCTGGCTTGCTTCATCCAATCCTTTGTTGGAGGCAAGAAGGACCTGGAATATCTTTAACTGGCGAACCATTTCTAAAGCAACTAACTGGTAACAGGAAAATGATACATAAATCTTAGAAAATGGAATGTAAGCCCAAATGTGCCTATGTGGGGGCCTCATAGTTCATCCTTCCCAAGGTCTGGAATTAGCCAACAATGGACTACAAACTGTGAAACCACTACAAACTGTGAGCCAAAATAAGCCTGTTATCCTATAACCTCTGGGTGTCAGATATTTTGTCCCAGCAATTAGAGAAACTAAGACACTGATCTATGAATTTTTCTACTCTGGATATTTCATATAAATGGAATCATAAAATATAGTCTTCTGTGAGTGACTTCTTTCACTTAGGATGATTTGCTCATGTGGTAGCATGCTTCCCAGCTTCATTCCTTCCTAAGGTTCAATAATATTCCATTGCATGAGTAGATCACAATTTGCTTATTTGTAGTCTGTGTGTTGAATCCAGAACTCTCCCACTGAGCCACATTCCTAGCCCCTTTCTTTTTTTGGTACCAGAAATCAAACTCATGACCTCAAGCTTGCCAGGCAGGCGCTTGTGCCACTAAGCTAAACTCCCAGCACCCGCAGCCCCTTTCTTGAGGCAGGCTTCCAAGTTGCCCAGGCTGAGCTGGAACTCATGACCCTTCTGCCTCAGCCTCACAGGGTCTATGATTACAGGCAGACACCATTACTGGCTTTTGCCTTTTGTCTATGACGAATTACTGTCTGAACATTCATAGACAATGTTGACATACACTCTTTGTGTGGACATGTGCTTTCTGTCCTCTTGTGATTATTACATTTTGGAGTAGAATTGCTGAATTGTGTAATAACTCAATTTTAATTTTTTTTTTTAACTAAGGCTTGAATTCACAACCTCATGCTTACCAGGCAAGCGCTTGAGCCACTGAGCTAAATGCCTGGCCCCTGATAACTCAATTTTAAACTTTTTTAAGGCAGGTCAAACTCTTTTCTCAGATGGTCATGCCAAATTACATTCCCCCAAACAACATTCTGAGGGTTCCAGTTCCTTCATATTTTTGCCAACACTTGTTACTGTCTGTTAAGGCCATACCTAGTGTGTTATGTAACAAAGCTAAATTAAAAGGCGTGTGCAGTGAGTTTCACAGACAGGCTATTCCGAACAAGGCTATCTAGTAAACAATATTGATATACTTCCCTTTCAAACTGTTTGAGGCACCTCACTGAGGCAAGGGCAGCGCTTCCCAAAAGATGTCCCTAAACCAGCAGGACTTGTATCATTGGAGCCAGTCAGAAAAGTAAAGTCACAGATTCCATTCCCAGACCTGCTAAGCCAGAGTCTGTGTGCAGGCCCAGCCTCAGTGACTCTGGCCATGTCACTCTGCTTAGCCTCTCAGGAGGGCCCAAGCCTGCTAGCAGCCTGGCCACCCTCACTTCCCCAGGAAAGGATGATCGTGCCATAGGAAAGAACTGCGGAAACCAGTCACGCACCCTTGATGGAAGGGCTTGACAATTTCTAGTAATGACAGATATTTGTTTATTAAAATTGTTCACAGTAAACTGTGGACACAGAAAACCTGGTTAAATAGGAATATCAAAGCACTGCCCAAGGTGAGTGATGTAATTTCTCTGCTATTTAGAAATCTCTCAGCCAGGCACAACAGCACATATAATCCCAGTATTTAAGAGGCTGAGGTTGAAGGACTGTGGGTTCAAAACCTGTGAGGCTCCACCTCAAGAAACAAACGCACCACTGGAAGAAGTACAAATGGCCAATTAATATATGAAAAAAGGTCCAACATCACTGGCCAATGAAGAAATGCAAATCAAAACAATACTGAAATTGTGTCTTACTCTAGAAAGAAATCAAATAACAAACGCTGGCAAGGCTGCAAGGAAAGGAACCCTTCTATGCAACAGATGAACAAAGAAAGAAGAAACAGCACTCTACACAATGAAGTACTACTTTGCTATGAAAAGGATAAATTTGAGTTATCTGTAAGAAAATGGATGCACTTTGACACCATAATGTGAAAAAATAGACACAAAAGCTCAAATATATGGTTTCTCTTTTATAAAACATCCGAAGTACAAATAAAGAAAAAAAATAAAAGCTACCGGAAAACGAGGAGATAGATCTTTTGTAAGTGGGAAGAGAATCAAGAGCTGGCAGAGAGGATGATAGAGGAAGGAGACATAAAAAGATGTGCTGTATCACATACCACCCCTCATGACAAGGGTAGTAATTATGTACTACAAACATATCCTGATAAAATGAAAATTAAAAACAAGCAACACAACTTGTCTTACATATTTCTCACATTAGAATTCAATTATTAAGGTAGATGAAGTCTCTTTACAGCTGCATTTTTATCACTTCCTTCAAATACTGGGTAGGTTTTTTGCTTGTCTGCGTCTTCACCTGGAAGTAAATGACTTCTGCAAGGAAAGGTGAGATTATATCGAGGTCTGCTCTGGCTTTGGAACTCTCCAGGCTGCACTCAGGTGTGCAGGTGGATACAGAGTACAAAGCGCATGGCTGAGAGCGAAAGCAAGGCCAAGCCAAAACCTCCCCCACCACAGCAAGGCTGCTGGGACATCACTGGGCCTTCAGCACGTCCCTCAAGAGCTGCGCTGGTCTTTACAGCATCTCTCTTGTCTGGGACGGCACAACGTCTCCAAGAGATTTTAAAACCTTCTGGTAAGTGTCCAGAACATCCTGGGCAGTGGGTCTTTCTGCAGGAATCTGGCTCTTACAGGCCTTATGGATATCAAATAAATGGAATCGAACCATATCACTCCCTTCTGTGTGCCCCAAAAGGAAACTGGAGACATCCGGGATTTTCCAAATATCTACCTTCTCATCGTAGGGGGGCATGAGGTCATCACGGAAAGGCATGTGCTCTCCAGAGGGCCACAGCTGCTCTGGAGCGACAAACTCCCCACGCAGCTCCCTGCGGCCACACTTCACCAACATCCCGGAGCTGTGGTCCACCAGGGGCAGGGCATCCAAGTCATTTGCCACAATGCCAAGGTTACTCGTCAGAAGATACTGTGACAGCGTCTTGGGCAAGTCACTGGAGTCACACATAACGAGCGTGCCCAGGGGGCTGCGATGCAGGTAGTCAATGATGCCTACATAATCCATGGCCAGCTGCAGCCTCTGCTGCCATGTGTTCATAGTTCGGTACTTGGAGAGGTTTAGTGTTTTTTCCAGGTTGTTCAAGGAACCTAAGGGGTGATACTCAGTAAGAATCGTGTTGTCCTCCTCACAATAGCCAAGCAATGTGACAGTGTGTTTGCTCTGCAAAGATTTCAGCATCTGCAGCCCATGGAGAAAATCGTCTTTCATTTCTGGACTGGTGAGCTGTGAGAGAGCGACTTTGCGTTCTTGCCATTCTGACAGAAACACCTGAAACAAAGAAATCAAACCTAAACTCTTACCGGAAGTGGCCCAAAACAGTAACCATCTTCCAAGTGGCAAGTGCGATGCCAAAGACACAGGTCAGGTCCTGGGAGTCACAGAGCCATACAAGTTGTAGAGACTCAGGAACACACACAACACTCAGCAGGGTGAGCCCAGTCAGGGCACAGGCGGCACATCGCACACCCCTGCAGCCTGCACTGGGAGGCCAGGGCTGAGCGTTCGGAGCCAGCCTCGCTGTGTAGCAAGTCCAAGGCAGCCTGGCTGCACAACTATGCCCTGTTTCAAAAAACACGATCAAAGACAAAAACAAAATTTCAGCACAAAAGAGGGCAGAAAAGACTGATCCTTGGGTGGATGCTGAGAACCAGCTGGAAGCTCAGGATAGCCGGTCTCACAGGGTTTACAACACAGATGTGGACAGCAGCGGTGTGCAGGCCCAGGAGGGGAAGCTGCTTCTAACCGAATAGCGTAAAGGGTGGACAGGAGGAGGAAGAGAGGGGTTGAGACGCCTGGCCACCACACATAACCTGGCCACCACACATAACCATCTGCCTCATTCTCACTAACTTTCAAGGTAGCACCACAAACCATACACAAAAAAGCATTTCCACATGCGAGTTCTGTGACCCTGCAGCTCCAAAGGCAGGACTGCAGTATCACAGGAACACCGGGCCTGTCTGCATGGCACAGTCAGAGGACAGTGCTTGCACGTCACTGCCTCGCATTTCTTTCTTTCTTTCTTCGCACCATACTTGGGATGGAACCCAGGGCCTCCACTTGGAGCTATATCCCCAGCCCATTTTTAAATTTTGAGATAGGGCCTCACTACATTGCTAAGTTGCCCAGGATGGGCTTGAATTTGCCATCTTCCTGCCTCAACCTCCCTGCTTTTGGGATTACAAGTGTGTGCCACCATCCCCAGCTGAATTTCTACCTTTTTATTAGCTAAAATAAGTTTGCAGGGAACACTACAATTAAGGAAAGACGTGGGATCGTCTGCTTAAAGATAGGTTCTGGGGCCAGGGATTTAGCTCAGTAGCATAAGCACCTGCCTGTCAAGCTCGAGGTTGTGAGGTTGATCCCCAGCACCAAAGAAAAAAGACTGATTCTGAAGTCAGAAATCTCTGGCTGGGCTGCATCGTTGTTCTCCTTCCTCCTCTCCATCCTGCCCCGCTCTTCTGTCACCCAGGGTCTAGGCACAGTGGGTGGTGACCTCCTCCAAGTCACATCCCTATTTCCTATGCCATTCTGCACACCAATTTTTTGGCATTAATCAAAAGAATTTAGCATCTAAATCTAAGGCAACAGCCTGAAAAAAATGTAAAGCTCTAGGAATAGGATCCTGGGATCATTTATTAAAGCATAAAGTAGAGTCTAGGAAGATGGGGAATAGTTAAATTTTGACAGGATTATCAATGGTGTTATTTGGTGATTATAATGCATATATTTATGGAGTTACAGTAGATACAAAGTAACATTATTGTAGCAGAAGATGCCCCCCACACACACCAGTATCCTTTAGTTTGTTAGCTGCCTAGGTAATAGTTAGATCCTGGTTAGATTCTTGCTACCTTTGTTTCTTAGAAATGGCTGGTGGCTATGATGCACATTGGAACAATCAATCTCCAGCTGATGAGCCACTCTACCATGATACTTCCAGATTGCTTATCCCATGCAAGCCCTCGACCACCAGAAATCAGGGCCTGAATTTTTTGTCTTTTTGAGACAAGGTCTCACTATGTGGTTCAGACTGGCCTTGGGCTCACTTTGTAGCCCACGCTGGTCTCGAATTTGAAATGAGCCTCCTGCCTCAGCCTCCCAACTGCTGGGATTATAAGAGTGCATGCCCAGCTCTAGGACCTGGTATTTTGAGAATGATCCCAATCACTAAATAAATCTGCCTCCAAATCCTGGGTTAGAGTGATTCAGGTGTTTCTGCTTGCCATAGCATTTCAAATGAACATGAATGTATATAATATTCTAACCACAGGAAACAAGATAAAATTAAATCACACACAAGTGAAAGGAGAATATGCCAATATTTTAGTTGCCTTTGCATGCTGAAAATCTGGGTTATTTTTGTCTTTTAAACTTTTTGGTATTTTCCAACTCTTTCAAAATAAGCAGGCCAGGCATGGTGGCACATGCTTGTAATCCCAGCACTCAGGAGGCTGAGTTGCTGCATGTTCAAAGCCAGCCTGGGCCACCAAGTGAGTTCAAGGGCAGCCTAAAATGCAGAGTGAAATCCTGTCTCAAAAAAGTAAAATAATTAAAAATAAACATTATTTTTTTATAATTTACATTATTTTTTATAAACTCAAAATTACTACACAAAGTCTAAGGATCTAGCTCAGTGGTAGAGTGCTTGCCTAAGTATGTATACGACCCTGGGTTTGATTCCCAGGACTTCAAACAGAAAAACAAAGAAGTCATATAACATGGAAGTACATTAAGAGGACTCTTTCTTCTGGATAGGAAAGTTCATTATAGGAAAAATTCAGATAACTACAGCAGAAGTTTCACACTCAAAAGAAATCTTTCAGTATCTCAAGTCCTTCAATCTGAGACATTTTACTATGGACCATAATTTCTACAAAAGAGCCATTTTTGCTCTGCGTACTACATCCTCTAATAGTTTAAATTTTTAGTATTTTATATGAACATGCTTTCTCCACAGATTTGCATCACCACTAAGTTGGGATATCATCTTCTTCCACTTTTGTCTTTTTGAGATGGTTTCACTCAGCAGTTGAGCTCCCTGTGTAGCCTGGGCCAGCCTTAAATTCACACTGATCCTTCTGCTTCAGCTTTCCGAAGGCTGAGATTTATGGGCGTGTGCCAACACACGTGGCCTAAATTTGATATTTGATTCTAATTTAATACAAAAATCTTATTTTTTTGTTAACATCCATGACTTCCTTAGGCTGGCTCTGTATCATCATCATTAGCATTAGTAAATGAGTTTGATTTTCTTTCTTTTTTTTTTTTTTTTGGTCTTTTTCTTTTTTTATCGGTACCAGGGATTGAACTCACGACCACACACTTGAAAGGCAGGCGCTTATGCTACTGAGCTAAATCCCCAGCCCCAATGAGTTTGATTTTCTAGGTCCAATTTTCACATAAAAACTGACCATTTTAAGGGAGCTGCTTCTACTCTACACTAAACAGTAAATTCCAAGCACCTCTGTCTCCTGATTTCCTTCTGAACCTCCATTCCTATCAAAGTCATTTTGGGGCCTCAAATAAATTACAGATTATTAATTATATATTACTAAATACAATTAGCCTTTGGTAGCACTTACAAATATTTGAAACCTCCAGTGATAAAAAACTGCAAATAATGTATTCTTAAAAATGATTTCTCAGACGCCGAGGATTTAGCTCAGTGGCATAGGTGCCTGCCTGGCAAGTGTCATCCCCGGTACCACTACTAGTAATAATAATAGTAATGATAATAATTTCTCAGTAACTTCTAGTCTTTTAATCACTTTCTAAAATATCCCACTTGGCAAAAACAATGTACTTTATTTCTTTTTAATTATAAAGTTAATCACGAACAGTTCCCTAGAGTGATTACACAGTGGCACACAGCTGTAACCCCAGCACTCAGAAGGTTGAGGCAGGAGGATCATAAGTTCAAAACCATGAACTGTTTAATAAGAACTTATCTCAGAAAGGGCCGAGGACCCTTCCTGCCACACCGCAGGACCAGCACCCAGCCTGGGAAGAAGCGGGACTCACAACCAGTCATTTTCTCTCAACTTTTTTCCCCTTTTTTCTGTCTTGTCTTATTCTTTTATGGTTCTTCCTGGGGTTTTTTTTCCCTCCTTTTCTCTTTTTGAAGTGGCTGGGGAAACTCCAATTCCGTCCCCCAAATCCAGAGACACCGCTCAGACCATCCTTTGAATCCTTCATTCTTTCTTTTCTACCTCCCTCTCTGGTTTCCCAAACCTTGCCCTTGGCCACTGTTTGTCCTGCAGTCTTGCTTCTACTTCCTTCCCAGCTATCTTTCTTTTACACATTATCTTCCCTCGATGTCCCCACCACAGGGTAAAACTACTCAATTCAGGGGAAGCACTTTGCATACAAACTCCTCTTCTAATTTACTATCAAACTACTGACTCAGCCCCTATGGCCTAAATACAAAATCAATAGTTAGTCTGTCAGTTTCTAAATTGTGCTTGATGATAGGTAAGACCATACTCGTAAGTGAAATAAATCAGACTCACATATGTAAACATCATATTGTTTCCATAGTGTAAGAAACTGAAAGAGTAAATAAAATCCAAAACCTACAATAGATATCACGAAAGGGAAAGAAACTGCTCAAAAGGAAAGAACAAATAGAATGGGGAAAGGAAAAACAAGAGAAAATAAAAAAGTATATGTGTTTAATAGCTAAGATAATTATATTATTTTTTTTTCTGTTTTTTTGTCTTTTTGAGACAAGGTCTCACTATGCAGTTCAGGCTGGCCTGGAGCTCACTTTGTAGCCCAAATTAGTCTCAAACTTGCAGTGATCCTCCTGCTTCAGCCTCTGCGTGCTAGGATTATAGGCCTACGCTGCCACACCTGGCTAATAATTTCTTTCAGTACACTGAAAAGAATGGTTTGTGCTTTTATTATTTCATCAGTTTTGCATGCCTCATTCGTGCTATCTGAGCAACTATTTTGAAGATTATACTCAATATATTAACCATTGTTAATTTCCTTGTCATGAAATCCTCTATCATTGCTTATATTTTTTTCTCTTTAAGACTGAAAAAAGTGGCTAAGGATACAGCTCCGTGGATAGTGCCTGCCTGGCAAGCACAAGGTCCTGAATTCAATTCCCAGTACAAAAAAAGAAAAAAAAGGAAAAAGGAAAAAAGAAGTTATCTAAGTATTTCTCCTTTTGCCCAATTTTACTTCCCAACCCAGACCTGTCAATTGGCTGTTATCCTTCTAGAAGTTTTCTATGCTTTTATGAGCTATAATAGATGTGATTATGACATATAGAAGTAATAACTTGTTTTTTTCTTTTAAGTGATGCCTCAGAAATCTCACCCCTGTGAACATACAACTTTCCGTGTTTCCCTAATGAGACAGCCACAAAAGCAGAGCACCTGCCGGCTTCAATGAGACAAAGTCCCTGGTGCAGAGAACTCAATTCAGCCTGTGGTGTCTTTTCTCAAACTTAAAAAAAAAAAAATCAATATAATCCCATCATACTTTGAAAAGCAAGGAAAGCATTGTTTATAACCCCCTTTTACCCTACACCATTTCTATCACTTTTGTGTTTTTATATAAAATATGTAATCTTGTAGTTGAAAATAATATACTTATGTATCTTGCTTTTTTCACTTATCACCTCAAGATTTTCTCCTTTTGCTTTATGGGGTTCCTAACTACACTCACTAGCTGTAGAATACTCCATCAAGAGGCTGATCACAATGCAACTATTCACTCCAACATCTTGTTTTTGGTATTCTCTTATGCATTTAGCTTTTCTCCTTCCTTCGGGTTATTAGGACCCTGCCCCAGATGTGATTACTGGGTTCAAAGAGAGAAAGACCCTTTATGGCTTTCTTCCTGGGGTGTGGTCTCACGTATCGCCAGGCTGGTGTTGACCCACAGGCTCACGTGACCCTCCCTGCTCACCCCGGCACTGCACCCAGCCTCCCTTCCGGCACCTAACACAGTGCAGACTGGCTCTCCCACAGGGCCCACCAACGGCAGCATGGACGCGAGCCCACACTCACTCTCTTCACAGCTCCTTCCCCAACGCGCTTTAGCTGCCTCACTTGTGTTCTCAGCTCCTGGCAGGACAGCCAGGGTGAGCAGTTCCTCATCTGTCCCATCTTGAAGAAGCCATGGGGACAGGGCCTGGGGGCCTCGGTGGAGCGTGGAGGGGAACTGAAAAACTGGTCCAGGCAGAGGTAAAGGAGAGCGTTTGTGAGGGCCATGGTGAGCAGCAGCCCGACCACGCGGGGTGCTTCTCTGTGCGGGCGGCCCTGCCTGCTCTCCGCAGATCTCCTCTCCATGCTGGCCTCCTGTGTCGGCTCCTATGGGGCGACATGAGACAGGGGTTTCCGTGAGGCGATGCTGACCACGGGCTCTGAACGGGGCACACACTCTTGCTTCTCTGCCACACAAGTCACATATGCTAGGGAGGCCCCGAGTCCTAGGCTTGCACCAAGAGCTCAACGTCAGCTGCTCCCACAGTCACTGTTCTTTACTACACACTAAAATTAAGGTTCACTTACATTAAATTTGGCTGGAAGGGAGGTGTCCATACCAACATCTTTGTCTTACCCACAGTAGTCTTCACCAAACAGACACTCATGAATACAGTAAAATAAAAGCAAAATGTGGGGCATGTTGGCCCATGCCAATCATCTCAGCATTTGGGGACACAGTCACACTCAAGTCAAGACCTCTGTGGGCAACCCCATGACTCAGTGAGACCCTGTCTCAAAATGAAAAATCAAAGAGGACTGGGGATTAGCTCAGGTGAACGCCTTGGGTTTTGCCCTCAGTAGCACAAAATAAATAAATAAGTAAAATACAGTTCAGGTGTTCTTTGCTTTTGTTCTTTTGCAGCTAGCAGTGGAAGCCAGGTGTGCTGGGGAGCACTCTCCCGCACAGCAGCACCCCTACCCTGAACCCTGAACATTTTTAGTCAGCAAAGACGCTAGAGGTATGAAAGGAGGATCTGAGGGGGACAGCTCGAGGCTGAGGGAGGAGAAGGCCCAGCAGCAGTGTGGGGTAAGAGGCAGCAAATGTGCGAGTTAGAATTACAGCAGCGAGACAGGCAGGAGGTTCCTCGGGAGGAGACGGCAGGGTCCAAACCGGTGCTCCCGCAGGGCCCATATGGACAGGCTGAATGACACAGGCATACCTGGGGTGAGAGACCCTGGGCAGAGCATGCCTGTCACTCGGTGCTGGGGCAGAGGCTGCTTGGGGAGTAAAATGACCACAAAGACACATCAAGCACGGACTTTCCCTGTGTTCAGCTGCGGGTCAGCACTGCAATGCTGAGACACCTCTGGCTAGAGACAGCCACACAGCAAGGGTCACCTTCCAGGAGTGTCCTCCTCCTTCCAGCTAGGCCTCCATCCCGACACCTGGGTCCATCGGTGTTCTGGGTGGTCCCAGGGACTGGTTTAAAGCACCCTGTCATGAAGCACCAAAAAAGAGGTTTGTTAAAAATTGTAACCACATAGACAAAACACAGCAATCCGAACAGTGCACCTTCCTCGGAGTCCTTTGGAAGCCTATGTGCCCCTGGGGCTCTGAGGCCACAGGGTAGGCCTTGGGGAGCTGGCCCCCATCACCAGGGCCGTGTTCACTCCGTAGGTTCCTATGCGCACACCTCCACATCTTCCCCCACCTTTGCTCTCACTTCAGGATCTTGTTTCCTGTTTTCCTGAACCACTTCCTGTAAAAGCAATCAGGGAGTCTACGTTCAAGTTCCCCAGGCCTTGCCCTGTGTTCTTGCATACTCTTATCTTCTCTCAGGCTCCCACTCAAGAAAGCCCCTCCAGTGGCTCTTGCTAAGGAAACCAGCCCAGCCCTTCTCACCTGTGCCCAGCCTGGCCTCCTTCTGAACCATGGGCCGTGTCCACCTCCCACTGTCCAGACTCCGTGTCTGTGTCTGATGGCTTCCAGCTGAGCCCTACTCTCTTCTTCCCTTTCCAGCCATCTCTGCCGGAGTCCACAAGCTGCTCTCCTCCCTAGCCCATGGCTGCTCCTCCCAAGCCCACCCCACAGTCTCAGCAGAGCCCTCCCTCCGTCCTGGAGCACTGCCCGCCCTAGGTGTCTGGGGGCCAGAAAGCCGTGCTCCCTGGAGAATCTGCAGGAAGGGGTCTGGGCTTTGCTTCAGCCCTCTTCACTCATCCTGGGCTTGAGCTCACGGGACTCATGACTTCCACGTCCAAACTGCTGACAGGCCCAGAAGTACAGCTCCACTCCAAGCCTCACCAAGAAGCCAAGGGGTGCGTCTCTGACACTTCCTTCTGGATATTGGATGAATGACTCGATAATACTCCCTTTCAACAGTAGAAATATAACTCACCCTAAAAATGGGCAAAGGATCGTAACAGACACCTTTCCAAAGAGACAAAGAGGCCAATATGCACATAAAAAGACGCTCAATTTCATCAGCCATCAAGGCAAGAGCAAATCAAAAGCATAATGAAGCTGGACCTTGGGGTGCACTCCTGTAATCCCACCTACTCAGGAGGCTGAGACAAAAGAACTAAGTGTGAGGCCAGCCTGGGCAATTTAATGAGACTCTGTCTCAAAATAAATACTTATAACGGGTGGGAAAGCCAGCAATGGTGGCAAGCACCCGTCATCCCAGTACTCTGGGAGGCTGAGGCAGGAGGATCACAAATTCCAGCCCAGCTTGGAAATTCAGCAATTCAGTAAGACTTAGTTTCATAGCAAAAGGAGTGGGTATATAACTCTGTGTAAAGTCCATCGGTTCAATCCCCAGTACCAGGAGTGAAAAATAAGAAAACCAGGAGTATTTAAGAAGAATGAATTGTAACCCTCACACATCTCTAGTAGAAATGTAAAACACAGTCACTCTGGAAAACAATTTGGCATATCTATATGTATCACAGAACTGCCATTATTATGCAATAATGCTGCTCACCAAAATATGACTGAGAAGCAAAACATACATTCATATAGATATCTGTACCTGAATCCCTACAGCAAGGTTATTGATAATAGTCAAATAGCAGAAATAACCCAAATGTGAATTAACCAATGAATGCATAAATGTGCTACCTCTAGAAAAAGAATATTATCCTGTTGTCAGAAGGACTAAAGCACTAATTCAGTCTGCAATGGGAATGAACCTCAGAAATATGATGCTCAGTGAAACAGTCCAGTCACAAAGGTCACACGTTGTACGATTCCATCTACATGAAATGTCCAGAATACACAAAGTCCATGCAGAAAAACAGATTAATGGCTGGTGAGGGTTGGGGGAAGTGAGATAAGGACGCGCTACTAATGAACATGGGATTTCTTCGTGTATAGAAACTGCTGGAATTAGTGATGACTGCAGATCTTATAAACATGCTGAAAAGAAAATCACTTCACTGTATACTCTAAAATAGCAACTTTTAGCCAGGTATGGTGGTAGATGCCTGTGATCCTAGGATGCTGGGAGGCTGAGGCAAGAGGATGGCAAGTTCCAAATTGCCAGTCTGGGAAACTTAGTAAGAACTGTCTCAAAACAAGAGCAAAAAAAGGTATGGCACATCAGTCACCGTGAAGGCCTTAGCTCAGTCCCCAGTACCAAAATCAATTAATTAATTGGCAACTTCTATGATGTGAAGTATGTCTCAATTTAAAAAGATAAAAACGCACTTCTCAAATCATTCTGTTCTGCCTCATGTCCCCACCTACCCTTTTCAAACTGTTCACAAGTGTGGTGATTGAGAATTAGTCTTCTAGTTAAGGGATTAGGCGGCTCCAGGTCAAAGGTCAGCACAGCAACACTGCTTCCTCCAATCAGGAAATTTTAAAACAATTGACTTTTAGAATACAGTGTAGTTTTTTAAAAACTACCAGAAGAAAATGCTGTTTTCTTGTCTGTGCTGTCATTAAGAGGTGCCCTGCCAACGGGAGATGGGACTGCCTCAGCCTCGCTAGACATCCTCACCGGCCTCCGGTGGCTCCTGCTGGCTCCCCTCTGTCTGCTGCAGGTGCCACAGCTTCCAGAAGGCCTCTGCTGTGTCTCTTGGACCGACCCGGGCCCACACATTCTCTGCAGCCCACTTGCTCAGGTCACCTTCAAGGACTTCAAACGATGCTGTCACATTCGCCGTTCACCCTCAGCCTCTTGGGTTTCTCCAGCTGTCCTCTGATTCTTAGAATGACCTATTTGTGTTTCTTTTTGCTGTACTGAACACAGAGCCTCTGCACTGGGCTATATGTCCATTCTTTTACTTTTTATTTCAGGACAGGGTCTTACTAAGTTGCCCAGGCTGGGCTCAGATTTAATAACCTGCTTCCGCCTCCCAGAGTGCCGGGATTACAGACTGTACCACCATGAGCGGCTAGAAAATATTCTTAAAGAAATAGAATGATTGCCTTCTCTTTCCCAACAAAAAGTGACCAAGTGTGTCTCAACCTAAACCCCCGGGAGCAGCAAAGTCTTCTACAAAGTTCCAAATGGTAAATATTTAGGTTCAGAGGCCAGATGACGAAACTGCATGGTAATTAGACCATGGCAATTTGTGGCAGCCCAAAGCTGTGATGGGCTCATACAGCTGTGTGAGCTACTCAGCCCTGTCACCAGGGTGGGTGCAGCCCAGACAGTGAGAACAGTGAACACAGGTGTCCCAATGAGGATTCACTCACGGACACTGAAATTGAATTTGTGCAGTTTTCATGTATCACAAACATTGTCCTCTGTTCTATTCTTCTTCCCCAAAAACCTACAGTTAAAAAAATAAAAATCCAGGCGTGGTGCGCACACCTGCAATCCTAGCACTCAGGAGGCTGAGGCAGCAGGATCGCTGCGAGTTCGAGACCAGCCTCGGCTACAAAGTGAGCTCTAAGCAAGCCTGAACTTTGTAGAAAAACTTGGGGTATCTTGCTCCTTGGGGTATCTGCAGCTAAATCACTATCCCTCCCTGTTCCCAGCATGCCCCATCTCTGGGGCTACACTTTCTGATAGGCATACAACCTACCGTTCACCAAAGCAACAAACCAGAGGATTTGTCCTGGCCAACCAATCAACACATACACCCAAGTTTTTGGTTTTTTCCAGTACTGGGGACTGAAGTCAGGGCTTCCTTCCCACTGAGTTACATTCTCAGGTTTTTAATTTTACTTTATTTTCAGACGTAGTCTCGCTATATTGCCCAGGTAGGGCTTGAATTTGTGATCCTCCTGCCTCAGCCTCCTAGAGTGCTGGGATTACAGGCATTCCCAGCTACTTACAGCCAATTCTGTGGCCAGGTCCCTCATTTGTCCTTCTCTACCACCTCTGTTTTGGCAGAAGGCACCAGCATATCGCTGGCTCTCTCTTTTCCTTTCTCCGCTTTTATTTGGCATTTGAGACAGGGTCTCAGTTTGTATTCCAGGCTGGCCTTGAACTCAAAATCCTCCTGTGTTAGCATTCTGGAGGTTGGGATTTCAGACATTACACCCAGCAACCAGCAACTCCGACCTAGTTCTGGAATATATGGTCTCCCCATTTTTTCTCTTTTCCAATTCATGCTCCACACAGTAAATAGGATCTTTTTTTCTTTAATGAAATGCTTTAAGAGAAAATTTAAAAAATCACGCACATCTATTTGGCTTTGTCAGTTAACAATGACTGCATTATTTCCAGTCTTGTTGTTTATTTGTTTGTTTGTTACACCTGGAATTGAAGCCGGGACCTCCTACAGGCTAAGCACTCACTACTACAGAACTGCACCTGAGCCCAATCTCTGTGAAAGAAATATACAGAGGAATTCAAAACCTTTGGATTCTTCTCGGTCTAAGTCTACGCTGCCCAAGGAGTGGTCACTACCCCAACAGTGGTGTGCATCAGTCATTTCCAAACTGCAGGCCCTGGATATGCAGGGTGGCTTCCCTGGGAACTCAGGCAAATTCTTGAGTATTCAGCTAGACACAGGAATCAGAAACAAATCTGCTTTAGTAAGTTCTCCAGTAAACTGGGTGCATGCTGAAACCTGAGAACCACTGGCATACATCATTTTCCTATATGATATTTGCACAAACATGTGCCCACTACTAACAGCACAAGTTTTCAGACTTTAAGTGGAGATGGACTGCTATTCTTTTGGAGCTAGGCTTTTTTTTTTTTAAGGCTCAACATCAGTGTTTTTGTTATTTTTTACAGACCTGGGGAATCTAGGGTCCCATGCATGCTAGCAAGTGGTCTACTCCCAGCCCAGAAAAAGTTTAAAGTTTTTGGTTTTGGGGATTTATTTGCGGTATAAAGAATTGAGCTCAGGACCTTCACACTGAGCTACATTCCCAGTCTTTTTTTTTTTTTTTTTTTTTTTTGATCTTGAGAAAAAATCAAGTCTTACCAAGTTCCTAAATTGCCCAGGGTGGCCTTGAAAATGCAGACCTGCCTTTGCAGAGTAGCTGGCTTCGCAGACCTGTACCAACATGCTTGGCTCTACATCGTATTTCTGGTTTTATCCATGGAGATACATGAAACTCTAGGTCACTATTTCAACTGTTTGACCTTACCACATTCAGCAAACCAAGTCTGTACCCATCTCTCTCTGTGTATGTGGAAGAGCAGCGCTGATACACACAGGTGACCCTTCTAAACCAGAGATCTAATCTCCCCTGGATTAGAGACACTCAACAGTCCCCTGCAACTTGAGAAAAAGTTCAAGTTGTTAGCAGGCCCGTCACCCTGACCCCCACCCCAGAGGCTGAGGGTGTGGTTCGGTGGTGGAGCTTGGGCTCAGCAAGCCCAGTCAGGGTCCAGCACCGTGGGAGGGGCACCTGACAGCTCACCTGCCTCTCCAGCCCCTGAACCCCACACTCCTGCCCCTAGGCTTTCCTCAGTGCTCTAAGGGCCTTGGGGGCTGCCCAGGTCCCAGCTGCCATGTCCTTCTCCCTCTAGACTTTGCCCTGGGAGGGGTCTGCCTGCTGGTGCTATCCCCCACTGGCCCACACTAGCAGGAGTGCGCTGAGTGCTGACTGCATCTCTCCTCCATCTCCGCAGTCTGGGCCCTGCCTGCTATTTTCTCTGCTGTGTTCTCACACCACCGAACCTGGTGTCTCTGCCCTCTCACGCACCACTTCCATCTCCCACCAGAGTTCATCAGCCCAAGTTCACCGTTAATTCTTTAGGCCCTCAAACTCCTAATCTTCCACTGGCTTACCTTGCCAAAAGGAATAGATCACAGTTTTATGGGGCCTGAAGCTTACACAACTTGGGGGAAAGAGTGCTTTTTATGAAATGAACACACATTTATGAATGTGAATCGCAGGACCTTGCCAGAATCTGATAAAAGTCTAGAAGCTATGTTATAAACCACACCTGCTTGCAGTCTCAAGCCCTACACATCGGCACTGTATTCTTCCTCCATTTTCCCTCTGCTAGGTTGTCTAGTGCCACTCAAGGACCATGTGGTAAAGGCTTGGTCTCCAGCTCCTTGTAATATGGGGGAGATACTAGGACCTTTAAGGGGTGAGCCCTAGCCTGGTGCAAGCTTGTAATTCTGTACCCCACAGATGGGAGGTACAATCCCTTACAGTTCTCTGGGAGACCAAAGCAGGTAGATCTCCAGTGTGACCCTGTCACACAAAAACAAATAATAAATAAAATAACATAGGATGAGAATGTGGCTCACTGTGGTTGTGGGTTCAAGTCCCAATACCACCACAAATAACGTTTTTGCAAAGAGGCAGGACATGAAGCGTGCCCTGTAAGGGATATTAGGACCCAGGCCCTTCTTGTCTCTGTTTCTAGAATGCCAGTCAATGAGCAGCTTCTTCTGTCCCATGCTCACCCCATGCCAGGCTGCCTTCCCCACAGCAAATGACCATGGACTGAACCCTTCAAAACTGATAACCAAAAGAGATCTTTCTCTCTCTCTCTTTCTCTCTCTCTTTTGGTTTTGTTTTGTTTCAGACAAGGTCTCACTATGTAGTCCAGGCTGGGCTCAAACCCACCATAATCCTGCCTCAGCCACCCTCCACCCTGCCCCGTGCTGGGATCACAAGCATGCATCACCATGCCCAGCATTTCTCTTTTTATTGACCTCAGGTGTCTGTTAAAGTGATGGAAAATTATCACACTCAAAAGCTACCATCAGGTAGGTACAAAATTCAGTAAGACTAAAAACTGGTAGTCTCCAATCTATGTTGCAACCTCGTAATTACTCAGCAATCCATTTGTTGTTGACTGTATAATGCCTTGACAGCCTCAATTATTCCTAAGTCCTGAAATTCCAATTTTTTCAGCAAAAATTCATCTTTTACAGCGTCAACTTCACATCAATTCTGTGAGGTTAGAGATAACTGTCATTCCCACTTCGCAGACAAAAGAACTGAGTCAAATGTAAACCGACTCAAGGACGGTAAACTATATATGGAAGAGAAACATTTTCTGGCCTCAAACTCACATTCTCCTTTTAAATCTTGCCATGTTCAGGGGTTGGACTGAACTGAAACCTATTAGGTGACTCAGAATAGCAGTTTCTTAAAGATGGCTTTTGCCTACCTCAATAAGTTTTGTTTAAAGAGGCATGCGTCTGCAGCAGGTGCCCTGAGGTCAGGACAAGCCTATACGGTTGAAGAATTTTCTGCCCAGAAACGAGAAAATAAAACAAAAATCCAAAACACTGTTTCTGAAAACTAGCCAGCTGAGAAATTCAGGCACTGTTTAAACACAGTTTTTGATATACGAAAAGCTTCGATAATTGGGGAAAACGAGCTGCACTGATGTTTTCAAAAAGAAAAAGGTGGAACAAAATGAGATCAATTTACAGAAGTTTATGAGCAGAGATCAGCGTCACTCAATGCAATGCCCATTACAACCCCATGGTTTCCAGTAAAGCGCAGCGACACCAGGACCACTCCGCCGCTGCCAGGGTCTGCGCAGAGGGCGCAGGGCGGACACCAAACCCAGATAGTCGGCCACGTTCCGCTTGGTCCACAGAGCGGCGTGGGTCTCTCTGCACACATCGCACTTCTCCGCGCCCAGCGCAGCACGGCCTACGAGGAGCCCGCCCAGCGGCCACGCCAGGTCGCGGGGTCCTGCAGTCCCCAGTCCAGTCCCCCTCCGCCCCCAGTCGAATCTGCGCTCACCTGCAACGCTGGGCCTCGCTCACTAACGCGCCAGCGCAGCCGGAAACGGCCGGGGGCGCGCCGGAGCGAGCCCAGTTGGCGGCGCGTGCGCTGTGGCGTCCTAGCCTGTGCGCGCCCTCTCATGGAGATCTCGTGTTGTTGCAGCTGGTCCCGGCGCTGGAGGGCAGCGGAAAACCAGGTCGGAATTGCGAGCTCCGGGGCAGCCTCCCTCAGCGACAGCTGGGAGGGAGGTGTGGGCGTGAAACAGCTCCTACACTGACCCATTGCCAAATTTGAGCTGGAGAATAACAGCACGCAGCTTGAAAAGCTGACTCTGTACTAAAAATCCAAACGACGGCATATATGTGCACCCACGTTTATAGCAGAACAATGTGGTCTTTTTATATGATGGAATACTACCTGACCATAAAGAAGGCCAAAGTGGAGAGTTTTATGGGTAAATGGGTGCAACTAGAGACCACATTCCTAAGTGAAGTAAATCAGACTCATATGTATAAACATCATATTGTCCCACTAGTGAGAAACTGGATGAATAAATAAGATCTAAAATATACAATAGATATTGTGACTTAGGCAGAAACCCCAAAAGACAAACTGATGGGTGAAAGGAAGAAACAAATATGTATACATTAGATAGTTATACAGCTAATTTCTTTTAGTTCGTTGACAAGAAAGGTTTGTGTTAATATTGTTTGGATGAGATATCATGCCTGTATCTTCTGGGACTACTATAATCACAGAAATATGCACTGTATTAATTACTGTAACTCCTGCTAACCAAGTTTTGTTTTGTTTTTTGCCTTTTTAAATGTTTTATTTTGAAGGTAGTAAAATACAACAGAACACGGCAGAATAAAGCCAACTGAGACCATGTAGTGAAACTGGTACAGAACTTCACAGCAGGTTACCGGGATAACAGTAATAGGTATCACAGTATATTTTGTTATCTTTACAATAGTTGTTCTTTCAATCACATATATCAAAATAAAATGAACTACAGAACATTGTAGAGCTTATCAAAATAGAATATTGAAGGGCTGGGGATTTAGCTCAGCAGCATAAGCACCTGCCTTGCAAGCAGGCGGTAGTGAGTTCGATCCCTGGTACCAATTAAAAAAAAGAAAGAAAGAAAATGATAAAAACAGAATATTGAATAGAGCAGTACATTATCAGAATAAAGCAAAACAGTAATAAAAATATTTGCCTTCAAGAGATGGTAGAAGGAAATCCCCCTTATTTGCTATGGTCAACCTCCCAAGAGATGCTCAGATTTCTGATTTCCATTTGCTAACGGTGGGGGGCGGGGCGCACGGGGACAGGCGAAGGGGGTAGGGGAAGTGGGATGTTTGACTCTAGGCTGTGCACCAGTAGGTTCATTATTGCTTACCAGGAGGCAGGCTGGTTGCTTGGTTTTCCCAGCGACCTAAGTTCCAACATGGGGCGGATCTCAGGCACTGGTGGTTCTCCCCCTGGAGGGGCCGCAGCCTGCCACATGGCAGCCAGTTGCCAGGGAGGGGAGCAGTTTCCCAGGGTCCTCTGCTAACCAGTTTTGAAACTGTTTAATGGTTATGTTTAGGCTCTTAAAAAAAAAAAAAAAAAAAAAAAAAAAAAAAAAAACAAGGGGAAGCAATTGCGAGGCTTGGGGTTCTACTCCAGGGCTGTACAACCAAATGGAAACAAAACCTAGTCGCCCCGCGGGTCTGGATACACCGCCCGTACAAAGATGCGCAGCAGAAACCGGGACGCCACTGTGCGGGTACCGGGCCTCCGAGAGAATGCAGAATGCAAAGCACACAGTACAAGAGCCAGTCACAGCGAGCTCAAAGCCAGCAGTGAAGCTCAGCAGCACAGCGCTAAACGCTTAGGAAAAGTGGCACGTGCAGTCACCTAGTTTCCTCTCCAGCTAATTTTCCTCGGACCCAGGCGGCACAGCCCAGCGCGCGCCCCGGCCGGAGCGCAGAAGACTGGGTTTCCCTCGCCGCCTCTCGTCTGCGATTTTACTTAGGTTCGAGAATCGAAGAACTCAGCTTTATGTAAAATTAACTTTTTGTGTGACAGTAGAGATTTGTGAAAAGAAATCTCATGGCAACCCCACGGCGTTGCGACGATGGTGTTTAATGGGTACGGACATCGCGGAGACGGTGGCAGCGGTCGCACAGGACTGCCTAATGCCACGAACCTGCTCTCAAAACCGTTTACAAAAGCTGTTTCCTCTATTTTACAGTTAAAAATAGTGCAGACCTCTGTGTATTTACATGAAAGATGTTTGTAATACATGCTTTAAGGAACAAATCGCATTTTTAAAAAAAAGTATTTATAATCACACTTACATAGTGTATAACAGAATGGGGGTCAATTTAAATTTTTTGCTTTAAGTAGTTCAGAATGTTTGTGTAGTTAACACTGAGGAGCCTGAAAGCAGTATGAAACACGTAGAGAATCAAGTTAAAGCGCATCTACGGGCTGTGGAGTGGCGGATTCAGGCCCAGGCCGGAGAGAGCGGAGCGTGTGCCCGCTTGGCATCAGAGCGAGCCCAGCGCAGCGGCCAGGAGGCGGAGGAGCGGGTCGGGCGGTTTCCGTCGGGCTCCAGAGCGAGGGAGGACGAGAGCTCCACCCAGCGCTGTCAGCAAGGGCAGAGCCCCAGGCAGTGGTTCTTGCATTAATATCTAAGGTGTCTGCCAACGACCGAGTTTTACCGAAATTATTCTGCTTTACACGGAATCCTGTGAAGACGATCGAGAGGATTATCCCACACTATCAGACTATGTTCACGAATTTTTAAATCATTTTACAGCGCACCCTGGCAGTTTCGAAACTGAAACTAAGATTTGCAGAGGTCCTGAATGGCTGGGTTACAACAGAAGATGCTTTGCAAAACCTTGTGGGATTTATCTACCAACAAATGTGGGACTGAATACGAAATTCATGATCAATCTGCAAAAGGGGATGAAGTGACTCAAAAACGATTTCATATATTTGTATTCTTTGTGGGAGAGCTTATCTTAACCTAGGTAGAGATTAAGGAAAGAACTGGCCAGGTTACAACAGCAGATACTCTTCAAGTTGGTTTGCGTGAATCATTCTTCTCTTATCCGATGGATAACCTGATTTGTGCAGTAAAGTTACTAAAGTTGACAGTTTGGGACAGTTTTGGAAGATGTTTGGAAAGAAAAATTAAAAACTGATATGGATGAAATTATTCAGAGAATTGAAAATGTCCTAGATACAAACTCCAGCAGAGATATAAAAGATGCTTTTGAAGCTTGTAGACTTGTCACTGGGGGAGAGCACATGCAACTTCAGCAGAGAAGGAACACCTTAAAATGGTCCTAACTACTTCATCAATCAACCAACCTCTTATATATCTGATAGTGTTATTGCAGCTGATCCAGATTACCAAGAGAGGTATCAAGTTACTTCAAAGACAGGCCTCCCCTACCCCTGGATTATGAAGAAAATGGAAGAGATTTATTTGGGGCTGGTGATCTGCACTTGGATGATATTGATGATGAGATGGACCCAGAAATTGAAGATTATGAAAAGTTTTGTTTGGAATCAGCACATAAGGGAAAACAGTTAAATCTCACCATATCAGTTTTATAAAAGTTTAGGTATCACTTAGCAGTACACAAGAAAGCAAGACCATGTGTCATACAAAATTAATGATGTTGAATTATATTTCCAATGTATGCAACTTTATTTTTGTTGAATACTATCTGCCAAAATATTATCCCCTGTAACTTAAAATGTGTATATATACAAGTTTATTATGTACAGTTAATTCCACTGTTTTGACTGCAATAAAATCGACTTTGAAATTTAAAAAAAACTACTCAAATACTTTTTTTTCCTTCTTGAGACAGAGACTCATTAGTAGTTCAGGCTGGCCTTGGGCTCACTTTGTAGCCCAGGCTGGTCTCAAACTCACTCCATCATGATAGATGATTTTATTGGGAGTACCCAGTGAATGCAGCCAGCTAAGCCATGCTGCTTAAGACAACAAAACCACATAGGCACACCTTAATATGTCAGCATCTTCCACTTACCATGTGTTATGACCACACCCGCAAGCATCTAGTGTTACCCTTTTGGACTTCAGATTAACTTCATTAGAGACTCATGAACCTACCTTCTTATGCCTTCTTCCACAAGCAAGCTTTGGGTCATTCTTAAAGGAAAGTGTCGCATTCATTATCATGCTTACACATTTCTTAAGCACTGATGTGTAAAACCATGCTGTGATTTTCATCGGGTTTTATCTTTTCTGAATGATTAGGCTTTTGAGTGCTGTATCCCTAACTTTACTTTTACCATAAGGCCTGTGATTTTTACTCATGACTTTACACAGCCTGAGTCTCAGGAACACATGTTCTAACAGAACTGATGCACAAGCATTTCAGCTGAGTTTGAGTGAGCAAGGAAATGACATTTGAGTTTGAAATGGAGAGGACCCACATTCATATTCAGCAGAAACGCTGGTCTGTGGTGAGGACAGGTACCCTGCCTACATGAAGCACCTGCCCACAGGATCCTGTCATCCTCAGAATAAGGACCCCTCCCAAGGGAGAACACAGAAAAAAGACGAGAACCAAGTGTGAGCAGGTAGAAATTTTGATCTTAGGAAAGAAGAGAAAGCACAAAAAAACCTGTAAAGGCCAATAAAGGAGAGATTTCAAGAAGGCTAACAGGGATCGCTTCCTGGTAAAACAGGCTAAACATATGCAAGCCTTCCTCTCCCATGCAATGCATCTTTAAAATCTAAACAGAGTTCACAGTAAAGCTATTTGCAGTGGATCAAAAAGACAAAAGCTGCAGGAACCCAAACTGAGGGCGGGGTCTTCCCTTCAGTCAGTAGAGCACATCAGAAGGGCAGAGAACAGCTCTACATTGTTCTGTTTCCCCACAGTTGTGGCACAATTGTGGAAGGCACAGTGCAGCTCTAGGCAGAGGTTTCTGTGTAGAAGTGAAAGAGCAACCCTGGAGAATGAAAAGGAACTGGAAAAGTAAACGGAGACTAGCACACCGTAAAGTTGTTTAGGAACACTTGGGCTCACCCTGACCTGCACATTATTATACAGATCCCAGTTAGTAGTACAAACTTTGGGAAGTGTGATATTGGGCAGATTTCTGTAATTTCCAGAACTAACTGCTAGGTAACACACAGGACAGATACAAACAGCAATGCAAAGCTTTGGAAATGGAGCTGGCTTTGGAATGTCGCCCTCAGAAGGACCTGCAAAACTGCATTGAGTGGTTATGAGCACCATTTTTTCCAACATTTACACAAGCATTAGGGATGGATTTTTTGGGGATTTGTTTTCTGCTTTGTGACAGGGTTTTACTATGTAATTCAAACTGGACTTGAATTCACTATGTAATTCAGGCTGGCCTCGAACTTGCATATTCTCCTGCCTCAGCCTCCCTAGTGCTGGGATTACTGGTGTGCACCATCACAGCTGGTTTAAGAATTAGTCAAGGGCCAGGGATTTAGTTTAGCATCATAAGTACCTGCTTGGCAAGGGCAAGGTTGTGAGTTCGTCCCCAGTACTTGCCTCTACCAAAAGAAGGGTAGGAGGAAAGTAATAAAGCCTGGAGGCTTACGTCAGGGTAATAAAACTGGTTGAAACCCTTTCATCTGATAGCATTGCCTGTTAACGGGGTTACGAGTCAGTCTGAAGATTTTTCAAAATAATGTTGACTTCCATAAGAAAATGTTGTAAACTTTCCTATTAACTGAAATTTAGTATTTGTGATACTACCAACTGTAAAATTGAATTTAAGGCCCCGCTAGTCAAACCCATCCTCCTTTATGGACTGGACTCATCAAGCAGATCAAACCTTCTCCTCTGTTTTTTAATGTGCCTTTCTTTCTTTCCTTTTTTGGTACAAGGAACCGAACTTACAACCTCGCACTTGGCAAGCAGGCACCTGTACCACTGAGCTAAATCCTCAGCCCTCAAATGTGTCTTTTAAACAGCAGAGACACTGAGTTATACTGAGGCAGTGGATAGAGATACAAACTGTTCTGTTAGTTTCAAGCAAGTTCCTGGAGGGTAAAGAGGCAATAAAGCAATAAATCCATTATGTGCGATGAAAAATAATCTTTTATGAAAGTTACATTAAAAAAGAAAGAAGGAAAATGCCATTGGTGCCAGGTATGGCAGTGCACACCCATAATTCCAGCAACTCGGGAAGCTAAGGCTGGAGGATCTGAAGTGTGAGGTCAGCTTGGACAATTTTGAGAACCTGTCTCAAAATAAGTAGGGCTAGAATACAACTCAGCGGGAGAGTGCTTCCTACAGTGCTCAAGGCCCTGAGTTCAGTCCCGTGTACCACGAAAACAAAACAAGCAGGGGGGAAGTGCCACACACCTGAAGTCCCAGCACTGGGGAGGCTGAGGCAAGAGGATCACTGCAAGTTTGAGGCTAGCTTGAGCTACACTAAGTTTGGGTAACATAACAAGACCCTGTCTCAAATAAACAACAAAAACAAAATACTCTTAGTCTGACTTAACAGAAAAGGGTAAAAGCTGAATTTTATAGAAGGCTTCGCAGCTAACTTGCACACATCTTCACAGGTACACTAAACCGAGCCTCTCCTTTGGAATCGTATCACACAGTGACAAGGTATGCATGTGGAAGGTGGCAGAGGTGGCACAGTCCTGAAGCTGTAGCCAGGCTGTGGCTTCCTCACTCTTCATGCAGTTTCCTGAGTCTGGCACAGCACCAGCCAGGTTACAGCCCAGTTCTATGCCATGGTTTGGGGTGCACTTCTAGAAGGTGGAACAGTTACTCTGTGAGCTACCACAGACTTGAATAAACCCGCTGAGCTTACAGTACCTGGAGAGGATTCTTTTGCTTGCAGCCAAGAACACATCACAGTTTCACAGCTAACATTTCTTTTAATTATGTGTGTGGTTTTCAGTTTTACAGAAGTATTTTCCTCTTTAACTGTTTTCCTACATTGAGACAGTGTCCCTTGTACATGATCAGATGCTGTTAAAAATACTACCACCATGGTAACTGCTTTTAGATAAGTCTGTAATTTTATTACAAACCCGTTTTGGCATTAGTTGATTACAGTGACCGTTGATACCATGGCCGGCACAGCAGCTCGGCCAGACAGGATGGCGGGACCCCAACTCACTGAGTCTCCTACCGAGGCCCACCCTTCACTGACCAGGATGCAAAGCAAGTAGATTAGATGTTGGTAAGACTGCAGAACGGGACTTTTTAATTCCCCCTCCCCTCCAATTACTTTGCTTTAAAAGAATCCAATTTCTCAGAGCGAGTCTGAGTAGCAGCAGCACCCAAGGAACGTCGCGCTTAGTTCTTGTTAAAAGCAACACCTGTGTCATCTGCCTTTTCTACCACAAGTGAAGAGTGCTCACTTTAGCCTTAAACTCTTGCTTAGAGTCCCTTAAAAAAAAAACAGAGGCATTCCATCAGGTTCTTCCGGTGGGCGTTACTGCTGTGCGTTTGTCGGCAGGTCACTGTCTCTGTGTTTGCTTTGGAGGGATCTTCCGATGTATCTCCAATATTCCTTTCTTATAGTATCCTTTTCTTTAGCTAGGATTTCACATAACTGAAAACAAAAGAAATTTACTGCAGTAAATGTGTGATTCAATCTCAAGCTCACCAGCCTTTGCCACAACGTAATTTAACTCAGATCATGTTCATGGAGACACACTGGTACCTAACCACTATGTTCCCCAGTGCCACAGATGAGGCCTGGAACCAGCAAGACCCCACAGTAGGCAAACTGAAAAGGAGTGTAAACCCCAGTGGCACTGGGCAGACCCCTCTGAGATGCCCCAAGGCAAAGTTCAAGTCCCACTAGCTTACCTCTAACGCTTTATGTAGAATATCTTCCTTGTTGTCGCACTGGTTTTCTAGCATATCTTCATAGACATCCACAAGAAAGGCAATCAGGTAGGGGGAGCTGTGACTTGGTTGTAAATCAAGTAACTGACTTAATAAGTTGGGGTATTTGGAAAGTCCACGATCCTGCAAAATCCTAAAAATAAAACTCAATTTTGAAAGGAACAACAAACAGTAAAAAGAAGTAGTAAACTCTGATTTTGAATGAATGTGACTGTGAATGAGGATGAAAAATGAAACTTAAATTATGTGAGAGCTTTATTATAGATCACTAAGAACTGAGGAAAATAAATTTTAAAAATCTTGAAGGGTTAAAAGTAATGATTTGTAACTTAAACTGCATAACACAAAATTGCAGCAGAAAATAAACCACGTTCATTCATTCTCTCTTTTCTTTTCTGAACCTAGGCTCTCTGCACTAAGCTACATTCCCAGGCCTTTTATAGCTTTTTAAAAAAACTGATACAAGGTCTCACCAAATTGCCCAGGCTGGGCTCTATCTTGTGATCCCAGGTGCTCTGCTGAGACTGTGGGCATGTACCACAATGGACAGTATAAATCCTCCTCTTAAAATTGACCCAAGCCCTGACACAACCCCAAACATGACTGGGCTCCATAAATTGGTTCTTTAAATCTGTTTCCTTGAAGGCCTAAGTAAGATGAGAATCTGACTATGTCTATGGCCGGGAATGACACCTTTCTAAGCCATAAGACTTGGAACTGGACGTCTCTCTCCACAGCCTGCCTCACTGTATTCCTGAGCTGGGCAGAACCTGAATGTGTGTATACCATTCTCTTGCACAGACACTAGAAGATTTATAAATATAAGTAAGAATGTATTATTGTTCATTCATATGCTGTTCTAAAAACTATGCTGGTATGTGCTTGCTAAGTGGAGAGTAGAGTCACACAGAGCACAGTTCTTGAGAATTACCATAATCCTGTTACACTACTGCTTGCTTAGATCTGGAAACATGAAAAACTCTTTAGTAGCCCTTCAAATCTGACTATGGAACACATTCCATGATGCATGTATTAGTATTTGTTGGATTTTGATATAAAAGCAGAAAACAACCTCTTACCCTTTCAAATAGTTCCAAGCACTTTCATTATGCGGTACAAGTTTTATCATTTCCAAAGTGTACCTGTAAAAAAGCCACCCCACAAATGAATATGCCTATAAATCTTTATGGTGCAATGCAATGACGAGACAGTGTTAATAAGCTTTAGCCCAGCCTCCACACCTGCGTTCTCTCTCATTCACCTCAGCAGACTGCAGTACCTCTCCAGCTCATGGTTGAATCAGACCATCTTCAAGTAAGCAGCTGGTCATGTCCTACTTACATACTTCTTCCTTTTCCTATTTCTTGGTGAATTCTGGGGAAGGACACATACCTAACCTAATGCTTCAGTTCACCGGAGTGTGATGGTCTATGCCAGTAATCCCAAGACTTAAGAGATTACTCTAAGTTTAAGGCCAGCCCGACTGAGTTCAAGGCCAGCTTGAAATGTATAGCAAGACCCTACTACAAACAAAAGAAAAAGGAAAAACAATAAAGTCTCAATTCACAGAAAGAAAAGAAAATGAGAATGGAAGATTTTTCCTTCTGTAGGGAATGTCAGCTAAAACAGGGAGACGTTACTTTTTTTGTAAAGGAAACTTGGAGAACTAGTCAAACATCTAGTTATGCTTGCCAAACCCTTAGTCACTGAAAAATAATAATGAATAATAGGAGCTATAATAAAAATAAGATTGGAAATACAAAAATAAAAATAAAAACAAGTATTCAGGGGCTGGGGATTTAGTTCAACAGTGTGTCTGCCTGGCAAGTGCAAGGTCATGAGTTTGATCTCCAGTACACAAAAACCCAAACCAAATAAAAACCCCACCAGTATGTATTTATTCTATTCTAAAACAAGATTACTAGGAAAATATGTGATTCCCAGTCAAAATATACCCTCCTCTGTATTTCCTCTTTTCCTTAACCCAGTTAGTAAATATAATTGAGACTGCACTGCTACATTCTAAGTCAATTACAGAACTGTGTTCCACTCTATACTTGCTTAGCTGAGTGAACTTGACTAAAGTTAACAACATTCCTGGTCTCGTTGTAGTGATGTAATAAATCAGAATTGTTTTTCATCTAGAGTAATAAACTCATTCAATATTATGAAGAGATTTTTCTAATGCCTTTCACATGACTTAATGGTTTCAGTTATTCATAAAACTATGTTTTAAGTACAGGTCTAGCTAGACTCTGTAGATTATTAACTCAGTTTTGTCAGTACCAAAAATTGTATTTGCATTTATGTGCACTAAAGTGTCAACTATTTTCAATGATAAAACATGGACTTCAACGTCAAACTACCTGACTACAAATCCTCAACTTACTGATTATCTAAGTGCTCTGAAACCTGTTATAAAATTACCTGAAGGACCAGGGATTTATCTGAGTGGCCTAAGTGCCTGCCTGGCAAGCGCAAGGCTGTGAATTTGATCCCCAGTACCAAAAAAAAAAAAAAAAAAAAAAAAAAAAAGAATTACTTAAAACCTCAAGTTCTTTACAAGTATCTCTGAGAGTTACCAGAATTAGACTGGAACTCCTGGCATACAGTAGGTATTATTAATCCCAGTTGAGCATCCTTTATCTGAAAATGTAAAATTTTCTGAAGTCTGAAACCTCTATTCTGACATGATGTCCCAAGTGGCAAACGCTACACCTGACCCATCATGTGATAGCTGCTGTGTTTAAATTTAGGCACACTGGCTAGGCATAGTGGTACATGCCTGTAGCCCCAGATCTTCATGAGGCTGAGGCAAGAGGAGTTCAAGTTGGAGGCTAGCCTGGGCCAATTACTGTCTCAAAAGCCCTTGGGTTTGATCATCAGTATTTTTTCCCTGCAAAACTACCTTTAGGCACAAAAGATAAATGAATTTTGTATTTATAGACTTGTGTTCTATCATCAAGATGTATATAAATATTTCAAACCCAAAAAGTCCAAGCACTTTGGATAAGGGATACTCTACATGTGGTATATGCCTATAATCCCAGCACTTGGGAGGCAGAGGCAGGAGGATCACTTGCAAGTTCAAGCCCACTATGGGCTACATAGTGAATTCAAGGTGTGAGTCCAAAGCCAGCCTGAACTATGTAGCCAAAACTGTCTCAGACCGCCCCCCCAAAAAAAAGAGGAAAAAAAAAAGTGGTATTAACAGACAATGTACTTGCATGAAAATACGACCATAATACGGTAAATGTAAAAGGTAATGTCTGTAACAATTGTTTGGGCTGCTGCATAGAAGTATTTGTAAATATATTTTAAAAGGTTAGAAGGATGCACATAATTAGCTCAGCCTAGTGAGTAGGAGCAAGGAGAGTAGGAGATTTTAACTTTTTACTTTATGTAATACAGTGTAGTTTCTGCTCACTACTATATTGCATTACTTGTAAAATAAGGATCAAACTGCAGAACACAGGTCTAGGCGTGTACACAATGGCACGTGGCCAACCAGCATGTTTGAGGCTCTTCAGGGTTTGATCCCCAAAACTAGAGCAAACACTGAGGAACGCAACCAGGAACAACCATCTATTCTTAAAAGTTAAAAATTTAACAAATTATAAATTCTAACTACAACTAACAGTAACACTGTCAACATTTTTTATGCATACTGAAGGATGATGCCTAAAAAACCTAACAAATCTGAAGTATGGGAAGCTCTTTGTGTGTTGTTGCTGATGTTTCCGTTCTCTTGGTAGCAAAAAGCCACAATTTGCCTCCACAGCATAAGACACAAGTTTGTGTTTTGAAGTTCTTTAATTTTTAAGTATATTAACCACTAACTGGGTCAATTCAAGCAATAATCTCTACTTTTTGGCAAGAAAACCAACTCTAAGAGAGTAAAGTAACAGAGTGCTACGGATGGAGTCTAAGTTTTCTCTATTCAAGCTCCACCATTTAAACAATACAGAAGCAAACTGTGCCCAGCAGTGCATGCCTCTAATCTGCACTCAGGAGGCCAAGGCAGGAGAAGGAGTTCAGAGCCAGCCTGGGCTACAGAGTGAGTTCATGACTGGTATGGACTCCAGCTGAAAAAAATAAAAACCAAAGAATATACAATAACTTTATTAAGCCCCAAAAGAACTTCCTGCAATTCTGGAAATGCTCTGTATCTTTAGTGTTCAATACTATAGACATTAGCCACATAGGAATACTGACATCTGAAATGTGACTCATACAATTGTGAAACTGTATCTTAATTTTTATGATATTTTTGGTAATTGAAATTTAGGCAGCATATCTGCTTACCAGTGGCTATCATACTGAACAATACAGCTGCAGAAAGGAGCAGCAGAAAACAAAACTAGGTTATATTTGCAGGGTGGGTATGTCTCAGACATAAGCCTAGAACAGAGAGTTAAAGATGGATGGTAAAGATATTTTTTCAGAAAATATATGGGCTGGGCATACCATTCAGTGGTAAAGGATGTGCTTAGCATATGTGTGGCCCTGGGTTTAATCCCCAGTGCTAAAAATCGAAAAGCCATCACCAGAGCCCTCCATGTAGGACAGTTGCACCAGAAAATCAGCTCTCCCCAGCAGCAGTTACAACTGTACCTGCTCTAATCAGGCCTCTGAAATTTGCATATTTAAACTTTGACACAGACACTGTCACAAAAGAAGTAAGGTCAGAAAAAAATGAATATTGCTAAGCATGGTGGTGCATGCCTGTAATCCCAGCACTCCAGGAGACTGAGGCAGTAGGGTCAGAAGTTAAACCCTAGCCTGGGCAAGTTACTGAGACCCTGTCTCAAAAAAAAAAAAAAAAAAAAAAAAGACATAATTTTTAATGCTTACGCAGACAATACAGAAATTCATGCCAGTGTAGACATTTCTAGTTCATATAATGGCTTTTGGTAATCCCAAAGAGAGGTGATTTTATCCCACCCAAAAGGGACATTTGGTAACACATGAAAACTTTTTAGCAGCACTGGGGACTGAGCTCCATTCCTAGCCTTTTATATTTATCTTACTTTGAGACAGGGTCTCACTAAGTTGTTGCCAAGGGCTGGGCTTGAATTTGTGATCCTCTTGTCTCAGCCTCCCAGGGTGCCAGAATTACAGGTGTGTTTCACCATTCTGTCTTTTTTAAATGCATAAATGCTGTTAAATACCCTACAGGTTACACAGTAGCCCCCATTCCCTCCACAACTCAACCCTACACTACAGTTACATGGCAGCTGGGAACTGTAAGCCAAAAAGCAGCAGAATTTAGTGAGACAGATTTAAAATAAGACTTCCTAGACACCGAGAAACCTGCTCTTTGTTTTTGTTATTTTTTGAAACAGGGTCTCCCTTTGTAGTTCACACTGGTCTTGATTGACTGTGTAGCCCAGGCTTGTCTAGAACTCACAGCAATGCTCCTGCCTCAGTCTCCCGAGTGTGCGCCACCATGCCCAGCATGAAATCTGCTTTCTTTTCAATTCTTGGTAGCAACAATATTTTAAGAAACTCTGACACTACAATGTAAAGGTATGCCCTACTATTTGTAGATTTATCATTCTATGCTTCATCTCTATATTCGTCCTATTTCAGTTCTGGGATGGTCTTTATCTCTGCTATAGCCCCAATGCCCAAGGGATGGTAGGCATGAACATTTTTCATCAGTGGGTAAGAGAAGGACTTTACTAACTGGACTTCTCTCTCCAATACCGCATGACCATTGTAGCCAGTAGTGTTAGAAATGACGAAGTATCTTTGGTTCCAAGCAGAGTTATTTCTCACATCCTCTTTGAGAAGCTGGTCTACATACTGCAATTCATTATCCCAAAGTCTAAATTCCTAGAAGAAAGTTTAAAAGAAAAATTGAGTTATAAATGTCCCATTTATGAGCAATAAAAATAAACATTACCAAAGCTACGAAGGCTGAATTGAAGACAAGAATTACCACTTATTTGCACAGAAAATATAGCTGTAAGTCAACAAAAGATGAGGGATAAGACACATACAGAAGACATGTATGTAAAGAAGTCATCAAAGAAAATTTGGCAAACAAACCAAAAACTAGAAAGAAAGTAAGTATACACATTTGATGGAATTTGATGGAATTTGATTTTAACACATTAAATAAAGTAACAACATTGAAATTCTACACATACGATAAAACTGTCTTAAAACTACATAGAGATATACAAATAAATTTAGATAAATTTTTATATTATAAAGCTATTTTAATAAAAGAAAATGTGGGAGAATGGTCAAAACTTACAAATGTTGCAAAATTTGAGACATGAGAAAGCGACTGGAGTTTTATTTATTTGATAATAGCAAGAGTAAGAATTTCAGTATGATGATCATTGATTTTACAATAAAATTATAAAAATATATAAAGAAAGAAAGAAATTATTTAGCCAGGTATGGTTTAACATGTCCATAATCCCAGCAGTGAGAGGCTGAGGCAGCACTGCAAATCCAAGTACTACCTGGGCATCTTAGCAAGTTCTTACATCAAAACAAAAAGAGCTGGGAATACAGCTCAGCGCAAAGGTTCTGCATTCGGCCCCTAGTAAAGAAAAGGAAATAAAAGAGAAAAGACAAGGAAAGGTAAGAAAAAGAGATTTTTATGAAAATTCCTACACTGGTTAGTAGCACAGTTCAGTGCTGCCAGTACCTCACAGTGCTGGAAGTGCGGTGATGCCAAACCTTCTGAGCTTTCAATGATACAAACAGCCTGCTTAGGCACATGTACCACAAGTTTGCCACCACTGCTCTAGGGCAAGGCACTGGGTACAGAATGAGAGAACAAATGTGAAGAAATTTCCTAACAAGTGAACAATTGTATGTCTGCTCAATCAGGGGAAATTAGCCACCAAGTGCCAGTCCCACAATTAGGTCATTCCCTGAACTGAAGAAACCACATGTAGCATGTACATTATACGATTCAGAACAAAGAAACAGTCAGAGGAAACTGCAACTTGATGTCTTTGCTTCTACTTGTGTAACTTTTACATGCAATACTGTTAATGTACAACAGAACATAAAACTAGAGATCTGTAAAAACAAGGTGCACTGCACCAAAGAAGTCCAAAGCTCTACAAACGAATGTGCAGAACTGTACAAATATAAAAAGGACAAGTCGTAATCTGACCCCACCTTTGTGCACCTCAGTCGTTAAGCTCAAGCAGTCTTTACACAGGTAGATTGTTAAATGAGGAATATCTGCATGTGTGTCTGGGTTTTTCAGACTCACAGCAAGTTACAAAAGTAAAATGTTCTGTGTACCCTTCACGTTGTTTCCCCAAATGATATTATCTTACTAACAGAAGTCCCACCCCCAAACAGAAAACTGCACTGGTACATTATTCTTTTTTTTGGTACCAGGGATCAAACTCACGATCTCGGGCTTGCCAGGTAGGAGCTTACATGGTTGAGCTAAGCCCCCAGCCCCTGCACTGGTATATTATTCTTAACAAAACACAGCCCTCATTCAGATGTTACGTGTGTCCATGCAGCGCATGTGGTGGGTGAGGGCTGGGTGCTGGTGCGGTGAGTTTAGTTCCAGGAACCTACCCCAGGCATAGCTATTATACAGAATGGTGCCTCAAACACAGATGCTGCCCCACACTGTCCTCTTTAGTTACATCTCCCTATTCCCTAATCCCTATTAGCCACTTCCTCCTGTACAATTTTAGTATTTCTGGAATGATATTTAAATGAACGACACAAGTATGCAACATTTTAGGATGATCTTTTCTCATGATTATGTACAATGGTCTTGCGATCCATTCAAGCCCTGAAGCAGAAATCCTGACCTCTCTCTGCCATTTTGCTCAACGAAGCTGCAGTCACTCTGTTCTCTGCCACGGAACGTAGCTAAATTACACGATGTGTCATCAAACTGAAACTTCTGAGAATGTGCTAAAAACTACTTGCTACACAGACAATTGTGCCCATTATTATGTTCATCACAGAACATCCATCGTACCCAGGCCTTCAGAGAAAGTTTATCTCTTTCTTGTGACTTCTGTTACAAAGAAGACAAGTTCTCTGTAATCACCACCTCAGACTTTAGAGATTATACCTCTGGTGTCCATTAGCATCAACAAAACTTCCTTTCTTCTCTTGAGCTCCTGGCTACCGTTGATTCAATTTTTCCCACAAGAGTTTCTGGTGCACTGAGCAAGGAAGTGAGAAAAGACAGCTATAGGCCTGTTCGGCCCCACTGCAGGCCATGGAGCCCAGGCTGCTGCTCTGCATCCCAGCAGCACTCAGAAGAGAGGTCCCCCCTACTTCCGGGACATGAACTGGGACACACCCTCCCCATCACGGCTCTAAAGGAGAGTGAAATAGTCATCAGGACTTCTGAATCACAGGAAAAAGAGAGAAACCCAGGACGGCCATTCTGGGTTTCTCTCTTTTCCTGGTACCAGCCCATCCGACTCAAGGGTAGAAGAGGAGCCTGATTACCTCCTGGTCAGTTCCTGTTTTCTGGGTTGAGGGTGGAATGTTTTAACCTCTGAATGAATGTGAGTGACATTCCTGTACAACATCTCTAGTGAATCTAGCTGCTTCAGATGATCGTTTATACAGCTCCACAGTTAGCTCAGCTACAGAGTTTGGTGGGACTTGTCCTGCGGTTCTATGGCCTGTCACATAGCTCAGTGGTGACTCAAATCTCTGTAATGTGGGTCACTGAATTGACCTGGGGGCACAGGTGCACCTACTGCTAAGACAGACCTTCATCTACAAGAGGGGAGTGGCCAGGCAAGCATCAGACTAGTCTTCTATGAGAGAAGGTACCCTACCTTTGTCTCTCTTGTGTCACCAAACAAGGGACCATCACATACATGCAGAGTCAGAGCTGGACATAATTTTTTTTTTTCTTTTTCCTTTTTATCGGTACCGGGGATCGAACTCATGACTGCCTGCTTGCAAGGCAGGCGTTTATGCCGCTGAGCTAAATCCCCAGCCCCTAGAGCTGGACCTAATTAGTCAAACTCAAATTCTGGAATATATCCTAAAGAATTTTTTTAAAAGCTTTTCTAAGGATTGCAGAGTTCAAATGAAACCAAACTCGCTCTCTGGCCTGAACAAAGGCCCATTCTTCCAGAGCATTTCTCCTTGGCAGCTGAATTGCCCCTTATCGGCTGGCACAACTGCTGCCAGTACCTATTCCCACCGGATCAGTCCTCCTCCCCTAGCTACCAACTCATCTACTTCCAGGTCACCAGTCCTGCTGCCAGCCCTCCACCCGCGCATGAGGTACCTTGCCGGCCCACCTCTCCACGCCCAACCGCTGAGTCCCGTCAGGCACTGCCTGCATTCGGCCACCGAGGCCCTCCCACCAGAGCCTCCTGCCGCACAGCTGCCCTTACACCTGTATCCTGCTCAGATGGCATCATCTACTGTCCGCTGAGATAAATGTCAGCAACACTGAGGATTCTCCAAAGCTCCAAGCTGGATCAAACAACAGCCCTTTCATCGGTCTGATGGGCTCAGACTAGGCCAGACTGGGCTCCCTTCTTCAGCTGGGTCACTGGGAGCCCACAGTCCACATCCACATTGGGAGCCACTTGTGACTTTTCTGTAGACAACAGAACAGAACACTCTAGTTACCCAACCTGTGGCCCCTCTGTGGAAAGGTTACCATCACTGGAGGAAACTGGGACCCTTCTGCCAGCCACAAGCTTTCAGCCTGGGAGGACATCAAATCACACATGAGTTTTTCCACTAGCCGGAGGGCTCAATCCCACTCCTAGGGAAAGACTCCTAAGTTAGCGGCCACCATCACCTTCTCTCCGAGGCAATCTGCTTCTCTGTCCCTTCCAGCTCCACAACCCTAACATTCCTTTTAGTATGTCTCTTCCGTCAACTACTCTACCACTTTACATCTAAACACCATTTTGGCTTTGAAGCAGCTGCTTGATATTTTCTGCTTGCTATCACAGTGCCCCGAGAAGAAAAAAACAGCAATGGATGGGTACACACACAAATGAAATCAACCCAGAAATTCTCTAAACTCTTTCCCTGACTTTGGCCATGAACCACCTGCCTCTGATTGTGAAACAGCATCTTGGAGCAACCCTCACCTGAGTTCCATGCCAAAGGGCTCAACTAGGAATTAAACCACACATCCAGAGGCTTCAGAACTGCAAAATACTCAAGACTGTCAAACACCCTGAAATATCTCTCCTGCCTGTAAAGAAACCCAGTGTAAAATATCATACAGTTCAAGATCTCCAAGCTGTTAATGTCACCGGGCAGTTCCAAAGCCATGTACTCTCCTCAGTCTTCTGCCACCTGCAGCTTGCTGGTACACCACCTGGTCCTAAACGGTGCCATTTACTACTTTCAGCTAACTCCTGGAAGCCAACTCCTCTTTGCCTTTAAATGGAAAGACCTGGTTCTGGACTCAAAAGTCAGCTGACCTGGACTCACCTACCCAAGGATTTAAAATTCGTCTACCCTCTTTGGAAAAGCCCTCAAAGCTGGCCACACTAGTTTCCCAGCACAGAACATCACTGCACCCTCCCTTCTTCAGGCTAATGACACTCAAGCTGCCTGCTGGGAAGGCATAAAAGCTCTGCTATAACACTGGACAGAAACTGGCTACAAGATATCTTGGAAAAAGACACTGATCTATAAACACAAAGTCAGATACCTGGGGTTTGACTTAAGTCAGGGAAACAGTGCCCTTGGACAGGAAAGAGGTCACCTGCTCCATCCAGGACTCAACCACGGATGGAAGTAACATTGTTAGGAATGGAGTCTGACAGGCTAACTATGCTATGGTCATCTGGACAAAGGTATTTTGGCCAAAACTCTCACACAAAGATGGTCATGGCAGCAAGCTAAACTATGCACTCTCATAAAGGCCCTTTATGAGATCTGAAATATCTACATGTACTCTAGGTATGTCTTTCAATAAGAGTAAAATCATTAAAAACAAAAAAGAAATTCTTCTGCTGCTTGCTGATATTTGGAAATCCACCAAAGTGATAATTATTCACTGCTAGGGACATCAAAAGTCAAGAGCTTCATCTCCTTAAAAAATAATAAAGCAGATAAAACTATAAAAGGAGCTGTTAAAGGAATATCCTGGGACAAAAACATCAGACAAGAAAACCTAAAACTCCTAATGGATATTCCTCCTGATAGTAAACAAAACTCAATTCCTTGCATATACAAAGGAAAAAAGATGACTGCACAAAACAAGATCAAGTCACTAAGGCTGGGGATAGAGCTCAGCAAGTACACGGTCCTGAGTTTGATTCCCAGGAACAAAAATAAATAAATAGCTAGCTAGCAAGCCAGCAAGCCACTCAGGGACCAAGGCCAGGGCTGACATTCCTGGATGGATAAACTGCTGCCCCACAAAGATGGCTTATGCCTGGGTTCAAAAACACTACAATCTAACCCATGGAGGAAAAACAGCCATGAAAGAGTTCCTAGGCCTTTACTATTACATGCCTGGCCAGCATCTGCTTGGCCCCAGTGTAGGCGACACTCCTAGATCTATGTTCCCTGGAAACCTCACCGACTTGGCCCTAATTCAGCCCAGGAATCTCCCTGCTCCATATGGAGATGCCTGGTGCTTACTGTTAACACACAGTGGGAAATAGCAGAGACCAACAGGCTCATGTAAGGGCAACATGACATAGGATTTATTGTGCCTGGGTTCAGGCAGAAAGCACAAAAAAACCATCTTTCCTGAACGAAGTGAAATGCGCCCCTTTTTATACAGATGGAGAGAAGATAGGGGACATTAGGTGTGAAGATCCTAATGAACATCTATAGTTACAGGTTCCTGGCAAACTTGCACCTCAATGAGAAGAGTCCTTTAAAGTGTCCAATACAAATTTTCGGGTGTCTCCAGATGTCCCCAAGGCCTGGAACATTCCATGTCCTATCTTACCTCCTTTCTCATGCTCATGGATGATGAGAACTTCAGGAGCTGAGTTCCCTGCAGTCAGTAGTGCTTCTGTTGGCAAGCAGGTTAGGGCTGGGAGTCAGGACCAGCTGGAGACTTAGTTATGTAACACATCTCTGTACTCGACCTTCCCAATGGCTGGACTGGAACCTGTGCCCTACTCCAACTGGTTACTCCCTTCACAGCTGCTCAGAGATCAATCCCCCCTCCTGATGCTTCCCATGCATTTGAGAAACACTGCTCAATAAATCAGCCCTAGATTCCTTTGACCCTATTATCCACCTGGATGCAATCGGGATCCCACAAGGGGTCCCCAATAAATTTAAAGCTCAGAATCCAGTAGCTGTAGGGATTTAAAAGTTCACTGTTCTGGTGGGTCACTATGAACAAAAAGTAAATTGGATAAACTATGTTTACTATAATCAGCACAGGTTTATAAGTTACATCTGAAGTGCTATTAAAAAACCTAAACTCAGGCCCTCCTGCCAGATGGCCTAGAAAAATAGATTCACTCTGGACAACGATTCTCACAGAAAAAGCGGTGTCTATATTGTGACAGGAACCCAGAACTGTACTTCTGTCCCAAACAACAATGCTCCTCATGACACTGTTACCAAAGTCCCCCATGACCTAACAACCCTGTCAAAAGAACTGGCCAGAAGTGCTGCAGTTAATGGCCTCTTTACCAGTTTACTGGAACAATGGTTTGGTGAATGGAAGGGCTTGGTGGCCTTCACACTTGCTTCCCTGACCATCACTACGGGAATTCTTGTTCTTTTGGGTTGTTGCAGTTTGCTGTGCATGCAGTTTAACTCAGAGGTTAACTGAGATAGCTCTCCAGAAGAAGAGACGCCCAACTTACCAAGTGTGATGTACAAAAGCCCTGTCAACGCCCAACAGTCCCTAACAGACTCAGATAGTGAGGAGCCTAAAAGCCGCCGAGGAGCAGCAAGAGGGGAATGAACCAGAAATCCTGGCCTAGCTGCAGCCATTTTTCTGCTTTGTGCCACTGAACTCAGCTAAACTTCCTGCAACACTACTACACTCTTTTTTGCTGAGTCTTATTTTGCAAGTGTTTACTTCACTGTTAAAGTAATTAGTTCTTATGTATGTTACATAAATGGGATATATGTAAAATATATCTACTCTGTTTTGGGCTTGAAAAAAAAAAAAGAGTTCTCAACGCCTTTACTTTAGAAGCATTTGTACAGTTAACTTCAAGTATTACTGTAAAACAACATATAGGCCAGGAATTTATCCAGGTTTAAAGGGCTGGTCTCACCCCTCAGTCTCACAAAAAAACACAAAAGTGAAACAAAAGCCCTAAAATTTGCCATGTATAGTGACACACACTGTAACCTCAGCACCCAGGAGGCTGAAGCAGGATAACTTACGAGTTCAAGGATAGCCTGGGCTATGCTGTGACTTCAAGGCCAGCCTGAACTATATAGTGAGACTCTGGCTCCAGAAAGAAAAATCGCTGGCCTCTAAGTCCAGCATTCTGGAGGAACAGGACAGGAAAACCAAAGGTGGGCAACTTAGTAAGACTCTTGTCTTAAAATAAAACACTAAAATGGCGAGTGGCCAATGTGAAGACCCTGGGTTCAATCCCCAGAGCTGAAAAAAAAAAAAAAAAACCCAAAAAGCCAAAAAACAAAAGAAAAAACTGAACTAAAATTCATCACAATTTAAAAATATTTTAAAAGAGCTGTTCCATTTTTAGCTTTAAGTGATTAAAAATGTAGTGAATTAATGAATCCTCACTGAAAATAACAGAAATATTTAAAAATGGCTTTCCATGTAGAAAACACCTGAGTTTCTCAACCTCAGAACTGCTGACCACCTGGACAGAGGATTCTGTGTTGTGGCCTGTCACATGCACTCTTCAATATTTAATCAGCAGTAACCCTGTGCTGTAGTGTGGGATTCCAGGAGCAGGGACAAGCTTATTTTTTTTCCCTTTGTATTTAGCATATGAACACACAGAGACTCTGCAGTTGTGGTTTTCAGAATCCATTTACTCGAAACCAGCACCCTCACACTGAGCAACAGCCCCAGTCTTCTGGGGTCTGGTTTGTTTTGTATGTCTGAGACAGAATCCCACTACATGGTAGAGGCTGGCCTTGAACTCTCAGCGATAGTCCTGCCTCAGTTTTTTTATTGACATGCATTGCGCTAAGCTGCTCAATTGCCCAGATTGGGCTCAAGCTTTACCTCTGTCTCAGTGATCAGAGTGCTTGGGAAAAAAAGTGTACACCATCACACACAGATGAAATTAATCTTATCTTTAAAAAACTATGCTGGAAACAAGAAACCATGATGTAATAAAAGTGAAATCAAGGGAGAAATTCTGTACATAGAAATTTACAAAGTGCAACATAAATGAAGGACATTTCGGAATCCTGTCTGAAGGGAATCTTTTTATAATCTCAGTAAAAAACATACTGGGTGAGGTAGCTCTTCAAAGATATTAGTAATACTCTATTTTTGAAGTTATAGTAGATAGATGTGCAAGTATTTATGTGTGCTTGTGTGGTGAGAGACACTTTATGGCTAAAATTTTTAAATAAAAAATAAAAATACTAGGTATTACACTTTTAGAAAATGTACCATTTTAGTTGGGTGTGGTGGTGCATACTTGTAATCCCAGCACTCCGGGAGTAAGGCAGGACCAAAAGTCCAGCCAAGCCTGGACAATTTAGCAATTCAGTGATTTATTTTGAGACCTCCTCTCAAAATAAAAAAATTTAAAAAGGGGTGGAGATTTAGCTCAGTGCAAACACACTGGGTTCAACCCCCAGTCCTGCAAAAAAGGAGGAAAAAAAAAAAGGAAGGAGGAGGTAGAGGAAGAGGAAAGCTTAAAATTTTAAGTAAAAAATACTCAGTAAAATGTATAGTGCAGAAAGTAGCAATCCCTGAAAAAATGTCACAGAAAACAATACTGGAATTATTTCCTAGAATAAATAAAATGCCCAGAATGGGTGTTTTTAACTATTCTATTCAGGACCTAGCATCAAATTTTAACCATGAGTAGAAACAAAATACTAAATAGCTACTGCAAAGTCACATTCCAAGGTTTATAGGTGTAAAAAAAATTATGTAATAATTTCTGGTACTCAATTTGCTATCAAATATTAAGTTGTAATACAAACTGAATTCAAAATTTATTTATTATTCTTTAATAAGAAACACCAATATATTCAAAGACATTATAATGGTTAGTCAACATGAAAGACATAGGTTTTAATCAAAGATCTTAACTTTTTATTATGCATATTTTGGTTCAGAAGTATACTTTAATAGTAATTTTAGTTGTTTACCTAAGTATAAAAATAAAAATCAGAAAAACACTCAGGAGAAGGCCAATACCTGAATGACCCATTGTCGGTGCTGCCAGGCATGGTAATTCTTTGCATCCTGATTAAGAATATCAGCAATAAACTCGAGCTCCTGAGATGGATCTTTCAGCCATTCCACTAATACTCGCCTATGATGCCTAAAGTTTGGAGAAGGGAAAAAAGTTCTATGTTAACTTACTAAGGAATTAACATATAAGCTGCATGGGATGTTTCATGTGATATGAAAGGACACACAGGAAAACAAAAATTCACCTAAAATTCTCTAGACTCTACTGGAGAGAAAAATTAACAAGGAAAGAAACAATAAGAGAAAAAAAATTTCATTAAAAAAAGATTTCAGAACACTAATACTTGAGAAATAGTCCGAAAGGGCATCAACCACTGAATGGAGACAGAAGAGGTGAGTTTCTTCCCACCATGGCGTACTAGCCTGCGATAAAGAAGAAGCTTGAGACATCCAGCTAATGGATGCACCTTGAGACATACTGGTATGTGAAATAAACTGGACACACGTTTAAGTGCCACACTGCTTCTCTGCTGTGAGAAACCGAAAGTGTAACTAAGGATCAAAAGGTGTGACAGATACTGGGAAATGGTAAGAAAATGTTCAAATGAGAAGGAACAAAGGAAGGGGTAAGGGGAAAGGAAAGAAGGGGGAAAAAAGAACAGAAGGAAACAGGAAGCGGGGGGTCAAGGGAGGGCAGTGGGAGAAAAAGCAGCAGCAAGATACATCATGTAGAGGCACAAGTTCCCCGTGATGAATGTCACCAGTCTGTATATCTAAGGTGTACCAATGAAAAACAAACCTTCAAATTGGTATGCTGAGGGTTTGGGGACCTTCTCCCTCAAACTAAAGCTGGGAGTACAGTTACCTTTTGAAAATCACAATCCTCTGACTCATGATTCTGCAACAATACACAATGAGACACCAAAAAAAACATGGTATGTTTTCTCAAGTATAGGAGTTCCTATACTTGAACAGTTTGTCAGATCCCCGTGTTCAAAATGTTACCACAAAAGTGACTTTTCTTCCAAGCAGTAGTGGGCAGAACTGAACTCACTTTGACCTTAGAAAGGTCAAACAGCTATGAAAGATGGCAAGTTTATCAAAAGGGGAGTTTTTGGACCTGGCAGATACTAAGAGACTTATTTTGGGTCCCATTTTTATAATTCTCTTTAGCTAAAAGTTATAAAATTATTTAAGTAAAAATGTAAAATTCTCTTTGGGGCTGGGGATGCAGCTCCACAGCAGAGTAGCCGCCCCGCACCTGATGGCCCCAGTTCCAGCCCAGCACCGCACTGCACAACACTCACTACAAACTGAACCTGGACACTGGGGCAGCTGCACACTTCTGTGAATGCAGGAAAACCTCTGAGGTCACACGCTTTAAACAGATGAATCACTCTAAACTGTATCTCAATAAAAGTGGCACCTCAGCAATCTATAATACTTGTTATACTAATGTGAGGAGTAATAACAGGAAAAAGGCAAAACGTTAATGCTTAACGAATGATCTTTTCTACAGGAAGGGAAAATGTAAAAATTCACCTTACAGAATATTATGAAAATAAAAACACTTCCAAGGAGAAAATGCAGAAAAATGGTTTCTATATTTATTTTACAACTGTTGGTGGGAATGTAGACTGGTACAACCACTGTGGAAATCAGTGTGGAGATTCCTCAAAAAATTAGGATTGGCAGTCCCATTCTAACAAGCTATTCCGCTTCTGAGTATCTTCCCAAAAGAATTAACATCATACCACAGTAATATATGTGCACACATGTAAAGAATAATAAACTAGACACTTTTATAGGTAAATGGATGTGCCTCAAGGACATACTCATTGGTGAAATAAATAACACACATCATATTGTTTCATTAATATAACAAGCTCAAAGAAAAAAACATACATATACATATATGTACATGTGTATGTATGTAAAAATAGGAGAGTTATACTATTGACTTCTCTGAGCTGACTGAAGAGAAAGATTTGTGCTGGCATTGTTCAGACAACTGAATGCAGATGCCTTGTGCTCTGTGTGCATGACTTGGGGATGACAATGCACAATGTATGTACCATTGTTGCCCCCTGACTGATGTGCTTTGCAATTTGAAAAAAAAAAAATTACTTTAGCAATCTTTCAAATCAGTGAACATTTACAGTATTTTATTTTTCCATGTTCTTTGTACATTCTGTAATTTAGGAAAATGTCAAGAATTAATTCCTAGCTGGGCATGGTGGTGCATGCCTGTAATCCTAGCACTCAGGAGGCTGACACAGGAAATTGTCATGCATTCTAGGTCAGCCTGGCTACATAGTGAGTTCAAGGGCAGCCTCAACTACACACATAATTGAAGAATCAATTCCTGTAGTATATCAAACTGATTTCTCAGAGTAAAATACAGATATTCTCTCTTATTCCTATAACTTAAATGCAGAAGATTAGATTAGAGCACAAATTTTCCTAGTATGAATTTAATAAAAATGATTAATTGGGGATTTGCATTCGTTGTATGCTACTGGTCCAAAGGGACTCTAGTAGAGGGGCAACTGAAAATGTGTTGCAAATCAAACACTGCTTAGATTTTAACAACAGTCCCATAGGGACGTGATGGGTCCTGTCTCCTGTTTTCTGTGACAGTGAATGGTGACTCAGTGTTAAGGACAGTATCTCAGATCCAGAAAAGAAAAGCTATTTCTCTTTAACAAAAACAAGGATGCCTGTGATGTCTAAATTTTATAGCTACAGATTTTTATATGAAAGTACCTTAATCACAAGGTAAATGACTTTTTTCACTAAAAATATTTTTCCAGGGGCTGGGGATTCATCTCAATGGTGTAAGCACCTGCTTGACAAGTGCCAGGTCATGAGAAAAATTTTTCCAGCACTGGTGATTGAACCCAGAGCCTTCACAATAAGCTACATCACCAACTCTTTTCTATTAGAAGGCAGGGTTCTCACCAACTCATTAATTCCTACCTCAGTTTCTTAGAGTACTGAGATTAGAAGCAGATAGAACTTCGCCTGGTTCATGAAGTTATTTTATAATGTAATTTCTTGGGAATGTAATAATCAAGTTAAAAAAGAAATTACAATGATAAAGTTGTTTATGAAAGTTGCTCTACAAATGAAAATTTGTACAACAGCTACCATGTCCATGATTTGCCAAGTAATGTTGAATTATTCACTGCTGGGTCAGCTATGTTCTAGTGCTCTGAAAGCCGTCTACACACTCCTCCATGAAAACATGTGATGAAGTAGATTACCACCCAGCTGGGCCAGAGTACGACCTCACTTTCACTTGTCTGCATGCAGAATAAAGGTACTGTTTCCCCTTCCCACTCCTAAGTCTTTCCCTCCTGTTCCCCAGAATTCTCTGCCTCTCATCACAAGGGGTGTGTGTGCGTGTGCTGGGAAGTGAACTCAAGGCCTTTCCTTACCTCTTGAATGAGACTCCTTCTTGTCTAATGTTAAAGTTCTCTGCATTTCTTCTTCAGTATCCTTATCACATCTGACTTCAATTACCAGAAAGCAGACAATGCCCAATATGCCTATATTGCTCCTTGTTAAAGAAAAGCAGTTTTCAACCATTTACTGATCAGCTTTACATAGGTTTTCTGCAAGTACACCAGGCCCCACTTGTCCACCACTCTCTTTGTTTCCCCAAAATGTCTGTTTTGCCTCCAAACTCACTAAGTGACACCACCATCATTTACCTGGCTGTTAAGGTTGTTGAATGAAAAGTAAACTCCTGTCTCCGCACTTTCTCAATAAATTCAACTTTGAAAACTTGCTTTTCAAGCCTGACATGGTAGTACATGCCTGTTATCCTATCTATGTGGAGAGCTGAGAAAGGGGGTTATGAGTTCAAGGCCAGCCTGGGCAACACAGTGAAACCCCTCCTCAAAAATAGTAACAAAAAGAAAAGATAACAACCCCTTAAACACAAGAAATAAACAAAAGCTATTGCTTTTCTTTCAAACTTTTTATCTTTTTTTTTTTTGTCTTTTTCCTTTTTTCTGTTTTATCGGTACCAGGGATCGAACTCACAACTGCCTGCTTACAAGGCAGGCGCTTATGCCGCTGAGGTTAAATCCCCAGCCCCCAAACTTGTTATCTTTCTTATACTTGCACCACATTTTAAGCTTCATCTTTTGTAACCTATACCACTGCAGTGGCCCAAACCTCCAGGACTGTGAACCTACTTTACTCTACCCTTCACTGTGTTGTAAAGAAAGACCCCATTATAGTTATAATCCTGTTACAGACTCTCACATGTGGCCCAACAACCACGTACTAAAAGTTTGGTACCTACCTTGTGATGCTACTGGGAACAGTGGAAGCTTTAGGTGTGGGGCTTGGAGGAAGTCAGGACTAAATGTACAGCTGCCTCATGTAATACTTAACAATCTTATGAACTCCAATGTAAAGTACTAGAGAAATAAACAATTCCTTATCATCTTATTATGGATTACTGCCAGCAAAGATCTAACTTACCAAACTTGATAGTTTTTGGGCTGTTCCTCAATTATCGTACTGATGTAGTTCATTTCTTCATGTAGATCTTTTTGAAGGGACCGTAACAGAACTCTGCGGAAATGCCTACAGCAAAAGCAAACATCCGAGGTCTCAGTATTCTACATAAGCTATCTAGTAACTGTCAAGTATAGCTATGAAACAGTAACAGAAAAATTTTTGGTGGTTATTCTATATAACCAATAATCAAACAAATAAGTGCTTGTGATCGTCCCAATTCATACAAGTTATTGGTAACTGGAAGACTCAAGCACTGAAGTAAAACTAATGAAATGCAACAAATATGAGATGGAAGAAAAGTAAATTTTTGAAACTTAACAAACAAAGGACAAATAGTTTGAGGTAATACTCTTGATTGCTGGTGTTCATAATATAAAATCAAACATGTCCCTTTTCCTATATGGTCTAGTTTGTGTATATACATTACTCAAATACTAATTCATCAGAAACATTATCAAGATATTTTAAAACCACCATGAAAATGCTACTTAAAAAAAATGAAACATGTTTCACAACACCTCTATCTCCCAGTGCCGAGAGAAGATGATTGGCACAAGTTTAAGGCCAACCTAGGCTACAAGGTCAGCCTGAACTACACAGCAGTAGCAATGACACAGGCAGACCGCTCTTCCCTCCGGGGCAGCAGAGAAGACAGCACTGAGGGCCCTGTGCATGCTAGAGAAGGGCTCTGTCACCGAGTCACCCCCGGCTCGGTACACAGCTTTGCAAAGAAAAAGCAGATGAACTTCTTAGGGAGTTTTTAATGGGTTCCGAGTTCCTTTGTGCAGTTATTTCTAAAAAGTGAAAAAAGTACATATTAGAGACATAAAATGATGCGCTATCACACTGAGCATTATACATGCTAGATAGTCTCACTCTCCAATAAAGCTCCACTAAAATGACAGTAAAGAAATAAAAAAAGAAAGAAATCTGTGAGGACAAGGGGTATAAGGGAGCACCACGGTATGGGAAGAGATCCAGAATACTAAAGAAAACAAAAGCAAACAGACAAGCTTTAACTAACTAATACCAGATTGTGTTAAAAACTTGTCAATGTGAGAGGAAATTTTACAAAAAGTCCAGAAATTGGAGCTACTAAGTTATTTCCAAAATTGGGAGTTGAGGTTAGGGGTGGAAAACAGCGAAGTTTTTGGAAAGAGTCCTATGAAGCTAAGATCTCTCCCCTCACCTTAAACACTCAGCCAACATCCCCAGCTCAGGGTGGGAGATTCATGGCTTTACTTTCTAAAAACTGTGAGGCAGAGAGATACCAGGCACAATGAAAGATAGGGTAGAAATAAAGAAAATGCTGATCTACACAGCTGGGAAAAAGAAAATAAAGCACTTTCTATTTGACAAAACAAACAGGAAAAAATTTGCCAGAGCAACAACAACAACAAAAAGTTGATTAGTAATGGTGAGACCCACAATCCCCCAACCCCTAGAATTTTGGCAGCCAAACACACATCCTTCGGGCGATGAATAAGATGAATGTTCTTTGGAGACATACGCTGTATAGGCAAAAGACCTAAAATATTAATATGTGAACATTTTCCAACACAATAGTTATTTTACATCTCCACTCAGTATCTTTTGTTTTTTGTACTGGGGATCGAACTGATGACCTCAAGCTTGCCAGGCAGGTGCTTATGCCACTAAGCTAAATCTCCAGCCCTCTACTCAGTATCTTCAAAGTGAAACCTTACAACTGATAAACCCTGCCACACAGAGGACTTCCCATCAAGTGTCTCCAGTGCTCCATGACAACTACGAAAAGAAGCTAGACATGGTGGCTCACACCTGTGATCACTGCACTGGGAAGCATGAAGCAGGAGGATCACCACAAATTCATGGCCAGCCTGACCTACACTGGCAGTCCTTGCCTCAAAACAAAAACAAGTACACACAGAAGAAAAAGAGAAAAGCCAAAAATCATTAACAGTTAATGTAAATATTTATAGGAAAAAGACCAAAGGGCACAGAGACCAAAAGATATCACATTCACACCAAAAAAAGAGATGCTATTTAAAAAAGAATAATCAGAGAACAGACTAAATGAAGAAAAAAAAATCTAAAAATTTTAAAAAATGAATAGAAGAATTGGAAGATAAAACTGAGGAAATGTCTCAAAGGTAAACTAAAAGACAAAGAAATAAAAAGAAGGTGGTGAATTTGTGTAAGCAGGCTGGCTGGACGCCAGGCCCCCTGAACCAGGCCCCCTGAATCCTCTCTCCCGCTGGCAAAGGCGCCCAGCAGGGCAGGGCGGCTCCAGAGCAGGAGTGCACAGGGGACCAGACCCCAGGACTATGGAGGACAGCTAGAGTCCGTGGAGACCAGAGCCCAGGCGCCTTTCCCACAGACCGACAAGCATGAGGCCAGCATGGCCTGGGCTTCAGCCAGCCCACTACACACAGGCAGAGAGGACTTCTTGTGCAGGGTGGGCAGCCTAAAAACTCGGGGCTGAAAGCCGGGCAAAGAAAATTATGACTGGCTGGATTGTAAGACAGCAGATCCCAGAAAGAAACCATTCATTCAAAAACACATGAATGTTTTCTTTGTCTTGTTCTTTTTTAAAATTTTTCTATTTTAAATTTTAAAAAATCTTTCCTTCATCACTTATTTCTGGTGTTGCTCCTGTTTATACTTACTTTCTTTTCTCTGTTCCCCATTAGTTTTTTCTCTTCTTGCTTTATTATTTTTCTTATATTTTGCTCTATTTATCTTTTTTATTCTCTTTCTTGTTCTTCCTTTTCTGCAGCTGTTTAACAACATTAATCTCCTTTTACCCAACAGGACACCCAATTGAATCTTCCCTCTTCCTTTTTATATCCCATTAAGTTCTCAAACTGCTTTTTTCATTCTGTCTCTCTACCTTAACTGGTATAACTAAGTTTTATGAATCGCTACTACTGCTATTGAATACTGCTGTATTGTCAGAGGAGGTAAAGCTATCTTGTTTGCTAAGTAATTACTGTTTGTCATCAAATTTGATTTGTCTTAATGTTCATGCCGTAACTCTAGATCTCTCTATGGTGTTATGGTTGACACAAACTGTGTCAACTTGAGAAATTTAGAAATTTAAACAACTGGGCAGGGAGCCAGGGTTGCCCTTTGTAAACATCTTCATCCTGGGCAACAGAAAGGCATAAGATGGTGAGTGTTGCACTCACTCTAGGGGTGGTAGCCTGCTTACAATATAAGCAGGAAATGAGGAAATGAGGCTTGCTCTCCTCCCTTTTGCTATCTTCTGCCATCTTGAAGTGTTGCCCGTTATGGACTTAAACCTCCACAAATTGTGAGCTAAACAAACCTTTTCTTCCTTAATTTTGAGTAATTTGGGTATTTTGACCTTGCAACAAGAGAAAAGTAACCAAGACATATGGTACATTACTGGTCCTTAGCTGTACTCGATGCTAGTTTTATTACTATAAACAAGAGTGACATAGATGTTGCGATTAATTAATCTGAGGTGCCACTATCTGAACTGCCTTGGGGTCATTAACAACACTGTGGCCCATTCCTGGAAAACTGGGTGCTGGGCCAAATAACATTGGAAACACCTGTCTCAAGTAAATAGTAGTGGCTGGATTTTGGGACAGAGTTCAAAGGCCAATAGTTAGCCATGCTCAGAGGACACTAGAGAAAAGTAGTTATTACCTAAAGAGACCTCCAAGCTAGAAACAAAGCTTCCTCCTACAATCAATCCACAAGTCTAAACACAAAAGCAAAAAAATAAAAAAATAGAAACGTGGGAAGATAAGTCAACCAAATGCCTCAGAAATGTCCTAACTCCCCCAAAGCTGATTCATGGGGCAATGAAGGGGAGGAAACCAAAGCCACACACACAAATTATCTGAAATGGGGCTATCAGGGGCTATAACAACACAGACCAATAAGACTTTTGGCAAGCCTACAGAAGATACAATTAAACAGATATTGGGCCAAATAAAATGATCAGGAAGTCTACAGAAGACACTAATAAAAATTCAGCAGAGCTAAGTAAATAATGTAAAACATGAACGAATTAAGAGTACATTTTAAAAAAGCCCAAATACAAATTCAGGAGATTAAAATGCTATAGAAAGTATGGGCAGCAGAAGTGAGCAGTATGAAGACAAAGTATCAGATATAGAACACAGGGCTGTTTTCAGTAAATAGTTAGTGAGACATATCTTAAAAACAACAACGGTTCACCGTTCACGGAATGCGGAGCTAATAGCTCCTAAGTGACAACAAGATTAACCTCAGCTTAACCGGGATTAGTGAAAAATCAGAAGGCAGCACCAACAGCATAAGAAAAAGTGTTTACTGAAATAATAGCCAAATACTTTCCAAAAGAATTGAACGTACAGAAAAGTGAGGCATATAAAATGCCAAAAGGCCATGATTAGAAAAGAACCATTCCCTAATACATCACAGTCAAAATCCCAGAAGCCTGACACAAAGGCAGAGAAAAACAATGAATCACTTATAAAGGAAAACCCATGACAAAAACAGGCAAGTGAAATGAATAAACGCTTTAAAGAAGTAGAAACAGTAAAAAAAAAAAAAACACACATGAAAAAATGCTCAACATTACTGGCCATTAGAGAAATGCAAATTAAAACAACACTGAGATTATGACTTACTCTAGAAAAAATGGCCACTGTTATGGGTGTGTCTAGGTGTTCCCTCAAAGTCCTGGGTGGTCACAGGATGTACACTGTGTGATGCTGGAATTGATTCATGTACAATGCTAGGATCAAGGGTGCTAAGATTAAGGATGCTACCTTCGGGCCGGCAGCCTGCCTAAGATCTAAGAGCCAGAGAGAGGCTTGTCAGGGACAGCTTTCCCTTTCTGCTGTCTTCTGCCTGCTCTAAACCGTTTCTCCTGTCTCGGAGCCAGATGACTATGGATTGAAACCACTACGAACTACAACGCAAATAAGCTTTCACCTTTTGACTTTGAGTGCTGGGTATTTTGTCTCAGCAAAAGCAACGAGACAACTATCATCAAGAAACCAAGTAACAAATGCTGGTGACATTATATGGTAGGAGTATAAATTAGTACAACCACTATGGAAGTCACAGTGGAAATTCCTCACAAAACTAAAATTAGAAATTCTATCTGATCCAGCTATTCCTCTACAACGTATCATCCTGAAAGAGTTAAAGACATTGTATTACAGTAATCCCTGCATATCCATGTTTAGAGCAGCACAATTCACGATAACTAAATTTTAGAAGCAGCCCAATGCCCACCAACAGATGAACTCATACAGAAAATGTAGCATTTACATAAAATGGAGTACTGCTATGCCATAAAAATGAACCTGAGTCATCTGTAGGAAAACGGATGCACTTGAGACCATAAAGTTAAAGTGAAATAAACCCAACACTCAAGTTTTTTTATTTTTTTGGCAGCAGGAATCAAATTCATGACCTCATGCTTGCCAGGCAGGTGCTGTGTCACTGCGCTGCCTGCTAGACACTCAAGCTTAAACAAGTTATGGTTTCTTTTATACGAGACACTGAAATTATAAATAAAATACAAAACAACAGACAGATGATAGGTCTTTCTCGAATGGGAAGGCGATCATGAGTTTAAGGGGATTGAGGTATGACATATGCATGTACAAATGCCACACAAAGGATATAAACCATAGGTGCTAATCAAAAAGAGAGAAAAATTTTAAAAAGTAAAAGGTATTTCAGAAAAAGAAAAGAGGAAACAGAAAAAATAAAAACAGCAAAAGAACACAGAAAAAAATCCTAGGACTTAAATAAAAAAGTTCAAATAAAGACTGGGAATCTTCACCTGAACAACAGAGGCTAAAAGAAACGGAAAAATAGTTGTAAAATTCTAAAAGAAAATGATTTACAATGCAGAATTCTACTAGTAAACTGAATGGAGACTAAAGACTTTTTATGCATAAATCTCAAATACTATCACCGTATTCTCTTACAAGTGTTCTACTATTTGAGAATGTGCTCTATAAAATGAAAAAGTAAATCAAGATATAGAAAGACGTGAGATCTAGAAAACAGGATAACATATGGAAGAGCTGAAGAATAAATATCCAACACCTACGGAAGAGAAAAACAAAAATGAAAGATTACCTGTCATGTTCAACAGCAATAAATAATCACATTCATAAGTCTGGGAAATGAATTTCTGTTACAAAGAAAACTAAAACAAAAAAAGTCTGCTAAAGAGAGGGTAATCATACTGTAATCATCCTGCATCAGCTTGTACCATTCACAGAAGGAACCAAAGTCAAAATAAAAAGAAGTCAAATAAAATGTATTACCTAGTATACATCTAGAATATATGTAAGTTAATTTCAGAAAAAATACACCTAAGAGTTGTTAACTGCAGTGAATTGGGACTGTGGAAGCAGGAAGGAGTGGGGCAAAGATCATTATTTTTCATTCAACTTCTGACTTTTAACCCCGTAACTATTTATGTTCAATTAAAGAGAAGGCATTCCAATGAAAACACAAAAAAGGCAAGCAGGAAATGCCAGTGATGCGCAGTACTCACCACACCGTGTAGTTGGCTGCGTTTAACTCAATGGCATCCCGTGTGAGCTGCAAGGCTCGCTCACTTCTCTCATCACGCTGCAGAACGGCTCGGAAGTAATCATAGACATCTCGGACTAGAGACAGAGCACACAATGTATCAGGACCACCTCCAGACTGAAAACCAGCTCTGCCATCCAAAGTGGGAAGTACATCATCTGCATGTGCACCATTTACACCAACAAGCCAAACAGAGCCAAATGTCTGTGTCTGCCCCCAACAATATGCACAGCTGCAGCCACCACGCACAGGTGCACAGGTCTGACCACATGTGGATTAATGCCAGACTGCAAATCTCCTAAAGAAGATCTTATGTAAATCTAAGAGTGCATGTATTCAAATATATTTCCATTGCTGTTTTTCTTAGTTAAGGCCAGTTTCAGGCTACAAAGTAAGCTTAAGACCAACCTGGAATGCATAGTTAGATCCTGTTCCCCACCCCCCAAAAAGAAAGAAAACAACAACAACAAAAGGCAGCTTGCAGAAAACCCAACAGTACAAAAAGGTTCGCAGTAAATTTCTACCCTACTAAATTCAATTTTCTCTCCAAAAGCAACCAGTTAATTGGTTTCAGTGTATCCTTCAGATATGGTCTACACACATGAACATAGGCTATTTGCATCCATTCGCTTCTGTACAAATGAAATCTTCCACATTCAGTGCTTATTCTTTGCTTTCTTCATTTACACACATTTAAAGACAATATGGTCCTACCTATTAAAAATTAAAATTTACTTTTTTTTTTTTGGGCTTTTTGAGACAGGGTCTCACTATGCAGTTCAGGCTGGCCTTGAGCTCACTTCGTAGCCCAGGCTGGTCTTGAACTCACAAGGATCCTACCTCAGCCTCCCAAGTGCTGGGATTACAGGTGTGAGCCACCACACCTGGCTTAAAATTTACATATATGACTCAAGAAGTTCCAGGAAATTTTCTTACAAACATATCCCACAAGCATGCTAAGCATCAAAGGATATTGGAGCATTTGATTACATAAAAATAAAAATAAAAAACCGAGGAGGGAAGCACAGGAAGCTCTGATTTACTGTCAACCAGGACAGAAGTGGGTTCCTGGCAACTTAATACTGGTAGCTGACATCCGGCCTTGTAGGACTGTGCCCTGAACTGGGTTGGTAGTGCTGCCTACGGGGAGCTAATGTCAGAGCTAAATTAAATTGTAAGATACCTATCTGGTGTCCACAGAGAACTGGGGAATTGCTTGACATGGAAAACTTGGACACTGTGTGTAAGTGTATGTATATGATTCAAAAATACAGCGAATGTTTAAGTATTTTTAAAATCACAGTAAAAGACACATTGCCACTAATCCCCTAACTTCAAACACTTATCCCAAAGCAGTTCTGAAAGCTGTTTCGTGAGTGTCTTTAGTTGCACTTGTTGTGGTAGTTTCAGTGTCCTGAGCTAATTTAAGATGATTAACTTGCATGGTTATTTTGTCTTTGGGGAAAAGCCAGATCTGGGAATAAGGTAGATGAAGACACGATATAATGTTTTTGTTGTTGTTTTGTTGCTTTTTTTGTTTTGGAGTTTTCTTTGTCCCTTTTAGACAGCGTTTCATTTTGCAGTTCAGGCTGGCCTTTACTCACAGTGATCAACCTGCCTCAGCCTCCTGAGTGCTGGGATCACAGGCATGCACCACCATGCCTAGTCTGTATTGTTTTTATGAGTCTGTGTTTTCACTGGATGAGACTACCAAAAGCAAATTGTTGGACACAATCAATTAACATTCTAAGGATGTGATGGTACACTGCTGTAATTCCAGCAGTGCGGGAGGCTGAGCAGTAGGATTGCAAGTTCAAGCGCAGTCTGGGAAACTTAGTGAGAACCTATCTCCAAAAAAAAAAAAAAAAAAAGAAAAAGGCAAGAGTAGGAATGTAGCTCAGTGTGAAGGCCCTGGGTTCAATACCCAGTACTACAATACAAGTTCTGAGACATGGGAAGGTCATCATCTTTTAAAAACTACCTTCAAAAAGCTGCCTGTAACTTTATTCTAGGACAAAATCTAGAAATAGTGTAAATGTCAAACAACTACAGACTATTAACTAATTACGAAATACCAGGTCTCCAAATTTTGAATTTGTAACAAAATTCTTATGACATGTTAACACTACATGTTATAGATTATTAGCTAGATTATTCATATACAAATTTTTCCATGTGTTTAACAGAAGCGTATATACATGCTGCTAAATGATTAACTGGGAGGTGATCAGGCTGCCACAGCGCCAGCACATTCAGGTCTACATAAACCCAATTCAGCATGAAAGCAAAGCAAAACAAACCTATCAGCCGAGATTGTCAACTCACCACTTACTAAACAGAACTTCATTAGTTTTTTTCTGTAGAATTTCTTTTCTTTTCTTTTTTCTTGAGACAGGGTCTCACTATCTCATCCAGGGTGCCTTGAGCTCACTACCTATCCTAGTCAGCCTTAAACTTGTAGTGATCCTCCCTCCTCAGCCTCTTGCATGCTGGGGTTACTCGTGTGTACTACCAAACCTGGTCTCTAGAATTTATATTAAAGTATTCTTTTAATTTTGAAATTATAAGCAAACTAGGCATGGTGGTGCATGCCTGATTGAAACTATAGTGTTTAATTTTACATTTATTAAAAGACATACTGCCATTAATCCCATTCAAAATACATCCCTTCACTTCAAACACACTTATCTCATCATTCATGCCATTTTCTGAAGCAGTTCTGGGAGTCCATTCCCATGAATATCTTCATGCAGTATGACCAAAAATACAATGACTTCATGCAGTATGACCAAAAATACAATAGCTGGGTATGGTGGCTCACACCTATAATACCAGCACAGGGAACATAGCAAGACTCTATCTCAAAAAACAAAAATAAAGTTTTAAAATATAGTGAGTGTAGCTACCAAGTGCCATCTCAAGGAAAAGAAGGCTTGTAAAAACTGCATGGTGCCCTCATCCACCTTATTCACTGGATCTGGCACCATGAACCTCTCTGGCTCTTCCCCAGAGTCAAAATGACTAGGAAAAGTCAATGTTTTGCATCAACTCAGAACACGGAGGCAGCCACAACAGTGCAACTACAGATACGAAAAGGGGACTTCTAAAGCCACTTCAGAAAGTGGCAAAAACAACAGGTAAGCATGCACAAAGCAAAGGGAATTAATGGTAATGTGCCTCCCTGTAATAAAACTTTCTTTAAAACTTAAACATTCACTATCTTTGATCACACTGGTTAACTCTCAAAGTATGAAAGCTCTGCATATTTATGTAATTTTAAGGTCTGAATGAAAGAGTTTTGCCCTTGAATAAACTACAGGACATTATAGTGGTGAAAGGCCAAACTGGGGATGCTTACCCTGAAGTCACTTCCTCCTTCCCCTATTACAACTTCCTTTTTCCTTTCCCAGTGAGCTCAAAGAAAATTCCAATCAGCTCCTGGTAGGTAGGTCATCAACGCCTGCCCTAAGCACCATCCCTGGTCAAAAGTTACATATGTCCCATACCCCATGTTCCGTCTAAGGAGACAGCCAACTGTGCTGGGCGCTCCTCTCCACATCCTCACCCCAATAAACCTGTCTGTTTTGCACTTTTACTTCTCTGTTGTACCAGAAAACTCTTTCACTGAACATTTTCCTTAACAAACTCTGTTTTATGACTGACAATATATCCTTCACACTAAGAACAAGAGATTACTCTCTTGTATTTGTATAGTGTAAATATGTAGTTTTAGAAATGTAGTTCATTTGTAAATTGTTTTCACGCTCATTAAGATGTGAGACCAGGCCAGATCTGGAGGTAAATGCAAGTAAGTCCAGCACTCTGAGCTGAGGCAGCCCAGCCTGGGATACTTCGGGGTTTAGCAAGACCCTGTCTCAATATAAAACTTTAAAAGGGCCGAGAAGGGGTGTCCTTGTGTGTAGGGGCCTCGGGTGGGAAGGCCTTTGGAGAGGGACATGAAGAGTCAACACAGGAAGGGAACAGAAGATAGCGGGAGGGTAGAGAGAAGGGGAGCGGAAGCATTCTACCTCGGGCTGTGGGGACCAGCTCCTGGGGAGGGTCCCCACACCTCAGGGCCTCAGGAGAGACTAGGGCACTGCAAGCTGAGGGTGGCCATGCACGGTGTGCAGCAGAGGGAGCGCTGGGCTTCAGTGGGGCAATGTGGGAGCTGGAGGACGGGCATGTGCGCTTGTGTACACACACACACACACACACACACACACACACACACACACACACACTCAGGAGCACCCAGGCAGGGGGAAAGTGCCCAGAGGAAGTGGGACTACCAGGCTACCAGGGCTGGACAAGGGTGAGGGCCACCCTGACGTGTGGCCCCACAAGAAAACCAAATTAAAGAAATAAACACTAATAATAAAAAAGGTTCAGACAAGAGGGCAGAGTGCGAAGGCCCTAAACTCAATACCCAGTACCACACAGCCAACTATACCAAACTACTAATCTCAATCTTTTTCATGAAGTACTGTGCTTTTTTTTTTTTTTGCCGGTACCAGGGATCGAACTCACGACCACGCGCTTGCAAGGCAGGTGCTTATGCTGCTGAGCTAAATCCCCAGCCCCTTCTTTTTCATGAAGTAAAAAATGTCCTTTAAATCACATAATTAAATTCTCATATATACTGATGATTTTTGGTCCTTATTAATCTTTTTTTATTTCTGTACTATTTCTACATGTTAATAAATTTAGTACTGCATTTTCATATTTCATAAATAAAACCCACATGCACCAATATTCCCCTTTCTGTTGTCTTTTGTGGTACTGTGGTTGAATCCAGAGACACTCTACCACTGAGCTACGCAGCAGCCCTTTTATTCTGTGAGATATTACTGGCTTATTCTTTCTTTGCAAATATTTCTTGCTATTAAATAAAGAAAGAAAGCAGGCAGGCAGGCTTTTTTTTTTGTTTGTTTGTTTTGTTTATAGAGAATGATCTTGGGTTAAGTCAAATGAAACAGAAAGACACTTAAATACAGAACCAGTATTCCATTCTTCATTCATCCTTTCCTAAAACTAACAAAAACTGTGTGATCTTTGATCTACAAAGCATTTTTACATTCTTTATGAAACAAATTAATCCACTCATGTTAATACCAGGAAATATATTTGAATTAAGCCTAATATACTTCACTTCCAATGCATTTTAAATATATTTTAAATTGCTGCTTCTCCATGGACCAATTATTCTGTTTGTTTGTTCACTTTTTGGTACCAGGGATTGAATTCATAACCTCACATCTGCCAAGCAGGTGCTTATGCCATTGAATCCCTGGCCCTAGATCAGTTATTCTGAATGAAGCAGTCTCATTTGTCACCTCTCGTATCAGATTAAATAGCAAAGGGAAACCACAGCCACATAGTAAAACTTTTAATTATGAAAATAAATGTTGATCCTTGGAGTCTTTGAGACCTTCCTTATTTAAACACACCAAGAATGAAAGATTCCTTTGTTGTATTTGCATAGTGTAAATATGTAGTGTAAATACAGACAATTATTTGTCGAAGTTAACTCTGTACTATGGGGCAAAGCCAAGAAAGGTCAGTAGTATTTTAAACCTAACCCAGGGATCATCATTCCCTCAGAAGCTTTTTTATTGGAGAGAGACAGAAAGACCGACAGACAGGGAGTCAGGATCTCCAAGCTGGCCCTGAACAAGCTGGCAGCTCAGGCTGGCCTCAGCTCCCAGAGCTTCAGTATTACAGGCATGTACCACCTCAAGATGTGAAGTTTTTGTTTATTTGTTTTGAGACAGGGTTTCACTCTGTAGCCCAAGATGGTCTTGAACTCACAGCAATGTGCCTGCCTCAGCCTCCTGAGTGCGGTGATTGCAGGCACGAGCCACCATACCTAGTTGAAACGGACATTTTTATGAGGCCTTACAGAATGTGGACTTGCTGAACTGTTTCAACACAGAAAATCACAGGCTGCTACATCAACCTTCGCCAGCACTGCTAAATAAGTGCGTCTAAAAGGGACTCTCATCTGGAGTGAGTTAGGACACTTGTGTGACCCACCCCGCCTCCGCCAAGGACTAACTAGTCAGCAGGACTCCCACTTTGAAGGAAGCTACTTTCTGTTAAGAGTTGTGTACTTGAAGGCAAGTCAGTATTGTAGTTCCAGTTTCGGTGGGGGTTTGTTCTCAGATGCTTCTGCAGACTGGAGAAGCTGAGCTGATGAATAATGTAACTTCCAGCTGTGTACAGTGACACGTGCTGAGCGAGCAGTCTGGGAGGCTGAGACAGGAGCCCTTCAAGTTTGAGCCCAGCCTGGACAAGTCAGAGACCCTGTCTCAAAATTTAAAAAGCAGAATTATTTTAAAGGGCTGGGGAATCCAGCTCAGTGTGAAGGCCTTAGATTCAATCCCTAGTACTGAAGAAATAAAAAAGACAAGAAAAGGATAGCATTGGCCCAGGGACCTTGCGAATAAGGGTTATTTAGGCATCACCTGCATGGGAATGAGATCAGCTTTGGAAATGTTAATAAAATTGATACCATTTCTTACATAAACTTTGATTTCTCTACTGCCCCCTCTACTGTGGGCCTTCTTATTCACATACACACAAAAAGCTCGTGAAACCATAAAACGAACTCCTCATAAGTAATTGAGACCCTTATTAAATGAAAATCTACCTTGCCACATAGTTATGAATTTCAACTATGCAACCAAGTCTGACTTACAAATCTTTTCATAATAAAAATAAACTTACATTTTTCACTATAGATGATCTGCACCACTGGATTGGGACCATCATTTTGTGGCACTGGATCTATATCAGCCCACTCTGCTCTGTCCCTGAAAATGTACAGGTTTTTCAGTGATTACGTTCAAACACATTAAAAGAAAAAAGAACTCAAGCATTTTTTAAAAAGACAAAACTCATGCATTAAAATTAGCAATTTTCAAGGTTCTTAAAAGTTATCATCATTGAGGTTTTACCATTTTGCTTTACTTATTAAACTTTTAAAGTAAAATTAAAATAAAACAATCCTTGGAATGTTAAAAGAAGCTCATAAAATAGACAATAGGAAACAGTGAGATAGAGCCTTCTCAAAGGAGAAGGTATAAGAACTGGAAGGAGGAAGAGGCAGGAGAGGGATACAAATGAAAAGGAAACCATGATGTGTTATGCTCCAGCAACTCCACACAAGGAGTATAAACACGGACTACATACATACTAATAAACTAAAATTTTTAGAAAGTTTAAAAATTTGAAAAACCTGTAAGACAACAGATTTCAAATTTTAAGTTTTATAAGTGGCAAAACCTGTTTTTGCAGCAAGTATACAGCAGTTTTAACTTAGAAATCAATTTACTCACTAGTCTCATTACACTCTCTATGGTGTGTATTTTTTTAAAACTTGAATAGCTTACTACCAACTTGCATTTTAAAGTGAAATCAAGCACTATTATTACATTTTGGTGCACACTACCGAGGGGGCCCAGGTGATCATTTGTATATTAGGCTCTAAGGCACTGATGACTAGTCTGTAATTTTCAATACCAAACAACTGCTGCAGCATGCATGCTGTGGTTCACCACCACTGGGCTAAGGGCTGAGAAGGCAGCTTGGTGCTTGGGCTCACACAACAGGTTGGACAGCTGTTTCTGGAACCTGAGGAAAGGCCTCAGTCAGGATATGACTCACTAGTTGTGTGACCTTCAGAAAATCACTTAAGCTTTCCAAGCCTCACTGTCTTCTTTTTTTTTTGGTCTTTTTCGGTTTTTATTGGTACCAGGGATCGAACTCACGACCGCCTGCTTGCAAGGCAGGCGCTTATGCCGCTGAGCTAAATCCCCAGCCCCTCACTGTCTTCTTTTAGAACAGGCATAGAATGAGAAAAGCATTCAATGACTACTACTCATTGTCAGTGCTAAAGAAACAGTATAGTGGCAATAACACACACTTGTTCAACATGAATTTCCCAGTGTGAACAAATTTTAACATCTTTTTATTTACACAAGGGGTGACTGAAACACAGTGAATGTTATGCACTTATTGGTGGGGGCTCATGGGTGTGGGGCGCTCATCGCTGATTAGTCCACTACACTCTTCACAAGAGATGATCCGCACTGCTAGACTGGTGTGCTGCAATGCTGGAAGCAGCAGCCTGGAGGAAAGAGGTGAATCACCATGGGCGTGGCTGGAAAGGTCTAGCTCCCTCTGCAGTCTGCCTCCCCAGAGCTCCTTCTCTCCAGCCGCTGTGCTGCTCCGCCTCTACTCGGAGCTAGCTGACACCGGACTGAAACTTCTATAAACTGAGTCAAAATAAAAACTCTCTGCATTAAACTGATGGGCTCAGATATTTTGTCGACACAATAAGAAAGTAACTAAGACAGTATTTAAAATTTATAAAAACTCGTTACTGTATAAGACATATTACCATTAATCCCACTTCCCCTCACTTTAAACACATTCTTCCCAATTTGTTAAACCACCCTGAAGTCTTCTTCCCTGAGGGTTGGTGCCCAGCATCATACAACTTGACAGGACACTCGGAAACAGGACTCTCACAACTGCTTCAGAAAGTGGTAAGGGAGAGTATGATACAAGTGTCTGGATGGAGGGAGAGCATTCTGATGTGTCTTTTACTCCAATAATATTTTGCAAATGTAAGCATTCTTCATATTTGCCTTTTTTTGCAATACGATACATCTTTATTGGTTACCATAATTTTCTTACACCATGTATTCTTTTTCTTTCACCCACTTTACTTCTGTATATTGATGAGTTCTCGACAGCAAGTATCTGTCATACAACCTTTAAATTGTGTTCACGACACATACATAAGAAATACAGGGATCCAATGGCTTGAGATGTGAAACCTACAGCTTCAGGGGAGTGGCATGGAAAGCGGGCTGTCATTGGGAAATCAGACACAGTCATAGGAAGAAACTAAATATTTCACAATACAGAGGGTGATGGGCCACCAAAACGAATTTAAATCAGTAAAAACACTAACTCCAAAACAAAAATAAACCGTCTGGATTGCGACCTTCTCTATTTCATAAAATCAAGCAAATAAGCCGTCAAATGCAGTTTAGCTAGAACTGCAGAACGAAAGAATTTTGGATTGTCTTTGCCAGAGCTAGACAAGGTGCTAGAAAATCCTATCACTATCTGAAAGCAACGGACAGACAGCAATGGGACGGGGTATTCGGAAGTAGGGAAAAGAGGCAAAAAGTTACAACAGGACCTCAACATCATTTATATTGCAGATGAGGCTGTGCATCATTACATAATTGACTTTAGGGCAATTCAAGCTTACAGACTACTTCGATGCCTAGCTGAGACTCTGTGTTAAATCAAAGTGTCTCAGTCCTTAAGATCTTACTTTAGCTGTTATTCCAGCAGAATCACGCAAAGGATTCCAGTTCCTTTTTAAAGAAGCAAAGGTGGCCCTTTTATTTTAAAAATAAAAATTCCTCTTGGTACGCCACCAAAACCGTACGCTAATGTTTCTGAATTCGTACGGCTACTACCTAGGCAGCGTCCGGAAGCACAGAAGAGAGCGCCAGGTTTCTGAAAGGTGCGGACCCCGGCGGCCGAAGCGCCACAGTGCCAGCCACGCTCCGTACTTCGCCACAGCGGCGGCCGCAGGGAGGCGGGCGCCCGGCTCGGCCACGCCTCGCAGTGCTGGAGAGAGGCCGCGCCCGGCGCCCTGAGCCCCCGCCCAGCGGGCCCGCCGCGCTGGCCTCCGCCTTACCTGTACAGCACGTAGGTAGGCGAGTCCAGGCTCAGGAACGTGTCGTCCATGGGAGACGCTACGGCTTCCCCAGCCTCGGCTGCCATCTCGTCCTCCTGTGGCTGCTGCGGCGGCGGCGGGTGAGGCTGCGGCGGCGGCTGCTCCGGCTGAGCGGGCTCGTCGCCTTGCGCAGGTTCACCGACATCGGTGGCCGCCATCTCACCCCGGTCCGTAGCGGTCGGGGTGGCGCGGAACCACGCCCCCTGCCCCGCCGTGCTCCTGAGTTCCGGTTTCCTGCCGACCCGGAAGTCCAAGCACGGAGGCGCCGCGCTTCCCGACAGCCCTCACAGGCGGAAGTGCGCCTACAGAGTCAGCTCCCATTACCTTTGCGGAGTCACACAAACCCTGGCTCACGCTTTCTTCTCAGCGGAGCTCGACTTTGGGACTCTTCTAAGGTCTTTATGCTCCTGCGTTTTTTTTCAGTGCAAGATTTTATTAAGCCAGATTTTTTTTGGTACCGGGGATCACTCTCACACCTCGAGCAGGCGCCTATGGTGCTGAGCTAAATCCCTGGCGCTGCCAGATTTCATTTTGATATGGGCAAAATATCACCCCTTACTTGCTAGATGTTACATATGCCGACTTTGTGTCCCTCAAAATGGAAAAAGTGAATTCCAGGAGACAATGGAAGTTTAGAATACGAAAGATTTATCAAGAGATTGCTCCTGAGAGACAGGAGTCCTGAAAGTGGGTTGCCACTAAGGCGCTTTGTCAGGGGTAATTTATACTGCAAATGTGGGTACACGATTAACCAGTAAGGCTGCAAGTGTAGCGACTTAACTATTGATCAACAGGTAAGTGGGGCACATAGTAAGGGCATGTGGTGGACATTAACCGTGGCTTATCCACACTTCTAAAACGAACGTTTTCGGGAAGGAATAGGTGCAGGTGGTCCACCCACCCGTTCCCGACACAGAGCTGGATTTATGGGCTGGGCGGTATTAATTACAGTACACAGCAAGACCCTGACTTACAAACGTTCCAATTAACTTTCACAAATAGTAACAGACCTCACATTACTACATCCGTACACTGGGACAAGCTGCAGAAGTAGCTCATGTGTGTCTACCTTACGATTTTAAGGTAACTAAAAAAAATTAACAGTATTTGTGTCTGTTCCTTTTTTAAAGATTTACATTGTATAGGTGTGTCAGTGATATAATCTTTAAATTGATAGTATACTGGCAAGTACTAGAGGCAGGAAGAAAAATATAATCAGTTATCAAATATATTTTAAGAGCAAAAGGAAACAAAAATTGAAGTGAAATTTTTATACAAGTCTTTATTTACAACTTGTTTAACAACTGTACACTTTTTGCAGCCTTGAAAACATTTTTTGTACTTGAATGGGAAAATATAGTTTGACCAAATCTTAACTTTATTCTTCATATACATATACATATATTATATGCATACACATAAACACATACATATAGTACCATAACAAACTGACAATCATCAAATTAAAATGAAAAAATATTACCAAAAGTAAATCCAATATTTAAAAATAAAAACACTAAGAAATCCATCTTTTGATGATTTCTTGGACTTTTATGTATCTGTGGCTTTAGTTACAATTCTTCGGTCGTTCTCTAACAAGTCAATTCACCTCAAAAATGATTGAGAAATGTAACAATTTCAATACATAGCAAGTGTTTGGTGAACAGGTGAAAAAATGCTTGGGCACTGTTATGTACAATGTTGGTAGATCCATATTGTATTCTCATTTGTGAAGTGAGGAATTCAGAGTCCTGAGTGGACATCATTCTTGATTATAAAAGAATATTTATAGAATTATAAATTCAATAGTCAATAGGAAATAAGAATGTACTCAGCAATACATTTTGCAAAGGCTAAAATGAAAAGTGGTGAATGAAAACAACAATTCACAGAACAATCAATACTTCTTAAGACATCAGAATAATAAGGCTTTAGAGCTGGGATGGTAATCAACTCCAACTCCAATGTACCAACGTGCTTTCCAGCTCATCTGAAAAGTTACAAATGTACTACAGGGAAGTAAGTCCATTATATGTGTCTAAATTTCTGATATTTTAAATTTAGAAATCAAAGTAAATTACTAAGTGTTTGAATTTTATTATTATACAATTAAAAAGTAGGTGTTATAAATGTGGGGCAACTGTATATATGTAAAATTGCAAAATAACCTAGAAATTATTTTCTAAAGTCCAAACCATTATCAATTATAAAGAATCTGCAAACAGCAAAATTTGTGACAGCAATGACATTTTAGTGCATTTGAATCAGTAAGGCTAATAAAAAACAAAAGATTTAAAAAAAAAATTAAAAGGTCCCAAATCATGGATTGGCATTTGTGTACAGTCATTTCCTGTATTTATAGTAAAAGGCTTCTTAAAATTTCAACCACAGTGAAAATTTTCCTTAACTACTATGTGTCTTTGTAGAACACACATTAAATCAGGCCACAGAGAAAATAATAAAACTCTTAAAATATTCACCCACTTATATTTGGAATACATAAGAATTTCAACATATATTGTTTGGAGTTTGACACTACTAGGTCAATTCTGTTGTCCGATTATAGAACTTTAAACAGGAAGAGGGAAGTCTTGTGACTTCCTAACAGGGTACTTTTAACCAAGCACCAAGTTTACTAAAAAAGAGTTATGATTAACAAAATGCCTGCCTAGCATGAGGGAGGTGCTGGATTAGATCCCTGTGCTTACATGTGTGACAACACACAAATCCCTTGTTTTCACCAAAACAATTTCAAAGATATGTCAGTATATCATTTTAGCTACATTCAGCATTTTGTAACAGACCAAGTAAATTTACAATAGATACTTTGAAATGTTTTCACTAGCTAAATCACATTCTATTAGTAAATGCTTGGTAAAAGTTATTAGTGAAAGTTATATATAAAACAATTTGATTCATGATCCAAGTTATTAAGAGGAGGAGGCTATGACCGAAAAGTATTTGGCTGGGCGTGGTGGTGGTCATCTGTAATCACAGCACTCCTGCCTCAGGAGGGTCACTGCGATTTAAGGCCAGACTGGCTTCACAGTGAGTTCAAGTTCTAGGGTCCTCTAAAAAGGCTCATTTTTATAAGAAAAAAGCCTTCTTCTAGTAGGTGCTGAACTATGAGTTGTCACACTGATTGCCGGCCTTTGTTTTTGTCCTCTCCTGTGTATCACAAGTGCTGGCAAACAACATTTTCTGCAATGAGGGGAATGTCTTACACCTGTAGAACACTCCCCAAGTGGGGATGCAAGGACTCAAGTTCTAACTTGACTTAATTCATTTGAACTGCCACATGTGGCTGGTGGTTCTGAATTGGCTGCTAATGAATTCTTACTTAGATTAATAGGGAGCCAGTGAAAGTTAAAACACTTTTTGAAAGAGACTTATTCATTCAACAATTAATTAGATTTTAAAAGTGTATTTTGTTCTTGTGTGTGAAACTTTTGCTGTCTTCTAGGTGGACTGGCTTAAGAAAGACTCTGGGAACGGAAGCCAGGGTCTCATACATGCTAGCAAGTATCCTATCACTGACCTATTCCCCCAACCCCAATTCAGAAACTTTTATACAATCAAAAATGAGCATCTCATCTAAAAAAATGAAACAAGACAATATCCCCATAAGCAAATCTTTCTATTTTTTGGAGGTAACTATATGCCTGTGTTTATGTAACAAATATTTCAGTACTTTGGGTCTATGATTTGAATATTAATACATTCATGTTATAAACAGAAAATTTCTGGCACTTAAAAAAATCTCTTAATACAGCAAACTGAAAATTTTGTCCAGTATGAACTTAGGAAAAGAGCCAAGACCAAAGATGAATCTGCTATAAAACTAAGAATGTTTTTTGTGGTATTCTGGCATTTTGCCTTTTCCCATTACTTCCACTACTTTTCAGATTCTCTGATGTGACAGTAGCTTGCTTTCTCCTACTCTGCGTATTTGCAACGATGAAGAAACTATTAGTCAGGGACACTTTGTAAGTTCATATTTTTGGAGACAGTACAAAGAAAGGTAAGAAAATCTTATGCCTAACCAGAAAACAGTTTTGTTTTATTAGCCAACTCTAAAAACCAAAGTTTCAAGTATTAGCATCTCAGAATATCTGGATTTTGTTGTGTAACATTACAATGGAAGCTTCCTAATATGACAGGTCAGAAGTAACCCATGCCCAGTAGCCCAATCCAGCTACACATTTCTAGGTTTACAACTTCAGATTTCTGAATTTAAGATATTAATAAAAAATAACACAGAAAAGTAGAAAGAAACAATAGTATTAGTAAAGTGCTGTGAATTTTGCAGCAAAGTATAAATAACATATAAATGACTAAAATAACAGTAAATATTAAGATACTCATTCTCTAATACTGATATATAAACACTATAGAATGTGTCCATAGGTTGATAAATATATCAAGAACATTTTTAAAAAATTCATTTTGTAACACAAATACTGTACTTATTACCATATTATTTTTTCCCAGATTAGAGCTCTCACATGATAAAGCTTGTTCAGAGGCTTTTATGCATATATGGCACACTGAAGCCTCAGCATATTTTGAGTTCTTGGAGGTTTGCTCTTTTTTATGGTATTTAATTTTTCCTTTAAGTTCAGGGAAGATATAATTCTGGGTTTGAGAGCCTCATCATTCCAAAATTTTGGGTCTACAGACACCTCTGTTTTAATCTTGATTCTGAGTCTAGTGGTAATGTATCATGTACCTAGTGGCTCACTTTGAATATGCTTTTAAGAATTTTATTTTTGTCTTTATTCTGAATAGTACTCTTTTTGTGGGGCTACCACATGTAATGAAATCCAATTTAGCTAATGGCGTGTACACTGGACAAAGGCAGATTCTGATGACTGCTGGCCATTATTTTCAGCCACCACAGGTTTTCTTTTCCTCATCTCATCATAGCATTTTGAATGGCCTGAAATAATCATCACAGATACAGTAATCATTTGTCTCACAATGAAATAATTTTCCTTAAAAAAATAATTTTCTGGGCACTAATGAACACATACAGTTACATTATAGTACAGTTACAGTTAACTAAACACATACACGCTTGGTTAATACTCACTGAAGGGCAACTAGAAATTAGACGTGTGAATACTCTTTAACAAGTAAGATTTTATGTAAACTATTATAAGACAGTTTAAGTTTTCACTGTTAGTATTTTTAACTGCCTAGATACTTCTTAGTGCAGTATCCCCATTCTACTTTCCAGAATAGATGTGCCTTAACAGCTTTGTTAACTTCAATTTTCACTTATACACTATATGTAAACTTAACCTTACAGAATATAAAACAGAAGAATACTGGAGACAGCAAATAATATTGAATATGTAAATACATGCACATACATATGTGTGTGTACACACTCACGGCTCTAGGGAAGCACTTATGGAACCCACAACTGCCAAAACTCATAAAGTGGACCTACTTTGGTTTAGGTCTCTTGGTCAAAAAACAATGTCACATCTCTCTTATTTTGCTTCAATGGGAAGAATCCATGATTTAAAGGTTCTAATTATAGATTTTGTTTTATATTCATAAACATAATGCATGTGAACTGGATTACCAATCACCATGTACTTCCCAAGAACATAATCAGTGATTTAAAAGAGATGGATACAATTATATTTATGTTGTCCTTCATTTTATAAAAAGGGTGCTACTCTTTCATAATTCAGAGGAATGGGGAAGAACAGAAACTTGCCATGTCAGCAGCAAATTATTTTACAATATGTAGGCTTCTGAGAATGGTTTCTATTTTGTAAAACTCTAGAACTTTATTGTGTGGTAATATTGGACAACGAAGAAAAAATTTTCAAAAATCTTAATAAAAGAAACATATACCAATTATTTAAATATTCTCTATAAATCAGCCACATGGTGGCACATGCTTGTAATCCAGCACTTGGGAGGCTGAGGCAGGAGGATCGTCATGAGTTCAAGGCCAGTCTGGGCTACACAGGAAGTTCAAGGCCAGCCTAAGCTGCATAGCAAGGGCCCCCAAAAAACAAAAACAAAACTCCCAAAATTAAAAATAAGGATAACAATAATCCTAATAAATTTAGAAGCCATTTTCAAACTGGGTTGAATAAACTACCCAGAGAAGTTGCCATTTTGACTAGGCTACAGGAAAAAGTTTACTTTTTTGAAATCCTTTTTAACTTACAGAAAAATAAAAACCATGACAAAATAATTTCCATGGATTTTGCCATCTCGTTTTATTGTGTTCAGGATATTCTTTCATCCTACTTTACAGTACCACATAGCCTTCACAACATCAGTTAAATGGCAATTCCGGCAAAAATCTCCCCTTATGATACAAGATAAGAAGTCAGCTGGACAAGGTGGTGCATGCTTGTGTCCTAGCATTTAGGAGGCCACAGCAAGAATTACCACTCCAAGTCTGACATCGGCCTGGGGTGTGTAGTGAGTTCAAGGCCAGGCTGAACTCCCTACGTAGAAAAACCCCATCCCGAAGAAAAAGGGGAGGGGGCAAAATACTTTTTATAATAATATTCATATTTTCTTATTTTGCCTTAGCAAAAAGCAAGAGTTCAAACACTTTAGGATCAAAGATACTCTTATCCACATGGGTATAAAGTAGCAAATTTGTACCAGCTGTGGATGTTTTCAGATCAATTAATTGCATGTTTCCCAACCCTGCATAATTGTACCATTCCTGGAATAAAAGGTCTGAGTAGCTACATGAGATTAAATGCAGAAAGTTAAGGAATCTTTTTTAAATATAGATTTTTAGTAAGATAATTCTTACATGGAGGCAAAGATTTTAAAGTTTAAAACATGGTATTATCATTGAAATGACAGATGGGTACTTGAATGGCAGCTGCAGACACTCAACAATATTTCACATCTTAAGACTTAAAACTGCTACTAAAAAGAGTAAAGTGGCTCAAATAAAATCTGTCTTTCCTTCAACCTAACTCATCCTTTAATTAGCAATCCTCTACTTTGCACAGCATGGATTTTCATTTCTTTGTGAGAATTAATGAAACAGAATATGTCAGATCAAAAAATATTTAGCTTAATTTTGTACAACCGAGGTTTTATCAGTAACAAAATATTAAAACTTCAAGAAAATCAAAGCTGTATTATCCTTATTATAATTAATCATCTCATTAAACAAATTTTGCCAGGCTAGAGATATCTAGTAGAAATAATTCTTTAATGATAAATTCTGAAACATGGTTCTTTTATTAGGAACGCCTTTTTCTTTGTTGCAGTACTAGCAAGTAACTCAACAAATGGTTAAATTCAATTCAATTTTTTAAAGTTCTTTTAAGATATGCAAGGGCATGATCTCATTTCAGATATGAAAAATGGTATTCACTAGATTCTTCTATTACTAACTTCTGAAATGCACACTGTGGAACATAAATATTAATGTTCTTCTTTATTGACTTGACTCTCCCATGATGGTTAGAAGAAAAGCAACACAGGCTTTTCTGAGTGAAAGCCAGGTGCTGTGGGGACAGCTTACCCCACCGCAGACAATGACAGTGCATGGACTCCACCGACGCCAGATTCCTCCACTACTCAAGCTCACTGTGGCTTCGGGAAGCCAACAATGCGAGGAGTGTAGGAAAACATATCCAAGTATAGTTCCCGTCTAGACCAAGCTGCTCCAGTCATCTCTGAACTTCTAGACAGAGTATGCATTACCACAAACGCCCTGAGAAATTACTGAAGAAACACAAACATCATAAATCCCATCTAAATCTGGACAAGGAAAAGACTACTACTGTCAGAGTTACATTTTATTCTTGGCTCTCTTTTGGTGCCAGGGATGAAACTCAGCACCTTGCATACCAAGCGTTCTACCCATATCCCTAGCCTAGTTTGTTCTTGGTTTCTGACACCTAAAATATATTCATATAGTACTCCTTATAAAAGCCTATTTTGTTTTTATTTTTTATTTCTTTTTTCTTTTGACTTTTTGAGACACGGTTTCCCTATGCAGTTCAGGCTGGCCTTGAACTTACTCTGTAGCCCAGGCTGGCCTTGAACTCACAGTGATCCTCCTGCCTCAGTCTCCTGAGTGCTGGGATTACAGGCATGCGCCACCACGCCTGACCTGTTTTTAAACATGTAAAATGTTTAGAAATATAATTCATTCTGTGTAATGAAAATAATGTACCAAACTTTAAGGGTACAGTAAAAGAGTAAAAGTTATAAATATAAACACTATAGTTCTAGCAGACAGCAGATGCTAAAGAATATGCAAAGTAAAACTTCCTTCTACAAAGGCTGACACTTTTCTAATCCCTTAGAAAATATATGAATAGGTGTGTGAACAGTTCAGGAATAGGCAGTAGTACAGGATGAAAATGAAAGCCTCTCACTTTATAGACATAATTCATTTAATAAGCAGGTTGGAGACCTTATTCGGTGGGTATAATTTCCCAATAATTTAAGTTTTATCAAGATTAATGTTCATATCCCCATCTGCTTTAAAAATGATTGAATCTTTATGCTATTTGTGAAATAAAGATGGAAGTCAGAACCCTCTTACATTAAAGAACCTTTCACTGTGAAAATCTGCTACATTCACCAGGCAAGGTGATACATGCCTGCAATTCTAGGTACTCAGGAAACTGAGGCAGGAGTATGATGCCAGCCTGAGCAACACAGGGAAACTGTCAGACATACATACAGACAGACATGTTGACTGGGTCTTCTTAAAACGTTACAACCATTCTATTTACTTGGCTCTCTCCACTGTTACTAACCCTTGCTACTTTAATGGTCTTAGTGGGCAAAAGGACTCATACTGTGCCCAGAGTTTCACATGACGTAGAAAACTGCACAGTGCATGGCATCATCTCTGTGTATGCTCTAATACATTTAAGAATGATTTCAGAGAATAAAAGCACTCTAAGTTAACTTTTTTATAAAGGAGGAAGTAGGATTTAAAATCAAACACAGTTTTTGAAATTTCTTAGTTACACTAAGCTTGTTTTAAATTACTTATTTGTAATGTAATACACAGAACTAAATGAAACCTTAATTTCCAAATAGCTACTGAATGAAATATCATCATCATATTAAGTGACCTATGTAAAAACAAACAAAAACTGACCTAATTTGAGGATTGTTTTGCTTTTAAGAAATGTCCTATGGTGTAAGAAAAAGGCTGGAAAGGCAGTTAAATATGATTTGGGACCAAATATTTACAGAACTAGTATGGAAAAAGTTAGAGCAAAGGCATTTCATCTTGAAGTAAAAGAGATCTCACATGTACACAGCACCTTAACAGAGGAAGTGCTTTACAATGGTTTCTTGACAATCACCCGTCAATGTAAATAAATATGGTCTATAAGCACTTTGAGGCCAACAAATACCCAATGAAATGTACTCATAACAAATTTTTGGACTAGTAGATATAACCAGGAAAAAGTATGAAGAGATCTATCAGAATACCACATAACGAAGTCATTTATGATCTTAATGGCTGATAGGAAAATGTTAAGTAGCATAACTACTGAGAAATGGAAAAGTTTAAATGCAGGAATAAAAGTAAAACGAATGAGACACACGTAAACAAACTGCCTAACAGATAAAGCTCCCAATAACCATAAGTATATGAAAAAGAAATCCTTTAGTTGTGGAAAAAAGTTGAAAGTCTAAATGAAAAGCAAATGGCTTGAATCTGACCTCAGTTACTAAGTTATTTCAAAGTAAGGAAAAATTAATGTACTACCTGATTTCTTTCTTCTATCATTTCTCCCCCAAATAACATCACCAATGTATTCACTTCTGCCAGCAAACAGAATAGCACAAAATAATAAAATTTCATATATTTTTTTCCAAATCTTAGGACAATTTAGCTCCCTGTAAACTCATTTTCTCCCCTCTTAAGTAATTCTGCCAGGTGCCTTAGGAAAGATTTAATTAGCACCTCTGCCAATGTATTTAAGTCTTTGCAAAAAGTGCGCTTGTCAATCATTCTGCGTAGTAAATATGTAAGTTACTTGAGTGCATTTGGAAAACAAGTGAAAAGAGATTAATACATCATAAAAAGATCAATTCCCTTTAAACAAAGACATTCTTATAAAGCACAGTAACACATAAGCACAATAAAGATTATAAATTGTGTATCAATTATTGGCAGAAAATGTAATTCAATACAAAGCTTACACCATTGCGGAAGAGAACATTTCCATACAAAGAAAAGTGCTACACTATTATACAACACTTCTAATTGGACACTTACAAATTTTTGGCACATTAAAAGGAACTAAAATGTCTACAAATAAAGAACAAAAAAACAAAGATACCAGAGAGAGAAAAAGTCCTCAAATGGGAAACACTAAATACTGACATAGAAGAGAAACAAAAAATAAGCTGGCTGAGTTTCCTGAAATGTTGTTCTATGTAACAGAAGTATGCTTCTATGCAGGTTGTTTATTTCTAACGGCAAGACTTCTCTACCTTGCTGTAGCTGGCTGAACGTGGCCTGGATAAGATCTTCTTGTGCTGGTTGCTTGTCTTTGTCTAGCTAGAAATGACTGGCCTGAGCCAGTGCTAGCTAGTCTATCTTCAGCTGCTTTTTTATGCAGAGTCATTCCCTGTAATATATTAAAAAAAAAGATAATGAAAAAATAGAATATATTCTTACAGAAGAAAATTTCATTACGCAGAATTTATTACACTGCATAGTAAAGCAGTTTAACACTATTAATTCTATTACAGATTAAGATCTTGTAGTGGCATTTAGTTCCAACAATGAAGAGCCACTCTTCTGAAGAAATTAAGGCTTACTTCTTTGAATTTACAATAGATAATGGAAGGATTTTTAGAATATGTTAACCGTATTTTCTCTTCAAATTAAATGTATAATGTGATTTTCTAAGAAAAAAAAGTGTAACTGATTGGTAGTAGTTGATTAACATGGGTTTTGGAAATCCCTGATGCAAATATTTCTTATGCTGAAAAGCCACATTAGGTATTATACTTACTATGATTGTGTCTTTCTTCACTTCACGGTAGACTTGTATTCACAAACAAAATAAGAAAAGTTCCTACCTGCCCATTCCTGAGAGCCCAAAAAAGAGCAAAGGGGTCTCTCTTGAAGACATAAGGATCGCTGACTATCTTAGAGGAGAGAGGGAGCTCAAGTGCAGGCCCCAGAACACCACCACAGAAGGGGTGAATATAGGGTGTTCCCGGAAGGTGGAGAAATAAATAACAAAATAACATTATTTTATAAAGGCAGAAGTCTAGCAGTTCAGGAAAAGAACAGTTTTGGTAATTTTTAATAAAGCAATGCAGAACTCTAGCTGGAGAAACTTTTAAGAATTGAGAGGTGTTTTTTAATCTTACCAACAACTGGACACAGGTAACCTATTAGGAAGTGGTGGAGGCTGATATCCAGGAAGAAATAACAATTCACAAAAGACTAGAAGATCCTTCCTTCCTTCCTTCCTCTCTCCCTCCCTCCCTCTCTTTTTGAGACAAGGTCTTGTGAGGTTCTTGTAGTTTAGGCTTGCTTTGAACTCACTATGTAGCCCAGGCTGGCTTTGAACTTCCAGTGATTCTCATGCCTCAGACTCCCAAGCACTGGGATTATAGACATGTGCCACCATGCCTGGCTAGAGCTAAGTTTTTTTTATTAGTTAGTTCTAGGAAAATATTGGTCTGGCTTTGCATTTTTAATATAATTTCAATTTATTATATACTCTCAGATATAATACAATTTCCTAATGAAAAAAACCAGAAAAACTTTATGTCAACCTGAAATCAAATCAACCTTGAAAGATCTGAGTAAAACAGACATCTATTCATAATCTTTAATTTAGTTACCTCAAAAGACACAACCAACAGAGTGAAGGAACAACCTGTAGAACAGGAAAAACTTTTTGCCAGCTATTCCTTGAATGGAGGATTAACATCTAGATTATAAAAAACTCAAAAAATTATAGAGTCTCCTCAAATAAAAAGCCCAATCAAAAAATGGGCAACTGAAATAGAGACACTTCTAAGAAGCAGTACAAATGGCCAATAAATACATGAAAAAATGTTCAATATCAGAGAAACCCCAGAAAGAATGACCATCATCAACACAAAATCTAGTAACAACAAATGCTGGTGAGTATGTAGGTAAAAAAGAACTCCTCTACATGTTCCTTAGACTGTAAACTAGTATAACCACTATGGAAATGAGTATGGAGAGTCCACAGAAGAATCACAAACAGAAATTACATTTGATCTAGTTCTTCCCCTTGTAGGTATCTTCTCAAAAGAGTTAAAGTTATCATATTACAGGGATATGTATACACGGATGCTTACAGCAGCACCATTCATGATAGCTAGGTCTTAGAAACAGCATATGTGTACATAAACAGATGAATAAAGAAAATGTGGTATTTGGACACAATGGAGTGCTACTCTGGCATAAACAAAGATAAATTTGAGGCAAATGAATTTAACTTTTTTTTTCTTGGAACGGGGAATTGAACTCAGGTTCTTGTGCTGGCCAAGCAGGTGCTGCACCACTGAGCAACATCCCCAGTCCCAAATGAAGTTAGTTGAGAACGGAATGTTGAATGAAGTAGTCAGACACACCAGCTTAAACCATATTTTATGGCTTCTCTTATATGAGAAACTAAAAAAATACATAAATTAATAAAGAGCAAAATTGTAGATAAAAAGTTCAACTTATTCCTCAAATTATTGTTTCAAAATATTTTATATGCTAATTGGTTTCATTTATACTTCTAGTTTCTCTTAGTTCATTCAAAAGAAAGTTTTGTGCTAAGACAGTCTTTTGTGTCTATAATTTGTTTTCTGACCAACATTTTGCCAATTCTTTTAAGATTATGACACAGTATATTAACTATTGCTAGTCTATTTTACTATGAAATTTTGCTTTTTTAATCAAAGCATGCCTTTTGTATTTATTAATATCTCCTTATATTAAAACAAAAAAACTGTAACTCAGCTACCTGTAATAAAATTCTTATTTAAAATGTACTTTCACTTTCCTGCTCGCAGTAGTTTACTCCCATTCTTCACGCTTTTGAGCTTACCATACACATCACGTTCTGAGCTCCTTAATACCAAAATACCCTTCCTAGCACTCACCAACCCCATTCCCCCTCAGCTGCTGACACACCATGGAGCTTTCTGAATGTAGCAAGATGCAATTACTGGTTATCTAACCTGAACGTAATTTCTATATATCTGTTTACTCTCTAAAGAGCAAAAATTAGGACTCTGCACTTTTAGGGGGTTGATTTTTTTTTTTAGACAGGGTCTCACAGGCTGGTTTTGAACTTGTGGCGATCCTCCTGCCTCTCAAGTGTGCCAGCATGCCTGGTGAAGACTACTCTCTGTGACCTGTCAAAGAATGAACCTGGTTCTGTGAGAAACAGTGTCTGGAACCATACAAGAATCCAAGATTACTAATAAGAATTGAGGTACAGAACTTTAAGAATGAGATAACTAAGATTAATAGAGGAACAGTAAATGTCAGGATTAATTTCAAGAGAACTTCATTCAGTGTGTGGTTTTGTTTCTATGTTTAATTTTTAAGACATTTACATGTTAATAATATGCTAAATGCAAAATTATTTCTTTTCTAAAAAAAAGTTGTGATGAAATCTTAGTATTGACCAAGACTAAGACAAATTTGACAAGATTAAAATATAAATGTTGATGTGTTATGAAATTTATGAATTTTTAGCAGAGATCAAATCACATTGTTAGGCCAAGGACACTACTTTTATGAGGCAGTATCAATTATCACTGCAAAACAAAAACAATGGTTTTATGCTCACAGACATAGAGGGCGAAAAGAGGATGTTGAAAAGAACGTGGTTCAATTACTTGTTTCAGACACAGAAGTTGTTTCATTGGGAAGAACAACAAAAAGAAAAGGAAGACAAAAACTCTGGGAAAAAAATACTGAAAAAGTACTTCATTTGCAAAGCTACAGTTCTTCAAACCCAGACACAATGTTGATGAATGTTCAGTTTTCCTTGAGGTATGTTTACAGGGCTTTGTGCTGGAACATTCAACTTGAGAGCCCCAGTGGGGCAGGGTTTGGCCGAGAAAATGCGCTAAACCCCATGGGACAGGTAAGTTGTCCTAAATTTAAGTCCTGCAAAGGCACACAGGGAGTCTTGTACACAAATCAGGTCAGAAGGTGATGCGCAGAAGAGTTATGTTCAATTATGATTAATGTTCCTTTCCCTGCATTGCATGGGCTGACACCAAACTATTTTTTAGGGTACCTACATTTTCAAAATGCCCTCGCTGTTATCATATCTGCTTGTTAGTCCTCAGGTTGGCACTGAGATTTTGTTAGTGTGCGTTAGGACAGCAATAACGTTCTCATTTTTTGGTGGAATTACTTGTATAGTAAAGGTAATACAGTAAATAATTAATATCCAGTGAATTTTGCATTATGTTCTAAAGTGCTATTTTTCTTACCATATTGTACCAGGCACTAACAATATATTTCTCCTCCATGTCTCTTTGACTCTTCGTTTTTTCATATTCTTTCTAAAGAACAAGCACATATAAACATATAAACATACAAGATAGTTCAGTATAAACCAAATACTATCACTGTCTAAATCACAGACATACTCCTGTAACACACTGAGGCTCCTAGAAAATAATAAAGAATCAAAATAATAGTATTTTATTGTATAGTACAGTAAACTACCTCTAATGAGTGGAATAGTCGGTCCCGTTCCTGGAGTTGATTTTTAAGAGCTTGTATTTCTGGTGCTGCTCCTTGATTTTGTTTAGGATCTAACGTACGGATAACCTGCAAAGAGTAATGAAAGAAAAATTTACAGTCTTGGGCTAGGAGCAAAGCTTGGTGGCAGACTGCTTCCATTAACAAGTGTGGGGTTCTGGATTTAATCCCTAAGCCTGCAGGAAACAAACAAAAAATTGAAAATCTCAAAGTGTATAACACCTAGGAAAGCAATTCTTTTCTTCAAAAAAAAAAAAAAGTTAAAACTATGAGACTCAAGGGTTTACATTACAAAGACAATTTAAAATCTAAATTTATGAAATAATAATAGTTGCAACTTTGAATTAGATGAAAAATCACTTACGAGAAGCAATCCTGACTTAAAATTGGTAGACAGGATTGGCAGCTCCCCACTCTGTCCTCTGCCAATGAAGAGACAGGCCCTGGAGAGGCCCCAGCTGACATCAGCCTACCACTGTGCTGCCAGCTCCTCCCCTGCTGATAGCTGAGACTGGGTGTGGGAGGCAATTCTGGCTAACTAACAATATCAGTTTTCTCCTCAGTACTTTTACCATCAAAATGTTAAAATAATAAAAAGAGATTTATCTTTAACCTAGAGCCACCAATTGCTACAGAGCCATATTTGATTTCTCTCCACACACACACATACTAGCACTTGTTTTGGAACTATTTTAGAGAAATCCACAGACCTCATGATAACCCTGAGGTACTCACCTGTGTATAGCCTTAGATCAAGGGCATGATTCCACATAACCACAATACTACTATCAGTGAGGAGACTGACAACCAGACAGAACAGTTATTAATTGGTTCAAATCCATCTTCCCATAGGTATCTCTAAAATATTTCTTAACTGACCTCCTCTGCTCCCAATCCGGACTCAGTCATCAGTGCACTGCATTTGGTGATTAGGTGGAGCTTTTTAAAGCCAGTCCCATGGCCTATTTTTGTTTTTTCTATGACACTTTTATGTATAATTCTGGTTTTACTTGATGGTTTCCCTGAAGGTACTGTTGAGTTTGTCCCAAAAGCCTCATTTTCTCTCAGCTGAAAGTCAGGTCTGGAAGACTGCTTAAATTCTGTTGAGTTACTACTGACATGATACGCCATAAAGAGGCACCAGCACTTGTGTACAGTACCACATTCTAATTTTTATTAACCGCGGTTGTGACTGGCACTTATTTGCTACATATGATACAATTTCTTTTTAGTTATCAGTAACACATTTCTGCAGAGACCTATTCTGAGCATTACTTCTAGTTCACACTCCTCGTTGTTGCTGGTGTTGTTCAACGACTCTCTGGTTTTTTATACTGCATGCATTCTACATTGTAATACTTTACTCTGGTTGTGGTGGCATACACCTGTAATCCTGGCACTTGAGAGGGTAAGGCAGGAAGATCACCACAAATTCAAAACTAGCCTGGGCTATACAGTAAGTTCAAGGCCAGCCTGAACTATAGAGTGAGACCCTGTCTCAAAACGAACACCCCCCCACTCAAATCCTCAGTGAAGGTTGATTAGAAATTGCAATGAGTTACCCTCATACTCCCTCTTACTTACACTTTTAGCTTTCTCTAAGTATTTTTTATATCGTTCTTCCATTTGCTTCATTTCATCTTCCTTCTTTCGTAAAGCTTCTTGTAATTCTTCAATTTTTAAGGCTGTAGATGGGAGATATTAAAAGAGAATTTTTATATTTTAACAACTTTAAAACTGTATTTTAATTGAAAAGTTTGAGACTGTGTAGTACTAAATATAGTTTTTAAAAACAATTCAAAAAATCTGTTTTACAAAAAGTTTTTCTTTAATAAACAAGATTCCAATATAGAACAGTATAAACTTATAAAGTTCAATTGATGGATGAATGTACAAACAAAATGTGGTATACTCATACAATGTAATATACACTCAATTCTAATACATGCTACAACATAGAACATAGTGTTAAGTAAAAATAAGACATTATGCTAACAGAAATATGTAAGCACAATAAGATCAAACACGTTATGATTGTAATTATGAGTTACCTAAGAAAGTCAAGTTCACAGAGAATAGATAGCAGAGAAGAATTGATTATCATTCACGAAGTACAGAGTTGTAGCATAAACTGATGAAAATATTTTAAAAATGGGGCGTCATGATAGCTGAATAATAGTGTAAATGGGGTTAACAGCACTAGATAGTACATTTAAAATAGTTTAAATGTTAGCCAAGCATGGTGGCACACTCCTATAATCCCAGCACTTGTGAGGCTGAGGCAGGTGACCTTGCAAATTGAAGACCAGCCTGGGATACAAAGTCAGCCCAAACCAGCCTGATGGTTTAAGTCTTATTATGCTTTACTACAATTTTAAAAAGGTAAGTCCTGGGGGATTTTGCAACAGTAGAGGCCTTGTCTAGCACTGTAAAGTCCTAGGTTTGATTCACAGGGCTGCAAAGAACTTTTTAAAAAGTAAAAGTTTGTTCTTTCACCTATATAAAGTAGTAAGACCAAGCTATCTACAGATGTAAAGGTAAATAGATGTGTAAGTTTAGCTAACTTACATTAGAATCCACAATTAAGGAAAGCTCATAAGTATAACCAGTATAACTGGTAATTTAAGATGAAAGGATATACTCTGTAAACAAGGTGAATTCTTTAATTGCTGGGATAGGTAATGGGGCCTATTTCTTTATAAAATCATTTCTAGTGTAGTATATGGCTATACTTAAAACAAATGCTACACAGAAAAAACTCACAGCTGTTGTTAAATCTGGGCTCAAGGTCTTCAATAATGGCTCTCTTCTTCTGCAGCTCGTTATTGGCTTCATGTAGCTTCTCTCTGTACCAAAATACAAGCACTATCACTTAGGACTTTTCTATATCTTTCTTCCACTTCAAATTAAGAGTTCTGCATTCTTTACACTTGGAAGACTCTTGCATTCAAGTATTGTAAGACAAAATCTTCATTTGAAGCAGTATTGGTGTCTTTATATGTGAAGGGGTGTTAAGAAGGGACAAGTCTTTTTTTTTTCAGAATAACGATATAAAAGTTAAAATTTTAAACTTTGCAGAGGTTTTATATTATAAACTCATTACAGAAAATAAAGGTTAATGAAAAGACACATCAACAAAAGAGTGAATACATGTAATTGTATAAACATCTCAAAATAATACTGAATAAAGGAAGTATCACTGGATCAGAGCATTATGATACATTTAGCTTATTATTGTTGTGGTAATCTTTTATTGGTTCTAATTTATAAGTTAAGCTATATATATAATATATGTGATAATATATATATCTATGTATAGGAAAAATAGTAGATAGAGGGTTCAGAACATTCTGTGAGGAATTAGGGGTCCTAGAAGGAGCCCCTAAAGATGAAGGAGCTGCTGTACAGAAAAAGGCATGCCAGGTGAAGACGGAGACTGAGACACGTACAGCCTAAAGGACACCACAGCCTGCTGGCAGCCACCACAAACAGGGAGGCCACTGGGGAAGTCTTCCTCAGAACCTCTAGAAAGAACCAACAGCTGACACCTTAATTTTACATTTTCTGGCTCCATAGCTGAGAAGGTACATTTTTATTGTTTTAAACCAGCCAGATTAAGGTAATCTATTATGGCAGCTCTAAGAAAAAGAATACTGTCTTCATCTTTATTAATAAGTCCTTTCTGATAAAGATTTCTACCACAAAATGGCCACAAAACAAATGTCAGACAGCAGTTCTATTAAATGACAGGTATCCTAGTCTTTGTCATAAAGGAATAACAAATTTAAAAGGGGGCAGAATTCAATACCAACTTCTCAATCTATGTGATTTTTCATTCTCACAAAGGCTGAGAAATAATATTTTTTTTTCCTTCTAGTACATCAAAAACCTGCTGACTGAAAAACTATCAATCCAAGATGGCTGACCGGAGGAGCAGTCCTGTCAGAGATGTTCAGAGAATTCACTAAGTCAGAGGTCCTCTTAGTAGAGAACATACTTACTCTCTAAAACAAAATATTAATCAGAAAGATGATACACAACAGATCAAACCAAACCCTGGATCACTGAAGAGGGGAAACAGAACCACCACTGCTCCAGCTCCCATCTCTGTGGGGAGCAGTCAGTACGAGAGGGTTTTGGACAGCTTGAGGGAATGGACAAACCAGCCTTGCAGAGGCTGGCATCCTGGATCAGACTGCACAGGACAGCACCTTCTTCCCATCACCTCTCCTTGAAACACTGGGGAATGATACACCCTGGAGGCAGTCCCACACCAAGAGCAAGTGAATCCCCCTCCCTGCCCTCAGCAGCGGAAAACAAGCAAAGGCACCTACAGGATTCCTGCTGACTCTGTGCACTCCACCTCAAGCGAAACCCCTTACAGACTCCTGTGAACATCCACTGGCTGCAAGCACGCCTAGGGAGACTAGAGCATCTCTGAAGCTCAGAATAGTGACAGGCTTCGATTCTGAGAGGTACCCCAGCTGGAGAAGAGAATTCTTGAGGCTGGGTTACTTTGGGTTTTGAGTGAAAGGAACAAAGAAGAGAAACTGGTATGGTTTCTTGCAATCAGACCACAAGTAAGGCAAGAGGAAAACTGTGAACACTTGAGGCTTTTGATACAGGAGCCACATGTGAATCGCATGTATGGTTTTCTTGGACTATTTGATCTGAGTTCCTGATGGATTTTTTTTTTTTTTTTGCTTCAACTTAGTGTTTATTTTCTCTCCCTCTTCTTGTCTATTTCATTTTTCAACTCAAGTTTACATAGTAGTTCTTAGTTTTTGTTTTTCCCACTTTTTGAATTCTTTCAAATTTTAGTTTGCTAATCCTGCTTTTTCTCATCACTCTTATCTTCTCTTGTATTAATCTTCTGTTTTCTCTATTCCATGTCTTTTGGTCTTTCTCATTATAGGTATCCCATCTTCCCTTGCTTCTTTTCTATTTTACAGACACACAAATATAACAGGACCTGAAAATCTCATAGCTTTCCTCAATCCTAAAGTACAACTCTCTTCTCCTGTATCCTATCCTTGTCCCTATGAACATCAACATCAACCTGCAATCTAACCCTAAGATCACCAACAGAATCGGATGCCGTATCTAATTTTTTACCCCTGTTATTTCTGTCTACCTCTCCTCTCAACTTACACGCCTTTCACCACCTATCACTCCATCTGATCCCTCCACTTCTACTTCCACACTGCAGAATAACTGCTGATAGCAAGAGAATTAAGGGCTGCAAAGACTACTGATAAAGGGTGAAAGTATAATTGCAAAGGTTACCACACATAAAAGATATATGATCAGATCAGCTATAATCAGAAGTAATTATTTCCTCCGAACACAGGGGAAGAGTTCAAACCACTTCTTCATCTCATTTACAACCATCCTCACCTTGTATGTCTTCAACTCTAAGCAGCAAAAAATAAAGACAGATACAGACACACATGCACACATGAACGTGGTAAAAAAAATAAACCAAAACAAAACAAAAGACAGGCAACAAAAGACCCCCAAGGTTTCCCAAGGCAGATACTAGGGACACTAACGGAGAGGAAAAGTGAACAACAGGTAGCAGGGCTTTATGAATTGATCAAAGAGTTAAACTTAGTGAGTTCAAAGAGGACATGATCCAAAAGTTTATGGAATTATACAAAATAACCAATGTGGAGTTGAAGAAACTAATAAAATCCTGGAAGAGATGATTGAAATGGTTCAAAATATGAACAACAAATTTACTGAATGTATAGAATCCATGAAATGGTATAAGACAAAAATACTGGCTATAAAAAAATTGCTATTTATAGGGGCTGGGGATTTAGCTCAGCGGCATAAGCACCTGCTTTGCAAATGCACATTCATGAGTTTGATCTCTGGTACCAAAAAAAAAAAAAAAAAATTGTTATTTACTAATAAATTGCAGAAATGACCAAAATGAAGAGTGGGTCCCTGAAATCAAGAACAAAATAGTGAATTACAACAAATAATTCGAAAAAGCTTTAAAAACAATGAGAAGAAAGAATCATGCAACAGCTACTAGAATGACAAAAAGACCAATCTAAGGCTAACTGGAGTTAAAGAGAAACTAGAAGATAACACACATGGAATAAAAAGTTTTTTTACAGAAATCATAAGAGAAAACATCTGATGTATGAAGAAAGAAAGAGTTCAACATAAGATAAGTGAGGCTTACAAAACACTGAAAAACTATGATGCAAACAGGAAATTCTCCATGGTATATTATTATAAAAATTCCAAATGGCCAACAAAACCCAGAATTTTAAAAGCTACCAGATAAAGAAAAACAAACAAAACAAAAACAAGAAAAAACACATAAAGCAGACCTATCAAAATTATAGAAGCATTTTCAACACAAATTTTGAAGTTCAGAAGACCTTGAAGTACGAGTATGTGGAGTCCTAAAAGCAAACAACTTTCAGCAAAGATTAACGTATCTGGAAAAACTTTCCTTCAAAACAGATGGAGATATAAGGACATTCCATAAAAAAGTACAACTCTGCAGATTTGTGAACATCAAACCAATATTTCAGAAAATACTTTTAAAATATCCTATACTGAGACAACAAAACCAAAAAAAAGGAAAAATATCTAGATGAAATGAATATATCAAGAAAAGTGAATAGACTTTAAAAAGTGGAAAAACAAAGAAACAGAAAGAACACAACGACACAATAACACCGTTCAGTAGAAACTCTCAATGTTAACGGCCTCAGTGGCCAGTTAAAAGACAGATGGAGAAACTGGGTCAAAATCCAGAATTCCACAGTCTGTTACGTTCAAGAAACTCATGTAATCCAGAAAGATATTTGTCTTAGTTACTTTTTACTCGTTGCTGAGACAAAATACTTGAAGCCCAAAGTTGGGAAAGGAAAGGTTTATTTCTTACAGTTTTTGGAGGTTTCAGTCCACACTCAGTTGGCTACAAGACAGGCAGGCATGGCTGGGCTGCAGTTCATGGCGACTGCAAACAGCAAGCTCATACCAGCAAAGAGAAAGACACACCTTCTTCCTGCCATTACATCACATCCTGGCTCCATCCCTATGTGGGTGGAGCACTGACACAATCAATCCAAGCACTAGACAATGAACGAATAACAAATGCACAATTCAAACTCATGAGGGCTGGGGGACACAGACATGAACCATGACAATATTCATGTCCTAAAAATGAAAGGATGGAAAATAGTATTTTATACATTGGGAAGCCCCAAAAAAGCAAGGGTAGCAATTTTACTTTTTTTTTTTTTTTTTAAATCGGTACTGGATGACTGCCTGCTTGCAAGGTGGGTGCTTATGCTGCTGAGCTCAATCCCCAGCCCCAGCAATTTTACTCTTAAACTTCTAGTTAAAACTACTATACTCACAAGAGACAAAGATTACTACATAATAGGGGGAAAATGCAACAAGAAGATATCAGTTGTAATTATTTATGTTCAAAATGCTTGAATCTTTACCTTCATAAAACACCACTGGACATAAAAAATCAAATGAACACTAACATGAACAGTGAGGGGCAATATACCAGTTTTGGAAAGAGACAGATAAACTAAAACAAGTCAGTGAAGAAGTATCAAAATAGAACACTATCCTTGCACATATGGACTGAACAAAGAGTGTGTTCCACCCTATCAAAACAATACATTCTTGGTAGCATGAAATTTTCTTCAAAAGAGACCACATACTATTCCACAAAGGCTGCTTAAGTAAATATAGAAGAAATCACAATGAAAACAGAATTTTCTTTTTAAAAAATCTGGAAACTTTACCCACTCCTGAACACCCAATGAATCACAGGAGAAAAGGAAGAAATTAAACAATTTCCAGAATCAAAATGCAATGCTGCACAACACACCAGAAACATCAGTCATAATGATAGCTTATTCAATGCAGATATTAGAAAAACAGACAATTCAAATAAATAACCTAACAAGGAACCTCAACATAGCTGAGAAATAACAATCAAAGCACAAATGAAACTTAAGAAGAAAAATCATAAATATCAGAGCAGAAATTAATCAGAGGGGCTAAAAAACAGGACAAAGAATCAGTGAATTGAAGAGTTGGTTCTTTGGAAGGATAAACAAAATAAGCCCTCAGCCAAACTTACCAAATGAAAGACAAGACACATTAATTAACTAGAAATGAAAAAGTTAAATAGCAATGGACACAACTGAAATCCATCAGATAGTAATTACTATATTCTAACAAACCTCAACCTTCAAAATGCTAAAACTAGGCCCCACCCCCTCACACCAAGGACCCTGGTAGGGCGTTGGTGGCCCCTCTCCCACGCCCAGACAACCTCAGCAACTGGCTGAAGTATCCCCCACCCTCCCACCCCCGCCCCAGAGTATCTCAGTAGCAGCAGCAGAGCATTCGTGACCCTTACCCTCACCTGGAGAACCAAGGCTGGCAGGTGAGAGCATAGGTGAGGGGCCCTGCCCCAAATGCAGAGGACTTCAGTGTGCCTGTAGGAGCCTCAGCAACCACTCTTCCCTCCCAGAGAACATCAACAGGCTTCTGAGAGTACAGGTGAACCCTTCTTCCATACACAGGACCCCAGGTGGGCTGGCAAGAGCACCAGCAGAGCCAACTCCTACCCAGAGGAACCAGGCTAGGCCTGGGAGATCCCCAGTGACATAGGGCACTATGAGATAGTGCACTGTGAGACCCACCATGGACAGATGGGTCTGGCAGCCTGGAAAAGTCTGACGCCTCAGTAACAATACAAGTTGAGGATGGGTTCACATCAATACTCCTAGGCTAGTCAGTGTAGCGAAAATATACTGTCTCACCCAAATGCCCTCCCCCGCCACTCTGGGACTCAGAAACTGGGTAAATGTCAACCACACAATAGTAGAACCCTAAGACACACATGACAGAGAGCTGAGACTAGTGGGATTAAAAAGACCAAAATATTAACCAAGAGATGAAAATGACAAAACTAAAAAACAAAATGTCATCTCAAACTCGCAGCCAATCTGAACAAGTACAGGAGACATTGGAATAGAAGCTAGGGGAAGTCACACGCCTGAAACTTATGAAGACAGCAAGTGAAGAGAAGAAAGAAATCAATGAGGCTACAGAGGAAATCAGATCAGAAATAATCTCTCAGGTGAAAAAAGAAATGAAAACCTTAATGAAGGAATTGCTCAGCCAAGCTAGAGAAAAGTATAGGAGTGTAGGAAAATGATGGAAACCTTGAATGAATATTAGAGGAAAGAAATAAAATACATGAAACAGATTCAAAGAGATAACCAGGAAATTATACATTCCAGTGAAAGCTGTCAAAACCACTTCAACAAAACTGAAGACAGACTTTTAGACCTTGAAGACAGGATCACGGCTAGTGATCATAAAAGGAAAGAACTCTTTAAAAATAACAAGGAACAACTGAAGAAATTCATGTCCACCAAACCAACCCTACAAAGAGTACTGAACGATATTCTAGATAGAGATAAAAATAACCACAATTCCCAGAATAAGAGAAAGAAACCACCAGACAAGGAAAGCAATTAAACAAAGGGGAAAAGCAGGGAACCCATAACAGGAAAACATGATAAAGAAAAGTCAGAAAAGTCTATCTATCTGTTATAACCACAATATAAAGGCCCCAATTCACCAATTAAAAGAAATAGTTGGCAGAATAGATCAAGAAACAAGATCCAGCAATATGCTTTATATAACAAACACATTTAACTCAAAAAGAAACTCACAGACTGAAAATCAAAGCATGGAAAACCATCTTCCATGCAACAGGAACCCAGAAAAAAACAGGAGTACCTATTCTGTTTGCAGACAATGTGAACTTCAAACCAAAAACGATCAAAAGATTACATACTTGTTTAGGGGAAAATTCAAGAGGAAGAGGTAACAATCATATCTATCGATCTATATATATGTATACACACACACACACACACACACCCCAAATATGGGAACACCAAACTATTTAAGACAAATAGTAACAGTCATGAAAAATTAAATACACAATAACACAATTTGTAACTGGGACATTAATACTTCACTGTCACAAAGAGATAGATCAACTAGACATAAGTAAGCAAGGATATAACAGAACTGAATCAAACGTGAACAAATGGACTTAGTAGATGTTTACAAAGTGTTCTACCCAACAACATCAGAAAACACATTCTTCTCAAGTGCACATGGGACAGTCTCTAACACAGACCATATACTGAGCCCATAGAAAATGCTCAAGTAAATGCAAAGGAACTGAAATTCCCTCATGCATATTATCTGACCATAATGCACTGAAATTAATGGTAAAAACAAAACACTGCAAAAGCTATACAAACACATAGAAATTAAATAACACGTTCCTGAACAACCAATGGGTCATGGATGAAATTAAACAGTATCTACAATTCAGTGAAAATGCAGATACAACACAGAACCTGTGGAATGCAATCAAAGTGATCCTAAGAAGAAAACATATAGTAATTAATCCTCACATCAGGAAAAAAGAACAAGCACAAGAAATATAATGTTGTACCACAACCTTCTAGAAAAAGAAGAGCAAGTCAAGACCCAAGCTCATAGAACAGAGGAAATTATAAAGATCAGAGCAGAAATTAATGCAACAGAGATTAAGAAAACAACACAAAGAATTAATGAATCAAAGTCCCTGTTCTTTGAAAGAATAAAACTGATAAACCCCTACCCAACCTTATCAAGAAAAAGGAAAGAAAAAATTCAAATCATGCAATGAAAAATGCAAAGGGTGAAATTACTACAGATTCTATGGAAATTCAGAAGATCATCACTTTCTACTTTGAAAAAGCTTTACTTGTATAGGTTAGAAAACAGATAAGAAATGAACAGATTCCTAAAAACATATGAATTACCAAATTTGAATCAAGAAGATACAAAAATTTCAAATAATCCAATAACAGTTACTGAAATTGAAAATGTAATTAAAAATTTACCAACAAAGAAAAGCCCAGGTCCTGATGCACTCATGGCTGAAATTGTCAAGAAATTTAGAGAAGGTTTAATGCCAATACTCTTCAAATCATTCAATGAAATTGAAAGGGAAGTAAGCCTCCCTAACTCATTCATACTCTGATATTAAAACCAGAGAAGGGGCTGGGGATTTAGCTCAGTGGCATAAGCGCCTGCCTTGCAAGCAGGCAGTCATGAGTTCAATCGCTGGTACCGATGGAAAGGAAAAAGATTAAAAAAAAAAAAAAACCCAAAAAACAAAAAACAAACAAAAAAACCCAGAGAAAGATCCACCTAAAAAGGACAACTACAGGTCAATCTCCCTAATGAACATAGATGCAAAAATTCTCAATAAAATACTGGCAAACAGATTGCAGCAAATTATCTAGAAGATTATACACCATGCCCAAGTAGGACTGATCCTAGGAATTCAGGGATGGTTCAACCTATGCAAGCCAATAAATGTAATATACCACATTAACAGAGCCAAAGACAAAAACCACATGAGCATCTCAATAGATGCAGAAAAGTTTTTGATAAAGTCCAACCCTCATTCATGATAAAAACTTTATAGAAAATTGGAATAAATGGTCTCTACCTCAAGATGATAAAAGCCATGTATGACAAACAGCCAATATCATACTACATGGACAAAAGCTGAAAGCTTTCAGTCAAATCAGGAACAAGACAAAGATGTTTACTATCACTACTCCTATTCAATATAGTTCTGGAAACGTTAGCCAGAGCAATTCTACAGGAGAGTGAAATATAAAGAATAAAGGAAAGGGGGCTGGGGATTTAGCTCAGCGGCATAAGCGCCTGCCTTGCAAGCAGGCAGTCGTGAGTTCAATCCCTGGTACTGATAAAAAGGAAAAAGACAAAAAAAAAAAAAAAAAAAAAAAAAGAAAAAAAAAAGAGAGAGAGAACAAAGGAAAGGAAGAAGTTAAATTATCAGGATTTGCAGATAACATAATATTCTACATAGAAGACCCAAAGGAGAATTATCAAAAGACTATTAGGGTTAATAAGCAAATTCAACAGCATAGCTGGATACAATGTCAAAACTCAAAAATCAACAGCACTCTTGTACACAACAAACTCACTGAAAGAAAAATTACGGAAATAACACTTTTTCACAACAGCATCCAAAAAACTGAAATAGAAATCAATCTAATAAAAAATGTAAAATATATATATAGTGAAAACATTACTCTGAAAAGATTAAAGAGGATATTAAAAAATGGAGATATCCCTTGTTCATGGATTAGAAGAGCCAACATTGTGAAAATGACCATACTTCCAAAACTGTTACACAGATTTAATGTAATCTTGAGCACAATACCATTAGCATACCTCACAGATCTAAAAGAAAACGTCCCTACAATTCAGAGTCTACTATGTTACTGTGTCTCCCATAGCCAGGATTCGTGGGTCCAAGAATCAAGTGGTGAAATTAGGAATGTACCACTCACCATTACCCCCAGTGATCCACTAGCAAAATTTTTGCTTACTGTCTCCGATGAATTTATGTTCTGCTGGCTTAGAAGCTTTGGTTCCAGAGGGGCAAAGGCTTACACCAGGAAGCACAACAATGGTACCAATGACACTGAACTGGAAGCTAAGACTTTCCCCTGGGTATTTCCTGAGGCCTCTAAGGAAACAAGCTGAAAAGGGAGTCATAGTGTTGTCAGGGGTGACTGACCTAGACTGTTAAAGGGAAACTGGACTCCTACTACACAGTGGAGGAAAGGAAGAATACACGTGGCAAGTAGGAGATAACTTAGGGTGCCTCTTATTACCATGTATTACCATGCCCTGATATTGAAAATAGGAAATTACAACCTAATATAGGCAGAATGACAACTGTCCAGAGCCCTCAGGAATGAAGGTATGAGTCTCTCCACCAGGGAAAGAACCAAGACCTGATGAGATGCTCGATGAAGGTCAAGAGAATACAGAATGGATAGTGGAAGAAGGTAGTTCTAAACACCAGCCAAGACCCCATGATCATTTATAAAAAAGATTACAATTTCATCTCCCCCAATGTGGTTCTAATGTAATATACTGTTGATAGACCTAACTCTGATTATTATCAACTGTTAAGCTGTGTTAAGTTCAAATTGTGAAATGGTAAGAACAAGCATGAACCAAGGAAAACTCACCTTCTATTCTGGTGAGGGAATTAGTATGTTTCCATTTGTAAAAAGGATATTTATAATATGTCATACCATAATTATAAGCATGTGTTTGTATCCAGAGACTGATTTTAAAGAGGTGTCTGTTGAAAAGTTGAGGAGGGTTGGACTGTTACAGTTTATACATTGTGTCAACTTGAGAAGTCTAGAAGCTTAACTAAGTGAGTCAGCAGCTCTACATTCTGGGGTGTTGAGAGAACAAGCTTTTACCATTCTAGGATATTGTTTACTGTGTCACTTTGAGGAGGTCAGAATTTAAGTGATTCATCAAGGGCCAGGGTCATTAGTTTGTAACATCCTCAGCCTGTGCAAGAAGCCAGCACGCAGATGGTGTGAGTGCTGCACCCTGCACACAATGAAAGGGCGATGAGGAAGGACTGACTGAGGGCTCTGCAGAGGAGCTTGTCTTTGCCTGCAATTGGATGTCATCTTCTGGCTTCGAGCACAGACACTTCAGCTTCTGCTTGGGTCTCTTCAGCCATGCAAGACACTCTTCAGCGTTCTGTCACAGACCCATCAGCACAGGACACTGCAGTAAGCTTCAGCCTTTGGGTTGGCCCCTTCAGCCTTCAGTACAGATATCCTCTGTACACTTCCTCATCAGACTGTGGCTGACCACTGTAAACTGATTGTATTTTCTTATACATTGTATATCTTGTGTTATATTTCTCTAGTAAACAGCAATTCTGGGCAACAAAGGCAAGGCAGAAGGCATCACAATCCTTAACTTGAAACTATACTACAAAGCTGCTGTGATAAAATCAGCATGGCATTGGCAAAGAAAGAAACCCAAGGTTCAGTGGTACAGATTAGAAAATGGAGACACAACTACAAAGATACTTAGTCACCTCATCTTTGAGAAAGGGGCCAAACATACTCATAGAAGAAAAACACCCTCTTTAATAAATGGTGCTGGAAAAATAGGCTTTCCATATGCCAAAGACTAAAACTAGACCCATGTCTATCAATCATTATGCACTAAAGTCAAAATAGATGAAGGATCTAAATACCAAAACATAAACACTACATCTAGTGCAAGACAATGTAGGTAGAAATCTTGAAGATTCTGGGGTAGGCAAAGAGTTCATGAACAAAAAGCAAACCACACGGGAAGTATTTCAAAGAATCAACAACCAGGATTTCATCTTATTAAAATAAATTATCAACAGAGTGAAAAGAAACCCCACAGAATGGGGAGAAAAATTAACCAACTGCCCTTCAAACAAACGATTTATATCTAGAACTTCTAAGATTGAACACACAGATCTCAGATGAAAAAATACAAATGACAAAGACAAAGCATGTTTTCCTGTGAGTTGGCTCTGCCATGGCGATCAGGAGACTCAGCAAGATGACTAAGCATGCCTTCTCCCGAGCCAGGCTCCAGCCTAAGATCAAGAGGAGATGCAACAGGAAGAAAAGCACGCCTTCCCAAGAAACCAGAAGAGAACCCCTCCAACCCCTCATTGCTCGGTAACCGACTGGCGGATTCAGAAGACTAAGGGCGAGATGATAGCAACTGAGGTAAAAGGAATAGCTAGATGCTTGTTGTTTGACTTTGCAGGCCTGGAGCTGGTGGTCAGGGCATTTATTTAGAGGATGGCAGTGTACATGGTGGCAATGGTGGGGGATTTCCTTATCTTGTTTTTGAAATCCAATTTTTTTTTCCATTTTATTGTTTTGTTTTATTTCTGTATCTGGTAACCTGAGCAGCTATTCTAAAGATAACAATACAAAATATGACAACCACTGTTAATTTCCTATCATCATGTTTTGAAAACCTAATAGCTATTGTTGTTTTGCTTTTGTTGCTGGTTTTTTAGGTTGTATGCATCTTGACTTTTCTGTTTTTTTTTTTTTCTCCTTAAAATAAAAAAATGTGTTACGAAGCTTGTGAATTAGGAAGAAAAGAAAAGACAAACTGTGATGGGGAAAGAAGAATAGGTTAAAGGAAAAAATATATGTATACACAAGACAGTTAAGGTACTTATACAGCTAACTTCTTTTTGATCCTTTAATATTTTGTGTTAATATTGTTTTTTATCATGCCTATGTTCTGTACCCTGAATAACTACAATAAACAATGTATCAAGTATTTTAATTGTCCTACTATCATGTTTTGAAATTCGTTTTGTCTGTTTTTTTCTCTTTAAAATAAAATTTAAAAAATACAAATGACAAATACATGAGGAAATGTTCAGTATCACTGGTCAATCAAGAAATGTATATTAGGGGGCTGGGGATTTAGCTCAGCGGCATAAGCGCCTGCCTTGCAAGCAGGTAGTCGTGAGTTCGATCCCTGGTACCGATAAAAAAGAAAAAGACAAAAAGAAAAGAAAAGAAATGTATATTGAACAACACTGATATTCAGTCTCACTCCAGAAAGAATGGCTGTTATCAAGAAATCAAAAACAAATGCTGGCAGTGCTACAGGGAAAAAGGAATCCTTTTTTATTACAGGTGGAAATGTAGACTGGTACAACTACTGTGGAAATCAGTGTGGAGATTCTTCAAAAAAGGAGGATCGGAGGTCCCATTCAATCCTGCCATTCCCCTGCTGGGTACTTTCTCACAAGAGTTGAAAACACCATGCCACAGTGATATATGTGCACCCATATTTACAGCAGCACAATCTGTAGTAGCTAAATCTTGGAAATAATCCAAATGCCTATCAACTGTGGAATGCATAAAAATATGTAGTAATTTTATACAATGCAGTATTACTCAGTCATAAAGGATAAACTCAAGGCTTTTATAGGTAAATGGATACAACTTCAGACCATTCTCATAAGTGAAATAAATCAGATTCGTATGTGTAAATATCTTATGGTCTCCCTAGTATGAAAAAAATCAAACTGAAAGAGTAAATAAGATCTAAAATGTAAAATAGGCATTGCGAAAATGAAAAGGAAATAAAGTGTTCAAAAGTAAAGATCAATTGAGATAGGGAAAAGGAGAAAAGAAAAAAGGGAAAAGATTATATGCATATATATGTATATATATATGCATGTATGTACAAATTATATAGATGGGTAACTATACTACTAATCTGTTAGCTCATCAAAAAGAACAGTTTGTGCTTTCATTTTTGATCAATTTTTTCAAGCCTAAATGTTATGAACAACTAGTTTTAAGACAACAATATGCAGTATATTAACTAATGTTAATTTCCTATTTTGTTTTGAAATTCTGTATCATTTTTATCCTTTTTATTAAAAAAAAGATAAAGCTAGAAATTATGATCCACTTATTTCCCTTCTAAGTATCTTTCACACAGGTACAGATATATTACAGCAATATATGCACACCAGTGTTTGTCTAAGAGTAATTTATCATTGCTAATTGCTGGAAGAAGCAGGTATGTTCATCAACAGATGAATGAATAATGAAAATGTGTACCTATCCATAATGGAATATGACTGGCATTCAGCTATAAAGAATAAATCAGAAGCATTTGTAGGCAAATGGATACATCTGAATACTATAATGTCCAGTCAAATAAATGAGACATACAAGCTTAAATGCCCTATGTTATTTCACTTGAGTAAGGCAAAGTAAAAATAAAGAGCAAAATGAATGACTGATAAAAAGAGATCTTTTGTAAATGGGAAAGGGTCCAAGAGACAAAGGGGAAAGAGAAAGGTATAAGAAGTAAAAAGATTTAAGATGCATCATATACATTTACCAAATACTCCCAACAAGAACTAAAAATAACAATAATAATGAAAATGGGGAAATCTAGAGACAAAGGGAAGGAGGTCGGTGGGAGGAAAAAGGGAATAGATAATAATAAATACATGTGACGTACATGTACCTACTCCCTGAAATGAATGTAAATTTTATATACTGTAAACAAAATAAAACTAATGACAATAAAATAACCTGCCTATTGGTAGACTAATCAATAATTCTCAGTTTCTAGGAGGCTCACATCTCCCATGTTGTAAGAAAAGAAGATAGAAGAAAAAAAAAAAGAAGATAGGAGGGAGGGCAGAAGAGGAGAAAAAAAGAAAAGCATGAATCAAACTTCCGAACAAAATTTCTTTTCAATCACAGAAGTGAAAATCATCTCTGTGTCCTAAGGATGTCTTTTACCACAGTGTAATACTCCATCGACACAAATTCATGGCCACCCTATAGTTGCAAGGAGTTTTGCTAGAAAGTGACATAAAGGATTAAGGTTGCTACTGAATGTGAAGAAAATTACAAAACATTCGTAACATCATTCTTAATAGTCAATGTCAGATAAAGATGAAGATTTCTTCTTCACGAGAAAAAAATATTCTATCTTTTGGATTATAAAGTCTTATGTATTTGTGTTTGTAATTCAGGAAAATATTTGAAAATATACTACCCACAGAAAACCAGTAAGTTTACTTAAACAGTAATATTCAGCTTGCCAATCTCTAGACTGAGAAACTACAGCCTATGGGCCACATATGGCTGCTGTATGTCCTTGTATATGTTCAAAACATATGATAAATGTTTAAATTTCAAAAATTTATTACAGTAAAAAACACTGCCATTTATATCCCTCAAAATACTCTCTTGCTTTGATCACACTTATCCCACTGTTCTTGTGACTTCCTGAAACACTTCTACAAGTCCTCTTTCATGTTTTTATGAGTGAATGCTGATGCCATGTGATACCCAAAGGAAAAACAGGCACATAAAAACATTACAGAATTTATCTATTGGTTGCACTATGAAAATTCTGCTTGTTCCCCAAAGTCAAAATCACCATAAAGGATAAACATTTTTTAACTGATTCAGGACATCAGATTGCTGTGACAGTGCAACTAAAGACACTCATGGAAGGAGACTTCCAGAACTTCAGACAGTGACCAGAACAATGGGATGAATGGGTTGAAACGCTGGGGGAGGTCTCTGAGGTAGATTAAGGACAATGTGTCTCTTACTGTAATAGAAGCTTTTAAAAAATACTTAAACATTAACTGTATTTTTAATGTATATGAAGTTTTGATTTTGTTTTGTATTAATAGTGACTGAAGCCAGGGCAGCCACACTGAGTTACTACTCTGTATTTGTTGTTTTAGTTTCCTTAAACTGGCCAGGCGGTGCTCAAACTTCATGTCTCCTCAGTCTCCCAGAGGACTGTGGTTAGAGGCACACACTACCACACTCAAGATTCTTTGTAAAAACACTGGAACACAGTGATATTAGCACATGGCTGTATTCAAGCTAGACTCACAGATCTGAGGGGCTGCAACAGACATCAGACCTCAGAGCCTGAGGAATCACTCCGACCCTCAGATGACCCTGCTGTGTGTCTCAAGCTCCTGACTATAACATAAACACCACCACAAAGCCTGATGCCTCATGTGAAAAGTGAGTTCTTATGCTTCCAGTCTGTCTTGATACTGTGGGTAGACTGGCCCTATAGACACAAGCATTACAACTTTCTCCATCTTCAAGCACCACCTTTGCCACTGCCTGTATGCTCAGTAACCGTCTGATACAAGACACTTTCCTTTCACAATGTAAGGAGCTTCTTAACTTTCATACTTACAGATGTTCTTCAAGCTTCTTTTTTAGAAGAACTGACTGAAAATGGAAAATAAAAATTAGTTTATTAACTTCTAAACACACAATTTTTAAAAAATTAATACAGAAGTAACTAATTTTGAATCAGCTTTTCTAATTTCTTTGGTCAAAGATCTCAAAACAAAGTAACTGTGTCTATTCCCTTTCACAAAGGGAGAGAGCAGCCAGCCCATAATTGGTAGCCAATTAATATAAAATGCCCAGAAACTAGAGATTTCAGATTGCCACCTGTAGTAAAGAAAACAAACTAAAAAGCAATAGTTCCAGACAGTTTATGTAACAGAAAGGGAACTAGGTAAGGGTGTTCAATAACATGCTTAGATTTTAATGCTGCATAATACAGGTAATTGTTTTTGTTTTGTTTTTGTGGTTCAGGCTGGCCTTTTTTGCGGTGATATCCCTGCTTCAGACTCCTGAGTGCTGGGATTATAGACACACCAGGATGAATAATGAAGTTTTGACTAGATGTTCTTTAAAAAAGGTCTCCTGAAAAACAGGAGATCAAAACTAACCTAAAAATGAAGAATAAAAGTATTCCAGATAGGACCACTAAGTTTCATAAACACACCTAAAGGCATTTACTGATAATGAATTTTATAAAACATTTCATGTTGATGTAATTATGTAATTCAGTTAAACACAGATTAATATAGGCTTATAAAAACAAACTGTGCAAACTGATCAATAGTATCAACAAGGGGAGAAAAACCCCTCATTAGTTCTTTAACTTTTAACTGCCTTATTTAATAATGATCTCTATAAATTGTTTTATTCATGTCAATTCTAACACGTTTTAGAATAATTCAAATTAAGTTCTTTGCTCAGTTTACTTCTACAGTTTTATCAGTAGACCACAATGTCCTCTGTCCCTAATTCCTACAAATATACAAGACATAACCCTTTTAGCTTTTGACTATTACTTGTCCCCTCTTATTAGAAAGAGTAAAATGTCAATTCTTTTAAAGAAGCGCCTAAGTTTAATTTTGCACTTAAGCTTTGATTAGACTGTAGCAAAATTAACTCTAGAGAAACATATAAGTAAGTGTTTAATATGGCAGGTATTGCACTGAAGCATGTCATATACTGCTGTCTTATGTAAACTTTATAATACTGTACTTCCAGCTTACAAATAAGGAAGGCAAGGCCAAAGAAAACTTAAGGAAGTTTCACCAAGTAGAACCAAACTTAAGTCAGGTGGTGCCAGATCCCAAAGCCCACACACAACCTTAATCTCTCCAGTCCTGTGGTTCAGTGCCACCCTGTTATCAGTAAAATGTTTGGCAAGAGAAAGCCAGATGTGCTAAAAACCAGTTAGAATAATGAGAGCAGTAGTAAAATGGGAATGGGGTGATGAAGACTTCTGTAGAGAATGACTTTTCAAAATTTTGATATCCTTTAAGTATCTTAATTGTAAAGGGCATAAACCTATCAGGTAAGTAATATTACATAGTCATTTTGCATCTATGATGTCAGATAATGTAATCTACAAACTGTTCAATATATAGAAATAAAGAGGAAGCCATACTTACAATAGCCTTGAGCAGAAACCATGCCAAGAGACAGAGAGGACATATTAGTATGAAGCAAATACAGCAGCCAATAGAAGGAACGATTTAGTAATTCATAAACTAGGAAGTAAAAGATACGTCTTTTTTTCAGAAATGAACATTTTTCTTTCTTCTATGGTCTCATCCTGTCTTGTTTTCTGGAGTTTTATATACTGTGGCTAGCTCAAAGTATCCATATGACTGGATATAACAATGTTTTTCTGCTTCCATGCTAAAAACAAATGACATAAAAATAATAAAAATGTGTAAACAATCTGACTCTGTCTGACCTAAAGTCACATGAAAGGACTAAGTTTGTTGTTGTTGTTTTTAATTTTTGAGACAGAGTTTCACTACATAGTTCAAGCTAGCCTTGAACTCACTATGTAAGCCAGGCTGGCCTTGAATTTGTAGCAATCCTGCTTCAGTCTCCTAAGTGCTGAGATTACAGGTGTGGGCCACAATGAGGATTGGACTGAGTTTTTGATGCAAGGCAGAAATTATGTTGCTGTTCTTTGGTGAGGACTAATTCCACCTGGCAGGATGCATCCTGAGATGCAACACTGTAGCTTAGTGAATACAAAAGAAGAAAACATCCAAAGAATGCCAGTAGGGTAGAGGTAGTGGTAGTGAATCACATATCCTGTACTGCACTATTTATTTCTCTTAAGTCATTTATAGAGAGAGCTTCAAAGCAGAAAATTTTTCATCTGCATCCTGTCTACATACAGAAAGGAACTCAGAGGACCTCTGTGCTTAATTCACAGGAATGCCATATCACTTACATCTAAGCAGTCAATAAATAGAACAATTCATGCAAACAGTATTGATAGGGCTGGTAATTTATTTATGAAAGATGTGTTCAAATGCCCCACAGCGTATTTAACTAAATTTGCTATCTAACCAGGCACTTGCTTGCTCTATCTCTCTATCTCTTTTTTTCCATCCATCCCCAGATCACCTGCACTGAGCTCTATCTCCCAGCCCATGTTTATTTTTCATTCTCAGACAGGGTCTTAGTGAGTCACTAAGTTGACCAGGCAGGGCTCAAACCTGTGATCTTTCTGCCTCAGCCTCTGAGAGACCCCCATGCCAGACTATTTTATATATATATGTATATATATAAACTTCTAGGGCTTAGGGAATAGCTCAATGACACTGAGTTTTTACTTAACATGCTCGCATCTGAATCCCAGCACTATAAAAAACAAAAGAACAAGTAATAAGCTCTTTTATGTTTTAAAACAAGAGAACCAAACACAATGCCATCACTGTAACACTAAAGTATTCACAAGTCTCCTTAAATTTTTAGAGATCAGAATGAATTTTACTTAGTTTAAGGGGCCTAGAGATGTCAATGAATTAAATAACTGTTACATCTTGTGGTACATCTCTAAGGAATTCTTAATTCGACCTAACATTGTATTATATCCAGAGTCAGTTTGTTTTGCTTCTTTATGATTTAGTGTTTTGGATGAAACATACTTTTTGACACTGACCTGGGGAAATGGTCTCATAGAAAAGTGCTTGGTTTAATGCCCAGAACCAGAAAACAACAACACAACCCAGAATATAAGGTAAAAAGCCACTATAAGCCAGTTATTTTTAATAAGGGCAGAAGGAAGTTTAAATGCTGGTGGAACGCTAGAAAAGTAGGAACCAATTTAAAATATAAAAGACCACAAACACATTTATTAAGGGATAAAATAAAATCACTATCAACAAGGCCCACTGCCAATATAAACTAGATGCATGTATGCAGCAAATGAAAATTTGGTTTCATATAAACTTTTTACATGTAGTATTCAAGTTTTAAGTAACTAATTCCCCCTCTTAAATTAATAATGCTGAATGGACAAACAAGTTTTGAAGCTGATCCCCAAAATGACTATACCAATGACAAGTCAAGCAGGTTTATTTTCAAAGGCAAGAGATCATAAACTTATCACACCACAAAAAAAAAAAAAAAAAAAAAAAAAAAAAAACAAAAAAGCTGACTTGAAGCAAAGACGGGTCAATAAAATTTACTTTTCCCCCTCTTCATACTAAATCATAGTTTAAACCATAGTTGTGTACTATACATTGCTCATTATATGTGTCAAGGATTTGCCAACAACAACTTACGTTGTTGCTAGGCACCAGTAACTACTGGGTGCCCACTCACCACTGGGACGGATGATGGCAGCATGTTCAACTGAGCACATGTCATATCCCCCAGGACTGTGCCAAGCACAGAGGCCGAGCTATGCAAGATGCAGAACACTTAAGGGACAGAAAAGCTGGGGTGGAGGCATACCCCTCTAGTCCCAACTATCCAGGAGGCAGAGGCAGGAAGATTCCAAGTTCCAGGAAAGCTTGGGCAACTCAGTGAACTGCTATTTCAAAACAAAAATAAAGAAAGAGCTGGGATATAGCTCAGTGACAGTGCTTGCCCAACACATGTGCAGCCCTGGGATTTTAGGGACAGCACTATTTTCTTTGCCTTTTCTCCCTTTTTCTTTTGTGGCACTGTAGATTGAACCCAGAGCTTTTGCACTGAGCTACACGCCCAATGTATTAAACATTTTTAAAAATTTTGACACAGGGCTATTCTCAGTCACTCAGACTAGGCTCAAAGTTGCAATCTTCCTGCTTCAGCTTTCCATAGTGCTACAAAAACATACCTGGCTAGGATTATTTTCTTAAGTATGAAGTTTACATTAACCTCCCCCCAAAAAATCTCTACTTGAACAAGCTTCTTTTGCTTTTGATCAGAGTGTGAAAAGCCTACACTTCACCTCTGATACTAAGGCAAGCCCATTTAAAGCACAGAGCTTCAAATTAACTTTTTCCTAATAAGTAAAAATAGATTTCTATTCCTAGCAGAATGAATCTGAAAGACAATAAAATACTATCTGATATTTTTTGTATGTCATGTTACAAGAAAAACACTATTTCTTTTCTACAATTAGTATAATGCTCCATTATTTTGATAGAGCTCATCAAATAAAAAAAATGTTACAGCTTTTTTCAAAACTGTGAAACTTTTGGGCCATGGCAGGTACATATTAAAACTTACATCTTCTGCTTTTGAGCCTTGATCCTGTAAAGATTTCTGTAGTTCTTCAACTTGTGACTGTACTTCCAAAAGTCTTTGATTCACAAGCCTAGAAATCAAATGTATATTAATTTTCGAAGTACAGACTTACTTATGTGTTTTTTCCTTTGGTTGTCATGTTGGTTACACAGCAAATATCATTAACAGACTAAAGCTCACGTCATAGTAATAGTACATAGTAGCAGTAGCATAGTAGGAGTTTCACATTGTAAGCTTTTTTTTTTTTTTTTTTGCGGTACCGGAGATCGAACTCATGACCTTGCGTTTGTCAGGCAGGCACTTATGCCACTGAGCTAAATCCCTGGCCCCAAGTAAGCTTACTTTTCATATTATTTTTGTATTGCTTGATTTTTTTTTCTCCAAACAGAAACCTAATTATATTAAGTTGAATCAAACACACACACACACACACACACACACACACAAAACCCAGTACCAAAAAGTGAATATAGGTAAGCAAAAAAGAACAGCATACTAGAAGGGCATATTAAGTTTACCACAACTTATGGTGCCCCAAGTATCACTGCAGTGAGGCAACTTGCCTCAGGTACATGGCTGGTTAGTCACTGGATTGGGGATCCCAGTGTCAGCTGTCATGACCGCCCAAGGCCTGTTCTGCACCAGATGATGTTACAGCCTGAAGAGGACAGGGCTCCAGCTGGCAGAATGGGCCACAGCTTCTGCTGCTATTGCTTCCTCTGAGCTCTGTGGAGCTCTTTTATAGGGTGGCCAGTGTGGAAGTCCTCACTGGGTATGACATCTCGGGCATGTGAGCTGACTGACTTCTCTCAGCCTGTTTCTCATCTAGAAAGTTTGATGTGAGCTGACTATGTCGGTGTTTCCTGAGGAGCCTGGAATTTTGAATGAGGATTTCTAATAGTCTTTTCTTAGAAGCATTTTTTGGAAACCAATATGTCATCTGAAATTCACTTTGATATGTTTATGCAAAGTATGTCTGGCACTGTGCACTAGTGTCTAGTAAAGAGGTAGAAGGTCAGGAAGAGAGCACAATGACATTAATACTTCAGGACAGTGCATGGAGATGCATAAAATAAATGAAGACAGGGTAAAGCAATCGGTGCAGAAGTTAAGACAGACTTGACCTAAAATGAGACTAAAACAATAAATACTTCTGTGATGAAGGGTAGGAAAGGGATTCAAGAGAGTTCAGTGTGTCCAAAAATGCACAGCAAAATGAGGTGTACAGTGTTCAGCAATGGCACGCCTAAAGAGTAAGTTCTGAGGGGAAGGTGGACAGTGGATGAGAAAAGCACTGGATTTGCTCCATCTGTATGTTGTGTGAAATGCCAGGTATCTGGAATTTATTCTATGATCAATAATCCTCTAAATTGGCTGAAACTGGAATAAACTGAACAAACTTGAATGATTATTACTCTGAGTGTCATAATTTCTCTGGCTCATTATGATGCATGCCTCAGTAACACAGTTTGATTCTCTAGTCTTCGGTAAAAGCAAAGAATTCTAAGAAACAGAAAACATGATGTGAAAGTATTTTAGAAAGATTATGTTGATTTTTAGAGTGGGAGATGTTATTGGGAGGAGACTCTCATAATTGTTATTACTGAATATATCTGAAATATAAGGGAACTTATAAAGAAAAGTTTTTAAGAAAAGGCAAAAGAAAATAAATCAAAAATAATACTACGGTTTTGGGTATTTACTGAGAAAGACAGAACAAACCGTTAAGAAAGTGAATATAAAGTGTCTGATTTTGTATTTGTTGAAGATGAAGTGCTTAAAAGTTTGTCAAATAATGAGATGTCTGAAAGTGAAGCAGAGGGAAATGTCTGAGTTGAACGTACACATTAGAGGATTACTTAGGGTTAAATGAAATCATGCATAAATGTACTGTCTAGGAGGAATGTGGAAGAGGTATGAAACGAGGAACAAAGACAGCTCATGGCAGACCCTTAAGGTAACAGAAATCTCACTGTGAAGAAAAATCAGAGAATTAGAGGAAACAATTGGGATGTTTTAAAAAAAGAAAGTCTTGAACTGTCCTACTGGATTGGCCACTTAAGAGATGAAAGACCATTTTATTGAGAGATGTGCTAGTGGGATGATAGTAGTAAAAGCCATACAATCTCAAATGAAGGATAAAAAGCAGAGTATCAGAAACTTGAGTAAAATTTTAACTCAATTAGTTTTAATAAATTATTTGAAAATCTACATCAGCACGAGAACACAGATTCACAAATACTTCCTTGTGACACAGTAACTTTGTTCAAGCAGTTTGTAAATATGTCAGTTTGTAAATATGTCAAGCTTGAAAACTATTAACTAACATTTTTACTACTTTGAGATTGTTTTATGAACACTGAAGGTCTACTATATAGAAGCCATTGTAAATATAAAACAGTCTAGACATCACTGGGGAATTTTAACAGTACAAAAGTCTCCCAATAGGATGGGATAAGTCAGCAAAGTAATGTAACTGCCAAAGTGCGAAGCATGTGGGCAAAGCAAATATACATAAATAGATACTACACTCTGTGAAGTAAGACGAGATCCTGCGTTGTTGTAGAAAGCTTCCTGGACAATTCTGACATGGCTTCACTTCAAAGGTTTCATTGCACTCTTTATATGTTTTCTGAACAGCTGATGAAGTTAAAGCATGCTAACTCAATGGGAAGTCTAATCATAAAAAAGTTTTGTCTACTACAAACTGCCCTCTCACATATGATACACAGATGACAAATGAATCGTATTTAAGGTTAAAAGTCTAGTGGGGCCAAAATTTAGGGTTTCTGGTACTGAGTTCAGTGTCACAATCTATTAAGAAACTAACTTACAGACAAGATAAATACTCATAAAAATCTAGGAAGAAGAAACATAGGTTAATTCACAGAAGAGAAAAAGCATCCTATGAGGTGAAATCAGAAAAAACAATCCATGTTTGCAAACGTGATAGATGATAAACTGGCAAGACATAGACTATGGAGTCAGGCAGTCTGAATACCCTCATCTGAAGAACTTTCGTAAACGTAAGTGAGAAGAGATATTTAAAACATAGCACAATGTCTGGAACAAAAAGGTGCTTAATAATAAGTATTAACTGTTACAGATCATTGGTAGTCATAATCTGAAGCTCACTTGTCATCAGTGCTGTAATTAAGAAACAAACACAACACTAAGCTGTAAGCAGCTATAAGTAACATAGGACTTTAGGTAATCAGTCATCTACACAAATGTAATAAGCAGCTCTCTTGTATTTTAGGAGGAAAAAGTCCTGATTGAAAAACCCACAAGAAACCATGCAAAGCACTAGGAAAGAAACTATGGGTGTTTTTCACTAACAAAAATATTAAAGTAAGAAGGTGTTTTTAACATGATGGGTCAGGATGAATGAAGTAGACACAAGGCCCTTTTGCTACAAGTACAGTGTGATCACCAGCTGTTCTCGCCCATCTTCCTCTACTTTCTCCATTTCTACTTCTTCTAAATAAAAAAGATGCTTATTCTCTATGTTCCTAAGAAATTAATGTAAAAATATTTTCCTGCTTATGCTTAGTGGTGCTTTCATAATATTCTAGAATTTACACAAGTTTACACCGGGTTCTTAATCTTCTTGACCAGCTTTACACTTTAAAGCTATAGAAACAAGGGTAGGATATGTAAAACCTTGTAATTTTTACTCCTACCATTGACTCCAAAGCCTCTATATTCTGGGAAATGCCAGGCAGGCAGAAAAAACACTGTTGTAAAAAGAAAAACAAAAACAAACTGTATAGAGGCAACTATGAAACTATTAATAAAAATGTCAAATTCTACAAAAAGTGTGTCACAACAGTAAGAAAAATTTCCAAAAAAAGAGCCAAAAGATTCTTATAGCAAAAGAGAAAAGTAATTTTTGTCTGAAGAAGCTAAATATTTCAAAGTACCTGACTCGTAGCAGAAGTTAAAGCATGATTAAAAAAAAAAAAAAAAAAAAAAAAGAAGTTAAAGCATGCTAACTCAACACAAAAATCAGTAGTAGTCCTGTATGGCAATAATGAACTACTGAGAAAGAAATTAGGGAAAATATTCTATCCATTATCGATTTAAAAAAAAAAAAAATTAGACTACAAAAAAAAAAAAAAAAAAAAAAAAAACCTGGAGGGAACATTGGAAAATAAAAAAATATCCCTCTTTCTGATCAGGCAGAATCAATATTGTAAAAATGGACATATTGCCAAAAGCAATCTCCAGATTCAGTGCAGTCCATATTTAAAAAAAAAAAAAACATTTTTCACAAAACAAGGAAAAAAATTATTAAAGTTTATATGGAACTGGAAGAGACACAATGGCTGAAGCAATCCTGAGTAAAAAGAGTAAAGCAGGAGGCATCACAACACTTAATTTCAAATTACACTACACAGCTATAGTAACAAAAGCGGGATGGTAGCGATACAAATACAGACATGTAGACCAACAGAATACAAGACACAGAACCCGATGAATCTGATAACATCTAAATTTTGACCAAAAACATGTTGTAGAAAAATAATTTCATTTTAAGAAAGTGTGTGGAGATAGTGGATTATTCATGTGCAAAACACTGAAACTAGATCCTTATCTTCAATCCACTACTAAAATCAAATCAAAATATGTTGAAGACTTAAGACATAAAAACAGAAGTGGTTAAACAAGTGGAAGATAACATGAGGAAACACTTGAAGCCATAGTATAGGCAAGGACTTTCTTATCAGCACAGGAAGTATCGTAAGCCAAGTAATGGAATTATATTAAATTAAAAAGCTTTCATACAGCCCAGGAAACAACCAAGAGAATGAAGAGATAACCTACAGAATGAGAAAAATTCACTGTTGGGCACTCTTCTCTTGAAGGTTTTATTCCTGACTAAAAACATACAGAGAGAATTCTAACACATTAACTCACCCTCATGACTCAATCAAAAAGCAAGCAAATGAAATGAATAAGCAAATACAAATGACCAATAAGTACATGAAAAAATATCCATAATCTTCAGCAATTAGGGAGACACTAACCAATACAGCTCTGAGAGTCTATCACATGCCACTCAGAATGACTGTATCAAGAACATAAAAACAAATGTTCTTGAGGACATGAGGAAAAAGGAACCCTTCTACATTTTAGGGGAAAGTAAACTAGTATAACCACTATAGAAATGAATATGGAGATTCCTAAAAAAAAAAAAAAAAACCCTAAAAATAGAAATTCCATTTGACCCAGCTATGCCTCTCCTTGATATATTCTTGAAAAAGTTTAAGACATCATACTATAGTGACACACATACCCACGTTTATAGAAACAATTAAAAATAGCCAGGTTGTGGAAATAGTCTAGATGCCCATCAAGAGAAGAATGAAGTGATAAAAATATTCAATGAAGTGTTACTCTGCCATAAAAAAGAAGAAATCACGTCATTTGCAGAATGGAACCTGAGATTATAATGTTAAGTATATTGTCAGACACACAAAGCTAAGTATCTCATGGTTTCTCTTATATGAGAAAGCTAAAACACAAATGAAAAAGAGTAAAATAAAGCAGACATGGTAGGAAATGAAAAGGCAGACTGATTAAGGACAGGGAAGGCGATTAAAAGCAGGCAATGATAAAGGAATTGAAAATGATCCAAAGTACATTACATCTATGCACCAATTTGTCATTATGAATATAACTGTTGTGTATTGCAAACACACACTAACAATAAAGAACAAAAAGTATCTGATTTTAACATGACACAATTCACCAAAGAGTCATAAGCAAAAATTATTTTATTGTTAAATTCAGATTCCAAGTTCTCAAAATAACTGAATTGCTTTTAAGAAAAATCATTTCTTTTAGAGTTAAGGTAAGTGACAAATTAGGGAGGAAAAGTACTTTTGTCAATTACACCACATGCTCATGGGGCTCAATCAGCAGCCTGTAAAAATACAGTGAATTGCATGAACTTGATCATGCAATATGAATTGCAATTGTTTTAAAAGGCTGAATTCATGATCTGATTTCTTAAATCTACTTTTAACTAATGACTAGAAAGTGTTAATGGTGGTATTTTAGCATTTTACTTAAAGAAAAAATCAACAGGATAACACTAGTATTAACAGGCACAATACTGCAAAAAGTCTGTGCAAAGGCAAAAATGTAGATTAAAGTACCTTTAAAAGGAAATACAACCGGAGAACATTCCAAATAATGAAATCTTTCTTTAAGGGAATCAAAGTCCGGCAAATGGGGCACTCTGTGGCTAGATGCCACCACCTGCACACACCCTACCTGTTCTCTGTCTCCAGTTCATTCTTGCGTAGATTTGCATCATCTAGGAGGCTCTGCAATAAGGCAATTTTTTCATTGTCGGAACCTTCTTGGTTAATTTTTAACATCTTATTCTCATGCTGAAGACGAATAAGTTTCTCCCTGAATAAACAAAATAAAAACATTATCTGGCATATTAAAGTCCAGTCATGCAGTTAAATTAAAAAACTAGAAATAAGAAAGTATCAACAATGAATTTTCCTCCTTTATAAACTGCTAAGATATTACATTTCAGCTATCAAATTCTTTTTTAGAATGGATAAGCTACAGACATTATCTGTAGATCATGACTTACAATGAAGGAAATGCCAGTCCTATTTTCCTCTTGATTTAAATACTGAGACTATGCATAAATATGTTTTTCTTTGATTCTTATAAGAAAACCAGATTTCTAAGATTATGTTCTCTCCTTTACCAATTATGTGTTGGCAAGATGTATTCAGTGAGAAACATCTCTAGGACATTCAGAGCCAAGCACGATGATGCACACACATAGTTCCAGAACCTGGAAGGCTAAAGCATAAATGCCCTGAATTTGAAGCTAGCCTGGGCTATACAGAGAGTTCAAGGCTGGCCTCGAGACCTTGTCACAGAAAACCAAAAACCAAAAAACAAAGTTAAAAAAAGAGAAAGAGAAAAGAGATTCAGAGTATCTATTCTTAATAAGTTAAACTGTATCCTTACAACATAATCCAGTTGTTAGAGTCAGGTTATTGAACAGTGTTGTTTCAGATTCTTTGTGTTAAGTCAAAATCCTACATGGAAGGATTTTAAAAGCAAGCAACACACAGAACTGGGCATCACATTGACTACAGAGACATAGGTATGAGTGCATAAGAACACATTTGTTAAAGATATAATTCATTCTTTTCTTTACATAGGGCCATCATTAGAGAGCTTCATGAATATAGCAATACCAGATACTAGATACTGTACTATGAAAAACCATGCTTCTCATGGGGGTTTAAAAAAAAAGCATAAATAAAAAAAGTTAGTTCTTATTTTGTAAGCACCACTTTTCCCCTTTTTGAGACAGTGTCTTGCTATATTCCAGGCTGGCTTTTAGCTAAATGTGGACCCAAGGCTATCATCTTGGAACATGGGGCAGTCCTCCTGCCTCAGCCTCTGAAGTAATAGGATTACAGTTTTGTGTGTTGTTACAGCCAGCTTAAATATTGTAACTTGTAGAAAGTGTTTTTACTTTTCCTATTGAAAAGACAAGTTTTGTCTGTGATTCAATTCAAGAAATTACATAGAACATGAGATATTCTGTAAGTGAGCAATACTGACTTACTATCTTTCCAATTACAAAGTAAATAAACTTATTTTAGAGGAAAAACGATGAATGAATAAATAATCATCCATCACTCTGTGGTGCAAAGTAACTACTGCTGAAATATAGCCTTCTAGCACTATGCATATGCATATACATATACATATATGTGTCATCATCTTTTTTCTGTGGTACTGCAGACAGGTCAGGGCCTTCACAATAATCTACATCCCCAATCCCTTTTTTAAAAAATTTATTTAAAGAAACACTAAGCAAAACAGAAAATGGGTAGAAATAATACATACTTTCAAAGAAAAAAATAAACAGAAATCACTAATTGATGATTATAGACTGTCCTCTTTTTTTGGGGGAGGGGTCTTTTTGAGACAGGGTCTCACTTTGCAGTTCAGGATGGCTTGAGCTCACTTTGTAGCCCAGGCTGGTCTCGAACTTGCAACGATCCTCCTCCTGCCTCAGCCTCCCGAGTGCTGGAATTGCAGGCATGAGCCACCACGCCTGGCTACAAACAGTTATTCAAGACACTAAAGTGCAGCATATAAAGTGGGGATTCAAACAGTGAGACTGCAACCAGTTCTGTTCAACTATCCCCAATCCTTTCTAAAATTTTGAGACACAGTCTCCCTAAGTCACCAAGATCCCCAGGTTGGACTTGAACTCGAGATCTTCTGGTCTTAGCCTCCGAAGTGCTGGGATTAAGGACACTGCAACCACACCTGGCTGCAAGGGACTATAAAAACAATGGGCTCACATATTCATGCTGCACTGGTATCTGCTATTTACACTTAAAGTTCCTTAAAGTTCTGTGATTTTTCACGTTGTTAACTGCACTTGAAGGCTGGCTCCCTAGGGCAGCAGTGTTCCTAGTATAGAAGCAACTGGTTCTGGATGCTCTGCTAGTGCCAGTGGCTGCCTGTTTATCCATTTACAGCCTGCTGGATGGCTGTAGGAGGTGGCACTGGCTGGAAGAAGCAGGTCAGAGCAGTGTATGCTAAAGGACGCCTTGTCCCTGGCTCCTGCCTCTTTCTTTTTTGCTTCCCAGGGAGATACTGGGGGGCAAGCAGCCCTTCTCCACCATGTGCTCTCAGCCATGATGCTCTGCTTTGTCCCAGGCCAAACACATGAGGCCATGTGATCATGGAATATCTCAGAACCATGCACAAAATAAACTTTTCTGCCTATAAACTGTTTATCTCAAGTATTTTGTCACATTAAATATTAGCAGGCTAAACTAACACACTCAATTGTAGAAGTACAATTCTGAGTTTTGTCAGGTCAATAATCAGCTTTTAAAATGTATCTCTGTGTCAACCTTTGGCTATTTCCTTAGCATTTATCCTCCAAAGTGATTTTTTTTTTTTTGGTTAAAAGGTAATTTTGAGGCCACAGATGCACTCTACTAATTTGCTTAAAAGAAAAGCTGTATTATTTTAATCTTTACCCTTAGTTTGAGGATTTCAATTTTGCAACACACTTTTTTTTTAAAGACAGGGTCTCGCTATGCAGTCCAGGATAGTCTTGAACCAACTATGGAGCCCAGGTTAATCTCAAACTCAGGGCGATCCTGTTGCTTCAGTGTCCTGAGTGCTGGGATTATAGGTGTGCACCACTATATCAGAGGCATGCCTGCAATCCCAGGTGTGTTTTCTCAACAATCATAACATTAATAAGTAACTAACATGGACCCCTGTTCATCACTGTTTGTCATTTGTTTTTTTAACAGCTTTTCTGGAGGATATTTTAATTCCTATCTAGTCATACATGGAAAAGCCATACTTGTTGACTCTTAGGAAGAACTTGTTCTTAGTTCAGAAAGCTAACTATATCCCAAATAGCTTCCTTAAAAATTGCTGGGCTGGGGATTTAGCTCAGTGACATAAGCGCCTGCCTTGCAAGCAGGTAGTCGTGAGTTTGACCCCTGGTACCGATGAAAAGGAAAAAAGACAAAAAAAAAAATTGCTGTTTTTTTTTTTTTTTTAAGGGTGGGGGAGACACAAGCATTTATTTATAAGTATTTGTAAATAATGAATGTTCATTCAAATAATTTTATTGCTTCAATTATAAACTAGCATGTCAGATGTCAGAAAAGTAAAAGGTATACAAGATGCGTTCAGATGCAATATTGCTATTATACACCTTTTGGTAATACTTCTTAAACGCCATCAAGTAGTTATCTTCAGTTTGAGTATTCAAATGCTTATTTTTACTATTATAGTCTGTAACTCTTATACAATCCTTGGATTTAATACTTCCACAGATAATGTGAAGAATTAAAGTCAATGTTCATTTGTTAAAGAGGTCAGTATGTCCAGAAACGGTAAAAGCAATAGGATTCATCACCCTGTTTTGGGATACTTGGTATTCTCCCCAACCTCATTATGCATTCATGTACCAAAATAAATGGAATGCAAAAAATGTTGCTAAATAAAAAAGCTAAGGTAATACTGAGAGAATAATCATAAGAGATGAGAAGGACCTCCTATTTACAGCATCAGTGTATCTTTCTCAGATCATTCCAAATAGCAGATAAAAATCTTAGTAGTGGATTATTCTGCAGGCTCATAGCTAAGCATAATCTTTGTCTTTGGGCTGTTATCAACTTCTACATGTTTGCTGGAGCTAGCCTAGCACAGAGGGTATTAAGTTTGCTTTGCACTTATGAAGTAAGAAAATAAGTTCTCTGCTAGACCAGCTCAAGAAAGCTGGTAACATGTGGAAATTCAATCCTATGCCTTGATGACAGTGTCAGTACTAGAAAGGAACCAGTGCTCTTCACACTGCAGAGGACGGTTCTAGCTCAGGAGACCTCGCAGTGAGGCTCTTTACCTGATTTCAGGTGTAACAATTTCTGCTGCCAGGCTGTCTGAAGATTCTTGACTGCCCAGAGGCATGAACCCTACAAACATACAGACATAAAAAGCAAGATTAACAGAGAGCACAGCTTGCTTCTTTAATAAAGTGATACAGTTCCTGTAGGTAACAGCTAAAATAAAATTAAATTAAAAATTCACAATTTTCTCATAAAAAAGACTATTTTATATTATTGTCAACATTTATGTATAGCATTAAGCATATTTATAATGTTGCATAACCATTGCCACCACTTATTTCCAAAACTTTTTCATGACCTAATAAGAAAGTACAACTATCAGACCATCACTATCCGCATTCTTTTTTTTTTTTTTTTTTTTTGTCGGTACCAGGCATCAAACTCACGACCATGCATTTTGCAAGGCAGGCGCTTATGCCGCTGAGCTAAACCTATAGCCCCCAGACCATCACTATCCATCTCATTTCCCTTGTACCCTGCAAACCTCCACTTTGGTTTCAATGATTTGCCCTCCTAGATACCTTGCGTAAGAGGAATACTATCATTTGTCTTGTGTCTTGCGTACTTAACATGTTTTAAGGATTCACCCATGTTACACAGCGTTTATCAGAAGTTTATTCCTTTTTATGGCAGAATTAATATTGTACTATGAGTATATGCAACATTTTGTTTATCAACTCATCTGTCAATGGACATTTGGCATTTTTAAAACTCTTTTGGCTATTATAATGCTCTAATGGATATTTTTTTTTTATACCAGGATCACACTGCAGACCTCGCACTTGTTACGCAGGCACTGTGCTGCTCTTCTGTATCACTAGCTCAAAAGAACATCACACACAAGGACTTGGTTGAGTTTCTACCTTGAATTCTTTTATATAACATTTAGGAATGGAATTACTAGAGTGTAATGGCATATCTGTTTAACTGTTACGAGCCACCAAACTGGTTTCTACAGAGCTGCCCCATTTCACACACTTACCAACAGCATGCAAGTGTCTTTTGATTTCTTCACATCCACAACACTCTTAATTTTCCCTTTCTTTTTTTTGAGAAGGTATCAGCCACCATAATTAGTACTAACCAGTATTTTATTGTAGCCTGATTTACATTTTCCTTATGGTAGTAATGTTGCTTTTTCCTGTGCATATTGGCCATGAAATTCTGAAAAACCTCTGTTGAAGTTCTTTGTGCATGGCTGAAATGGGTTTTGTTGTTGAAGTATAGAAACTCTACACATTTTGGATTTATTCCTATATCAAAGAATTATATGTTATTTGCAAAAACTGTCTCTCACTTTTGTGGACTACCTTCATTCCACTTGACAGTGTCCTTCAATGTACAAAAGTCTGATAGGATTTCCTCTGTTGCCTATGTTTTTGGTATCAGTTTAGAGAATCACTACCAAATTCACAACATCCTTAGGATTTTTCTCTAAAAATTTAATAGTTTTTGCTCTCCTATTTGGGTCCTTGCCTCACTTTGAACTAATTTTTATATGTGATGAAAGGGTCCAGCTTTACTTTTTCTATGTGGATATGCAAAATGTATACTTTCTGTCTTTTTATTTCATTTCGTCTCTTTGCTGGTTGCTCTGGTTAGAAATCCCAGTAGAAGATCGATAAAAGTCATCTATTGCTGATCTTGGAGGGAAGCCGTCTTTTGCCATTCATTATGATGTTAGCTATCAGTTTCTTGCCTATGTTTATCACACTGAGGAACTTTTCATCTCTTCCTTGAGTTTTCAAGTTTATGAGAAAGTGTTAGGATTTTGGTAAATGCCTTTTCTGCATCAATTGAGTAGTTCATGTGTGTTTTTGTCCTTCACTCTATTAATGCAATATATTACTTTGACCTTTACAATTATCCTTATGCAAGTATCACAATATTTCTTTTAAAGTAGTTTTATAGTAAATTTTGAAACCAGTATGTGTAAGTTGTCCATTCTGATTCGTTTCCATTTTCATGTAAGTTTTAGGATCAGCTTTTCACTTTCCATAAAATAATCTGCTAGAGCTTTTAATCAGGATTTCACCGAATCTTTCACTATCCAAATACTATGGAAAGTTGCTCTATTTCAGATTGCATTTTAACCGATCTCAGCAATGTTTTACAATCTCCAGTGTATGAATCTTGCATTTGTCTGCTAATAAATTTATTCTTAAGCATTTTACTTCTTTTCTTTTGTGGCGCTGAGGACTGAGTTAATAGCCTCACTCACTTTAGACAAGTGCTTTGAGCCCTACCTCCAGCCACCAGTATTCTTTTATACTGTTGTAATTTAAACAGTGTTCACTATTAATATACAGAAACAAATCTCCAGCTCCACAAGACACACACACACACAGCTAGGTCTTCTGACACCAATGTTGAACAGCAGTGGCAAGGTGAACATCCTTGCCTTATACGATCTGAGGGGAAAAGTACTCGGTTTTCATCAAATGTAAGATTAGCTATAGGCTTTGAACAAACACTTCTGAATAGAGATTAAGGAAGTTTCTTTCAGTTTCTAGTTTGTTGAGTGAATTTATCAAGAATGGTGTCACCTACTTTTCTAATGATATACCAATCTGTCCACAAAAGGTATATACAGATGAATGAAAATGTCATTCCTATACTGCTTAACTTTCAAGTTGTTTTAAAATTTCATTATTTCAAACAAATCCTTAAATCATTAAGGTAAATTTCTGGAGCAAAACTATTGGTCTAAAGATATATGTATTCCTGGATGTGGTGGCAGATGTCTGTAATCCCAATACTCAGGAGGCTGAGGCAGGAGGATCACTGTGAGTTTAAAGCCAGCCTGTGCTACACAGTGAGTTGAAGGCCAGCTTGAATTACATGGTGAGACCCTGTTAAAAAAAAAAAAAAAACTATACATAGGGCTAAACACAAGAGGTTTTAGGTAGCAAAGAAATGAATGTGAGAGCTTGCCTTTTCTTGCCAAAATAGGAGCTAAGAGCAAGTGTTGTAAGGTTCAGCTTAGGTTCTTAAAATTTTGGGAAAAATACATAGATTTGATTATAGATAAATAAACACTAGGGAGCAACGAGGATCCAATTATAAAAAGAAACATGCATTTCTTACCCTAATGAACTTTTTTTTGCTGGCTTTAGTAATTTGGGCTAGAGAGAAAACCTTTAGGCTAGCTGAATTAGGTTTTGCCAAGCTTGGTCTAGGAACAGGTCAAAAGGATAAGGAAAGGGGCAGTCATAAGAACAGCTAAATAGCTGATATGCAGACTGGGTAAGCCAGAAGGCCAGGCCAGATGAAAGCTGACTAACACAGGCTTCAAAGAGGAGTTAGAAGTGAGGGAAATAAGCAGGTTTTTGGAAGGCATGCAGAGGAGGAAACAGAGGTTGTGGTCAAGGGAAAAGAAAACTTCTAATTTCAGGTAAATGCAAACCCATGGACTTGATCTCTCACAGCTCCCAACACAAGGACAAAGTGGACAGGCACACCTCACACTCAGTGGTGATCTTTCCCTGTGATGAAGAAGAGTTTCTGGATCCAAGTCTCTTGATGTACTACAAATTACTCCATTTTTCTAATGTGAAAAAAGCCTTACTAATTTAGAAAACTTAACGTACTTTTAAAGTGGTCCCGAGAGGCTTTTCTTAATATAATTTTCTAGGTTAACAAAGATGAATTAATAAATGCACTTTATCTATTAGAACTTAAATGTTTAAAAATTTTTTGTTTTGGGACTGGGGATTTAGCTTAGCGGCATAAGCGCCTGCTTTGGAAGCAGACAGTCGTGAGTTTGATTCCCGATACCGATAAAAAGGAAAAAGACAAAAAAAAAAAATATTTTTTTTGTTTTATAAACTTGGAAAGTAATTTTAATCCAAAAACTATAATGTTTGCCACAAAATCCTGGAAACATAAAAAAATTGTACTGCCTCTACTTTTTCATTTTTATTTAATATGGCAATCATCTTTCAGTGACCCTAATGCTTGCAATGATCTCAGAAGTAAAGCATGACTGGGCTACTCAAATGTTTTACCTTGAGCTGTGAGCTGCCCTTCTTGAGCCTGTACACAACGAAGCTCTTCAATGGTTTCTTTCAGCGAGTCTCTTTCTGTTCTTAACCTCTGACAACACAAAGACAAAAAAGATTAACTACAAGTTTTAGGGATATATTTACTTATGCTCTTTGCGTTAGCGAAAATAAGTAACAGTGAACTTGAGTATGTTTTATCTTTTGATCTTTTATAGAAAGATCATAGAAGTAGAAAAAAACATTTTTTTCCTTAACATTAGTGAACGACTGCAAGGTAATGTGTTATCCATGGTTAAACAAAAGAAACAAAGCTATCTTCTATATTCTTCTCATTGAACATAAAAGATGAAAGGATAAAAACGAAATATTCTAAACCACACCAAAGGAAGTCTCTGTATTAATTCTCCAAAAAACAGAAGGGCTACCTAAATTTACAGAAAGTCAAGAGTACAACAATGTAAAAGAGCAGTAGGGGTAGAAAAGACAAACATGTATTAAAAAATTCAAAATGGAAATAAAAACATCTTTCCCATCTTTTATTTTTGAAACAAATGCAAATTAATTTTAAAATGAATACAATCTCTAATTTTAAAATTTTCATAAATAGATAAAATTAATGTCAAAACATGAGTTAACTATCATCCTAGCAGTGCTAAAAACCAAAAGTCTAAGTACTCACATCCTTTTCTTTTTGAAGACTGTCAACCTTTTCTTTTAGACGTTTATATTCAAAATCTAATTTATCTGCTTTCTTTGATTCTTCGGATAATCTATTCTGTAGTTCTACTACCTGATACAGAAAAACAATGTTAATTTTTATAATTTGAAACATTAGAAACTATCCTTTGGGAACTGGGAATTTAGGTTAATGGTAGAGCCTGTGTATAAAGTCTCAGGCTTTATCCTCAGCACTGTCTACCTCCCCAAGAAATAATCTCATTTTCTCCTTAGGTCTATGAAAACATCTTCATTACCAATACTCAAATAAATGAATACAATCCACCACTTTATACAAGGGAGAGCTAGAAATCAAAATCTGCTTAGATAGCACAGGCTTCTAAATCAGAATCATGTAGAGTAACAACACTGAAACTATGAACATGCAGGACTTTATTTCCAACAGATAACTGGGTATTCTGAAACTTTCAATATTAAAAAGAGAGAAAAAAGAACAGAGGAAGGAAGGGAAGGAGGAAAGACAGAAGGAGAGGGTAGAATAGGGGAAAGGAAGGGAAGGAAAGGGAAGGAAAAGGAAGGGAAGGGAAGGGGAGAAGGAAGAGATCCTAGGAGAGCAAAATTCAATTACATAGCTAATGTTGAAAGAGGCTAAAACTGAAGCAGGGAGATAAGGTTTCCTTAGAAGCTACAGATGCATAAAGGACCAACTGCCCTTAGTATGCTGAGTTCAGTCAACAGGAATTGAGTAAGTACTAATCTTCTTGGGACATGAAAGATGATGAGGCAATAAACAGGTGGGTTAGGGGAAAACCTACCAGTTAATAAGATAGACTGGGTTTAAAAAAGCCTCGCTCCGAAACCTTTAACTATCAGTTACAGATTTGTGTTTGAACTTTTATTACTTATCTTGTCCAGGAAAACCTAAACCAAGCGCTTAAAAGTGGTTCTGGTTAATGATGGGTTAGAAAATGGGTCCTAAGCAAACACACATATTTTCTGGGCAAACTGAATCTCAACTCAGTACCCCAACGCTCGACAAAATAAAGATAAGTCAATAGCAAGATGACATGGGCCACAGTATTTTATTTTTTTAATTATTGGTACTGGGAATTAAACTCACAACATTGTGCTTGCCAGGCATGCACTTGTACCACTGAGCTATATCCCAGCCCTGGGTCACAATTTTAAACAGTTATAAAAAACAAGAACCATCAAAACATTACAATAGCAGAATAGTAACCGCAAGGATTTCAAACTGGAATTTTACAAAATATGTATTTTAGGTTTAATACTTGAAAAATAAAGAAATCTAAATTACAAAAACAAAAGACTAGAAAGAACAACCAGACAGGTTTTTAAGAGGACACAAAGAAAACTCGTGGAAAAGAAAAATATTTTAAAATTATCATAAAAAAGTACATGAAGTGCCAGACCGGAAACAGATGGTGTATCATGCACTTTCACTACAACTACTTGTATATACAGGTTCCTTTTAATTCTACATCTTAGTTCTAAAACACGACTGGCCACCTTTTCCTCCATATAATATTTTTCTTGCTGGGCAAGGTGGCATATGCTTGTATCTCAGCAACTCGTGGGGCTAAGGAGGAGGATCACAAGGAAAGTGAAAGACAGAAGCAAAGCGAAGCGAAGAGAAAAAAGAAAAAAGAGAAAGAAAGGACAGGAGAGTGGGTGGGCGGGTGGTAGGCAAACGAGGATGTAACAGCATGTGGAGCCACAAAAATGTTTTCTTCTCATCAATTCTTTCTGTTCTCTAATACTAAGCAGGTCATTCCTCATTTCATATTTCACTTTAAAAAAGAACGTTTTTCCAGGCTACATTCATTTTAGGTAAATTCTCAGTTCATATTGAAGTTCATTAAATCCTCAACTTTGCTATATATTTGAAAAATCTCACTTTACAGAACTGAAGAAAAAATATCTCCATTGAAAAGCTTGGCAGCCATTTATGATGATAGTTCAGGGCTGCTGTACCAAAACCTCAAGAATTAGAAACTTTGTTTTATACAAATACATTCTGAGAATGGTAATAGAGACCACTCTCCATTTCAGTTTATTGAGATATAGTGTAAGTTCAGACAAACATCAGATAAGGAAGTTATATGAGGCAGAAAACTGCACATGAGATACAGGAGAAAATATTCTAAATAAAATGGGAATGGTGGTACACATGTACAATCCCAGCTAACTGGGAGGCTGAGGCAGGAGGACTGCCAGTTGAGGTCAGCCTGGGCAACTTAGGGAGACCTTATCTCAAAATAAAAAAAGAAAAAGGATGTAGCTTAGTGGTGGATCACCTTGGTTCAATCCCTAGTAATACACACACATAAACACACAAATACTCCTAAAAATATGAAAGCACCAAATAAAGGCATTGTGACCAGGTTAAATTTGTTGTAGGACTGTAAAGATGGCTTAAGATTAGAAGATCTATTATAACTAACCATATGAACAGAAAAGACAAGCGTTAAGATTTTCTCAACAGACATAGGAATCACAGCTTATTAAATCCAACATCCATTTAACGTAGAAACTATTTTTAAAAAGGAATACAACAGAACTACAGGAGAAAACATGTAAGTGATAAAAGTAGTACTTAAAAAAATCTTTTTGAGATGAGGTCTCGTTAAGCAGTTTAGGGTAGCCTCAAACTCACAGCAATCCTCCCGCCTCAGCATGCCAAGCACTGGGATTATAGATGTGCACTACCAGGCTTGGAGTGCTAAAAAATTATTACTTGCAACATATAAAAAACTAAAAATAAGAGAAATCTTTCCATCCTGAAAAATGGGCAAAAGGAAAAAATTTGCAAAAGAGATATGGCTACTAAACATATTCTGAGTAATGTACATGTTACCTTCATCCAACTGGCAAAACTTAAAAAGTTCTGACAATAAAGCACTGTGCTGATGATGATGTGGGGCAGAGGAATTCATAAAAAAACAACTCTGGAATACAATCACTTTGCAAACAAACTGATACTATTTAATTATAGCTCAGACACTCTACAAAACTTCCATACACATATATACATAAGACATGATCAACAGTATTCGCAGTGGAATTTCCACTCACCCACGCAAACACACACAGGTGTGGAGGTCATTATTATTCTATAGATTTTTCAGCCATAAAATAGGTAGATTTTGATAAAGTCATTCTGTGATATTATATGCAAGGAAAATGAATAGGATAAAGCAATGCCTATCAACATAAATGAATCCCATAAATACACTATTGAGGAAAAAAGAGTAAACTGTAAGAGTATTTTCACTGAACCATTTATACAATATTTTGAAATATGTCAAAATGTCATTCATTTTTAAGGATACGTACCTGTGGAGTAAAAACATGCTCAGATCTAAAAAAACAGCCTCAAGATTACCTATGTACAGTGGACAGCATGTTTTACTTTTATGGTATGTGTACTTCCTGGGTTATTTTTTCACTGTCGTATATTTATTTATTACACTATCAATTTAAAAAAAAAAATCTAACATAGAGACCAGTTAATAACCTCTGTGTAAGACCTACATTTAAAGTTCTTTGAATATCAGATAAACAGTGGTAAATACAGTAAAAAGGTAAAAGTTGTGAAGCATTCTGACAACTCTCAGTGTGTGTGTGGTGTGGGGTAGGTGTGTCTGCTGATGCATCTCTTACGAAGAACGTGGCTTTTGCTCTTACCTGTCTCTTGTATGTCTCAAGTTGACTTCGAGCTGCATTGGCCTTTCTTAACTCTTCCTCTAGACTAACAGTGTTCTGCATATACATAGTATTTTTCTCCTCTAAGAGTTTAACCTGTCGTCTCAAATCGCCAAGGTCTTCTAGCTTCTTTTTATAGGATTCCACCTGACCTTCTAGTTTAGATACTTTATCAGAAGAATGTCTAGAATGAGATGGGAAATGAAAAATCAGAAACACATCAATGGTTGCAAAGCTACTTGAGACAATATTAAACCCAGAGAGATAACCAGGAAACATGATCTAATAAAACTATAAGATAAAAGGAGACCCCCAGGTTAACTTTTAAGTAAGGTTAAAAAAAATGACCAAAATTACAGCAAAACATATTAAGAATACTACATGATTTAAGAAATTTAAGGAGGAAGAGGGAGCCAGCAGGGTTACATTTAGCACAAGAGTAAAATGAAAGTTGTGAACTGTCCAAATGATTCACCGCTTAGCATGTCATGAGATCATAGGAAAGAGGCTTTGGTGGAAAAGCAGACTATACAGTGATGCAGTGGCAAATGTTGGAAGCTAAGGAGAGAATATAAATTTTATTTTATGTGATCTAAACTTGGTTCTGGAAAGAAAAGAGTAAGTCTTTTCACTGATATTAGAGAGAGAGAGAGAGAGAGGGAGAGAGAGAGAGACAGAGAGAGAGACAGAGAGAGTGTGTAGATTCAAGATGAAAAAAGAAATCGTAACTGACCCAGCACAGTTCGTAAGAATGGCCTGAGGCTCCCAATAGTGAAGAAAGCATTAATCCTGAATACGAGAGTAACAGGTGTGTACTCTAGAGGCAAAAAAAGGATATGTGGAAATTCAGGAAAGTTCAGAGGAGCAGCAGACAAGGGCCATGGAGAGTCCAATAGGTCGCAGACTCTTTCTGCTGAGCAATCAGCAACAGGCTCATCTAACAAGACTAAGGCACGAAGGCTGTGTGGTGTGTGGGCAGATGTGAGAAGAGTTACAACAACATTTAACATCAATGAGAGCACAGAGAATAATGCACTGATACATAGTAGAATGGCAGGTTGGAGGAAGAATGTAGTTTTGAAATCATTAATCTATAGTAGGACAAAACTCTACCACTGTATGATTCTCTACATATTTAGTTATCAAAGAGCAAATGCAGAAAATAGAGATCGCTAGAGTGATTCAACAGAGGACAAGAGATTAAGAAAGAGGTGAACCATGGAATAGTGACATGGTGAGTAGTCTGAGAGAATGAATAATGGCAAGATGAGTGTCCAGCAAGAAAATGAAGCTTTGTGATGTGATGTGTGCCAACATCTAAAAAGGCAGAGCAAATGTCCAGAGGGCTTAAAAACAAACAATAGGGGAGGAAGAAGAAAAGTTCTGGTGCTATACAAACGCAAAGCCATGGTTACAGGTTAAATTCTATTTAATAAATACATAATGGATTTGTCAGATCATTCTAAGGGTTTACAAATATAAATTCCTTCATTCCTCATCCAAACCTAAGGTTAGTATGAATACTTCCATTTTACAGATGAAAAATGGCTCTACAGATGCTAAATAAATGGTGCCTCTGAAAGATGTTCAGAGAGCCTAGAGTCTTAACATCACAGACAGAACTGCTCTGTCTGCAACCCCACGTGAAGCAAAGACTGCTTACCTAAGCACGTCTATTTCATCCTTCAGAGACTGGGCTTCATCAGCTAAAGCAGTCAGCTCGTCATTCTGCTGCCGAAGTTCAGAGATCTCCTTCTCTAACTCCTCACAGCGTATTCGATAATCATCTTTGGCAGCTTCTAATCTGAAGCCAAAACAAAATAGATCATGAAAGTACTGCTTATTATCTCATAATTTTCCTTATAAGAGTAAAATAAAATAAAAACATAAAACATGGGAATAAACTCCTGGTGAACAAGTCTCTGAATTTGTGGCCGTAAGATGTATTCTAAAGTCATGACTTCATGAAAAGGTTTCCCTGGTTCCAAAATTTGAGAAAGGTTAAAACTAGTAACCACTCTACTGACGAAAAACTAGACCCCCACGGATGCTTGGCAATACTGCAGATAGAAGTAGAAAGATTTCTTAATTATGAAATTAAAATACATTCCTGGAAAATTTGTAAAATATAGAAAATACAAAATGTGTATTAATTCAGAGAGATAAGTACTGTTAACGTTATTGAAATGCACCCTCTGGCCTCATTTCTGTTGTTATTTTCTCCCCAAACATGGGTATGCTATTTCTACCTCTAACTGACCACACCTATTTACTTAACAACATCTTTCCTTTGATTTACAAGGCTTTTCATCTCTTCTTTCATCTTATGCAGCTAATTAATTATTTGCTTCACCCTCAACCCTTTTTAAGTTTTGAGACAGGGTCAATACTAAGTTGTCCAGGCTGGCTTTGAACTTGTGATCCACATGCACAACCATGCCCAGCTAAGAAAACCTTTTCTTTTTTCCAGTTAAGGCACAGTGAAAAAAAAGAAACAACATCCTGAAACATTTTACTGAGGAATAAAACAGCAAATACATTAGACATGTTAGATTTTTATATCAATCTGTAACTTACTATAGTAAGTTACAGATTGATATAAAAATCTAACATGTCTAATTTCTCTTTTTTAATACTAGAAATCTAAGTTAGGTGTGGTGGTACATGCCTGCAACTCTAGCACTAGGCAGGCTGAGGTAGGAGGATTGCTGTGAGTTTGAGGGCAGCTTGGGCCACTTAGTGAGCTCAAGGCCAGTCTGCCCTGCAGTTTGTTGTCTATTCTACTCAATTACATTATTAAAGTAATTTCAGATTTTTGGTGAATTAAGTCTTTCTGATAATTGTTTCAACTCCTCCTCATGAGCCTTCACTAGTATTCTTCCTGTTTTCCTCTTAATATTTTCCTGAGTGTCTTTAACTGCCATGAAGCTGTAGGGCAGGTGGAAGGGAGTCAAGTATGTGGGATGCACGGCTGGCTTTTTTTTTCTTCCAACTTGTCGTTGTAGTGTTCTACCTTCAATAAATGTTGAGTGTGTAGCTTTGGAGTTTTTCCTAGACATAAATTTCTCATGTTATGTGGGAAGATTTTGACAACTTGTTAACTACACAGCCCTCTTGGTCTGCAGTTGTATAGAAGCCCTAAAATTATTTTTTCTTTTGGAAACTATGCAGTTTAGGTTGGTCTTGAACTTGCTATGTAGCTCAGGCTGGTCTCCAACTCACTGTGATCCTCTTGCCTCAGCCTCTAAAGTGTTGGGATTTTAAGCATGCACCTATTTTGGTGGATGGCCTTATAGTTACCAAATTTTTTAAGATTAGATTGTAATGAGCTTTTACCTAAATGTTTCTTCTTGTAATTGTTCTAATTGAGTCTGAAGCTGTAAATGTCTTCTTCCTGCTGGACTGTTGGGATCTTCTATAGAATCAGACTGATTGAGTCTTTCCATCAATATCTGATTTTCTGCCAATAAGCTACTCTTCTCCTCTTGCAATGCTGCAACCTGTTAGAATATAAAAAGGCAGCAGTTATTCCATCCAGTTATGCTGGCATCTGCTCAATCCCTAAAGAAATACAATCACTTCCATATACACATTTATATTATTATGGAGGATTGCACATGTAGAGTCAGCAAGAGTTCATTCTTCATTTATTTTGAGAAGAGGACTTGCCATGTTGCCCAGGTGCATCAACTTCTGGGTCTCTAGGGATCTTTCTGCCTCAGCCTCCCAAGCAATAAGGACTAGAGGTCCATGACCTCTGACTTTATTTTACACTTAAATAAGACACCTCACTAAAGATATACAGGTGGCAAATAAGCACTCTGCATTAGTTAACAAGGAACTACAAACTCAAGCCACAGAATTATCACTAGAGTCTCATTACAATGGATAAAGTTAAAATATTGACTACATCAAATGTGGCAAAGAAGAGAACCAATGGAAGTCTCAGACGCATCTCATGAGAATATAAAATATTTCAAACACTTTGGGAAACAGCTCAGCAGTTTCTTAAAAAAAACTAACAAGTAATGTGGATGGCAATATGCAATGTATGTACCACTGTTGCCCTGTCATGTCCTGAAATCACTTTTTTCCTTTTTGAAAAAAATGGGTTTGAAAAAACAAAAACAAAATAACAGGTAACTATCATATGATTTATCTAGCTATTTTACTCCTACGTATTTACGTCAGAGAAATAATATGCTCACACAATGACTTAGTAGAAAAAAGCAAAAGGTTTCAGTACTTTATTTATAACAGAAATATACTAAAAGTTTATCAAGTGAATGAATTTTAAATTTTAGCGTATTGATTTGATAGAATATTCTTGGGCAATAAAACATTTAAACTACTGACACTAACAACATGGATGAATCTGAAAACCAAACTAAAACAAACCACTGCATGATTTTTGAAATAATTCTAGGAAATACAAGTTAATCTACAGTAACGGAACACAGACCTGGGTACTTAAGGGAAGACAAGGATCACAGGGAAACTTCTGCAGACTGATGGGCTCACTATATTGTGGCAATGGTTTCACATGTAAATCAAAACATGTCCAAACTATATATATTGGGATAATCTCACAATCAAGTCATATAAATGCCAAGAGAGAACAAGGCCACACCAGGAAGCAAGCCCAATCTGGGAACTAGCACCACACGCAGGACGCTGCTGGACTGGGCACAGCCAGATCCCAGCCCCTTCCAGCTCGCAGGCTGGCAAACAAGTACCAACCCCCAACCCCCACCATAGGCAACCTACTTATCTGGATAAACACAGGCTGTGATGACAGCTATCAAGATGAAGTGCAATTGGATGCTTATGGTATTTTGTTGTTTCACTAACATTGCAGCAGATCTAGGGTCAGTGGTCTGATCATGGGTTCAGAGGATAGTGGTATGCAGTGTAGCATCTAGGGGGACTCTCTTTCTGAGGGTTGTAGCCATTGTTAATTTCCTATGGTCTTATTTTGAAGTCTTCATTTCCATTGTTCACTTGAGTCATATTTTATTCTCATTTATTGTGTTTGATTATGTTGGATCTGATGGCATGAGCAGCTATTTGAAAGACAGCAAGACATATTATGGTAGCAATTTTGGATTTACTATTTGCTTATTTAGAAGTCCTTTATTGCATTCATTGTTTTGTTTCTATTGTTTCAATTCTACTCTGTTCTGTTTGATTTTTACTACTTCCAAAGTTATTTGCAGCTATTTTGAAGACATCAAAGGGCATTATTATGGTAACTATTGTTCATTTTGTAATGTTTTGAAGTCCTGTATCTCTTACACTGGTTTGTTTTGATTGGTTTTATTCTGTTTTAACTTCTCTAAAATAAAAGAAAAACATTATATATTAAATGAGCAGTTTACTGTGTATCAATTATATTCAATAAGGTAAAACAAAAGTTGCCTGCCATTCTGAAGTCTCCTTCCCCAACCCCCATTTTCTCCTGACCATGTTCTAGTTGGGCTGTTGGCCCCATCATTTCACTGTTCCTCGTGATAGTCAGTCAATGATTCCATCACTAAGATCTGACAACGACGTTGATAGGACACAGATTCCTCTAGAAACACTTTCTTCCTCTGCTTTCCAGGACCCCTTTTTGTCCAGCATTCTGTAACCAACTCACTGTTTTCACCTCGTTCCTCTCAGTCGATACCTTTCCTTTTCCCTAAAGTGTCTAGAGCGACTTCTCTAAGTATAGTGATAGCATCCCGTTTCCTGGGTATAAACACTATCATCTCTAGCCTAAAATTCTGAACTGGAGATCATTTCCATTTACATGTCAAACAGCATCTTAAATTTAGATTTTCCAAGTGGAACATTTAAAACATTTAAAAAACATGATACACAATAACTGTACACACATCTAAGGTACACTTTATGTGATATCTTCATACACATATATGATGTGTAAAAATCCAAGCAGAGTAATTAGCATGCCTTAACTTTTGTGTTAGAAACATTCAAAATTCTCTTTTAGCTGTTTTTAAAAATACAATAAAGCACTGTTAACTACAGTGGCTTAGGACATTGCTTGATCTTTAAAGACGTATTTGAAGCCTCTCCAGACTAATTACCTTTTCCTGTATTTTTGCATTCTTCCTTTTATTCCTACCATCTTTACCTTGGTGGTTTTTGAATATACCAAGTTACATGCCTGACTCAGGGCCTTTGCAAGCACCATGTACTGACCTTGTGATTCTCTTACCCTAGAAAACTTGCTACCCTAACTTCCTCAGGATTTTACTTCCCATCACCTTCTCATGGAAGCCTGTGTTGACAACCTAACTGAAAATAAACTCCTGTCACTCTGTATTACTTAAGTTTATCTTTGGTACTTTATTACCAGATTGACTGGCCACAGTTCTGGGACTGTCCTGATTGTCTGCTCCTCATTTCACCCTTCCATCTGTCTTTTTCTTTTTTGTGGTACACTAGAGGTTGAAGCCAGAGCCTTTGCACTGTGCTACATTGTGTTCCTTTCTTATATTTTACTCTGCGACAGGGTCTCAATTGCTAATTTGCCCAGGCTGAGCTTAAACTTGTGACCGTCCTGCTTCCGCCTCCCAGATTGTGTTTTCTTCTTTAGAACATGTATCATCACATAACATACTAATATATTTGGCATCTCTTCTTTAATGGAATGGAAGCACTTGGAGGTCAGGGATACTTTATCTATTTTTGCCTGTTTCTTAGCTGTATCTATAGTAATTAGCACAGTTCAGGACACACTGGGTGTTCAGTAAATGTTGCTAAATAAAAATGAAATGTCAGCTCTTTACCTGTCATGTTTCTAAAACTGCACTTGGTCACCATTGAGCTACAGCTCCAGTTTCACAGTAATCATCTCTTTACTACTGATTTCTAAGGTTAACTGTACACTGGTCCAAGGTATGATCTATATCATAGATTCTTCAAATTTAATTAAGAATTTAAGAATTAACCTCACGTGTGGCAAATTTAATGACAGCTGAATGTTTAATAACAAACTTTAATGTAATACTACAATTATCACACTAGCTAAGAGGCTGAGGTATAGCTTAGTAATAAGGAACTTGCTTAGTATACGTGAGACGCAAGGTTTAATCCTAGCACTGCAAAGAAAAATAGATCAGACTAGCTAATATTGCTAACGTATTTTAATATGTAAGGCAGAAATCTTTCTATACACACATAAAAGGAGACTAATTCTAAAAACACACAAACATGATTTACTTATGAAAACAATCGAACAAGGCTAAGAGGATTATAATGAAAAGCAAAGTTTCCTACTGAGTTTTCTCACACTTCAGCAAATGCTTTCAACTATATCTGTGACTGCCTTTGGTTTTTGTGTTGGTTAGTTTTCATATTTCTGGGACACAGTACCAGACACCTGAAACTTAGAGGTTTCACCTGGCTCAGTTCAGTTTACATTCACTGGCTCCAGGCTGCAACATGCTAGTGGAGTGATGCTGCCCACATCATGGTGACCGAGAGGCATGGCACAGAGGAGGAGCAACAGAGAGGAAGGGCAGGGACCAGATCAGGTCCCCAAGGCCATGCTCCTATGACCCGCTTTACACATCTCTAAGTGCTTTACTAGTCTCTGAAGCCAACCATGTTGACAATAAAGATTAAGTATCAGTTATTACTTTGTGTCTCTAGATATGTTAAGGCTGTTTCTAGACTTATCAACCTTAATATCTAGTGACTCTGTTTTCTCACATGTTAGATCACAGCCATTCCTCCCTATCACAAACATGGTTCTATTATGATTTGCACTTCAATCACCCACTAACCATCCATGCTTTCACTCCCTCAGATGTACACTGTGTACCTGCCACAGAAGGAGCACTGCAGCCTTTTGCTTGGTTCAAGGCATGTCAAGATGAACCAAGCACAGAACCCTTACTCCTGTGTGTTACATATTCAAATCGAACATAATAAGCCAACATACACATACAAATCTTACAAAATCAGAAAGTAAATTAATACATGCAAAAACTAAACCAACAATTGCTATGCAAAGGATTAAAAAAGGAGATTGGCCAACCACGGAAGTCCTCCTGGGAAGATCTACTGTGGTACCCAGGGCATGTATGTGATCAGTAAATATTTTATGACAAATTCTGAAACTGCACTGAGACTGGATCACAAGGAAGAGCCAGCCATGCGATGACTGCTATAGCAGTGAATAGTTCTTGACCCTTTCTTGGTGGGATGAGGGGGGTCAGCAGCTCTCCCCTTCTGTCATCTCTTCTGCTCCTCTCTATTCCTCAACCTCTATCATCTGTACCTCTATGAAAACATTCACTATTGGGAGCTGGCACATGTATATAATTTTTTTCATTCTCCCCATCTTTTGGTCTTGTTGCCTTTCAAAAAAGATCTATCTCACTGTTTCCTACTATCATTTACTTTCCACTTTGTTTAAATTTTGGGCTTCTCATATAAGAGAAATCGTATGATATTTATGCTTATGTCTAATTTATTCTACTTAACGTTATGATTTCAAAGTATATCCATTTTCCTACAAATGATTCAAGTTTACCCTTCCTTATGGCACAGTAATACTTCAGTATGTATAAACACCCATTTTCTTTATCCACTAATCTGTTTATGGACATACATGTCTTATCTAAGACTTAGCTATCATGAGTTATGATGCTATCAACATGGGTATGGATCACTGCAATGTGGTATCTTTAACACAAGATACCTAGAAGGGAAATAGCTGGGTCAAATGAAATTTCTAGTTTTGGTTTTCTGAGAAATCTTCATACAAGTTTGAAAGTGATTGTATTAGTTCACACTCCCAACAACAATGGAAGAGGGAATCCTTTTTCCCCAAAGATCAATAACATTTGTTATTATTTGATTTCCTAATGTTGGAGATAGAAGGATAGTGTTTATTTTGCATTTCTCTAATGGCCAGATATTTAACATTTATTGCCCATTTATACTTCTTCTGAGAAGTATCTATTCATTTCATTGATCATTTCTGGATTGGGTATTTAATTAGGAAGGTGGTCTAATCATTTTTAGTTCTTTATATATTTTGGATACATGTTCTCAGTTCAAGGAATATGTATCTTTATTTAACAATAATGCTCCTCTACAGGAAAGGCTAAGCACAGGAAACCAATAAAGCACACATTATTACAACACAGATGCCTTTATTTGGTCCTGTTACTACTACTTTCTGCACATGACAGGATCTTACGGGGCTACCTCTTCTCTTCTCATAAGCTCCCTGCAACACTAGCACTGATCTTGCAACCCATCTAGACCACGGACTGGCAAACTGATATAAAACATAGAACAGTAACTTTAGGCTTTGAGTAAATTTAGAATCTGTGGTATATACTACAAAACTATATAATTAGATAGCAAGCAGATATAATCAGATTGCCCATCTCATGTATAATTTTATATTATCAAAGATAATACTTGTAAAAATAATAAACTCATAAGCCTGAAAAGTAAATAGTGGCATTAACATTTTAATTATGTACATATTACTTCTTATACAACTTAGCAAATGTGCTATGGTTATACTCACTTTATTGCAGCCATGGCAACAAGCAAGTCCTATACTGTTTGGAATGCAGGATGCAGACACTGTAAATGCATAAGTCCCTGTGCATTCATCGGCAAGCACCAACGCATGGCTAACCATGTCTCAGGGGCACCTCCCCCAACTCCTTCCAAATCCTCTTTGTTGTGAAATAAATTTCAGGTGCATAATCTTATTTTTGTTTTATGAGATGTCCTCATCTCAAATTATTCTACTGAGCTTTTTTGATAATTTTACTTTCAAATGACTGAAGTGTTTCCTGCTCTGATTTTTCTTTCTTTAAACTAAAATAGTAGGGCCCCAGGTTCAGCTCAGTGGCTCAGGCGCCTCTCTGATAAGCATGAGGTCATGAGTTCAATCCCTGGTACAAAAACAAAAGCAAAAACTACAATGGTAGCCTTAGAAAAATAGCATCTTGTCCTTTTTTAATGGATACAGTATCTTCATTAAAGCTATTAATACATTGAAAAGAAAACTCTGTAACTCTCCCAGACTTCTCTACTTCCTCCAGGGTTATTTTCCTGTTCATGTAGGCCCTTTTCTTTTTTAATGTGATTTTTCATTATACTTAAGGACTGGCGACAGCAAAAGGCAACTGGAGACTCTTTCCTTAAGGGTCTATCCACAAGAAGTCAGCCTTTATTTAGATTATGGACCTAGAACGGACAAACTAAAAACTACCTTATCCCATGATCCTAGCAGTTACTCTAACCTCGCTACACATTCATTCCTTTGGATAAGAACTGTATGACTTGGAACCTGGCTACAGGTCTGTGTGTACTGCAAGACACAGCTGACAATGTAACAACTATGCAACTCCCATCCTTGGTCTAAAATTTTGGCTTGCGTGGGTTTCACTGAATGAAGATGAATTATCTTGGGCCACATATAAAATAGATAATATAGTGCATATAACGAAGTTATTTTAACTTATTAGCTTACTTTATGAAATAACACAAGCCCAAATTAGTACTAAGAAAACATCTCTGCTTAAAAACAATAGGTACCTATCTTCACACAACGCACAGCTTTAGGCAGACGGAAATGCTATCATCAGCAACTGCTGCCTTGTACTTGTCAAGTCTCACAAGTATGTGAAATGTGGGTACCCACAGGTTTTGATTCCACTAACGGCATGGCAGGTGCAGGAGCTGACATGATGCTACAACACTGTGCCCTCACTATAAAGCAATGTTGTTATCTGCACAGATCATGCTGGAGCACCAACCAAGCCATGAAAACTATTGACAAACATTGCATAGTAATTGTGAAAACAATACAGTCATATGAGACCACATTCTTAGCTGTTCAGGGTCACATGCAGCGCAGGGGCTGTGAACTGCACATGCCTGTTCTAGTCATGCCTCGTAAGGCCTCTAGCTTTCCACACATGCAGTCTCTGCCACAGCAGCTCCCCTACTCCCTCTGGAGTTGCTCCTGGCCGCAGCAACCTTTGCTCGTTTTAGCCATTTATTAACTTTTGTATTGTCTTCTGGCTTTTGAGAGGTTGATGAAGACTGTGTGCTGGAGCGTATATCCAAACTGTTAGATATTCAAAATCATGTAAGTTGGTGACTAAACCACCAGTAGCTTGAAATAGCCACTCTTAAGAGTAATTCTACTATATAGATACTGGTAAACCCAAAAAAGACCCCACATGTCTGGTCTTTTAAATTTTCCCTGCCCTTCTTTGAAGTCAATTTACTAGAACACCATGAAGACATGTATTCATCTCTCTCTCTTGTTTCTTTTTCCCTCGTAGGTTTGTACCATTTTAATTCATTATAAATTTAATAGGTTGCCAAAAAGAACAGAAATTAACCTTTTCATTTTTTCTTTAATCAAAAGCCTGGTTTTATTCTTTTCCCATTTACAAAGAACTGCATCACATGCTATACTATAAGGCAGTTCACAGTACATTTGGTGGTACACAGAACAGATCTCTTACCTGCATATCCAACTCATGGCATCTTTGAGCAATTTCTTCCTTTGCTGATAAAGCCTCATTTAATTCCTCTGTAGTTTTCTTCAACTGATGAAATGGAGACATTTAATAATTACACATTGCTCCAACACAATTAAAACACTTTATCTCATGTTTTCTCGGGGGTCAGTTAAAGGGGAAATCAAGACTTTTTCTGTAAGACTCAAAAGAAGGCACTTCTAACTTTTTTTTTTTTTTTTGGTGTTTTTGAGACAAGTACTCATTATGTACTTTAGCCTGGTCTTGAACTCACTATGTAGCCCAGGCTAGCCTGAAACTCCCAGCAATCTTCCAGCCTCAGGCTCCTGAGTGCTGAGATCATAGGTGTGTGCCACCAGACCTGGCTTGCTGATTCTTTTAATAATGAGAAATTTACCTTGGTAAAAGATGTGACACAAGAGCAGGGGTTTCAATTGCTAAAATAAATAGCTAGGATGTTTCAACACAAACTTTTTTGTTACATTAAAGCTGTAAGCTAATTTGCATAATTTCATTTTTATACGAAGATTTCTACTATTCTGCTTCTCAATATAAATCAAGCATTTCCAAATTGTGTCTATTATTACAAACTCTTAAGTTAGTAAAATACGAACAAAAATGACTGAATTAAAATTTTGTCTTTTCATGTTACCAAAATCTTGTAAAGAGGGAGGAAAACAGCAATCAAAATAATAGCTTTTAAAACCAACTACAACAAAGTAGGAAGAAGACAAATTTCAACTTTTGGCTAAAATTACATGCAAAGAGTTTTGTTTAGAACATTTAGGAACCATAAGGAAGAAATGACAAAAGACAATACAAACATTTCTGCTCATGCATTGAAAGAAGTATCACAGAAAAGCTTGGACATTTAAAAAAAAAACTATAACTAATAGCATTTTATTAAGAAGTGACATGTAAAACTACAAAATCACTTTGACATTAAAATAATAAAAATGTATTGCAGGATTCCTTTAAAAACCAAGTGTTTCCTCGAGCATTTAACAACAGCGCAAAATTAAATACCTGCCGATCCAAGTCAACATATGCATCATTTCCAGAAGAGACAGGAGATTCTTTACTCATTAACTGAAATTAAAATATAAATTATAATTGTGAAGCTAAAAATATATCCTATATAATATGCAAAACAATACAGCCATAACTGGAATAAAAAGTAATGCTGAAAATACAAAAATAAATGTAGTATTTTCCTATAATTATGCTTCTGTATCTGAACCTTTCTGTCACTCCAAGATAATACCTTCATTTAAAATTAGAGGTCTGATAATGTGGAATCAATATTGTAAAACAGAAAATGTTCAAATGGGAAGGGGAACTAGGGAAGAGGGAGGAGGAAAGGAAATAAAGGAAAAGAAAAGAAGGAGAAAATGGAAACTAAGTTTTTGCAAATAAGGAAGGGAGAAGGGGTTGGAGGAAGGGTAGAGGAATAGGGAAAAAAAGAATTAAGGTATATTGTATACATTTACAAAATCCCTACAATGAATGTGATCATTATGTGTACCTAAATGTGCTGATAATTTAATTAAAAAATTAAGAGGTCTGGCTGGGCCCACACCTGTAAACCTAGCACTCTAGAAGGCTGATTCAAGAGAATCGCAATTTGGGTTCACTCCTGGTGAATTAGTGAAAGACCCTGTCGCAAAATAAAGAAAGAGCTGGGGATACAACTCAGCATGAAGGTACCTGGTTGTTGTTGTTGTTGTTTTGTCTTTTTCTTTTTTTTTAATCGGTACCAGGGATTGAACTCACAACTGCCTGCTTGCAAGGCAGGCGCTTATGCTGCTGAGCTAAATCCCCAGCCCCGAAGGTACTGGGTTTTGATCTCAAATACTACAGATACATACATATACACATAATAAAACTAGAGGCCTGATTTCTTGGTGCTCATTTTCATCGTAAGCCTCAGCCACTAAGAATTAACTAAAATTTATTACTAGAAAGATAAATAGTGAAGTTAAAACATGGCTAGGTATTTTTTAAAGTAACTCTACAATATTAAGTCTTTCTTATTTCTAACTACTCAATGTGAGCAACAGTAGTATTAGTCAAAATTACAGGGCTAATGATTAATGCTGAGTGTGTGGATGTACATACACACACCCCTGCATCTTAGCCCTTTCACCCCTGAATGACAGAGAGAAGACCCATAGGGTCTGTGAGACACTGGGAGACGGAGAATTCTGAAGATGGCCAAAGCTGGAGCAGATTCCAGGGGCTCTAATTATCTATGGATTCTTTCTAAGATTCCATCTGAAGGGAAAAGGGCAGAGGGACAATCAGAAATGTGATTTAGGCCTTCAAAGAACTGAAGTGTTACCTTGATTGAGGGGTGCCTTTACCCTGTATCAGTGGTTCTCAACATGAGAGTCCCACACCAACAGTAGCAGCACTGCCCGATCACTTGTCAAAAATGCACATTCTTGAGCCCAGCCCAGATTTACCAATTCAAAAGATCTAGGGTTAGACCTGGCTGTGTCCAGGAAGTCATCCCAGTGATTTGGTACATGCTCTAATTTGAGGACCATCACTCTAACTCAATGAACTAAGAAGGGCAGGAAAGTCCCTCACCACATCTTAGGGAAAAAAAAATCTTGGGATGAGTGAAAAATGGTAGCTTCAATGTTCATGCTTTCATTTCAAGAATATTAATAAATTTTTTAAACGTTTTCTCCCAATTAAAGAAGTTTGGTGCCCATTATAAAGAAAATTTCAGAGAAATTCTGCCATCCAGAAATAGATCGCCTTTATAATTTCAAAATATTTAAGAATTAGTTGCTGTGTCAAACACAGGTATAGCAGGGTTCCAGCAAGAAAAATAAATCAGCAAACCTATTTTGGTTTGGAAAGGCTATGACAAGAACATTCAGAGAGAATATACCTAATTCAGAGGTAGGAAAAAGAAATACTTTCTTCCAGTCTTTCTCCTTTTAACTTTCTTACATTTGAGGATGGCTCTTATCACAGAAGATCGGCAATAATAGGAGTTGCCAAGATGTAAAGACAGAACGCTCAGCTCACTGCCAGTGGAAATGTAAAATAATGTATCTGCTAAAGTACAAACCAGAGGTTGAACTATAGTAAGTCAAGTACCATTTGCCCTGATCTGAAAGAAGACCTCATGAAGTAGTCACTCAAAATAAATGTAAACATTCATGTCCATCGCAACTTAATTTTGAATCTTATTTCATCTGACATTAAATGTCAAATTTTTCCCTGTCATTAAATATTTTTATCAGTTATATTCTATTTGGCTGAAGGTATCTAAAGTTAATGCTGGTGTACCAAAGTATATACATTGTTTTTACATTTTTGTTAATATAAAATAGTTTAATAAACACTGTTATGCTCAAACTTTTTTTTTTTTTTAAAGAGCAGGATATGTTTATTGAGAGAAACAAAGCTTCTGTCCAAGAGAGAGACGGAAGGGGTTCCTAGTGGGTTGCCCTGTTATGCTCAATCTTGATCTGAATTCTATGTTTCTCTGGGATAGAATCGTAAGATGAAAGTTATAGTCACAGATTTTAAATTAAAAATTAGCACTTGTTATGGATATATTATAGAAATAGTGGAAAATATAGAAAAGGCAGCTGTGTATACTCAATGACTCAATACTCAGAACTAGCTCATACAAAGCTCTAGGTTCACTCACCAGCAGCACAAAGAAAGTTAAAACAAAAAACCAGCCAACTAATCAAACAAAAAGGAGTAAGAGTATTCAGCCATTTGGATAGAAATTACTATTTGGGCAACTGGTTTTGCATTTATCTTAATTTTTAATAGAAACAGGATCACATAGTTTTGTGCTTTGTGGTATCTTAATGATCATGACCAAACTGAATCTCATATGATATAAAAAGATACATTTAAATATTCACAAAATAAAAATCACCAGTTTACACAGTGACCATCAGTTCTGACTGACAAACTCATCAACTTTCTAGTTTTAGTTTTTTAAGACAGGACCTTGCTGTGCCAAACTCCTGGGCTCAAGCTCAAGCCTCTTGACTTAAGTCTTACAAGGAGTTAAGAGATACAGTCCCATGCCACTGACTCAGCTTCCACTACTTTTTGACTGTATATACATTTTTCTATTTCCTTTAGGGGTTTCCTCCATTGCTTTTATCATTAAAAACGGTTTAATAACCTCCGATTGACCAGCTATTACTGTGTATTCTACTTCTATTTTCAGGTTTTACATTTAAAATACGAGGGGCTGAGGCTTTAGCTCAGCAGCCTAAGTGCCTGCCTTGAAAGCAGGCAGTCGTGAGTTCGATCCCCAGTACTGATAAAAAGGAAAAAGACAAAAAAAAAAAAAAAATAAAATAAAATAAAATACGAAACTAGGTATTACTTTGGATATGATTTGAGTTGAAAACTGATTTTTTTTTCCTTAAACAGGAAACCAACAGTTATATGTGAGACAGGCTATTGGTTTAACACAGGTATTATTTATTAGTTTTGGAAATCAGTCTACTATTGCTAGCACTTGAAAAACTAGGAATTGCTATATCTACACTTGCCAAGTAAATGTTTAATATTTGAATAAAAATAAGACATTCAAATAAAAACTATGATTTTTCAAATAAAACTAAAGCAAGCTCTATCATAAATGTAAAAGACAAAGTTCTTGGGCTGGCAAGTGAAGCTCAGTGGTAGAGACCATGCGTTAACATACAGGACAGCCTGAGTTCAGTCAAGGAGAGGGGAGAAGAGATGAGAGAGAAAGAGAGGAGAGAAGAGGAAAATAAAATAAAAAGGGCCTTTAAAAATGAGTGTGAAGACTGTCTAAAGTCTACTTCTATTGGAACTCATCTTTGCTCTTTTAATTTTCCACTAATGTAAACATACCTCTTGAATGGCTGTCATGACAACATGCTGGACTGACTCCTCCATCATCATAATGGCTTGGATGTACTCTGCAACAAGAATAATCTGGAAGGTCACTGCTAAGGTTAAAGATAGTCAAAAGGCGGTAAAGGTTAATACTTCCTAAGTTTTTTAGTGGTTCTGGGGATTAAACTGGGCCTCACAAGTGCTGGGCAAGCACTGTTACCACTGAGCTATATTCCCAGCCCTATGAATGTAGTGTCCAGTATTTTGATACTTCTAGGACTCCCTCGTGAGGTTGATGTGCTTCATGTGCATGCTACAATAAAGCAAAAGATGAAAATCACAGTATTTATCTTTCTTGAAGATATTTTTCCCATTCTATATTCAGGTAAGGCTGCAGGTGAGATCAGGAGGGCAGCGTAGCATGAGTGTCAATTAATGTTGATCAATGCAATAGTGAAGCAAAGACCTGAAAGGGAAATACTCCATCCCATTACATCTAAAATCCAAACATATCTTTCCTACCACAGCACAGCAAAAAAAACCCCTCTGAACTCGTGTGGGACATTAAAACACTAATTTGTGTATAATTTGTATTTTTTTTTAGAGAAAAACACTTTATGGAATAAAAACCTGTTTAAAACAAAGAATTAAGATCCATTTAAGATAAAATACGACAGTTAATAAAAATTGTATAATCCTGAGCTTTAAAATAAAGTCCAACACCTGTAACATGTTAAGGTAGCCCCACTGCTGAGAAAAAGACCTCTTAGCTATTTGCATTTAATTTCACTGGGAACAGTTTTTTCCTTCAAATACAATAACATATTAAAAAATAAGCATAAAAAAAACAGAACGACTGGAAGAGCCCAACAAATATGGTAAATGTTTTAATAATATTTTTTCTCAGATCTGAAACACACATGCGTGTGCACATACACACACACACGCACACAAATATCTCCTGATCCCTTAAAGCAGTATATTAAGAGGTCATACTCTTACTGTGAAACATCAAAGTAATCTCGTGATAAAACATATAATATGTGGAATGTCAAAATAATCAAATTTTGGGGACCACAGATAGAGCTCAGTGGCTCAGTACCTGCCTGGCAAGCACAAGGTCCTGAGTTCAAATCACAGCACACACACACATCAAATTTTAACATTCTGGTTGTTAATTCCAAAGCTTTGAGCTTAACAAAAACACGTTTTTAAAAGAAATATTGTCATAAGGATACTGACACTCAACCAAACATTTGGCTACACAAACAAATATAAACAACACAAACCTCAGGCATTGTTCTTACAGCAACAGTAAGAAATTAATAACTTGGCCAATAAGAAATTCTTTCAGGTCAATTTTTTGGTTTTGTTTTCTTAGTGATAATCCCAGTATAAGTGTGGGCTACAGCAAAGTTATGCTTTTAATACATTCAGTTCAAACTCATAAGACATAAAAAGCAGCAAGGTGAGGATGACTAACCTTTGGAATGAAAAAGACTGTGGACATGGAAGGGAAGCAGCACTGTACTGATAACGTGGAAAGGAAATTTAATGGTAGCCCACTGGATGTGAAGAAAGTAACAGTAGGGTAAGAAGGTCATGAAGTTAGTAGGTGTGAGAGGGGAAGCGTTAGTTAAGAAGCGGTGTTGCCACGTCAAGGCCCTTCCCCGCGAACACCGTAAAGTGCTACATGATAAATGATGATGAGAACTACATTAATGTGCAACTCACAGATCTCAAAGTGAGAAATACAATGATAAGGTGCACATCTGAGGTAATGTTGGAGAAAAAGGTATTCCATGTAAGGGAGTTTACCCTGAGTCATAGTTTACAAATAGCCAAATTTTACAAAAAGGTGTAACACGAACATCCCTGAATTTAAATCTGGAAGAAACAAGACTTTGTCCTTGCCTAGCATTTCACAAGTCAGAAATCTTAGCAAGCCATATCTTATTTATGAGTCCCAATTTCTTCATCTGTAAGAAATATTTTTTATTATTAGTGACTGGTATAATACCAGTCAGAGGGTATATCAGAGTATCTTCTACTAGTAATCTTTGCTTTTTCAAATTTACCATCATTTGGGGCTGGGGATTTAGCTCAGCGGCATAAGCGCCTGCCTTGCAAGCAGGCAGTCGTGAGTTCAATCCCCGGTACCGATAAAAATGAAAAAGACAAAAAAAAAAAAAAAAATTTACCATCATTTTATTTCCACCAATTAGAGACGTTAACAAAATAAAAGTACCATTAGTCAAAGTTCTCAGCAGCTGCTCTTTACTTCTAACTGGAAACGTCTAAACACAGAGCCTTTTTATTTGTATAGGGTTTTAAGTATTACAAGGCAAATACAGAGACCTGATTTCATTTGTTCCTCTTTCTTTCTTTCTTTCTGTCTGTCTGTCTGTCTGTCTGTCTTTTTAAGACAGAGTCTCACCATGGAGTTCAGGCTGGCCTTGGGCTCACTTTGTAGCCCAGGCTGGTCCTGAACTCACAAGGATCCTCCTGCCTCAGTCTCCCAAGTACTGGGATTACAGGGGTACACCACCCACACCTGGCATAATGATGAGATTTCTACATGATCATTTTGCAAACTAGGAAACAGGGTAAGCGTCCTCCATTGTTAGGTAGGAAATGGCAGAGCCACTCTGGTGAGCCTTACATTACATATCATATAAACACAATGACAGTTTATTCTTCACAAGTATATGAAACTCATATTTGATTCTTAGCTCCCTATTGTGTTTCAGAGAGTAAAGACTATTCTAAAGCTGGATAACTGAGATGTTAAAATTCCACTAAAAAACATTTCATCACTTATACGACTGCAGGGGGGAAAAACTGAATCTAGGTTGATTTATGTGAGAACTTCAATAAATACTATGATCATCTTTCTATTCCTATACAGGTAATACCTTTGTCTTTTCTCGGTCCTATTCTGTAATAAGAGGTTAGCCAATGCTTAATAACTACACTTTTCCCGGTACCTACACATATTAAATCCCAGAACTTGATGTATTTCCTACCATAATATGTAAGAAGCCATTATCTGAATCAGTGAAGTATTATTAATTTCTCATTCATCTTAAAATGAAAGTATGCTCATTGAGATTTGCCTTTCCTAAATCTCCTTATGTATTTCTAACCTTTGACAAAAAACTCATCAGACATTTCAGAACAAAGATCATGAGTGTACTGAGCTAAATTAAATGAACAGCAAACTAAAATTTACTATTTGAGCAAGGCATGATAAAATTTAAAAAGGGGCAAAAGAGAAACATACATTGTTTTAAAAAAAATCCTGAGCCAAACACCAATACAACTAGTCATGACTTTAAGTGCTGATGCCTTAAACTTACTAACAGAACACCAAAGTACAAAGAACAAATAATGGAAATCTGCTGAATGTTACCAGGTGTGCGGGAAAACAAGGAAAAGCAGTTCTTTGGACTTAAAAAAAAGCCAGTCTTTCTCAGTGTAAGTCGTTGTAAAATGGAGTGCCGTGCTGTCGTCACTTGGAATAGCCCTTACCTATCTATTCTGCTTTATTTCTCTTTACCCCTTCCTACTACAGCTAGTTTTGTGGGGTTAAGTCCATTAGAAACAATCTTTCTAACAACCAATTTATAATAGTGAAGTTACTCTTAACACACTCATCCATAGCTTTGCTTAAATAACTTCTTGGGCTGAATGTCTTGACTGTTCCCCCTTACACTATGCCTCCTGTTACGAGTCATATCTAGATGTTGCCCCCTAAAGCTGCTAGGTGAGGCTTCTGGGAGGTGACTGGATGCTGGGGGCACAAAACTCATTTGTGGATTAGCCCACTGATGAATTTACAGCTAAACATAACGTGAGAGAAGGTGAAGCCTGTTTGAAGCACGTGCACAGTACTGGGGGCATGGCCCAGAAGAGTCCACCTCCCTCCTCTCTTGATCCTTCTCCTGCTTCCTACTGCCTTGCCATGAGTTGTCTCCCCTCAGTCATGTCGCTCTGCCATGCTACTCTGCCTCGGAGCCAGCCAACTGGGAACTGAAACATTTACACACTAGGAGAGAATATAAACCTTGTCTCCTTTAAGTTGTGTGTGCGAGGTCTTATGCCTCAGTGACCAGAAAGCAACTGAGACACCTTCTGAGCCTTTACGACTACCCTGGTTATTTATTTATTCGTATAAATAAATACTTAATGCCTCTCCCCTCCACTCAAGTTCTACCAAGACAGGTACTAAGTTTTCTACCACTTGCACCCCTAGACTCTAATGTATCACTTCAATAAACATTTATAAAATAACCAGTTAAAGGGCAAAAGTACATTTAAAGTAAAACAGTATGTAATAAAGTTGAACAGTACTTTTTAGAGAACAAGTGATCACCATTCAAATGACAGTATCAGTCAGTAGAGGAAACAGAAAAGCTACTTAAGATTAAATGAAGGCTGAAGGAGAAACATCCCAAATTCAAGCCCAGCCAATGTAACTTGGTGAGACCTTGTTTCCAAGACAGAAAGAAAGAAAAAAGAGAAAAGGCCCAAGAATATAGCTCCATGATATGGCCCTGGGTTCAATATCCATAACACACACACAAACTGGAAGAAATTTTAAACAGATGTAACTACAGTATTTGTGTAATTACAGTATCTATGTATTGAAGCTAGCCTTCAATATCTATGTAATTACAGTCTCTATGTACCAAAGATAGTCTTCAAATAACTTCAACAAAAGGCAGATCTGTTGCCTTGGATTTACTATATATATAAAAGTACCATAATTTTCTCCAGTACTCTGAAAGACTGGAAACGGAGCTCAGCCTTGCTTAGTGACTTAGTCAAACCCACTTCAAAAGAAAAAAAAAACTAAAAGTTAGGAATACAGCTCAGTGCAAAAGCCCTGGGTTCAATCCCCAGACCAAACAAACAAGCCAAAAACTAAAACAAAACAATAAAAAGAAACCAATAAAGTATTGTATTTTTCTAACAAAGTATGTACACTAACATTTTTAGACTAGCCTTCTTTAAGTCTACATTATAGTGATTTTACCAATTTACATTCCACACATTCATAGAATATGAATCATTTTAAAACCTGGTATTTTAAAACTCTATGAAACACAATAAAAAACTAAACTAAAATCAGTGATTTAAGATGCCATCTATAATGTTTCCACATAACTTAGCTTGAACACTATGATGTAAGAAACTGTACTATTTTACATAAGTATCTCATTTTTGCCCAGAATAACCTTATGAGGTAGGCACTAAATGCTCTTTTTACTGAGAAACTAAATCACAGAGATTGAATAATTTACCCCATGCTCTCCACACTTTCAAGAGTGGAATCATGTCCTCAAACAGTTGACTAGGCAATGTATCCCGTGCCTTAAAAAGGAGGACACAATTACTTCCTAAACTGCAATTTTATAAACTGAATTAGTAAGTCGGCCAGTATTTATATAATAATAATAATAATAATGATATAATACACTGGGTTAATTTAGTTCTGGAAACAAAGTTGGATATTTTAGATCATAACACAAAGGAAACATGGAAAAATAAAAGATGATAATTCAGATTTACAGTTGGTGAGATCTTTTTAGCATTGCAGTAACACAAGAAAGTCACTCATTTATTTTAAAAGTCTTTGTTCATCTTTGTGAAAACAAATCAACAGATGTCCTTCAATTGCAAGGCTTTATTTTTTTTAAAGCATGTTAGTACGCAATATCCTTTGAGATGCAGTCCTATAGTCCCTAGTACTCAGGAGGCTGAGGCAAGAGGATCTACCACAAGTTTGAGGCCAGCCTAGAAAAGTCAGTGAGATCCTATCTCAAAATAAAAAGTCAAGGATGTGTGAAGCCCTGAGATCAATTCCCAATAATGGAGAAAAACAGACACAGACAGACAGACAGACAGACAGACAGAGACAGAGACTGAGACAGACATAGAGAGAGAAAATTTCATGGTATTTCTGAAAGTTCTACAATTATATAAGTGGAATGAAAAATCTTGAAAATATGCAAATGAATTCCCTCCTTTCAAAGACAATTAAGGTAATATTTAAAATTTAAGGAAGTGGTTTCTTATGGAAGAACAGCTATCAGATTTTGGAACAGGAAACCTAATTACAAATCTATTTTATTTAGAGTCTACATATAATGGTAAATGTTCTCTCTTCTTTCCCCATAATAAAGACGAACTTGTAAATGTTTCAAAATGCATTTTAAAAAAAATCACATAAGGCATCTATGATAGATGTAAGTTAGGAAAGCAGATCTGAATATCCAATGAATTGGCATACATTTCTGTTCATTTGTTGCAAACTAATAGGCAGACCTTGTCCAATCAAGAGTACCTTTTTCTCCAATGTAAGCGTGGTTAAAATGCATTACAAACAAGTTGCTTGGGCAAAGGCATAAATCTGTGGCAGGGTGCTAACCATGCACAAGGCCCCAAGTTTCACCCCTAGCAGCACTACAGTAAAGAAATAATCTATTCAAGGAACTATGTGGTCTTTTTGCTTTTTGTTTTTTTTTTTTAGTCTTTTTCGTTTTTATAGGTACCAGAGATTGAACTCACGACTGCCTGCTTGCAAGGCAGGCGCTTATGCCGCTGAGCTAAATCCCCAGCCCCTGAACTATGTGGTCTTACAGAAAGGAAAAAAATATCATCACAATGAGATTTATTCTAATCTACAAAACTTACTTAAGGCTGCAACAAATTACTTGCAAACTGCAGAAAATGAGAAGTATTAGAAAGGTGCTATTGTTTACACTGGTGCTTTATATATGAGACATATACTACATATTATTTCCTTCAGTACTTCAAATGTATAGACTAACTTCAAATGAATTAATTACCTTGCTTCTGTTCACAATTCACAGCACAGCCTAAAATGAGCTGAAGCATCCTTCCAAGCTCTGCTGCATCAGAATGCTCCCCAATAAGGTTTACATCCGGAAGGGTAAAGTCATTAATCTGCTGACCCAAAATCTGAATGAAGACAAAAAGATTACAATTGTATTCACTTTTATAGGCCAAATAAAATATTTGACAGAGATTAGTTTGCTGTCACCAAAAATTCACTGTCAAGCACACAGCTGTTGGGCCAATGTCACTCCCAACTCCATACCTAAGTTATAACTATCTACATCACAGCAACTTGGTTCTCCATCCTTTATGTGCTTTGTACACTGAGAGAAACTGCATACTACTAATTTCTCTACTGCTCTAAGGAAGACCGCATGTTTGCTTTCTGATAAACTAGAACCAGAAATTTTCAACTAGGGGAACACCACAAAGAGCTGAGTAAACAAAAATTCACACCAACAGTTGAGATTTTCTCATCTTCACTGCACTTGCTTCTCAAAATATTGGTAGCAAAGTATGATGTCAGCATGAATGTAGCATTCCCTTATGGGGAAACTGACTGGAAACAAGTGGAATATGCAAACAAGTGGAAAGATCTCTGCCTGATAACCCCAAAGTGAAATTTAATACTATTAAAAAACCCTGTCAGAGTTCAATCAGATTTTTATAGTACCATGTTTTTAAATATCATCAAACCATCTACAATTATTAAGACATTTTTAAAAAATCTGGAAAAAAAAGAGCGTCAAAGGGAAGCAAACAGTGTAATTAGTGGGAAAAAAAAACTCCTACAAATATATATATATATATATACACACACACACACACATATACATAAAACAGTAAAATTATCAAGAAAAGGAGGGGGCTGGGGGTTTAGCTCAGCGGCATAAGCACCTGCCTTGCAAGCAGGCAGTCGTGAGTTCGATCCCTGGTACCGATAAAAATGAAAAAGACAAAAAAAAAAAAAAGAAAAGGAAAAATGCAATTGTTTAAAAATTCAGGATCACATTTTTTTCTGGCCTAGGAGGTGAGAAAAGAGGTTAGGAAGGCAGGTAAGAGTGGCTTTCAAAGATGGTGGCAATATTTCACAGACCTGTTACACAGCTATAATTAACTATTAAACTGAACATATACACATCAGGTACTTTTCTGAATGCATATTTATTTTATAGTGAAAAGGCAATGTGGGTTGTGGGGAAGGAGGTCTGCTATTCTAACCAGGTGATCAAGGAAAGCCTCTTAAGATAAAAACTGAGCATCAGGGCTGGAGGTGGAACTCATTGGTAGACATATGCTTGGCATGTGTGAGACCCTGGGTTCCAGCCCCAGTACTAAAAAAAGCAAGTAAACAAAACAACACCCCCCCCCACAAGCCTCTGATCTAGAATGAAGAAGCAAACCACCTAGCTAGCAATATATCAGGGAAAAATACAGCACACAAATTACTCCAGGGCCATCTTGAGGTAGAACTTCAGTAACAATCAAGATCAGTATGGCTAAGGTAGATGACATCAAACTGTGAGTAGGGGGCAGATGATTTAGGTCCTTGTGAATTACATCAAGAATACTGATTTTATTCTAAATGATAATGGTAAAATAAACTGAATTAAATGAACACAAATACACCATCAACTTAGATTCAGTTTAATCCCCATGTTTTCTGAGTTACAAAGGATTAAACCCCGTTCCTTTGGGCTGAGCTATATACCCTGTGCCACCCCTCTTTGCAGTCTTGGGAATAAAATGGGTACCGTACTACTGAACTCCAACCACAGTATTTACCATTTTTTATTCTGAGACAGGGTCTCACTAAACTGCCTCAGCTGCTCTTCAATTTACAATCTTTCCTCCTTTAGGCTCCTTCAGTATGGGACTACAGGTGTGTGGCTTTTTTTTTCCTGCAAAGAGGGAATCTTGCTAAATTGCTTGGGCTGAACTCTCTGAAGTTCTTCTACCTATACCTGCCAACATACTAGGATTACAGGCACGTGCTACCATGACTAATTTCTTCCTTGAGAAGAAGTATCAATCTCTAGAAGGATACACAAAAATTGTTCATAATGATTCTTATCAGAACATAATGAGTTAAAACATAAAACATGAAAGTAAAAAGAAACTTCTTTAATACTCTCAAATATAAAATAGTATACCTATAATATGAGAATATATGAAAGCTCTCTTCAGAAAACAAAAAAAAGAGCTCTTGGGAATCAAAAATATAATTGATTTAGGAACAGTGAAAGCTTTAATGGGCAAAATGTTGTGTAATTATCACAGAAGGAGCAAAACACAAGTAAAAAAAAAAAAGAGCTAGGCATAGTAGTGTGCACCACTAATCAGGAGGCTGAGACAGAAGGACTGCAATGAGTTAGAGGCCAATCTGAACTACAGTTCTTTTATTATTTTATTATAAAAAAATAAAATAAAGTTAAGATAATGAAGAATCAATGAGGGAGGCTCAAAGATTGAACCGAATTTTAGGAAACAAAGCAAAGAAACTAATGTGGGAAAAATGAGTAAATATTTAGCCCAGTATGGCAGTGACAGGTATGTGATACCTGTAACTCAGCATTCTGGAAGCCTGTGGCAGAAGGACTAAAGTTCAGGCCCAGCCTGGGCAATTTAAGTGACCTACCAAGACCCTGTCCCAAAATTTTAAAAAGGGCTGAGAATGTAGCTCAATGTGAAGGCCCCAAGTTCAAACTCTAGTATTACAAAAACAAAACAAAATGACCCAAAATCCCCAAGCTAGTAGTTATTCAGTTTTAAAGGACTGCTAAGAACTAAGCATAACCAAGTAACTACTACTCCTCCCTAAAATGTACCTTACACCAAAGCATACAATTGTAAATCTTTGCAATTAAAAAGATGATGTTAAGAATTTTCACAAAATGAACAAGTTACTAACAGGATAGAAATTCCCATGGAAGGCTAAAGCTCTTGAAAGAGTAGCACTGTAATCCAGAGGACAATGTAGTAATAAGACCTTTGAAATACCGGGATTTTCCAACTGAAATTTCACAGCTAACTCAACATAAGGGAGAACTGTAATTATTTTCAAACATACAAAGCCTGAAAATATTACCTATCACACATGCTTCTGAAGATGGTATGGAAAATGTGCTCCACCAAAATAATAAAGAATGCAAACCTGGAAAGGGAAATGATTCAGTAAAAGGAGTACAAGAAAGGACAGAGACAAAGGCATTTCCAGGATAGAGTGAAGATTAAACAACGGAGGCAGGAGAATCATAAATTGGAGCTCAGCCTGGGCAACTTAGTAAAACTTATCTTACAATTAAAAACAGAAAAGGGGCTCAAGATCTAACTCAGTGCAAAGGTCACGGGTTCCACACCCAGCAACAAAAAAAACCAAAACACACCAAAGGTAAAATCAGTTCTATTCTCTAAACTTTTCTCCAGCAGTTCCAGATGCAGGCTGAAGATGATAAAGTTCTAGGGCTAGAGTTTTGCCAAAAGATAAAATGTAAGTAGTAATGGAGTTGGCTTTAATGGTGCACAGGCTCTCAAGTTCCTTCACAAGTAAGAGATGAACAGAGAGAATCATTAATCAACATAAAGTACAGTCTAACGAAGTAGTGATCATCAACAAAATACCCATAATATAATGGACAATGCTCATCTACTCATCATCTAGTAGGTGCCGGTAACAGCATCCTACAAACAGTACAAGAAGACAAACTACATTTTGAAGGCAATTTTTCCTTAACTTGAAGTTTACCCCATAAATTTCAGACACAATGAGGAAAAAAAATCCTTACCTCATGATTATAATCCAGGATTCCTTTTAAAATTTTCTTTAAATTGCTAATCTGTTTAAAAAGAGAAACAATGGCATAAAAGGCAAACATAAATACAACATAGTTTAACATAAAAAATTATCATCGTAAGTATTTTCTCACTGACAACAGGGTTTGCAACCAACAAACATACTGTGACTTGGTAAATATATTGTAACTCCTTATGTGTGTGGTAGATCCCATTGTAACCCTCATTCTACAATGTGGAAACTGAGTTCTATAAAGGTTAAAGATTTCTCCACAGCAAAGAAAGGGTGGGGATGTCATTTGGACACAGGTGCTCTGGCTCCAAAGCTCATGCCCTCACACACTGTGTTTTACTGCCTTAATTATGTTGCATTTAATGAGCCATTTAGGTTATTTCCATTTCTTCTATTTCAGATGATTTCACCATTGGCTGAGTTTCTAAAGCTCACTAGACTTATTAGATAAAAATCTAACAATTATACACATAAAATATTTACAGATGGAAAAACAATACCTTTAGTCTCCAATTATCTCCCACTTCAGTTTTGATTCTGTTTAGCCAATTTTCATCAAAATATGTAGGATCTCTGCAATTAAGGAAAGACTAGTATATTAAGATCATGAAGGTATCATGCTAAAAAAGAAAATAAAACTGAATCTTATCCTGTATCATTACTTCAATGAGCTATATAAAAAATGTATTTGTCACATAACAGCCACTACGTAATTATGTATGAGCAGCTGTAATCACTCTATGACAGATTTTTTCTAAAAGCAATTATTGACTCACTATAAAAACATCAAATATCTTTCCTTTTTATAAGAAAAGCTAGTAAGTAGTTAATATACTTTTAGAAGTTATAGTTGAATATACGAAGCTGGAATTAACTGTAGATACCATGCAAATATCCAGAAACAGATTGAAGTCAAATTTTTCAGTTAATATTTCAATCATTTTCTTCACCTAATATACAAAGTCACCAACAATGTCACTAAACTTCAGTTCCTTCATACAACACAAACTGGAAACCTATTTTCTCAGATGTAATACTAATTAGACCAAGCTGAATATCATTTCTGTTTGCAAAAGAACCAAGTACTGCTGTACACAAATACACTGAAACAAGAATACAATCTAAACATGTATTTTTCCTAGTGAGAATTCCATATTTCTAGCAAATGGTAGGATAAAGACTCCAAACTTCTGAAACTAAGTATGAACTTCATCTTAATATTTTTCAAACTTTAAGAAATGACCGAAGTCCAAGACCACAGTGGAACACCTATATTTATCCTGGTCTAGTAGTAACTGCTAAGTCCAAGATCTTTGCATAACACCACAACTGACTTTTTTTCAACCAAAGAACAGAGTAGCAATGAGATAGGTTGGGAATAAAAGCTACATTTAAACTTTTACTGTAACTCAAACTGATAGGTATAATCAATACTAAGTTTTAATTCACGTTAGCTTTAAATAAGTAACATATTACTTAGCAATTTTAACTTTTATTATGAAGAAAAACATATTTATTTAAGTAATACATACATATTAATATGTATAGCCAAATTACCTCTACAGAAATCTATTGAGTTTTCAAGCCGGTATGTTTTGATTTTTTTTTTTTTTTTTTTAGAATGCAGAGGGAGGGATGGGAGGAAGGTATCCTTTAGACAGGGTCATGCTATGCAGTCCAGGCTGATCTTGAACTTCCTATGTACCTAAGGCTGGCCTCAAACTCAAAATCTCCCTGCCTCAGTCTTTAAAGTACTGAGACTATAGGTATGTGCCAACACACACAGCCTTAAAGCCTGTATCTTACTACCTGAAACATACTAACTTTTCTATCTAGTCTCAAAAACAGCTTAATGTTCTTATTGTGAAATACAATTCATATAGCATACAATTTGCCCAAAGTATACAAGCAGTTTAATATATTACACTCAAAATTATGCAAGCATCACCACAATCTAACCTCAGATTTCATCATCACCCCAAAAGAGCTTTTACTTATTAGCTATCATACCTTATTTCCTCTTCTCAGTTTCTAGAAACTGCTAATGTACTATACCTCCACGAAGTTGCCTATTCTGGACACTGCATTCAAATAAAATAATATGTGGTGTTGTCTGTCTTGTTCATTAGAGTGTTTTTGTTGTTACTGTTGCTATTGTTGTTGGACACAGGGTTTCACTCTATAATGCAAACTGGCCTCAAAACCGCAATCCTTCTCTCTGCCTGCTGAGTGTTGGGACTGTAGGTTAGGTAAGCATCAAAACATCCAGTTTAGAGTGTGTTAAGGTTTATTCTATACTGCAACTTGCATTAAAACCTTGCTTCTTTTTAAGGCTATACTGCAACTTGCATTAAAATCTTGTTTCTTTTTAAGTTTTATAGGTGTACTGCCAAGTACTACATAACATTGTGGCCAATCATAGCATATTACAATGGTAATCTTGTAAGATTATACTGCCTAGTGATGCTGTAAGCTACCTTATTTTCTATTGTAAGCACGCTGTATGATGTCTGCATAAAAATTACCTAATGACGCATTTCATAATGTCCCTGCCATTAAGTAACACATGACTACCTCATGTTTTGTCAGATGATGTACACATGGCAATATTTCTACTTTTTAGCTATTGCAAACAATAACTTGTGTTGACGCTTGTCACCAGTTCCTGTGTGGACATTTCATCTAGGTAAATGCCTAACAGTAGAACTGCTGGGTCTCTTGATAAATCCACGCTTAACACTGAAGCAAAACCAAACTGTTCCCAGGTAACTGCATCATTACACACTCCTGCCAGCAATGTATGTGGGTTCCAACCTTTTCTTTTTCTTTTCTTTTTTTTTTTTTTTTGTCTTTTTCATTTTTATCGGTACCGGGGATTGAACTCATGACCGCCTGCTTGCAAGGCAGGTGCTTATGCCACTGAGCTAAATCCCCAGCCCCAGGGTTCCAACCTTTTCACAGCCCTGCCAAGGTATTATCTGTTTAGTGACAACAACCCAAATGAATGTGAAGTGGTTTCCCCTTGTAGCTTTGGGTTTCTCTGATGGCTAATGATAGTAAATGACCATTCATGTCTTTTTTTTTGGTCATTTGTACATCCTCTTTGGTCTATTCAGATTGTTTGCCCCTAGGAAAACTGGTGTACACCAGTAAATCCAGCAGAGGCAAGCTCAAGCTCAGCCTGGGCAAATTAGTGAGACTTTATCTCAAAAAATAGCTGGGGAAGCAACTCAGTGAGAAGGCTCTGGGATCAATCCTTAGTGCTGCAAAAAAGAAAAATTGGGGTGTTCTTCATTATCAAATTGCAAGCATTTTTGTTCTTTTTGTTTTAAAACTCAGGACAGAAACATTATATATAATTTCTCACCTGCCTTCCTGCTTTCTTTCTTTTGCTCAGGGTCTTCACACTGAGCTATATCTCCAGCTTTTACAAATTTATTTTGAGAGAGGGTCTTACTAAACTGCCCAAGCTGGGGCAAAACTTGCCACTTCTCCTGCCTCAGCCTCCCAGAGTGCTGGGATTACAGGTGTGAGATACCTTGCCCAGCCACTTTTCATTTTCTTAATGGTCAACACTTCACACACAGGTTTTTAATTTTGAGAAAAAACCCTACCCTGTATTTTTTGGTGTCACATCTAAGAAACCTGGGCCTAATTCAAAGTCAAAAAGGCCAGGTATATAGGGGCTGGGGATTTAGCTCAGCGGCATAAGTGCCTGCCTTGCAAGCAGGAGTCGTGAGTGAGTTCAATCCCTGGTACCGATAAAAAGGAAAAAGACAAAAAAATAAAAAAGGCCAGGTATAGTGCGCATGCCTGTAATACCAGTACTCGGGAGGCTGAGGCAGGAGGACTGTTGTGAATTTGAGGCCAACCTAGGCTACAAAGTGAGTTCAAGGCTGGCCTGAACTGCGTAGTGAAACCATGTTTCAAAAAAGACAACAAACAAGCAAACAAACAAACAGAAAACCAAATAAAACCCCACAAAGTCAAAAATTTACTCCTATGTTTTCTTGTAAGAATTTTATATACTTTTGGCTCCTGTATTTGGGTCTATGATTCATTTGTATATAGTGACAGGAAGGAGACTAACTTCACTGTTTCATCTATATTTAATTTTGTGTTTTGTAGTTGAGGTTGTTTTGCTTTTAAGAGAAACCAATTTAAGCAAATTTATGCAAGAAAAAGGGCTATGTACTTAAAGAATACTGAGCTGTGTTAATACTAAGCACAGCTGAGTCCAAGAAAATATTGGAGTAAAAACCCAGACAATATTAACTTTCACTTTTTCTTTTTTCTGCCCAATCCATGCCATTTTCTTTCTTCAGACTAGCTTTTTTTTCCCTTGTATACAAACAGTATACAAGGCTAGAAATCGCTACATATCCATTCCAAAACTTTTATCACTTTGGTTCCAATAATGAAAGACAGCTTGGCATATAATTTTAATTCTAAATCCCCAGGAAAATTCAAATGTTCCAGTCACTGTTCTGCATTCCTGGTCCAATTATATGTAGCCAGTAGGAGACAGTGCTACAAGTAAGACATACATGTTTGCAGGTAAGGACCAGGACGACTATCAGAGAGGTAGGCTGGTAGGTAAACCAGCTTCCAACTGTTCTTCACTCAGAATCTCTTAAGAAAAACAGATAGCACAAAAGAAAATAGCAAAGTGGATTTTACTAAAATATTAAAGAACTATCTTAAAGATCACAGAAGTCAGAAATTTTTCACTGTTATTTTTGATACTAAGATAGTCTTGCCAGGCATGGTAGCACACACCTGAAATCCTGGCACTCGGGAAGCTGAGGTAGGAGTACCATGAGTTTGAGGCCAGCCTGGGGTACATAAACAAGCTGAAGGCCAGCCTGTATTATGTAGTGAGACTATCTCATAAATAAATAAATGTCTAAAAAGCTATAATCTAAGAATTACAATCATGGCAATCAAGTGTCAAATCTTTTCAATAAAAGAAACTCATGAGCAGGATCATCTGTAAATCCAGTGCTGTGTACTCCTGGGGCTGCTGGTTACCCAAAGCCCAAGATTCGCTAGCTGGGTGGGAAGACAGGTTCATAAAGCTAAAAGATACTTGCATGTCACCAGAGAGTCTTGTAAAAATGCTTTAGAATATCTAACACATTCTGATTTACTATGAGTACTGCAAGGTCCTGAAATTCTTCTTTGGCAATTTAGAGCAATATTTCACATGAATAAAACAGAAAAGTCTGAACAGAATGTTTCAAATTGAAGATGATGTAGTTTGCTTGTTCCTTAAAAAATTATTAAATGACACTTAATAGTCATGTCTGAGCTAGCAAAAGAAGACAACAAAAACAACTGCTAGTATCATATATGCCATATATTATTACATCAGGAATGTACCCTATTGCATCATATGCGAGCACTAGCAGTCATAGCAGTACTACAATGAGGGGATGACTATTATGTTACAGTTATTTTCACAAGTTCAGCCACACAGTTCAGTGGCAAAGTTCACAATACAATCATTTTATCAAATCAGAATTCACCATATAACTGGTCTTAGCAAAAACAAACACAAAATACTACACTCCTTTGGCTAATTATTCCCTTAATGTTCAGTAAACCAGGTTCTAGGTAGAAAATACCTATTTCACCCATGGCACTACTAGTTAGAGACGTATTTCACCCATGAACTACTAGTTACTTGTAGCACTGTTGGAGACCACTACAAGCGGCTTTGAGGATTTAAAATTAACTACTTGGCTTTCTATGTTTATCTGTGAGTCTGTCTTAGGCCTAGGCCCTTTGCTTGGCAACGGGAGCTGATTCATAGTAAGTGAACTTCTATGCATCACTGGTCCTAGTTGAGGCCTGTAGTGGCCCGTGAGGCCAGGGATACCTCAAATGGCAAGATAAGGTCACAGCTGCAAACACCTGCCTGGCTCAGACATCAATTAAGTAGCTAGAGAGTGCAGCTGCAGGAATTATTCCTACAGTCTCACTCCTACCATGTCTTCCTAATAAAAATAAGCAGTCCAGAGTTTGCTTGTGGATGTGATCAGGCAGGTAGGAGGCTCTTGAGATTGATGCCAGCCTTGGCTAACACAGTAAGTTCAAAGCCAGCCTGAACTATCTAGTGAAATACTAACTCCAAACAAAAAATACGTAGTATCCGTGAAGCCAAATGTAAAGTGTTATGAGGAGGTTAGTCAAATGATACTCACAGGTAAGAAAGGGACTCAGAATAGACCATTCAAATTAGCAACATGGAATTCACGGGTAACCCTAACAGTTTAATATAATGATAGGAAGAAAAGCCTGATGGAACTGAATTTAAGACAGCAGGAAGGGAAAAATCTAAACAGTTGGGTACAAACTATTCTTTCTAGGAGTTCTGCTACACAAGGGAGAAGAAATGAAATGTCTGACAGAAACAAGGAGGCTTTTTTTTTTTAATAAGAAGTACTTCTAAATGACAAATACAAGTAGAAGAGTTTGCTTGTGGATGTGATCAGGCAGAAAAGGAAAAGCTGATGATGTAGAACAGTGGGAAAAAAAGGTGAAGATCCTGAGCAGGTGAGGGACAATGACATCCAAAACACCAAGTGTGGGTCCTCACTTCAGAGCAGGACCCTTCTGCTCAGTACTACAGTAACAGGCAGCAAGGCAAAAGGGCAGGTGGTAAACAGTCACAGGGTAGCAGGGAAATGTCTATTTAAATCAATTGTCTTAAAGGTAGGATGGATCCTATCTCGGGTGATCAGATGAGAAGGCTGGGAGAGGTAGAACTAGTGGCATAAAGAAAGTGTGAGGCTGTCATCTAGAAGAGCAGGAGAGTTAAGAGACAGTGAAAGTAACAGCAATAGCATGTTTGTGATTTTTTTTCTAGCAAGGTCCAACTGCACTGGTCAAAAGCAGAAGAGGCTAAACCTTAGATTTAACACAAGTTTTGGTTTAGTCAAACAATGCAAATAAATAAGAGAAAGGGGAGCTAAAATGTGGACAGGAGAGTGATTAGGACTAAGGAAGGAATCAGCGCTTGAGGCGTAAAAGCCGTCCACTTCATGCCTCAGTTCCCTGGTCCTGTGCCTTGTGGGAACACAGAAGCTTCTGCCCTGGCTGAGTACATTCCTCCCTCCTGCCTCCAGCATGGGTTACACTTTGAGGTGATAATGAATTTCACAATTCAGTTATCTCACTTCTCCTTCTTCTTGTTTATAGGACTTCATTCTACCCTGTAGCATTTGTCTCCTACTCCACTGCCCCTCACGTGACTGCCTGAGGCTGACCAGATCGCCAGAGTTGTAAACCTGTATCATCTTGAAGCAACTGTCTCTGTTCAGTTCACCCTTTTTCCACCTTAAAATTTATAAAACTTTCTGTTAAATGTCCCTGAAGCTCAGATTTTTGAAGCACGAACTCCTCTGGGCCAGGTTAGTCAAATAAAGGATTTGACTTTTTCTGCTTCTCTGAGAGTACTGTGGTTCCTTGTGCCTAGAGAGCTGAGTAAGATGAAAAAGAGAAATAGCATGAAGGTGAAGTCTGACTGATATTAGAGAATAAAAGAATAACTGAAGTCTCAGTTCCAGATCTAGTGCAATGCAGACAGGAAGTAGTGGTAAAAGAATAATAAATGGAAAACAGATCATGAGGGCTTACATACTATTTATAGTTAAAGTATAGATTATGACTACTGGAATTGGTAGCTGAAGTTATATGGAAGACAAAATAATGACGAGTTTAAGAAATTGATAGGCAATGATATAAAGGTCGGGTAGGTATAGGTTTGAATTACCAAGAATCTAGTTACATAAGAATAGTATTAGAGAAAGTGATAGGGAGTCAGGATCTAAACTGGTTGAGAGGATGGACAGAATAGAATTTTCAGGCAAATAAGAAAAGACAGTGTCCATGCTGACCTGGGTAGCACCACCACGTGTGAGACAACTACAGACTCAAGTGTTATGAGGGGAGAAACACAATTCTTCCAGAATAACAAGGCAAAGTGCTGATTATTCTTTGGCACATGTACTGTAGATTCACAGGTTTCATGGCATAAACAGTAACATTCTTACCATCTCATGCAGCATTCTCCAAAAGGGGTGCTCTTCTACCGAAACTTACACTGTCTAATGTTCACTATCTTCAAACTAAGCAGTTGAAAATAGAAGAAAAATTCTACAAATGTGAATTTACATATTAACAGTCACAGGTCAAAAAATTCATTTGTATTTGTTGATGTTCAGATGCAAATGACAAACCCACCCTTTTTAGGGTTTTCAATGACTTGTTAGTGGAAAATACTTAAGTGAATAAAAATCTAATAATCTATGGAGAAGGTCTGTCAGTCATTAAGCAGTTTTATATGACCAAATGTCTTGAAAACTTGAAAATCTTTTCAGCAAATAATGCTTAATCACAAATGCAAAAATAAATTTCTATCCTTATATTTTATACTATATGCAGAAACTAACTCAAAATGTATCACAGACCTAAATGTAGGTGCTAACAATGAAACAGGAAAAAAACAGGGAGAAAAGTCCTAATGATTATATGTTTGAAAAAGATAAAGTAAAAAAATTAAACTAAAAATAAATTGGACAGTATCAAGGGGGAAAATTTTGCTTTGCAAAAAAATACTATTGAATTGACAGAGAAGCCAAAAACCAGGAAAAATTATGTTAAAAAGTTATGATGCCCAGCAAAAGTCTGTTATTTAGGATATATAAATTCTAAATTAATAAGACAATTCAACTAAAAAATGGACAAAAGATTATAGCAGACAATTCACCACCAGCAGATAGATGCAAATATATGAAGAGATGTGCAACATCAGTCATTCAGAAATTCAAATTAAAACCACTAGACAGTCACTAGCATGGCTAAAATTAAAAACTCATCTCAGTAAGTGCTAGTGAGTCTGGAGCAAGGAGAACCCTCATACACCGCTGATGTGGATATAAATGATACATTCACAAGTTTAACAGTTTATACAAATACCTGCTGGATAATCTTACACAGAATTTTCACTTCAAGGGAAATGAAAGCATATGTTCACACAAAGACTTGCACACTACTGTTCACAGTACCTTTATTTGTATGTAATAGACAAAAACTGGAACTCTCACTTTCATCAACATAACAATGGTACAGTCATCCATATAATGAAGTAAAAGATACAAATAGGCAACAACATGAATGAATCTACTTATTTGGATGAAAGCCACAACTTATTTTTTATGAAGAAAACAGTATACTATGTTAGGCATTGTGGCACATGCCTATAATCCTAGCAATCTGGTAGGCTGAGGCAGGAAGACTTCAAGTTGAGATAAAAAGGGCAATTTAGGAAGAACTTATCTCCAAAAAACAAACAAACAAAGAACTGAAGATATAGCTCAATGAGAAGCAGCTGGGTTCAATCCTTAGTACCCACACACACACAATAAACAAAATGAGTCGATTTACATAAAATCCTAACAAATACAAATTAATCCATAGTGACAAAGTGTTTGGAGACGGAAAAAGGTAGCAGAGAAAGAAGGATGACAAGGGAGCATGAGAACACTTTTGTAAGTGCTGGATATATTCAGTGTTGTGACTATAGGATAGTTTCATGGGTCTAAGTTCATCAAAACTATATACTTCAAAAAGATGAAAACTAGGGCTGGGGTTGTAGCTCAGTGATACAGCATATGCTTAACTGGCATGTGAGCCCCTAAGTTCAATCCCCAGTACCCCCTCAATATGATTTATCATATGTCAATTTCATTTCAGTAAGTCCATAATTAAAAAAGCAAGAAAGCTCTGAATCAGCCTTGGTGGAACCCAAGCGGCTACAGGAGTGGCAACTCACCTGCCTTCTTGGTAAGCACCTCCCTCGGGTGCAAGCCAGGAGACCCAGTCAGCGGCTCATGGGGGCCTACTGGCACATGGGTTAGAAGTCACACATCCCAAACCTTCCCCACCTTGATAATGGGGGACAGAGGCTGAGCAAGTCTTGAGAGGACCATATAATATAGCAAACATGGGAGATTTCCTTCCATCTTCTGTTTGAAGGCAAATGCTTTTTTTCACTGTTTTGTTTCATTACGATTAGTTGTATTAAACTATTCAATATTCTCCTTTGAATGGCTTTGTAATGTTCTGTTTTTTATTTGATTTTGCTATACCTAATTGACTGGACAAATACTGTGAAGATAACAAGGAATACTATGGTACCTATTACTGTTATCCCAGTAACCTGCTGTGAAGTTCACTGCATTGTCTCGATTGGCTTTGTTTTGTCTTGTTCTGTTGTATTTTTACTACCTTTAAAACAAAACAAACAAACAAAAAAAAAAAAAACAAGGAAGCTCTAAAAAGCATGAAAAGACCAGGGAGAAACTTAAATGTAATTCCACAAAAGACAAAGCCACAGAGACAGAAAGATCAGGATTGCCAAAGGTCTGGGGAAAGACAAACAGGCAGAGCATTGAAGAAGTGGGAGTAAGGAGAACAATTCTATTGGCAGGATAGCACATGCACTTGTCAAAGTCTATAAAATGTACAAACCAACACTGAACCCTAAAGCAAACCACCATCTTAGTGTGACAGTAATGTGGCAATGTTGGTTCATTAACTGTAACAAACGTATCACTCTGCCGTGGGATATTTATGGAGCATGAATCTATGTGCATGGTAGAGCAGGGTATATTTGAGAACTTACTACATTTTCTGCTCAATTCTTAAAAACTTTAAAAAATGATAGCAAAAAATATGTAATATACAAGTTACAATTCTAACCTTTTTTTTTAAATTAAGGAAAGTGGGGATTGAATCCAGAGAGTAATGAGTCTTATTTCCAGTCTTTATTATTTTGAGAGAGGGTGTTGCTAAGTGCTGCTCAGTCTAACTTCCAACTTGCACTCCCACCTTAGCCTAAGTTGTTGGCATAATAGGCACATGCCATGAGACCTAGGCATCATAATTTAGCTCAATGACGTAAGCACCTGCCTGGAAAGCGTTAGATTGTGAGTTCAATCGCTGGTACCAAAAAAATAAAAAAATAAAATAAACACTGTTGCACAACCATCATTTCTATTCATCTTCAGAAGCTTTTCACAATTTCACACTAAAACTCTTGTCATTTTTGTTATGAACCTAAAAACTTATTAAAAATAAATAACTGATTAAATAAGGGACTACATGGATAAAGGAGTGACAGTGAGGATAACAATAAAACTGAAAATTGGAAAGCATGTGAACAAGTAGAAAAGGGTCTAAAGGACTACTCAGACTATGAAATAATAGTTTCTACTCATAAACTCAACTCCTACCTCCACTGACTTTCTTCTGACCCATATGGTACCTTTGCAGCTTGACAGTCTCACCAGTAACTTCTTCTTACCTAAAACTCTCCCCTAGGCAATTTAATACACTTCATGGCTTATAATTGCAAGATACTACCATTTGGGACTTTGCTGAACTCTAGACCTGCATAACCAACTACTAACTTGGCACTTCCTTTGGATGTCTCAATACCACTCAGATCTGGTATTCTCCAAACTTAACCCATGATATGTCCATTACGCCTCCTTAGTAGATCCTCTCTCAATGTTCCCACATCAGTGGTTTGTACCCTCTGCTACGCATTTTCTTGTCAGAAACTCAAGAGTCAAATTGGATACCTTACTACCCCAATATGGATTATCAAAACCTGATGATTTTATGTGCCCTTTTGAATTTGTTGTCCACTTGACTCTCTTATCTGCTCCACAACACAACCTCCCAGTCCAAGGAACTATATTTCCCATCTGAAAAACTGAAAATCTCAACTTACCATTCCAAATCACTTCCTGCTTCTTCCAGTTAATTTTATACCACAAGTCACAGTATTTACAGATTTCAAATCCCATTGTTTTAATATAGAAGCCCTGTTTTCCTCCTCTTAAAATCGTATAATTCCTTTCTTAAAGTCCACAGATCAAGCATGACTGAATGAGTGGTCTGGCTTCAGCATCTTTCTATCTTCTCAAGCACTCAGCTTTACTCAGTCAAATCCTCTTTCCACATTAGTGTCATTCCGTCCACTTCCTGCACTGCCTCTGCATAGGTTCTTTCTTCTGCTAAGAAATCTGTTACAAACCATCTATCAAGATTTATCTTTACTTACTCAAGTAAAATGTTCATGACTTCCTAGACAAAGATGATAAACCTTAGTAAAACTGTATTCTCTGTAGCATTTGTTAAAATTTTGTTTTCAAGGTCAATTAAAGCTTTTCTTCTTTGTGTTATAAACTCCCCAAGGACAGATATCAATGGACACAAAGTAGCTGGTCTTAGTTGCTTTTTACTCCTTACTGAGACAAAATACCTGATACCCAAAGTTGGGAAAGGAAAGATTTATTTCTTATAGTTTGTGGAGGTTTCAGTCCATACTCAGTTGGCTCCAAGGCAGGGTGGCATGGCAAGGCCGCAGTTCATGGTGGCTGCAAACAGCAAGGCAGAAACCAGCAAGAGAGGGAGACACATCTTCTTCCTACTATTACATTACATCCTGGCTCCACCCCTAGGCCAGTGTAGCATTCACACCCCCAATTCAAGTTCTAGATAATGAACCAGTCACAAATGTACAATGCAAATGCATGAGGCCTGGGGGCCACCAACATAAACCATGACAGTAGCCATTCACTACTACTTAACCAAACTAACAAGCAGTGGTGACGTTGGTGAGGCTGTATATATTGCATAATTATTGAACATAATGGATGCATCTCACATATAATGAGTAAAACAAACAAGACACGAACACATGCACTGCATGATTCCACCTTGAAGAAGTTCAACAGGCAGAACTTCATGGGACAGAAATAAGAACTGTGACTATCTTTTAGTGTAAAGTATTTGCACTAAAGAGAGCATTTCTGTGCTCTCTCCTATCCTCACCCATCAGTGGTAGTTGTAAGGAGGTATACTCACTTGGCCACGCAGTGAGGCTGTCTCAACAAGAAAACCCCACAAAAATACATCCACATGCATTCGCTCTTCTGGTTTCTGTAATAGACTGAAAACCTAACCAAACTAGTTGGGCAAAAATTCATTTACTGACATATATGTGGAAAGCTCAGCTGGGCATAGATACACATAAATAATCCTCAATAAGAAATTAAGTGAGGGCTGGGGATTTAGCTTTGCAGTGTAAGCGACTGCCTTGCAAGCGTACAGTTGTGAGTTCGATTCTGGGTACAAAAAAAAGTAATTCAGTGAAACTTTTCATCATTGGAAAGCTGAAAAACATTTTAGCACCCCTTAGAAGTGACCATAAAAATGAGATCACACATCTCAGAGAGCTACAAGTAGGCTTGGCCAGGTTTCAAAAGATAAGCCCCATCAAAAATGCTATGTACCAATATGTAAGGACAGAGACACATCACGCATCTTAAGTACAGAAGTGAAAACAAGTTATACTAGTTTTCAAGTATGAATTTACACTTCCCAATTCTGAAGGCACAAAGATACTTTCCTGGCAATCAAGCATGGTGAGACAGCCTAATCTCAGTACTCTGGGAAGATGAGGCAGTATTCCAACATCAAACTCAGTATGGTCAACTGCACAACCTACCCCTTCCACTGAAACAAAAGAAAAAAAAGGAGGAGGAGCTGGGGCTGTAACTCAATATGAAAATCCTAGGTTCAACACACACTTGTGTCATATGTACTGCACACAGTATTAACAAAAGGTAAGAGGCAGATTCTCTCTGAATTGTAAGTATCTCTGTTTCTTAGATGCACAACTCTACATGGCTTACTTTGAGGTAAATAACATCAAAATTTCATTTAATGACTGTCAACAAAACTCTAGGAAATTCTAGGTAGTCATAAGTAAAAGTTTTAATATCATCAAGCTGACAAGCGTTAGGGGTTAAACAAAATATGCAAGTATCCCCAAGTCATACAAAACCTAATTCATACAGAAACTGTATTTAAAAAATTCTAAGGTCAGGGGCGGAGCAAAGATGGCAGATAGGTAACAGTTGGCTACAGAGGCTCCTTGAGATAGTCAACTTAAAATTCAACATATACAGCATGGAGCCCCGAACAGAGGAAGAGTAATTCTAACAAGAAGAAACTAAGGTGAGAAAAACCAATCAAACATACAATCCTGGCCAGCCACCCCACCGTGCAGCCCTGAGCGCCTCCGGGCTGCCCTCGGCATAACCGAGACAGGTCATCCCCTGGCTGACGCACTCCAGCCGTGGCCTCCGACTCTGTCGCCATGGGCCCACCGGAGGCTGGGGAGTGGAGTGACTGGGCACCCACTGGCTGCTGCCACCCCCACCGCCACCACCGCCTCCCAAGATCCGGGGCACGTCCCAGAAGGTGCGAGGAGAAGGGCGCTTGTGGCATCACAGGCAAGGGACCAGACCTGCTGGGACACACTGCTGCCTTCGCCCTCGCCGCTCATGTGAGGACCCAAGCCCAATGTGCCAGCGCTGAGTGGGGGTTCCCACTGCTGGGGCACCCCTGAGGTCCCTGGGTGGGTGAGTGTGTCTTTGCCACTGCCAGGCCCACAAGGCCGGAGCCCCATGGAGCCGCCGCTGTGAATGGAGCCCAGAGAATCTGCTTCTGAAAACACCTCTTCAGACAATAATCAAAAATACAGAACCAGAACTTTCCGGTTTCCTGCTGTACCTGACCAGCTGCAGGGAATTAGGTCTGCCTGCCTGCGCCCTGAACTCTGGACTGGGCGGCCTGGAATGAGTGTCCTGCATCATCCCAAGCCCCTGGGAAGGAGTTTAAGAAACCTCAGATAACAGCAAATTGGGGAGGGCAGCAAAACCCCAGCCAGCACACTTCAGAAAGACCCTAAGCAATAAGGAGAGAGCCAGAGACTACTTGGAGACACCTGTCTGAAAGAAATCAGAAACATGACAAGAGACAGAAATAAAAAAAAGCCTCCAGCCGCTGACCCTGAAATATAAGCCCAGGAGAGGTAAATACAGAAGATAACCAGTGCAATAATCATGCAATATTAGACACAGCATCAGCGGACATAAAGAAATACCTTCATGACCTCATAGACCAATTTAAAACTGTACTTCTGATCCAAGTGAGGCAAGATATAAAAAGATGAATTAAAGAAATGATAAGCCTCTCCCAAGAGAACACACACAGAAGAATTGAGGAACTCAGAAAAGGAAGAGAAATCATTGATGAAGAATATAAACAAAATCTAGAATACATAAAACAGATCCAAAGAGATTACCAGGAAATTAAAAGCTCCATTGAAAGCTGGCAAAATGCCTTAACACAAACTAAAGTTAGCCTTTTGAAACTTGAAGAGAGATTTATGGTGTGTGATTGTGAAAGAAAAGATCTCTTAAAAATAACAAGGAACCAGGAAGAAACAATTCAAAGGCTAGAAGACAACAAGAGGATTTATAACTTAAGAATAAAAAACGTGAGCAAAGAAGCAGGAATAACTCCAAATGAACTACAAAGAATATCCACAGATATAAATAAGGAAAACATCCCAAGCACAGAAAAAAGAAATGATATCCAGATAAATGAGGCATACAAAACTCCAGCCATCTACAACAAAAATAGATCTACACCCAGACATATAATAATCAAGATACCAGAAATCCGCCACAAGAACAGAATATTAAAAGCAGCCAGAGAAAAGAAGCAGATTACCTACAAGGGAAAAATTATCAAAATAACGACAGACTTATCAACACAAACTCTCAAACTGAGAAGAGACTGGGGGGAAATAGTTCAAGTCCTGAAAGAAAATAACCTCCAACCAAGACTGATGTACCTGGAAAAACTCTCTCAAAATTAATGGAGAAACAAGATGTTTCCAAGACAAGGAGGAACTGTGGGAGTTCATGGCCACCAACCCAACCCTACAAAAAATACTGAAGGACATTCCAGACAAAGAAAGGAAGAAATAGCAGAATTCCAGCAACAGTGGCAGAGAGGCCTCATTGAATGGGGCAGACAGTGGAATGAAGGAGTAAAGTGGACACATAATAGCAGAAGAATAAAATAGCAGAAATGAGGCAAAGACGGTAAGCTATAATCTTTAATATAGATAGTCCTGATACACTAACAAAAAAGAAACACAGGCAGAGTAGATTAGGAGACAGGATCCATCAAGATCCTCTGAATAGGAAATACAATCAACCTGAAAGAGGGTTAATAAACTGAGAGTCAAAGATGAGAAAACAATGCTATATGTGACAGGAAACCAGAGAGAAATAGGGAAAACTCATCCAGCAGCCGCAGATAGATTGGAAAGCTATGACACTTTTGGGCAGTGTAGAACTACATAGCTGGAAGAAAGGAAAACCTTGTGACTTTAGTAAGTAAAGGAGTACAGTTCAAGATCAAGCTCAGGGGTAAAAAGGTTTAGGAACACTCAGATAGATAACAGGTTGGCCCCCTAATCTAAAAACTAAAAGAGCTAGTGGAACCCAAAATATACAAAGCACCCTGAGAAAGGGAAAGGGGAGGAACTGTCTAAAAAATGAAGGCAGAGGACACTGTTAATAGTGTATCAGGATTTAAAAGTCACAGTAGTCTTATTGCTCTGTTTAGTTTGATTATATTTTGTTCCGGTCTATCTACTCATATTAGATTTGAGGGCACAGACAGCTAACCCAAAAATAGCAGGTTATACCACGGTAACTATCCTTAATTTCCTATTAACTTACACTGAATTACTGTATTACTTACATTGTCTTACTATGACTGATCTTATTTGAAAATGGTTTGTTAGACTGCTGTTTAGCCTTGATTGATTTTATTCGAATTTGGTACACTTGATAGTATCAAGTCTAAGAGTTGAGGCAACTACTCTGAAGACAACAAGATGTAAAAGATATCCATTCTGGTTTTGATTATTAACTGCTTTCAAGTCCTACAAAGTCTTCAAAGTTGTGTTTTTATTAAAATAGCTATGTAATGTTATGTTCAATTATATTATGCCTGATGATGTGGACAATTCTATTGAAAATAACAAGAGAAAGCATGGTAACTATTGTATATCACCTAATATTGTGGTTTTATATGTCTTTTTCATTTCATGTTTTTCTAGGAATTTATTTTGTTGTCTTGTTTTGATCTGTTTTTCCCTATATTACAGAAAGGATAGACATACATGTAGAGATTCACACATGGAAAGAATTTCTAAACTATTTACAGAAACAGATTATATAATACACAATGTAATGAACAGATACTCTGAAGAAAAGACACTAAGAAACCCAATGCTAATTTTGTAGCATTATGATATCAAATCTAGCAATACTATCATTCACTGTTCAGACTGATATTAATCTAGTCTCATATGTTCAATTTCAGCATATGTAAAGATAAAGACAGCTAATACAAAGAGACTGAGAAACATTATGGTAGTCATTATTGACTTCCCCAAAATCAGGTCTTGAAGACCTAAAAAGCCTTCATCATCCTGTAATGATTTGATTAGTTCTATAATGTTCAGTATACATGCAATGTATGTGAAGACAAGGTCAAGTATTTGGAAGAAAACTAGGGAAAATAAGATAGTGAAGATCTCCAGTGGACTTGCTTTCAAATCTTTGTTTCTTTAAATTGTTTCCTTATAAACTGTTTTGTTATGTTTAATCTTACCCTCTTTAAGATAAAAAACAAGTGTGCAAGTGTGTAGGACTGATAACCATATTACTAAGTTCTTGTTGGATCATTGAGCAGAACTGTTTGTAGTGTCACTATTTGAATATCACTTTGTATACTTTAATTTTGTAACTCGAGCAACTATTTCTAAGATGACAGTATGTAACTTATCAACTGGTGATTTCTTACTGTTTATTTTTCTGAAATTCTGTATTGTTTCTACCCTTTTTTTTCTCTATTTAAATAAAAACAAAATTCTAAGGTCAAAAGTTGATGGTCTTAATATCAACTTTATAAGTATTAGGTTTCTGAACTATAAAAAATCAGGTAGTTTTCAAATACCAGAAACAATTTTTCCATTTCTTTCACCATTCACAAGCATAAGCATCCATGAAAACTAAACTAGGAGAAGTTGCCAGTATATGACCACTTTAACCTACAGAAAATAGCAAATTCTTATAACTCAATTTTAAAACAAAACATTTTCCTATTTGTGAGGACACAACAGCGAAAAAATGAGCTCCTAGCTGAAAACAGAAGTTATACACATTTTCATTTACAACTTGATATTGAGGGATAATAAGTAAGTAATCGATATAGTGCAAATATTTGGGGACTAACACAAAAGGTTAAGGAGAATAGAAAATACTACAGAAGAATGGTTGCTGCTATTTTATATTGGAGGTCAGGAAAGGCCTCAGTCGTAAAAAATAGTTGAGCAAAATTCTAAAGAAAAAGCAAGTAAATTTCCTGGATTTTTCTACAATGGCAAAATCTCATTGCTACCAAACCTTGAGTATTATAAGAACTTCAGAAAGTTATAGTTGATATGTTGTGTTAACTTGAGAAGTTTATATATAAATTTAACTAAGAGACTCAGCAGGGAGCCAGGATCCTTATTTTGTACAAGAGGAAGGCACAGAGGTGGTATTAGTGCTACACCTACCCTGGGGAAGTGGGTAACCTGCTTCCAATATAAGAGAGAAGGTGTTTGTTTGCCCTTTTTTGCTCTGGCTGCTATCCTAGTGCCATGCCACCCTGCCTTGCAGCCAGGTGATTATTGACTGAAACCTCCAAAAACTGTAAGCTACATAAACCTTTCCTTTCCTAATTTTGGGTGTCAGGTATTTTGTCTCATTAAGAAGAAAAAAGTAACCAAGACACAGGACTACAGCAACATGAAGAAGAAGAGAGAGGTGGGTCTCCTGACCTAGGAAGGCTGTAAGTAAGAACTGAAGCCTGTGTAGAGAGCAGACAAAAAAAAAAAAAAACTTCAATGAAGGAGGAGGCAGCAAGTAGACTCTGGACCCACTACATGGGAGATGGTTCAAACCTATAGATACACGATGACTGCCGGCAGCCCATGGAGACACATGGCAGTAGAAGGAAACACTGAATGTGGAGTACTGCACAGGCTGGTGGTAAGTGCTGCTGGATTAGACATACCACAGAAAAGGGTACAATCAAGAGCCATCTTGGAGAGGGGCCAACCAAGTTTGGAACTCAGAACAACTGCTGGCTCCAGCTAGTAGCTCCTTGCTCAGTTAAAGCCCACAGAGGGTACACTGACTGCTGAGGTTAAATGGGTTTGTTACCAACAGAAACCAGCCGGAACTTCAGGGTAAATAAAGGAGCAGGCTCACTGAGATTATCCAGTACCCTGCCATAGATCCAATGCTGACTTTCTGGAATAAAATCATTGAGGACCTACACACTCTCTCTCCACGTGCTATCTACCAGTGACAGCAGAGACAAATGGATGTGGACCTTTTTTTCTTCTGTTTTCTTGTATTTCTTTGGTTTTGCTCTTCATTGTTTGATCTTGTTTTTGTGTGAATATTTTTGTGCTTATTGTTGTTTCTTTTCTTTTTCTTGTCTGTATTCTATACCACTTTCCCAAAGTGTGCACAAGTCTCCTTTATGCTCCTGTCTTGGTTCTCATCTCTTCCTCTTCTTCTATTTCTCTTTTTTCACCTAACCTCTTCTAAATTTCCTTCTCTGAGGGTAAAACTGGCATAATGAGGTATTATTTACTGCAAACAATTTCCTAGTTTGTCTAGTTCACATGGTTAAGGGTGGCAAATTAATGGTTAACTCAGTTTGACATTTTCTAAACTGTGTCTGATGTTATTGATATTGCCGATATTTTAGCAAAGTGACATAGGTGTTCTCCCTCATTGTTCTTCCTTCTATACCAAGACTGAGATTGCCTAAGGGTCACAGAACAGAACTGCACTGGTACCAAAGAACCAGGGGCTAGGTCAAGCAGGCAGCAACTTCTCATCTCCAACAACTGAAGTGGCAAGATTTTGTAATTATGACTCAAAATTCAAAAATCAGCTACACCTAGAAGACACCTCTGAGAAGCACTCATTTCCTAAATAAAGTAGCAATAAAGTAACTCAGTATAGGCAATTTATAAGCAACAAATCAAGAATTAAACTTTTAAAAAAAGAAGAAACGAAAATGAGAAGACACTTAAAACGCAACCCCAGACATCCAGATCACCAAAGGCAAACTCAGGGGGCAGCGAGGTGAGACAATCCAAAACTACCCACCCGGCCTCTCTGAAGTAGTAACAACAAAGCAATGAATGAGGCTCTAGGAAAAAAAATTAAATCATAAGTAACTTCTCAGATGAACTAGAGATAGGGACTACAACAAAAAACATGCTTTGTAACTCTAGAGCAGAAACAGAGATGAAAATAGGAGCTTAGGAAAGTAACAGAAATCATGAATGTAAACACAGGAAAGAAATGGAATCCATAAAACAGATTCAAGCAGATATCCTGAAGACTAAAAAGTCCACTGAAAGTATCTGCAGCAGGACAAATCAATATGAGGACAGAATCTCATGCACTAGCGATCATTAAAAAAAATTCTTAAAAATAGCAAGGGACGATGACATATCAATCTAGTAGCTGCTAATGACACAAAGTAGAATAACGTAAGATTGACTAGAGTCAATGAAAAGCAAGAGATAGAACAAATGAAAAAAAAAAAGAAAAGAAAACCTGTTCATAAATGTCAAGGTAGAAAACTTGCCTTGCAGGCAAAAAGAATCTGATATACAGATAAGTGAGACACACAAAACTCCATTTAGCTATCATTTAAAAAAACAAAACAAAACTACAGCAAGGCATATAGTAATTAAAATTCCAGAAACAACACAAGAACAGAATATTAAAAGCTGTTAGAAAAAAGAAACATATCACATATGAAGGAAAACCCTTCAAAATCACAGCTGACCTCTTAACACAAACCCTCAAAAAAAAAGGATAGCATGGAGTGAAGTGTTTCAAGTTCTAAAAGAAAACCACCCACCCAGATTTATGTAACCCACAAAACTATGGAGCAATCAAAATTGGTGGAGCAATAAGACACTTTCATGACAAAAACCTGAGGAAATTCATGAACATAAAACCAGGAATCCAGAATATTCTGAAGAACATTCTAGAACAACATTCTAGGAGTCACTCTAGAAAGGATTGCAACTCTATGAACCCAAGGAGCATGAATCCATCAGTCAAACAAATAAACAGAGGGAGAGAAGAAAAGGGGATCAACAGGAAACTAACAAAGATAAGTCAATACATATCAGTTAAAACCATCAATGTTAATGGTCCCAATTAACCAAGCAAAAGAACCAGACTGGCAGGATGGATCAAGACACAAGATGCAACAACATGCTACATACAAAAAACAATTTAATTCCAAAACAAATTCACACAACAAAAGTGAAAAGATAGAAAACAACACTCTACTTAAGAGGAACTCAGAAAAAAGCTGGGGTAGCTATCCTACTTGCAGACAAAGTGAATTTCAAGCCAACAGGGTTAAGAGAGACAAGGAAGGTCACTACATCCTTGAAAGGGAAACAATCCAAAAGGAAGAAATATGTATGCAACAAATACCAATGCACCCCACTACACAAAACAAGTATTAACAGACATGAAAAATCAAATGGGCACTAAAACAATGGCATTGGAGAGCTGAGGGTTTAGCTCCGCAGCACAAGCACCTGTCTGGCAAGTGCAAGGTCATGAGTTCAACCCCAGCACAAAAACAAAAACGAAAAACAAGTCCATTGGAGGACCTCACTATCCCATTGTCACAAATACATGAACTAGACAAAAACATCATTGATGAAATGTTAGAACTAAATCAGACATTTTCAATTTTTTTAAAGAGAACAAAACAAGATAAAACAGAATAAAGCCAATCAAAACAAAACAGTGAAAGTGATACAGAACTTCAAAAAAAAGTACTAGGAAATCAACAATGGCTACACCTAATGCCTTTTCTTGTCTTCAAAATAGTTGACCATATTATCAGACATAATAAAATCAAACACAACAGAACAGGATAAAATCAAAACTAAACAATCAAAATGATATAGGACTTTAAAACAAGATAATAGGGAACAATGGCTACCACCTTCAGAAGGAAATCCCCCAGTTGCTGTACTGCATATTATTACTCTGAATAAATGCTCAGACTACCAGCTTTAGGCCTGCAAAGTCAATCAAACAACACAGGCAGTAAATTGTTTTTTTACGTTAGTGGCTATCATCTTAGCCTGTGTTTGTCTGAATCAGCCAAAATCAAACTTCTGGAGAAATGGACTTGGTGGATGTCTGTAGTATTATACTCTTCAACATCAGAAAACACATTCTTCTCAGCTACACACAGAATATTCTACAAAAGAGAACACCAACTAGCTCAGAGAACATGCATAAATAAATTCAAAGGAATTGAAATTATCCCATGCATATTATCAGACCACAGGCCAATGAAATTAGAAATGGGAAAAGAAATCACAAGAACTTCATAAACACTCAAGGAAATTAAGTAACATCCTCCTGAACACCAATGGGACACAGCTGAAATGAAAGAAGAAACCAAGTTTCTACAATTAAACAATAATGACAATACAACATACCAGATCTTATGGGATGTAATGAAAGCAGTCCTACAAGGGAAATTTGTATCAGTAAATACCCATATTAGGTAAACAGAGCACGCTAAAATAATTTTGAACCTCAAACTTCTAAAAAGAGAAGAGGAGGCCATGCCCAAAGCTTGTACAACAGAGGAAATTATGATCAGAGCAGAAATTAATGCAACGGAGACCAAAACAACACAAATAATCAGTGAATCCAAGAATTGGTTCTGTAAAAAATAAAATAAAATAAAAGTTGGTTCTGTAAAAACTAAAACAAGCCAACCTTGGGAAAAAAATAAAAAGAGTCAAATCCACAATCAGGAATGGGAAGGATGAAATCACAAAAGATCCTGCAGAAATGCACAATCTATATTTTAATAGAATGAAAATGTACAGATGAAATGGACAGATTCTTAGATACATACGAATTACCAAAGCTGAATCAAGATATAAAAATCCTAAATAAACTAATAGCAATCAATGAAATTTATGGTGGAATTAAAAACCTTCTAAAAGGGGCCTGCAATATGGCTCAGCAGTACAGCACCTGCTTGGCAAGTGCAAAGTCTTGAGTTTAATTCCCAGTACCACCAAAAATAAAAAATAAAAACTTACCAACAAAGAGAAGCCCAGGCCCTGACAGACTCACTGCTGAATTTTATACGAAATTTAGAGAAGACCTAATACCATCACTTCTCAAGCTCTTTAATGAAGTGAAAGGGAAGCAATATCTCTAAATTTATTACTGGAAGCAAGCATTATCCTGATACCAACACCAGAGAAGGACCCAACTAAGAAAAAGAACTATAGGCCAATCTTCCTAATGAACATAGATGTAAAAATCCTTGATGAGATACTGACAAAAAAAAAATGCAACAAAATGAAGATTATATACCATGACCAAGTAGGATTCAACAGGAATGAAGGGGCTGGTTCAACATATGTAAATCAGTAAATGTAATACACCATATTTACAGGGCCAAGGGCAAAAACGATATGATCATCTCAACAGATGCTGAAAAGGCTTTTGACAAAGTGCAACACTCATTCATAATAATAAAAACCTTTCAGAAAATTGGAATAGACGGTCTTTACCTAATCTGATTAAAAACCATCTATGACAAACTGAAAGCTTTTACTCTAAAATCAGGAACAAGATGAGAATATACACTGTCACCATTCTTATTCTACATAGTTTCAGAAACTTTAGCCACACTAATTAGGTAAGAAAAAGAAATAAAAGGAATAAAGACAGGAAGCAAGAAGTTATATTATCGCAAGAAGTTAAATTATCATTATGTACAGATAATAATATACATAGGAGAGCTGAAAACACCAAAAGACTTCTTCTAGATTTAATAACCAAATTCAGCAGTGTAGCTGGATACAATGTCAACACTCAAAAATCAATGGCCTTAAAACAAAAAACAAAAAAAAAAACAGCCTTCCTGTATACAAATAACAAATTTGTTGACAAACAAATTTGGGAAACAACACCTTTCACCACAGCAATCAAAAAAAGAATCAATTTAATGAAGGAAGTAAAAGACCTCTACATTAAAAACTATAATACACTCACAAAGGAGATTGAACAGTGTATCAGAAAATGGATTGATATCCCTTGCTCTTGGTTAGGAAGAACCAGTATAGTGAAATGGCTTTCAAAGTTGTTATATAGATTTAACACAATTTTGATCAAAATTGCAACAGTATATCAGGGAAAGGAAAGAGGGGAAAAGTCAAAAAAAAAAAAAAAGAAAGAAAGAAAAGAAAAACATGAAAAAAAGGCTTTTTGTAAATGGGAGGGGAAGGGAGTGTTTAAAGGAAGGATAGGGCAATGGGAAAAAAAAGAAACAAGTTTTATCATGTGGAGGTACAAATTTTCTATGATGATGTGTGATCATTATGTATAGCTATATATCTAAAATGTAACAATATTTGATTAAAAAAGAAAAATACAATTATAGCCCCAATCAAAACTTGTAAACTGTCAATCCATATCTGACAAATACATGCCACCAAAACTGTCATTGTTGCTTACAATTCTTATTCTACAAGAAACACAAGTTACACGTAAATAATTTGCTATAATTTAGAACTAAACTGTGCTGACAGTCTACGTGTTAAAGGCCTGGTCCAGAACACAGCATTTTGAAAGCTGGAGAACCTCTATGGGTCAGGGCCTAGTGGAAGTTAGATTACTGGGAATGTACCAATATTGGAGACCCAGTCCCTTTCTCTTTTCACCTTCTGCTGCCATGAAGTGAGTAGCTTCCTTCACCACGTTTTCTACCGTGATGTGTCGCCTTATCCCGGGCACAAAAGCAATGGCACAAGCTAAGTCTTAAAGCCTCCAAGACTGCATGCCAAAAGTAACCCCTTGTTCCTCACAAGTTTGATCTAAGGTAGCATTTTGTTTCAATGCAACGTTAACTAACATACTTTTAAAATCTGTACTTTTCATCTAACGATATCTATGTTTAAGGACATATAAAATTAAGCAATTTATTCTCACATCTTTTGAAGAACCTGGGCCATCACAACCCCATTCGTTAAATCTTCCACAGTCTGGCATGGTGTATCCACATTAAATGTCTGAATCTGAAAGGAAAAAAGATTCTATGGTTAAACTATATAAAGATTTCTTAGGGTCTTATGTTTTTTGGTGATGAGGTATCTCATTTTGTGCATTGGGATAAATTTTTAAAAAGAAAACAATTGGAAACTTCTTACCAGAAGCAGATAATCAGTAAAATTTCTGAAAGAAAACTGGTAGATACCAGATGACTTTACACCAACAATTCTACTCAAGGATATCTAAGAAAATTATGGTCACTAGCCCTTCTACCAATAACTAACTCAGTGATATAAACAGGGAAGAAAAAAAGGTAGACCAAAGAAACTCAGCAAGATGCTTCTGGGACCCAAAAGTCCATCTCTTCATGTAAGTAAGGCTGTGCTGCCTCAATTGCTGTAAGCAGTCACCTTAACACCTACTATGGAATGAGGCAGTTTGATCAGGTCAGGAGAAGAGACAAAATTAAATCTTTGAGATAAAAATGGAACCACTGAAATTAAAAAGCTTGAAGCTTTCTATTTCATGAGATATATCACTCTACTGTTTAAGACTAGATAAGTTGGGATTTCTGTTATTCAGAGCTCAAGTATATTTATATAGATGTAGAAATCATATTTACTATGGTTAGGTTGGATATTCACATTCATTCTGTTTTTAAATATATTCTAAAGCAGAACTTTGCACTTGTCAAATACAATGTGGCTGAAAAATTTAAGGAAATATAGCTCAGCAAACACTGATAATTATCCAGTAGTTCAATCTGAATTTAGAAGGAAATTACAACAAATAAACAGACACAGGCTTTCCCCTCACAGACAGACCTTACAGTTTAGTGAAACAGTATTCCAACAATAGCAAGCACAAAGATTAAAAGTAAGAATGTGATACAATCTAGAATTACACATAGGTCCATCTGGTATATATAGGGGGTGATGAGAGTTGCATCGAGAGGTTGGATAGGGAGAAGCACCAATGCAAAAGATTTTAAACAGGAAAGTGAGGTTATGAGATCTGTACTGAATAAAAATTATACTGGTTCTAATATGGAGGCAAAGGTAGGAGGACCCCACTACCTATGTAAACACAGATGAAGTTAATGTGTCTTTTTCATTTATTTATTGATTGATTGATACCGGAGATCAAACTCATGACCTCGCATTTGCCAGGCAGGCGCTTGTGCCACTGAGCTAAATCTCCAAACATTTCATTTATTGCGTTAGGGGGAAGAAAAAAGAGCAATGCTCTGTTGAAATGTACACATACTTTCAAACTTTTGATAAATATTGCCAAATATCATCTCCTCATAATTTACATACTAGAGTCTTATGGATAATGACAGTTATGATGGCAGACGCCAAGGGAATTATCCTAAAGTTTCACAAGCAGGTGTAGCACTGCATGCTTTTATAATCCTAGCTACTCAGGAGGGAGAAGTGGAAGGATTTAAAATTTGGGACCAGCCTAGGAAACTTAGTGAGACACTGTCTCAAAATAAAAAGGGGCGGGGCTGGGGATTTAGCTCAGCGGTAAGCGCCTGCCTCGAAAGCAGGCAGTCGTGAATTCGATCCCTGGTACCAGTAAAAAACGAAAAAGCCAAAAAAAAAAGAAAGAAAGAAAGAAAAAGGGGTAGGGATGTAGCCAGTGGTGAAACATTTTGGGCTCACTCTCCCTTACCAAAAAAAGAAAAAGTCCTCATAAAAGATACTTTTTACTTAGGTAAATATTTTGAGAGATGTGATAAGTAAGGTCTCAACTAAAATAAGTATAAATTCAATAAAAAAATTAATAGTAATTCAGGCATGTGGCATACATCTTTAAGTTCCAGCTACCTGGAAGCCTGAGTCTGAGGGACACCTGGACAAATTAGCAAGAATTAAAAAAAAAAAAAAAGAAAAAGAAAAAGCAGCCACCTGTAATCCCAGCACTTGGGAGGCTGAGGCAGAAGGATCCTTGTGTCCTTGTGTCCTTGAGTTCAAGAGCAGTGGGGGTACAAAATGAGCTCAAGCCCAGCCTGAACGGCATAGTGAGACCCTGTCTCAAAAAAGACAAAAAAAAAAAAAAAAAAAAAAAAAAAGGAATAGATGCACAAATGGAAGAAACAACCATCATCTATTAGAACTGATTTGGGACTTCATTCTATATGGAGCTGCCTCCTCATAATTTTCCAAGAAATAAAGTACCTGCTTTCATTTTTATAGCTGCTAAATTAATGGACCCTTATTTTAAAATTGTCATGCCATTAGAGATTTGACTAGAGGGAAAAAGCAGTGATGGACAACTCTCTTTCATCTCACACTAACCATACTCCAAGGCCACAGACAGAATAAGCCCCAATGAATACTTCTGTGAACCCAATGAATTCTAATTCCCCATCTTATTTCTAATTTGTCATGTAATCACAGATATCTCACCTCATTAGGGGCTGTGAGGGGGGCACTGATTGAACCCAGGCTTTTTAATTGAGCTATATCCCTGCCCTTTAGAGACAAGGTCTCCATAAATCACTAAGTTGCCTAGGCTGGGCCTGAGCCTGTGAAACGCCTACTTAAGCCTCCCACAGTGCTAGGATTACAGGCATGTATCATCAGGCTGTGCTAACCTCATCTCTCTTAGTATTAACTTTCCTATATAAAAATGGAGAAAAATACCTTAGGATGGAAGGAGGAAAGAGCACATATTAGCTATTCTGAAAACATACATAGGTATGCATGAGAATCATTTGGAAAATTCTGATTTTCAAAATATGCATTTTTTAGCTCCACCTACGGAATCAGAATCTCTGTACATTGGTGCACAGGGAGCTGGAAATTTATTTTTTGTTTTGTTTTATTTACAAGGTCTCACTACATAGTTCAGGCTAGCCTCAAACTCATGGTAATTCTCCTGCCTCAGCTCCCAATTATTGGTACTCTGTAGTGCGATACCATGCTCAACTGGGGGTATCTTTCTTTTTTAAATAAGATAAAACCAAGGAAAATCGAACAGAATAAAATCAATTGAAACAAACCAGTGTAAGTGATACAGGACTTCAAAATAATATGAAATCAACAATAGTTACCATAATGCCTCCTGTTGTCTTCAAAATAGCTGCAGATACCTTCAGACACAGTAAAAATCCAACAGAACAAAATAGAATAGAACCAATAAAAACAAAACAATGAATGCAAAAAAAAAAAAAAAAAGACTTCAAAACAAGACAATTGTAAACTCAAAATGGCTACCATAATGTATCTTGCTATCTTTGAAACAGCTGCCAATGCTATTGGATACAACAAAATCAAAACAAAACAAAAAAAGAACAAAACTCAAACCAAGAAAACAGGAAATGAAACAGGACTTCAAAACAAGACAACAGGGAATTAACAATGACTACCACCTTCAGAAGGGATTCCCTTCTTAGATGCCACACTGCAAACTGCTATCCTCTCAACAGCTATCGTATCTGTTTCTCTGCATCAGTCTGTCATTATCGGGGGTTGGAGATTGGGGGTAGGGTGGAGGGTGCTTGCTGGAAGGGCTGGGGTCTGTGTGTCCCCCCACTGGCAGCATCAGTACAGGACACTGATTCTCAAAGAGGTGAGTCTTTGTGCTCACCCCCCACAGTCTGGGGATGGCAGAATGGCGCTGACAGGAAAGGCATGGGTCTGCCCCATTGTGGCTTCCTGCACATGACATGGAAATCTATTTAACAAGTTCATCAAATAATTCTTATGTAGCTGAGTGCTGGTTTAGCATTTGGAATTTCCTCATCCAAAGCACTACCAAATGAAACGAACAGAAGATGATCATCCCCTACCCCTAAAATGCAAATGATTCAATCTAGGCCTTTACACTCTAGCTCACTACATCCGCACCAGGAAGAAAAATCAGAAAACTGCCTCTGGCTAATCAGAAAAACACTTCAGTAAAGTAATTTAAAGGGTAATTTAGTTCTATGACTAAATGTGTTTTTCTTAACAGTCAGAGAAAGCTAAATTTTCATTTCTGATTTTAATAGGTGCTTCAAAGCAATTATTTTCTTGTATTAGCCCTTGAGACATAGTTATCTATAAAGGCTAGACAACATCCACCTGTGCTTTGAGAGGACCATGAAGATTTTCACATGGATTATAGCACAACCTGTGACTCTACCAAAAACCAGAGAACTGCACACTTTCAAGGAATGAAGTATATGCCATGTCAGTTATCTCAATTTCAAAAACATCTATCACCTATCAATTCACTGAGCTATCTACCAAGCATTTTAGGAAAGCAATACAGTATAATTTGAAGATAAATGCACTTAACTTCATTAAGGCACACAATTCTACCTGAAGAGTCACAACCTTCACACATTACACAAGCTGTAATTCCAAAAAGCTTTATCAATACCACCCAATTTACGCTTCCCCTTCCCCAACAAAAAAGTATGAGTAGTAATCGTGAGAACTTCTGGAATTAGCAAGGTCATTACAGTGGTTTTTAACCAGGGATGATTTTACTCCTTAGTAGACTTTTTTAACTGTTAGAGGTATCAACGTTTACTAGCTAGATTTATAAGCTGTGTTACTAATAAATGTCCTACAATATACACTATAGCACTCACAACAGTTAATTATCCAGCCCAAAATGTCAAATGGTGATAAGCGTAAAAACCCTGACCTGGAGAAGTGGTTTTCCAAATGTGGTCCCCAGGTCAAATCACCTGAAAATGCAACAGGAAGGCAAATTTTCAGGCTACGCTCCAAACTGAAGAAATAAGAAACCCTGGCTCCACACCCAGCAATCCATGTTTCAAGTAAAGATAATGCCATCAATGTAAGTGCATGAGACCCACTGGCAGGGTTAGCAATCTTAGTAGCAAACATGAACACAATTCTTACAAAGAAGTGTAGTCTGAAATAAAATCAGCAACTCAACCCAGGTATTCAAGTTTAGAAGCTGTACTTTGAACCATCATGCTTTACTGACACTTTTTTAAAGTACTAAAACCTTTATACATGAGAGATTTCTTTGTTAATCTACTAGAAAAATCAGCTCTATTGGCAGGATAGAGTTAGGTAGAGTCGAGAGAATCGCATGGGATACCACCATAATTGTATCACTCACACTTCTATATACTAGCATGCATTTTATAGGCTCCCAAATAAATAGTATGAAAATCATTAGGGTATGTTAAGGTTGTTGGTTTCTCTCACAAGTGCACTAATCCTATATGATAATGCTTTTTCCACTTAGCTTCTTCTCATGAACCGGTAGCATTCTATATTTTGTTTTTCAGTTTCTAAAACCTGGTTAAAGCTTGGCTCGTGGAAGATGGACATGGTGGCACACATGTAATCCCAGCACTCAGGAGGCTGAGGCAAGAGGATCACTACAAATCCAAGATCAGCCTGGGCTACAAAGTCAGTTCAAGGCCAGTCTGAACTGCATAATGAGACCCTGTCTCAAAAGCCAAAAAACAAACAACCACAAAAACAACTTGGCCAGAAATTTATCTTAGCAGTAGGGCTTAGCACACAGAAGACCTTAGGTTCAATCGCCAGCCGTGCAAAATAAAGAAAATAAACCATGTGAAAGTGCAATCTTTTCACTGAGATTGTTATAATTCAAGAAATTAGATTTCAACATTTAACAGGCAAGACAGACTTTTCTTAACAAGTAGAAATAAATTCTGATTCAGAAGGTGGGAGCATAAGTTCAATGGAAATGTTTAAGCACATCAGGCTGAACCAGCTTAACCACATACACTGATGGAGAACTGAAGCTTGAGATGCATTCCATTTGCAGGATTACTTTGTCTATTTGTAGTACTCCTCTTTCAACAAAAATCTAAAATAACATTTCAGGCTCTGGCAATTTATTGAACATTATTTGGGGTAAAAGATACAGTTCCAGAGGACTGAATTCTACACAAGTGACTTAAGAGTCATCCCTTTTATGCATCTAAGCTTTCATTATTTTAGCCACTTACAGTGGAAGAATGTCTAAAATGTACTATACACAGTTCTCCTGTCCCAAACTGAATGTTGTACAGTGAAATAAACTTCTATTTCCTGTTCAGGATTGTTAAGTATGACACTCTCTATAACTGAATATGGAAGCTCCAGAGACATAGTCAGCTGGCAGCCAAAGACTGAGTCACCCTGATTAAACTTCACCACGTGGGTCTTCTCTGTCATTGACAGCTGTCTGTATTTTTGCTGAGTGCTGCAGTTACCTTCCTACCATGTGCTAAAGAAAAAAAAAAAAAAAAAACAGAAAACAAAACAAAACAAAAAAACCCCTCCACAACCAAATTGAATGAGTTTACTTAAAATAGAGCAAATTATTCTAAATGAAGAATCTTCACTTTGGAGGTGTACTGTATACATTTTTCCTTATATTTGGCTTTGGAATTGTGTTCAGCATTTATCTGATCTCTAGACAAAAAGAGCACTACTAGACGAAAACACAAATGCTCAACTATCTCAAATACTATTCATATAAATATTTATTCTTTTAATGACAGCCAAGAGAAAAAGTACTTAAGTCAACTCAATTTTCAAACATTTCAATGATTTCAAATGTTTCCAAATCTGAGAATCGTATATCATTGTATAGAACCAGCCCTCCAGTTTTGTCTTCAATAATCTCTAATCTCCAGAAATTTTCTTTGATAACGGTTTCCAGTCATTATTTCAGAAAGCCTATTTTATAAGACCATACCATCTGTCTTTTGCAGCTAATAAAGTGGATTATTCTTGCTTCTGGATTTTGCAACTAGTTCTAAATAAATTCCCTATTTTCTGTTATAAACCCTTCAAATTTCCCTCTGTGATTTTTCCTCTACTATTCTTTAGCATTCTCACTCAAATAACTGCACCATCACCATTTTCCAGCTGCTCTTCAAACACATCTATTTCTATGACTTTTCTTTCTAGACTTTAAACAATGTAACAATTCAAGAGTTATCTTTGCCTTCTTTTCCTTTTTTCTAGCATTGAGCAAGGCACCACTGTACAGATCCAATAATGCAGTACTGAAGAGCCTCAGCTTTCTGCCTACAGCCTCTCCCAGATCTGTTCCTTCCATAAAACACAAAGTACCCCCTCTTGTCAAACCTTGCATCATCTCTTCTGAAACACAGCTTCTATTTCCGTCCCTTAAGTTAGAACCTATTCAAGTTGGTTGTCTTGGTTGGATAAATGTGAATAACCTGAAATCCCAAGAACGATCTAATATAACAGATCAAGCTCTACCATTACATATATTTTAAGTTTCAGGAGACAATTTTATTTGCGACCTATCCATGTAACAAAAACCTCAAGACTTTTTCAAAAATTACATTTGCTACAACCAACCAAAGGTGATGCTTCTCAAACCTGTCCAGCAAAGTGCTTTTCTGCAGCGGGGAGAGTGAACTGAACTTGTAACCAGAGATGTAACCCAAGGCACTGGTAAACAAAATTTCTTTCACATACATGTTTTCACTTTAAAATATGAAAGGCCAAGAGGTGCAGATCAGAGGCAGAGAAAATGATTTAACTTGTCTGTGTTCAATCTCTAGCACTCAAAAAGATTTTTCCAAGGGGCATTTATTTAATATTTTAAGCAACAAGTAAAACAAATGGGCCCCAAAGGAGCACTTGGTTTAAACTCATGGCTCTGCGTACTCTGCATCCCCACCCCATGACCCAAACAGTTTGCGTTACATACAAATGTAAGTTTACTGTCCAGGTCTTAAAGTGCTACTGTTGACATCAGAATCCAAAGCAGATTTTAAAATGTTAGACCTGCCAGGCTTGGTGGCACATGACTGTAATCTCAGCACTTGGAAGGCCCAGGCAGGAGAGGACGATTGCGAGCCCAAGTTTAGCCTGGACACAGTGTACAGTGAGACCCTGTCTCCAAAATAAATTAAAAATTTGTTTAAAATGTTAGAACCTGACAACTGTGTAATCATTTCAAATCAGAATTCCGAAAATATCTCTCCAAAATATTTTGGAGTTCCATTACTGCTTTTCTAAATATCTTTGTCTTAAAGTTTCATCTTTGACGCCTTTTATAAGTTCTTTCACCTTGCTTACGTTCTAATAGCCAAAATGCATCTTGCGTTTTAAAATAGTCTACCCCATGCCGCCTGTTCGTATTTTTCCTACTCCCCCGTCCCACCTATTTTCTTCTCTTTTCTTCCATGGTGGGCACAGCGCATCCCACAAGGGGCTACGTTTCATCCTTCGCGGACGTTACAACAAAGGCAATGAGCATAATAACCAGGGGTTAAGACTGCCTCTACCGGCCGCGTCGCGATGCAGGAGAAACAACGCTTTGGTGTCCCTGGAAGCTCAAGAGGACCGGCGACGAACAACGATTACAGTGTCGCTTGCACCCCATCATTAGCCTTGGCCGGGCCGGTTTCCTTTGCGGAACTGCCAACCCCTCAAGCCCAGCAAGTTTCGCTCAGACCCTGGGCGGCGCCTGCACCCAACCCTGCGCGGCTCGCAATCCCGGCCCAGTCCGACTGCGGGTGTAGACGCGGGCCGCGCTAGCGTCCACCGATAAGCCCGGCCCAAGATCCCGGAAGAGCCCGGATGTGAGGGCCCAGTCACCAGAGGCACCCGCCCGCAGAGATAGTTTGCGGTACCCCGAAGCGCGGCCCCAGGGAGGGGTCGGTCTCCGCCCCCCCCCCCCCCCCCGCTACCACGTACCCAAGTGAGAAGGCTTTCGCACAGCTCTACCCGCTCCACCGACTCCACGTTGAACATCTTCCTGCGCTGGGGTCTGAGCGCCGCCCCGCCAGCCGGAAACGCCGCGCTCGGCCTGGGGTAGTTGGCAGGGACTGGCGCCGGGCTGGCCCGGTGCCCACCTGCTCCTCAGCCCACCGCCGCCTTGCCCCGCTCCGGCCGCGACTCCCGCACCCTCACCGCGTGCCTCCCTTCTCCGCTCGGGCCGTGCGCCCGGCCACGCCCGCTGCCCGCGTCCCGCCCCGACAGCCCACACCGGCTGTGGAAGCGCGACCCGCCGAGAGCGCGGCCGGCGAGCGAGTATCTGCGCACCAGCGCGCCCGGGCCCGCCCGCTGGGTGTCTGACGCGCACGCGCACGCACGGGATCTGCCCCGTCGCCGGCTCGCCAGCACGCCGTCCGCTCGCACCGCACGGAAGCGCCGAGTGCGCGTGCGCCTACGCCGGCACTCCAAATTGAAATCAAGGAGGCAGTGGCCGTGGAGTGCTGGCGGGGCAGATCCCGGACACCGTCGCCGTTCTTGGTCATCCGGCGTTGGGAGGTGTCCTCTGCAGTGTAGAGGTACGCGCCTCCGCTGGCTGCGAGCTCGGCCGTCCGGGAGGTGCGGAGGGGGCCCAGCGTGGGCGGGGCGCCCGGGTCCCTGGGAACGACCCGGGGCTCTTGGGGCGAGGTTGCGCACGGCTAGGTTCCGGGGTGCGCTTGTGGGGTCGCCCATGACGGCGGAAGGACCGAGGACCTTGGTGGTTCCAGGAGGGCTAGCGGCGGCGAGCCAGCGCACCTACCCTTCTTGGGACTCTTGGAGCCTCGCCTCTCTGGAAGCTATTTGGCGTTTTTGTGGTGGTGAGTGGCACGCGTGTTGCAGCGGGCGATTTGTGCTCATTGAAAGCTCTGAAAGGTTCGCCTACCCAGGAGACGCCAGTTCTCCAGCCGTAAGGACATCAGTGAGTCTAAGGGCCTGTTTCTCCTAGTGTTTGAAGTTGGTTTCTCTTAATGGCGAAGTCAGTCATTGTGTAGGTGTCGCCTTGATAGAAACAGCAATCTGCAGGTTTACTGATACATTTTAAAGAGGTACGGCATGTACAAAGCAAAGTATATTCACCTACATAAGGAACAATATAAAACAATCAGATAAAAACGAAAAAGCCTTGCTAGCTTCCCAGGAAATCTCCCACCTGGTGTTCTTTGCTGATTAAGTTTCCTCACTACTAAGTTTTGTGGTAATCACTTTTTGCTTTCTTTACAGCTTTATCGCATACTGTAATATGTGCTATATAATGGGGGAGGGTGGTTTTGAATTGGAAATATTGTATTTTATAACCTCTTTACTATGAAATTTGTGTATCTGTATAGATAATTTTCATTGTAGTCTGATACTGTATTGAGTGAATATATTAGTGTGTGCACATTTTACTGTTGATGTGTGTTTGTTACAGTTTAGGGCCACTCAGAACAGTGCTGCAAACGTTCTTGTACCTGGACTCCAGTGCAAAAGTGCTTGAATTTCCACAATACACAAGTTAAGAGTCCTAGAACTGTGGATTCATAGATTAAGCATAGTTACCAGATAATACCAAATCTTTATTTGGAGTGCTGCAGTTAAACTTCTTAGGAAACACCTTCACTTTGTTTTGCAGTCCTGGAGCCCTGTGGTACCCTTATCCTCTTAAAACAGGCTTGCTGAATTTCCCAAGCTGGTTTCAAACTCTGTCCCCCTACCTCAGTCTCACACAGGCCTGGAAACTATATTTCAGCCATGCCTCGCAGAGTCCCAGTCAGGAACTCATACGATGATTGTAAATGTTAAAAAAATGTTACCTGCAGTCTTCTCTTAATGATCTTTCTGCAAACTTGCTTCTTTACCCTAAAGACTGAAACACTTTTAGAACCTAAATATGCATCTCTTCTTTGGTTTCTTTGTCAGGTGCCTCTGAACCTTTGGAACCAGAGTTGCTACATTTCAAACTAGGTGATTTCTGTAGAATCTCTGTCACTTCAAGGGATTGTACTCTTATTAGGCAAGCTATGGTGTTTGCATGTGTAGCTTTTCTTTGGATGTAGATCTACATGGAGAAACTTGCTCAGGTTTTAAAGGCTCTGACACATTTGGCATAAAACTTCGTTTTCCAAGCCTGGTTGCAGATCCCACACAGTGCTTTTGTCCTGAGGTTGTAGTGTTCTTGAAGAGTGATTTGTGGTTCCAGTTAGCCTCTTTGAAGGAAATTCTGTTAAGTTTCTTGAAGCCCAGTAATGTGGCACATTCCTGTAATCATAGCACATTAAGAGACAGTAGACAGGAGGATCACAAATTTGAGCCTGGTTTGGGCTATTCAGTGACTTAGCAAGACCGTGTCCCCCCAAAAAAGACTGTGGAGATACAGCTCAGTCCTAAGATCCTGAGTTCAATCCACAGTATTGCAAAAAAGAAAAAAAAAAAGGCAAACTTAAGAGTCTTTTTACACAGGCTTTTATAAAAATTTGATTGCCACAGGGCTTCTGTAGATAATTCCCTTTATTCCAGAACCTTTGTGTTTTTGTTGTTGTTGTACTGAAAACTGAACCCAGGGCCTTTAAACTGTTCTATGTCATCAGGCTATTTTTTAAATATTCTTTTTGAGCAAAGGAATATATTTTTCTGTATTTCTTATTTATGTATATTGGTTATGCAGGTTAATGGGTTTCATTTTGGCAGATTTATACATGCATATATAGTCATTGCCCCCGTCACTGCCCTTACGCCACTCTCCCCACTGGGATCATATTTTGGTGGGGGAGTCAATGTGTGTAATGTATTTTGATTTTATTTATTGCCCCATTATTAGTCCTCACACCACCTTCCGCCCCATATTCCCTTCCTCTTAACTAGTAGTAGTCTCTTACAGTAATTATATCCTACATATTAGGGAGAACATGTGATACTTGTCTTTATGAATATAACCTGGTGAACTCTAGATACATCCATTTTTCTGCAACTAACAAAATTTAATTTTTTTCATGTCTGAGTAATACTCCATCGTGTGTATATAATATTTTCTTTATCCATTCATCTGTTGATGAGCCCTGGCCAGATCCATACCTTAGCCATTGTATATTGTGCCGCAGTAAACATGGATATACAGGTATCTCTTAAGATGATGGTGAACTTTTGAGAGACTGAGCACCCAGACTACAACCCAGAACTCACTCACTTATCGCAAAGTCCCAGTATTTCAGTGAAACCTAAATGCTTTGCTACTGTGGTGACCCTGAGGCCATTTGGCTCAGATGGTGCTAGAGAGGGCATGTGGCATATGTGCCAAAGATTTGTCACTGCTGTTCTGTGGTACTCTTTGAGTTTGAGTGTATACCTAGGAGTAGAATAGCTGGATCAAATGGTAGCTCTGTGTTTAGTTCTTTGGGGAATCTTCATGATTTCCATAGTGGCTGTACTAATTTGTGCTCTTACCAGTAGTGTAGAAGCGTTCCTTTTTCCACTACATTCTTGCCAGCATTTACTGTTGTTTGTAGTCATTTTGTTCTGTTCTGTTCTGTTCTGTTTTTGCCTTTTTGAGACAGAATCTTGCTACACAGTTCAGGCTGACCTTGGCTCACTTTGTGGCCCAGGCTGGTCTCAGACATAACCCATGATTCTCCTGCCTCATCCTCCCAAGTGCTGGAATTACAGGAGTGCACCACCACACCTGGCTTGTTCTTTGTATTCTTGATGATAGTCATTCTGACTGGGGCGAGATAGATGCTTAATGTGGATTTGGTTAGCATTTTCCTAATGGTGGTAAACATTTTTTGGTATACTTATTGGCCTTTCATACTTCATCTTTTTGATGTGTCTGTTCAGTTTTTTACTCACTTATTATTGGATTATTTGCTGTTTCATTTTGTTTTGTTTTGTTTTTTTAGTTCCTTACATGTTCTAGCTATTATAATAATCCTTTGTGGACACGTAGTGGGGAAAGATTCTACAGGCTATCTCTTCACTGTGTTGGTAGTTTCCTTTGCTGTGCAAAAATGTTTTAATTTGATGTAGCCTCATTTATTGATTCTTACTATTGCTATTGAATTCCTAGTAAAATCTTCACTTATACCTATGGATTTAGCTATTTCTCTGTTTTCTTGCAGTTTCAAAGTTGTGGGTCTTGCAACTAGTCTTTGATGCATTCTAAATTGATTTTTTTGTACAGGGTGAGAGATAGTCTCAATCTTCTCTAAGGATACCCAGTTTTCCCAGCACCAATTGACTGTCTTTTCTCCAGGGTATATTTTTATCCAGAATCTGATGGCTGTAGTTGTGTTGATTTCTTTCTTTGTCCTGAGTTCTGTTTGGTTGATCAGTATGTCTGCTTTTGTATCAGCAACATACTGGTTTTTTGTTTTTATTTTCACTCTGGCTTGTAGTATAATTTGAAATCAGGTATTGTGATGTCTCCAGTCTTGTTCTTTTTCATTAGGATTGCATTCGCTCTTTTGGATCTTTTGTGCTATCATATGAATTTTTTTTTTTTATCCGTATCAAGGATCGAACTCACGACCGCCTGCTTTCAGGGCAGGTTCTTATACCACTGAGCTAAATCCCCAGCCCCTATCATATGAATTTTAAGATTCTTCCCCCAGTTCATTGAAGAGTGTCATTGGTATTTTGTTGGCCCTAGGTAGGGTTCAGTTGCTTTTGGAGGTGTATTTTAACAATATTAATTCTGCTAATTTATGAACATAAATGGTCTTTGCATCACCTAGTTTCTTTTTCAACTTCTTTCTTCAGTGTTCTGAAATTTTATTATTAGAAATCTTTCATTTCCTTGGTGGTTTGTTTTTTTGAAGCTGTTGTAAACAGAATTGTTTTCTGATTTCTTTCTCTGCTGGGTCATTATTGATATATAGATGAGCTGAAGGTTTGGGGGTTTTTGTTTTCTGTTTTTGGGACAAGGTCTCAATCTGTAGGTAGGTCAGGCTGGATTTGAACTCACTGTTTAGCCCAGGCTGGCCTCAAGCTTGAGGCAATCCACCTGCCTCAACCTCCTGGATGCTGATTACAGGCATGTGTCTCTATGCTCATCACTATTGATTCTTTAATGTTGGTTTTACTTGGCTGAGTTTATGAGCTTTAAAATTCTTTTGGTGGACTCTTTAGGATCTTCTAAGTATAGGATCATATTTGGAAATGAGTAATTTGGCTTCTTCCTTTCCTATTTGTATCCTTCTTACCGCTTTTTCTTGCTTAATTTTACCGTAGTTTAAATTTCATATTGAACAGGAGGGTGACAGTGAACATCTTTGCCTCATTCCTGTTTTTTTCCCATTCAGAATGATGTTAACTGTAGGTTTGTCTGATATGATCTTTACTATATTGAGGGATGATTTTTTTTAATGCCATTTCTTCAGGGCTTTTATCAGAAAAGGTTGTTGGAGTGTAAGGCTTTTCTGTATCAGTTTAGATGATAGTGTGACTTTTTTTATCCTTGCTTCTCTATATTGTATTATGTTTATTGATTTGCATATATTGAACCATACTGTACTTATATTACTGGAATGAAACCAACTTGATCATGGTGAATGATTTTTAATTTTTTAGAAATTTTATTAGTAAATGCTTACAATACATAATGATTATATTCATTTTGGGGAATTGATACATGTACATAACATGTGTTTCTTTCTCATGTCTGCCATCTCATGGTCCCCTTCCCTTTTGCCTGTCTAAGCTTGGGTGTCTAATTTATTTCATGTAACATTATGATCTCAAGGTGCATTAATTTTCCTACAAATGACTCAGATTTATTCTTTATGACAGAATAGTGCTCTATTGTGTATAAATTCTACATTTTCTTTATCCATTCATCTGTTGATGGACGTATAAAGGCCATGTCCAATATTGCGCTATTGTGAGTTGTATCACTGTAAAATGATGTCTTTAACTTTTTTTCTAGAAAGATTACCTAGAAGAATAGTAACTGGATCAAATAGAATTTCCATTTTTTGTTTATTTGAGGAATGTTCATATTGATTTCCATAATGGTTGTACTAGTGTACTGTCCCACCAGCAGTGTAGAAAGGTTCCTTCTTCCCCCAATCTCACCAGCATTTGATGAGGGCCATTCTTTTTGGGTAAGATGGAATCTCAAGAATGTTGTTATTGAGGCTGGGCGTTTAGCTCAGCGGCATAAGCACCTGCCTTGCAAGCAGACGGTCGTGAGTTCGATCCCTGGTACCAATAAAAATGAAAAAGACAAAAAAAAAAAAAAAAAAAAAAGAATGTTGTTATTGTTGTCTTTTGTGAGTATATATTTGAAATATAAAATTATTACTTTCACTGTAGGGAGTTGGTACATGTACGTAACCTATTTTAATTATTTTCCCCTTCCCTCCATCTCTTGGATACCGTCCTCTTTAGTTGTACGTATTTGTAGTATATAATGCTTAACATTCCTTGTGAGGAGTTGTTACATATATACAACCCATCCCAGTTTCTCTACTTCGTTTAACCCCATTTCTTTCACCTTCCTCCCTCTCTCTCCATCCTTTGGTTTCCTTTATGCACAGAAAGATTTATCTTGGTATTTTCTATCACTTATCATTTTGTTCTTTGTTTATATGTTGTGTTTTTCACGCAAGCGGACAATGCAGTATTTAAGTTTGTGTGTCTATTTAACATTATGGTCTCAAAGTGGGCCCATTTTCTTAGAAATGAGTTTTACCCTTCTTTGTGGCAGCGTAGTACTTTATTGTTTTTAAATATCACATTTTCTTTATCCATTCATCTGTTGATGGACTTAGCGCTTCCAAGATGTAGCTATTGTGAGTTATGCTGCTGTAAAAATGGTTATGTATGTATTGTGGTGTCTTTCAGGAAGATGTCTGGAAGAGGAATAGGTAGAGCAGGTTTTTTTGAGACGTCTCCATAGTGATATCCATAGTGGTTGTAGTAGTTTACATTTCCACCAGCATTGTAGAAGAATTCCTTTTCCCCCACAACCTTTCCAGCATTTGCTGTTTGATTTCTTGATGATTGCAATTCTTTCTGGAGTAAGATGACATCTCAGTGTTGTTTCTCAAATGGTCAGTGATGTTGAACATTTCTTTATATTTATGGTTATTTATATTTCTTATGTGTAGTAGTTCATTTAAGTGGCTCATATTTTTATTGTGTCTTTTATTGGGGGATCTGTAATTTTTTCAAGTCCTTTATATACTCAGATATTAGTCATGTCAGTTGTGACAAATTTTTTTTCCCATTGTGTGGGTTTTCTCTTTACTCTTGGTTGTTTCTTTTGCTGTGCAAGAGTTTTAATTCAGTATAATTCTATATGTTGAGTCTTTATGTTATTGCATGTGCAGGTGAGGTTTTGTTTAGAAAGTCTTTACCTATATTTACGACTTCAAGAGCTTTACCTATTTTATGTGCTGGTAGCTTGTGTTTCCATTTTAAATTTGGGTCTTTGATCCATTTTGGTTTTAGTTTAGTTCTTGGTGAGTGATATGGGTCAAGATTCAATCTTCTGTATGTGTATGGCCAATTTTCCCAGCATCATTTGCTGGAGGCTATCTTTCTTCCAGCATATACTTTTGACCCCTGTGTCAAAAATAAACAGCTGAATGTGCCTAGAGTTGTTTCTGCATCCTCTTTGTTCATTGATCCTCATGTTTGTTTTTGTGACAGTACTATGCCTTTTTTATTTTTAATCCATGTAGAGTTGTAGTATAATTTGAAATCCAGAATTGTAATGCCTCCTGCTTTGCTCTTGCTACCCCTAATTGCTTTTGCTATTCTGGGTTTCTTCTGATTCCATATGAATTTTAGGATTGTTTTTCTCTGGTTCTGTAAGGAATGCTTTTGGTATTAGATTAGGATTGCATTAAATCTATATATCAGTTTTAGAAATGTGACCATTTTTACAGTATTGGTTCTATCTAGGAACAAGAGACATCATTCCAAAATGTGGAGTTGAATTCAGTTTGCAGATATTTTATTAAGAATTTTTGCAGCTATGCACAGCAAAAATATTGGCCTGTAGTTTTTTTGTTTTCGTTACATCCTCTCCAGTATCAGGGTGATGTTAGCCTCTCGGAAAGCATTCGGAAACATTCCTACCCTTTTTATTACCAAATAGTTTAAGGTCATCTTTAAAAATTTAATTACATTTAGCAGTGAACCCATTTGGTTCTGGGTTTTTCTTTTTTTGGAAAACTTTTCATTGCTTCAATCTCACTGCTTGCTCCTGGTCTGTTTAAACATTTTTTATCCTCTAGTTTCTGGTTTGGCATGTCATGTGTGTTTAGAAATGTATCAGTTTTTCAACTGGGTGTTGTGTCCCACTCTTGTAATCCCAAATTCGGGAGACTGAGGTATGAATATTGCCAGGAGTTCGAGGCCAGTGTGGGCTACGTAATAAGTTCTAGGCCAGCCTGCAATACACAGTGAAACCCCATGTCATTGAAAATAAATAAAACCATAATGTGCATCATTAGGTTATTTGAGATTTCTCTGATTTCTTTTGAGATGGGCACTCATAAGGATAAACATAAGAATTACTATATCCACATAGGTTCTGATATGTTTTATTTCCATTTTTATTTGGTGTTAGGAGTTGTTAAATTTCCTCTGTAATCTCACTGGTTTTTCAAAAGTTAATTGTGTTTTTGTATTGTTGCTTTGGTCTCTCTTCTGGTCGATTTTTAGTTTCATACCATTGTGATCTGTTAAGATACAAGAAATTACTTCAGGATTTTTTTTGTATTTGTTAATGCTTGTTTCAAGGCCTAAAATATGATCTGTCTTGGAATACATTCTGTGGCACCTGAGAAGAGTGTGTATTCTGTGGTCTGTTAGGTACGTTTAATCTTTGGTGTCATTTATTTAGTTGTTTGCTTTTGTTGTTACTGTTGTGTGTTTGGTTTTGGTCTGGATGAGCTGTCAGTGACTGTAATGTTGAAGTCACCCACTGATAGTGGCCTATCTGGTTTTTTTGTTGAGTATTGTTCTATGATCTGGGGTGCAGAAATGTCCAGTACATACATATTATAATTGTTGCATATTTATGGTACACTGTTTCCTTTCCCAAAATAGATTGGAATTTTTTTTTTGTTTTGTCCTACTAATTTTGTTTTGAAATTTGTTTTGTCAGATAAGAATATAGCTCCTCCTACTTGGTTTTGGATTTCATTTGCATGGAATATGTTTTTCATCCTTTGAAATTCACTCTGTCTTTGGTAGTAAGGTATGTTTCTCTTAAGTAGTAAAGGGTTGGATTTTGATTCTTAATCTGCCAATCTGTGTCTCTTGAGTTAAGACCATTTATATTCACAGTTACTATAGAAAGATATGTACTAACTCCTGTCATTTTGTTGGTTTTTTTTTTTTTTAACTGTTCTCTTTCCTAATTCCCAGTAGCTTTTCTGTGTGTAGGTTTAACAGTCATAAATTTCTTTAATTTATACTCATCTCAGAAGTTCTTTTGTTCTTCCTTCAATATTTCAGGATAGCTTTGCCACCTGTAGTTACTGTAGTTACTTGTGTTTCTTGGCTTCAAGTATGTTGTTCTAGGCCTTTCTGACCTTTAGGGTTTTTGCAGGGAAGTTTGAAATATTCTGATGGATTGACCAATATAAAGGATTCAGTTTTTCTCTCTTTGTGCTTTCAATACTTTATTTTGTACTCTTGCCTTTTACCTTCACGTAACCTTAATGGAATTTTCTTCTGGCCATATCTGTTTGGGATCTCATTGTCTCCAGTATCTAGAAGTCTTACATCCGTGACAAGATTTAAAAGTTTTCTGTTATTTTATTAAGTAGATTTTCTGTATCTTTAGTGTGAACCTTGGTGCCCTCTTCTATACCTAAGTTCATAAATTTGGTCTTTTAAGCATGTCCCAGTTTTCTTTGGTGTTTTATTCATAACTTCTATTTTTCTTTTTTTCATATCTGTGTGTAATCATTCCTTAATCTTATCTTTGTGCCCTCAAATTTTGTCTTCACTGGATGCAGTCTATTGGTAAAGTTTTCCACTGAATTTTGATTTGACTTATTTTGCTTTCCTTTCCAGGATTTGTTTGGTTCTTCTTCAGATTGTCTTTGTTGAATTTCTCCTTCATATTTCCATTATCTTCATTAATCTTCATTAATTTATAAATTTATTAATTTATTTCCATTATCTTCATTAATTAATTTAGTAATTTATTCAGCTGTTTCTTGGGTTTGATTTGAAGTCATTAGTGTTGTCAATCTTTTGAATTCTTTGATACTTCATCCACTTCAATGTCTTTGCAGTCAGTCAAAGATGAATTACGGAAATGTGTAGTAGTAGTATTGCTTGGTTTTTTGTATTTCTTACATGTGTATATTGAAATTTGTATATCTGTAAAGATGGTATCTCTTCTACTTTTTTTTTTTTTTTTTTGGTAGCGGGAATCAAACTCGTGAACTCACACTTGCCAGGCAGTCGCTTACGCCACTGAACTAAATCCCTGGCCCTCTCTTCTACTTTATTTGAGTATATTCTCAGTGTCCCACATTCTTTTGTGAGCTATATTCCCAGCACCACTGACTAGAGAAAATGAACCACAGTAATGCTGACAACAGAAAGCAAACCAGATATTGGCATACATTAAAAGCAAAGGCTTTGCCATCTTTTAGAGAGAGACAGAGTCAGATTAGTAATAATTTAGACCCAGCAAGTCAGATATTGGCATACAGTATAGATCTACTAAAAGCAACAGCTACACTACCACTAAATAGAAAGGAAATCAAGAATAGCATAGAGTAAACTAAGTAGCTTCTGATTGCAGAGTCAGGGCTCTCCCTGGGAGTTGAGATTACCATTCCATACTGCTCTGTTTTTTACAGTTCCATTGGCTGCTGCTTGTTTCTTGGAGCGCTTCTCCTTTCTAAGTGGCTGTTACCAAGTGTCTGAATCCCAGGTCCCAGAAAGGCTGTGATTCACTGCCAGCTGCTACTCTGCTTACCATCTTTTATCTTTTTTTTTTTCTTGGAGACAGTTTCACTGAGTTTCCCAGGTTGAACTCAAGCTTCCTATCCTCCTACCTCAGCCACCAGAGTACTAAGATGACTGAGTTTCTCCTTTATTCCAGAAAGTCCTAGAGTTCCCTATTTTCCCTAGTTTTTCTCTGTGGTTTTCTTTCCTTACCTGAAAACTTAGAGCAAAGACCTAGAGAACTGTTTTAAATTGCCTTAGCGTTCTCTTTATTTGGACATGGTGGTGTCCTGTGTGCAGTGTCCTCAAATTTTTCCTGTCCTCCAAGGAAAAATATTTAGAGCTTTGATTAAAGACAGTTTTATTACAGGGTAATATCAGAACCTCCAAATATGTGAGGGAAAATGCCCAACCTGCTGGATGTCTGATATGCTGAGTTTGTGGTCTCTACCGAAGAATAAATTCTAGGAATAATAGAGGTTAAGAGTAAAAAGATACTTGAGTGTATAGAAAGCTCTCATCAAAGGAACAGGAGGGGTCCCAAATGGGGAGCTGAGGACCCCACTCTATAGGCATATTTTATAGAACGAAACTCACATGGATACAATGTGAGTTACAGCTGTGATCAACCAGTGAGATTATAAGCATAGCTGCTTAGGTAATACCAGTCCATTGAGGAAGCAAGTCACAAAGTGAACAGGCATGGAAAGAAAAGACTTTTTATGGGAAATGATGGGTCCAGAGGTCTTGACCTTCCAGTGGGATGACTGATGTCTGCTTAGGCTTCATTTGTATGAAGGTCTGATCATCTTGGTTTTGTCTTGAAGCTTGGTCTCTGATAGATGTGTCTCTGGTGACAGTGAAGATGTATTTCATCTTTCTGCTGACTCAAGGCCTAGCCCTGATTGCCTATTTCTGCCTAAGTTAGCTCTCTATAATATTCCTTTCTCTGAATAGCAACCCCTAACTGCCATGAATGGGGAAGGGTACTCTGGCTTCTCTAAGATGAAAGAATTAATAATTGTGATTGGCAGTCAGAGATACTCTCCAGAGGGTTTATTTAAAAGGCACTCAATGGATGTCAGGTGTTTTCATCTTGGGTAGGTACATAGCTTTAAGTCTGGAGGCAACAAGGTCAAAGAAACATTTAAATATATAGGGGCCAAACAGTAAAATCAACAAGACTATTATAACCAAAAAATTTTTCCACCAGCCTGTAATTACCAGCCAGGAATTACCAACCTGTAATTCCTACAGAGAGGGTAAAGAGAATCTAACATGGCATTAACCTATTATCTTTACTAGTCATTGGCATAATTAGCAGAAGGATCAGGAATGCACACACAGCATGTTTTTTTTTATAGGAGAAGCAAATACTTCCTAGTGCTATTGTTAGGATGTCTACTGTCACCCAAGTTTGGAAAACAACTTGCCTCATGTATTGTATTGTATTATATTGTATTGTATTTTTTTTTTTTTTTATTTAAGGAAGAGAGACAGACCAGTCAAAGTCTCATTTAAGCCTCACTGAATATAGTTACTTAATACCTCAGTGTGTTGTATGACACGTCCTCTGCTAGGTTTATCTGGTGGATACCAATAAAAGGAATCTGGCATATTCGTTGATGGTTCTGTCTGTACGATCACTTGGAGCCTGGCAGCCTCTTAGCAAAAACAAACAAATTTCTGAAAAATTAGAGCATACGCACCAGAACTGAAAGGCAGGTTGGAGAAAGAGCCAAGTCCAGAATCTGTTGTTAAGGGACTGGAATGGGACTGTAACCTGCTGGCTGTTAGACTTTGCTGATGGAGTCTGAGGTTTTGTCCTGAGCCTCCACAGAGTTAGCTGTAAGAAAGTGGAGACTTTGGTGACTTTAAAAGACAGTTTTAGCTAAAGAATTTAAAGACTTCTGTTGAGCTTTTTATAACTTCTGCTTTACTTTTTCTTAATGACCTGTAACAGTGGTCAGCTACTGGTGTCACAGGAAACTGCCAGAAGTGGTCAGCAATTAGATTCTCACTTTATAGCTAGCTTATTACTATGGTGTTGCTTTATGTATCTTTTGGTTATACTTCTCTGTTGTATGTTGAAGATGAATTTAAAGTGAGACCTGTGTTGATTAAAATTAACGTATTGCTGTCTATCAAGATGAGTTAAATCTTCTCAGGTATTACTTTAGAACTGTATTACAGATCCTATCGGCTCTTCTATCAGTGTCAGCTCTCAGGATGGGTCACGACCTTGTTTGCCCATATTGTTTTCTGTGAAAGCATGAGAGACCTTTTCTGTGAAAGCATGAGTGACCTTCCTTTGGCACACCATACACTTGTTGATTTTCGTCTTCTTGGGTCCTGCAGTCTCCCTGTTCAGGAGGTTGAGTGACTCAATAAAGTTATAGGATCTCGTAGGAAAAAAAGGGTTCCCTCGTGCCCTGGGTCTTGACTGACTTTGGAGGGCCAGGGCCAAAGTATTGACTGTTCTCTTAGCCCAGCTACCTTTCTAGCTCCAATTTTTAAAATGTACTTGTTGAAAACCCAGAAGAAAAGTAACATTAGTATTATATTGGGGGCAGTGAGTTCAGCTATTATAATTTTAGCAGACTGCTTTACTTTGAAATATAAAAGTATAACCAGTTATTTCTTACCAGTCATGGTTGTCTTGGTAGTTGAATCACTGCAGAATGTTAACAGACAACAATTTTAAAAGTTTTACAGATGGCTGTGGATTTAACTTAGCAGCATAAGCGCCTGCCTGGCAGACGTGAGGTCGTGAATTCAATCCCCCGCGCACACACAAACACACACAAAAGTTTTACAGAGAACACGAGATCAAGAGTCACATATAATCTGTCAGCATAACAATCACAATGTTATCTTTGATACACATTTAAATGTCTAACTTGAAAGTCTTTTTAGTCAGTTTAGTACATAAAGAAGCTCTCACTATTTGTTACCCTTTAATGGAATGTCACTGAAGAAGCATGTGACATTGTCTTGACTTCTCAGTGCGTTAGCATTGCCAAGTGTAGTGACACATATATAAAACATGTACATCACAGAAACCTTTTTTTAAAAACTCATTTGATGGGTGGTCTCGTATGGGTTTGACATATACCTCTTAGCACAAGTAGCTGGAGTACAAGAGAAAGACAGATATCTGAATCTAGGAAAAGGTTATTACCATGAACAATTCTAGTTTTATATCTTAGAAGACCTGTCTACCCAGAAGGTATGAATGAATACATTTAGTACACCATGAAATTAGCAATAATGAATATCATTCCTACGTGAATGACCCCTTTGTCCCTTAATTTAGTTTTGTATCAAGAGCACTTTTTTGTGAAACTTTTTTTTTTTTTTTAACAGTAAACCTTTTGACAATGGCCAGTGTAAAAATTTCACAATAATATGTTTAGCTACGTTATTGGGGCATGCCTTCCCTTCGGTAAGACTGTGGAAATTATTGGGATCCCATTAGTGAACAAAGACTGGGAAAAAACATTTCCAGGAAGCTGATCCTTTATTCACCAAGGAGAGTCCTAAATTTCCCTAAGCTCCCCATTGAATTACCTTAAAATTTAAAATAAGTTCTCAGATTATCTATGAGAATTGGATCATAACACTTACTATTGTATACAGTCAACAATAAGCATTGCATTCATAAAACAAGTTTTGACATCATTTTGATCAGCTGGCAACCTAGGTGGAACCATGTCCTTAACTCTAATGACATTCATGTATAAGCCAACTTAAGCTATAGACGAATATTTTAAAACTCCAAAAAAGCAAACAGAAGAAAAACTTATTGAGCTCATACAAAACAGCTATAAGTATGATAGCTGATTACAGATTGTACAGACAGATGGAAAAACACATAAGACAGTTTGTAACACCAGAGTGTACTCAGCTGTATTTGGCCAATTTGAATGAGTTTATAAGTTTGTAACTACAGTCAGAACCTTTTATAGGTCTGTTAACACATCTCTTGTAATAATCAGATGAAATAAAAACCTTTAACGTGCGAAAGTAAGGGCAGTTTTTAAGATGGGCCTTAGTCTGTTGGTTTATTTGATTGGGATGCTCTGCTATATTGACTTCTTTTTTTTTTTTTTTTTTTTAAATAGGCATAGGCTCCCTTTGTAAGAAAGGAGTTTTGCTGTGTTGTGAGGTGTGTATATGCAGTGTGCTTTCCCTGAAGTCGGATTTTGATGCCTCTGGCACTAAGGGAGCTTCTGTAGCCATTGTTACAGTGTCTTACTCAGGTCCCTAATCTTGGATAAACATTCCCAAACCTATGCCCTATCTTTCATTAGCATACAAATTGAAATTGTGTCCCCTCAGGGCCCAGTGGTTAGCTCCATGCCCAGGCATTTAGACAGACTCATTTAAGCTTCTGGAATGCAGTCTGGGAATCAAGTTCCCAGGTTAAAATTTAGGTATCTGTCTTTTGGGCTTTTTTATAAGCCAATAGAGGGGTTGTATAATTTTACCATATCCTTGTATCAAGAAGTGATAAAGGCTTGTAACTCTTAGGAATCCTTGTAGTTGTTTTATAGTCTTGGGCTGTGGGAAGATAAGAATTGTTTTAATTCTTTGTGCAGTCTTTGAGTTCCCTTGGATATGATAAGGCCCAAATATTTTACCTTCAGTTACCCATACTTTATGAGTTATTTGTCTCCACAAAGAAAAGGCAGCGTACTTGACTTGGGTACATATATATTCCAGTATTTAAACAAGATAAAATCTCTCTCTGCAGGAGGGGTACTGGACTTTCAGGTATAAATGAGTGAGTGAAGAGAAATCCATCTGAGTTACAGCCTCAGGGTTGTAAGAAATAGCAAGTTGCCTCTTTTCTGGTGACTCCTTTTACTGAGGTATAAGTTGGAGGAAAGGCCAAGCTTAAAGAGACAACCAAGAGACACACACACCCATGTCCAGCAGTAGGCCGTTTTTCTTCTGCAGTCATGATTGCCTGAGGCTCCTCTGTGGAGATTACAGTCTGGCCAGAGTGCCCTGGACCCTTTGTCTTGCTAGATCAGCTGGGCAGATGTGTCTGAGCTCTGGGGCTACCTTTGCAGTCAAGACACGGCACAGAGGATTCCTTAAGGTACTCTCTTATAGCTCTTGGAGTATAAGCTCGTGGAGTATAAGTCATCAAGGCAAGACCCACATTCTTTAGAATATTTCTATTGATAAACTAATTTTCAGAATTGTATTGTATTAAACAATTTATACTTAACAGGAAAAAAATCTCAAAGTATTGAGTTTCTAATATTATTTCTGAAAAAGTATCAAAATCTTAAAAATTAACTGATTTGGGACTGGGGATTTAGCTCAGCGGCATAAGCGCCTGCCCTGCAAGCAGGCAGTTGTGAGTTCGATCCCTGGTACCGATAAAAAGGAAAAAGACAAAAAAAAATTAACTGATTTTTGGTGTACAAAGCCTAAAGAAGAACATCACAAATAAATTCCCATAGTAACTACAATAAAAATGGCAATTGCACTTTTGAGGAAAATAAAGTCTTTACTGCAGTTATCACCTCGAAGACAGTCTACACACATGACAGCAGCATGTTCCATGCACATACATCTCTCTCATTGACAGCAAATATCTTTTGCTTCCTGGTCTTTTTATAGAAAATACTTTGACATCTCTGTGGTCTTGCTGTTTTTTTTTTTTAAGGAGAGGAAAAAAAAAACAGAAAAAGGGTACAAGTTATACAGAATTTCAGAAAAAATAAACATAGGAAATCACTAGTTAATAGAATACATATTGTTATCTTAGAAATAGTTGTTCAGGTTACAAAATTAAAGCATATAAAGTGGACTTTCAAACAGTGAGACTGGAAACAGTTTTGTTCAATGATCCAACAAAACTCAATAATACAGTTATCTATCTTATACACTTAAATATATATGCGGTTATATTCTTTAGAGCACTTTCTTTTCCTTTCTTTTGTACAATGACAATTACACATTTTGGGTTTTATTACTCCCACAGTTCTTACTATTTTTTTTTAAAGAGAGTAAAACCAAATGTGACAGAACAGAGTCAGTCAAATCAAAAGGATGGACATAATAGATAATGTAAAAACAAAATACTAGGTGATCAATAATAGTTACCATACTGCCTCTTGCTATCTTAAAAAGAATTGCCTATATCATCAGTTATAATAAAATTGAACAAAACAGTAAAGAATAAAACCAAAACATTGGAGACATTACAGGACTTTAAAAGAAGATAATAGTCAACCGGAATTGGCGTCATAATGAATCTTATTGTCTTCACAGTTTTGCCTATACTTTCGAACTTGGTACTATCAAGCAAAGCAGAATAGAGGAAAATCAGTCAAAACAAGATGGTGAGAGCAATACAGGATTTCAAATCAAGTTAATAGGAAATCAAAGTGGGTTACTATAATGTATCCTGCTATTTTTTTTTATTTTTCTCTTAATTAAAAAGATAAAAATAAAAAAGTAAATAATTTTTTAAAAAAGTAGATTGAGATAAAAGAGGGCATGACAACAAAACAGCGCAGGTCGAAGCATAACCATTTAAGCAAAATAGTGTTTCCACCACAAGATATCCTGACATATAAGTAGTTACCATAGTGTCTCTTTCCTTGAAATCTTTGTGTATAACTTCGTATACTGTAGCACCAAACATATCAAGACACTATAAAACCATTCAAGAGAATGATACTATTACAGGGTATTTAGAACCAACTATCAGAAAATGAACAATGGTTTCTGTATAATCTCCTTGTCTATAAAAGTTTTTGCTTATATTATCACATATAATAAAATCCAATAAGGTACAACCTGTTAAGACCAATGGAGACAGAAGAATAAAAGCTTGATGGGACTTCAAAACAAGATGATACTAAATCAACACTAGCTATTATGGTATCTTGTTTTCTCCAAAATAGCTGTTCCTACCATCCAATCTTCTCTGCCTCATTTCTGTTGCACTCTTTTTCTGTCATTTGTTGTCAGTTTGTCTTCTTCATTTTGCTTTCTGCTCCATTCATTGTGACCTCTCTGCCACTGTTTCTGAAGTCTTGGTATTTTCCTTGTATTCTCTGTAGAGTTGAATTGGTGGTTGCAAATTCCCCTCGTTCTTTATCCTGGAAGCACCTTGTTTTTCCATCAATTTCTAGGGACAGTTGTGTAGGATATATCAATCTTGGCTGGAGGTTGTTATCTTTCAAAGCTTGAATTATTTCCCCCAACGCTCTTCGTGATTTGATGGTTTGTGCCGAGAAGTCTGCTTTAATTCTGATGGGTGTTCCCTTGTACGTGATCTGTTTCTTGTCTCTGACGGCTTTTAGTATTCTGTTCTTATATTGGATTTCTGGAATTTTGATTATTATATGCCTGGGTGTAGCTCTGTTTGGGTTGTAGGTGGCTGGGGTCCTATATGCCTCATACATCTGAGTATCTTTACCTTTTGCTAAATTAGGGGAATTCTCTTGGTTTATTTCTGTGAATAGCTTTTGTAGTCCATTTGTTTGTGTCCTACTTCTTCTTTTATGTTCTTAATTCTTAAATTATAGATCCTCTTATCGTCTTCTAGCCTTTATATTATTGCTGTTCATTTTCTTGTTATTTTTAAGAAGTTTTTCATTTCATGCTCCCAAATTACAAATCTGCCCTCCAATTCAGATAATCTATCCTTAGTTTCTTTCAAGCTGTTATGCCAGCTTTCGATAGAGTTTTTAGTTTCCTGGTAATCTCTTTGAACCTGCTTCACGTATTCTATATTTTCTCTGTTTTCTCCATCAAACAATTCTCCCCTTTTTTTCTGTTCTTCCATTCTACCATCTGTTTTTTCTTGGGTGGTGCTTAGCATTTCTCTAACTATTCTACTTATATCTTGCTTTATTTCGTTAAATACTTCATTTTTAAACTTGTCTATGAGGCTCTGGAGATATCGCTTTATGTCTATTGGTGCTGTATCTGATATTGCATGTTTTCTGTCTTCCTTTGCATTTCCCTTTCCTGGATCAGTGTTCTCAGGATTGGGGACTGAGGACCCTTTCTTGTTGCTTCCTCTTCCTATACTTTTTGTTCCTTCCATACAAGTGAATGTAGGAGGCCCAATTTTTTTCTCTTTTTTCAGTTACAGTTTGTCTGAATTGCGCCAGCTAAGTGTTCACACCCACTGCAGTGTACCAGGGAGACACAGACCTGGGCAGCCTCTCCTGGGCCCGCCCTTCCAAGTCAACCTACTGAAGGCTTCACTGCTAGGCTGCACCTCCAGGCGCTGGGACCTGGTTTGGGGTAGCCTACTGGGTCTTAGTCAGCAGCGTCACGCAGGCCAGGCGCTTCACACCAATCCCGCTTGAGAGGGGAATATGCGACTAATGTCATTGCAGCATCCTGCTCCAGCAAGTCTGCCCAGTCCCAGTATGTCCTTTGCTGGAGCCTCTTACTCTATGAAAGGGTCGCCATACGCTCACTCACCGCAAGTCGATGTAGGGCTCCCTGCCAGTCCCGCTCTCAACTCGGTTCACAGATTCCCACTCTCAGAGCTTTTGCATGTCTCTCTCCCTGCCCAGCAGATTTGGATGCAGCAGCGGCAGCAGAAAATTCAAATCGCGGCTTCCAGTGGCACAGGTTCTAGCTTCTGTGCTGAGATTTTATCTGTTCCTGTTATAGCACCAGGATTGGATTTCCAGCTGGTTTCTCTTAGCTTAGTTCATTCCTGGGTTGGCAGGGTGTATCTTCCCTTGCTTAGGACTCCTTGTAGGACACCATTCCTGGATTTTAAGCAGGGTATCTCAGAGAGCCTCCATAGCTGCTGCTGTCTATCCGCCATGTTCTTCCAGAAGCCGGTCTTGCTGTTTTTTCAGGAGTTTGTTATATTACTCAGTGTATAGTTAACAGGAGCATCAAATATCAATAAAATAAAGTATTAAGTTCTTAATATGTATTATGCATTTAGAATAAATGTCAGTATTTTCTTATCAGCTATGCACTTGCTTAGAAAATCTAAAATATAATATCAGAAATAAATTCATATATGAACTACAATGCAGATACCAATGGAACTCTACCACAAAAATAAATTTTGCTTCAGCTGTCAAATCCAAGACGCCCTTCACACATGACAACTGCATGTTCCATGCACGTATCTTGCTTACACTGACAGCACATGTACTTAGTTTTTCTTTCCTATGTGGCAGTCTTGTCACCTCTCCTATTTTGTCAGGAGCTTCCTACTATATCATGTAACATGCACTTAGCAGGGAAATAAGATATCAGAGACAAAATGTCAAATATATAATAAACAGAATACAAGTAAACCTTTTCATATCAGCTGTTTACTTACAAAACCTAAAACAACATGAAAAATTAAACACAAAAGTCTATAAGAGAAACAAACTTTGCACCAGGTGTAGTGGCGCATGCCTGTAATCCTAGCATTCTAGAGTCTGAGACAGGAGAATCACAGTTCAAGGCCAGCCCGGGGTACAAAGTGAGTTCAAGGGCAAGGGAAGCATGAATTACACAGTGATGCCCTGCCCGCCCAAAAGAAAGAAACTTTGCTTCTGCTGTCACACTGAAGGTGATCTTCACACATGACAGCTGAGGTATTATTTACACAGCTACCACGTGTTTTTTGTTTTCTTGTCCTTTCCTATAGGGCAGAATTGGTATATTTTTGGTTTTCCTGTTGTTATAGTAGGTCTTCATGGTACTGCACCTGCCTGTTCACCCTCAGCTCACCAGTGTTCTGCACAACTTTTTCGCATAGTTCCCTAGGTAAAATATTTTGTTTTTCCTCTGCTGTAAGTGATCTCTTATAAACTCCAGTCTCGATCTGCTAAGACGATTGCGCTCTTTCCTTGCAGCTTTCCTTAGATGATCCATGTTCCTGGCTTTTCCAAACTTCTGGGGTCTGCACTGCACGTTTGGCTTCACATTCACAGCTTCATATACTGCCCTCTCATGCACTTTGCCCTCCCACGTCTTCTGAAATTGGGGTTGAAGCCTTGCATTCTTCATGAACCTAAAATCAGCACCATGTGGATGATGCCAAGGTCTGCTGCCAGTTGGAGCAGTAGGCAGGCTTTCATCTCTCTTGGCTGTAGGAGTCGAGTACCTGGATTACTGGGCATTCTGAATCTGATTGTGAGGAACAAATTCTCTATGGTGCCACCATTCTAGAACCTGGTGCAGCCACCACCATTTTGGAATTGTGTGTGCTGCCACTGCCATTCTGGAACATGGAGTTCTGCTGTTTTCTCCTCAAAGCAAAGTCTTTCACTTTTGCTTTGAGGCTGCAAAGGGTGGAGACCAGCTGTTGCTTGTCCCTAAGACCATTTTTTTATGTTCTCCCATTTCTCCTCAACAATAGAGATCTCAGCTCAATCTTCACAGTCCAGGAACTTTTTTCCCAACCAAACTCACATTTTGAATTACCCTGCCGGTCTCTTAGCTCTTGATTCACAACATAAATGTAGTTAAAAGCCCCCAACAATAGCCATACCATCTGCCTCAACATTTTTCTGCCTTGAAATTTCTTTTTCCAGATTAGTCTGCTGACCTTAATCTCAGTCTCGGGTAAAGTCTTTGGACACAAGCAAAATGCAGACAAACTTTCTGCCAAGCCATAATATCATGTGGAATTCAACAACCAGTGCAATCCTTCCCAGCAGAAACCTCCCGAGCTTGGTCTTTCCTAGCAGGCTATCAGCCTTCTGGTCTCCTGAGCTCTGATCACAATCTCCCAGTCTGAGGCATTCCAGCTCCTCAGGGGACATCTCTGAACTTTGCACATTTCTTCCCACAAACTATTCCCAAAGGCTCTTGAACCATATTGTCATAGAATGACCCCACTCCACTGGTACCAAATTCTGTCTTGATTACTTTTCGCACATCGTTGAGACAAAATATCTGACACCCAAAATGAATGAAGGAAAGGTTTATTTAGCTTACAGTTTTTGGAGGTTTCAGTCCATACCCAGCTGGCTCCAAGGCAGAGTGGCATGGCTGAGGGTCATGACCACAAGTGACAAGAACGAAAAGAGAAAAGCACACCACCTTCCCTCCCTTTACTGTGTGCAGGCTGTGCACCCAAGGGAGGCACAGCACTCACACCGCCAATCTCAGTAGTAGACAATGAACTAATCATAAGTGCTAGATTCAGCCACCTTCATGACTGCGTGAGGCTTTGGAGTGACATCGAAACACAAACCTTAATAGCTGGTTACTTGTGCTGTAGGCAAATGTAACATAAATTGGAAACCAGTAAACTAGTTATCCTGTGTCATATTCTGATTAGTTTGGGAGATGGGAGCAGCAAGTCTGTTCATAACATCATTTGGTTTATTACTGTACAAATAAGGGCCTTATAGCAGAGTTTCAGGCTAAATGTCTAAATTGAAAGCATAATAAGTCTTCAAATGTATAAGGGTATCCATATTTTTATATCACTTTTCCATGTCGTTTATATTTCTCAGATCACCATGAGAAATCTGTGCTAAGTACAGCAGACCTATGAATACTTTGTTTAGTGAAATATCATAATATATTTTTGAATATGGCTGTTGGTGCATACAGAACATTTTAGTTGTATTTCAGCCCTTGTATATTTTCCAGTACCTTGTAGCATTTCCAACATTGAATGGCATGGTGGCATTCTGTCCAGTACCTTTCATGCCTGCCAGAACCTTCACTTTGTTTATGGACTTGGTTCTAGTGTTGGATCATTCCATTCCATTTGAACATTTTGCAATATTTAGACTAGTCAAATATGTATTCTCATTGCTGTTTGTCGTCTAAAGCAAGATCTGCATTCCCTGTGTCTGTATCAGTGAATTCTTACTCCATTTGACTGTCACAGAAACTTTGGCTGACATGGCCAAAATCAAAATTACCATCATTGTAATCATTCACACACACCACTCTTTTGTTATGATGGAGTATTTTACCATAATGGATCATCTTCATCATCCATGCATGAGTAATGTATTGATTCACTTTTGACATCCAAAACTTGAAAGTCTGGGTTTTCATGTATCATTGTAGGGAACTGGCCTACTTCTACAAAAGTAGCTTTTTTAAAACAAGTTTTAGAGCAGTGTGGGTCTGTTGGACCCTCTGTGATGCACAGATAAACATAGGCATAACAGCATAAAGATGGGTCCAAATACCATATTGACACTTCTGCATGAGACATAAGATACCTAATGATTACTGAAAGGGTTACATTTCACCTCACTTAAAGAGTACAGGTGGATATGATAGATAATTGGGGATTCTCTGCTGATTATCCTTTTGGTATCTGCTAGAGAGTCACCCCTCTCAGTTGATCCCTCAGTTGTCCTTTCAATTTTCACTACTTTCACACAATCGGAGATCTGTCTCCAGAAAGGAATCCAGCTGCTCTTCTTGTCATTCCATTGAACAGTCCAGTTTGCCACGGGTATTAGAAAAGCCTGTTCTCTGTTTTGAGAATAGCAGCTGCGCTAGAGGGGATTACTACTTGGTAGAGTAGCCATTGTTTGGATTTGACATTCCATAAGGTACAGATAAAGACCTGAGCTAAATATAGGTAAGATTGCATTAAAAGACCCATTTTACAGCATTTTAAAATTTACTCAAAGCAAAGCCCACTGAATGGCACTTTACCATTACCTTTCCTTACAGTAAACCACAGCAAACAAAAGAAGTCAAGTGAGAATAAGTATGGCATACATAAAACAGAAATATAATACCTTGTCAGTAAAAGTAAAATGTTTCATAAAAGAAATATATTTTCCATGTTCTCAAATTTACAGCAAAAACTAGAGTCAAGCAATTGACTAAATGAAAATCAAAATGACAATTTTGATTACCTAAAATAACTCAGCAATCAATAAGTAAAAGCAAATTATTACCCCCTTACTTCTTTTTTCAGTGGGACCTCCAAGTGTGTTATGGGGGTGATAGCGAGAATTTCTAAATATGATATGAGGGAAATATAACCCTCACTCTGCTAGATGTCTGATATGCCATGTTTGTGGTCTCTGAAAATTGAAGAATGAATTCTAGGAATAATGGAGGTTAAGAGTAGAAAGAGTATGTGAAGCTTCTGTGAGAGGAACAGGAATGGGTAGCCAAGGACCCTGCTCTGTGGGCATATTTTATGGGGCAAAACGCTTGTGGGTACGATGTGAATTACAGCAGTAATCAACCACAAAGGTTATAAGTATATTGTGTAGGTAATGCGGATCCAGTGGGGAAGCAAGTCATATAAAGGTGGGCATGGAAAGAACAGACTTTTTCTAGGAAACGATGGGTCTCCAGCCACATTTTTGATGTTTATTCATCTGCACTCACTCCCTCAAGGGCATAATCCCTCTCCATTAATTTGTATCCATCCTAGCTGTCTGTAATAAAAGGAACTAAAGAGATGAAGCTCAATATTAACATTTTTGCGGAAAATGAGAGGACCTGAGAGACTGTGGCATTAGAGCTGTGGTAGCAGAGCTAGTAATAAAAGGCAGACTGTTAATGTCTAAGCAGCAGCCATGTTGACTGTGAAAAACAAGTTGTAGAACTTTAGATTATCCATATTTTGGGGGGATTCATCTTCCTGGTTGAGGTATTATGTCATTTCCTTAAGTAGGAAATCACTGTTTTTATTTATCCTCTGTAGTCTTAAAACAGACCATCCTCTTTTTTAATCTTTTTTTTCTCACTACTGGGTACATGCTAGGCAAGAGCTGTACTGTAACTAGCATTATAAAATAGAACTTTAAAACTTACATGTTTTTTTCGTTTTCAATTTCTCCAAAATTCCTACTGAAGGTTATAAAAGCAGCATCCCTTTTTCAGTCCCCAAGCTAATGATAAAATATGCATATGCTCACACCGCAGGCCAGGAACCCCATTTCCTTTCCACAGAAAAGGGAATAATAAACTAAAGATGGCTAACAGCAATAGAGCAAGTATAAAGATTCATATTGTCTCTCTGTCCTTGCTATGCAAGACCCCTTCCTCCTTCTACAATGAAAAGTAGTGATTTGAGATAGGCCCCTCCACCTCCTCAGAGCTAACTGATTTGGTCAGTCATGAGGAGACATTTAAGCTTACAAATCTAAACCTTAGCAGTGAACACCACCACTGTTAGGTCTGCAACTTTTTAAAAATTTTATTTTGAGACACGGTTTTGGTAAGTACCAAGGTTGGCCTGAAACTTGTGATCCTCCTGCCTCCTAAGTCGCGAGTTACCAGTGTGTGCCATCACTCTTTATTTTTGAGCCCCTAATTCCTACACTTTCTTTAACTGTAGTTTTTAGAAAAACTGTGGCAGAACTGTTGACTCCCTCAACAAGTGTATCAAACGGTGTGAGAAGGTTTCCACATAACAGTCCTGAGGTTACTTGAGATTTCCTCAGAAGACAGTGCAGGTGACCTCTTTGTTCCTCTGAACTACACTGGAAGCTTGTTTTGTAAAATAATGAAGGTAACATATGGCAGCACAATAATTAAAGTACTTACGGTTTCTTACACGATAATTAAAGTACTTATGGTTTCTTACCTTTTTTGAAAGTTGCATTATTGGGAGTGTATATTGGTCATGTTTATTTTTATACCTATTTTTATTGATGAATTTTTAATTTTATGTTTTACTATGGTAAATGTGTGTTTAACAGGAAAATACTAATAGAGGAAATGTTAAATTTTTAATATGTAATCAATATTTAGAATAGACATTTTCAACATCAGCTGTTTACTCATACAAAATCTAAAAAGCACAAGTCTTGTTTCAATTACAATGAAAACATAAAGGAAAGTTTACTACAGATTTGCTTGAATTATCGCACATAGAGCAGTTTTCACATGTGAGAACAGCATGTTCCATACATAAGTGTTGCTTAACTGACAACACAGTGTTTTGCTTTCCTTTTTTTCTGACAGGTCATAGCTGTTACCTCTCTTATCTTCCTGTTTTGTCATGAGGTTCCTATATACAGTGTGCACTTAGCAGGAAAATTTAATTTCAGTATAATGTGAAATATGTACGGTTTAGAATAAGCATCACTGTTTGCTACACCAACTATTTAGTTACTAAGTCTAAAAGGTAAGTTTATTCCTATATGAACTACAATGGAAATACAAATAAAACAAATAGGTCTCAAAAATAACCTTTACATCAGTGATCATATGTAAGCAATTTTGACACAAGAGCAGAAGGTCCATTCACGACTCTTGATGTGTTTTATTTTCCTGTCATCTTTTGTAGGACATGCCTGGCATCTTGCTGATTTTCCCTGTTTCTTTTCTTTTTTTTTTTTTTTGTCTTTTTCATTTTTATCGGTACCGGAGATCGAACTCAGGACCGCCTGCTTGCAAGGCAGGTGCTTATGCCGTTGAGCTAAATCCCCAGCCCCTTTTCCCTGTTTCTTAAGGAGGTTCTTGTGATGTTTCATTTGTTCACTGGTCTGCCCCAGAATGCATTTGCAGATACAGGTTCTTCTTCTGCTGCTGTAACTGATCATTTACCAATTCCAGTCCCACTCCTTCAAGAAAATTTCCCTGTGATATTTTGTGCTCATTATTTTCTTTGTAAACCATGAAACTATTTATACTTGACATGTTTAGGATGGAGCAAAACACATCCATATGCCAATGCTTTGTATGTCAGGTGATATCACAGTTGATGGATAATTCATCAACATCTGCTCGGCCTTTCATTGTGTTGTAAAATGTGACCAGTTTTGGCTTTGTTTGTGTTAAGGATTCTGTGTCAATTTTTTACTTTTTTTGTTGTTTGTTTTTTTGAGACAAGGTCTTTGTAGTCCAAGTCAGCCTTGAACTCATTATGTAGCAGACACTGACTTTGAACTCATAGGATCCTCCTGCCTCAGCCTTCCAAGTGCTGTGATTACACATGTACACCACCACACATGCCTTCACTATCAATCTTATCATCATGATGTAACATTGACAGTATTGACTAATTTGTTTTTCTTTGCTATACAGTAGGCCAGTGTTAACATCCTTCTGAAATCTGACGTACTATATACTTCTGAAATCTAAAGTACTATATACTTCTATATTGTGAACTTGTTTTTGGGAATCTCAGCTTTGTTCGTCAAAATTCCTCTGGTGCTCAACTGGTATTGTGTTAGCAGATAGAATCAGTGGGTAACTAAATAGTAGACCAATTATTGAATGTGACATTTGAGTTACTTTTTGAAATAGGTACAAGACTGTTTATGATGTCATGGGCCAGGGTTATAGCTCAATTGTAGAGTGCTAGCATGTGTGAGACCCTGTTCAGTCTCCAGTGCCACAAAACAAAAAGAGTGTCATATAGTTACAACTGCAGGAATAAAGCCCTGTGGCTGAGTTCTGGGATAAATTTTAAATTCAAGGTGTAAAATGTCTTTGCATCTCCAGGACGTACATTTCATACCACATTTGGAAAGTTTATTTGGCATATATTGCCAGAAATTTCCAACAACCATGAAATGATGCTCGCTGTTAGTTATTGTCATGCATTCAGACAGTGTCTGAATTGCTTGGCGGTTTGAAATAAAGCTTTTGAAAAATAAGCAAAGAACAGCTAAGCTGTTACATTTTTTCTTTCTTGGAACATCCTTTTGTAATCAAAAACAGGCAATTTTGAAAGAAACCAAATCTCTTGGATGTCATTATTGTTGTAAAAATCTCAGTGCCACATCCATCACTTCTCCATAAATCCTTTAAACTCTGATTAGAATAGTAAGGTCCTGCTATGAAGGATTTTAGTTTGGATAGTGAGGCATGATAAGTGGCATGATAAGTACATGTTTGAGTATTACTGTTGATGTATATAGAATGTTTTACTTGTATTTCATTATTAAGGTATCGCAAAGATCTTGTAGCACATTGTCCATTACAGTTTCCAGCATTGAACTGCAGTGTTGTCATTCTATCCAATAGGTTTCACCGCCAGCAACAACTTAACATTTTCTGACCCAGTTCTGACATTGAATCATTTATTATACATGGCCATTCTGTAGTGTATTAACTGGTCAAGTGTTTGTTTACATTTATGTTTCTTCTGTGTCTGGATCAAGGTCTTCATCTATAGTTCGCTGTCATATCTGTCGTCTTTGGCTTACATAATCCAAGTCAGCATCAGTAGTCAAATCACTTGAAGACTCACTTTCAGCTTCTTCCCAAAGTTGTAAAAGTGGGTTTTCATGTGACAGTGTACTGAATTTGGCTAATTTTACAAGAAAAATCCAAAGAAAACATTTAATAAAACAGATTACAGGGCCAGGGATTTAATTCAGTGACATAAACGCCTGCCTTGCAAGTGAATAGTTGTGAGTTCAATCCCTGGTACCCCCCCCCAAAAAAAAACACAGATAATAATACTCAAATATGTAACATGGCATAATATGGGTAAAACTCATCTGTTTACACTTTGGCACATGCATACACCTTGCCATTTATTGTACCAAAGTTAGTGAATACAAAGATTACTTCCTGTATTCTCCTAGTGTGGCTGCTGAGATGAACAGTTGGCTTCTGTTATGCTACAGTATATATCCATGGTATGGGCATGTGCGACCCTTAATGCCCCTAAGGATATAATTGCAGACACATCAAATTAGGGACCATCTATATAAAATTTGAACAGTAAAATTTAGTCACATTGCTACTGTTTACACCTGGAAGGATACAAAAACCAGTGTAACATTAGGAGTGCTAGACTGCCTAAATGGACAAACATGGGAGAAAATATGAGTAATCATAATTATAATGGACCCATTAATGCACTTAACTTGCAAAGCACTTTTGTCTCTGTCAATTTCATTTGATCTTTATTACACTGAAGTAATTAAATCGAGCAATTAAAGGGTGGGAATCTTGACAGAGATAACATTTTGATTGTTCTTGAGCAGATATAAGTAATATTATCATAAGTTTTTTTGCTTGCTGCTCACCAGATCAGAGGAGGCCATATGTTTTATTAAAAAGGAAAAAGGATTTATGCAAAGCTAGCTCTCAAGAGGTGAATGTGCCCATTTGTCTCAAATCACCATCTTCACTGTACAGGTGGGCAAGGGTATTTCTAGGAAGAAACAGAGGAGGGGAGCACAAAGAGACCATACAGGTCTCCCCACTTGCATTATCTCTGCTGCCATCTTCAGCTCACTGCACCCTTATTGTGGAAAGGAAGCTTGAGTGCCAGGCTCCAGGTGTCAGCATCTGCTGGTTCTGTCACTTTATCTGGGCTGAGGAGAGAAGGGTGTGTTGGTCATGTACTCAGAAGGAGGGACTTTGGAGAAGTTTCTTACCTCTAAAAGAAAAATTACCTTGTAAAGTTCTATTTTCCAGTACCAGTTACAGTAGTTCTCACTGTCTTTAGGACTTTGATTACAGCCATAGCATTTTAAATTTTAAAATAGGAAATTAAAACAAAAATCTGTATTCTCTTTTAGCCCACTATATCAGTCAGTGCTCACTAAACATTTACTATAAGAAATATAAATATATTTACATTTTTAAGCTAGGCCTACAGTGGCCACCTGCAGTGTCAGGTGTTGAAGAGTATAAAAGGGCTACCTGTGCTGGAGATCAGAGGATCCATTCACAGGTCAGAGTCCTGGAGCTCCCTCTAGAGTCCCAAGTAAGTCTGTATCGAGAGGCCTCTGGCCTGTGCTGGAGGCCAGGAGCCGGGCGCCCAAGGTGAAGGCAAAGACTGGAGCTCCTGCAAAGAAGCATCCTCAGCCTTCCTGCTGTGTCTCCTCCTTACTTCATCCAGTCTACAAGCCTATCAGTTAGTGCCACTGAGACGCAGGGTAAGTCTTCCCTCTGCGGTAAATCCATCCAGCCATACCCAGAACTGTGCCATCCCATCATTTGGATAGTTCTGGCTCAACATGACAAAACAATTAACACCTTTAGATTATTTGAAGCCTTTTTATTTCCAGTTTCAGCTGCAGTTCACTTGTTCTTTTCAATGAAAATACTGAAAATAGAGCTCTTAGAGTTTCCTGGTATGTACCAGTTACTGGATTTGGAGGCTCGAGGGTCTCTTCCTAAAGATGGTTTACAGGTTCTTTCTATTCTGTACAAAACAAAGCTGAGTGTGGTGGTGCACATCTGTACTTGGGAACCTGAGGCTGAGGCTGGACGATTGCAGCAGGTTCAGGGACAGCCTGAGCTCCATAGTGACTTCAAGGCCAGCCTGAACTATATATAATGAGACCCTGTCAAAAGAAAAAAGACAATTTAAAAGGTAGTGAGGTTTTACATTTGTTAATGGTAGGAAATATGCTCTGTGCAGTACACTCTGCAGAATGAGAGCAGTCCACTGTGAAGATGCAGTAGCAGCCTTCTTTTCTCCCCCATCTGAGGTCTAGATTCTCCTATCAAAACTGGTTTGTTTCTCACAAGAATTGAAGATACCGATCTCCCATTTGTCCCAGGTTTAGGGCTTTGAGAAGTGTTCTGCCTTTATGTCCTAGAACTGTGATCAACAGATTACCTGCATTTCCCATCGAGTTTGCCACACCCTACTCTTCTGCTTCATACCTTCATAATGAGCACTTGAAACCTGTCATTAGAAGGGGAACATGCCAGGGGAACTAGTGCATGCCTGTAATCTCAGCACTCACTCATGAGCGAGGCAGGAGGACTGTTGTGAGTTTGAGGCTAGCCTGTACTACAGACATGTCTCAAAAACAAAACAACAAAGCAAAACCTATCAGAAAATTAGATCTGGAGTTATCATTTCTGAAATCAAGTAATACAGAAGCATCAGTATTTCAAGAAAAAGTTCCTGATGTATGTAACAGGCTATTACTGTGTGTAAAGCTGATGAACCTGCCTTTCATCTGTTTATTTGATGAGATTTCTTCTAGGGAGGTAGTTTTCTTACTAGGAGCCATTTGAGATTACAAAAACGTTAAACTGTCACACAAAATTTCCTCAGAACAAAGATTTATCTATGTAATGATGATACTGAGTAAAACTTTAAGTGCAATAAGTGACATAAATGCAGACCTTTAATATCACATATATTTAATATTATCTTTATTTTCCTTTAGGTAGCTTAAGACTTTGAAGTTTGTGGCTTTCTAATCTGACCAAAAAGATCAATTATCTATGATATTTGGACTCCAGTGTGTTGAAGCTTTCTCTTCTCACAACTACAGAATTGAGTCCTACCTTTTTTAATATGAATATGGGAAGGAAAATTTCTTATTCTTCTCCACCTCTTCCTAGGAAATATGGCCTTTCAGTAGTTCCATATTTCAAGCTGTTCATAAGTTTTTGAACCATAAGCTCAGCTTAGTTTTTAAGTGAGGCTAATTATTTTTCAAATACCAAAAGTTTCATTAATTCAGATAGTCTTAATGTCAGTGTAAGTGGGCTAATATCCTTAATGTTTTTTATCTTTCAAATTAGTAACTCTTAATTTTGATAAATCATGTTTATTAAATATTATAGACTCATATAATTGTTTCACTGGATATTTATAGAAAACTACAATACATTTCTTTCCCCCATCCATGTGTGGTAAATTCCAAAAGACATGTTTATTTAGTGCTATGAGGGAAAAGAAGAATCTGATCTAGTGGAGAATTTATTTGATAGCCAGGATTTAGAATGGAGCACTTGAACAAGAAGGTATTTTTCCTTAAAGAAGCGAAGCCTGAAGAGAAAAGAGTATTCAAAAAAAATTTGTCCTAAAAACTATAAATAAATGGTAAGTTATAGTGTAACAGAAATCCCCATCTCTATACCAGCCAGTAAACTTCAGTAACAATAGTTCTGTTCCAGTTCTAGTTGCTCCTCCCTCTCTTAGAAACTGCTGGTCACTGTGATCCATAGCTGGTCACTGTGACGCACACTGTATAACCCAGTCCTTGACTGACAAGCCATTCTGCTTCTGTGCTTCCTGCTTGTTTATCCTATATAAGCCCTCGACCACCAGAGATCAGGGCCTGATCAATGCCTTGTCGACATAAATTGTCCCCGAATCCTGGGTAGTATTTTGGTGTTTCTGCTTGCCATTGTATCTGATGTGTCAGCTGGGAAGACTGACTGTGCTGACCTCTTTGGTCACTGGTCACGGACAGAGCAGGGACCTCTCCAAGCCCTGATGAGAACATGCACTCTCAAGATTTCTCAGGTCCACTTAGAGATCTGGAGGAGGATTCCTGGCTCCCCTGATGAGAACGTGCACTCTCAAGATTTCTCAGGTCCACTTAGAGATCTGGAGGAGGATTCCTGGCTCCCCGCTTGAGCAGCTCACATTGGATCCCAAAGGGAGTAGGATACAATCTGTCTGTCTGCCTACCTGATTCTGGTAAGGTCCTGAGAGGCACCCCAGTTAATCAGTCATTCAGTCCTGCTCAGTTCAAATAGAAGAGCTTGATCATCTTTTAAGGCCACTCTCATGGGGAAAAAGGGTTGGAATATTTAACCTCAGAGTGCCTGCTGAATGAATATGTGCATGGCCCAGGCAGCAAAAGTAAGAGGCTGCTCCATCTGTGCACCAAGACTGGGAAGCACTGATTGTGTTAGCTGATTAGGCCCTCACTTGCAGCTCCATGGTGATCAACCTATGGGCATAACAAAGGCCTCACTTGAGCTAACTGGCACCGAAATCCCCACAAGGTGCATGGCCAAGTGAGCATCTGAATGGTCTCCCTGGAGGAGGAACCCCCCCCCCCCCGTTTATCTGTTGTTCTATCATTCAAGGGTGCACAACATACACTATAGGGAAATAAAATGGGAACTAATTAAAGCCCTCAGGAAATGGGGCTTTTACAGAGTTAAAAATGAAACCAAACTGTGCCCTGCATCTCAAGAAAAAAAGGAAAAGAAATCCATTCATCCTAAGAATTCTGCCTTGGCACCCTTGTGGGCTGCTGCAGTTGTTGTCCATGTGGCCTCACTCCCTGGTCCCAGCTCATCTATCCCCAGCCAGTTGAACCAGTTCCTGTTCATTGCCTGCATTCAGCCACAAAGCCCCCCTAACCTGCATATCCTGATCAGATGGCCTCATTTAATGCCCACCCGAGATGACTGTCAGCAGTTTCTTCTGAGTTCCTCATTTTGACTGAAAAATACTGTTAGCCCTGACATGAGTTATGCACTGTCAGACCCAATAGGTAGGACAAATTGGCCCCCCAGAGCCTGTGGTCATTGTAAAAGATGGGGGCAAACCCTGTGACTTTCCTGGGAGACAACAGAACAAAACTCTGCCTTTAAAAGTCCTTCTGTCAAAAAGTTACCATCACCAGGCAATTAGGACTCTTGCCGCTTCCCCTTCTGTCAGGCACAAACTTACAGCCTGGGAGGACATCTCCTTCACACCAAACCAGTTAGCCTTGCTCTTGTTTAACACTAAACTTTCATGTTTGTTCCCCCCAAAAAAGATGTTTATATCAACCTGAGACAGATAACTGCAACCTTTACATTTCAAAACCTCTCTTCCCAAAGGAATAAGCTAAAGACACACCTTTGGGCCTGGCCATCAGTCATGCTAACTCATTTTGACCCATTGCTGTCTGATGTAACAAATTACAAACACATCGAGCCACAGATCAGCCAGATAGACTGTTAATCACCTTGGATAAGATCTCTGTGCTGTCAGCAACACAAAAAATGACTTCCTCTGCTTGCAGATTGTTCTCATAAGCTCCTTCAACTGGGAAAATCCTGAGATAAAGGCCAGGCTCACTTGGACTCAGTTGCCATAAAGGGTTAAAAACTCTCCCTTCTCAACTCTGTACCTACTGTCAGCAGCTCCTTCGACACTAATACTGAAGAACACCACTGCGTTTTAGATAGGGCCCAAAACTGGTTCAAGGCAAAAGTCTGTGCCCCTGTGGTGGATCCTGAGGTTTGGGGGAACACGGTTCTCCCCTGAGTGCATCCAAACTAGGACTGAAATGCAACAGAGGGCCATGAAGCTTTAGATCAGTACTGTATTGCTCTCCTGGCAGACCTCAAAAGGGAGGCAAGAAGCCAATGAACATGTCTGAAAGTTACTGAAGTTATCCACTGGAGCTTACTCAGACTGTCAGCCTCTGGGAATGCCCAATGGCCTACCTGTGCAAATACTTGGATTTGTTTACTAAGGGCAGTCTCTCCTTAGACCAAGATCTAACTACTCAGGTGCCATGAGCTACACTTGAATAAACTTCTAAAAAATGGCTTCCCTGCTAGCTATGGTTTTTGTTAGTTTACTTGTATTCTGCTTACCCAGTCTTTGCTTCCCTGTTTTCTGCTGTCTTTTTTGCCTTAAATTATATGAGTGGTTGCCCCAAGAAAATAGAACAAACACTTTACCAAGTTTTGGTGAGCATCCAAGTGCAATAGACACCCTCCTAGCTCAGATTAACTCCTTCATTACCTTGCCTGGGTATGCTACAGAACACAGGCCCAATTCTAATTGGGCCTTGTCTCAGAAGATCACATGTAATACACTCAGCAAAGATTTGCCAGGGAAACTAAAAGAGCAGGGAAATGTAGCAGCAAATGCACCACCCTCCAGCCAATACATTTGTTAGTTGCCCAGGTAATAATTCCTGTTCCAGATCCAGCTGCTGCTGTTGCCTAGGAACGAATGGTCACTGTGATGCATAGCTGGTCATTATGATGCACATTGTATAATCCAATCCCCAATTGACAAGCCATTCTGCTTCTGTGCTTCCTGCTTGTTTATTCCTTGTAAGCACTAGACCATCAGAGATCAGGACCTCATATTTTGAGAATGATCTCGAGCAGTGCCTGTTAACATAAAGTAAAATCTACCTCCAAGTATGCCATTCTAATAGCCACTTTCCTTAAAGGAAATATTTTATATTCCTCCAGAAAGTATTTCTGGCACACTTTAAAAAACTCCTTAATGGGAAAATCTTCACTGGCATTTATTTAAGGTAGGCTATATGAAGAGAATGCTACAAATATTAATATATTAGAAGACAGCTATACGTACATTGCTTTTATTAATTTTCAATTTGTTGAAAGTAACTTTTTTCTTGTTATTTTTTTATTTTAGACCTGGAATGGCCAAATATCAAGGTGAAGTTCAGAGTTTGAAACTGGATGATGATTCAGTTATAGAAGGAGTAAGTGACCAAGTTCTTGTGGCAGTTGTGGTCAGTTTCACTTTGATTGCTTCCCTGGTATATGCACTTTTCAGGTGAGACTATAGGACAAATAAATTGAAATATTATTTATTTCTAAGGGTCAATGAATTTTTGACTTGTAGTAATATCATATACTAAGAAAAATAATTTCAGCAAGCACATATATTTACTAAAGTACTTTGTTTCCATCGAAATTACATTTCCAAAGGCCAAGCAGTAATATGTAATAGGAAAAGTAACTAATTTTAGTAAGTGTATGTATTTCCTAAAGTGCTTTATTCTCCATTGGACTCTAAATGCCAACACATTTTTCTTGTGTTAACCAGATAAGCTAATCATCCACATTTGCATTAAAGTGTTAATATTTTCTATGAGAATGTCATTTTTTTAAATAATTGAAAAATAGTATCATTAGTAGGTAACATAGATAATTGCAAAATATTTTCAGTTTTTAAATGGAAAAACTGACCAAAAAGAAAAAAATGTCTTTGATATTGTAGAGGAAAAATAAGATTAGAAGTAACTTTAATTAATTATTACAGAATCAAAATAGTATTTAAAGGCTTCATATGTCTATATACCGATATGTAGTCTATATGCCAATATTTAGAATAGTAGATTTTTAATCTTCAGAATTACAAATCAGTGTTTTTCTTGTAAAAACTGCAGAAAAGATGGTTAAGCAGAAGTTATTCGTTTACCTTTGTATTGATAGTCTCTTGAATAACGTCTTGACATCAGTAGGGCTTTTTCTAGAGTGATTCTTTGTGGAGAATGACTAAATAATAGTAGGTTTAAGTGAATTCATAACTAATACAGGGAGACTGGCTGATGTTTTAACAGAAACCAAATAAAAGTATTCTGCGTATCACCTGATGAGACTGCCTTCAGGCCTGCTCTGTTCAGGTCTGATAGATGAGGTGAGTAAGACAAAGGAGCAGTCTTACTGTCAGTTGGGAGGACAGCTAATGTGCTCAGACAACAGAATCAGGATCCAGAAATTGCCGACCCACACTCCAGTCACCTGATCTTTGAGCGAGGTGCCAAGAAAATGCAGCAGGGAAAGAATTCCCGGTACTCATAAAAAGAAAAAAAAAGACAAAAAAAATTTTTTTAAAAAAGAGGGTAACCCTAGATAGATTCATGCCCAGTACTACCAAAAGGGAACCCAACTAATTTAAATGAGCAACCAAGTTGAGATGACATTTCTCCAAATAAAACATACAAATGGCCAATAAGCACATGAAAATATGTTAACCATTGCTAATTAAGGAAATACAAAAATCAAAACCACAGTGAGATGCTACCTCACACCCACAATGATAAGACGGCTACTATCAGAACTAGACAAAATAACTAGGATTGGTAAAGATATGGAGAAATTAAAACCCTTGTTCGAGGCCAGGGTTTTAGTGCAGCAGTATAAGCGCCAGCCTTGCAAGTGCATGGTCATGAGTTCCATCCCCGGTACAAAAAAAAACCCTTGTTCACTGTTGGTGGGAATGTAAGATGCCATTGTTACAGAAAACATTATGGCAGTTCCTCAAAAAATGAAAGGTTGAATAACCATATAGTTTGGCTATTCCACTGTCCCAAATGACTGAACATAGAAGTTGGAAAAGGTATTCGTAGTTTTAACTTAACAATAGTAGTACTCATGTGTTCCAAATAATTGAAAGCAGAAATTGGAAAAGATGCTTGTAGTTCTATGTTAATAGTAGTAGTATTCATAGCCAAGTGAAAGCAACCCATTCAAACTTTCCCAAAATCTTGAAGAAGGAGCATGTCATGTCTTTCTCATTACCATGCTACCAAGGCCTGATAAATTCAGGACAGTAAAAGAAAGTTACAAGCGAATAACACTGAGTAACATAAATGCAAAAATTATCAGCAAATACTAGCAAAAAACAATCCAACAATAGCATGAACAAGGATCATACATTATGACCAGATGGAGTTTACCTCTGGCAAGAGAGGATGGGTTGGCATACATAAACCAATGAATATAATACACTATAGAACAGAATGAAGGAAAAAAGTCTATGATCAGTTTCAAGAAATGTAGAAAAAGTATTTGACATAATTTAACATCCTTTCATGATAAAAATACAACAAATTAGATATACAAGGAGCACAGTAGAGGACATATTTGACAGAACCACAGCTAATATCGTGTCAAGAGTGAAAAACAAAGCCTTCTAAGATCAGTAAGAAGACAAAGATGCCCACTTTTGCCACTTTTTATTCAGTATGCTAGATGTTATAAGCAGAGGAAGTCTGCAACAATAAAAAAAGCATCCAAGAAGTAAGAAGTAAAATTATCAGTTCATGAATGCTATGGTCTTATAAAGATTACACCAAAAAATGTTAGAACTAATAAATTAATTCAGCAGAGTTGCAGGATATAAAATGAATATGCAAAACTCAGTAACGTTTCTGTATATTAACAATGAACTATCCAAAAAAATAAAAGTCAAATTTGCAAACTTTTTAAAAGAAGTTGAGTTTGACCAAAAAGATATGATTTGTATATTGAAAATTTGTTTGGGGGATGAAGATTGGCAGTACTACAGGTTGGACCCACTGCCTTTGCACTGAGCTAGATCCCCAGCCCTTGCTTTATTTTATGAGAAAAGGCTTTCTAAGTTGCCCAGGCTGGGCTCAAACTTGGGATCCTCTTGCCTCAGCCTCCCAGAAGAGTTCAGGAATTACAGATGTGCCTCGCTACACCCAGCCATTGAAGATTTTTATAAAACATTAATGAAAAAAAGTTGAGTTCACAAATGTATGTGATGATATACTGTGTTTATGTATGGGAAGAGTTAATACTGTTAGAATGTTCATAAAACCCAAAGTGATTTGTAGAGTCAGTGTAATCTCTGTCAAACCCCCAGTGTTACTTGCTTCTGCAGCACTAGAAAAACAAGCCTGAAATCTGTGCACATGTTCTTCCCCACCCCACCCCCCAATCCATTTTCAAGAAAAAAAAGAAAAAAAACTAAAACAGAATTTCAGAACACATCAGTCAGGGGCAATCTTCTTCTTAAAAGAGCAACATTGAAAAAAAAGAAAAAAAAAGCTGGAGTCATCACACTACCTGATCTCAAAATCTGTAATGCTAAAGTAATCAAAACAGCATTATAGACCCAAAAAACAGAATAGAGTGCCCACAAATAAATCTATACATTTATGGTCAAACATAATGATTTGGTAGGTGTGTATCATATGCCTGTGATTCTAGCACTTAGGAGGCTTAAGCAGAGAGTATCACTGTGAGTTTGAGGCCAGCCTGGGCTACATAACCAGACCCTGTATCAAATAAATAAGCAAAGTGTTGACAAACAATGGGGAAAAAACAGTCTCTTCACTAAAGCATTTAGGAAAAACTCGATATTGACAGGCAAAATGATGAAGTTGTACCCTTCAATTCAGTTAAAAATGAATTAAGAATTTAAGTATAATACCTACAACTTTAAGAATGCTGGAAAAAAATAACAGTCACCACGGAAAACAATATGAAAGTTCCTCAAAAAATTAAAAACATAATCCCAGCATCCAGGAGGCTGAAGCAGGAGGATCATTGTGAGTTTGAGACCAACCTAGGCCATAAAGTGAGCTCAAGGCCAGGTAGAACTGCATAGCGAGACTTTGTCTCAAAAAGACAATAAATAAGAAGCTACCATATAACCAACAATTGCATTTCTAAGCACAGTATTTATTAAATTATTATTACTATTATCATTTGGTTGTTTGAGACAAGGTCCTAGTATATGTGAGGCTGACCTTGAACTCACTGATAGCCAGTTTGACCTCATACTTGATGTGATCTTCCTGTCTCAACCTCGCAAATGCTGAGATCGCAGGCATGTACCACCACACACAGCTTGATTATCAAGTGATAAAATACAGATGCTGTTGAAAGATGGAGTGAAAAGAACCCTTCTACATTTTTTGGTAGGAATGTAAGCTAGTACAGCCTCGATGACAATCAGTAAAGAGTTTCCTAAAAAAGTAAAATAAAATAAATTAGAAGTTCCATTCAATCCAGTTATTTTTCTGGGTATCAGCCCCCAAAAGTTAGACATTATATTACACTGATACATGGATAATCATTTTTATAGCAGCACAACTCACAATAGCGAAATCTTTAAGAGATTTCATGTCAGTCAACCAATGATTGGATAAAGAATGTGTGGTATCTATGCACAATGGGGCACTACTCTGCCATAAAGAAAGATGAATTGGAGTCCTTTACTGGACAGTGGATGCATCTTGAGTCCATAATGTTAAGTAAAATAAATCAGGCATGCAAGCTGCAGTACTGCATGATCTTTGTTTTATGAGAAATTACTCAGCTTTATAAAGAATAGAGCCAAGCATGGTGGCTCTGGAGGCCACCATGAGGTTGAGGCAGGAGACTGAGGCTGGAGGATCATAGCAAGTTTGAGACCAGCCTGGGCTACAAAGTAAGCTCAAGGCCAGCCTGAACTGCATAAGACTCAAAAAGACCCCCCCCCCAAATACATATTTATTCCTGTTGTTTGAAAATAATCTGGGTAACCTTGGAGGCCCTTATACTAACTGAAAGAAGCTAAGAACAGAAAAGTAAGTACTTTATGTTCTCATTTACGTGTGGAGGCTACAAAAGTTGAACTCAGAGAAACGGAGGTAGCAGAGGTTGTCAATGGCTGAGGGAATTTTGGCCAGAGGGTGCAAAGTATGAATTAGAATAAATGATTTTTTTAAGTAATAAAAAGGAAGGAGGCAAAAAGCTAAAAAACTCACAACACAAAACCATAAGTAAATTAGCTCACTCAAAATTTGTTATTATTACCAGATTAATTTTTTAAGTACTTCTGCCATTAATTTTTCTAATTTCTCTACTATGTTTAGTTTTTTTTTCCACTACAGATTGGGATGATACAAAGTTCAAACTAAAATTTCTCCATTTATTAAGGCCATTGTACATTGTAGTAGATGTCAGAAATTTAACAGAATAGGGATGTTTATAAAAATAACTAGCTAATGGTCACATCTGAGTTGTATTCAATTTGGGATTGAATTCATTTTAAACTGGAAAACAATCCCAGCACTCTGTGAGACTGAGAAGGAAAGCTTGTAAGTTCAAGCCCAGCCAGAGTGACCAGAGCAACTTGGTAACTTAGTGAGTCTTTGTCTCAAATATTTTTTAAAAAAGACTGGATATAGCTTAATGTGAAGGCCTTAAATTCAACCCCCAAAATTTCAATCCTGCAAAAAATAAACAGGAAAACATTCAGGGGAAATTGATAGAAACAAATTTATAGAAACAAATCATAAAATTTTTGAAATAACTGAGGCTATCCAGCTTTAGGAAAGGGACCATTTGTGTTTAAGTGTGGTAAGGGCTTGTTTTGTTAACGAATAATGCCAGTTGGGTAGCACATGCCGATAGTCCAACACTTGGAAAGCTGAGATGGGAGAATCTTTTAAACCTAGGAATTAGAGACCAGCTTGGACAATACAGTAAGACTCTGTGTCCAAAAAAAGAAAAAAATTAGAAGAAAAGAAAAAAATTCACTCTGTGTGGCATCATGGATAAAACAAGATGTGACTTTGGCTTACCCTAAGGAATAATTTCACATTAAATTAAGTACTCCTCTTTACTTAGACATTGTTTCAAGTCTGTCATATGATTAGGTAGGAGGTCAGTTTAAATTTCTATTCAATGCTCCATACTCAAACTTAATTGGCAGTTATAATCTTATTTCAACAGAGGTAATCAGTGGGTGAATAGGTTGGGGGATGTGGGTAGTTTGGCTTAAATAAAGGGACCTCTCATCCCTTTTTTCCAGTTTCTTTGATGGTTTAAGTCATCATAATCTTGTCATTTTTATGTTGTGGTAAAATAGACATAACATAAAAGTTCTCCTTTTAACTCTTCCTTGTTTGTTTGTTGAAAGAAGACCTTACTGTGTAGTTCATGCTGGTCTTGTATTCACCATGTATCCGAGGCTGGCCTCAAACTCACAGCGATCCTCCTGCCTTACCCTTCTATGTGCTGGGATTAGAGACAAGGGCTACTGTGCTCAGCTTTTGTTCTTGCCCTCTCCTCCTTAACTACCATGGGAGTGAAGTAGTATTTCATTATCATCTTGAATTGCATTTCTCGAATAAATAATATTATTATTTCATATGCTCATTAGCTGTTTGTTGATGTACAGTACTTCCATTGACTATCTTGATGCCCTTATCAAAAATCTGTTGATAATTGTTTCAGACAGTTTGGGCACATATAATAACCATCAACTAAATAACTTGAGCATCATTTATTGTCCCAAGATCAAGGTGTAGCTTTCTGTCATCATAATGGAATACCTGATACAACCAGCTTACCAAGAGAAAAGGCTTACATCAGCTTATGTTTTCACAAGCTCAAAAAGTCATCAGTTGGCCCCATTGCTTTGGGTTAGCCTAACCAGGCAGGGTGGCAGGGAGCAGAGCAAAAGGTGCCCACTTGTCTCTAGGAAGCCAGAGAGGATAAAACTGGAGCCCCAAGGTTGCCTTTAAGGACATGACCCCAAAAACATAAAGATCACTACTAAACCCTCTCCCAGTAGGTCCACCATGGGCTGGGGGAAACTCTAACACATGGGTTTGTGGGAGACTGAATATCCAGACTATGTAACAAAGCGTTGGTGGATCTATGTCTGGTGTCTAGAGCCTGCTTCCTAGTTTGCAGATGGCTGGTTTTTTATTCACAGTGCACAGACAGGAAAGCATGCCTTCCATGTTTCTTTTCATGTGTGGTGCTAGGGGTTGAACCCCAGGCTTTGTACATACTAATTCCTTCATTACAGTGCCACTTTTATGGCCTAATTACTTTCCAAAGGTCTCATTTCCAAATATTGTGACATTAGGGATTTAGAAGTTAAACATATGAATTGGGGTTGGGGACACACAAACATTCAGGCAGCAGCAAGCATGTATGTGAGAACTGATTTCTGAGCTCTTGTGTTCTAGTCCACTGGTTTATAATGTCCTATCATTTTCTCATATCTTAGTTGGTAATAGTAAGATGCCACTAAAGGCAGTGGTTCAAATACAGAACCCAAATACATTTGTTGTTACTGTATGCCAATGATTTATGGTCCTTTGTCTTTGAGAAGGAAAAAAAAAAATTACCAAACCAGTTAAGTTGTATATATCCCAGCAGAGGGGCCAGTAACCTTTGATACTACAAAAAAAAAAAAAAAAAAAAAAAAAAAAATGATACTTCAAAGCACAGGAGAAAAAAATAGATGAGATCAAGTTACAGAAATTTGCAAGACTCTTTGGACTTGTTTCTGGTATGTCAACAAATGATAGCTAGAAGTGATACTTTAGGAAAGAACAGAACTTTCTGAACAACTCCAGTTGCATTGGAGATGATATCAAGAATCAATAAATGGGATTATATCAAATTAGCAAGCTTCTGGAAAGCAAAGGAAACAACCAATGGAGTGAAGAGATAACCTATACAGTGGGGAAAAAACTTTTGCCAGCTACACTTAAGACAGAGGACTAATATCTACAGTATTTAATAAACAAGTACTTAATTCCCCCCCCAAAAATAAAAGACCCATTCAAAAAATAGGCAACTTAAATGAATAGACACTTCATAGGAGAAGAACTACAAATGGCCAGTAAATATATGAAAAATGTTTAGAGAAATGCAAGTTAAAAACAGTTGATTCTAAAAGCCTTTAATTCTTAGAAAAAAAGCCAGTTTATTCCTTCTTATTCCTGAAAGAATAGTAATCAAAAAATCAAGTGATAACTAATGCTTTCAAGGTTGCATAGAAGAAGGAACCCTTCTACATTATTGGAAATACAAACTAATACAACCATTATGGAAATTAGCATGGAGATTCTTTTTAAAAAACTAAAACTAGAAATTCTATTCAACCCAGCTATTCCCCATTCTTAGATACCTTTCTGAAAAATTAAAAGTCATATGAAACATGCATATTCATACAATTCATAATAGTAAAATCTTGGAAGTGGCCTACAGATCCATCAACAGATGAATGGATAAAGGAAATAAGCCATCTCTACACAGTGGGGCAATGCCACAGTGCCATAAAGAAGGGTAAATTTGAGTCCAGTGTAGGAAAATTAATATACCTTGAGACCAAATGTTAAATAAACCAGACACAAGCTTAAATTTTGCATGATTCCTTTTATGTAAGAAATCCAAAGCATAAGTAAAGAGCAAAGTATAGATAGATAATAGGAAACAGAAATGTATCTTTTTGCAAAAGAAGGGAATCAAGAGGTAGAGGAAGGGTAAGGAAGAGGAAGAGCAGCATGAAGAGAGAAGTAAGGTGAGTCCTGTGCGTGCCCCTGCCCCCAGGATGAGTGTAATTGTGTACCACAAACACATACTAATGATTGTTACAGAAGAACAAATAGAATATAAATTATTACAGCTACAAAACACTGCTGAAGAAAACACACGTACACAAGGCATGCGAATACTTTCCATAGCTTGAAAGAAAGATGCAAATACTACCCAAAGTGATCTGTCGTTTGATTCCAGATTTCCTAGTTCGGCTTTCAGTCTGGGTTAATCATCTATTGTTTTCTAAACTTCTGGTTCTGTACTTACACTGCTAGCTTCCAGTGACCGTTAGTTACTCAAGTTGGACTGTATTCAGCAGTTTGGGAGATTCTTGTTCACTGGCTACTACTAATTCATAGTAAATTCTATGACTCTACTACTAATTCTGCTGTAGCTTTAAGGAGTCTTCACCTTACTTTAAATGGAAAGAAGCCCAGTGAAAGATTTTCCAGGCACATGGTTCATGTCAGCACTCAGTCTTCATTGGTTTTTGCTTTTGTTTTTGTTTTTGTTTTCTTTCAGTGGAAAGGAAATGATTTTCTATTCTCAAAGAATAGAGAATTTTGTCTAGCTGAGACTTCACTGTTATTTAAATGGGATGATTCTTGGGCTAGATAATTAATTTAATTGACTGCTTTCACTATATAGATAGGTATCTTTCATAGATCATTAGTTCATTGATAAGAATATAGCTTATTTTGAAATGAATTAACCAAAATTCAAGTCTAAACAGTTCAATAGTTTCATTACACTTATATTGTACTTCTGTTTAGATACTCAACTGTAAGTTGGTTTTGTATCCTTACTGAACTAATGCTTATATTTTATCAGCTTTCTTTGTAACATTTGAGTTATTCCTAAAAACTGGGTATTTATCAGATGCATTTCTTTAATTTTCTGTCCCATTATTATTTTGGTTCGACATGGCCAACCCAGAATGTAAAAGCTCTCTAGAATATTGTTGTTCATGATACTGAAAGTTAAAAAGTCTGTAGTCAAATGAGACTGCACTGATTCACTGTTTCATATGACTCAGCCCCACCTTCCAGCCTGACCTCCACTTGAATTTCACTGCTTGTCCTAACCCGTGCTTTCATATTAATCACCAGCTTCTTAGCTTTGCCTCTCCATTTTGAAGTTAATGTTAAGATATTAGTGATATATTAAATTTTGGCTTTTTTACATATATAATTTTAGTTTCTGCTTTGTCCCCCTCTTCTCAAACTGAGAAGTTAGAGAAAGACTAATCCCTCTGGGAAAGGTTTAAATACTATGTAGAAAGATAGAGCTGCTTATTTTGAAGAAATTTTGCAAAACAAATAAATGTGTTCATTGTTCTTAGTATTTAGTGATTACAGTAGATCTCCAAATTAAAAGGCTTCTGGTTCTCATCATTTGGCAGTTAAATCTGAAACTAGCCAGTGGTCAGTAATCCGAGAAGAACTCACCATGGTGTCCTCCATGTGCCAGCCTGGACTTTGGAGTGCAGCTGTATGTCATCAGTTATGTTTATTTACCTATTAGTGACTCTAAAAGTGAACTTAGACCTAGAAAACAAGTGGATTAACCTGACAGTATTTTACATTAAACATTTATTATATTCTACTTAACAGAAATGTACATCAGAACATTCATCCAGAAAACCAAGAGCTAGTGAGAGTGCTTCGAGAACAACTTCAAACCGAGCAGGTACTGTCATATGACATGTACATTTTTTTTGCAGCTGAGTTGAAACATTAATAATTTTTTAAAAACCAGTGCTTCTTTTGTGCTTTAAGTGGCCTTAAATTGTTCTTCAGATTTATTTTCAAATGAATCAAATTGCCAAATCTTAATCTATTCAAATGTTTCCATGTTTTTATTAAATTGTTTTTTAAAAGCATAGTTTTCTTACTACTTGTTTTTACAGAAACAGTATCATTGGCCTTATCTGAAATATAGTGGAAAATCTTTTTTAAAAAGCATATATACTCTTAAGACCGTGAAAGAAATGACCATAAGGGGCAAGTATTGTTTTTAAACTCTTCCCCTCTTTCTTCAGTGTCCGTAGTAAACAATACTATTTAGGCAAAGAAGAACTTTTTTTCCCCTCTGCCTCTTCTTTCCTTTTAAGCAGATAGAATCTCCAAGAATCAGAAACATTGCACAGTTTATGAAGGCTAGAATAAGCAGAATATTACTCTTGAGAGGCTGGAATTCACCAGCCTGGGCAATTTAGCAACTTAGTGAGATCCTATCTCAAAACAAAAAGTTTAAAGCAGAATGAGGCTATAGCTCAGTGATAGAGTGCCGCTAAGTTCAATCCGTCATTCTGGTGGCAAAAAAACAAAAAAAGTTCCAAAGTCAGTCTTCTGGGCATACTGGTGCATCCCTGTAATCCTAGTACATGAGAGGCTGAAGCAGGAGGATTGCTGTGAATTCGAGGCCAGCCTGAGCTACATAGTGAGTTCTAGTCTGTGAACTACTCAACAAAACCCTATCTCTAAAAACAAAAAAACTGATTTTATTTTCAATAAATTTTTATAACTTATCTATTCGCTATATATATTTTGAACATCTGCTATATGCCAAACATTGTTTGAGTCATTGGTAATTCAGTTTTAAACTAAACAAACTTGGAAAACCCTCATGGAAATCATTAATGTAAGAATAGTTTGAACATAATAATAGTTTGTAACCAAGCTGTTTGTTACCAGTGTCACAAGACCTCAAACTACTGCACATTCAACATGTGATGAGGGTTAAATGTGATTATTCTTAAATGTAAGTTAGCACTAAAGACTGTTGGAAGCCCTGTGTATAAGGTGTAAACACGATCCACGTCTGCCCCTCAGGATGCACCTGCAGCGGCCCGACAGCAGTTCTACACTGACATGTACTGTCCAATCTGCTTACACCAAGCCTCCTTCCCTGTGGAGACAAACTGTGGGCATCTGTTCTGTGGTAAGCACACTATGCTATGCTTTTGAAGGCCCAGGTGTGCACACTGGTCCCCGGGTAGACTGGGTCTGATATCCTGCTCTACTTGTGGACTAGCATACTTAGCCTCTAAGTGATGTACTGTTTACACGTATACTTTTTACTTGGTGTGTTATTTAGCATTTGTGAGGTCATAAGTTTTAACACCTACTCAGCTTCTCAGTCAACAGGAATATCTTTTTGTGCGTGGTAGTTCAGATATATCAGCGGCATTGGAGATCCACTGAACAGCTCTTGCTCTTCCTTTCTTGGTAGTTTCATTTAGGAAAATTCTTTTCTGAAGAATGTCTAAAACCTTCCCTTAGCTCTACCACCTCGTTACTTTGAGTCAGTACAAAAGTTCTTGGATTATCTTCGTTTGTCACCTCAAGAGAATTGGAGAGGGAGAAACCTAGAGCATGTAACAGAACAAGAAGGGAGCACTGATTTCACACTGACTACCAGTCCAGTAAAGGGTACTTCTGACTTGATTTTTCTGACCCTCTACCAAGAGTCCCTAGAGAACAGTGATGTATAATATTGTTGTTGCTTATTAGGACCATCAGAAAATGGAGGATGCCCACTGTGTGCTGGAAGTGTGGTAGAATTAATCTTTTCTAACCACAATGAGAAGATGAGATTTGGTGACATTAAGAAATTTTCTGAAGGCTATTCCACTTGTAAGCAGCAGAGCCAGGTTTTGAACCTTGCCTACTTTCCGAACCCTGTGCTCAGTTTCACTTTGTGATTGGTGATTTACACAACAGTGATCACTCTGCACATTACTCTCTGTTTACATGTGTTCAGTCATTCAATCTTTATTAGTATTGTTTCTGCTTGCGAGAAGCTGAATAACTAGTTCAACTACATTAATACCAGGTATATCAGGAGCACTTAATAGCTTTGTTCTTGTATGGACAATCACACTTCTGTTTCCCAATGGTGAATTAAGAGTAATAGCAGCACTTTATTTGAATTTTTAACCCACATTAGTTATTTAATCCTCCAGCAAGCTGAAGAAGTATTCTCATCTTACAAGTAAACAGACAGAGAATGTAACCCCCATGAAAGCTATTGTGTTGTCTCTCCTATTGTCTTAGTTACTTTTTGTGTTGCCAACACCCAGTTAAAGGGGAAAAGGTTTATTTAGCTCATAGTTTGTAGAAGTTTCGGTACGTAATCAACTGGCTCCAAGGCAGAGTGGCACATGGTAGAAGGGCAACAGTTTATGGTGCAGAAGCATGGTGGTGGTGACAGCAAAAGCAACAAGAGAGGAGAGCAAACCTCTTCCCATCCCTTATGTTGTATGCAGGCTGCCCACCCTAGGGCATGTGCAGCTCCCACACCCTTAACCCCAGCATTGGACCAGCAATCAATCGCAAACTCGAGATTCAGCCACCTCTGAAGAGCCCACACCCCAGGACTGCATGAAGTTTTGGGGAGACATGCAGACAGAAGCCATATCACCCACATCCTTTGCTGGTTGGTTGGTTTGTATAACATGTAACCAGCCGAGACCACCAGGCTTGTGTAAAGGCAATGTGGCATGGAATTTACTGTGCCTGGATACAGGCAGAGAACAGTATGTCTCCTTTATAGAGATGAAGAGAAGGCAGGAGACATTAGGTGGGAAAATCCCAATGAAATCTGTGATTAAAATTTTCTGGCAATTGTGCATCTCACTGGGCAGAGACTTTTGAAGTATCTATGTAGATTTTTGGGTGTCTCCAGATGTCCCCAGGATCTACAGACTTCCTCATTCTATCTTTTCTCCTTTCCTGTGCTTGTGGATGACAGCCTGAGGTGCTGAGCTGAGTCCCCTGCAGACAGTAGTGCTTCTGCTGGAAGTAGGCTGGGGCTGGGAGAGTCAGGTCTGGTCAGAGATTTACTGTTTGCTTGATGGTTGTTTGTTTGTTTGTTTGTTTGTTTTTAGAGATGGGGGTGGGGTAGGAATGTGCAGTGGGGGAGGTTTGGGAGTGGGAGTGTCTCAGAAAATCACTAAATTGCCCAGGCAGGGCTCATCTCAGCCTCCTAGAGTGCTGTGATTACAGACGTGCATCACCATATCCACCTTGACTATCTTTTTCAGAGCGAGAAAGTTGAGGAAGAAACCAAGAACTTAATAGCAGATTTGAATGAACTGAGTGATTGGCTGGGGCATAGTTTGTCAGGGCAGGCAAGTAGCTGTTCCATAATTTGCAAAGCAAGAACCCTTATACCCCGACTTGTGGAAAAATTAAGGGAGTTCAGTATATGTCAAAAGTCTTTCAAGTTCCGAGTGAAAAGATAGTAAATTAACATCATCATAAATAGTAATGAAGCTAACAAAGTTTTGCTTTCGTATAGTTCCTATTTCAAATTAGATTTCTCACAACACTTAATAAATATGACCTATGTGTAATCCCAACACTTGGGAGACTGGAGCAGGTGATTAGAAGTCTGAGGCCAGCCTGGATTACACAGGAAGACCCCATCTATAAATAAGCAAATAAATAAATATTAATTAACATAGTACTCTTTGACAGTGAAGACACCATATACCACGACATATACCAAGATGTTTGGTTTTTAAATTCATCTTTAAATTGATGAATTCATTGGCCTCATGCTTCAGCTTCCCAGAGTGCTGAGCTTACAAGTATGCCCCTGTGCCTATATACTTCTTTTGACTTAATATTCCATAGTTCCGATCTAGGTACCTGCTAGCTAATTTAAGGAGGCACCTTAGCCTCCTCAGTGGTGTTGCCATGCTTGTGCTTGTTCTGAATTCTGATTTAGGGAAAAAAAGAATAAGGGACACAGTAAGGCAAAGTTAGTCTCTAAGGTAAGAGTGAGAATATAGGAGTGGAGGGGTGACTTGGTTCAGTACTTAGCACTTTGCCCAGATTTGCCTTTGGAGCCTGGACAGTTAAAGACCCAGATATCCTGCAGAGAAAACAGTGAGGTGGCCCCTTGAGCAGCGGACATTGTCACGGATACATATTCTTAGCAGTACTCTGAGGGTTTAGAGTTTGGTGGGCTTTTTTTTGGTTTTTTGAGGTTAGGTCTCGCTATGCAGTTCAGGCTGGCCTTGAGCTCACTGTGTAACTCACGCTGCCCTCGAACTTGTGACTGTCCTCTTGCTTCTGCCTCCCAAGTGCTGGATACAAGTGTGCACCACCTCACCCAGGTCCTTGTAGTTTATTGTCTGCCCACTTAGTTCCCCACATTCTCGGAAGACATTTGTCTGCCCACTTAGTTCCTCACACTCTTGGAAGGCATCTAAACTCTTTTTATCTAGATGTCTTCAGCTGTTTTGCCACTCGTGAATACCCTTTGCACAGAAAAATTACATTTCCACATTACAAGAGTTGATTCAGTTATTGAACTGGACCATAAACTTTATTAGGACAGGTAACGGAATCCGTGAATGTGTTGGTTCCTTGCTTTTTCTACCTACAGTTAGCTAACACGTCAGTAAATATAACTTGGATTTCTAAGGTCTTTAGGGGCTGGGGATTTGGCTCAGTAACACAAGTGCCTGCATGGCCTGTGCAACATTGTGAGTTGGATCCCGGTACCAAAAAAAAAGAAAGACATTTTATTTTTACACCATGCATATCAAATTTGGAACATAAAATTTATGATACGATTTGTTGGATGTCATACCTACAATGATATTTATTATTTCATTTAATTTACACAGGAAATGTATTTTCATTGCATTGAGGTAGTTGCTTTTGACTGCATAAAAACATAATTTAGTAATTTAAATAAAAACATTGTTAATGGCTGAAAATTGTTACTAGATTTGAATTTACATGAAGAGTTGGTTGGCTGGATGAAGCAAACTTTTTTTTTTGGAGACAGGGTCTTGCCATGTAGCTCAAGCTGGCCTCAAGCACACAGTGACCCTCCTGTCTCAGCCAGCAGAGTGCCGGGATTACAAGCACGTGCCACCATTCTCAGCTAGCGAAAACTATGTTGAAATAATGTTAAATATTTGAAACTTTCTTAAGATATTATGGACTTAAAACATTTCAAGTATTAATGCTTTCTTTTTTCCACTAGGTGCCTGCATTATTGCATACTGGCGATATGGTACTTGGCTTGGTGCCATCAGTTGTCCAATATGTAGACAAACGGTAACTGTTTTTCGATCCAGAAAGTATCATTTATGTTACTTTATTTTGTTTATTTGGTTGACTGGGGCTTTCTGAGGTTTTTGTTTTGTTTTGGTTTTGGTCTTTTTGAGACAGGGTTTCACAGGCTACCTTGAATTCACTTTTTAGCCAGGCTGGCCTTGAACTCAGCAGTCTACATGCCTCAGCCTACAAAGCCAGGATTGCAGGCATGCACCACCACACCCAGCTTTTCTGAAGGTTTTGAGTTCATATGACCTTCAAGTACCACAGCCTTTATTCCTGAGCAACACCTTCTGCCCATCATTTATAGATTCTAGGTTTTGAATTTAAATTTCAGATATTTTAAGTTTTTTAGCAGAAGCTTATTGATCTAAAGCTTCTATGATTTTACTCAGTTATTTTTAAAAAAAACGAAAACATCTTTAACATGCCACAGAAAAAAAGACATTCTATTTGAAGTCCTACATTTGTACTAAAAAAAAGATAAATGAGTGCTGCCCAGTGATTTCAAAGACAGTGATTTCATTGTCTTTGCTGCGAAGCCAGCAAAGGAATAACTGAACTAACTAACCACACTGAGTTATATAACTTGGACTTGTGGGGTGGGGCGGGGGTTGCTTTCCCTTTCTTAATTATATTTAATCTGCTTTGTTTGCTTTTTGGGGGAGGGTGCTGGGGGTTGAACCCTGGGCTTCAGACACCGCTGAGCTACATCCCCATCCCCGGCCTTTTCTTAGGAAAGGTCCAGATATCTTCAATGAAATAGAATAATTTTATTAATATTTCATTTTTTAATGACATAGCCACACTGAATTATCTTGAACACATCAGACATAAATAAGACCTAAATTTTTATAAGTGTAAAGACAAATATTAGCAGAGATGAGAATTGATAATTTTTGTCCATTTCTCTGACAAATTGGAGAAACAAAACACTGAAGTGAATAATTCTGAAAAAAAGGTGAAGCTCTTATTTTTTTTAAATATAGCAGAATGGTTCATTCTATCATTTATATATGTGTTTTTTAATAGTTTCATTTAAACAAAAATACATACCTCTCTGATAACAATTTATGCTCATGTGTGATAGCATTATCATGGGAAGTCTTGCAGCATACAAAATGAAGGATAAAATGTCTGGTTAACAGCATACACTGATTTTTGTTCCCTCCAAAAACTATTAGAACAACAGAGAATTTTTGTGAAGGTCTAAACCTGTAGAGAAAAAAAAAATACAATGATAAAAGAAAATAGCTTTTTAAAAAGTCTTTTTGTGTGTGGTTTGCTATATGTACGGTGGAAGTCCACAAAGCATAGCTCACTGAGTTACTGAGAAACGGGGGTGATCACCGCCAGGTGTAGGATACAAGCTGCCACCTGCCCAAAAGCCACCCCGCAGGCTCCCTCCAAATCCCCACCTCCCCTTCTTCACCTACAGCTAGTGCTTGCCTGACTTTCGAGGTAGGCGTTTTCTTGGTTTTGAAAATTGTTATGTCGCTTCAGCATGCATTTTGGGAGGGAAGGGGGATCTGATTTCTGACCTTTGCATAAAACCATATTATATGTATTGACTTACACTTGTACATATGTACACATATATCGAGTCCACCAAAAATGTATACATCAGGAAAATAAAGACTTGTAAAAATATTTTAAAATCAAATTTATTGAGACTTCATAAAATTAATACACTGCCTTTGGCCTCCACAGGCCAAGAGGTGCCTAAAGCTTCAGACATAAATTAGAGTGGTGAACTGCCGAGGTGTGTGTGCATATTTGGTGGACTCTGTGTGTGTCCTCCAGCCCTTACTCTTACTACTATCATTGTTTTTTTTTTTTGTGGGGGAGGTGTAGACACACCTTTATTTTCTCCTTTCTTCTTTAATCCTAAATTCTGCCTCATCCATATTTCACTTTTTCTCAGGATGTCAGGGAGAGAATAGATTTTTTTTTAATTGCCTCTTCAGTTGATTTGATCTTTGACACAAAGTAATCAATACTGAACACTGAAGCTAATTTTCACTAGTACCACTGGCCATCTGCCAGTGACATAGAGACCAGGACCAGGTTCTAGGTCTTGCACCCCCAACCTGTCTCCTTTATCCATGAGTATTCACAGGGCATTTGTATTGTCAGCAGGCAGTTTCCTCCGTCCCACCCCCATGCTGACTAGAGGCTAACAAAGTACTGATGGAGTTATCCTACTGTAATAGCTGTCAACTCCCTAATGGTAGAGTGCTCAAAGCTAGACAGATGGCAGGTGCTTCTCTGCCTCCAGTTTCACTGCGCTCCTTTAGTAAATGGTCACAGAACCAATAATGTGCAGGCTGCTTCCTCTGGCTGGAGCACACTTGTCACTGTTCCCTGTACTATAACACCCACCTACGTCCAGGCTTAGGTTTAAGTTTTAAGGTTTCTGACTTCCCAGCAGAAATCCTTCTTCTGCAGCGTTGCTATAATAGAACCCCTAAGTTCCCTGTAGCCCACTGGGGAACAGGTCTGCCTCCGCTTCTAGTTTGAGTATTGAGGTTACTCGAGCAGGCCAGTCTTTGTATTTGTAGCACTAATATAGTGCCATATTATGGTAGCATTAAAAATATGTCAAATACTAGTGAGAATAAAGAATTTTTCTTTTTTTAATACTGGTGGTTAAACCCAGGGAGTACCAAGCTACATCTCTGGCACATTTTATTTTTATTTCGGTGAACAGTGTCTCACTAAGTTACCCAAGTTGGCCTCAAATTTGAGATCCTCCTGCCTTAGCCTCCCATGAAGTGGGATTACGGGCATGTGCCACCCCCTCAAAGTGATAGGTGTTATATATGTTTTTAATATCACTTTGCATCTCAGTGTTTCTCATTCATTCTTACACCTTCAAAGATAAATTCGACCAAACAGAACTATTGAATTTATCCCTGTATGAAAGGAAACTGTTAGAACTACTGTTGAATATGGTGCCCATTTTATCTTACAGGGTTACAAATATATTTTACCTTTTATGTGTGTGATGCTAGGGGTCAAACTCAGGGCTCGGCAAGTGCTCTACCAGTGAACTACATGCTATGTCCCCGCCCCTTACACTGAATAGTTGTGTTGTTTTGAGACACACCTTGCTGTGTAGTTCAGACTGGCCTGAGTCACTGTATAGCCAGGCTAGTTTCTAAATTGTGGTAATCCTCAGTGCTGGGATTACAGACATGCTCCACCACGCCCGGTCACGTTAGATTTTACCATAAGGCAGAAACTTGGCTCCCTCACATGTTCCCTTTATTAAGAAAAAGCAAGTAAAATATGAATTTAAAAGCTTTTCCCATTCTATTATAACTTGAAAAATTGATGATTTGACTGTTTAACTGCTTTTTTCTTGTAATTACAGGTAACTTTACTCCTAACCGTATTTAGTGACACTGATCAGTCTCAGGATGTTGTGAGATTGTATCAAGACGTTAATGATTATAACCGAAGATTCTCAGGGCAGCCCAGATCTGTGAGTATTGTTGTAGCAGTACAAAGTTAGAAGAGGGAGCTGTTACATTTTATTTGGAAAGTGAGATTTACTAGGATTCTTTGATTATGAAAAATCTCATTATGTGTGTTGGGCCAGTATCAGTTTTCCTTCTTTCCTTATTACAAACGTCTTTATGAAAGAGAAGCTAGAAAACAAACCTTGAAGGAAAATAGAAAATTATTGACTTTTAATGATTCTAAAATCATTGTCTTGTGAGAAAACTTCTGGAGAAGATTTTATAACTGGTATTTTTTTTTCTGTCTCATCTTGCTTTCCTGTTTGACTGACTCATTCTGGTTTTCTCATACTCTTAACGAATAGTTCTGGCTGTGTGACTGTGACAGAACATGCGTTTCCAGAACCAACATGGTGCTGAGCCACCGCTGGGCCTCTGCCTGACGCTAGGTGGGCGTTCCTGCATGGCCGGGCGCCCCAGACCTAACGTGACTGATACCCCTTGATTCATTCTTTCTGTCTTGACTTCCTCTTCTCCTTGTTTCCTCATGAGCTCCGTAAGTTCTGTTATTCCTTTTCTTGCTCTTTTTGGGTGCCTGTTTGCTTGATAAGAACACCCTGACAGTTCAGGTGTCTTCGTCACCAAAGCCGTTGTGCTTGCCTGAGCCACCATCACCCCCTGCTCTGGGTAACCATCACCCCACCACACACGTGCACACACTTCTACTGTTTTTTTTCCTTAGTAACCCAAGTAGTATTTTCAGATCATGATGCGCTCATGTTTTTAAAATTCCAATTTTTTTCACACGAGACATCTTCTTGGCTTGTCTCCCTGCTCTGTGCATTTCCTACTTCTCCTCCCTTAGATGAGACCTGTCTTCAACAGACCGTCCTCAGAGGAGCTTTTCCTGACCAACATCCCCCATAGGTTTCCTTCATTGCATGCTTTTCCTCCGTAAATAGGTGGAAAACGTCATGAGGGCAGGACTTTGCATGTTATTTATTTACTGCTTTATTCTCAGTTCCTTTCTTAGTGCCAGAGGTATCGACCTCATTGTTGAATAAATTAATGAGTTATACTTAAGATGAGAATTAACAGAATGGCTCCCAGCCAAAAATATTAAAATGCTTTAGTATTAAATAAATGTGTGCTTTTCTGCTTCCTAATCCTTTATGATGTCATGTATCATTTTCTAGGTGTTTAAGGCAATAAGGAAGCCTAGATCCAATTATTATTATCCTCTATAATTGTTTAGAAGTCTCTTTTGCTATTTTTGGTCCCACAATATTTTTGTGGTATATGATGAAATATAAAATAGATGTAAAAGGCACTTAGCTCTTTGACACTCTTCCACAGTTGAAGTAAATGATATCACATTAGAAGTGAATAAAATAGCTCTGAGAAAGGACAGATACTCAGAAGATACATGAGATTTTTGTGATATTTAAAATAGTTTACCATAGGCTTTGTGAAAACTGTGTAGCTGTTTTTGTTTTAAAAGTTAGTACAAGATTTGATCTAGGGGAGTTTTGAAAAGTATTTTATCCTCACTTGTTCAATTGTGGCAGTTGATAAATAAAATGCCTACCCAAAGTCAGACTTAGGATTCTACACAGATTGTTAGATGTATATGAACTCTGGCAGAAGAATAATCAGAAGTGACTGACTGTGCGGAACACTTCACTGTGATTCTTAAATACCTCTCCAAGTGTGTGTGTCTTTATTATACAGTACATGTTGTTTGGTAGTTTACAAAGCTCTTCTATGTATAATCTCTTTTTCTTCCAGTAATTGTTACGGATTACTCAAAGCACAACTACTAAATACTCAATTAGTTGTGAACCATCTCTTACAGGATAAATAGCTGTCTCCAAGATCACCTACTAAAAGGATTGACTCTGAATTCAAACTGTGTACCAAGTTCTTGGTTTACTAACTCAGATTAGAGATAACTTGAATTTTACATGACAGCAAATACATGGGACCAGAACTTTCAGATTTTAAAGTTTTTTGTATTTGGCAATATTTGCATATGCTTTACCAGTTGAAGATTCCCTAATCAGAAAATCCAAAGTTTGAAATGCTCAAAAACTTTTGAGTTATGCTCAAAATTTTCAGAGATTTTGAAGTATTTCACATTTCAGAGCATCTTGGATTTTGCAGCATTTCCAATTTGGGGTTTTTAGATAAAGGGATACTTAATTTGTATATCCCATATTTTAAACTTGTTGACCCTTACTTTTTTTTTTTTTCAAATTACTTGCAATAAGACCTATTTTGTTAAGATCACAGTAATTAAAGAATTATTTTTAAGTAAAATACATAATGAGAAAATGTGGTATCTGATCAATACATAAAACTCTGAGTCATTTTAACTGAGTTTAAACATTATAAGAAAATTGTTTTTAATCTGACATATTAGATGCTAAATCATAATATTTGTTTTTCCCCCTACCAGATTATGGAAAGAATCATGGATCTACCCACTTTACTGAGACATGCTTTCAGGGAAATGTTTTCAGTTGGGGGTCTTTTCTGGATGTTTCGCATTAGGATAATACTTTGTTTAATGGGAGCTTTTTTCTATCTTATATCACCTCTAGATTTTGTACCTGAAGCCTTATTTGGAATTTTAGGCTTTCTAGATGATTTCTTTGTCATCTTTTTGTTGCTTATCTATATCTCTATTATGTATCGAGAAGTGATAACCCAAAGGCTAACTAGATGAATAAAGAAATGAGTTTAACTAGAATATCTGAGCTAAGGCATAATACCAAACAGAAAGACTCATGTCAGTGTAAATCATCTATAATCGTATAAGGTTAAAGCCATTATATGACAGACAAACATCAGATTATCATTTGACAAATGCCTCAATATATAACTGGAATTCTTACATGTCACAGATCCTGATGTTAAGATGAGAATTACAATGACCTTACAGTTGTATCTTGATTCTGTATTGTCTATAAAGTCTCTGGAAAAAATATGGAATTACTAAAAAGAGATATTTTGACATCTTCCACAATTACTTAGATTAATTGGATATATAATACAGTACTGTTAAATGTAGTTTCTCCAATTTGTCCTCCTTAGTGGCTACCTATACAGTACTATATAGCTATGAAACTCACCTAACTATTTTTGTTATAATAAAATATTGTATTATATTGGAGAAAAGTTAGTGTTTCTTTTAGTACTGAGTTCTGTGCACTTGGAGCAGTTCTGCTTTCCCATTCAGGCATACTTCTTTCTTAATACCTGAAACTGAATGAAGAAACTTGGACTTTATAATTTAACTTTGTATTCTAGTCTATGGAACATTTTTTAATCAACAAAAGAATTAACAAGATGAAAAAATTATCTCCAGTCAAGCATACTTGATGTTCACAGTTATGACATTTGCACAAAAGTTCGATCCTTTGAAAGGAATACATCCTCATAAAGGGAGCATTGTTTTAGGAGCCTGGGTGATACTGTATTTCTAAGGAAACTGGATCTTTAGGCCTGTTAGCACCAAACCCTGTAGGAAGGTAATAGAACACTATTTAAATTTGGTAAGAGAACATTTAAATTACTGATGAGCTCTAGCAACAGAATGGAAAAATTTGGTTGTCCGCTGTCAGAAAAGTTGTGTAATACTGTCTCCCAGATGGCAGCATGGTAAAACCCTGATTGCTGGCTTGTGCAAAATGAGCAGATGTGTCTAAGATATTGGATTGCATAAGTAAGCTCTTCTGTTCGTGTTTGTATTCTGATGACTGTGTCATGAGTATCTAATGCCCTCTTTGCAGTTTCTGTTTGACATTAGTCAATACCATGAGTACTGCAAGATCCTTCCTCGTTTGGTTGGCACTGCTCATTATCAGCCTGAAGACAGCAGGTATACGTTGATACCCAGGAGTCAGTGTGGTCTTTATCATCTGCAGTCACTGATACTAATATTATCCATCAGTTTTTTAGTGAGCCTCATTGTGGGTATACAGGGAGAAAAAAAGAGAAAACCTGTCACATTTTCCTGTTAATCCATTTGGCTGTCAGCTATAGTGAGATTGCAAATGAAATAGCAATTTGTTTCCTAATTTGGACCTAGGACAGAGCTGTTGCTTGTTGTAGAAACAACAGTGCTTAGCTATAGCACATTGAAGTTCCGGCAATTCCTCACGTACTTTTCATCTTATCCTTACGGAAATCTTGTAAGGAAGAAATGGCATATACCTTCCTTTCCATAGGTGAAATCCCCCTGCTATTGATGAAAGTGCTGGCTGAAGTCATGCAACAAATAAGCGATTGAACTGGTGGATGTTTAGGTAGACACAACGGATGTTAAGTAGAAGCAAGAGAGAAACCGCTGTCCTTTGGAAGTCTTTCAGAATGTATTATTCCTTCACTGGAATAGGACACTTAGGTGCTCCTAAGGGAAAAAGGTCTAGAAAGATGACTCATAAGAGACTACCCTTCCAAACCAAGCCTCTTAAGAGAGTAGTGTATGTTAGACAAAGGTATTTCAGCACAGGTACCAGTTGGAACTGGAAATGTATATATATCCTGTTCATGATAAATTTGATGTGGAACCACAGCAACATTTTTTAAAGGACTTTATTTTCTGTGTATGCATTCTCCTAGTGTCAGATTTCTGGTTACAATAATTTTGTAATATCTGGAATTGTTGCTGCTTTCTTGGTAAAGATATATTGTGCCAAATTTTGTAACATACAAAAGCACTGTATGATATGAGATCTTATTAAACTGACAAGTAAACATTCTGACATCTTAAAATTTTAGAACTGGGGCCAGGGATTTAGCTAAGTGGCTTAAGTGCCAGCCTGGCAAATGTGAGGTGGCGAGTTCAATCCCTGGTACTACCAAAAAAAAAAAAAACTTTTAGAACTGATTATAAAGTCATCCTCACTGATCACTGCTGAAGAATGCAGAAGAGATCTGAGAGTATTACAGTACAGTCAGGGTTTTAACCACCATAGTGATACTTGTATGATTCTGAATTACATCATATAATTCAAAGCAACTATTTCAATTTAAACTCATGGCATAGCGCCTGGTTGGCAAGTGCAAGGTCATGAGTTCAATTCCTGGTACAAGAAAAAATACATATATATGTGTATATTTTAACTCTCAAAAACATATGGTCCAACCCCAGGAGCAGCTCAGATGACAACCTGGGCAGCTCTGGGGGGAACAAGACAGAGCAACAGTTGTTCTTACAAGCCACTCAGCAGTGGTTTCCACTCCCATACTTCTCCATGTTTGAGAGGAGAAAGGGCAGAAGGTGACCCCTGTGGCTTCACAGATACCTACCTCACAGAATTGGTATAGAGGATGGATTGGTTTCAATTTTGTGATGTGAAGTTTGTCAAGTATTTTATTATTTTGAATAAAAGCAGTGTATCTAAAAAATTTTTTAAAGGTGTAGTTTCTCCATTTCTGAACTGTTGAGAACATTAGTTACAGTAATTGTGTTGGGTTGGGTTTGGTTTGGTCGTACTGAGGCTTGAACCCAGAGCCTTTGCACTGAGCTATATGTCCAGCCCTTTTTTATGGTAAAGACAGTCTAAGTACGTTGTCCAGGCTAGGCATAAATTTGTGATTGTCCTGCCTCAGCCTCCCAGAGTGCTAAGTTTACAGGTACATTACTATCATGCTAAAATTCAGCTGCAATGGATTTTTAAAAATTGTTTACCTATGCATTTTTATTATATCCCATTGTTCCTATGGACATTTTATTGTACGTATACATTCCTCTGTGGGCTTACATCCAAAATTATGTGTATACTATTGTGATGGTGATCTGAAGTACTCATTCAATCATTTTATCTAGAATTTTTCTGATTTTTTAAAGCACTGACCTTATAACTTAGTTCCAGCTTTAAGTGTAATTCAGCTCTATAATGAAATGCAGAGAGGGAAAAATATTTTCACCTTTACAAAGTTAACGTTTTTTCCGACAGTAGTGAGTGTATGTGGGGCCACTGCGATGCTTCACACTTACCAATTACATACTGATTAATCAGGGCGTTTAGGTTGTCCATCTGAAACAATCATTTCTTTGTGATGAGAAGAACTCAGATCGTCTAGCTGTTTTGAACTACGTCACACAGTAGTTAACTGTCACCATCGTTTTGTTGAGAAAAATCCCTATCCTCATTCCTCCCTACTGTCTAGTACCCACTTACTATAAACATCCAGTGTCTTATGATATTTCACATTAATTTTAGATGTTTTTAAATTTCCCTTAAGGAAAATTATGTAATCTGGGCAATCTATTCTGGACAAAAAGATTGAGTTTAAATTAGATTCTGCTAGATCTCTCTATAGATTTCTTTACCTCCATTCTGTGGTATTTTTGATAAATAAGACTTTGAGTCTGCCTTCATGTGTCCTATAGTGCCCCCCATGCCTATCTTCCCAGCCATTGATTTTGTTTTCTTTAGTACTGGGGACTGAACCCAGGGCCTTTGGCGCTGAGTTAAGTCCCTAGTACTTTTTTAATTTTCTGTTTTTCAGACCAGGTCCCACTAAATTGTCCAGGCTGCAGTCCTGAGCCTCAAGAGTGCCCAGATTGTAAGTGGGTACCAGCACGCATAGCCAGCTCTATGAAACCCTGAGTGTACTCTATAGACATCCCTGTAAACAGCAGTCCACAAACCTGGAACAGGTTTGAAGAAGCAAGGGATTTCACAAGGCTTTTGGGGCCTCAGTCTTAAGGATTCCTAAGAACAGGTCAATAGACTTTGGCCCCGACAGGAGACAAAACTACTACGTAGACATTCTTGAGCTTTTGTTGTTAGAACGAGACAGTCTTCATGGCATTGGCATTTAAGAACCCACTAACTGGGCTGAGGATTTAGCTCAGCGGCATAGGCGCCTGCCTTGCAAGCGCACAGTCATGAGTTCGATCCCTGGTACCAAAAAAAAAAAAGATGAGGAATCTACTAACTGTGAGCCAGTGTCCTCTCATCCATCTACATCTGACTTGTCCTTAGGTCACACGTGAGTTAATGCCCCAAGAGGCAACAGCATGTTTTCACAAGGCTGTCTCCAGAGCAGGCTTGATCTCTCATACACTAGGCCTCTTGAGAGAATGTACTATGGGATGGAAGAGTTATGATATCTAACAGCCTACATTTGGCTTTAAAAGCAAAACTAAAAATACATAGTCTTCAGATCAAAATGGTAACACATCTTTTCAGACTTTAATAAGTATTAGCACATACTAATTGTATACCGTAGTGAGTTTCACTATGACATGTAATGACTTCTAATAGGTCTTAAGAGAAAAGATAGTTTATATCTACCTGTTACTGTAATCTCTCACTAATCCTAGAATGTTGGAGTTACATAACATTCTTTAAACTAATTTTTGTGATATTTTGAAAATCAGGTGATAGCTCACCAAAAACAAATGTGTGTATACACGTATGTGTATGTTTGGAGGAAACTTGCTGTTTGAGAACTGCATGCCACATGGAAGACGCCCAAAGATCGAAACAGCACATAGAGGCAGGACTACACAAAGTGCAGTTTATTAGGGGCTAAGGGAAGAGGCAAAACCTGAGTAGCACCAAGACAGGCTTGCCACACTCCAAGGGAGGAGGAAAGGATTCTGTTAAAGCTACACAAAGGTGGTCATAGCAAATGGAATGCATCTAAGCTTTCTCAAAAACTGTTAATGGGGGCCGGGAATTTAGCTCAGAGGCATAAGTGCTTGCCTGGCAAGCACAAGGTCATGAGTTTGAACCCAGTCCAAAAAAAAAAGGAAAAAAACTATTAATGTATCAAATGTTGGTAAGGAACAGTTCAGGCAGCAGCAGCCAGTACAGAACAAGGTCCAGGGAGCATGAATGCTGTATCAAAAATACACCAAAGCCAGGCATGGTGAGCACGCCTGTAATCCTAGCGCTCTGGGAGGCTGACGCAAACAGATCACACATTGGAACCCAGCCTGGGCAACATTCCAGAAGTTTTGCAAATTCAGGATATAAAATAAAGAGGTAGGTGTGGTAGGTGCAAAGGTCCTGGGTTAAAAGTTCACTACCCAACCCAAAAAAGGGAATGAGAATGGGAAAGAAGAGAAGGAAGCAAAGAACTTGGCCGAGGGAAATCCAGCCATGGAACAACAGAATTGGCTGGTTTCACTTTAGGTTAGTGATTTAGAAATCCACATTCCGTACTGGTTGATGATCTGCTGCTGCTTCAGGAGTTTGTATTCTCAGCCTCTTCCTACTTTACACTCTCACCAGACTTTCTGCAGTCCTACAACTACATAATTACCAGTTCCCTACGTCGTTATTCCCCTTGCAAATGCTTTATTTTGTGGGGGAAAGTAGCCTTTTTCTCTTTTAGGTCATTTGCAACTCAGTAATGGCCTTTACCTCATCATCCATGTACATGCTCGAACCAGACATTGAAGCTGGAAGTTCAAACTCAAGTCACTCTTGACAGCTAGACTCCTATGCCCCTAACTCACATAACCATTGCTGAGCATTTCTATGGCTGCAGTGTATCTGAAATCCCACCACTCCCTCTGCTCCCACATGGGTCCAAGCTGCTATCATCTCTTATTTGCAACAGCCTCATAATTTAACTACCCAGCTGCACTCTGTTACTCTTCAAATCATCTCTGTAGCTAAAACTGTTTTATAAGAGGGGCTGGGGATGTAGTTCAGTGGCAGAGCAGTTGCCTAGCAAGTATGAAGCCCACAAAAAATTTTTTAAAAGTACAGGATCAGGTCTCCCTGACTAAGGTTCATTACTAATCGCTGCACCTGATAACTCAGCAATAACATGTTCACTTCCTCTCCTCCCCAGTGCTCGCAGGACTTTCACCATATTCAGTTCCTGGAAAACGGAACTTTTGATACCTGGTACTGTCAGACTCAAGTCATGGCCTTACCATACATTTCCCTGGGTCTGGAATGGCCTCACCTTCATTGGCTCATTCACTCCATCCAAGTTCTTATGGTAATGGTTCCATCACCCCATGGAGTAGGTTTGTGAACTGTTGTCACAGAAAAAAATTTAAGGATGTGTTAGTAAGAGGTGAATAAAGAACTCCAGCTTGAGCAACTGGAAGGAGCTCACTGATGAAGTTAAAGACTGGTACCTCACAAAGGACAGAGGCAAGCCGTTATAAATTCGCTGTGGTGGGTCAGGGTCTAGCCAGTCATCATCTCAGTTCTGGCTTTGTAGCTCTGGAGGGATCCATGTGTCCTGAGGACCATTAGTTCCCATGAGATGATTGTGGCTTGGGAAGGGTGCACCCTGGTTCCCGTAAGGAGCAGCTGCCCCTCTCTGGGGGAGGTGGTATCATGTGTAATCTGCAAGTCACTTTTTCCTGAAACCCAAAGTGGTTACAGATTTAAAACAATGGCTGGAGACCTGTAGACACTGTTTGCTTCAGGAGGTCTGGAATTGATGCTATGGAGCTGTGCCTTACAAATCCTGAAAACTGCTTCCAGTATTCTGTATCTTGGTATCCTATCTAGTAAAGCAATGAAATAGGCTAAGTAAATTTAGGGTTAACAAATTACTGCTGTAAATACTCCATAAGTGATTAACGTGTATGTAAAGAACTGAGCAAGAATTTAACCCAAACCTTGTTTCTTTTTTCCACTTCATTTCTTCTCCTCTACCTCAGTTCACTCCTCACATAAACTACTCTAGTTAAAAGTAGATAGTGATACTTCTCCCCATCTGTCCACCCTGACAGCATTTCTGATATATCCAGGCACCTTAACACAATTTTATTGTACTTTTTTTTTTACGTCCTTCCCTCACTAGAATATAAGCCCTATGAAGGAAACTGTTAGTTTCACTAATATAGTAATGTTATTATGCATAGTCAGCAGCCTTATCATAGGTAAGATAACAGAGCTAATTCCAGCAACCAAAAGAGCTGATTTAAGCAGCTGGTTAATCAAGCAGTAAAGCTTAGAAACATAAAAAACACAAAAAAGGGATAAGTTTTAAAAAATAAGAGAACAGATCTTTCCTCCCAGGAAAGAGACAGCTCCTCCCTCACTTTCAGACAGCAAGAGATAACCAGTTTCTCTTTTTGAACTCTTTGAACTCTACTTTTGAAACACCACCTCCCACACACATACCTATATTAGGTCACCACAGAGAAAGCATGTTGGACTTCTTCCTCTCTTGGTGGATATCCAAGAGCTTCTTATTTCTAACAAATACTCTAAATAATTCAATGGGGGGGGTTGCAATGAACTCAGGTTTATACAAAATAACTTTCACTAATGTACTCCCAGATACAATACCCACTGCAGTACTGGCTTAAGAAACAAAAGCAAAACCAGGACAAGGCAAGATCACTGATTCTTTCATTGTTACTCCCACAGACACCAGATGGCCAGCCCTCCAACTGTGTAACAGTATATTTTACAGGTATCAGATAATTTTTCAGTATTTTGAGACAGGGTGTCAATATGTATTCCAGACCGGCCTTGATCCTGTCTGAGCTTCCTGAATGTTGGGATTAGAGGTATACAGAACCACACCCTGCAGAGAATGATCATTTTAAAATTTATGCTACTTCTCTCAAAAGCCAGTTTTAAGAGTGCCTGCTTAGCACACTTAAGACCCTGGGTTTGATCTCCAGCACTATATACACAAAAACCCTATTCTCCATTTTTCCCCCCCAGTACTGGAGATTGAACTCAGGATGATGCACTTACCAGGCAAGTTGCTTGAGCCACTGAGCTAAATTCCTGGCCCCTATTATCATTTTGAAAAGCTCAAAAAGTAAATTCAGAGCCCTATAAGGCCATGCATGTTCCTCTCCCCTTGTTCCTCTCTAACCTCATCTATTTGTTACCAGCTAACTGTGAGGGTTGGTGAGAATACTGATGAAAAGGATAGAGTTATTTATAATTATAAAGTAATCTAGTCATAATGGGTTTTAAGGGTGAGAAAAAAATGTTAGATGATTCCATGGCTTCCGGTCTAGACGGTTGATGAAAAAATCAGAAGTCAGAATATACTTATGACCTATCACAGTGGCATAGCCCTGTAATCCCAGCCCTCAGGAAGCTGAGGGAGGAGCGTCCTGTGTTCAAGGCCAGCCTGGGCTACATAAACGAGCTCAAGGTCTGCCTTCACTATACATCTAGACCATGTCTCAAAAAAACCACCAAAGCGAAAAAAAGAACATACTTAGGTGGGAAGTAAAACACTTAAATCATAGCACTTGCTTGAGTTCAAGGGACAAAGTACTTCCAGAAGGGCAAAAGAATCCTGGAGGGAAACGTCAACATTTAAGGGGGCAGAAACTGCAGTACAAGGACCATGTAATTATTCCAGTCCACTCTCAGGGCTGGATCTACACGAGAGGCAGCGAAGCAGACTGTACACGGGCGGTTTCACTGAACAGAAAATCACTAGCAATTTCACGGCCATGAAGAACCTTCCGGAGTGCTGCCTCCTTGCAGCACATGACCATCTGCTTTCCGTGCTGAAATACTCGCCCCGAAGGTCTCCCTGAAGAGAAAGATAATGAGATAAAGTTTAGCGTTTTGAAGAACTGGTCCACAAGATTTTGTAAACCATGCACTATCTGCGGCCGCCATTCTAAAGAAATGAGTACAAAAACTTCAGCTGTTTCCTTTAAGTCACTAGACCAACAGTCCGTGTTTGTTTACCACGCGCCAATAGGAAAACTCCAGACAAACCCAGCCCACGAGCCCCCCAACCCCTGGTCGATTTCCGCCTTGCCACGCCTCCGCGCGCAAATACACCTTTTCTTGCGGCCAGAACCCGGAAGCCCCGCCCACTTCCGCGACGCTAAGCACGCTGAGGCCCGACTCGCCTCAGCCAATGGTGTTTCACAGGAAACGTTACCTCTGACCTCTGGGCTAATCAGAGACGGTGAAAAACATCTCGCGAGAGGTGAGGTTGAAGCTGCCTCCGCCATCTTGGAGATGGGAGACGGGTGATGGCTGTGGTTCTTCCGCTAATGCAAACAACAAAACGAGCAAAGTAGTCACTCTCGAGTGTGACTATCATCCATATAATAGTTCACGAAAAGCTACAGAAAAACAAGAGTCTCAAGGTCGAGCGCAGCGACACTGAACGCCCCTTTACCTGCCTTCTAGGGCGGCAGAAGCGAAGTGACTGAGACCCCACAAGGATGGTGCAGTCCTGTTCTGCCTACGGCTGCAAGAACCGATATGATAAGGATAAACCTGTTTCGTTCCACAAGTGAGTAAACCTAAAGGATAACAGCGCGGCCTCCACTAAGCTGAGGGCGCGCGGCCGGCCGGGGTGGGGCGGAGCCAGGCGCGTGCCCGCGCCACCGCTGACGCAGGGGGGCGGGGCCCTCGGGCTGCGCGCGCCCGGTCCGGCTTCTTCTGCGCCGGCGCCCTGGAGCCTCTGCTGCTTTGAGGCGCTTGGGGCTCGCTAGGCGCTCTGGGCTTAGTAGTGGCTTGAGGGTCTGTTTGATATTGAAACAAAGACTATAAACAGGAAGAAGACCTTGTTTTTGTTGCTGCTGTGAATAGGATGCATGATAAGAAAGATTGATGTTTGGACCCATTTTCTAGGAACATATCTTTAAGAATCCTTAGGTTTTTAAAGGAATTTTCCTGGTATGGCTAACATAAATCTCTCTGTGCCTGCACACAGCACTGATAATGTGAACGGTGATAACAGGAGTCATAGTCGGGAATTATAAGAGTCGATGTGAGCTATTACGAACTGGTCCCTATTTTTATCCAATAGTTACTGCAGGTTAGAATCCTAGAATGAAATAAGACTTGAAATGGGAAAAGAAAACTCCAAATCGAATTACTTAATGAAGGATGGTCTGCAAAATGTGACATTTCCATTAAGGCATATTCTGTTTTTACAATTTTTACTGGGTTTAATTAGGTTTCCTTTGCAAGACTTTGACTATGTGTGATTTATATAAGTCAAATCCAGTAATAAGTTTTACAGATTATAGAGAAATAGTTAACGGAGGAAAAGTTTAAAACGTAAGTGTTTTGGGTGTAGTGTTTTCCACCATAGTTGCACCAGTCTGCACTACCACCAACAATGGAGAAAGGTTCCGTTTTTCCCACAGTCCCTCCAGCATTTGTTATTGCTTGATTCCTTTTTACTAGTCATTTTTTTTCCAGGGTGAGATGGAACCTGGGTGTTAATTTGCAACTCTAGAATGACCAGTGATATTGAACATTTTTTCACATTTATTTATTTATTTATTTGTCTTTTTCATGAGTTCCGGGGATCGAACTCATGACCTCCTGCTTGCAAGGCAGGTGCTTATGCGGCTGAGCTAAATCCCCAGCCCCTTCACATATTTATTTGCTATTTGTATTTCTTCATCTGAGAAGTGTGTATTTATCTCAGATGCCCATTTTTGGATTGGGTCTTTAAATCTGGGAGGACTGATTATTTGAGTTCTTTATATGTTCTCAATAGTAATCCTTTGAGAAACAGCTGGCAAACATTTTCTCCTATGTTGTGGGTTGTCTCTTCACTTTGTTGGTGATTTCTCTTGCTATGCAAAAGCTTTTCAGTAGGGTGATCCCGGGGTTGAGTCTTTGTGATAGTTCCTGTGCAGTCTGTGTTTTGTTCATAAGGTCTTTACCCGCACCAGTGTCTTCAAGATGTTTACCTACTTGATCTTCCAGAAGATTTAATGTTTGTCTGATATTAAAATCTTTGATTCATTCTGATTTTAGTTTACTGCATGGTGAAAGATACAGGTCCAGTTTTAATCTTCAGCATGTGAAGAGCCAGTTTTTCCAGCACCATTTATTAAAGAGGCTGTCTTTCTTCCAGTGAATGAGTTTGGCACCGTTAAGGTGGCTTAGTGTGTATGTGGTTGTTTCTGCATCTTCTAATCTGTTCCATTGATCTTAAGGTCTTTTTTTGTCAGTACCACACAGTAGCATAAATACAGTTTAATCCTATAGTATATATTTTATTTGAACATTTTAGTGTCATCTACATAAAAAGTTAAACATTAATCATTTAGATACCTGGACCTGGTCTTGAGTACTCCACAGCTTGCAAGCATCAATCTATTATAGTTTGTTAGTGAACTGAAAATCTGAGTACCTTTATTTAATACAGAGAACTGTATTATGTTTCTTAGATTTCCTCTTACTCGACCCAGTCTTTGTAAACAATGGGAAGCAGCTGTCAGAAGGAAAAACTTCAAGCCCACCAAGTACAGCAGCATTTGCTCGGAGCACTTCACTCCAGACTGCTTTAAGAGGGAGTGCAACAACAAGTTACTGAAGGAGAACGCCGTCCCCACCATATTTCTTTGTACTGAGCCTCATGACAAGGTAATATATGGTTTTGTTTGGATTTTTGTGGGGTTTTTTGGTAGTATGTGTTTTTAAGTGTTGTTTTTTGTTTCGAAAAATTAATGTGTTCATTGTAGAAAATTTGGAAAACTCAAAAAGGGTAAGAAAACTAGAGCACCTGGGGAGGGTTTTTTTCTGGTTCTGGGCATTGAACTGACCTACACCCCAACCCTGTTTATTTAGTTGTTTATGTAGACAGGGTCTGGCTGTGCTGCCAGACTGGGCTCGCAATTACAGTCCTCCTGCTTCAGTGGCCTGCGTGGCTGGGATTGCACCCATGTGCCATGCTGCCTAGCCATAGCGATACATGTGTTGAAAACACAAAGTGTAGTTTATTAAACATTCTCACGCTAAGAAACTCAATTTATTTTTGTGTTTTGTTTAAAGAGCACTCTGTATTTCTACTTACATTAGCAACTCTTTCTTTTGTCAGTTTTGACAGTTTAATTTCTAACTTTTTCTCCTCCATTTTAAATGCTTAGTATTTAACTAAATGAAATGACTTAATCTCCTGATTGCATCTCCCTTCAAGTAGAAAAGACAAGCTATTGGCTTATTTTGGAATACTCCTAATGCTTGTGATATTCTGCAGGATTCTTTCAAGCATTGTGCTAACAGCAAGTTCACATGTGTTCTGTGTCACTGTTCTAGAAAGAGGAGCCTCTGGAGCCACTAGGACAGCTTCCCCCGCCTCCCCTGACACCTCCCATTGCCCAGGTGGATGCCGCCATTGGATTGCTAATGCCGCCTCTTCAGACCCCTGACAATCTCTCCGTTTTCTGTGACCACAACTACACTGTGGAGGATACAATGCACCAGAGGAAGAGGATTCATCAGCTGGAGCAGCAAGTTGAAAAACTCAGGAAGAAGCTTAAGACTGCCCAGCAGCGATGCAGAAGACAAGAGCGGCAGCTTGAAAAATTAAAAGAGGTTGTGCACTTCCAGAAAGAGAAAGATGACGTGTCAGAGAGAGGCTATGTGATTCTACCCAATGACATCTTTGAAATTGTTGAAGTACCAGCATAAAAAAGTTAAAAGGGTAAAAGCAGGCGAGACCGCATATCCTCTTTTGGCCTATACTGGAGTTTTCATTTGAAAAATAACACTTGATTACTTGCATAAAAACAACTCAGAATATTTTTTTAAAAAAATAAACTAGCTATATACTGTAAAATTGTAATTTTTTTGTTTGTAATTTCAGAGTTTTTACATTTTAACAAAATATTTTAAAAGGTGTTGAAATAAGCCTCAGACTGCCAATGTAAGTTGGTTCAAGATTGGAGATTTTTTTTTTGAGTATTTATAGAAATAATTAAAAATAAAAAAATGCGAACAGTGCAGAAAAGATAATTTGTTATAAAATTAATGCTCTTTATTGAGAGAACTTAGTTACATTTTAAATCAGAAGTGTGGATCTGAAAGGAATAACCTCTCAATATGTATATGTACACACATTAATATTTGTAGTTAGTTCATTTATCATTCTGAGAATCACTTGTCAAGGATAAATTGATAAGTCAGTATTTGATTAAAATAATTGGCCTTCTTCAGAAAAGAAACTCATTCCTTTCATATCTAATCAATACATAACTGTATAAAAGTGGATTTTTAAAACATGAGCCTCTACATTTTCCCCAGCATTAAAAATCAAACATGTATCCTCAGTGAAAGAAACATGTTCCACTAGACAAAGCAAGTGTTAATCATCATTGAAGTGAAAATTGGTTCCTGATCCATGACACGATTTTCTTTCTCATTACCCCTGTTCAGGGAGCCTCAGTTTTGCAATTATAGCTGTATCTGCGTTCAGATCTCTAATAAATGTACTGTGAGTGGAGTTTGCTTTGCATCATAATATGGTAATTTTGCACTTGACTGGTTGATTATGGTTAAAACTTCACATTAAAAAAGTTATTTTTTGACTTTTAACACAAGTTGGAGATTATATCTCATTTACTTAAATGACTTAAAGGCAGCCTAATATGTAGTGTTGATTTTATTGACTGTTGAGACTTAAACACCGCAGTTTCTATTCAGAATGTGTGTAACAATCTGACTTTGTGAGAAATTTTACATGTATTTGGCATGAAAATATGTTCTTAGTAAAATACTGCATAGGAATTATCTGTTTAGATTTAGAGTCACTGGTCCAACTATAATTATTTTGTTTTAAACTGCACTGAGCTGGTTGAAGAGTGCCTGACCTTGTAAGACAGTATTAAAGATGTAAAGCGAGGATATTCACAAGTATCTTTTGTAGACTCGCTTTTATTGCAGTTCACTGCCGTGATGCCAGTAGGTGGTGCTTTGATTCATAGAGATTTAAATGCTTTATGAACCAGTATCTCAAAAGTGGAAAATAATGACTAGACTATTTACATAGTCTGATAAAATTGTTTAGAACAAACTAATGAGTGAAAGCACTTTTACAGGTTATTCTTAAAACTCAACTGTTTTTAGAAACTTCAAAATGTTAAAGTTGTTTCTATATTTTATCTCTCCAGCGATTCCCAGAAAATATGTGGATAAATATTTTGGCAAGTGTGTATCTTTAGCCTAAGTTTCTTCTATATAAAACAGTCTCTCTGTCTGTGTATGTCTGGAACCAAGAATCCAGGCTGAATTATAAATGCAATCATACTTACGTAGTATCTTAACATTGTTATTTAACCTGAAGCTACTTTATTTTCGTGATAGACATAAATCCCATTTGGAGAGAATTGAGCAAGCAGTGTGTATACCAACCACTTCCATTTAATTAAGTTAAATAAGTTTACTACAGATTAATAGGAATTTGAGGTGCAAGTGCTTATTTCTGAATTTGAGTTGTAACATTGGGTGGATGTTTTGAAATTTATTTTATATATTGTTGGTAGCATTGCCTAGAAAAAATTAAACATCACATATATCCAACACCTGTGGTATTTATGAAGTCCACAGTAAGCAATAGATTTAAAAGTTGATTTTTGATGTATAAAAATAAAACTCCATTGTGTTCCACAACTTTAAAAAAAAAAAAAAGCAGTTCACTCTATATAGCTTAACTTCAAAGGGAGAGAGATTTGGCCGATTCATAATTTTCCTAAAATTGAGGAACATGTAAATTGCCACAATCCCAAATATTCAAATTCTGAAAGTTAAAATCTTGAACATACAATTATGGAAAAAATAATTTTAAAAAATTTTAGAGCAAATTAAGAACTTAAAATCAAAACTTTTAAATGACTTATACATACCCTGTATTTTAAATATTCCTGGATTCTTAAATCTTTTTAGACTTTTTCCAACATGGAAGGTAGTTTTAAGGTGTCTCACTTTTTAGTGTATTTTTATTAGAACATGTTTGCAGTGCATAACGGCTACACGTATCATGGGGAATTTGTACGTGTATGTAACATCTTCATTCTTTTTGTCCCTTTCCCTTCCCATCCTTCCCTGTTCCAACTCTTGACCACTTTCATATTTTAAAAAGCTCTATTTGTTTGTTTTTTTCTTTTTTAAACATCCTGTTTCTCTTCCCTCCCCCACTCCATCTCTTGTTCTCCTTCCCATTTGAAAAAGATCTCCCTAATTCCTATTACCAATCCTTTATTTTGCTCTTTATTTATATTTTGGGTTTCTCAAGTAAGAGAAATCATGATATTTAAACTGATTTATTTCCTTTAATATGATCTCAAGGTGCATCTGTTTGCCTACAAATGCCTCAAGCTTACCCTTTACAGCAGAGTAGTGTACCACTTTGTATAAATACTCTGTGTCTTTTCTGTTCATCTGCTGGCTGTCTCTCTTGCAGTTTGTTTTAAGAAGCAGGAATGTGATTAAAACCACATAAGTCCTAGAATAATAATTTTTAACAGGTAGGGCATATAATTGTTATAATGTAAAATTTTTCATAGGCTCAAAAGACAGTTGTCACCTGTTTAAATAAGAGAAGAAGTGTTGAGCATTAAGGACTTGGACAGGGTGATTCATAACTAATGCTGCTTTATTTGCTGTTCATACACATTAAAAAAATCTTTGCAAAGCACATCCATTTGTCCGCTACTTAAAATGGCAGGGGGTGGGGGACTGAGCAGTTCATCTTCTAGGCACATCTCCTACATCTGGAATTCTCAGTGGTGAGCACAGTCTCTTTCTCAGCAAGAGGTCAGTCTGTTCACGGTCTAGTGAACCTGGACAACCTGGATGCCAGCTGAGAGGACCTCGCCCCTCTGGCTGGACCTATGGAATACTGTCAGTTGTCAGTTTATGCCAGGACAGTGTACTAAAAGGACCTGCAAGACCCTAAGTAAGGGTCTTCACATCAGCCTCATCATCGCAACAACCACACTCAGGATCTTTAGGTACCTGCAGTGTGTACAGGAGAGTTAACACCACAATCCACGAGAATCAAGAGCAGGGTGGTGTTGGATAATGTAAAATTTCCTCTTCATAAACATACATCTCAATGATTAGCACTATGTAAAACTGTAAATATTTAAAAGTTTTTTTCTTAAATGCTGACAGTTGTTCAGTATGCATTCTCCAAGTTCAATAGCTACAAGGTGATAATTTTATGTGGAATGCAACCAGAGCACCAGGAGTAAAAGTGATAAGCTCTGGCTCACACCTAACACCCAGTTTCAATCTACACATTTCCAGGTGCTACACGGGCACAAGCATGGTGCCTTTCTGATCTCATAAAAAACTCAGTGCACCGCCTGCTAGGAGCTTCCCCTCTGCAGGATGGAAAAGACTTCTGGTTCGATAGGAAACCATTGGGTTTTTTGTTTGTTTCTTTGTTTTGTCTTTTTGAGACAAGGTCTCACTTATGCAGTTCAGGCTGGCGTTGGACTCACTTTGTAACCCAGGCTGGTCTTGAACTTGCAAACAATCTTCCAGCCTCAGCTTCCCAAGTGCTAGGATTACAGGAAACCATTGGTTTTTAAAGTCTTTTTTTTTTCTACCCTAACAACAGATGTACTGAAGGGAAGAAGCACTGTTAACATACATCTGTGCCTGTACATAGTGCTGGGTCCTCTCACTAAGGTTTAGCTGAGGTCCACCAGCCAGGTATCAATCAGCAATGTATTAGACCTAAAGTATGAGGATTGTACATCAGGACTTGGCTGCGCTCTGTCAGAGCAAGTGCAGACATCAGGGCATGGGCAGTGTCTCCAGCAGGTGTCTTGTTACCTCCATTGGCCAGGAATCTCAGTTCATCACAGGTAACTTCAGATTTCAATTACCGTTGGGATTATAAGTATGTGCCACTGTCCCAGCTTGCTTCTTTCTTCCTTCCTCCTCCTTTCTTCCTTTCAGTTACTTTCTTTTCCTTTCCTTCCTTCCTTCCTTCCTTCCTTCCTTTCATTCTTTCATTCTTTCTTTCTGCCACTGGAGATTGAATCCAGGGCCTTCATACTGAATTGTACCCTTAGTCTTTTTCATCTTTAGTTTGAAACAGATCTTGCTAAATTCCCAAAATTAGCCTTGAATTTTCAGTCTTCCTTACCTTTATTTTTTTTGGGGGGGAGGGGTCTTTTTTTTAGGCAGGATTTCATTACATGGTTCAGGCTGACCTTTAACCGACTATGTGTAGCCCAGCCTGGCTTTGAACTCACAGTGATCTTCCTGTCTCAATCTCTCCAGTGCTGGGACTGCAAGCATGCACCACCACGCCTGGCTTTGTACTCTTCCTTTTCTATCCTCACAAGCAACTAGGATTACAGGCCTGCATCACTGCACCTAGGGTTTTATTTTATGTTTTAATATTGGAGATTAGACCTAGGGCTTCATGCATGTTAGGCAAGCACTGAACCACTGAGCTATATCCCCAGTCTCTCTTCTAGGTCTTTAGATAAGATTGATCAAAAACCAAGTGAGCTATCACCACAAAAGTACAGTAGTCTGTCAAGGAGTTGAAATCTCAAGAAAGTTCTTTTTTTTTTTTATCATGCATAAAAACAGGAAAGTTGTTCATTTACTAAGGAAGTTCCAGTGTTGTACAAGCATGCAACAAGCTTATACACAGTCAGTTTTGTGATAAGAACAATTTCATGAACTCAGATTTACCAAAAAACACATAAAATGGATTAGAATTCTCTAAAAGTCTTTATGTTTTACCAGGCTTCTGCCTAACGTGATCCTGCGTACAACTGAGAATCTGTTAACTCCTTCTTCCAAAATCTGCTATCTATACCTCTCTTTTTTTCTATAGGAAATGTGATTTGGGGAATTTTAACTTTCATACTTTCAACAGAGGATTTTAATATTTAAAGTTTGTGATTTGGGATTTGTGATTGTGATTTAGAGATTTTAGAGGTTGTGATTTGAGATTTGCGATTGGAGATTTTAGATATTAGAGATTTTGATCATTCAGGATTTCAACATTTGGGATTATGGTATATGTGACTGTGTTTTAGAATTAAGATTGGCATCAGGACTCAACAACACGCATTTCCACTCACTGAGGCTGATCCGAGCAACAGAGACAAGCACAGAGCTCCCGGGTCATCAGCCAGGTGCCTGGTGGCAGGTTGCTTGAGTTCTGTCATATAAGGTGCGGTGTTTTGTCTTTCCTGGGATAGACACTTACCCTGAATATGGGTATGTCTTTCCTGCATGAACTACTTGCCTAAAATACCATCCACGAGGTACAGAATACCTTTACCACCACCATCACTGCATTTTATTGCAGCATTCCTTCTGACCACAGAATTAAAGCTAAATTCATGGGGCAATAGCTTACGCTTCTGATATCCACTGGTCTCACTGTACAGATGGTCTCCCACCATCCCGCAGTAACTGGCTTGATAGAATTGTGCCTTTTCAACCTGCACAGTCACCTGTGTTACATCCCATAGCCTGACACATAGTAATTTCAACAGAGGACTTTAATATTTAATATCAAGTTCATCATCTGAACTTCATTTAAAGGTTCATACATAGGGACCACACTGCATGTGATTAAAGCAGAATGCATTCTGGGAGTTATGTGTACCAAATGTCCCTGAGATGACTCAGCACCTGTCAATCATTTCTGTCAATCATATATCAGGAGACCCAGTGAGGGGCACTTACCGCAGGTCGCACATCTCTTCAAATCCAAACACCTGATTTATCGTCACCTTTTCCTATTCCCCTGCCATTTCAGCACCACTTTCCCGTTTGTGCTACCTTTTTGTTTCTGTTGGCACGAACCTGCCCTGAGCACACCTGCCCATTAACTTCAATAAAAGTACCTGCATTTTCTTTTACTATTCGGTATATACTTGCTATTCTTTGCTTGCTGTACACAAGAACCTCGGAATCTATCTTTCAGATTCATCAACATGGTATTTCTTTTTTTTTTTTTTTTTTTTGTCTTTTTCCTTTTTATCAGTACCTGGGATCGAACTCACGACTGCCTGCTTGCAAGGCAGGCACTTATGCCGCTGAGCTAAATCCCCAGCCCCAACATGGTATTTCTTGATAAGTCAGACAGCAGACAGCAGACCGAGACACTAACCAGCAGGCAGCCTCCCAGTCCCTTCTAGGCAACATTGTCATATCTTTTATCTTTTTATAAGTGACCATGGATATTTCTTTTAGGCACAAGATGGACAACTGGTCACCATTTGGATTGGCTACTGCCACGGAGAAGACTCATGGGGGAGGGGTTGACAGGCCATGATTCAAAAAGGCTTGGCTTTTACAGGAGGCCAGAGGGCTCTTGAACATTGGGTTTGTGTTTGTTGTGCGACATCCCTTGTGGCTGGTCCTTGTGGCATGGAAACTCCTTGCCAGTGGCTGTGATTTCCTACATTTCTACAGGGATGGGAGTGAGCTGAGCAGCAGAGAAAAGACTGGCTTGTAAATGCCTTTGGCCCCAGAACTGGTCAGTGAATGGGATCGGGCACCATGGCTTGGACAGGGATCACCAGGCTGCTTCCTTGATATTCCACTTGAGATCGGGAGGTGTGGGCCTGATCCACCTACTGTATCCTGTTTGGGCGCTGGAGGGATTTCCCTGTATTGTGTGGATTTGAATGTCAGCTTATGAAATATCCAGATTTGTTTGTAGGACCTGGTGGAGTCTGTGGGCCCACACTGAATAGCTACCCTTTTAAGGTACCCTCTATTTCCTTCTTATCCCTAACCACTCTCCCCCAGGCTTTTATCTGTCAGAATACTAAAATCCTTTGGCTTTTTTCCTGGTGCTGGCCATCGAAGAGAGGCAGAGAACTGGAGGGTAAAGGACTAGCCTAGTGCTTTCCCACGCAGGGTGTGGAAAGGAAAACTTAAGTCTTTTGGGTTTTAAGTGTAGAGTTTCGTGGCAGAGCTAGGAGTCTTTGGTGACTACAGTTCTAGGTTGAGAGCTGGCCCATAAATGTCTCTTTCTGGAGTTTCTTCTCCAATACCGGCTCTCTCTGTTTTTATTCTATTAGGTTCTAGTATTTTCTTTTCTTTTCTTTTTTTTTTTTTTTTTTTTTTTTTTGTCTTTTTCATTTTTATCGGTACTGGGGATCGAACTCACGACCACTTGCTTGCAAGGCAGGTACTTATGCCGCTGAGCTAAATCCCCAGCCCCCGGTTCTAGTATTTTCTGTGATAATTTTGGCCTCAAGTTTAGGTTACTGTCTAAAAGAATGTGTAACCGGTGGTTGCTAATTTAATTTTCATTGTGAAGCTTTACTTGCTTCTATTTTGAAGGTTTCATTTGTCCCGAGACACATACCCAACAAAGCTGAACGTGAGCTGGGAAGAAGGGATGAGGCTACTGTACAAAGGCTCTTGTTTAATTTGACTTTTTAAGTTAATCCTATTGGTGCTCTTTTGACATACCTAATTATCACATTCACATAGGGAATTTGTACCTGTACAAAACATACCTTAATTCTTTTTCCCCCCCAATTCCTCTCCTTTCCCTTCAATCCTTGTTTCCCTTCTTATTCACAAAAGCATAAACCAGGCACAGTGGTGCACACCTGTAATCCCAGCACTCTGGAGGCTGAGGCAGGAGGATCACTGCAAATTCGAGGCCAGCCTGGGCTACAAAATGAGTTCAAGGCCAACCCAAACTATACAGTGAAAACTTGCCTAAAAAAAAGCACTATTTCCATTATTTTCCTTTTTTACCTTTTTTCCTTGTCTGCCTTTCCCTTCCTCGTTTCCCCTCCTTTGTTCTTTTTCCCATTTGAACATTTTCTTCCCACTTTTCAGTATCTATGATCTACACTGGTCCTTATTTACACTTTTTGTGTCTCACAGAAGATAACAGTGTGACACATAAACATACATATGTGTCAGTTTACTTCACTTAAAAGTATTATTTCAAGATGTACTCATTTACCTACAAATGTCTCAAGTTTATCCTTCTTTATGACAGAGTAGTACTCCATTATATATGAAAACCACATTTTCTTTATCCATTTATCTGTTGATGGGTATCTGGACTGCATCCAAGATTTCACTAGCAGAAATTGTGCTGCTGTGCTACATATAGTGGCACACACCTGTAATCCTAGCACTCATGAGGTTGAGGCAGGAGGATAACATGGGTTTGAGGCCAGCCTAGACTATGAAGTTAGTTCAAGACCAGCCTGAACTGACGGCCTGATGGCATCGATGACAGAGGAGACCGAGAAAAATTGGAAGCAGCAGCAACAATATGAGACACTTTTTCCCGAGGAGACCTGCAGAGCCCACGTCAACCAGCGCTGTGCTCCAGCAGGTAGACACTCAGAACAGAGGTGGGTGGGAGAGCTGTCATTTCATCTCAAAGACCAGCCTGAACTATATTATGAGATCCTGCCTCACAAAAACCAAAAAAACATGCTACTGTAAACATGAATGTGCATATATTACCGTGGCATGATGCTTTCAACCTTTTGGAGAAGATAACCTAGAAGAGGAAGAACTGGGTCAAATGGAACCTCTAGCTTTAATTTTTTAAGGAATCTCCTCGTTGATTTCCACAATGATTGCACCAGTCTGCGTTCCCACTAACAGTGGAGAAAGATTCCTTCCCTCCACCAACCCCTCCAGCATTTGCTATTGGTTGATTTCTTGATAATATCCATTGTTTCTGGAATGATGTAGAATGTCAGTGTTGTTTTAATTTGCCTCTCTCGAATGACCAGGGATGTTGAAAAGTTTTTAAAATATATTTATTGGCCTCTTCTACTTCACCTGAAAAATGTATATTCATTTCAGATGCCCATTTTAGGATTAGGTCTTTAAGTTTGGGTGGCATGGTATTTTTGAGTTCTTTATATATTATAGATATTAATCCTTTGACTGAGGAACAGCTGATAACATTTTTTCCACTCTGTGGGTTGTCTCGTCACTCTGTTGGTGCTTTCTCTTACTGTACAAATTCTTTTTAATAAGATGAGAGTCCAGTGGTTCTTCACTACAGTGGTTTTTTCTACCCAAGAACAAGAGATAACTGTCCATTTTCTGGTATTCTCTTTGATACCATTTTTTTTCGAGTACTATAGTTTTCGATGTAAAAGTATTTTACTTCTTTTGTTAGACTGATTCCTGAGCATTTCATTTCCTGATACAACTGTGAAATTGTGAATTGTTTCCTTAATTTCTCTGTCAGTGTTTTTGTTATTGGTATACAGGAATGTTATTGATTATTGAGAATTGACTTTTATCCAGGTGTATTTCTGAGTTTGGTTATTAAATCTAGAAGCTTTTTGGTGGAGTTTTCAGGTCTTCTATATAGAGTATCATGTCATTCACAAATAATGACAATTTAACTTCTTCCTTTCCTGTCCTTATTCCTTTTATTTCTCTCTTGTGTAATTGCTCTGGCTGACCTTTCCTAACTGATATGTTTCCTAGCCTGTTTGTATAATCAATAGGAGTGATGATAGTGGGCATCTTTGTCTTGTTCCTGATTTCAGAGTGAAAGCTTTCTGTTTTGGGACCATTTAGTATGATACTGGCTGTTGTCTTGTTATGGATTGTTTTTACCAGATTGAAATAAAGATCATGTATTCCAGTTTTCTGCAGGTCTTTTTTTTTTTGTATCAAGAATAGTCATTGGACTTTGTCATATGTTTTTCCTGCATCTATTGAGATGATCATGTAGTTTTTGTCTTTGACTTTGTTAAAACAGTGTAGGGGGCTGGGGATTTAGCTCAGCGGCATAAGCGCCTCCTTTGCAAGCAGGCAGTCGTGAGTTCAATCCCCGGTACTGATAAAAAAAACAAAAAACAAAAAAAACCAGTGTATTGCATTTATTGATTTATATGTCAAACAACTCCTACATCTCTAGAATGAGTCCTACTTGCTACTTGTGATCATTTGCCAGCATCACATTGAGCATTTTTCTGTCTATCTCTATCTGCAGAGTTTGGACTGCAGTTCTTTTTTGTAGTTGGGCCTTTCTGTGGTTTTGGCATCAGGGCAATACTTGCTTCAGGAAAGAGGGAATTCTGCTTCCCTTTCAATTTCATTAAAAAGTTTAAGGAGTAGTGCCATTAGATTTTCTCTAAGTTTCTTGTAGAATTCACCAATGAATGCCTCTGGACCTGGGTCTTCTTTGTTGATAGGTTTTTATTTACATCTTCAATTGAAGTTGGGTTATATTTACAATTTTTATATGTTTTTATTTATTTATTTATTTGAGACATGGTCTCACTATGCATTCCAGGCTGACTTTGAACCCCTGGCAATTCTCCTGCCTTAGCTTCCTGGGTCCTGGGATTCCTAAAGCGCACTACTGTACCCAGCTGAATCATCTTTAGAAATTCTAATGTATCTAGGAATCTATCCGTATCTTCTCAGCTTTACATCTTGTCAGAGTACAGATTCTTAAAGTAGGAACTTCTGGATTTCAGAGGAATCTATTCCAATTTTACCCTTTTTATTCCTATTGCATGGATTTGGGTCTTTTTCTTTTTGTGATGTTTGATTAAAGGCTTGTTGATTTTATTTAATCTTTTCTACCAGGGATCAAACTCACAACCTTGTGCTTACCAGGCAGGCGCTTATGCAGCTGAGCTAAAGTCTTTGATTCACTGATTCTTTGTATTGTTTTCTTGGTCTCAGTTGTGTTCATTTCTGCTCGAACACTATAATTTCCTCCCTTGTATGAGATTTGAGCTTGACTTGCTCTTGTTTTTCTAGGAGCTTGAGGTTCAGCCTTAGGTTATTTGACCTCATTGTTTTTCTGATGTGAACATTCATTACTATAAATTTCTCTCATTGGATTGCTTTCATGTTTCCCATAACTTTCAGTATGTTGTGTTGGTGTTATCATTTAATTGTAGAAACAGTCTAATTTTCTCAATTTTGTCTGTGACCCATTGGTTTTTCAGGATGGTGTTATTAAATTTCCACGTGTTTATGAAGCTTTTGTAGTTTCTTTTACCACTGATTTCCAATTTCATTGCAATAAGTTCTATTAATATGCACAGGAGAATATCAGTTTCTTTATACTGAGTTAATCATGTTCGTTGAACTACTTTGCGGTGTACTTTGGATAAAGTCTCATGTACAGCTGACGAGAATGTGTATTTTGATCTTGTGCAGTTGAATACTATGAACATGTATTAAGTGCACTTGTTAAAAAACCTATTACTGTGTTGAATTTTTGTCTAGTTGATCTATTTTTGACAGTGGTGTATTGAGGTTCCATTACAATTGTATTTTTACTTATTTGATTTTTTCTTCATTCATGTTTGTTTCTTGGGTGCATTGGTATTTGTTACATATATATTTAATCCGGTTCGTAGATCATTCCGTGGGTCTTGCCTGGAGAGAGGACGAGGGTGGGGGGCAGGGCAAGAGGAAAGAGAGAGAGACAAGATAAAAGGTTCCAATCAAGTCTCGTTTATTTAGGAAGTATACATGGCTTATATAAAGTCCAAGGGAATGTGGCTTTATAGGATAGGTCAGTTTAGATCTCCTCATATGACATGGACTTATCAGATTAGCAGGAAACCATGGGTAGGCAACTAGGTAAGCGGAAGTACATAAGCACGTGAAGATCATGGGAAATGTAGGCGGACGCGGCAGAAGCCCACAGGAGGGCGAGATAAGGTAGCAGCAGTGAGATATGCCACTCCCTACATATATTTATGATTGTTACTCTTCCTGTTGGATTGTTTCTTTAAAATGGGTGTAGTGATCTTGTTAGTTTCTTCTGATCAGTCTTGGTTTAAAATCCACTTAGATTGTAAGTCTGTAATAGAATAGCTACCTCTGCTTTTTTCTGGATTCCTTCTCCCTGGAGTAATGTTTTCTACCCTTTGACTTTCAGTGAATTTATTTTGGAGTGAATTTATTTTAAGTGTTTTTCTTATATGCAATATTACTGGATCTTGTCTCTGTATACATTTTACCAATCTGTTTCTTTTTTAAAGTTAGATATTGTGGGTACTTTTTAGATATACACAGTGATCACATTCATCACAGAGAATTTGTATCTATACATAATATAACTTGAGCCTTTTTTCCTCATTTTCTTACCTTCCTATCAACCCCTTTCCCCCAATCTTTCTTTCTTTCTTCTTTTGTTTCTTTCTTCTTTTTTGTGCCTGGGATCAAACTCCTGACCTTGCACTTGCTGCTGAGTTAAATCCCGGGCCTCAATCTGTTTCTTTTGATTAGTGAATTGAGACAATTTACACTGATATCATAATCGATGAATATTGACTTATCCTTGTCATGTTATTTTCTATTCTTGGTTCCCTTTCTTTCCTCTCTGTTTAATTAGTTGCCTTGACTTGTGGATTAATTCTGCTGAGGTTCATGGAGTTGCAGTTCTTGTTATCTCTTTCTAGAATATCCATCAGAACATTTTGTAGTGCTGGTTTGGGGTTCATGAATTTTTACATTGACGTATCTTATTTCTCTATCAATTTTGAAACATAATTTTGTGGGTTACATCAATCTGTGTTGAAGGCTGTTACTTTTAGGGCTTGCAATACTTCACTCCAAGCTCTCCTTGCCTTGAGGGTTTGTGTTCACAAGTCTGCCATAATCCTGATATAGCATGAATAAGCTTTCCTTCATGGGAGATTTGTTTCTTTTTCCTAACATCTTTTAATATTCTGTTCTTGTGCTGATATCTGGAGTCTTTACTATTATATGCCTTTGAGTGAATCTTCTTTATCATGACCAATTGGAATTCTATATGCCTCACATATGTATTTCAAATTCTTTCCCCATTCTTAGGAAGTTTTCTGCTATTACTTATGTGGACAGGATTTCTATGTGATCTGTGCTATCTCTTGATTTTTCATTTCCTCTAGTCAATCTTACACTATTCTTCTTTGCACATCTAGTAGCTTATGGCTGGATTTTTTCATAGTCCCTGCTATTTTTAAGAATTCTTTCTTTTTATGATTGCTAACTGCAATACTAGGTCTGATAATCTATCTTTCTTGTTGATTCATTCTGTTGTGTATACCTGAAGAGAATTTTTAATGTTGTGGCCATTGAATCTGTTTCATGGATTCCATTTCTTTCTTATGTTGGGCATTAATGATTTCCATTATTTCTTAAACTCTTCTGCTTTTATCTGTGTCCACTCTGTGTTCACTAGCCATGTTCTTCATTATGGTCATTATGTCTGTAATTATCTGAGAAATTATTTCTGATTTGATTTTTAATACCTTGCTTGTGACTAACCAAGAAGTGATTGTTATACCACAATAAAATGCAACTAAATAGGCTACTGTAAGAAAAGCACACAGCAAAAACTTTTGGTGAAGAATAGCTGGGTGTAGTGGTACACGTCTGTAATCCTAACACTTGGGAGGCTGAGACAGGAGGATCGTTGTGAGTTCGAGACCAGCCTGCGCTACAAAGTGAGCCCAAGGCCAGCCTAAACTGCATAGTGAGACCTTGTCTCAAAATGACATAAAAAAGAGAGAACTTTGGGTTAAGAAAACTCATAAGTGTTCATTGACAATATAAGATGGGCAGTCATGCTAGACATACACTGACATTTTCTTCCATTATGAATCATACAGATATTTTCTCAGTCCTTTTCTTGCTGTTTCTAAATGAAATACTTTAGATTCAATAAATAAAGAAAAACCAGGCTTACTTTGTCTTGCAGCTTTGGGCCAACGTGAAAAATTTACATCTGGCAATGATATTCTATCTGAAAGAGGTCACATAGGGCATGACATGGAGTTCTCTCTCTCTCTCTCTCTCTCTCTCTCTCTCTCTCTACCTCTATCTCTATCTCTATCTCTATCTCTATCTCTATCTCTATCTCTTTGTGTCTCTCTGTCTCGGTCTCTCTCTCTCTCTCTCTCTCTCTCTCTCTTTCAATATTCCAATAAGAAGGACACTGAAAAAACCCTTATCTATTTCTAATTGTGGCCTCTCAGACAGGTCATGCAAAAAAAGGCACAGAATCAGTGTTGCATTATGTAGTAATTCTAAAGTGCCTAGAAAATGAAAATGTGTAGAGTACACAGTACATTAGCAGTTCCTAGGCTTGGGGAAAAGAAAAATAAGAAGGCAGAGTTTCTTTAAGAGCTAATGGAAATATTGTGGAGACTAGGGTGGTGAATCAAATAGTGAGTAAATTGTATTTTAGTAAAGCTAGGAGAAAAGTCAACGTATATGGTAGTTGATTATAAATGCTCAAAGAATTTGGAAAGCTATTTGCAATTTATTTGAAAATAAAGAATGAAAGGGAAAAGGCAGGAAAGAGGCAGAGATTTGAGAGAGAGGATAATAGAAAAATGGTATGAAAGCAATAAAGGGAAACAAGGATAAATAAAATGATAGAAAACAGGAAAAGTGAAGTGACAAAGAAAGGAAGGAAAAGAATGAGAAAAAATAGGGTGAGAGAGAAAACTAAGTATTGTAGGGAGGGGAGGGGAGTGAGAGAAGGCAGACAAACATGGGAGGTCAGTGTGTTCCTGCTTATTGGTCCCCAACCTCCGATATTCAGGTGAGAGCTTGATGGGAAAGTCCTACCTTTTGTTCTTATGACCCTGTGTCCTAAAAATGAAAATAAGAAAACTGTAGGCCTTGTATATTAGACTATGCAGTCTCCATCAAAGTATTTTAGAATTTATGCTCAAAATAAGTGACATGTGTGTCTAAATTATTTCACTTAAGAATATAGTTTCAATGTGAATCCATTTACCTAGAAATGTTTCAACTTTATTCTTCTTTATGGCAGAGTAGTACTCCATTATACATAAAAAACAAATTTTCTTTATCCATTTATCTGTGATGGGCATCTAAGCTGTTTTCAAGATCGAGCTATTACAAATTGTGCTGCTATAACATGGGTGTGCATATGTCACTATGGTATGATGCTTTTAACTTTCAGAAAGATATCAAGATGGGAAATACTGGGTCAAATGGAACCTCTAATTTTAGATTTTGAGGTCTCTCCATACTGATTTTCATACTGACACGTATGTTTAATCATCATTGTTTCTCTTGTATGAGAAATGAAAAACATAAATAAGGACTAAAGTAGATGATAGATATTGGGGAGTAGGAAAAAATGTTCAAATAGAAGGGAAATAAGAGAGGGAGGAGGAGAAAGGAAAAGAAAAAAGAGAATAGAGGGGAAAGTGGAAACAAAATATTTATAAATGGGAAGGGAAGGGAAGATTAAAGGGTAGAAAGGGAAATGGAGAAAAAACACAATTAAGATATATAATATACAGGAACAAATTCTCTGTGATGAATGTGACCAATATGTATGACAAATACGTATGCAAATAAAAACAGTTTGAAAGAAGTAAATGACAAAAGAGCCAGAGTACTTGCCAAACACAAAGAGGTAGATTAAAACCATGAAGAAGGCCGTCGGGTGTCCCTCTGGAAAAGGGACCCTGAAAGGGTGGGTATAATAAAGACATAAAAGAGGACAATGAGTACTGAAGAGATTCTGAGACCGATACGTGAGGTGTATGATTTCTTCTTTGTACAGGCCCCATAGATTCACACTTGGCAATGTGGGAAAGGATAGTTTCCCCCCTAATTGTCATAATTGAACAGAGTCCCAGAAAATGCTGTAAGATAGACACTGTCTTGGGGAAAATATTCATTTTGTAATAGAGAGAGAAATAGACAACAGTGCCAACAAGGACTGCATGAAGCAAAAGATGAAGAACAAGAATGTCTGAGGAACCCAGGACACACAAGTGATGCACACGTAGAGGTACAGCAGGATGACAACCATTGATGATGACACTGAATACAGTTTTAGAGGTAGGACAAGCTGGTGAACAGTGGAACGTGGATGTGGACGGTCTGCATTCACCGCAGACAGTACTCTGATGAGAAAATTCCCCAGCAATGTGAGCACATATTTAAGCAGGAATGACAGGAAAGGTACTGGTTGAAGCTGCCATGGGAAAGGCAAGAAGCCAAAGAGAATAAACTAAGACAAAGTTGAATATTTCTCAATAAGCATAGATATACTTCATAATATCCAAAGCAGAATGAAGTACAATGGTGAAAAACAGGTTATGAAAAAGAATAAATAGCAACTTAATAAGTGTATGCTATTGAACAACTTGCTGAGAATTACACTGATTTTTTATTATTAATTGTTATAATTGGCATAACATTCACTATAGTGAAAATTATAAATGAGATCTATGTATTATGTTCTCTTTTTTTATTTTTTGTTTTGTTTGTTTGTTTGTGCTAAGGATCAAGCTCAGGGTTTCCACCTTGTTAGATAAGTGTTCTTCCACTGAGCTAAATCTCCAGTACCTGTATTATTTTCTTAAACCAGAGTTTAGCAGCTAACTTGGTTTCATTAACACCGACTGTGGGAAATAAAAAATGGGCATACATGATCAAGGTATAATATTTCTCATCGTAAGTATGTTCTAGCAAATATATATTTGAATTGGGTGCTTAAAAAATGTAGTTCCCAGAGTTTGTCTTTCAGTTGATTGTTTACTTGTTTTTGATTTACTTTTTAACCTGTATTATTGCAATAGCAAGCGGAAACACTGAATTGACACCCAGTATATGGAGGCAGATTTATTTAACCTTGGGTAGGCACTGAGAGGGAAGCAATTGTCCCTCAAAATGTCAGGCCTTGGTAGTTTGGGGATTATATGGGATAAGCAAGCAGGAAGTACAAAAGCAGAGTACTTGACTGTCTTTGATTGGTTCTTACAAAATACATCATAGTGACCAGCCATTTCTAAGAGGTAGTAGTAACAGGAACTGTAACAGAAACCATTACCTGGGCAACTGAAGTATACTGGCTGGGAAATATTTTCTGCTATATCACCCCTACTTAGTTTCCCTAGCAAATCTTTGCTGGGTATGTTACATGTGATTTTTTAAGACAAGGCTCAACTAGAAGCAGTAACATTCAGTGGTCCTAGGACTAGTCCTAGCTAAGGCTCCCAAGACTGAAAGTTTGTGGTTTGTATCCCTTATTGTAGGGATTTTCCCTAAGTTGACACTGACAAGGGAATGAAGGAGTGAACCTGATCTAGGAGAGTGTCCAGTGTGCCTTGGATGCTCATCAGAACTTCATTTTGTAAGGGCCTTACTGGTTATTTTCTATTCTCAGGGAAATTATCCATAGAGCTAAGGCAAAAATACAACACAAGCACTGGGGATTTTTAGCTCAGCAGCACAAGTGCCTGCTTGGCAAGGACAAGGTCATGAGTTTGACCCCTGGTAACCTAAACAAACCAAAAAACACAATATCAAGTACATATGTAACTGAAATGAAAGCAAGGATGGGGCAAACAACCTGAAAAGGTACCAAAACCAAGGGAAGTAATGCACTGAGGTATGGAGCAATCTTGTGAATGGTGTTTTTAAGCTTCAGCCTTGCAAGGACTGATCAGTATCTGGAGTAACTGGAGCAGGGCTTTGAGTGTGTTGTCTCTTCAGAGCAAGCTTTGGAGGAGCTGTCTGGTCCAGGTAAATTCTCCAGTAATTGTCTGGATGGGCTCCTTTAACTCTAGAATAGTGGACCTAAGGCTAGATTTCTGAACCTGTAAGAACTCTAGAGATAGTTAATATGCATCTGGTTTATATGTGTGTGCATAAGTGTCCACAGATATAACTTGTCTTTTAGCTAAAGTTTTATGGAGCTAGTTACAAGCTGCTTTTGCAGGGTTATTTTTTTTTAAGCTTTGTGGCCTGTATGCTGTATGTAGTTTCTGTTTAGTTATCTCTAATAAAAATGCAGGCCCATTTATCACTGCCAATGATCAAAGATAGGCCATATCTAAGGATGATTTTTTTTTTTTGGTACCAGGGATTGAACTTACAACCTCCCCCTTTCCAGGAAGGTACTTATACCACTGAACTAAATCCCTGGCCCCTGAGGATGATTTTTTTTTTTAACAGCAGGACCCTACAAACTTTTGTTGTCCTGTCAGTTCAGGTAGGAAATGCCTTGGGTCAGCCTGAGTAGATGCATATAAGTACCAACAGATATGTAAAACCTTTGTAAGACTTTGTTTTTGTGAAGTTCATCCATACATCTTTAAAATGGAGAGAGTTTGTTACACTGTATGCCAGGTGGAGGTTGGGGCCAGTGATGCAGATGCTGAAGCCTGAGCTGGCTGCAGGGGTGTAGGTGTCAACACTGCAACATGAGCTTGAAGATTATAATGTGGGGGCAAGTCTGGTTCTAATTAAGATGGGTATTCTGGGAGTACTGGGGTAGAGATTTTTAGCTTGGGTTTTAGTTCATTGGATCCCCAGAGAGTGCTTAGGCCTCTGAACTGGATTATTTTAAGTGCAGGTTTAGTGTTGTTGGTGGCAGATTTCTAAAAAGCAGTATACCTTTTCATTTTTTCAGTTTGCTGTGCAGACCAATCCTGAGGTAAGCTTTGGCCAAAGTAGCTTTGTCCAAGATGACCACAGCATATCTAGCCTATCAGACTCCATTCCTAACTTCTATCCATCAACAGGGTGTACTTAACATCTGTTGGGAGGGAGTATTTTTTAAGTCTGGTCATCTCATGGTTTAGCAGTTAGTGCCGAGCAGTTGTGGTCTGGTGGGCTCAGCGTGGTGGCCAGGTACGTGACAGCACTGAATGATCTACAGTTATTCAGAAGGTTCAGTGCAGCATGCAGCATCTAGAGTTAGGTCTTGGCCTAAGGAGAGCTTGTCAGTTTTTTGGTTTTTTTAATTGGAAGGCCAGTGACTGTGAGGGCACAGAGGCAAAGTGTGGAGACAGCCCTTAGTAACTGGATCTAAATATTAGCACAGATAGGCTACTGGGTGCTCCCAGGGGCTGACAGACAGAGTGAACATCATTTTTGTGAACTCAAGAATCCAGATTCTATAGCAGTCAGCAGCTCTAAGAAATGTGTGTAGTTTTCTTCTTGTGTTTAAGGGCATGACATACCTATTTTAAATCAAATCTTGGATATCTAACTTTTTGTTTGCAGATTTGTACCTTTTCTCAAGATATTTTGTTACCAGTTTTTGTCAGATATTGCCACAGAACTTTTGTGCCTTCCCAACAGGAAGTTTGGGGGTCATCAATCAAGAGTGTAGTGGTATTTTGCACTGGGAAACTAGCAAGGTCTGATGTATGGGCTTCTCCAAAGAGGGTTAATAAACTTTTGAATCTCTGGGAGGTTGAGTCCAGTTCAGCTGACTTTAGGGCTGAGTTTTGGCTTCCTACTAGGGTTAGGGATATGGTTAGGGTTCTGCTTGGAGTTGGGTTTATGGTTTGGTTCTGCACTGGCTTTAGGTTTAAAGTTAAACTGCAAGTTTAGAGTTAGTATTGGGGTAAGTGTAGGGTTATTGTTAGGGTTAAGGTTACTATTCTGGTTATGGTTAGGGTCCTCTTTTGGGTTAAGGTTAGGCTATATTTAAATCAATAAATGTAATACACTATATTTAACAGAGCTAAGAACAGAAACCATATGATCATCTCTATAGATGCAGAAAAAGCTTTTGATGAAGTCTAGCACCCATCCATGATAAAAATCCTACAAAAAAATGGAATAGATGGTCTTTATCTCAATCTGATAGAAGCCATCCAACCAACATCATACTAATTGGACAAAAACTGAAAGCTTTCACTCTAAAATCAGGAACAAGACAAGGATGTCCACTGTCTCCAATCTTACTCAACATAGCTCTGCAAACTTTAGCAGGCGGAATTAGACAAGAGAAAGAAGTAAAAGGAATAAGGATAGGAAAGAAGAAGTTAAACTATTGTTATTTGCAGATGACATGATACTCTACTTAGAAGACCCCAAAGACTCCACCAAAAGACTTGCACATTTAATAAGCAAATTCAGTAATGTAGCTAGTTAAAAAGTCAACACTCAAAAGTCAACAGCCTTCTTGTACTCAAATAACAAACTCACTGAGAGAGAAATCAGAGAAACTACATGTTTTATAGTAACATCCAAAAAATTGAAGTATTAAGGAGTCAATCTAACAAATGAGGTAAAAGACCTTTACATTGAAAACTATAGTACTCTGAAAAAGGAGACTGAAGAGGATATTAGAAAGTGGAGAGATATCCCATGCTCTTGGGTAGGAAGAGCCAATATAGTGAAAATGGCCATACTTCCAAAACTGTTATATAGATTCAATGCAATCCCAATCAAAATTCCAAAAGTATATCTCACAGAATTAGAGGAAAAAAATCCAAAAATTCATCTGGAACCAGAAGAGACCTAGACTAGTAAGGGCTTTCCTGGACAACAAAGAAGGGGGCATCACAATCTTTGACTTGAAATTATACTATAAAGTTACTGTGATAAAAACAGTGTGCTACTGGAAAAAAAAAAGAGAGACCCAGTGCTCATTTTGGCAGCACATATACTAAAATTGGAACGATACAGAGAAGATTAACATGGCCCTCTGCAAGGACGACACACAAATTCGTGAAGCGTTCCATATTTTTCATAAAGTTTTCACTCATTAATTGGAATGGCTTTATTCTGGGCTGTTTGATATTATTGCCTGTGATGATATGAACAGCTATTTTGAAGAAAACAAGACATCATAATAGCTAGTGCTGATTTAATATCATCTTGTTTTGAAGTCCCACCAAACTGTTGTTTTTCTGTCTCATTGGTTTTATCATGTTGTATCTTAGTGGATTTTATTATATGTGATAGTATAAACAAAAATTTTTATAGGCAAAGAGATAATATAGAAACCATTGTTCATTTTCCATTAGCTGGTTCTAAATACTCTGTAATACTTTCATCCTCTTGAATGGTTTCACACTGCCTTGATATGTTTGATGCCATGCTATACGAAGTTATACTCAAATATTCAAGGAAAGAGACACTATGGTAACTACTATTAAGTCGGGTTATCTTGTGGTGAAGCACTAGGTTGATGAAATTGTTATGCTTTGACCTGTATTGTTATGTCCTCTTTTATCTCAATCTCCCCCTTTTTTAAAAAAAAAACTTATTTATTTATTTATTATTATTATTTTTTAATTAAGGGAAAAACTTAAAAAATTAGCAGGATATATTATAGTAACTTTTTTTTATTTCCTATTAACTTGATTTGAAGCCCTGTATTGCTCCTTCCATCTTGTTTTGACCGATTTTACTCTGTTCTGTCCTGTTTGATAGTATCAAGTTTGAGGGTACAGGCAACTACTTTGAAGGCAATAAGATTCACTATGACACCCATTCTGATTTGACTATTATCTTTTTTTGAAGTCCTGTAATGTCTCCAATGTTTCAGTTTTATTGGTTTTGTACTGTACTGTTTTGCTCAATTTTATTATACCTGATGATATAGGCAATTTTTTTTAAGGTAGCAAGAGGCATTATGGTAACCATTGTTGATTACCTTGTATTCTGTTTTTGCAGCATGTATTATGTCCATCCTTTGTTTTGACTGACTGCTTTGTTTTGTCATATTTGGTTTTATTCTCTTCCAAAAAAAAGTAATAAGAATTATGGGAGTAATAAATCCAAAATGTGTAAATGTTGTTGTAAAAAAGAGAGGAAAAAAAGTGCTTTAGAGGATACAACTGCCAGTGTGTTTAGGTGTATAAGGTAGATGACCATATTACTAAGTTTTTGTTGGATCATTGAACACAACTATTTGCAGTCTCACTGTTTGAATGTCCACTTTGTATGCTTTAATCCTGTAACTTGACAACTATTTCTAAGATGACAATATGTAATCTATTAACTAGTGATTTCTTACTGTTTTTTTTGAAATTCTGTATTACTTGTACCCTTATACTTTTTCTCCTTTAAATAAAATAAAATAAAATAAAATAAAATAAAATAAAATAAAATAAAGAGACCCAGAGATCAACTGAATATGTTAGAAGATGCAGAAACAACCGCAGAAACACTAAGCCACTTTATCTTTGACAAAGGTGTCAAACATATTCACTGGAAGAAAGACAGCGTCTTTTAATAAATGGTGCTGGAAAAACTAGCTCTACACATGCCAAAGATTAAAACTGGACCCATATCTTTCACCGTGCACTAAGCTAAAAGCAGAAGGGATCAAAGATTTTAGTATCAAAACAGAAGCATTAAATCTGCTGAAATATAGAGTAGGTAAAACTCTTGAAGGCACTGATGTAGGTAAAGACCTTGTGAACAAAACATAGACTGCCCAGGGACTATGACAAAGAATCAACAACTGGGATCTCTCCCTACTGATAAGCTTTTGCATAGCAAGAGAAACCACCAATAGAGTGAAGAGACAACCCACAATGTAGGGGAAAATGTTTGCTGTTCCTCAAAGGATTACTATTGGGAACATACAAAGAACTCAAATGGGCATCTGAGATGAATACACACTTCTCAGATAAAGAAATAAAAATAGCAAGTAAATACATGAAAAAATGTTCAATATCACTAGTCATTCTAGAGATGCAAATTACAACACTGAGATTCCACCTCACCCTGGAAAAAATGGCTATTAGCAAGAAATCGACAAATGACAAATTCTAGAGAGTATATGGGGAAAAAGGAACCCTTTTCCACCTTCGGTGGGAATGCAGACTGGTGCAGTCACTCTGGAAATCAGTATGGAGATTCCTCAAAAAACTAGAACTAGCAGTTCCATGTGATCTGGCCATTTCCCTCCTGGGTATCTTCCCCCCAAAAAACAAAATATAGCACAGTTATATATGCACATCTATGTTTATAGCAGCACAGTTCATAATAGCCAAATCTTGGAAACAATTCAAGTGCCTATCAACTGATAAATGGAGAAATAAATGTGATTTTTTAATGCAATGGAAGATAGGATATGCTGAGACATTTCTAGAAAAATGAATGATCCTTGAATCCATACTCTTAAGTGAAATAAACTGGACACATTTGTAAATATTGCATTTTTTCCTCTGGTGTGAGAAGCCAAAAGTATAAATGAGGACCAAACTATATAATAGATATTGTGAAATATTAAAAAATTGTTCAAATGAGGAGGGGAACAAGGGAGAGAAAAAGAAGAAAAATAAGAAAAAATTTTTTTTAATTTTAAAAAATGAGAAAAACAGGAAAACATGGAAACTAAGCTTTTGTAAATGGGGAGAGGAGATGAGACTGAATGGATGGTAGGGGAATGGGAAAAAATAAAAGTTATGTTACACATAGGTACAAATTCTCCATGATGAATGTGATCACCAAGTACATCTAAAATGTACCAATAAAATCTGATTTTTAAAAAGGTTAGGGTTATGCTTCAGGATAAGATAGATTTAGATTGGGGGTTAGTGTTTGTGTTAAAGTTATGTTCTGATTTCCTCTTTGGATTCCTGGTCAGGGTTAGGATTACAATTAGGGTCAGGGTTAGGATTAGGGGAAAGACTCGAATTAGGTTTAGGATTAGGGTTTGGGTTTCTGTTATGATTCTTGTTATGGTTCATGTTGTTTTCCAACTTAGTTTTATATTCAGGGTTCCAGTTCGAATGAGGTTTGGGTTAGATTTCTGGTGTGTGTTCTGATTAGATTTAGGATTAAGGTTGGATTTCAGTTTTGGTCTAGGATTAGGGCTAGGTTTACGGTTACATTTAAGCTTTGGCTAGGGTTAGGCGCATGGTTCAGATTCGGATTAGGCTAGGGCTATGTTTTGGTTAGTTTTTTTTTTTTTTGAGCAGTATGGTTATTTTATTAACAATCAAGAGCGCTCTTTTTGTGTGAAGATACACTTGCAAGGTACTGTCTGCTGAGGGAATAACAGCACACAGGAGGAAGAGCTACATCAGTCTGGCATGTTTTCTTCCAAATTTACATTCAAAAGTGTCATTCCAGAAACACTGTTGTGGTCATATCTTTGCAATGACTATGACATGATTAAACTAAAAACTCCGGCTGCCTCTGTAAGATAAAGAGAATTCACACTCACAGCATGATGAGAAGGCATAGGTCACACTCACCTATTAGCAGGAGTACCAAGCCTGCTTTTTGCCTTCCTGTGTCTCTTTGCCAACCCAGCGGTTCAACTGTTTCTGCCTGATGGAGACGGCCTGAGGCAAAGCTACTGCAGGAGCCTGGTTCAGGGAGGGTGTGTTACCCTGAGTCCGGACACTTTTTAAAATCTATTCTTTCAATACAACCCTCTTTTAAGCTGAAAATTAATTTTCAGTCTGTGATTACCATCACCCAATACTCATCCTTATACTTACTTTCTCTTATAAAGCACGTGTTTTCAAAATCCAAATGAATAATGGAAACTATTAAAATTCCATGGCAATATAAATTCTGAGCAAGGGAAGGTTTTCTGATAAAATACTCTGATCACTGGATGTTTCAATTTTTCAAAAGTCAGATTTCATTCCATAGCTTCCCATACAGTTACAAAATTCTAAGAAGCCTCTCTGGATTCAGAAAGTGTCTTCTAACATAGATCCAAGCATTAATAAATATTATCCATTACATACTACTATCTAAATTTCAAATTCTAGTTCCCACATTACAAGTAGATAAAACATTATAAAAACAAAGAAACTTGATTTTCCTATGCTTAGTCAGGAGTAAAATTTAGCTCTTAGTTCCTAATTTAGTGTTTTATATGCTAAATTACACAGCTGCTTCAGCAGCTGGAACCTCATACAAACAAAATGGGCCAATATTATATTCTCACCAAAGAAATTTAATTGGATAACTTGTCAAGTATGAAATAATGTTAGAATATTTTGCACAACCAATCAAAAACTTTCAAATAAATACATTATAAAAATATCCCCGCAGACAAAATAAATAACATAAAAATTCAGCCTAACATTTATACAAAAGTTTAAAATTAAAGTGAGGACTACAATTCCATTTACAAATAACAAGTTACCCCAAAGAAGAGAAACTATAGTTTGAAGTCTAATTAAAAGTAGTACCTACTAGAGAGCAAAAACAGCAAAATATCATTGTAGATTCTTTGTGGTAGATGTCCACTAAATTTTAAACTTTCCTATATGACTGAAAAATTTCATGATAAAGCATTGCGTGAAGAAGTTGAGAGTAACATCTCTACCTTAGCAAACCTAGAACTTACACAATGTACTATCAGAAACTGGTCAGTTGCAACTGCCGCCTTTGTTTAATGTTACTACATGTTTCAAGTGTGCATTCCATGGTGTATTTAAGTGGGCCAAGGACAGGAGATGCATGAGTGACCAGAGCATCATTCCTGCTCCACAAACGCTTTATCTCCTCCTGGGCACCGGCATGGAAACAAACTAGTTAGTGTGGCTTTGGTGGCTTTCTAGGAGCAGGAATGAGCTCCATTCAGAGTTGCAAATTGCCAGAGCAGAGCTGCATTCCCTTCCTTCCTTTGTCTTACAGGCAGGGATAGCTAGCATCCTGCAGACAAAGGGTTCTGACAAAAGAGGAGCATGACATCTCCTATTCCACAAATACCTTTTTTCCAATCTTGAATTATTTTTCAGCTTTCTTGTATCGTGACCTCGGCCTTTGTAGACAGAGGTAGATAAGGAACTGCTACTCATAGGAGACATTTAGTCAAAGAGCTAGGCATCTTCTTTCAGGTGTCTGTCTTTGACTCAGCAACGTGAAAGCAGTACACTGGGCTACGGTCTGTGGAGATCTGCTCAGTCGGGTTTCAGGAGACCATCTTCCTGGATCCTGGGAGTCTGGAAGTGCTAGTTCCCTTTAAAGACACAGTGACAGCATCTAGGAGACTAGCTACAGGTTATAGTGTGAATCTGGGAATTTAAAAAGAGTATTTCGAAAGAAAAGATAAACTATCATTCCTTTTTCCTCAATACTTCTAAGTGAAATAGGCTCACACATCACAAAATACCTAATGACATTTTATATAAAACAATGAACAGAATTTTATTGAGGCAAGCCAAGAGCAGAGCTGTGTTTGTAACTGAATACGTGTAAAACAAATGTACTTCAAAGTCTTAATTTAGAAAATTCTAATAATTAAAAATGATATTTGGTCACTAGAGAATTGAGGAATCCCTGGAAAAGGGATGACAAACAATTGCTCCTCAGTAAGGAGAATGCACTCTAATTACATGAATAATTCATAAGCAGGTTCTCAGTTTGCCTGAGACTTACTGGCACAGAACTAGTACCCAAAAATGTAATTTATACTAGTCACAAAACTTAACTGCTGGAGATCACCCAAAATCACTATCAGCCATCATCAGGGTAACAAAATGCACCTTTCCTTCTAATTCTTTTTTTTTTTTTTTGGTGCTCAAAATAAAAGTTCAATTATATTTTAGGATAGCTGGGAACTGCTACTGCTGCAACAGACAAAGTATAGTAATAAACCAAACTGTAAGTCAGCATTCTGTCCTGTTTTCTAAGAGCAAAATGTATGAATTGCAACAAATGGTTGGTCAGCTCTGGAAATCCAGTAAACAACTCTTGGGAGATACAACACCGTTTCTCATTACCAGAAACTTTGAATAATCTTGTGTAAAACAGCCACAGGTAGATCCTCTCGCTTATCTATAAATACTCATACTAGTTGTGTGACCACCTGAAACTCGATTAATAGGCTCTTGTTTGGTTTGGGTCAAGGTTAGAGTTTAAGAGTTAATTTTATTATTAGCATTAGGGTGGGGGTAGGGGATAGGTAATGTTTACATTTAGAGTTAGGATTATTTTTAGGGTTAGGGTCAGGGTTTAGGGTTATGGTTAGAGCAGGTTTTAGGGTTAGGTGAAAGAGTTGCCGGCCCAGATGGAACACTGTAACCAGAAAAGGCTGCAGCTAAACTCCTCCCCCCCGCCCCCTATGGACTTGATTGTAACCCTATATCCCCATCCTTAAGAACCTGTGCGCCAATGGGATACCTATGCATCTCTAATGGCCTTAGGGTGCTGCCCTAAGCTTAGGTTATTTAGATTCCCCCACGCCACGTGTCAGAGAGAGCTCGCCAGATTCCAGCGGCCAGCGCCGGCCAGCGTGCCAGTCTCCACTCCCCGTGTTCCTGGAGAGACCACCGGCCCCGGGTGCAGAGATGCTGCACCCCGGGGCCGGCGGCGGGGGGCCCCCTCCCCGCATTCCCGGAATAAAGTCACCGCTGCCCACTACTTTCACGGCCGTCCACTCCGCTCCATTCCTCCCACGGACTTCCTTCTCTCTCCGCCTCTCCCTTCTCTCAGACCTAACAGATGGTGCCCTGTGACTCGGCGGCAGGTGAGAGGCTATAATTTTTTCCAGGTTTGTTTTATAGTCTCCTGCTGTTCAAACTTCTTCACTTCTACAGTCACAAATCCACAACCACTCTGGTGAGTAACTCCCCTGATAACTTTTAAAACAGGCTGTTTCTTTCCCAGCGTGCGCTCTTTCCTCCCTGTGTCCCCGACCCGCATGCCCTTCTTCCGGCTCCCGCTCACAGCCTCAGCGCCGCCGGTCCCACAGTCATGGGACGGCCTCCCGCGTGGCCCGAGAGGCCTAGTCACCCCAGGGGGGGGAGACCCGCGCCCGGCACCTCTCCCTCCCCCCCTCTAACCATGTTATAGCTCCCTTTCTTTCGCCGGCGCAGCGGCTCTGGGCGCGAGGGCCCTTTACAAAACTTTTAAAGCAGCTTTCTTTCCCAGCGCGGCTCCTCTCCCTCCCCGCCGCGCACCGCCTCTGCGCGCCGTCTCGGCGCCGCTGGTCCCACAGTCATGGGACGGTCTCCCGCATGACCCGCGAGGCCTAGTCACCCCAGGGGGGGCCCGCGCCCGGCGCCTCTCCTTCCCCCCTCCCACCACGTTTTAGCTCCCTTTATTTCGCCGGCGCAGCGGCTCGAGCCCTGGCCCTTCCCATTGATTGCCTCCACCCGCGCTTGGCTCCTCTCCCCTTTGTTTCCAACTTTACACCAGCCCATCCACCACTGCCGTTCTGCTGAGGTTAAATGAGACCATACAATAAGAGATTCACATAAAACTTCTTTAGATTTTAAACAGCTTTTTTTTCTTTTCGCTCTCACATCGCGTTCCAATTCTGTGGGCCCTGTGGCTTTGACCTCCAGCCCAGCCCATTTCCTGTTTCACCACCCGCGCAGCCGCATGGCGGCAGCGTCCCGCAGCGTCCCGCAGCATCCCTGCGCCATACCCCGCCCGCCATAGCCGCCCAAAAGCCGTGGCTTTCACAGCGCGCCCAGCTCTGGCGCGGCCGTGAGCCTTTCAAAACAAAGCCCACCTAACTTCACGCTGTGCCTCTCCCGCGGCCACAGCATACTACTCGCCCCGCCCCACGAGCGGGGCTCCGCATAGCAAGCAAGCCGTGCCTCTGACTGCCCCTGCCTGCCGCGGCCACCATCTCTGCTGCCCGCCTTGGCCGCCGCCCCGCCCCTCCGGGACGCGACCACCCTCTGTCGCCCGCCTCGGCCGTCGCCCCGCCCCTCCGGGGGACCGAACACGAGCCACAGCTCCCTTTGGCGCCAGGCGTCAACTGGGATCACCACTACTCTCCCTGCCCCATGCACGGGGCTCCGCGCAGCAAGCAAGCCGTGCCTCTGACTGCCCCTGCCGCCGCGGCCACCCCCTCTGTCGCCCGCCTCGGCCGTCACCCCGTCCCTCCGGGGGACCGAACGCGAGCCACAGCTCCCATTGGCGCCAGGCGTCAACTGGGATCACCACTCGGGGCCTCCAAGCCCCACCCCCTTACGCGGTCGCAGCGAAACCATGTCATTTCCCTGCGCCACTTAGCGTGTCACAGTAAGCCTCCGTTCTCTGCTTATGGTGTCCCGCGTTCGCCCTGCCCACTCTACACGGCCCGCCCCTTCGCGGTACCGGGCAACAGGCTGCCACTGCTGCCTCACGACAATCAAACGCACCAGGCGCGTGCCACAGATCTCAGTGTTTCAACCTGCCTTTAACACTACACGTTTCCAAAGTCTCACGGCCCTGCCCTGTCGGTGTCGCTCCCGGCCGGCAGGAAAAACACGCGACAGAATCTGACGGTGTGCAATCTTGCCTTTATTTGTCTCCGCGTGGGCCGCGCAAGGCCTCTGCTCTGCCACCAGCCCTTTCTCGCCGGTGGACTTTCTCTATCTCTCTCGTGCTTCTCTCTCGTAGCGGGAGAGGCACTCACTTTTATAGGGTAACAGTGGCCAATCAGTTCAAAGCGCGCGATGCGGGCTGACTGGCTAACATCAGTTGTTGCTAGGCAGACTATTCTATTGCGCGGGCTGCTTACGTCGCCAGGGCAATCAGGGGGCAGGAAGCAGGCGCCAACTTGGCTCACTCGATGGGAGGGGTAACTTAGCTCAGGCTTTGCTCTTTTCCACAGGCCTCACGTCCGCCAAGTAAGGCGACCGGGCTCGGCCGCGGCTCCCAACACTGCCCAAAATTTTTTTACAGTTCTGTTCCACTCGAGAGAGGCTATTTTTTTTCCCTTTTTTTTTTCTTACAGTTTTTCTACCATTTGTTCACTATTGCTGGCTACCTGATAATTTTACCAACCTGCCTGCCTTATAATCTTAAATGCTGATATTAAATTCCTACATACTTACTTAATTCTACTATAGTCCAAATCCCAAACAAAAAGGCAAAACTTGACCTTCAAACCTTATAGAGATCTTAATATGGTTTTTCATATTTTTAACACTTGTGACACTTGGAGTTCTGAGACAGGTAAACCTACACAAGGTGGAGCTGCCTGCCCCCTCCATGGACCACGTTCAAATGCAGCAGAAGATGCCCCATCCTGGCATTCTTTGAGACCTTACTCCAGGGCTACTGGACTGTCCTAGCCACCAGAGAGTGGGTAAGTCATCCTAAGTAATAGCCCTTACAGAAAATGTCGACACTGCCAGATTCGTCACTGACAGAAAATCGCTGCTGGAGGCTGAGGGGGTTCAGGGCAACAACAGCCCCCTTTAAGGTGTCCGTCTCAGATTCCAAGTCGCACTACAGTCTCAGGTAAGATATTCTCTATATTTGTGGACATAGAGGCCATATATACAGGATTCTTCCTGAGTATTCAGGTTGCTATATTAAATCAATCTCTATGACATGGTATTGATGGTCAACCTATGCCATTTACAAACAGGCCCATTTTTATACAGGTCCCAGTCCTAAATCATAAAATGCTTTTATTCCCTTTTAAACTGCCATTCTGGTTTCACATCACTCAGGCCCTAGATCTAACCATCCTTTTGATGCTCATCTCTGCCTTATGACTCACAGGTCGTCATGTTTTGGTGTCCAGTTTGATTCTTAATTTCTTACATTCTATTAATGATCATTTCTATAGCAGGAGTCCCTAACACGATTGCCTACAGACTCCAACATCATATATACCAGAGACAAGCCTTATCTACCTACCTTTTAACTTTTATGCTTTCATAGGGGGGAGTAAACACCTCTCATAACTTCACTCCTCCTAATCCCACGTTTATTTTTCAGAATTCTGCCTTGCCACCTCAACGTCACCCTGATAAAATACCATCTCAAAACCAAAGTCACCTTCCTATCTACCTCACCTGGGTCCTTAAATATAATAGTGCCATGTCTCCTAATAACATTATGTCTCTTTGTTTTTCCAGTCTGACACACGTACATTCACCAGTAAAGTTGTCCTGGCTAAAACACCTGGCATCAGTGTCTACCTGGAAATCAACCTTCATCCCGTCAAACTCCCCTAGACTCCCAATACAGCGCCCTCAGCCAGCAGGAAGTAGTTACAGAGAGAGATCTTTGCCCCTTTTCCTAATAACCAGAAGACGGGATATGAAAGAGTTGCCGGCCCAGATGGAACACTGTAACCAGAAAAGGCTGCAGCTAAACTCCTCCCCCCCGCCCCCTATGGACTTGATTGTAACCCTATATCCCCATCCTTAAGAACCTGTGCGCCAATGGGATACCTATGCATCTCTAATGGCCTTAGGGTGCTGCCCTAAGCTTAGGTTATTTAGATTCCCCCACGCCACGTGTCAGAGAGAGCTCGCCAGATTCCAGCGGCCAGCGCCGGCCAGCGTGCCAGTCTCCACTCCCCGTGTTCCTGGAGAGACCACCGGCCCCGGGTGCAGAGATGCTGCGCCCCGGGGCCGGCGGCGGGGGGCCCCCTCCCCGCATTCCCGGAATAAAGTCACCGCTGCCCACTACTTTCACGGCCGTCCACTCCGCTCCATTCCTCCCACGGACTTCCCTCTCTCTCCGCCTCTCCCTTCTCTCAGACCTAACAAGATTAACTTCATAGTGAAGGTCAAGTTTTGTATCAAGGCTTGGCTTATTGTTATGGTTAAGGTTTAGTTTTACAGACAAGGCTCATGCTTGTGTTAGGTTTCATGTTAGGTTTAGGGTTTAGGCTGAAGTTAGGGTAAGGTTAAGTTTGGATTCTGGTTTTGTTAGTAATCAGTTTCAGGTTAGGTTCAGACACAGGACTATATTTAGGTTTTGGATTTAGGTTTTATTGTTATGGATAAGGTTAGGTTTAGGATTTGGATTAGTGGGGTTAGAATTAGGTGTTTGGTTAGAATTAGGGTTATATTTAGCACTAGGCTTTGGTTAGGTTTAGGATTATGGTTTGAGTTAGGGTTAGTTTCAGTAATTAGAGTTTATTTTTGAGTGCTAGTTTGGACTAGCTTTTGGTTTAATTTTGGATTAGGGTTAGGTGAGCATGAAATTAACTTTAGGTTTAGGGTTAATGAAATATTTAGTGTAATTATTAAAGCTAGGAATTGAGATTAGTATTAGTGTTTGCATTATTATTCAGACTAGAGTTTCATTTTGAATTAGTGTGTGATTTAGTTTTAGGCCTAAATTTATATTTAGGATTAGTTTGATAGTGAGGTTTAAGGTTTTCATTTTGGTTAATGTTAATCTTTTCACTCAGATTCAGATTCACTTAAGAGTTGTGGTTAAGGTTTTGGATCAGGTTAGTGTTCCCTCTGGTGTTAGCTTAGGATCAGTTTTCAGAAAAAGGTGTGGATTGGATTGGAGGTTTGGTTTCACCTTTAAGTTAGGTTTAGAGTTAGGGCTTGCATTCAGGTTAGGGTTAGGATTAGTTTTTCCCATTCAGGTTAGAGTTAGACTTCAGGATTAGAGTTAATGTTAGGGTTAGGGGTTGGAGTTAGGATAGAGTTTAGGGTTAGGGTTAAGCTTAGGATCATGGTTAGGGTTTGAATAAGAATAGATTTAGGTTTATCTTCCTTGTTTGGATTTGGTTTATGGTTCAGGTTAGGATTCATGTTAATGTCTGGTTAAGGTTAGGGTTATGTTTTGGGTTCTATTTAGAATTAAGTTTAAATTTAGGATTAGCATTTGTTTCATTACCCTTCTTTCATTGCTGAGACAAAATACTTCACACTCAAAGTTAAGGACGGAAAGGTTTACTTATGTCACAGTCTTGTGGAGGTTTTAGTTCATAATTGGTTTTGTCCAAGGCAGAGTGGCTTGGCAGAGGGGCATCTCATTTTAGAAGTTCATGGCTGCAGAAGACAAGGAGAGAGGGAGAGAGAGGGAGCGAGAGAGCTCTTTCTGTCTTTTATATTTTATACAGTCTCTGTCCTTTATATTTTATACAGACTATTTATTCTAAGTGCCTTTAATCCCAGGGCACTTAACCCTAGCATTGCACTATGAATCTATCACATATCTCTGAAAATCCTGCCTCCTCTGATTCAACCAGCTCTGAAAATCCTACCCCACATGACTACATGAGGCTTTGGGGGCATCTAGAAATGAATCATAATAGGGTTAGCGTAAGTGTTAGAGTTAGGTTAAGCTTTAGGTTTCTAGGAGCATGGTTAGATTAAGTGTTAATGTTAGGGTTAGCATTAGTGTTGGTATTAGGTTTAAGGTTCCTGTTTGGTCTACAATCAGGTTTTGAGTTAGGGTTAAATTTAGTTTTAGCTTTAGGTTTCATGTTAGAGCTTGTTATTGCTTGTGATTAGTTTTAGGGATTGGTGTTCATTGTAGTTTTTGATTTGGGTGAATGAATCAGTTTGGATTAGGTCATGGTTTAGGGTTAGGTTCACTATTATGGTTAGTTTTAGGTTTATACTAAGTGTTAAAGTTAGGGTTAGGTTCAGGAATTAGGTTTCATTTCAGGATTAGGTTTAGGGTTTGTGTTAGGGTTTGATTTCATGTCAGGGCTAGGGTTATGTTTTGTGTTTGGATTCAGCCTTGACTTAGGTTTACCTTTAAGTTTAGCATTAGGATCAGATTTAGGTTCAAGGCTAGGGTTAAGCATAGGGTTAGGTTTTGGTTTAGGGATAATTTTAGAGTTTGCTTTAAGTTTAGGGTTGGTTTACAATTAAGCATAAGATTAGGTTTGAGTTTAGGGTTTGTGTTAGGATTAGGGTTCCCTTTGGCATTATTGTTAGAATTCAGTTTAGTTTTGTTAGGGTTAGGTTTTGGTTTCAATTTAAGGTTATATTTAGGGTTATATTTCACATTTAGGCTAGCATTTGGGTTAGAATTAGTGTTCTGGTTAATGTTTGTAATCTGGTTCTGGTTAGGATTAGATCTTTTGTTGTAATATACACTTCAGAATTTTGTTTTGTATTTTTGTGAGAAATTTGATCATAGGTTGCTGGAGATTGCTTTAAAGCTATAATTTTTGGTAATATATTCATGGACATGTAATGGTCAATGCATTAGAAAGAAATAACTCACCTCCCAATGGAGATGATTCCATATCCTCTGGTGAGCAGAATGCCAGAGGCCTGCAGTATAAAAGGCCACATCTTCTGCTGAGCCTACCAACACAGACCAGAAGAGAAGATGCCAACACACTGAAGTTCTGCCATCATTGGTGGAACATCAGTGAGCAGCCACTTGCACCTGTCCACCACCCTGGAAACCTCAGATCAGACAAACTCAGGCACCACTTGGTCATGGGGTATAAACTTGATGATTTGTTGCATTTTTTTGTCAGTATTTTATTGAGGATTTTTGCATCTACATTCCTTAGGGAGATTGGCCTCTAATTCTCTTTTTTTGGTGGGGTCTTTCTCTGGTCTTGGTATTAGGGTAATACTTGCTTCCAGGACTGAGTTAGGTAGACTTGCTTCCCTTTCAGTTTCATTGATGAGTTTGAGGAGTATTGGCATTCAGTCTTCCCTAAATTTCTTATAGGATTCAGTGGTGAGCTCATCAGGACCTGTGCTTCTTTTTGTTGGTAAGGTTCTAATTACATTTTCAATTTCATTAACTGAAATTGGGTTATTCAACAGTTTTACGTCTTCTTGATCCAGCTTTGGTAATTCATATGTTTTTAAGAACCTGTCCATTTCTTCGGTGTCATTGAACCTATGAGAGAAAAAGTTTTTGAAGTAGTTACTGCTCATCCTCTGTATTTCCATAGGGTCTGTAGTGATTTCACCCCTTTCCTTTCTTATTGTGTGGATGAGTTCTTTCTTTCCTCTTTTTATAAGGTTGGTTAGAGGTTTATCAATTTTATTTATTCTTTCAGAGACGAACTCTTTGATTCATTAATTCTTTGTTTTGTTTTCTTAGCTTCAATTGCATTAATTTCTGCTCTGATCTTCATAATTTCCTCCCTTCTTTGGGCTTTGGGCTTGACTTGCTCTTCTTTTTCTAGAAGTTTGAGATGCAGCATTAGATTGTTCATGTTTGCTCCATGTTTATGATGTGGGAGTTTACTACCACAATTTTCCCTCTGAGAACTGCTTTCATTGTGTTCCACAGGTTTTGGTAAGTAGTATTTGCATTTTCATTCTATTATAAATATTGTTTAATGTCTTCTGTGACCCATTGGTTGTTTAGAAGAGTGTTATTTAATTTTCATGTGTTTATGTAGTTTTGTGGCTTCTTTTGTCATTAATTCCAATTTTATTGCCGTATAGTCAGATAACATGCATGGGATCATTTCAGTTCCTTTACATTTACTTATACATGCTCTGTAGGCTAGTATATGGTCTATTTTAGAGAGTGATCCATGTGCAACTGAGAAGAATGTATATTCTGATGTTGTTCATTGGAAGACTTGGTACACATCTAGTAGGTCCATTTGTTTATAAGTTTGATTCAGTTCTGTTATATTTTTGCTCATTTTTTGTTTGGTTGATCTGTCTCTTTGTGACAATGGGGCATTAAGGTCCCCTGTTATAACTATGTTATTTCTTATTTGATTTTTCTTGTCTATTATGATTTGTCTTACATAGCTGGGTGCTCTCATATTTGGTGCATATATATTAATGGTTGTAATATCTTCCTCTTCAAGTTTTCTCTAACAAATATGTAGTGATATTCTTTATCTCTTTTGGTCATTCTTGGTTTGAAGTTAACATTGTCTGCAAACAGAATAGCTACCTCTGCTTTTTTCCGGGTTCCTATTACATGGAGTATTGTTTTCCATCACTTGATTTTCAGTCTATGAATTTTCTATGACTTAAGTGTGTTTCTTGTACACAGCATATTGTTTGATTTTGTTTCTTAATACACTCTGTCAGTCTGTTTCTTTTGATTGGTGAGTTGAGACTATTTACATTGATGTGTAAGGACTCATCTCTGTAATCTTATCTTTTTGCTGTTGGTTTTCTATGTTTTCTGTTTAATTTTTACCCTACTTAGTGGTTTCCTTTTGCTGTTGTTCTTTGAATTGTTCTTATCTTTATCTTTTTTAAAGCGTATCTTTGAGTACTCTTTGTAGTGTTGGTTTGGTGATCATGAATTTCTTCAGTTGTTCTTTGTCATGAAAGTATCTTACTTTTCCATCAAATTTCGTTTTGTTTTGTTTGTCTTTTTCGTTTTTATCGGTACCAGGGATCGAACTCACGACTGTCTGCTTGCAAGGCAGGTGCTTATGCCGCTGAGCTAAATCCCCAGCCCCTCTCCATCAAATTTCAAAGATAGTTTTGCAGGGTACATCAATCTGGGCTGGAAGTTGTGTTCTTTCAGGACTTGACATACTTTGCTCCACACTCTTCTCTTTTTTCCAAGCTCTTTTTTTTTTTTTTTTTTTTTTTTTTTTTCTGCTGCTGCGTGTAGGAGCCTGTCCCGGTGCACTTGCAAGCTCTTCTTTACTTCAAGGTTTGTGCTGAGAAATCTGCTGTGATTCTAGGTCTGAGAGTATATTTTCAGCTTCATTCAAGCAGATTTTCCAGATTCGAGTGGAATTTTTAATTTCCTGAATATCCCTTTGACTCTGTTTCATGAATTCTAATTCTGTCTTATATTGTTTATTCAAGGTTTCCATCATTTTCTTATATTCCTCTATTTTTATCTAGATCTTTGGATACACTCAACATTTTGTTCATAATGTTTGTCATTTCTTTTTTTGCCTGGGAGATTATTTCTGATCTGATTTCCTCTAGCTTCATGGAGTTGTTTCTTTACTTCAGTTGCTATCATTTCAGAAAGTTCAGTTGTGCAATTTCCAGTCTCTTCCATTTCAGTGTCTTCCATTTCAGTATCTTCCATTTTAATGTCTCCTGGGTTTGTTATTGGTGGACAGGAGGATTGAGACTGCATCTTGCTCTTTAGTTTTATCATTTTCCTCTGGGTCCTGTGCAGCTGGCCAGGCACCCTCTCAATGGATTGCACAGGAATGCTGCACTAGGTAGAGCTTCAATCCTCCAGTTTCCATGTGGCTAGCTGGGGTACACCCATGAACTATGGCACTGGAGCCTTGCCCTGTGATGGGCAGAGTTCAAAATCTTCAGGACCCACTGACTAGGCTGGTCACTCCCTGATGGACAGCTCTGGGACTCTAGGATGTGCAAGCCTCAGCACCTGTCACCTGGGAGGCTGGCTGGGCATTCCCCTGATAGAATTGCGCTGAGACACTGGGTTGGGCAGAACTCAGACCCTCCATGCAGCTAGCAGGGATACTCCTGGGGGGTGGTGCTGGGGCCTTCTTTCATGGCTTACTGACACTAATTACTGGCTTCTTAAAATTCTAATCTCAGTCTTAAACCCTTTACTCCTTTCTGCAGGTGAGAAGCTATGAACTATTCCCAACCTGGTTATCACAAAACTGCCAAATTTTCACTTCAGAGTTTTCAAAGGGCTTAGAAGTTCTTGTGTCAGAATTCCTGAACCATTATACATAATGTAATATTCTGTGTTTATTCTTATGTGCACTTGTGGTTAATTTTCTCTAAAGCAGAAACATCCTGGTGAAAGGAAATGAGAAATATCTACACATGTCTCAGGAGAGCCAGGAAGCACAGTAAGGAAAGCACATAGAGGAAAGGACACAGGCCAGAAACAGTTCACAAAAATTAGACAACCACACAAACACAGATGTGTGTCTTGCTAATATCTTACCCAGCGCTGGAAGGGCGTTTTTGACCATCAAGAGTATCACATGGCTCCAGGTAACAATTTCCTTCCAGTGGATATTAATGTTTTACAGATCTGCAAGGAGATGACTGTACTGCATATGGCCTTATATTCTGAAGTCCTTAAGAGTCCCCACCTCATCACCAGAAGGTGACTGAGTATCAGCCTTCATTTCACCAGTCATTTTTACTCTTGAGAATGCTTGGCAATATGTTCATTTTCAGAAATGAGATTTTCTTTCTAACCCTGAATGGAGTAGTTCACCTGGCTGAAGCAGTCAAAATGTTTGCTTTTATTTTATCCTGACTCTTATGCAGAGTATTTCTATCATTTAAGTCCAGTTCCTTCATTTATTTTGTATACATTCTCTTGGCATACATTCATTTTTTTGAGCAGAAAATGAGTAGACTGAGATAGCACGACAGTGTGCTGGCCATGAAGAACCCTAACTCGCTCCCAGTATCGGACCCTCCCTCTGTTCCATCATGCCCTGGCCTGTCCTGGACTGGTGACATTCTCTAATATCAGAAGTTTCCTCCATGGTGTCCTGACTCAGGGAATGCCTGCATGCATGCATGATTCCACTTTCGAGAACAACACCAGGAACAGTGCAGAGAATCTAGTAAGATGCCCCAGGCATCTGTGCGAAGCCTGCATCAAACTCTGCTTAAATGCAGTCACTATTCAAGGCAGGTGACATCTTGGGAAAGACTCCCCCCAACTCCCCTCTCTGAAATTCACCGAGTTACTGTCACTCGGCTTCACCCACTCAGGGATTTGTTTTCAGTGTCAGCGGGAGGGTGGGCAATGGAGCAGGAGCCAATCGGAGGGACTCTATAAGCCGTCCAATCAGGTGAGCCGTAGCGAGAGGGCGGTTCCCGTGTCCCGTGGCTGAGGCGGAGCCCCGCGTGCTTGCGGCTGTCCGCCTGGCCGGCCGCCTTGCCGGGTGGCCTCTACCTCTGCCACCTGCGTGGGGCTCCGCGCGGGAGACCGAGAGGCCACGCCATGGTAACGGTGTGGAAGGTGGGGCGCGGTCCGATGGGCGGGCTGAGCTCTGCGGCTCCTGCTGGCTGTGCCCGGGAGCTGGCTGGTGCTGGGGGCGCCGCTGGGGTCCTCTCTCCCGCCCCCCGAGGGGTGGAGAGCTGTGCTGGCACGCGCCTCGTACATTCACATCATGATTTGTGCCATCCACACTGACACCTGCGGGAGCGGTGCCTCTTTCTCTCAACTGGACAACACTAGACTTTTTCTAATTTGATTTACAGTGAAACTCATTTGCTTCTTTTCAATTTTTTTGTATTTATGTCCAATTTTGTGCCTTTTTAAAATTTTGTCACGTTCTTCTGTACACTATTTACTCCTAACATGTGCTCATATTTTCTTTGCTATCCAGAAATACTGCTTCTTGTTTTTGCCTATTTAAGTGACTTTATTTTATAATTTTCTGGAAGCTATCTGGATTGTGCTTTTGAAGAATTGTAATGCAACTCAATTCAACTCAATATAGGTTTCCTAAAGTATTCACACTGTTAAGTGTGTTATAACTTGGTCATCCATTCTCGTCTGCTGTAAATGCATGCTGCTTCCCGAGTCCGTGTTAATAAAACATGGCTAGTTGCTAAACTTTGGCTTACTTAGTATTAGGGTATTATTTTACTCTAATCAGCATGGTGAATGTTAAGACCGTTCTTTTTGAATCGATAAGGAAAAAGATACCTAACACATTTTTCAATCACATGGAATTGCTTTACCATAAGCATGATTTCCTATCTCTCCCACAGTGAGTTGGTTTGTGTACATGAATGGTATTGATTTTTGAGTGTTAATTTTGTATGTAGCTGCATAACAATTTGGATATTAAATCTAGAAATCTTTTGGTAGAGTTTTTGGGGTCTTCTGTGTAGAGTAGTATGTCAAATGCAGATAATAATAATTTAACTTCTTCCTTTCCTCTTTATTCCTTTTATTTCTTTCTCTTGTCTAGTTGCTCTGGCTAATGTTTCCAGAACTGTGCAGCACCAGGACTGTGGGATAGGGAAAAATTTTTAATGAAGGGACTCATGGCTGAGCAGTTTCACCGCAACACCCCAGTCACGGTACACTATGGAAGATAAAACAATTCCATACCTAGTTCTAATTTATGCTGATTCTGGAAAGCGTTCTAACTGCCTTAACCTCTGGGGAAGACACCTGGATTTCTGCTCTGTATTGCCTTCTGCTGTCTTCTCACTGCCTTTCCTTGACTGCAGTGGACTGCAGGCATGTCTGTCCAGCACTGTCACCTCTTAGGCTTGAACTCCTTTTCCTTAGTGGATACTCTTATCTCTCTGGAGAAAGAGACGACTATGAGCTTTTGTTATGTGTTCTGTAAGTGATGAAAACTTCAGTCCCTGAAGTCCTGCTGAGTCTCCCCCGGATTCCCCACACTCTGAGGACCGCACTGCTTAGGTAAATCGTGCTCATGGCACCTCTTAATCTGGCCTCCTCACCTCACAGATGTGTCATCATAGAACCCCAAGCAGCAGAGCCTGTTCTGGGCTTTTACACCAGGGACATCATAATATCAGCGTGTGTGGTTAACATAAGGACAGAGATTGTACAAATACAGACTGGAAAATTTGGGCAAAACCACACTCTGTTTGTGTTTGGGGGACAGAATTAGAGAGATGGAAGCTCTTGAGTTCTTTGCTGTCTCTGAGTACTTTGTCATTCAGAAGCTTGTACCCACTGCTCCATTAAGTCAGTGATTTCCAGACCTGCAGACTCTGCGTTGATGTGTCTCAGACATTTTTGTTGTGGTCGGGGCACAGAAAATAAGGTTCATCAGCATCTTTGTTGGTGGACGTCAAGATTTTTGGTCAACATTACACGACACACAAGGTAGCTGTTGCTACAGTGAGATACAGGTCCCAAATATCACTAATGCTGTGTTTAACAAGCCTGTTGCAGGCATGTCTTCCTTCCACCGTGTGGCCCTGCTCAACACCGCTGGTTTATACACCAGAGACACTACACATTTATGTCGTGCTGGCCATGGTCCCCACATCTGTGTGCTGTACACATACTCTACCACTGAGCTCCTCCCAAATCTAGGCACACTGGAGACTTTATCATGTGTTTCCCTTAATTCCCTTGATATTACTTACCAGATTTATTTGCTGTGTCTGACTCATGACAGAGTCCTCACTGATTGTCTATATCACACTTAAGGGCCTTTCCACAGATACGCAAAAGCAGGCTTGTCTAGTTCTGCCACTGATATAAATGCTACAGGGAACACATTCTTTCTAACTGCCCTACGAGGTTTGAGAAAATGTCATAGATAATCAGGACTGTATTTGCTGGTGTAAAGAATGTGTATACATTTAATCTCTTAATTTCCTCCATCGACTGATACCTGCAGTGAACAGTAGTGCTTATTTCTCATGACCAACCCCACCAGCTCATCTGGTTGGATAAAGTTCCTTGACCCACAGTGAAATTTATGGTAAATTTTCATTTTTCCTATTTTATGTCTCTCTTATGCATCTTTTTCTTTTATGTATTCTTTTTTAATCTTTTGTTTTAAAACTATAAATCACCTGCTCCTGCTAGGGAGCTCATATTTGTAATGTCTCGTATTTGTAATGAGTTTTTTTTAATATCTATTTTTCTTTCTAGATGTTTCCTTGTACTTGTAGAGAATCAAAATACTTTCCCCCGATTTTCCACCATCATGTGGTTTTCATCAACTGAACAGAAGTTGTTACTCTTTTTGTTTTGGGGAGGGGGTTGGTACCAGAGATTGAACCCACAACCTTGTGCCTGCCAGGCAGGTGCTTACACTGCTGAGCTAAATCCCTGGCCTTTTTTTTCGTATCTTTTCAAAATCACCTTAACATGAAAGGCTTTACAAATTTATTCATGAATGTTTTCCCACTCCTAAAAGAAAATTATTTCTTTTATACTTTGCAATTTTGAATTTTATATTTTTGTCTTGATTCTTCCTTTACATCTTTAAATGTGTGTTACTTGGCCTATACAATGAGTAGCTTTATGACCATAAAGGAATGAAAAATAACCTCTTTCTTTTTATTTGTTCTCCTGGCATTATCAACCCTAAGTTTTGAGTAAAGCAGAAATTTTTCTTGAAATTTCTTATGCCTTTAATTTGTCTATGTGCTTTGAAGTTAAAACTTAATAGACTGTATCTATATAGCATGTTCCAAATAATGGGAAAGGATAGGTGCCTGTTTTTAAAATAGAGATTCAAATAACACTATTTTTTTTGTTTTGTTTGTTTTCAGGAGAAATTCTAGAAAATTTTTCATAAAATTTATAGTTGATTCACCCATATTACAGATGTAGTTGTTTTAAAGATATAATTTCATGGTCTTGTAACATATCACATCATCTCATCCAAGTCTGTACATTATTTTCCATAATTTCAGATCATTTCCAATTTTATTTTTATGTACTTTCCTCCTTTGAGAGGGCTACAGATTTTAATAAATTACACATAATGTTCACAATAGTTTTATAAAGTCAGACATATAAATGGTCTAATGTGAGATCATTTCAAGGTATCAGTAAAGACCTTACTTTACAATGATAGTGTTTTTTTTTTTGTCTTTTTCATTTTTATCAGTACCAGGGATTGAACTTACGACTGCCTGCTTGCAAGGCAGACGCTTATGCCACTGAGCTAAATCCCCAGCCCCCCTTACAGTGATAGTTTAGGAGGCGTTTTCTTCAATAAAGCAACATACTGTTTTCATAGTCGAGTCTCTTACTTCCTTGGAGAGGTTAATTCCTAAGTATTTAATTTTCCTTGATGCTATTGAGAATGATGTACGTTTTGTGATTTTCCTGATTTTATAGTGAACGCCTCTAGCTCTCTCCACTCACATGCAGTTTGTTGTCCATTGCTTTTTCATAAAGGACTTTGATCAGTTTGAGGTGATCCTATGCTTATTTTCTTTTAGAGTTTTGTTAATGAATGGGTGTTGGATTTTTCTCACAAATGGTTTCTCTCCATTGAGATAATCTTGTGGCTTTTGTCCTTGCTTCCATGTATATGGAATATGACTTCATTGATTTGCGTATGTTGAACCACCCTTTCATCCCTGGGATGAAACTGTGTGGTCATGAAGTATGATCATTTTGATGTATGTTGCGTTCTATTTGACAATATCTTTTTTTTTTTTTTTTTGTACCAGGGATTGAACTCACGACCTTGCATTTGCCAAGCAGGCACTTATGCCACTGAGCTAAACCCCCAGCCCGATTTGCCAATATCTTACGACTCTGAAAAGGAAATCAAAGAAGTTATCCAAAAATGGATAGATCCCCCTTCCGGGATAGGCAGAACCAATCTTTTTAAAAATGGCTGCACTTCAAACATTGATACACAGAACTAGAGAAAACAAACCTAAAGTGTGTATGGAGCAAGAAGAGACCTAAAACAGCAAAAGTAATCATGGACAACAAAAACAAAGCAGAAAGAGTCACAGTACCTGACTACAAGTGCAGTACTGTGTTCTCTTGCTCTGTGAGGAAAGCTATTGGTATTTTGATAGGGCTTGCATTTGTGTCATGGCAGAGACTGAATGAGAAAGCGGATTGGAACATCTAACTGTGTCCTTTCAAGACAGGCAAAAATCTTTTAAAAATGCAGGTCTTCTAATTAAACATATTTATAAATTTAATTCCCTTTCTAAAATGTTTACTATATTCATGTGTCCTTGATATGTTCCTATACTTAATCAAATTGAAACAAGACTTTTTGGTTTCTTTGTAGTTCTTGAATAGATACTGAACTTGTCTGAAAGCTAGATCTTTATAATCTGTCTTTCCATTGGTAATCACCTTTATTTTATTCATGTAGTTTCAGTGAGTGTTTAAAGCATGAGAAAAAAATTCTTTTTCCAGTTGATCTTGTCTTTAGCAGTATATATCTCTTTGTTTTTGTATAAAATGTTTCATTTTTTTTCCGGGGAGTTAGCTTAGTTGCATAAGCACCTGCTTGGTGAGCAAGAAGTTGTGAATTCAATCCCTGGTACCAAAAAAATAAAGTAAAGTAAAATAAAATAAAATAAAATAAAATGTTTCATTTTGATACTTTCATCCATTGGAGATAATGATTTTTGTCTTACCTATTTCAATTCTATGTCAGTTATTTATCTTTATTCCCTTATAATATCATGCTTGAATTTTGGTCTTATATGACATAAAATATACCTAGTGAATATACTTCACTTACTTTTGATAGTAAAATCTGTGTATCACGTGCTAGTTTTGTGATGTATTTGCTTCAGTTATTAAGACTCTTGATTTTTCTTCATTAGAAACTTTTATTAGAAATAATTAGTAGAAATTGAGTTTCAGAAAATATATTTATGCCAGGATTCAGATAATAAGATGAGGTTTTCCTTGTTGCTTTGTGTGTGTGTTGAGTAATGAGTTTCATGATGGGTTTCTGATGCTGAGCTCTCCTCTCCTTTGGTCACTGAGGTTACAGAGGTGTTACTCTGGTTTGAACTTAGGGCATCACACAGGCTAGGAATGCTTGCTACCATTTTTTCATATGCCAAGATGAGGAATGATTTTCCAGCATGTTTTACAATGTTTGTTTTGGATTTTGAAATCTAACCCATAAGTGTGGCGGGGATATCACCTTCTCCTCTTAACGTGTTACTTGGCTTTAGGTGAAGATTGCATTAAACTGGTGAAATGAGCTGCAGAATTTTCTTTTGCTCTTCCTCCTCTTCTCCCTCCTCCCCTTCCTCCTCTTTTTTACTTCAAATATATGAGATCATGACCAACCAATTACATTTTTAATAATTTTGCATATGTTTAAAAATTCTGTGTATGTTGCAATACATAGATATGCATTATTCATGTGAAATTGCTACCTATATGGGTTTGGGGGGTTTCTGCATGTGACATTGTATCTGAAAGTGCAGGAGCAAAGTTGTGACCCCATTTTTAGGCACAATAAATAGAAAGAGTCCATTGGGTGGAATAAGAAGGCATAGGCAGCTCTGGAAAGCTGGGATCAAATACTGCTTCAGTGCAGAGATCCCTTGGCTTGGTTCACGTTGGTGCCTGGGAGAAAGTCTCAGTAGGTAGAGTTTTGCTTACAGTCTGTCACATGGACTTCACCAAAGCAAGCATTGTTTCTCTTGTCCCTCTTGGCTCAGAGTGTGAGGAAGATGAGAAGATGGTGTGTCTGTGTGGACCGTCCAGTCAAGGCAGAGACTAGAGAAGAGAATTCTCTTCTATCAGACTTGAAAGTCAGACTCTTTCAGTGTGCTGTTGAGAGATTTACATGCTGTCTCATACTTCACTTTTTTTTTTTTTTTTGGTCCTAGGAATTGAACTCAGCACCTTGTGCTTGTCAGGCAGGTGCTTCTACCGCTGAGCTATATCTCTCCAGTTGCTTTGTGAATTCTGTTGAACACAGGCTGTATTAAAGGACCAGGGAACACCCCAGTCTAGAGAGCTAAGCCTGCCGGAGGTACAGTGGATGACACAGGATCCGGTTGGACGTGGATAGAACAGCATTGGCAGGACCTGGGTTTCCCTATGTAGCTGAGAAATCTTAAATGGCAACTGTCGCTGCCACATCCTGGGTTTTTTCTGGGGCTCAGGGTGGGGATGTGCCAGCTGTCAGTACTTGAGTGTCCTCTTAGATCCCAGTGAGGTGCCTTCAGAACCAGGTCCTTCTCTTTGATAGCTCAGCGCCTGCCACCAGGCTTCTTGACAAAATGTGAAGTGATAGCAGGTTGTAAGGATCCTCTTGACTTGTGTATGGGAACTTGGTATATTAGGTGCCCTGTATTTTTTTTCTCATCAGCAAATGTGGTATGATGGCTTATCTGTAAGAGTCCCACAAATATCTCATGTGTTTGAAGTTGTTTGCATTGCGGGGAAAGTCATACTCATCAGTGGACTTCTTGAATGTCCTGTTAGGAGCTGAGACCTGATTGAAGGTGAGTCACCAGGGGCATTACTGGAAACATGCATTTTTTTCCAAATCTATTTTATTTCAAAGACAAAAAATAAAAATTTAAAAATACACCAATCAGGGGACAATAATGGTACATACATTGTACCTTGTCATCCCCAAATCATTCATCCAGAGCACAAGACATCTGCGTTCAATTGTCCGAACAATACTAGCACAAATCTTTCTCTTCAGTGAACTCAGACAAATCAATAGTATAACTGTCTTAACTGTCTTTTATATACATAGACTTCTATATGGGGAACCCACCCAAGGGTCCCGATTGTCTGTCTTAAGGATACAATGAGAAAAATGAAAAACAGACACAAGTATAGTATTCCATCGATGGTTGGGAAGTCAGTGCCTCTGGATCAGGCCTCTTCACTCCCAAGGCGGCCACTATTTATTAGGTGTGTACACTGGTAGGTGGGGCTAGCAAAGGATTACCTTTCATCAGAGACAGACTCAAGAGGGTGTAGATGATCATATGCTAAGAAGGATCTTGTCTTGGATATGATCCTGGGAAGACTCAAGAAGGCGTAGATGATCTTAGAAGAGTCCATGGGAAATCTCAGATGGGTGGTGCCAATGATCCCAAACCTCCCTTTTATCCAGTACGGAAATATGCAAAATTAGCCATTGTGAATTTATGGTGCCCAAGAGTTATATGTATACATATATTATTTCTTTCAGCTTCTCATACTAGTGAGACAATATAATGTTTACATATAAGTGTTTGATTTATTTCTCTTATGTTTATGGTCTCAAGTCGTATCCATTTACGTATAAAAGTCTCCACTTATCCTTCTTCATGTCTGAGTAGTACTCCATTGTATAAAAGAACCACACTTTCCATCGCTTCCTCAGTTGACAGGCATTTAGGCTGTTTTCAAGGACTGGCGATTACAAATTGTACTGCTATAAACATGAGTGCACGTGTATCGCTGTGGTATGATGTGGAAACATGTGTTCTTATCCCCAGCTCCTTCCATTTCCCTCTGCTTCCTGGGTGCCATGGGTTAAATGCCTTTGCTCCTGCAGGACCTTCTGTTCGATTTCCTCCTTATAGTCAGTTGAGCATGGACTGAAAGTGTGAGCCAAAATGAACTTCTCTTCCTTTAAGTTGTGCGTATTGGGTTTTATCCCTGGTGACAGAAAAGTTGCAAAGACCCCTATTGATACTGCATTTGATACATACTTGGAATACAGGGTTTCAAATTCACAAGTTGTGTCCTCAGTCTGGGCTCAGTCCTGGGCTTCATTGTGGTGAAAATAAATGTCTAACTTTCCAAATCATTCTCTTACTTGCCAAAGTTGTTGTGGGGTTTATGAAGGCTGTAAAAACCTAAAGAAATGTTCAACCTTACTGACAGTGAGGCTCATGCATAGGGCATGACCAACCATGATAAAGTTCTGTGTCACAATTGCTCTAATGAAAGCAGGGAAGAAAGAGGACAAGAAAAATATAGAAGACCCCCTAACAACTGAGAAGGCCAGGAACATTTGCAGAAGTTACTGATTCAGGAAGGGAAAGATAAAGCTAATCCTGAAAAAGGCAGATTACTGCAGGGGTAGCTCAAGAGTGTGTGAAGTGGAACAGCAGCGTGTGCGTGGTCCGGGCATGGGTGGAAACACGGGGGGGCACTATTTCCCCACCAAGTCCTGTAGTCCTGAGGAAATCTGAAAAATTATTTAACGAAATAAAATGCTGATCAGGATGGCATGCGGTGGGAAAGCAGTACTGCTGGGGGTCTAAGTCACCAAACGTCAGAACCGCAGACCCAGAACGCGTAGCCAGGCTGAGGCTCAGCAGTGCCTGGCCAGCATGAGGACCTGCGTTCAGTTTCCAGTTCCATAAAACAGTGCATCCATACAAGTGTTTACTGGGTGGGAAGGAGCAGAGGGGTACAGGAGCTTGGCACGGTCAAGCCTCCGAGCCAGAGCAAAGTGGTTTTGGCGAGGCAGTTACGGGTTGCATGGGGCTTGGGTTGCATGTGGGTCAGAAAATGATGATCTGAAGGAAAGACAGAAAAAGGTACAAAATCTTTTGGTATTAGTAATCAGTTTACTTAGTCATTTTTAGGTGAAATTACAAAGTAGAACAGTGTGCTTGGCCTTGGTGGGGATTAAAAATTTGGGTGAACAGTGTTATCTTTGGGATAGAAAGACTGCTTCAGATTGAATGCAGGATATTTGCTCTGAGCAACTTGCAGTTATTATTAGTGACTGTCGTTTTCATTTTGATGCTGTATCTCACTATCTTGAACAAGCAGGGGGTTGGGCTTGTGAGCCCTCTGCTCAGCCTCTTAAGTGGTGGGTTTACGGATAAGGATCACCAAGCCCAGCTGCAGTAGGGGCTTTGTGATCACTTCTATTTACCATCACAGTGCTTGGTTAGATTAAGCTTAGTACATGAGGGTCAGTCTGACAGAAATCCCTAGACTCTTCTTGCTGTAGATAAGAGTCTGTAAATTTTAGATTCTCTGCATGTGTACTCTAATATATAAAAAAATCTTATTTTCCAGATTATGGAACAGGGAATCTAAAGCTGTAATTCCCTTACTAGTAGAAATGTTGGTTCCTTTGTATCATAAGTCTATTTGAGACACTTACTTTCACTTTTGTTACTGGACTGTCTCCCATCTCCCACCCCTGGGTAGCTTCAAAGTGCTGACACACGGTGCAGTGCATGCCCCACGTGCTGCGTGAGCTCCAGGCCTGGGCTCAGCCTTTGTCAGAACTGTGGGGACTCTGCGCAGTGCTGTTTGCTGTTGGTGAGTTGCTTGTGGTTCTGCAAATACACACAGTAGAATTTAGAAAAGAAGTTGAGAAAAGGTGGTTCTCTTGTGAACTGCAGGGAAGCAGGTTCTTCACTGACCTGCTTCCTTTTCACTTCTTTCATAGGAGTTGCTTGTATAAAATAGAAAGAACCTCCAGGACTTAGAATTATTTTCATGATTTAATCAGACAAGTATATTTTTCACTGAAAATTGAGTGAAGAAAATGATAGAATTGCTGGAGATTTAGCTCAGTGGCATAAGTGCCTGCCTGGCACATGAAGGTTGTGAGTTCAATCTCCAGTACCAAAAAGAAAAAAAAAAGAATCTAATGAAGCAGTGAAATTCTGGAAGTAAATTTTTGTCTTACATTAAACATAAATATGTATAAAGACCTGTACCATTGGGGTGCAGCTGGATAAATCAACTGTAACTACTTCAAAAACATTGCTTTGGTTTCATATAACTAAACGGGAGTCGACAGGATGAAATTTTGGACACTCAAGTGTATCACTTGATTCTCCCTTCTAACATAATTCTACTTAATTATTGTGTTCTTCCATTTCATTTTCTTTAGTGATTTTATCAACATCTGGTTTTTGTTTTCTATTTAGTGTTTTTAAAAAAAATTATTTAAAGAAAGACTAAGCAAAACAAAATAGAAATAATACGTTCAGAGAAAAAAAATAAACAGTAAGAAATCACTAGTTGATGCTTACATATTGTCGTTTTACAAATAGTTGTTCAAGATACAAAAGTGGAACATATAAAGTGAGAATTCAAACAGTGAGACTGCAAAAAGTTCTGTTCAACTATCAAACAAAAACTTAGTAACATGGTTCTCAATCCTATACACTTAAACATACATGCAGTTATCCATATCTTCATTTATGTTTAGATTAAACAAACTAAAGCAGGTTAAAATCATTCTGAACAAAGAATAACAGTATTGCTAGATTTCACATCATGATACTTTGTGATCAGCACTTGATACTGTAGTGTCTTTTTTTAAAATTTAATTTAAAGAAAGACTAAACAAAACAGAAAACAGGTAGAAATAATACATAATTTCTTTTTTTTTCTTTTTCCTTTTTATTGGTACCAGGGATTGAACTCATGACTGCCTGCTTGCAAGGCAGGTGCTTATGTCGCTGAGCTAAATCTCCAGCCCCCAATAATACATAATTTCAAAGAAAAAAACAATAAGAAATCAATAGTTGATGATTACAGATTGTCTTCTTGCAAACAGTTATTCAAGATACTAAAGTGGAGTATATAAAGTGGGGATTCAAACAGTGAGATTGCAACCAGTTCTGTTCAACTATCCAACAAAAACTTAGAAATATGGTTATCAAGCCTATACACTTAAACATACATGCAGTTATCCATATCTTCAATTATGTTGAGATTGAACAAACCCAAGCAGGTTAATATCACTCTGAACAAAGAATAATACTATTGCTGGGTTTCACATTATGACACTCCAGGATCAGCACGGAGTATTTTAGTGTCTCTTTTTCTTAAAAGTATCTGTTCATTTCATCATGTGTCATAAGATCAGTTCTCATAAACTGTTTATAGATTCTACACATGCATGAGTCTTAACATGTATTTCTATCCTTTCTATGTTAGAGGGAGAAACAAAACAAAACATATTCCTATAAACATATGAAATGAAAAAAACATGTAAGACTGTTGTACAAAGAGTTCTACCATGGTTCCTGTGTTGTCTCTTGTTATCTTCAATAGAATTGGCTATATCATCAGACATAGTATAATTGAATATATCAGTACATAACAGCATTAATAAAAACACAACTTTGTATATTGTATAGAACTTCAAAAACAGGCAGTGATCAAACCAGAATGTGTGTCATAGAGTCTTGTCATCTTCAGTGTAATTGCCTATATTCTCAGACTTCATACTATCATATCAGTTTTGAATAAAATCTGTTGATACCAAACAGCAATCAAACAAACCAGATTTAACTAATAAAAGTCATGATAAAACAGTATAAGTCATACAGGGCTCCATATTAATTTAATAGGAAATTAAAGATGATTACTGTGCTATATTCTGATGTTTTTGGCATAGCTATCTGTGCCCTCAAATCTAATGCAAGTAGAAAAACTGGGACAGAATAAAATCTATCATAAAAATAGGATAAAATTTAAGGAGAGTGGTGGGAGTAATGTGGGTTTTAAATTCCAATACAATATTAACAACACCTTCTGCCATCTTTTTAAAGACTTTCCCTTCCCCTTCCCCTTTCACTTCCCCAGGGTACATCGTGCATTTTTGGGCCTGACCAAGACCCTTGGTTTTAAATTGGGGGGGAGGCAACTTGCTATTTACCTAAGTGGTTCTGAACCTTCTCTCTCCTGGACTTGATCTCTAATTGTATTCCTTTACCTATTAAAGCCTGTCTTTCCAAACTATCCACAAATACTGGTCTAGTTGCCCCTGTTACTTTCTAGTTCTCTGTCACATAGAGCATTGTTTTCTCACATTTGATTTTCAGTACATGTACTCTTCTTCATGTTAATTCTATTTCCTACAAATAGCATCTCAGTGGACCCTGCCTCCTTATCTACTCCACGTGTGGTTCTTTTTTTTTTTAAATTTAGTGTATCAAAGCCATCTATATTAGAGATTATAACCAATCTTCTCTGCCTCATTTCTGTTTTGCTGGGTTTTTTTGCCATCAGTTGTCTGCTTATCTTCTTTATTCTGTTTTCTGCTCCATTCATTGAGGCCTCTCTGCCACTGTTCCTGGAATCCTAGTACTTTTCTCTCTCTCTCATGCCCTGCAGAATTCTCTGTAGAGTTGGATTGGTAGCTGCAAATTTCCCAAGTTCCTCTTTGTCTTGGAAGCATCTTGTTTCTCCATGAATTTCTAGAGCAGTTTAGCAGGGTATATCAATCTGGGATGGAGGTTATTTTCTTTCAGGGCTTGGAATATTTTGCTCCAGGCTCTTCTTGACTTGATGGTTTGTGTCGAGAAGTCTGCCGTTATTTTGATGGGCCTTCCTTTATAGGTTATCTGTTTCTTGTCTCACACCTTTTAATATTCTGTTCTTATATTGAATTCTGGGGTCTTGATTATTATATGCCTGGGTGTAGCTCTGTTTTGGTTGTAGGTGGCTGGAGTTCTGTGTGCCTCATACATCTGAATATCATTTCCTTTTCCTATGTTTGGGAAGTTTTCCTTAAGTATTTCTGTAAATAGTCTTTGTAGTTCCTTTGTTTGTACCTCTGCTTCTTCATTCACATTCTTTATTCTCAAGTTATAGATCCTCTTATTGTCTTCTAGCCTTTGTATTGTTACTGCTTGTTTCCTTGTTATTTTAAAAAAGTTTTCCCTTTCATCATCCCACATTGCAAAATTGTCCTCCAGTTTCGATAATGTATCCTTAGTTTCTTTCAAGCTGATTTTCCATCTTTCCATAGAGTTTTTAATTTCCTAGTAATCACTTTGAATCTGCTTCATGTATTCTGTATTTTTTTATATTCTTTATCAAATGGTTCTCTCCTTTGAGTTTCTCTCTTCTTCCATCTGTGTCTGCTTGACGGGTGCTTAGTATCTCTTTTATTAATCTTCTTATATCTTGCTTTACTTGGCTAAATAGTTCACTTTTGAACTCGTCTATGAGGTCCCAAAGATATCTCTTTATGTCCCCTGGTGCCATGTCTGATATTGCATGTTTGCTGTTCTCATTCTCCTTTGTATTTACCTGTCCTGGGTCAATGTTCTCAGGGTTGGGACTGGGGACTTTTTCCTGTTGCTTCCTCTTCCCATCTTTTTTGTTTCTTCCAGGAGGCCCCAGTTTCTTTCTTTGTTGGTTACAGTTCTTCTGAAGTGCGCTGGCTACATGACCCTTCCCGCTGCAGTGTGCTAGTGAGTTGCAGACACGGATAGCATATGCTGGTCCCTCCCTTCCAGATCAGTCAAGCTGCTGTGGTCTGCACTGTATTACTTTGTGCCACCTCCCCTCCGGGTCAGTCAAACTTCTGACGCTTCACTGGTTAGTGTGCGCCACTAATAGGGACTTGATTTCAGATAATCTATAGGGTCTCAGCTAGGTCACATGACCCAGGCCTCGCTCACTCCACCAATCCCGTTCGGGAAGGGAACAACTGACTGAAGTCACTGCTGCCCCTTGTGCTTGCCAGTATTGCCCGTCCCAGAGTTTCGTCCACTGGAGACCCCCTTTCTATGGAATGGCTCCACTCCCATCATGCACCACAGGTCGATGCAGGCACCCCACCAACTCAGCTCTCCATTCGGCTCACTGATCCCTGATCTCACTGTAACTGCGCCTCCAGTGAGTTGAAGCGGCGGGACCTCAGACAGCTTGGCAAGTTGCCCACTGCAGTGGGAACAGTGAACCTTTAGCTGTTCCAATAATAGCACTGGGACTGTATATTGGGTTGGTTCTTCTCACCTTAATTTCTTCTTGGGACGAGAGAATTCATCTCCCTCTGTTTGGGGCTCCCCACTCTGTATTATGTTGAATTCTAAGTTGACTATCTCAGGGAATCTCTGTAGCCAGCTGGTATCTATCTGCCATCTTTACTCATGTGTCTAGAAACCTATTGTTATCTATCTGCCCTCTTTGCTCCTCCCCCTCTATTTAGTGCTTTCTCTTAAGTTAGATATGTTGCAGTCATTTTTTGGAATTTGGGTTCATTGATATCTATTCTATACAAGATCTTTATACTGTCTACACAGCAAATATTTTCTTCCTGTGTTGTTTTTGTCCTGTGATTTTCCTACATTTCATTTTATCCTAATCCTGATGGTTATTTGACTTTTTTCTGAGGAAATACTTTTTTCACATATAAAATTTATTTCACTATGAATTTTCAAGACACTCAAGCTTCTTTCCTATCTCAAAATATAACTTAATCATTGTATATTGACTAGAAAAGTATTCAATTCTGATTTCCAAGTACATACCTCTTTCTCTCTGAATATAAATGAAGAGGTTGTGATTTCTTCCAGAGGTATATAACACTGGCCCTATAATGAATTAATGTTCTGTATACCCTTGAACCCACTGAAGACTGTCTTCCTTTCCTGAGATCCATTTGTCATTCTCTCTGCTAACAGTACAGTCTCATGAAATGTGGAATTTGAATGTTTTCATGTGTTTGATGTAAGTTATTAACCTTGCTGAGAAGGTATTGCATGTTCTTAGACTTTTATTATATTGTACAATCATTTTTTAAAAAAACAAATCAGGGAGTCCTTGTGAAACAAATTCTTGAAATTTTCTTTTCTGTGAGGGGTTTGAGCAGGGTCTTACTTTGTATTCAGAGTCTTGAATTTGCTATGCAGCCAAGGCTGGCTTTCAATTCATGGCAGTCCTCCTGCATCAACCTGCCAACCTCCTGCCTGAGATTCCAGGCATGTACACCTAGATGAAATTTTTCTTTTATGCCTAATTACTTTGTGATGTATTGGTTTTCAATGCACCTAATATATTTTGTTCATCTCCTTCCCCTCATTTCTCTCCAGTATCCCACCTAGCGTTCCCTACACCTGAGCACCAGGTCACCATTTGTGAACATTGATCTATAAGATAATATGCTACCCTTTTCCTGTTTTCATTGTTCATAGACTTGTTCCGGTAAAACTTTTTCCATTAACATTTAAATTAATATTCATAAACCTCATTTGATGGTCAGTTGTGTATTTTTCTATGGAACCAAAATTCAGTTTTCAAAGCGCTGCCTATGTACAATCAAAGAAAAAGGACTCAGTGCCATAAAGAGTAAAGATGTGAAAAAGAGAACTGTGATGTATCAGAACTGCTCGTCTGTCCCAGTGTTCTGTAGTTTCCCTCTCTGAGCTCTGATTTGGAGACAATCTACTCTAACTATCCAGGGATGCAGCCAGTGCTCCTATTCTGCTGCGGCTTAGCAGTGATTCTACCATCAGAATTATCATTTGAAGAAAATATGTGTGCATTGGGAATTAATGACAAGACACGGAGTTAATAGTCAAAGGATTCAGCCTGCATTAGCTCTTTTTTTTCTTGGCAGGGGGTGGGTTAAGACTATTTTTCCTATGTATTTCAGGCTGGACAACAACTCATGGTGTAGTCCAGGCCAGCCTCAAAGTCATGACAACCTACCTGCCTAGTCTTCTGAGGACTGCCATCACAGACATGCACAAACACGTCTGGCTATTAATTCAGCTCTTTATGAGAGGAGTTCAGGTATCCCAGGCTGTCTCAACCTTCCTTCAAGAAATATATGTGTGGTCATTAAGGAGGCAGTGACCTTTGAGGACATGGCTGTGAGCTTCACCATGGAGGAGTGGGATTTCCTGAGTGCGTCACAAAAAAAAAGCTCTACAGAGATGTGATGCGGGAGACCGTTAGGAACATGGCTGCTATGGGTAAGGATGCCATCTCTTTCTCATTTACACAAGGGGAGAATACCGTTGGTTGCACATGAGTGCAGTTTCATTAAATGAATATGAAAATGTTTTGAAGAATGCCTCAGGCCTGATTACATTGTACCCTGAATCTAACCGGAATCTATTCATTTTTTGTAATAATATAGTGATTTGTTGTATTTGTTTATACATTTCAGGAATAGCTTTGGATAACCAAGAAGTGGAAGAAGACTACAAAGCTTACTGGAGAAATCTAAGGTAATTTGCACTCAAAAGGAAAAGGAGTGTTCCACAAGAGTCAATGTGTGAGCAGAAATCTGACAACCACGAAAAGGAGACCATGTTCAAATTTATTTAATCTCACAACTATTCTCCAAAGATGTATACAGCTTGAGTATGTACAATCTGAGGATTGAATACAGAAATACTCCACTGTAGAAGACTGAGTTAGTAGTGATGTCATATAACAAGTAACAGTATCTAATATATAAGTATAAAAAATTATTTCATGAGCAACATTTTGAAAATTTATGAAATTGCATTTAGATATTGTGTATAGATGCATGTGAAATGAACACATTTTGAGTTTTGACAGGAACCCATCTTCACTATCTCTGTTTATGTATGCATATGGGTACGATAAAACGGTAACCTGAAAGTGGTAGTCAAAGTGCAAATGAATGCTGGTGTCCTCGAGGAACTGAATCCTTTCATATGTTAAAATTCTTAGAAGTCACTCTCCAATATTGTTTGTTTTTTTGTTTTTGTTAGCAGGGATTGAACTCACGATCTCACGCTTGCCAAGCAGGTACTTACACCACTGAGCTAAACCACCAGTCTCTCCAGCATTGTTGATGGGAATGTTAAGTATAGTCACGGTGATAATCAGTAAACAGATATCTTAAGTGAAAATAGAAGTTCCATTTGATCTGGGCATATCTCTCCTGAGTATGCTCTCAAAAGAGTTAAAATCATCCTGTTATACTGATACATGCATACCCATGCTCAAAGCAGGACAACTTATAACAGTTAAGCCCTAGAATTGGCCTAGATGTCTTTCATTGAATGTGTGGGTGGAGAAATTTTTAATAAGCTCAGCATGATGGTGTATTCTTGTAAACCCAGCTTTCTTGGAAGCAGATTCAGCAGGATGGCAAATTGAAGCTCAGCCAACCAGCTTAATCACTGATGATTCTCTTTCTCAAAATAGAAATTAAAAAGCTGGAAATATAATTCAGTGCTAAAACCTGTGCTTAATTCCTAGCACTGAAAAGAAAAATAAGATGTGCTATGTAATCAGCCATAAAGGTGAATATCATGTCATTTACTAAAAGAAATGGGTCAGTCTTCATCCCATGTTAAGTGAAGTAAGGCAGACACAGAATGTTAAATATCACATGGTTTCTCTTATATGAGAAATTAAACGTATAAAATATAAACTAGAGAGTCAAATAAAGGTGAGGTGATATAAAATGTAAATGATTGATATTTTCAAGATAGAAAAGATGAACAGGGTAAGGGGAGAAGGGACAAAAGGTAGGATAAACAGTCAGTATATGATACACATAAGTGCTAATTGCCCAAAATGAACTAAACTTTATGTAATGCAAAGCATGCCAATTTAAAACTTCCCAAGTGAATACTACTCTTTTTTATTTTTGAACTGGGGATTGAACTCACAAACTCATGCCAGGCAGGCGCATGTGCCACTGAGCTAAACCCCCAACCCCTAATAATATTCTTTTTTTTTTTTTTTTTGGTACTGGGTGGGGATCAAACTCATGACCTTGCACTTGCCAGGCAGCCTAATAATGCTACTGTTAATGACTATTTTGCAGGTGTCCTCCAGAGCATTCAGTTAATCCACTGTCAAAATTTCTCTGCAAGGGGTTGGGGGTTTAGCTCAGCGGCATAAGTGCCTGCCTTGTAAGCAGGCAGTCGTGAGTTTGATCCCCAGTACCAATAAAAAAGGATAAAGACCAAAAAAATTTTCTCTGCAAACATCAAAACAGAGCTTGTTCTATTCAATCATTAATGTAGAGACCCATTTTATTGTGATTTTCTTTCTTTACAGAAATGAAGAGGTAGACAAATGCTATCAATATAAAGCTTGTAATCAATACAGAGAAATATTCTTTTGGACTCAAGATGCTAATTTGGACATGAAAAAAGCTGATTTAAATCCAGCTGAAAACTTTGCCTGTAAAAAATTTCTGAGTGGGCATTTGTCACTAAACGTGCCCATCATAGCTCACACTGCACTGAAGCCATATGAATATTTGAGATCTGAAGAGAAGCTGTATAAATGCAATGAAAATGGAAGAACCTGCAGTAATTTCCAGTCCTCTCAGAAGCATACATGGAAAAAGTCCATAGAGAAACCTTATAAATGTGGTCAACATAGGAAATCCTACCCTCATCTTAGCGAGAGAATTCACCTTGGAGAGAAGACCTTTGTATGTAAGAAAACTTTAGTAGGCTCCAGCACATATAATGCTCAGATCCATGAAAGAAATCACAGAGGGAAGAGACCCTATGTATGTAAGCAATGTGGGCAAACGTTCAGTAAACACAATCATCGCCAGGTGCATGAAAAAACTCACGCTGGTGAGAAGCCCTTTACATGTAAGCAGTGTGATAAAGCTTTCAGCACATACCATGTTTGTACAAGACATGAAGCAAGTCATACAGGAGAGAAACCCTATATATGTAAATAATGTGGGAAGGCATTCAGTACACACAGTTATAGTCAAGTACATGAAAGGACTCACACCGAGGAGAAACCCTATGTGTGTAAGCAATGTTGGAAAGCTTTCAGTACACATAGTCACTGCCAAGTACGTGAAAGAACTCACACTGGGGAGAAGCCCTATGTATGCAAGCAGTATGGGAAAGCTTTTGGTACACTTTGTGATTGTCAAGTCCATAAAAGAAGTCACACTGGAGAGAAACCCTATGTATGTCAACAGTGTGGGAAAGCATTCAGTACACACAGTTATTGTCAAATACATGGAAGGACACACACTGGGGAGAAGCCTTATGTGTGTAAGCAGTGTGGGAAAGCATTCAATACACGCAGTCATTGCAAGATACATGAAAGAACTCACAGTGGGGAGAAACCCTGTATGTGTAAGCAATGTGGGAAAGCTTTCAGCACACGCCGTTATTGTAAAATACACGAAAGAACTCATACTGAGGAGGCACACTATGTATGTAAGCATTGTGCAAAAGTTTCCGCACACATTGTGATTGTCAAAGACATGAAAGAATTCACACAGGGGAGAAACCCTATGTATGCAAGTAATGTGGGAAAGCATTCAGAACATGCAATAATTGTCAAGTGCATGAAAGAACTCATACTGGGGAAAACCCTATGTGTGTAAGCAATGTGGGAAAGCTTTCAGCACACATAGTCATTATCAAAGACATGAAAGAATTCACACTGGGGAGAAGCCCTTTGTATGTAAACAGTGTGGGAAAGCTTTTAGCACACGTGGTGCTTATCAAAAACATGAAAGAACTCACACTGGTGAGAAACCCTATGTGTGTAAGTAATGTGGGAAAGCATTCAGTACACGTACTTATTGTCAAATACACAAAAGCAGTCACACTGGGGAGAAACTCTATGTACGTAAGCAATGTGGAAAAGGAAAAGTAAGTTCTCACTTTGTAGACATAAAAGAACTCACACTAGGGAGAAACCCTATGTGTGTAAGCAGTGTGGGAAAGCTTTTAGTACACATGGTGATTGTCAAAAACATGAAAACACTCATACTGGGGACGAACTTTATGTAGGTAAGTAATGTGGGAAAGCTTTTGGCACTCAATAAATGGCTTACCCTGACAGCACATGTCTTTTGCTTTCCTGGCCTTTTTGTAGGTACATACTTGACATCTCAGTGACCTTGCCATTTTGTCAGGAGATCCTTATTATACTGTGTGTAGTTAACAGAAACAAAATATCAATAAAATTACTAAATTCTTAATATGTGTTGGTATTTAGAAGAGACATCAATATTTGCACATGAACTGTGTATTTCTTTACAAAACTTAAAGATAATGTTAGAAGCAAATTCCTATGTGAACTCCAATGAATATACCAATAGAACTCTACCACAAAATGAACTTTGCTTCAACTGTCACACCCAAGGCAGCCTTCGCACAACACCTGCATGTCCCATACACACATCTTGCTAACACCGACAGCACATGCGCTTAGTTTTCCTTTCCTATGTGGCAGTCTTGTCACCTCTCTTTCTATTTTGTCAGGAGCTTCCTGCTATAGCATACAACATGCACTTAGTGAAACAAGATGTCAAGTAAAATAAAACAACAAATATGTAATGAGTGCTTAGGCTACACATCAGCATATCACATCAACTGCATACAAGACCTAAGAGATAACATCAAAAATAAAAACTTATGTGCAGTGTAAGTACAAACAAAAGAGTACCACAGAAATCAGCTTTGCCTCAGCTGTCACACCCTAAAGCAGCCTTCACACATGGCAACTAACTACATGTTCCATACACAAATATCACTTACATGGACAGTATATAACCTTGTTTTCCTGTGCTTTCTTGTAGGGCAGAGTCACCATCCTTTGTGTTTTCCTAGTGTCATAGTAGGACTTTGTGATGCTACACCTGCCATTCACCTCTCAGGTCATCAGTGTGCTCTATAATTTTTTTGCATAGTTCCCTGAACTCAAAAGCAAAAAAATTTAGTTAAAAGTTTCATCAGTTTGGAGTACATAATGCTTAAATTCACTGTCAGAAGTGTCACATACAGCACATCTGAACTCCTTACTTTGCCTTCCATCTCTTCCTTCCACTTCATCCTGTTTCCATTTATAAAATATCTACCTCAGTTTTTATTTACTGATAACTAAATGTTAAGCCAGGTGTGGTGGTGCACTCCTGCATTCCCAGCACTCAGGAAGCTGAGGCTGGAGGACTGTTGCAAGTTCAGGACCAGCCTGGGCTACAAAGTGAGCTCAAATCCAGCCTGAACTGCATAGATTCTCTCTTGTCTCAAAAAGAAAAAAATATTCCAATAGTAAAGTCCAATATTTACAAATCACTGAATCCTGAATATGCAAATGTATTAGGATTTCAGCATCCTTTCTAGGTTTCTAAAGAAGATCCATAAAATATATTACAAGAAACAGAGTCCCAAATGATGGGTATCACCCAGAAATGGAAAGCCACAGTATGAAGCACAAACACATGATGATCACAGGCATATGAATTCAATGCACGAAAACTGTAGCATCAGATTCACCAACCAAAAACAGGCAAGAGTGCCCGTGTTCAGCAGGTGATGTGTGGCATCAGCTAAGATAACCATAACTCCTCTTTATCCATGAGTCATCTGCCAGTTTAGCAAGGTTTAAAAATACTTAAAATTCTAGAAATAGAAATTGACAAGTTCAAATTATGTGTCATTGTCAACAGTATGATTAAATTTCAGTTAAGATGACCATTTAATGAAGGACCACTATGGCCCCTCACTTAAATCATTACATAGCTATTGTGTGATGTCATATGACAAGGAGGGTGTGTACAGTAAGGGAAACATTCAGGAAAGACAACATTCATATGGTACTGATTACACCATGTTTCAACTATTATCAGTACCATTATTAAATATGACAGTATTAAGTACTGTTATGAATCTCTATATGTGTATAACTTATCAGTTAAATTTTCGTAGGTATATATATATGAAATATTTCATGTATGTATGTGCATGTGATTTATTTGCAATGAGGATTTTTTATTTTAAAGAGGGTAAGATTAAACATAACAAAACAACAAATCAAATCATAAGGAAACAATTTTAAGAAACAGATTTCAAAGCAAGTCCACTGGAGATCTTCACAGCCTATCATGACGTCTCTTGTTTTCTCCCAAATAGTTGTCTCCATCTTCACACACAGTGAATACATACTGAACATTATAGTACTAATCTAATCAGAACAGGATGATGAAGGCTTTTTAGGTCTTCAAGACCTGATATTAGCGAAGTCAACAATGGCTGCCATAATGTTTCTCATTCTCTCGAAGTAGCTGTCCATATCTTTACATATGCTGAAATTAAACACGAGACTAGACTAATATCACTGTGCACAGTGAATAATAGTATTGCTAGATTTTATATCATAATGCTACATAATTAGCACGGGTATCTTAGTGTCTCTTCTTCAGAGTATCTGTTCATTACATCGTGCATTATATAATCTGTTCCCGTAAACTGCTTAGAAATTCTCCACCTGTGTGAATCTCTACATGTATACCTATCCTTTCTGTATTATAGAGAAAAACATATCAAAACAAGACTATAAAACAAATTCCTAGAAAAACATGAAAAAGACATAAAACCACAATATTATGTGATATACAGTAGTTGCTATGTTTTCTCTTATTTTCAATAGAATTGTCTACATCATCAGATGTAATATAATTGTACATAGCAATTTTAATAAAAACACCATTGGAGACATTGTAGGACTTCACAAGCAGTTAATAATTCAGCCGGAATGAGTATCTTATTACATTGTGTCATCTTCAGGGTAGTTGCCTCTACTCTTAGACTTGATACTATCAAGCATACCAAATTCGAATAAAATCAGTCAAGATAAAACAGCAGTCTAACAAACCAGCTTCAAATAAGATCAGTCATAGACAATGTAAGTGTTACGGGGCTTCAGTTTAAGTTTATAGGGAATTAAGGATATTTACCATAGTATATCCTGCTATTTTTGGGATAGCTGTTTGTGCCCTCAAATCTAGTATGAGTAGACAGACCAGAACAAAATAAAATCAAGCTGAACAGAGCGGTAAGACTAATGTGGCTTTTAAATCCTGATACACTATTAACAGTGTCCTCTGCCTTCCTTTTTTAGGCAATTCCTCCCCTTTCCCTTTCTTAGGGTGCTTTGTATATTTTGGGACCCACTAACTCCTTTAGTTTTTAGATTATGGGGGCAATCCATTATCTATCTAAGTGGTGTTGAACCTTTTTACCCCTGAGCTTGATCTTGAGCTGTACTCCTTTACTTACTAAAGCCACAAGGTTTTCCTTCCTGCTTGCTGAGTAGTTCACTGCACAAAAGTGTCATAACTTTCCAACCTATCTGCAGCTGCTGAACGAGTTGTCCCTATTTCTCTCTGGTTCCCTGTCACATAGAGCATCATTTTCTCATCTTTGACTTCTAGTTTATTAACCCTCTTTCAAGTTGAGTATATTTCCTATTCAGAGCATCTCGATGGATCTTGCCTCCTAATCTACTCTGCCTGTGTTTCCTTTTTGTTAGTGTATCAGGTCTATCTATATTAGAGATTATAACCCACCTTCTCTGACTCATCTCTGCTATTTTATTGTTCTGCTATTCTTTGTCCACTTTTCTCCTTCATTCCACTGTCTGCCCTATTCATTGAGGCCTCTCTGCCACTTTTGCTGGAATCCTAGTATTATTTTCTATCTCTCTCTATAATGTCCTTCAGTATTTTTTGTAGGATTGGATTGGTGACCACGAACTCCCACAGTTCCTCTTTGTCTTGGAAACACCTTGTTTCTCCATTAATTTTGAGAGAGAGTTTTTCAGCATACATCAGTCTGGGTTGGAGGTTATTTTCTTTTAGGACTACTTCACTCCAGGCTCTTCTTGATTTGATAGTTTCTGTTGAGAAGTCTGTAGTTATTTTGATGGATTTTCCTTTGTAGGTGATCTGCTTCTTTTCTCTGACTGCTTTTAATATTCTGTTCTTGTGGTGGATTTCTGGATCTTGATTATTATATGTCTGGTGTAGATCTGTTTTGGTTGTAGTAGGTTGGAGTCCTGTATGCCTCATTTATCTGGATATCATTTCCTTTTCCTATGCTTGGGAAGTTTTCCTTAATTATTTCTGTGAATAGCCTTTGTAATTGATTTGTGGTTACTCCTGCTTCTTCACTCCCATTTTCTATTCTTAAGTTATAGATCCTCTTGTTGTCTTCTAGCCTTTGAATTGTTACTTCCTGGTTCCTTGTTATTATTAAGAGGTCTTTTCTTTCACAATCACACATTGCAAATATATCTTCAAGTTTTGAAAGGCTAACTTTAGTTTCTATCAAGGCATTTTGCCAGCTTCAATGGAGTTTTTAATTTCCTGGTAATCTCTTTGGATCTGTTTTGTGTAGTCTAGATTTTGTTTATATTCTTCACCAGAGATTTCTCTTCCTTTTCTGAGTTCCTCCATTCTTCCATCTGTGTCTTCTTGAGAGGGGATTAGCATTTCTTTTATTAATCTTTTTGTATCTTATCTCACTTGGATTAGAATTTCAGTTTTAAGTTCATCTATGAGGTCTGCTGGTGCTGTGTCTGATATTGCATGTTTGCTGTCCTCGATCTCTTCTGTATTTACCTCTCCTTCACTTATTTTCCAGGATCAGTGACTGGAGGCTTTTCTTATTTATTTCTCTTGTCATGTTTCTGGTTTCTTTCACACAGGTGTGTGGTGGAGGTCTCAGGCCCTCATCTGTGTTGCTTATGGTTTTCTGAAGCGTGCTGGCTGGGGGCTTGCCGCCTTCTCCATTTTGCTGTTATCTGAGGTACACGCAGGGACTGTGGGCTAACTGCTCTTCTCTGAGCCAGTCAACTGGCAAGTGCCTTCAGCAACTTAGGCTGTGCTGGTGGACATCACAGGGTTGGGACAGTTTCATTCCTGGTTATTGGGTCTCCACCAGGGGTGTGACCCAGCCCAAGCAGGTCCCACCAGTCCTGTCTAGGCCAGGGACAGCTGACACATCACTGCAGTGCTGGACTCTGCCCAACTCCAATATGTCTTCCAGCCGGCCACACCCACCACAGGACCCAGTTTCCAGCACTCACTGTGAATTAATGCAGCTCCTAACCTTGGCTACACTCTACACTGTGCTGTGGTCTCCTGCCAAGGGCCTGGGACTCACCAACTCCTGTTATTGGTGGCCACGGCTTCAGCGTGACCTTGATTCCTCTGATTCCACAGTGCTCCCAATACAGCAGTGAGCACATCAGGCTCCATCCCTCTACCTGAATTTTTCCTTCCTCTTCCCCTTTTTCTTTTTCCTCAGTTTCCTCCTGGTAGTGAGAATCTCTCTCCCCTTGTCCAGCCCTCTCCATGTTGTCAAATTCCAGGGTCCGAGCTGTTTTTCCCAGAGAGGCTCTCCACCCAGCTACCTAGCAAGCCGCCATCTTCTTGTCTCTCTCTCATGTATGTGATTTATTACTACCCACTGTTGGAAGCAAACACTGGGGACATGGAATTATATCACCCTCATATAAAAGGAGACTACTCTCATTTGTTATTATAATAGAGATACCACAACTCCTGTCTGTCTGGCTTGTCACCATATCAATAAAAAAACCCAGAAGTTGTCTGGAAGAGACACATGATAGCTACTTTTCCATTCCCTTGTCTAAATCACACAGGTTCTTGGGAGCTTTTTCTCTTTCCCCCAGGTGAATACCTTGGTTTCACATGGGGTGTGACTGAACCTCAGAAGGAATAAATCTAGAAGCAGGTGCAGATTTTTGAAAGCAACATGCATTTTTAGCGTGCTTAGGATTTACTCTAGAAAAGCTGGGTGAGTCAGTGGTAACGGGTGAGGTAGAGACAGTTTCAAATGGCAAAGAAAACACAAGCAACCCTAGGCAGAGAGCAGCAGGAGACAAGCATCACCTAGGACCTTGAAAGATTATGAGGCTGAGGGAACAGAACAGAGTGCATGTTTGATAAGCTGTTTCCCAAAGCAGTTTGATTACATGTATTTGTAGACTTCTTTGTACTCTCAAAGTCATTTTTATTTGTAAATTTTAAAGTCCACGTGAAGTGTTTTAGCATTTTTTTTTGTCTTATCAGATAACAATATAAATCAAGGAGTGTCATAAAGTCATGTTCAAAGATTTGGATTCAACATTCTTGTCTTTATAAAGATTGTTGTGATGTAGATGAATCACACCTTCAAGATGAGGCCAATCATGAGCTTGCAGAGAAAGGGCAGTCAATTCCTCTTGGGTGTTTCCTGGGCAACAGTCTTCCCTGTAGGTGGCCTCTAGCTGGAGAGAACAACAGAAGGTGTGAACCGTGGAATACTACCAAGGGTGGAAGGCTAAGTCTCATACCCAGACGCCATACAAAATGCAGAAGTCACACCCTTTGGGTGCTTTTCTCCTTTCTGAAATTATGACTCTATTTTCCTTGGGACTTTTTACACACAATTTTGACTTTGGGATGCATAGTTTTGCTGGAATCAATTCTAATTTGCATAAAATTCTGTGAAGGGCAAGTATTCTTTTTCCACTGGCGGCACCAGCTTTGAGGTTGCCTTCTCCTCCTACTTCATTCCTCACCAAGATGAAGACAAGGACCTGGGAAAGTACACGGTCATCTCAAGGGAGACCCTGAGATCCCCAAACCCCCAGCAAATGCAACTACTGGGGACTCATTCAGTATTTTAGTTCCTTTTCCCATCCTCCTCGCAGTCTGGAAAGTTTGTAATCCCTTTGAAACATTATTGGAATCCCAGCAAGTTAACTCCATTCTACCACCTCCAGTGCAGCCCACAGGGAGAATAAAGACACTAAGACATATTCATAGTTACAGGCAGCCAAGGAGTCCTGAGTCCATTCTAGGTAAGGATGCACAGGACAAGGGCCTTGCCCCAGAGCTTAACCCAGGATTTTTTAATTCATGAAGCAGGGAGAGGCTGAGGGATGAGTGACCATGAGAATGGCAGAATTACATGGGTAATGTGAGCTGAGCTAGCCAGGAGGCTAGAAAGCACCACTGCAATGTGCAGGAAGAAGGGTATGCAGAAAGACCAACCTGCATAACCCTACTGGGGTAGCAGTAAATATTTAGGAGGCTCTTGTTTCAGTTTCTGATATGTAAACTTTTGTGCCCTGGGAAGTCATAGCCTCTCACTTTGAAGCTCAAACACTGTTGACATTCAGGATGGCAGGAAAGACCAGCAAAGACGTTCTGGTCGTGGTATACCCAGTCTAAACGGGAGTGAATGTAGGAGAACACTCTGTCCCCTTCTTAGCTTATTTTCCAAAGGAAACCTCCCCCACCCCCACCACACCGTCCACCCGCCGTCTAACGCAGTGGAAATCTTTACCCCTTTGCACATTGGAGGACTGTTGAGACCGGGGCAACGAGTGCCAGTGCTGACTCTCCGGAAGCACTGTGGGCTTTCACCTCATCGTGCTAAGTGCTGCATGCTTATGTCACTGCTGAGCCACGCAGTGTCCAGAGGTATTACATGGGCTGTCAGGAAGGGTTAGATCCACCTTTAGGCCCGTGGATATGGGGAGGAGAACCGGGAGTCTTGGCACGTCTCCAGATGTTCTGCTTGCCAGGAACCTGGGCCAAGACTTCTTTCTGGCTATTGCTGCTTTATGTCTCATAAACGGGGACTATAGATAGTTTCTAAATTAGGCTGCCACCTCAGAGATGTCGCTTCTAACCTCTTTCTTTCGGATTACTCTCGGCAGGATTTCCCACAGCTAATTGTTCTGTCAGGCCACAGTGGGAAATTTGGTTGTTTCATCCCACTTAATCTAGACAGGAAAATTTCCTCCCGTTGATTTTCCACCCGTGTTGCCATACTCCAGCAAGCTCAGATTTTCGTATAAGAGCATTAAGACCTGCTTGTGTCCTAGAGAGACAGTGTCAAAAGAGCTCTTTGTTTTATCTGTGACGCATTTTGCAAATCTGCCCCTCTTGAAATACCAGTACAGACCCAACCATCCAAGGCCCAATTTGAGGAGCTGCTGTACTGCATGCTTCCTGATTCTCCTCTCCTAAGACCCTGAGAGCCCCATGATTTGGCCGTGATCTCCTATTAGGGCCCATTAAAGGGAGAGCTTTTACATTTGAAACACTGCTGTATAAGTGCCCAGACCTTCTTGGGCTTGACACTAAGGACAGCAGGTCGCTGCCAGGTCCATGCGGGGGTGGGGATGCCCCATCCGGACACGGGCGGCGCCCCTGGCATCGTGACTACGCTCCGCCTCGCCTTGGGCACGAAGCTGCTGGACCCTGAGCGCTGAATTCAGCGGTTTCCAGCCCTGTAGTCGCCGTGAGAAGAAACACAGCTGGGTGTGGTGAGTAGAAGGCGTTGGATCCCCTCGGAGCGCTCGGATCCTCACAGGCGCCCTGCAGCTCCGGAGGCCCAGAGCAGCCAGCGGCGGCGCCGGGAAGGCACAGAGCTGTTCCGCCCCGCGCTGGCGCCAGGCGCGCGAGCTCTCGTCCACTACCCGCGTGCGCGCAGCGTCCCTTCGCGAGTGTGCAGCGCTCGTGCCGGGACGCGATCGCGGTGAGGAGCAGGAAGCCGCCACGACGCCGCGCTGCCTGCGCCACGCGCGTCCCGCCGCTGCAGACGCCCCTGCGGGGTGGAGGCGCGCGGTGCCGCCGTCGCGGTTCCTCCCGAGACCTGCGCGGCCGCCTGACAGAGGCCCAGGCGCCGTGTGCCCTGCAGACTGCAGCCCGGGCCGCTCGGGCCGCCCGCCTCTGAGGCCCGGCTTGGCCGCGAGCTGCTGGGGGAGGCAGCGGGGCGCGGCGCGCAGCCCCACTCTGCCCTCCGCGTGCCTCCCCGTGGCCTGGGCGGCGTCCCGGACAGCCGGGGAGACACCCACGGAGGAGCCCCGGGCACGGTCGAGCTTTGCCGTCTGAATCCGTGAATCAGGAGCTGGTGCAGCTTGTGGAAGGGGTGTGCACACACGCGTGTGCGCCCCGCCGCGATGTGCATGTGTGTGCTGTCAGCGTGATAGATACGTGTGTATCTACGTGCACATTTAGATGTAAAGGATATCCTTCTCCAAGGCACCGTGCCGTTAAGTTTGTGTTTGGTTCATTTTCATCTTAGATTTTCTGAACAATGTCACTTTTTTCTTTCTTTTTTTGGTACCAGGAGTTGAACTCATGACCTTGTGCTTCTGGGTAGGTGCTTATGCTGCTGAGCTAAATGCCCGGCCTCATCTTAGATTTTCTGAACATAAGCTCTTACGAATGTAAAGTATGTACACACGCATGTATATGCTTTTAAGTGTGTATTTGCATATGTGTTATATATATTACACTATATATATATGGAGTGTATTACACTGCCTCCCAATTGACAAGATAATCTTTTGAGTTTGCAACCTTAGTGGAGAAAGCCGTGATTTTGATGAAACTTAGGAAGTGATTATGCAAACTAGCTAGTCTTAAATTAACTTCAGTCCCCTCAGAATATCTCTTTGGACCTTTCGTCAGTGACTCACCTTGAGCTGTGTATCCTCAGTTGTACTCTGACCGTGTGTGTGGCCTGTGTCTTGCATTTACATCCTTATCCATGTTAAGCAATGTTTTTTTTTTTTTTTTTCTTTTTTTGTCTTTTTGAGACCGAGTCTCACTATGCATACACTCTGGCCTGGGGGTCACTTTGTAGCCCAGGCTGGTCTCAGACTTGCCACATCCTCCTGAGCAGTCTCCCAAGGGCTGGGATTACACAGTGCACCACTACAACTGGCTAAAGCAATGTTTTCTACCGCTGCAAAATTTCTCTCTCTTTTAAGAAGCTGACTTTTTACCTGTTTGTTTGTTTGTTTTGTTTTATTATATGTAATTTATTTTTTGCCTTTGTTACTGGGGATTGAACTCATGACCTCACTTATGCCATGGCAGGCACTTATGCCACTGAGCTAAAGCCTCAGCCCACGTATTTATCATTAACTCCTTGTGTGGATTTACTCTGCCTTGGAAATTTGACTGTAATTTATCAGAAATTACTGGAAGCTCTAAAATGGTGAAAAATGAAAATACTTCATTTTGCTTTGTTACACCCTTTCAGGTGACTCTGACATTTATTGTTGTTATTTTTCAACTTTGTAATAATACATGTTTTTGTCTGGTGGAATGAATCAGTCAGTTCTTTATAAATCTATCAAGTTCACTTCAGCATTCTTGATTACCTGTATTCTTGTCTGTTCTGTGAATTCTCCAAACTAGTTGTAACATCCTAATGGTTCCTTCACATTTTTTCGTTTTAAAGAGAAAAACACAAAAAAATTAGAAATCAATCCAGGAAAAAAAAAAAGCCAAACAATGACAACAGCAAAAACCAATAGTGATACAGGCTTTCAAAATAAGATTATAGAAATTTAACAAAGGTTATTATATTACATATTGTTATTTTCAAACTGGTTGCTAGGGTTACCAGATACAGGCATGCAAAATTGATCAAATAATGTAATTTCCCTCTGAACACTTCCTTTCCCTTTCACTATATCTATTGTAACTTTTGGATCTCATATATTTTCAGTCTCTTACACTAGCAAGAAAATACAGGGTTGACACATGTGAGTCTGATTTATTTCACTTTGAAGATGGTCTCTAGTTGCATCCATTTGCCTATAAAAGTCTTGAGTTTATCTTTCTTTGAAGATACTTGTTTATTTATTTATTTTTGGTACCAGGAATTGAATTTAGGACCTTCCACTTGCCAGGCAGGTGCTATGCCACTGAGCTATGTTCCTGGTGAGTTGATTTTCCTTATAGCTGAGTAGAACTGTATGTAAAAATACCACATTTTTAAAAATCCATTCCTAAGTTGATGGGCATTTAGGTTGTTTCCAAGAACTGGCTATTACAAACTACAGCTATAAACATGGGTGCATATACATTGTTGTGGTATGTTTTCAATTCTTCTGGAAAAATACCCCAGAGGAGAACTTCTGAGTCAAATGGAACCTCTAATCCTAGTTTTTAAGGAATCTTTACCCTGATTTCCACTGGTTTTACCAGTTTATATTCCCACCAACAGTGGAGAAGGGTTACTTTTCCCCCACAGCCCTCCAGCCTTTGTTATTCATTGATTTCTTGATATGAACCATTTTTTCTGGAGTGAGATGATATCTCAGTGTTGTTTTAATTTGCATTTCTCAAATGATCAGTGATATTGAACATTTTTTCACGTACTTATTTGCCATTTCTATTTCTTCATCTAAGAATTGTGCACTCATCTCAGATGCCCATTTTTGAATTGGATCTTTGAATTTGGGGGCCCTGTTTTTTTTCAATTCTTTATACATTCTAGATAGAAGTTCTTTGTCAGAGTGACAGTTGGCAAAAAATGTTTTCTCAGTCAGTGGGTTTTCTTTTCACTCCGTTGGTGATTTCTTTGGATGTGCAAAAACTTTTTAGTAAGATGAGATTCGATTTGTTGAATCTTTGAAGTATTTCCCATGAAGTTTGCTTTTTGTTCATGAATTCTCTGCCTACCCCTATGTCCTTGAGATTTTTACCTTTTGTCCCCCAGTAGATTTAATGTTTCTGTCTTAATATTTAGATCTTTGATCCATTTTGACTTTAGTTTAGTACATGGGCCTATTTTAAGTCTTTGACATGTGGAAAGCCACTTTTGCCAGCACAACATATTAAAGAGTCTATCTTTCTTCCAGTGAACTTGTTTGGCCCCTTTGTCAAAGATAAGATGGCTGAGTGTGTTTGTAGCTGTGTCTGTATCTTCCATTCTGCTCCACTGATCCTCAGGTCTGTTTATTTACCATGCTGATTTTATTACATCAGCTTTGTAGATAATTCTGGCCAAGGATTGTGATGCATCCTGTCTTGTCTTTTTGCTCAGAATTGCCTTTACTATTCTAAGGTCTCTTTGGATTCCGAATTTTTAGGAATTTTTTTTTCTAGATCTGGAGGTATGCTAACAGAATTTTGATCGACATTGCACTAAATTTGTATAGCAGTTTTGGGAATATGGGCATTTTCATTGTGTTGGTTCTTCATATCCATGAGCAAGAAATATCTTTCCATTTTCTGAATTCTTCTATTTCTTTTTTCAGGGCACTGTAATTTTCAATGTATAATCTTTTACTTTTTTTGTTAGGTTGACTCTTAAGTAGTTCATTTTTTGTATGATATTGTAAAGGGTGTGGTTTCCTAACTTCTCTCTTGTGAGTTTGTTGTTTGTGTACAGGAATGCTGTTGACTCTTGAGTGTTGATTTTGTACCCAGCTACACTGCTGAATTTGCTTATTAAGTCTAATAGAATTTTGGTGAAGTTTTTGGAGTCTTCTATGTAGACTTATCATGTCATCTGCAAGTAATAATAATTTAACTTCTTTCTTTCCTATCCTTGTTTCTTTTATTTCTCTTTCTAGTCTAATTGCTCTGGCCAATGTTTCCAGAACTATATTGAATAGGAGGGGTGATAGTGGCATCCTTGTCAATTTTTGTCTGTTTAGTATGATGTTGACTGTTGGTTTGTCATAAATGGCTTTTATCAGATTGAGGTAAACACTAACTATTCCAGTTTTCTCTAGGATTTTTACCATAAATGAGTGTTGGATTTTATCAGAAGCTTTTTCTGCATCTATTGAGATGATCGTGTGATTTTTGTCTTTGGCTCTGTTAATGTGGTGTGTTACATTTATTGATCTGGGTATGTTGAACCAACCCTGCATTCCTGGGTTGAATTCCATTTGCTCGTGGTGTACAATCTCCTTAATGATTTGCTGCATTCTGTTTGCTAATGTGTTATTTAGGATTTTTGCATCTATATTCATTAGGGAGATTGGCCTATAGTTCTCTTTTTGGGTTGGCTATTAGGGAGACTTGCTTCCCTTTTAATTTCATTAAAGAGTTTGAGGAGTGTTGATGTTAAATTTTCCCTAAATTTTGTGTAGAATTCAGCTGTGAATCCATCAGCACCTGAACTCTTTTTTGTTGGTAAGTTTTTAGTTACATTTCAGTTTCATTAACTGATACTGGGTTATTCAGGATTTTATATCTTCTTGATAGAGTTTTGGTTATTCATGTATTTTCAGGAATCTGTCCATTTCTTCTGTGCTTTCCATCCATATATTTTCAGGAATCTGTCCGCTTCTTCTATATTTTCCATTCTATGAGTGTATAGATTTTCAAAATAGATATTGATGGTCTTCAGAATTTCCATGTGATTGGTAATAATTTCACACTTTTCATTTCTTATGCTTGGATTTGAATTTGTGTTTCCTCTTTTTGATAAGATTGGCTAGGGTTTATCAATTTTATTTGCTCTTTCAAAGAACCAACTCTTTGATTCATTAACCCTTGGTATTGTTTTTTTCATCTCAATTGCATTAATTGCTCAATTGCTGCTCTAATCTTTATAAATTCCTTCCTTCTTTGGGCTTTGGACTTGCTCTTTTTTTCTAAAAGTTTGAGGTGCAGCATTAGGTTGTGTTCATTCCATGTTCCTGATGTGAGAATTCACTGCTATAAATTTCCCTCTGAAGACTGCTTTCATTGTGTCACAGGTTTTGGTAAGTTGTATTTGCATTTTCATTTGATTGTAGATATTGTATAATTTCTTTGTAAATTTCTTCTGTGACCCATTTGTTGTTTAGAAGAGTGTTATTTAATTTCCAGGTGTTTATGTAGTTTTTGTGGTTTTTTTTGTCATTAATTTATAATTTTTTGCATTATGGTCAGACAATATGCATGATTCCTTTGCATTTACTCATACATGTTCTGTGGATTAGTATATGGTCTATTTTAAAGAATGACCCACGGGGCTGGGGATTTAGCTCAGCGGCATAAGCACCTGCCTTGGAAGCAGGCAGTCGTGAGTTCGATCCCCAGTACCGATAAAAAGACAAAGACAAAAAAAAAGAATGACCCACATGCATCTAAGAAGAGTGTATATTCTGATGTTGGTTAAAACACTATACATGTCTAGTAAGTGTCCATTTTTTCACAAGTTTGGTTCAGTTCTGTTATTTCTTTGTTGATTTTTTTTGTCTAGTTATTCTCTTTGAAAATGGAGTGTTGAGGTCTCCCTTTATAATTGTGTTATTATTTATTTTATTTTTTATACCTATTAATATTTGTATGATGTAGTTGGATGCTCTCATATTTGGTGTGTAGATATTTATGATTGTTATTTTTTATCTTGAAATTTCTCACTGACATGTATATAGTGACCTTCTTTATCTCTTGATCATTCTTGGTTTGAGTCACATTATATGCAAATAGAATAGCTACCCTATTTTCTGGGTTCCTGTCACATGAAATATTGTTTTCCATCCTTTGACTTTCAGTCTATGAATTTTATTTTGAGTTAAATGTATTTTTTGTAGACAGCATACTGTTGAATTTTGTTTCTTAATCCACACTGCCATTCTTTTTTGATTGGTGAATTGAAGTCATTTACATTGATGGATATAACTGATATATATTGACTTACCTTTGTCATGTTATCTTCCTGTTGTTGGTTCTCTGTTTAAGTGCTTGTCTTGCTTGGTGGTTTCTTTCAGTTCTTGTTCTTGGAATTTTAGTCATCTTCAACTCTTTTTAGAGCATTTCAGTATTCTATGCAGTGCTGATTTGATGGTCATGAATTTCTTCAGTTGTTGTTTGTCATGGAAGTTATTTCTCCATTGATTTTGAAACTTAGTTTTTCAGGATACATCAGTCTGGGTTTGAAATTGTTTTAATTCAGGACTTGAAATACTTCACTGTAAGCTCTTCTTAATTTATTGGTTTGTGATGCAAAGTCTGTTGAGATTCTGATGGGTGTTCCTTAATAGGTGATCTCTTTGTTTTTTCTGGCAGCTTTTAGTATTACATTTTTGTGATGAATTTCTGAGATCTTAATTACTATATGTCTGGGTGTAGATTTATTTTGGTTATGGCTAATTGGGGTCTATATGTCTTACTTATCTGGATGCCAGATTCTTTTCCCATGGTTGGAAAATTTTCTTTATTATTTCTACAAATAGTCTTTTTATATCATTTGTGTTAACTCTTGCTTTTTTGTTGACAGCTACCAAACTTATATTGTTTTTCTTTGCATTATCTTGCAGCTGTTGAACTGTTGTTCCATAGTTCCTTGTTATTTTTAAGAGATTTTTTTCATAATCATTAGCTTCCATCCTGTCTTCAAAGTCTATCTTCAGCTTTGTTCAGGTGGTTTTGCCAGTTTTCAATTTCCTGAATATGTCTTTGCATCTGTTTCATGCATTCTAATTCTTTCCTATATTGTTCATTCAAGGTTTCCATCATTTTATGTTCTCTGTTTTTTAATCTATGTCTTCTTTAGATATTCTCTACATTTCTTTCATTATGTTTGTCATTTATTTTTTTTACTTGAGAGATTTTTTAAAATCTAATTTCCTCTATAGCCTCACATAGCTGGTTTTTTACTTCAGTTGCTATCATTTCAGAAATATCACTTGTGCAATTTCTAGTATCTTCCATGTCAGTGTCTCCTAGACTTGTTCTTGGTGGGCTAGAAGTCTGGGCTGGGCTGGGCAGGGCTTGGATACTCCAGGACCCTTGTGGCTAGCCAGGATACACCCCCAAAGTATGGTGTAGGGCCTTGTACTGGGATGGGTAGAGCTTGGAACCCCTAACATGTTAATTTAGTTGAACAAAGACTTCCGCACAAACACACTTGAAAAATAAAAAAAAGAAAAGAAAAAGAAAGGAGGCTCCATAGACAAATCATACATTTACTGCCAAAAAAAAAAAAAATAGAAGCACTTCAAAAAGGACTGGGGCTGTGATAAAGTTGAATGCCCCCAGAGGTTCTCCAAAACTGAGGATCCCCAGGGCATCATACTCTGATCTCTTGCCCAAATCTCAGTGGGTATGTGAAATACCTCCTACAAAAGAAGACATTATAAAAGATGAGTTTTATAAATGAGTTGTGCATGCATGTTGAAGTAACCAAGTGAAGACTGCTGCTGTGGAGGGACTGCTGGATTACACTACCAGAAAACTGATTTCTTTTTTTTCCATTCGTAGGACAAAACAAGTGGTTTCCTTATTCAGGCCTGGTGGGGGATTTTGCCCAACTAACACTGCTAACTATTATAATACATTTGCATTGCCTGTCATTAAAAGTTTAAGTCCTCTTTGGGTAAAACAATGAGGCTTTCTTGTTTAAAGAAAAATTTTCATGCACTGAGCAGTCCACAAAGAGTCACTGAAATTAGAAGTTGGACATAAATAACCTATGAAGTGCATCTATGGATAGATGCACCCTTCTTGAATGACATTCTATTGAAGGATAATAGCATTGATTAAAAGTTCCTTTATGTCATTTAATATCATGTAATTGCATAAAGATGGCTATGACTGACTAGAAGGTTGCTCTGTACTAAACATTTACATATGTTTCTAGTATAATAATACCATCATAGTTGTTATGCTGCCCCAAATCTCCAGATTTCTCTTTATAATTTTGTATTTGTTGTCTGTTAACATTTTACAGAGATTCAATTTCCAGGAAAAACAATTGGTAGGAAAATAAAAAGTTCCCTAGTCCTGCTAACTGTTTCAAAGTGTTTAGTATCTACATATGATCATAAAATGAGACCTACTAGTCTTAATAAAATGTTGGTATAGCTAATTCTTCTGAGTGTTTAACAACCTAGGTTTGGGGACCAGAGGAGAAAAGTATATAACAATAGCATTTTGGCCCTGGCCCTCCAAGGTCAACAAGGACCCAGTACAAGAAAGGACCTTTCCTACAGTATCCTATAACTCTGGTAAGTTATACAACCTCCTGAGCAAGGGAATTGTTAGATCCCAGAGGACAGAAATCAATTGAGGTATGATGTGTTAAAAAGGAGGGTCGTCAGAGGGAAAAACATCTCCTCTGCTTCTATGGAAAGCCACATGGTCAAGCAAGATTATGGCCCATCCCGAAGGCTGCCACTGACAGAGCAATAAGAGGTTTTACATGTGGTGCCACAAGTAACTTCTGGAGAGCCTTAACTGACCTTTGTATTTGGCAAAAGGTTAATTGTGCTTAATACTGGTCTCAGTTTAATTTGGTCTTGGACACACAGAAGAAAAGTGTAGCCAAAGATAAAGTAACTAATAAGGTGGATTAAACATGAAAAGTGAACTCTAATCAGTTACTTAGGCTGGCAGTTTTCAGCCACCCATGTAGACAAGACTGGGAGCCAACTGGTTACAAATGTCCTCTCCATTCTAGTGCCAATGCTTTAGTCATATGTGCTTTTATTTCTGATAGGATTTGTTTGTTCTTGCCCTAGAAGCTGCCAAGCCCAAGCAAGCAGCCAAGCTGACATTTTGTGGTTGGAAACTTCTTCCTACAGGCCTGCAGTTGGTGTTCCCCATTATCAGTACATAGTACAGCAGCACACCTTTTTCAGTAACATCCTGACTCCTCCATATTCCAGGGTCACTGATCCTTTTGCTTTTGTTATACTTTGTTGGGGCCCTGTATACTTAACTGCCTTACTCATCTTATTTTAGACTACATCATTATTATCAAAATGCAGATGGTCCTAAAGATGGAGCCTAACATGGAGCTAACAGTCTCTTTCCCCCACAGCCTCTTAGACCATCCTTGCTTGAAGAACGTCACCGGTCTTCCACTGTGACCCTAATCAGCAGGAAGCAGCCAGAGCACTCATCACCTGTTCTCCATCCTATGGCAGTGGGATGATTGAGTCCAAGGAGGGAATGTGGGGACAGTTAGAGGGGCATAGGCAGTATAAGGTAAGACCTGGGTGGCTGATGATTGTAAAAGTACCACAGCTTATGGCGTACTAGAATGAGGAAGTTACTCCTTATGGCATTATTACATGTAGGTACTGAGAAACTTCTAGTCCACTGCCCACTTCTTTACCCCTGATTGGCCTAGATTATACCAATCAGTGAAACAGTTACCTTTAGAAAGTAGTTTACTCCTATAAGTCTCGTTCCCTGATCTTTCAGGAACCCGCTCAGGTTTCACCCTACTTTGTAGCATGTTTTGCAAAGTAGCTCTTGCATTCACAATCATAAATAAACTTTTGCCCCATATTGTGACAGAAAAGTTAAAAATCAACCATCAGATTCTGTGTTAAGAGAAGATGTGCTCACCTAGCCCACTACATAGTTAGACCAGTAGACTCAGTTAGCCCTGACTGACCACATCAGCTGCAACTTAGAGATAGTCTGGCCTAAATTTGACTGCACCTGTCTGGACTGCTTCTGCTGTATGCTGTCTGACATATAAACATATTCTATTTTCAAGGGCTGTCCAACTGAGATAAACTAGCCAAGGACAGGCTTAATTTCACCACCCCCTCAGCTGCAGCTCCCTCCCTAGTTTCTCCTGTCTTACGAGAAACAATTCCTTTTTAAATAAACTTGCCTGGAACGGATCTTGACAGCATATGACCTGATAGCAACTGATTTGCTATTGACTTTTGTGCTTCCTGCTCAAAACCCAAAATTGACTCGAGGCTGGTGATTTGAACTTGGTCCCAACAGCCTGCTAGCATGATAAGCAGTTGCCTTTTGACTCCTCAGTGCAAAGTCTTCCATTCGGTTTGATTCCAGATTTCTGCAACAATGTCACTTCAATTCTGACTTTCTCATTCTACACCAGGCCTAAGTTCCCTCATCTTCTGTAGAGGCATTGGCTTTGAGCAAGGCTCACCCTACTTCTTAATTTTTGCCAGAGTAAAGGCAAGGATCTGGAGAAGTGGAGGGTCATCTCATGAGAGACCCTGCGATCCTCAAACCCTCACTACATGCAACAGCAACAGAAAAAACCCCCATCTCAAAATTTAGAAAAACAAAAATACGGCGGGGAATGTGGCTCAATACAAATGCCGAGATTCAATCCCCTGGCTTGAAAATGGTATTTGAAAAACCTGGTTGATTGATAAAGTGAGGGAGAGCCTTGGCAATGAATCCAACTGTCTCAGCACATGTTCTTCAGGAATGACATCACTCTGTCCACTGCTAGGGGCCTACTTGCTCTAGGTAGCCCTTCTTTCCTAAGATCAGCTGCCTTCACAGGACATAGTGTAGAATAAGCTGAGCACACGTATTGTCGTATTTCCAGTACAAAAAATCAGGTAAAGCGCTCTACAATTAGAAAGCAGGTGTCGGCTCTAGAAACCAGACGTAAGTTCAGTTCAACAACAGTACTTCCCAGGTGGGCTGTTTCAGCACCACAGGAGTAACCCTGGGCAGGAAAGGTCCTTGAGTGGGACCTGTCACGTTTGTAATTACAGCCATGTGGGATTACTTAACTGTAATTACAGTAGATCTTGTTGTGGGAAAATTCCCAAGCCAAGCCAGGCCAGGCCAAACTGAAAGAAAGACTCTGCACCGAGCAGCTAGGAGGGAGCATTGAATTTTTACACCAGAGACTGTTGGATTTTCATACCAGTGGACTGTTGTGGGGTAATTCCTCAAAGACAATTGTACTGAATTTAGGAAGAGTTTAGTTTATATAGAAGAAGTGGGAAGGTACAAAGCAAGTGACTAGACGTTACATATTTGGTTACGTACACTGAGTCATCTACTGACAGGCAGGCTGGTCTTCAAACAAAGGGTTTATAGTAATACAGAACAGTCCAGGGGTTCAGTTCAGTTCAGATCCTTCCAGAATGAGCATAGCTAAAGGCATTGCTGTAATAGAGGGGTTCTTGAATTAGCCCAGGGATCCTTAAGGTACAGACAGTTACTCTGACGCAGTGTTCATCAGAGCTGAGCAGCTGGGCTGTACACACTGTCAAAGTCAACTGAATTCAGCAGAAACAGCAGAACAGAAACTTGGTCAGAGACTTCTAATGGATCATGAAATACCTGTTTGCTATTTTATAAATGTGTTACATTTATAAATTGTGCCACAACATTCCCACGAAACTATTTGCATATCCCAACTTTGTGTCCTGGCCTTGTGACCCGGGACCTGGCCACCTGGGCCAAGTCACACTCTGTGTCACTGTTTTATTGTATTGATTATATTACATTAGCCTGATTATCTTGCAGACTTGAAAGCTGCCATGCAGTCTGAAGAAAGCTTTGCTGGTATGGGGTGGGTCATGGACAAAGACAAGGTGCAGTGAACTGGCTTGTCTGTCCAATTCTTGGGTGTTATGGTCGGGTAAGACCAGACCCATGACGGTACACCAATTACAGGCATGTGTGGGCTTCTTAAGTTTTTAGCAGATGTACCACACCAGCTCCCCTGATGTGCTCTTTATACCAGATGACCACAGCACGGGTTTGCGTAGATGCAGTGGAAGCTGCTTGCTGAACAGACACAGTGGAAACTGCTTTTCAGGCCACAAAGAGGGTTGCTAGACAGGTGCAAGCCCTACAAGTCATTGACTCTCACCTGCCATTTATCTTAAACAGCAGCGTGGATGATGATGGATTTGGCTGAGACATACTACAAAAATGAGAAGTGGGAGCTCCCTGCTGGGTTTTGGTCACATTGTAGAATGGAGCCAAAAGCTGGTATTTCCTGATTGACACTGCATTGCTGGACACTGCTCTACATGGCTGTGAGGAGCCATGGGACAGAGAGGGCTGGGTATGGGTGTGGACAGCCTGTACCAGGAGTAGAGTGGCACAGGCCCCTGCTCTCATGCAGTGGGGGACATACCTCCCACAGTGGGCCTCTTTCTTGGCTAGCCTGTTGGCAGTTGAACTGGCAACAGTTTCAGGACCCGTGATACACGTGGCCCAGGAATCCATCCAGAAGAACAGGCTACAGAACTTGACTCTTAGTCCCTATGAAGAAGGGAAAGGGGATCCTCTGGCTGATGCTGCATATATTGACAGGTCTGGCCATGATGCAGCCCTGCAGTGGACAGTGTCTGTGTTCCAGCCCAGTACTAAAAGGCAGGTCAAGCCAATGGGCAGAATTGTGGGCAATATGGCTGCTTGTGATCCATGAAGGTTCTACGTGTATACACAGACAGCTGGGCCATCTTGAGGGCTGATGTGCTGGTTGCATCTTGGGCAGCTCGGGAGTGACAGATAGGGCACTATTCCTTGTGGAGTGCTGATCTGTGGCAAGACATGTGGAAGTGTGGCCAAAAAGCTGACCATGTAAGGCATCATGGCTCAGGATATAAGCTCCTCCTGTAGGCATTGCTAGAAATAGATCCAACCAGAAAAACTGACTGCTGATGTCACTAGTGTCTAACCAGGAGAAAGACCATAAACTTAACCCTCCAAGTTAAAGCCCTTGCTTAACATATGATGGCCCAGACCTTGAGTAATACATGCCAGGCTTTGATGTTGCTTATGGATAAAACTTCAAATTAAAAAATTGGTTTTGCAAAACCACATGGTTCTTGATTTGTTAACTACAGTTACTTGTACCCTGTTACCTATAGAATGTTACACTTATATACCCCTGACCTTTGAGGGGGTAGGATGTGGGGAACCATTCAGATTGCTTTAAATCTCAGGGGTGTCTCAGGACACCTGAGGGTGTGACTCCACCTGTCTAGTGCAGGTGCAGAGTTGGTAGTTATGTAACCATGACCTAGCACAGGTAAAGACAAGCACTGGTTGTGGTTCCACGTGGGCATGTAAATATGAGGTAACAACCTGTGTAAGAATTATATACAATAAAGGCACAACAGTTCTTGCACACCCTGTGCTCTGTTCTGCTCCATGCTGCTTGTTGTTGATGATGTGTTGTATGTGTGCATTCTCTGACCTTGGGACCTCGTCTTTGAAAATCTCTTTTGGCCCCCACGAGTGGGCCAACAGGAGGTGATATTAACTGAAGAAGTGTGAGATGACTAAGGAGAACAATACTGAAATTATATCTAGTAACAGAAAAATATGAGCTGCTGGTCAACTTGTGAAATTAATGAGACTAAAGCTAATATTATCTCAGAGAATAATTCACTGGCAATGAAATGAACTTCTACCAAATGGCTTTGTAAGTTGAGAAAATTGTACCTCTTCAAATTTATAAGAACTATACAAATAAGCCCAAAGAAGTATTCAGTGTTTAACTGATTTAAATGGTTTTGCTGTATCCACTTGGGACAATTAGGTTATCCCAATGCAGGTAAACATGAAAGTCCTGAATGTGTTTCGGCATGCGTCTAATCTCAAGCACTTGGAAATAGAGGCAGGAGGAGTTTTTTTGGTCAGGGTTATTTTTTGTTGTTTGTTTGTTTTGGTTTTTTTGAGACAGGATTTTGCTTTGTAGTTCAGGATGGCCTTGAACTCACTTTGTAGCCCAGGCTGTCTTCAAACTCAGGCAATCCTCTTGCCTCAGCCTCCCAAGGGCTGGAACTACAGAATGCATCACCACAACAGGCAGGCAGGAGGGTTTTAAATTCAAATGCCACCTGAGCAATTTAACAAGACTCTGTCAAAATAAAAGATAAAGCTGATAGGGATATAGCTCAGGCAAAGGCTGTGTGCTCAATCCCTAATGTAAGAGAGAAAGAAAAGAAAAGAAAAGAACCTAAAGATACCACCATCATATTTACAGAGAAATAGAGACAGGAAAATGAATATAATATGAAAACAAAGTCATAGTTTGTTGCTACTTTGTTTGTGGTTACCAAGAATTTTTATTAAGAACTGTCCTAGTACAAAGTCTATTACTTTGTTACTACTGATAACTGATGATTTGGGTATCAATGGTGAAAAGTTTTTAAAAATTTGCTACAAATTTTTATGTATAATATGGGTAGAATATGTGATATTTTAATTGTGCAAAGTTCTTAAAAAGAGCTAAATGATGTGGAATGATGATGTGGAAGTCACTAAAAATGTCCGGGTACTCTTTAGAGTGACCAAGAAAGAGGCTCAACTGCCTACACATCAAAGCAAGTCGTCTTCTTCCTCTTATACACATCTCTAAAATTACCTCTCTATCTTCATAGTTTTTAAAACTCAGATCTTAACCTAACCCCGTAATCATACAGAACTGTAGAAGGTTGTTACAAACCAGTGATACACATTAGAAATTCTCTTAGGAGGAACCAAGAAGTTACTCCTTTAAAATCTTGTTTTTTATGAAAAGATACATTAATAATACACTTTTAAATCACAAAAAATAAAACCAGGACTCAGTGAGCTGCCTTTTGCTTTTCCAACAATAAAATGTTCAAGGTCAGTGTTTCAACCACTTCAAGTCTCAAAGAAAAAATTTGGATCAAAGCTTCCAGATCATGCTGTATAAGTTAACTTTTAAAAATAAGTGTTTTGTGTAATGTTACTCATGTTTTCCCCGAAATCACCTGTTTGGTAGTTTACTTTCTGAACCATTATCTTTCAAATTTTAACATTATGAAACAATTTAAAACTCTCTTGCTATAACTACAAACCTTGAATTTGCCAATATCAATCATAATTTAGGAGAAAACAAATTTAAACTAAGTAACATTTTCAATTAAAGTGTACCCCCGAATGCCTGCCTTACTGGAGATCAAACCTGAAATCCTATTTTCTCTAAAAATGTCTTATAAAATTATCTTATAAAATATTTCCTTGATCTAAAAAAGTAGTTTCTGTTAAAACTTTTCTTTTCCATCACTTAAGAAAAAACAGACTTCTGTGGTCACGCTGGCATCGTGGCTGCCCTCACTGCAGGGTGCACTTCTTTTCCTACTCTTTCTTACTTGCCCCATATTTGCTTTGCAGAGCCTGTTTCTTTCCCTGCATAACCTTTGCTACCATTAAAAGAAAAAGAAAAAAAGAGCCATGATGTAGTTTGGGTCATGATGTAGCAAAAGAAAAAAAATAATTATAAAGTTAGTAAGTACTGAATTTTTTATTTTTATTTTTTGTCTTTTTGAGGCAGGGTCACACTATACAGTTCAGGCTGCCCTCACAGTCACCAGAATCCTCCTGCCTCAGCCTCCTAAGTGGCAGGATTACAGGTGTGAGTTACCACGCCCAGCTAGGTACTGAATACTATGATCTAGGTACTGTAACAAATTTATGAACCATTATATATAAAGGTACTAAAATCAGAAATGCATTGTAATCCTCAGTTTAGAGATAAAGAAACTGCGACAAACAGGTTTAATAACTTGCTTAAGATATAAGGGAACGGGATTCTGCCTATGTCCAGAACCAACGCTTAGGATCGTAACCGTCATATTTATATTGCAATTTACTACAAAAACACACAGTTTTACTCCTGAAGGAACCACTTGAAACATACTCCTAAGTCTTCACTTAACCCTTGGTTTAAGGAAAACTTTATGAAGCATAGCAGGCGAGAGTTTATGCCTTGGGTGAAAATCCATGGGATAAAATCACGGACAGCTGTGTTGCCAATGCCCTAAGAGCAGGATTCATGAACAAAAAGTGCTCTTTTAACCAGACAGCTGCTGCTGCACAAAAGATTGAGGCCAATAATTCTAAAGGGAAAGGAAGTCACAAGAAGTTTGGGCCGGAATTCAGGGTTTGGTGAGTTATGACGATGTTTCAGAAGATGGCATGCCTGTACTTGAATAAATGTATATTTTTGTGCATGAATAAATGTAGACTGTTGCACATGAATAAATTGTAGTACATGAGAAAATGAAGACATCCCCTGAAAAACCCTCTGTAGTGTCTTTTGGAGCAAAAATTAATTTAAGGTCCAGTCTTATTTTCGGGGAAATAGCCATTATTAAAGTCTTGATTCTACCACCCAGGTCACCAAAGCCACAGATTCCTTCTCGGCTGTGATATGCACCCCGGAGCAAACCTGCCCGGCACACTCGCCGGAAGAGGCCCCCGGACTGGGCGGGGCCGAAGGGCACTGTACCGGAAGAGACTGTGCGGGACTGCCAGAGCCCACGGAGTCTGGAAAGGGTCAAAATTGGTAAGGTGGCGTTGGTAGGCTTAAAGGCAGAGCCGCTGTCCTCAGGCTGCCCAGCAAAGACGACATGGAGTCTTCCTCAGCAGGCTATCCGAACGCTTCCGCGGTAACCCCTCCAGGAGAGCGCCTGTGTTGCGGTGGTTTTGTTACCACTTCAAACTGGAAGAGACGAAGAATTAAAGAAAAAAGACTAAAATGTCCTCAGATGGCCTGGAAGAGCTCATCTCAGCAGGGATCAGCTCCTGCCGCCTCGAATGACGCCGTCGCACGCATAGCTGGTTTGCCCCGCAACCACACTGTTCTACTACGGAGTTGCAACCTGAAAGGGTGGAGATCAGTGGGGAAATGAAACACAAAACGGTTGCGCTGTGGTGCGGGAGGCCTGGGGGTGCGGCTGGGTAGGGCTGGCTGCGGGTGGGTCAGAGTCCAATACATTCCGGTGCAGGCACATCGCTGTGCCCCTGGAGAGTAACTGGGGCAACCGGCTCGTGCCGGCACCTCGCCGCAGCGCGACGTGCATTAGAACTGCATGTTAAGGGCTGGACTGGGAATAGAGAGGTCTGATCTAGGCCATCGCGCTGCTTCTCTGCGAGCTGCCCCAGCCAGGTGAACCTTCCTAGTCTGAACTGGTGACAAGACCGTGAGGAGAGAAAAAATGAGCTGTTCCCTCCTATTGATAAAGGGGAGTGAAACTCCCGACCTAAAGTATCTTCAGGACAAGTTCATGTTCTCTAAAATTGAAGAATGAATTTTACGAACAACAGAGGTTAGGAGTGAGATGTATATATTGAGAGAAAGAAAGTTTCTCTCTGAGAGAGACAGAATGGGTCCTGAGTGAGGGACCAAAGACTCTCTTTTCTAAGGACTTTTATGGAGTAAACTCATGAGGTTGGATGGGTCCAAGGTGGGGAAAAATGGTAACTTGCAAGGTGAGCATAAGAAGGGACAGAACTGTGGTCAACCAATAAGATTAATTTTACCAATAAGTAAAATTGATTAAATTAGGAACAGATGGAGCCAGTCACCTAGTAAATGGACATGCGTAACAGCAGTGACTTCCTGTAGCAGGGTGGGATGCTGACTCCTGACTTCCTCAGGGTGATGGAAAACTATTTGGACCGTGGATTCTTAGATGTGGTAGTATTTGCTTTGCCTTTTGTCTTAAGATCTGGTGCTCAGTAGGAGATGACTGTGTCTTCCAAGGTTGCAAGGTATCTTAACTTCTGCTCTGCTTCCTTTGAGGGCTTAGCCCTGTCTGACTGCCTGTAATATTTCTAACTAACTCAGCTGCCTGTAACACCGTGATTTCCAAAGGGCTCCCCAATATACAATCCAAGTAACCTTCGTTTGCCTGCTGGCTGCTGCAGGCCACCCTCATCTATGTGCCATCTCGGGATCTCTGCTGAAGCTCTAGAGCTGTGATCTCCATACACTTTGGAGGTGAATTCTGCGACTAGGCCACACGCCATCGCTGGACCTGCAGACCTTATTCAGAATGTCAACCTGAGATGTGTGGGCAAGGTGTGCAGCTCTGTATGTAAACTCAGTTACCTCCCTAGTGTTCCACCCACCTGGGAAACTATTCTCTGTCACAGTGCAACTAAGGTCATGAACTCCTGCAGCAGTGCAGAAAATCCCACAACACTGAGAATCTGCGCCATTGTAAACAAATGTGTCCAACTTCTTGGGACTTCCGCCCTGTCAGGGATTATGGCCAATGTTAAAGAGTCACATTTACAAACTGCTGCTCAGAATATTTCCTGTCCCCATTCCATCCCCCAATTATTGTGAAGCCTTATACTCTTCTAACCTTTTACTGAACTCTATCCTCCTACTCTCTGTAAAAATATTAAAAAATGAAAACAAAAAACTTGGCCTTGTAGGATATGTCCATGCAAAGTGCTTAGAATAATACCAGGTACACAGCAAAATGTTTTCTGTGATGTGGAACAATAAGGAAATTCAAGGGAATAGAAGGAGGAGGGTGATGCCTGGAGTGGGTTGGTAAAGCCTCTCATGAAGGCATCTAAACAGATCATAAGGCAAGCAGTGCAGACATAAACCAGTGGACACTGGGTTCTAAGGCAAAGGGAGCAGGTAACTGCCCAGGCAAGCAGGCCAGTGCTTTTATTGCTCAGTCGGAAAAAATAAAAGGCATTGAAGGAGGCTACAGCTAGATGAGAAAAGGATTGAATGGCCAATCAGCTAGGCAGTGGGGCAGGTCATTTGAGGCTGTGCTTTTATCTAATTGATATGGGCAACTCTTAGAGGGCTTTGAGGGGAGTGCTGTAATCCAGCTTGTTTGTAAAGGGCTGACCTTCTACAATGTGGGGAGTGTAGAGGAGTGGAAGAGTAAAAGCAGATATGGGAAGCCCTGGATTCTACCGAGGAAAGTGGGAAGAGGGAGAGAGAGAATGTGAAGGAAAGAGGGAGAGGGAGAGAAAAAGAATATGATAGTCTCAGGTAACAATGGAAGAGAAGATGAAATAGAGGCAAATTCTGGGTGTATTTTAAAGGTAGAACCTACAGTATTTGCTTATGGATTAGATACAAGCTTTGAAAGAAAGCCCGAGTTTTTGGTAAAATGAGCTGTCATTTACTGTTCAGCGATAGCTTTCAGAAAATTATTGGATTGCAGCAGTGCTAAGCCCTTCACTGAATTAACCAATCCATGATTTCATAGCTGGAGCTGCTGTTAGAAGGTCAGCCCTTGTTGGAGGAGGAAGGCCATTGGGGGAAGGGAAGTGTGACCTGGAGGAGTACGCTCCTGTCCCCACCCCATCTCCCAGCCACTGAGAAGTAAGCAGCCCTGCTCCCCACACCCTCCCACCTTGATGTTCTCCCTCACCTCAAACTCATAGCAATGGAACCAGCAAGTCATGGACTGGAACCATAAGCCAAGTAAATCATTTTCCTGTTGAAGTTGTATATATCAGGCATTTTGTTGCAGCAATGGGAAATCTTGGAGCAATGGGAAACCCATACAGTCCAAGTGACACAGTGTGAGACTACCATCGGGACAGAGGGCAAACTCTTGGGCCCTTGACTATTACTTATTAAAAGCATAACTTTTGCTTTCTTCTGACGTTGTATGGAATGTAAAAGCAGCTTTTGCTAAAAACAGTGACTCCTCTCGGGCCTACAGCGGCCTGATAGGTGACTAAAAGCAGAACAGAGCTTGATCTTCTGTAAATTTCCCGGAGAGGTATAAAAGAAATGTCTCTCTCCAAATTGAGAGAGCTTTGGCAACCCAAGAAATGCCTCAGACGAGTCCATGTCAGTGAGGATGTGGGTTTATTAAGAGTGCTGGGCCACGTGCAGATGGCAGCACTGCTGAATCATGAGCTCCCTTTTACTAAACTACCGGGTTTATAATGGGAAACAGCACAAAGCAGAAGCAAAAGACAAGGGTTATTAATACTCCACTCCCAGCCCATTCTTGTCGGGATTCGGCTGGTCTCAGCACTGTTAAGCTGCATTGGTGGGGCCTTGTTTGCTGCAGTCTGGCACACAGCCTCCACCTCTGAGGGCCATCAGACAGCTAGACAGCAGTGCACTGCAAAACGGAGCTCCTTTGGCTGGAGTCTGGAAGACTTAATTCTCCCTACACCTTTATTTATTACCTTAACACTTTGGTCAGATCCTCACTGAACTGTGCACATAGGGAGTTGATCTTTTAATGAGTGTCTAAATTAATAAAAATTGCCCTAAATGTATGTAATCTGTCTCATCCTCCTTCAAAACTGACGATACCAAGATAAGAGTTTTACCAGGATGGCAGGGTGTGGTGGTTCACACCTACAATATCAGCACTCTGGGGGGCTGAGGCAGAGGATCCCTAGTTTAAACCTGCCCTGGTCAATTTAATAGTTTAGCAAGACCCTGATTCAAAGGAAGCTCAGCAGGGAGGCCCTCGGCTCAATGTCTAGTATGAGAAAGACAGAGAAAGAGCAAACCTGACCTCAGAAGGGAAATCTAAAACATATTCAAAACTCACTCTTGACTCTGTACTGCACAATTTGGATTTGCTTTACATATATATTTTTTGTTGTCTATTTTGTTTAAATTCCAGATGTGGTGGTACATGCCTTTAGTCCCAAGACTCTGGAAGTTTGAAAAGACTGAAAGTTCAAGACTAGGCCAAGCAATTGATCAATTTAGTGAGACTCTGTCTGGAAATTAAAAAGTAAAAGTGGATTGGCACTGAGGATGTAGCCTAGTGCAAAGCCTTGAGTTCAAAACTCAGTACTTCCTTTAAAGAAAAAGTATACAATCATGTATCTTAGCATGTATTACAATAATTTACAAATTTATCTGTCTTTCTTATTCGAGTCCAAGTTCTAGGATCATGTTTTGCTTTGTTTTTGTTTGTTTGTTCTTTGAGATAGAGTCTCACTGTGTAGTCTAGGTGGCCTTGAACTTGCTCAGTAGTTTAGGCTGGTATTGCACTAGTGATCCTCCTGCCTCAGCCTCCCCAGATGTTATGACTTGTATTGTTGCAGCATGCTCAAGAAAGTTACCCACAGGACACTGATACTTCTGAAACAATGGAGGTTTATTTTGAAACTGCAGTGGTCAGTCAGGTTTGGCCACTGAATTGCTGGCTACTGGCTGGCTGACCTCAATTCCTTTGTTCCCTTCTGTTATATATCCCTGTATGAATTCACAAGGTCAGGAGATTTCATGGATACCACCGTTTTGCAGCACTATAATTGCTTTACAAGACCTTCTTACACATCTGTTTCATTGACATAGAGTGTGGGCACCAAGCAGCTTGGTGCCTTTAGACAAACTGTTTGCTTCTCTTTCCATAGTTTTTATGGCTAGTGAAGGGAGAGAAGGAAGTTTTTGGGAATCTGGCCAAAGTTCACTCACTGTGTGAGTTCTAACTGCTAACTAAGTATCTGAACTATAATCTATAGGCCATAAAATAAGTGAGGTTTTCAAGACTAGGGTTTGGGGGTTTCAAATGGAAAAAAAGGCAGAGAAAAGGAAGCAAATAGAGTTACAAATGCCCTCACACTGTTTAGATGCCTCCTCAAAGCCTCACGGGCTCATAGAAAGGCTTTTGGAGGTGGCTGGATCTAGGGTGTGTGAACGTGGATTAGTGGGGTGTGAATATGGACGAAGGGTATTATAACTAAATTAATCCACTGATTGCATAGCACAGTTCCTGGGTGGGTAATGAAAGGCACACCCTGGTTGTGGGTGGCAACACCCAAAAGACTTGTAGCTAGATGACATAAGAGGAAAAGACAGGCTTGATGCTTGATGCTTTCCTGCCTGCTGCCTGCTCTGCCATGAACTTTTTCTCCTTGGCAATGCCTGTCTGCCAAAGCACCCTGCCTTGGAACCACCTGACTATGGACTGAAACCTCTACAAACTGTGGGCCAAGTAAACTTTTCCTTCTTTAACTTTTGGGGTTGGTACTTTGTATCAGCAATGAGAAAAGTAGCTAAGATACCACACCTGGGATTACAGGCATGCACCACTATGCCTGGTTTACTTATTCTTCAGTTCTCTAAAACTATTCCAGTGCCTTGTACTTTACTAAGATCTAGGAGCTTAACAATTTGATTAAGTATATTCATCTAAACAGACACAGATCCTGTCTCCTCTGCCAGCTCAATGACTGCTGTGCATGTGAGTCCATATTTTCTGTGTTGGTAGGAACTGAGAAGGGTTTCTCCTACTTTTCTTAAAAACCATAGAAGACAAGTGTCTTTCTGGTCACAAAAGACAAAGGGATCCAAGTAAAATGACCCATATACACCAGATCTGTGCATGTGTGTGTGTGTGCTGGGAGGCCTGGGTGGGGGGAAGCATTTGGGAGCTAATTATTGGGGGCTAATTTTAATAACATTATTTAATATAGTATAATTTATAATGTACTATTTGCAAAATGCTTCACTTATGTACTTTATCCTCAAAACAATCCCAGGTAAATATAATTATTCCTCAAACATAAACAAAGAAAATGAGTGGTTAAGTCAAGCCAATTGTTCTAGTACAAGAGAGGCTCAAATCCATGTCTCTGTTCTCCTTAATTTCTCACTGGAGCAAGGTATTGAAAAGAGCTCAGAACTAAGATTTTTTAAAATGAGGCTCAAGAAGGAGATGAAAAAAGGAATTAGCAGAGTCTGTAACAGCCAGGATTATAAACTGAGAATTAGGTTCAAGAGAAACTCAGGAGGGCCTGATACAGAAATATCCCTCAGAGGGGGATCAGAGTGAATTACAACTAAACATTGGCCCCAATCTTCCACCTTTCTATTGCTGGGACGAAATGCTTGACACACACAATTTAAAGAAAGAGAGTTTGTTTTGGCTCAGCGTTTCAGAGGGTTCAGTCCATGGTTAGCTAGTGACAGTGCAGAAACATTGTGACACAGGGGATGACAAAGGAAAGCTGCTCCCCTAATAGTGACCGGGAAGCAGAAAGCAAAAGAGTCAGGACCACAGATGCACAATAATATTTTGGTTTATGAAGGTTTCTGTTCACAAACAAATTTGGTTTCTAACAGTAGCATTTGGCAAAACTTTGCTTTCACCTGCACACTCCATGACCAGGGCCATTTTCCTCACATGAACACAAACGCAGCCATACGCCCCAGAGCTGTGGAGTAAATTTAATTCATGAACCGAGGTACCACTGTACTCCACAGAGGCACACCTGCAATGTCCCACTGCCCCACCCCTTGTATCTCATTCAGCTTGTGAACTAATTAACAGATTGATCCAGTGATCAGGGTAACATCCTCATCACCCACTGACCTCCAGAAGGCTCCCCAATACATAGGACTTGGGGGATATTTTAGATCTAAATACTGTACGTGAGTGTGGGGAGGTGTTCACACTCACATGTAGACACTATTATTTAATTTAAGTTTCATTTTATGAAGATTCTAAAAGGGGTATAAGATACAGTCCACACCCTAAAAGAGCATACTTACCAACTTATTAGAAAAACAGCATTTAGAATGCATAGGTCAACCTGTAAGTGAACCAGAAGCGGAGCTTTGGAGATCAGTGTGAAAGAGGGGAATAAAAAAAAGAAAGAAAAGGTTCAGAGAGAGATGGAACCCCAGCCAGGAGCTGCAGGACAGACAGATGCAGAGGAGAGAGGAATATGCCAGGGGAGACGCACGTGAGGGTTCAGTCAGGAGAGTGGGGAGAGTCTGAGTTCACCAGTGAGGCTCCGGGAAAGAGGAAGGAAATGAGAGAATCAAGGCAGACAGTAGGAAAAAGTCATGCTGGCAAAGCCAAGATGAAGGACTGAAACATGATTCCACAGATAACTGGGGTTGGGGGTTAACCAGAAATGATCAAAGAAGCAGTTTTACAGTGCACTACCAGTGCCAGGCACGGTGGCTCTGCCGGGTTCCGCGCAGCTCTCCATGGGAAGGATGGCGAAACAAGGTCACAAGTCAGAATGCAGCAAACTGAGGCCAAAGAGCCCTCTCTCCTGATGGGAAGTAAGGAAGAAGAAGGAGGGTGAGAAGGTGCTCCAACGGCTACAGTGCACTTGTGTATACACTTGGGAGGTTGAGTGTCGTGTGAAACTCCTTCTCCTAATAGTTTATTGGCGTGGCTTGTCGCAGGCATCCAGTGTTCTTGAGACTGGAGTAGTTTATCCACGTGACTTGCCTCAGGCGATCTGTGATCTGTGTTCTTGAGACTGGCATTGCTCTGGCCCCTCCACCTGACAGATCCCCAGCTTCAGCTGCTTCCCAAAGGCACTAGCCTGCAATCCCAGCTGCTTGGAAGGCTGAGGCAGGAGGATAGGCAGCAGTATCTGGAACTAGGATTTCTGAGCCCACAGGAAGTATGCCACGGAGCTACATTCCCAACCCACTTCATATTTTACTTTGATACACTGTTTCACTTATTTGCCCAGACTTGTAATCCTCCTGCCTCAGCCTCTAAGAGGCTAAGACTTCATGTTTGCGCCATCCTTCCCATTCTCTCTTTTTTTTTTCTCCCTTCCTCCTACCTTTCTCCCTCCTCCTTCCCTTCCCCCAAGGGTTTTACGGAAGACTGCAATGGACAGGAGCTACCTGTGTACTAGGAGCTAGGAACTAGAAAGGAACAGTATTTCTGAGCACAAATGGACTAAACACTTTGTACAAGGCTTTTACATGCTTAATTGTTAAAATCACCCTGAATCCCTCTACATTTCAAAGCATTTGGATCAAGTCTGGCTTGCCAGGTCCTGGACATTTCTGGTTTATGCATGTGACTGAGGCAGCTGGAGTAACACGAACTTATGAAGCAACTGAGTAGGGAGAGAAAAAGATATTTTAAACCGGGCATCCGTGCCAGCTGTGATGGAGCACACCTGTAACCCCAGCATCATCCGTGGGAGAGGACGGGAGATTGCAAGTGGATGCCCAGCTTGGGCAAATAAATGAAAGCCTGTCTTGAAAAATATAAGAGGGAGGGGGCTGGGGATTTAGCTCAGCGGCATAAGCGCCTGCCTTGCAAGCAGGCAGTTGTGAGTTCGATACCTGGTACCAATAAAAAGGAAAAAGACAATATATATGCTATAGCCCCTGATTTAATCCCAAGGATTAACATTTTTAAAAAATTTTAATTGTAAATAAATGTGGGGAAAAGGCACCTGAGGGAGAATCCACATGGCTGTGAGTACCAAAACCCAAGAAAAGTTGGGGTGGGTGGAAAGATTTGGGGTTTTGGAAAAGCAAGGAGCAATTAAAAGATCAATGTGACCAATTCTTCATCCTGGCCGCTGAGTGGCGCTGTCACCACAGGGGTGTCTTTCTGTGCAGGGCCGGAGGCTTCCTGGATTGGGATGAGCAGAAGGAATCTCAGAAGCTCTTGGTCCAATTTGTGGGCGTCAGAGGTTTATAAGTCTGGGCTGGTAACTGGCACTCATTTCCAGTATAGCCACAATATATGCATATTTTAAAATCATAACAACTTGCAGCAGACAGTCAGTCGAGTCAAACAATCCTAAAACTACTGCTTTGGGATAGCTGAGCGTGCTGAAATTCAGTGTGGGAAAGAATGTGCGACTGAGCAGGAGCTTTGGGGCAGTGTCTCACAAGGCAACGGTGGGTTATTCTTTTTTAAATATTAATTTTGTTGGTGCACTTTTGATATACTTCATGATCACATTCATCATAGGGAATCTCTCCAGACTGGGCTTTTCTTTGTTGGTACTTTTTAAATTACGTATACAATTTTATTGACTGACACTAGGTTATTTAGAACTTTTAATGTCTTCTTGATTCAGCTTTATTAATCTGTAGTGTCTAGAAATCTGTCCTTTTCCTCTGCATTTTCCGTTTTATTAGAGGTTCTCCAGTTAGGTGTCGATGATCTGGATTTCTTCAGGATCCATTGTTATTTCACATTTTTCATTCCTAATTGCATGAATTTGAGTCTTTCTTTTTATTGATAAGGTAAATTCTATTGAATCTTTCAAAAACCCAACTCTTCAATTCATTGACTCTGTTTTCTTAGTCTCAGTTGCATGAATTACTGCTTGACCTTTATAATTTCCTCCCTCATATGAGTTTTGGGCTTGACTGGCTCTTCTTTTCCTAGAAGCCTGAAGCTCAGTATTAAGCTGTTATTTGTGTTCATTCTGTTTTTCTGATGTGGAAATTACTGCTGTACATTTTCCTCCTAGGACTGTTTTCATTGTATGCCATAGGTCCCGGTATGTTGTATTGTCCTTATCATTTAATTTCATCTGCCACCCATTGGTTGTTCAGAAAGGTGCTATTTAACTTGTTCACGTAGTTTTTGTGCTTTCTTTTGCTATTTACGTACAGTTTCACTGCACTGTCTCTAATAATGTGCATGAGATCATTTCAATCCCTTGCATTTACTTAAGCATGTTCTACAAGTTAAGTATATGGTCTATTTTGGAGAATGTTGGATATGCGCCTGAGAAGAATGTGTATTGTGAGGTTGTGGGGTAGAAGAGTCTGTAAATATCTATTGAGTTCATTTCTTCAAAGGTTTGTTTCAGCTCTGATATTTCCTTGTTGATTTTTGTTTCTAGTTGATCTATTTGTGACAGTGAGGCATTGAAGTTCTCCATCACAGTTGTGCTTATTTTATTTTTCATATTCATTAATGCTTGTTTTATATCCTTGGGTGTGCTGCTACTTGGTGCATATATATTTATGATCATCATCTTTTCCTCTTGGATTGCTCCCTTAACAAGTATGTAGTGAACTTCATCTCTTCTGATCAGTGTTGACTTTGTATGCAAAGAGAAAAGCTATTCTTGTTTTTCTCCAGGTTCCTGTCACATGAAGTGTGGTTTTCCATTTTTTGACTTTCAGTCTATGAATTTCTTTTTGAGTTAGATGTGTTTCCTGTATGCAGCGTATTGTTGGATCTTGTTTCTTGATCCATTCTGCCAGTCTGTTTCTTTTGATTGAGGAGGTGAGACCATTTACATTTATGATTATAATCAATTATAACTGATACATATTGAGTTACTCTTATCATATTATTTTCCTACTGTTGGTTCTCTTTCTTTCTCCTGTTTAATTCTTGCCTTGCCTGGTAGATTCATTCTGTTGGGATTCATGGAGTTGTTGTGTTCATTGTCTTTTTCTAGAATATCCTTCAGATCTTTTTGTAGAGCTCATTTGATGGTCATGGATTTTTTTCATGTTTTCTTTATCTTGAAGTACCTTATTTCTCTATCAATTTTGAAAGATAATTTTGTAAGGTACACCAGTCTGGATTGGAGTGGGTTTTGTTGTTGTTGTTGTTGTTGCTATTAGAAATTACTTAAACAAGAACTCTTGCTAACTTCCAATCCACAGAGCTGTACATCATCACAAACCATGCAACAGAAGAGGCTTTGATTTGGAGGTTGTTTCTTTTAGGGCTTAAAATACTCCACTCCAGGCTCTCTTGACTTAAGGGTTTGTTTTGAGAAGTTTGCTGTGATTCTGATGAGCTTTCCTCCATAGGTGATTTGTTTCTTTTTCTAAGAGCTTTAAATATTCTGTTCTTGTGTTGAATTTACGTAATGCCTTAGTATAGCTTTGTTTGATCGTGGCTAATTGGAGTTCTGTATGGCTCACTTATCTGTATATCAGATTCTTTTTCCATGTCACCAGGTTCTTGCAGAACTTTTGGGACCACAGAATCGTCATGAATAAATATACCTAGACCATATATTTGTCTTATTGTTGCCACCTTTTTTCTCTACCTAAGGCCAGGATACTTAAAAATGTAACACGTCCTCTCACTATAAGACCTAGTTATGCATTGAATTATTCTTTTTCAAAACACTGTGCTGTTGTAAGTGGAAAACTAAACATGAAACTGGTATCCCCTATTTCAGTGGGGAAGAGATTATAAATTCATTTCTAGCATTTTTCCTTAGTCTACCCAAACTCAAAATTAAAACAATCAAGTAACATAAGCAAACAACAGAAAAAATATCTGATCTTTGGAAATAATTTTTGTTGTCGCTTAAATTGGTGATAGAGAATCTTCTACTTTGCCTGCCTTTATAGACACTCCATGGATTCCTACAGTTGCAGACAGTTAGTCTTTTCTTTTTAGGATTGATATTTGGTATACCTGCACTGTTCCACAGCCTAAGTCATTATGTGACAGGAACATTTGAGTTAGTGTTCTAATTTGTTTGTTCTAATTTGTAGTGTTGGAAATCAAACCCATGTCCTTCCTTGTACCAACAAAGTACTCTACCACCAGGGTAGCCCAGCCCTGTGAAATGTTTGGGTTTTTAACCTGCCATGTCTTTCCAGTCACTTTAGCATATAGAACTACACATATGATATTACTTGGTGTTTCTGAGCATCTCACTTGTGGTTCAGGGTTTTGATTGGGCTAGGGATGCAGCTTGGTGGTAAAGCATTTTGCTATCTTGGGCAAGGCCCTGAGTTCAATCCCCCTCATCACCACAAGGACAACAAAAAGCATCTTGATCCCCAGTGGGTAAGCTAACTTTTTCAGAAGTGAAGGGCAAAATGAGGGGAAAACCTGAATAAGAGGCAGAAATCTAGTATAATGAAAAGGAATATGGAGAGCTTTTATTTTTCCAGCGCCAAGACTGTACCCAGGGCCTTGCTTTATAGAATATAAAGCTAGAAAATGAAGCGTAGGAACTGAGACTTCTGCCTAGAGCCCCCCTCGCTATCTCTGAGATGTGTCCTTAGAAACTTCTGCCTCAACTTCCCCAGCAGCTGGGTTACAGACATGCTCCCCTGCACCTGACTCTGTTACTATTCCTTTCTCTTTCTTTTCTTTAAGACTGAGTCTCACTGTGTATCTCAGGCCAGCTTTGAACTCAGTGTAGCCCTGAATGGCCTGGAATTTGTGCTCTTTCTGCTTCAGCCTCCCAAGTGCTGGGGTTATAGGTATGCACTGTCACACCAAGTTCCCATTACTTTCTTAAAGAAAATGGAAATGGGAGATTACACAGGAGTTTATAAAACCAAGTTCACTGAAAATTGACTAAATGTAAGTAGCACACTAATAAGATGATTACATAGATAAATGTGCAAAGGTGAGCTCCACGCTGTTTGCTTGCAGTACTGCTTCTTGCCAGCAGACGGCACTCTCAGCATAAGCGGCTGCAAGTTACAGCACCCAGGAAGAAGGAAGAAGTGTGTAGCTTCTATTTCTTAACAAGAGGTGTACAGCTTTTACCAAAGATGATATCACGTGCCCCTGATTAAATAGTTATGAAATCAGGATAGAATTGACAAAAAAGGGGGGGGTTTAATTGATATAGAAGAAATAAAAGAGATGGAATGCCTTGCAAATCTTGCCTTGCAGATTGAACTAGTCATTATTACTGATTCATTTGGAATATCAGGACTTATTCAAATTTAGGCCCTATAATTAATAACGTAACCAAATTGAGCGGTTTTATACTTTTTGCACAAAAACAATTTATTAGAATTTTATTAAAATTTGTGACATTTGGTATGCAGTCCTTATACACAGTTTTTACTGTTAGCTGGTTTGCAACCTTGGAAAAGCTACCTAACTCTAGGTGACTCAGTTTTCCCGTAATCAAGCAGGGATGAGAAAAAAAAAAAACTCATAAAACTTTACAACATACAAAAATGAACCACCCACCACAAACAATTTTAACTAATTTTATGTTTTTTGTTCTCAGCATTGTTTTTCTGGAGTATTTTATAGCAACCCTGGAAATTATGTCATTCTCCTTGTAAAGACTTTTTTGGGATGCTGGGCCTTATGCTTGCTGGGCAGGTGCTGCGCTGCTGAGCTGCAGCCCCTGCGTTCTAATTGCGGGATTGTTTTCAGTCACCAGGCAAGACTTAAAATAAATTCTTAGAAAAAATGGTGGAGGAGAGAGTGCCAGCAGCTCTGCTTCTCTAGGACAAAGTGTTTAGAGTCTGAAAAACAGTAGTTCTGGAGAGTTATCAAAGGGAGTGAAGGTTACCACAGATCCAGAAGGGAACTGGCAAAAAAAAAAGGGGGTGTGTGTGTGTGTGTGTGTAAAAGATACCAAGAAATAAGAGAGGAGATGCCTTGCAAACACATCACAGAGAGCGGCTGTCCAGCCTCCAGCTGGGAGACAAAGTGAAACTGCAAACTTTCACTCATGGTACCCGACAACAGCCCTGGGATTACGCGGATCACGGCCACGGGACCCAGCCCAAGGAAATCGTGCAACACTGACTGCTTCCTTCCAGCCGGGACCCTGCACGTGCAACACTGACTGCTTCCTTCCAGCCGGGACCCTGCACGGCGCCTCCCACCGAGATCACGCAGGAGCGGCAGGGGCGCCAGGCGAGGGAAGGCGGGACGCTGGATCCTGGGGTCCAGGGCGCCCCTCCCCCGGCAGCAGGTCCCACGCCACCCCCTGAAGCTCCCAGCGTGACTGGGGAGAGACAGTCTCTCCAGACACGGCAGGCTGCAGGGAGCCTGTGAGCTCAGACGGGCTCCTGCAGGCAGAGGCGAGCTCGGCCTGCGCCACGCAGGGCCGGCAGCGCCATGTGGCGGCCGGCTCCCGCGGTGCAGCGGTCTCCACCCGCACCTGCGCCTGCAGGCTGGAGGCCCTGCCTGGAGCTCTGAGGGAAGAAGCTGTGCAGTTTTCCAGCCTGAGAACAGAGGCAGCCATCACACTTAGCACATCCAGCTGTGGGTCAGTACTAGGCTGTGATGATGCTTTCAGGAGCCATAGATTTCTCCTCTAGGTTAAGGGAGACCCCCAGCCGGTCTCATGTTACTTTATTTCTTAACCGTTCCTGATAGCTATCACTGTAATGGATTAGCCTGTTGCTACTGCAGCTGATTGGGTCACACAGAAATAACCCTGACTCAGTGGACGATTTGGTGCCAGTGAATCGGTGCCAATTTCATCATCACTCGCAAGGACAGGAGCAGCAAGAGTTCCTAAGCCAAGAATTTGGATTGGGTCAGATCTGTAAGAACGTGAACCTGGGACAGAGGTACCGAGTCCGAGTTAGGGTCAGTATTGCCGTGGGGGTCAGAGGGGTCACGGGGTGTATGTGGGGGGCACTCAGACTCCCGCAAGGAGGCGGCGTGGGGATCACGGGTGCAAATGGCCACTGAAATATTTAGTCTGTGTTTGCATTGGACATCCTATAGGGTTAAGTTTTTGTACGTTTCTTGATTTATTTAGTAACGTGGTGCTGTGTTATGTTCTTTTATGGTTTCTCATGTTTTTCAGGTTGTCGCATTTGTGTGTTTGTTCTTTCACTGCCCCAGAGTTAATAGCTATCTCATTTCTCTGCCTCATCCCTATCTATTCACCTCAAACCCCAAAACAGTATTAGTAAAGTACTGCTTACTTCTTTTCCACGCACAAACTCCTCCTCCCAGGTTTTAAAAATTCCCCGTGCGGAGCTCGCTTGCTCCTGTCTTCTCTAGCAGTAACCCTGATCCACCCGCCCTAACCCTTGGGCTCTTGCATCTTACCCGGTGTAGTGTCCCCTTCTCAGCACTTTCTCACAGCCATGTCGCTTTCCTCAATCACAGAGTAAACCTGTCTTTCCCACCTCTCCCCAAGTATCCTCCGAAAACCTTCAGTCCCAGCACCTTAACTCAGCTAAAAGCATTCCAACAGAATCAGACCCGCGCCTGTTTTTCTTCTCACCTCCACTACCCCCCTGGAAACACCTCCCCTGGCATCTAATACTCCTCATTCAGAAACCTCCCGTTCTCCTGGCTCCATCTCACCCACCCCATTGCAGAACAGCCATAAATAGTAAACTGTCATAGTGTGCATGGAGAACAGAGGAAAGAAACCTAACGGTAAGTGCTATCATACACAAGTGTCCTAAGACTGAACCTGTGGATGCCATTATACCGGAAGTAACACTTTTGGTAAAACATAGAGTCAGAGTTCAAATCACTTAAAATAAATAATAAGAGGAAGAAAGACTAGCACTGGACCTACAAAACTGGAAATTATTCACAAGGATTCAACATCTTAGAACAAATCTCCATAGAAGGCACAGACTCTCCTCACTTCCTCCTCACTGACCTGCAGTAAGTACCCTCACAGCCCAGGGGAAGCATATGTGTATATAGAAGCAAATGTATCCAGATTCTCCCAGTTCTCCCAAGACAGAGCAGGCGGTCATAAAAGAAGAAGAAAATAAACACCGGGTGGTAGAAATCTGAAATTTCATGGAAGGGATGCAAACAATAGATGAATTCAAACAGGAAATGACCACAAGTTCACAGCAACTTCATTCAATTATAGTCATGGTAAATTTCAGGGAAGTAGGCAAAAGACTGAATGAGTTAACCAAAGCAGTTCAAAATTTGAATGACAGATTTGACAAGAATATGAAGTCCTCAGAAAGATGTCAGAGAGAAATACTTGACATATGAAATTCATAAATAGCGGAAAAGACCAGTATCAAGGCAAAGTATCTGATATTGAAAACAAAATAGTGAATTACAATGAAGAGCTCAAAGAAGGCCCCCACACACAAAAAAAGCGAACAAGAGACAGACATTTATCCAGCAGCTATTACATGACAATAAGATCAATCTAAAGCTAGTTGGAGTTACAGGAAAGCGAGGCGATACTACAGATTGGTTTACTAGCATGCTGGTAGAAATCATAAAAGATAATTTTCCAAGTATAAAAAAGTTCAAAATTCAAGTGATATAGAATACTAAGCAATTGTGATGATAAAAGAACTCACCAAAGCTTATCCTTATTAAATTACCAGATAGTAAAAAACAAAGAAAAATCCAGAATTTCAAAAACCAGAAACAAAAAGTCATATATAAAGGTAAACCAAGAAGAATCACAGCAGGCTTCAAAATACAAACTCTGAAGTCCAGAAAAACTTGAAGTATTGCAAGTTCTAAGCTCAAAAACTTCCAACCCAGATTAACCCATCGAGAAAATCTGTCCTTCAAAGTAGATGAGCAAATAAGATATTTCCATGAAAAAAACTAGCTCAAAAGATGTAGGAGTACTAAACTAGCTCTTAAGAAAATATAACAGCACCTCAGCTCATGAGCACTTTTATTTGTGAACAGTTTAGTTTAGTTTGCAAACAGAAGCATTCGACAAAAATTTGTTTTGGCCTACACATAAACAGACATGACTGCGGCCATCTTTGCCACATGAACACAAACATGGCCGCCTTTTCCAGAATCATGGAGTAAATTAAGCTCCTGAACTGAGGTACCACTTACTTACGGAGAGTTTTGACAGAAATAATAAAATGGGCACAGTGGAAACTAGTGAGATCAGTAGGTAAACAATCAGCAACACTAAATGTCAGGAAAAAAGTGAAGAATTCACCAACATCGTTAAATAAGGCAATGGAATAACCAACACATCTCAGTGAATCTTTCGACAATAATGGCCTCCACTCTCCAGTCACAAGACACATACTGGCAGACTGGATCAGAACACAGAATAAACAGTCTGTTGCATTAAAAAAAATCCTCCTAATTCAAAAAGATATTCATAGACTAAAAATTAAAATGTGGAAAACAACATTTCATGCACCAAGACCCTCAAAACAAATAAGAGTAACAATTTTAACATCAAATATGTAAGCTTTAAGTTAAAACTGATTTGAAGAGACAAGGAGCTCACTGTGTGCTCGTAGATTAAAGGAATAATCCAATAAGCGGTAACACTGAGCCACTGGGATATATATGCATCCTGGGAACATACATGCACCAAATTCTGGAGCACCTATAAACAAAAACTGCTAAAAAAAAAATCAAACAAACACTGACACAATCCAAATAAGGGATTTTAATACCCTGCTTTCACAAAGAGACAAATCAACTAAATAGAAAAGCAGTAAAAAATATGAGAGCTGAACCACACCCTAGAACATAGGGACTTAATGGATACATACAGAGTATTCCACACCTCTACAACAGGGTATATTTTCTTTTCAGCAACACGTGGTAATTTTCCCAAAGAGATCACATGCTGATCCACAAAGCCTGTCAAGTAAATAGGAAAGAATTGAACTTCATGCATATTTGCAGTGAAAATAGAAATCAGTGAAAGAAATTTTGGACAAGATATAAGCTCCTGGAAAATTAACAACATACTCCTAAACAACCATTAGGTCACAGAAGAAATTTTAAATATCTGAAAGTTAATGACAATAACATTACAACTTACCAAAACCTTTGAGACACCACAAGGACGGTTCTAAGGAAAATCCACAGAATCAGTGCTCATATTTAAAAAACTATCATAATCTCAAATAGACAACCTTATGAGAAATCTTAAGATACTTCACTTTATTTTTTAGTTTTTTTAAAGATACTTTAGAAACAACAACAGATCAACACCTAACCAAAATTAAGTAGGGAAATTATAAAGATGAGAGAGAAAAATCAATGAAATTGAGACTTTAAAAAAAAGTAAAAAAAAAGAAAAAAAACCTAACAAATGCAAGAGCTAGTTCTTTCAAAGAATAAGTAAAACAGATAAGCCTCTATGCAGACTTCTCGAGAGAGTGAGAAAAGACTCACATCAATGCAATTAAAAATGAAAAGGTGAAACCACAACACACTGTTGAAAGGAAAAAGGTAGTAATTACTTTGAAAAAAACCTGTATTCCAACAAATCGGCAAATTTTGAAGAAATGGACAGATGCTTAGACACATACAAACTATCAAAACTAACCAAGAAGACAAAAATATGCTTCCAAGCCCAATCACAAGCAATGAAATTGATGCAGTAATGAAGTAGTTACCAATCAAAAAAAGTCCAAGACCTGATGGATTCACTCCGAATTCTACAAAGGGCATTATGTCACTAATGCTTCTCCAGTTCTTCAAGGAAATTGAAAAGGATGGAGCACTCCCAAATACACTCATGGAAGCCAGTATCTACCCCAAAACTGGATTAAGACTCATGCAAAAAACAAAACTATAGGCAAATTTCCTTAATGAGCACAGATGCAAAATCAACAAGATATTAGCAAATGGAATCCATCATATTATCAAAAAGAACCAATATTGTCAAAATGGCCATATTTCTAAAACTGTTACACAGTTCCAACAGAGTCCCAATGTAAATACCAACAGTATACTTTATAGTTCTAAAAAAGAAAAGAATCCTAAAATGTGTACAGAGTCAGAAGACATCCAGAATAGCAAAAACAATTTTGAGCAGTAAGAACAAAGCAGAAGGCACAGCAATATCTGACTTCAAGCTATACTATAAAGCAACAGTGATAAAAACAGCATGGTACTGGAACAAAAACATACTTGGAGCAATGGAACCAAACTTGGGACACAAAAACTTCCCCAGATGTGTTCTTGATCTATGACATAGTGGCTAAAAGCGTGTGTTGGAGGAAAGAAAGCCTATTCAACAAGTGGAGCTGGGTAAAACTGGTTCTCTGTGTGCTGAAGATTGAAACGGGACCCTTATCTCTCACCATATACTAAATAAAAGTGAAAATGGATCAATGATCTAAAACTTAAAACAGAAACATTAAACCTACTTGAAGATAAAATAGGTAAAACACTTGAAGAGACAGGTTTAGAAAAAGATGTTCTAAACAGAACAATTGCACAAGAAATAGCAAGAACAGCAAATGGGATCATATCATGTCCTTTATGTCTTTTTAAGTGTCTCTCTTTCTCATTATTTTTTAGTTTCATTTTGTTTTGGTTTTTGATAAAGTCTTGCCATGTAGTTCAGGCTGCCTCAAATTGTAGTGCAAATTAGTCCCAAATTTCCAATTTCTTCTGCCTCAACCATCAAGTACTGGGATTACAGGATGTACCGCTGTGCCTGGCTCTATTGCTTTAAAATACCTTTGGTTTGTTGGAGTTTTCTCCTTTCTGATTTGGCTGTTTGTTTGCGATAGTTTTTAACTTCTCTGTCTTCCTATTCCTTGTGACTTGGTTTTAGATCTGGAAACCTGAGTAGGTTCCGAATTCATTAATATTTCTTTATTCAAAAATGCACCACATTTTCTGGGCACTTCCTGTTATCAGGAGGCATATAATGTTTGAATGTCCTACATTAGCGATGCTGAGATTGTTCGTGGGGCTGAGGCGATGCCCTGCAAAGCTTCTCATCAGTCTTTCCCTGATGATTTCACCACCCAGCGACAATTATTCATATAGATCTATCACTGCACCAGCAACTGCTTGATAGTGATTTTTGATTTTCTCTTTTTATTCTTTGTGCCACATATATTACCTAGAATTCTTTAATGGGGAAGAAGTTTTCTTTCATTGATTATTAGATAAAGTTAGAAAAGCAATTTGTGTAAAAGATTTTTAAAATATTGAATTTTTCTCCTTTGTCAGTGTCCATAATAATACATTCATACACTATAAACCTCCAAATGAACATTTTAAAAAGTGGTACTAGGTGTGATGCTTACACCTGCAACCCAAGCTAAAATATAAACAATAAATAAAAATGAAATAAAAGAGAACCAATTGTGTGGAACATGCCTGTAATCCCAGTACGCTAGGAGGATCACAAGTGTGAACCCAGCCTAGGCAATTTAGCGTTTCATCCAGACTCTGTCTCAAAATAAAAAATGAAAGGGCCAGAGATGTAGCTCAGTGTGGGGCCCTCATTGCATGACTAGAACTGAATCAATAAAACAGGCCTGCAAATGTAGTTCAGTAGTAGAACACTTGCGTAGCATATGTGAAACCCTGTGTCCAACAGTCACTATTGAAAAAAAAAAGAATTATTACTAAATTATAGATTTTACACATTTCATGTGTTTCGACCTAATACAATCTTTCTTTCTTTCTTTCTTTCTTTTTTTATTTTTGAGACAAGTTCTCTTCACGTAGTGCAGGCACGCTTCAAACCCATGCCCCTTCTGCCTCAGCCTCAGGACACTGGAATTACAGGCACGTGTTACCATGCTCAAGTTCATTATTAACTTCCAGTATGTAAATTTCCCTATCCTAGGGACTTAAGGACTATTGTGAAGTTCTTTTCAGGTTGTGTCCATATTCTTTTGACAAGGTTGTTACTGACTTATGATCAACCTGGGATATCTTTCTTGATAATATTCCAGTCTGTATTGTTGATTTTATACTTTGATCTAGAATCCATTTGTCAGTGGATGCATATATCTTTTTAGCAAAATATGATGTTTAAAGATCACAAATTAAGTATTAGGGTTATTCATTGCTATCGTGCCATGTAGAAGACCAAGTGGACAGCTCTTCTTGAATGCAGGACTATTATCTCTGCGTTAGGTAAACCGGGCCCTGTTTCCATGTACTGATATGTACAGAGCTGGCTAAGCCGTTTCTTTCTCCCTTCAATCGTTCTAAGCAATGTAAATAGGTCTATCTGAGGTACTGGTATGTAATCCTTGAGGCCAACCAACAGTTGCCTGTTTCCTCACACTGTGTTCCCCATAAATGATTGAGCAGAGCAGGATGGCAGAGTCTCATAGCTCCAGGAATGCCAGCTGGGTTCGAGCCTCAAAATAAGAGGCCATGACTTCCCAGGGAACAAAAGTTTACATGTCAGAACCTGAAGCAACAACCTCCTAAATCATTCAGATGCTACCCTAATTGAGTTATGCATGCTAGTCTTTCTGCATATCCTCCTCCCTGCATATTGCAAAAGTGTTTGCTCTCCACCTGGCCAGCTCAGCTCACATCACTCACCTAATTCCCGCCAACCTAACTGTCACTCATCCTCAAGCCCCTCCCTTCTTCACAAGGTAGTAAATTCTGAGGGATACCTTGGATCCAGGCTTTTGTTCTAGGTATCCTCACCTGGACCAGCTCCAGGACCCTGTAGCTGTGAAAAGTCAGTATCTTCATTCTTGCTTTTGCTTGTATTGCAGGTGGTGGACATTTCAATGGGATTACAAATATAAACTTTCTGGGCCACAAGGAGGACAGGATAAGGAACTACAATATTTGGATTACAATATACAATATTTGGATTACAATAGTGCCATCCTGAGAGCCAGCGCTCCTGAGAACTGCCATGGTGGTAGCATATTTGCCTGCCTTCTTGGTAAGGGCCTCCAGCATGGGCCAGGAAGAGAACCAGCAGCTCCTGTGAGCCTACCGGCACAAGGGCTGAGACTCAAACACCCCCCACCCCACCCCATAGTATCCCACTGGGGATAGATGCCTCAGCATCTCTTGGGAGGATGACTATATGCAATATAGCAAATATGGGGGATGTCCTTCTATCTTCTGTTTGAAGGCCAAGGTTGTTTTGTTTTGTTATGTTATGTTTGTTTTGTTCTATTCAATACTCTCAATTGGTTTTTTAATGTTCTGTTTTTGATTTGATTTTGCTAACCCTAATTGACTGTACAACTATTGTGAAGTTAATGAGATATACCATAGTACCTATTACCACCATCCCAGTATCCTACTGTGAAATTCTGTACCAGTTTCACTGCGTTGTCTCGATTGGCTTTGTTCTGTCTTGTGCTGTTGCATTTTTACTACTTTCAAAATAAAATTAAAAAAAAAAAACACGATAGTGCCATCCTTGTTTGTAGTTCTTTTTGTTGGCAGATTTTGTGTGTGTGTGTGAAGCTTGTTTATTTATTTGATGTTGGGGCTTGAACCCAAAGTCTTGTGCATGCTAAGCATATCCTGTTCCACTGAGCAGTGCCCTTGTTCTTAGAGTTAAAAATCCTAAATTTGGATTTTCAAATAAAACTTTGCTCACATAAATTTTTACTTGATCTGTTTTGATATTTCTGTCTATTTTATCTTTAAGTTAAGTGTCAGATATTTTATACTGGTGAAAAGAAAGTGACTAACACCACTGACTCCCTGGAAGCACAGCCGGAAGAGTCAGGGGACAAGGTGGTATGTGCAACCCCAGGGCAGTAGAAATGAGGGCAAGAGAAGAGAGCAAACAAATGGAGCGTGTGTCTGAGCCAACCTCAGGTGCACAGCCATTGCTGGTTTCATTATGGTGGGCCCCATTGGACCTCCCATACTCACAGAGGATGTCGCCCGGCCCCTGGGGAATGTTGCTGCAGCTGACCCTTCGTTAGTGCATTTAGGCTGAAGAGCAGGCACGAGGGTCCCTCCCACTCAGTCAGCTTCATGGTGGAGGCTCTGGTTCTACCTCTGCAGGAAGCAGGGACAGCAGTGGGCCTGTTTCCCATGTGCAGGAAGGATTTCTCCCATTAGGAAGTTCACTGGGCTGTGGAAGTAGATCCAGCCAAGCTGATTCAGAGAGGTGCAGGAAAGGGATAACAATTCTAAAGGAAATTGGCTAAGTGGTCTTCTTCAGATGTCTTTGGGAGCAAAATTATTGCTTTGGACACAGAGCTACAAAACATTGAAAAGTCATCTGATATTTTTCCTTGACTGAGCAAGCTTATAAATTACTTAATTTTTGAGAATTCTGAAAGATATTGTACAATTTTCTCTCAGTAACCCATTCTAGTATCTGTACAGCAATTTGTACCCTAACACCTTTGTCTATCCTATTCTAGCTTCCGTGGGCTTAGGCATATAATTCCTTTGGTCAGTAAAAATTCTGGCCAGTCAAAAATTCTAAAATTGATGACAATTAGAGAGTGGTTTATAAAGGTCAATCTACACTTGGTATAAGACAGAACTTTTATTTGATAAAACTCAAAATCTTTTAGGAAGACATTAGCAGTTGTGATAAAATAGGTTATAATCAGTGTAATAATTCTAATGAAATGAGATGTTCTGAGAAATTAGTTTTGAGATGAGATTTCTTTGTGTGTGTGTGTGTGTGTGTGTGTGTGTGTGTGTGTGTGTGTGTTTGAGACAGGGTGTCTTCTATGCATTTTAGGCAGGCCTTGAGCTCACTTTGTAGCAAAGGCTGGTCTTGAACTTGCAACGATCCTCCTACAGGCATGAGCTACCACACCCAGCTCTTGAGATGAGATTTCACTATGTCGCTTAGGCTGGAGTTGAAGTTAACTCCTCTTCTCCTGAGTCAGATGGAGCCTCAGATATGTGCCCAGCTTAAAATTTTATAGTTTTAAGCCTACCATTCTATTTTTTGTCTGTATTAATGTAATTAGTCCCCCAACTCTTTTTTTTTTTTTTTCTTGGTACTGAGGATCGAACTCACAACCGCCTGCTTGCAAGGCAGGTGCTTATGCCACTGAGCTAAATCCTCAGCCCCTAGTCCCCCTACTCTTAATTTGAGTGAATCTTTTTACTTTTAATTTTAACATACTGGATATTGAACACAGGGCCTTCACACTGAGCTACATTCCCACTCCTCTTTATATTTTTTCTTTGAGACAGGTTCTCACTAAGTCACTAAATTGCCCACACTGGACTCAAACTTACAATTCTATCTCCATCCTTCAGAGTACTGGGATTTCAGATGTGTGCCATCATATCCTGCTTTGAGTGAGTATTTGAACTTGTTTATTTTGGTTTTCTCTTCTTATGGAACTTCTGAAATAAACTTTAAAAATATATCTTCATAATTATATGAAAGTTTTAGAAAACTGTTTTGAACTTAGGTATCAAATATCTATAAATACCATGCTAATGAAAGGGAAAAATAAAACAAGATAAATTGTTCTTAAAACCTTGTTCTTTCAAAACTGCCTACCTCTATAACTGCTTCACGGTCTGTAATTACTTTTTTTTTTTTTTGGTACTGGGGATCGAACTCATGAGTCACTCTTGCCAGGCAGGCACTTATGCCACTGAGCTAAATCCCTGGCCTTGTAATTGCTTTCTTCATCCCTGTGACCATGATAACATAACCAAACATACAGGATGCCTGACTGTATCACTGTACCAAGTTTCATAAACTGATGATCATTAATTTACCATTGTAAGCAACGAGCTAGCCCTGCTAGCTAATCAGAACTTCCAGGGTGTTCTGTCTCACCCTGTACCTCCTGCATGTGCATCATATAAAAGCCCTAGACCACCAGAGATCAGTGCCAGATAGTCTGGGAATGATCCTAATCAGTGCCTGTCAACGGAAATAAACCTACCTCCAAATCCTGGGTATTGTTTCAGTGTTTCTGCTTGCCACCGCATCTGGTGCACTGGCCAAGAAGACTGACCATGCTGACCTCTTTGGTCAACAGTTATGGCCCTTGCAGACACAGCAAGAACCTTTCCAGGTCCCAATGGGAAGACATGCCTTCAAGAATCCTGGCTCCCTGCTCAAGTAGCTCACATTGGACACCAAAGGAAGGAGTATGCAATCTGTCTGCCTGCCTGCCTGATTCTGGTAAGGCCCCTGGGGGCTCCCCAGTTGTCAGTCTATGAGTCCTGTTCAGTTCAAGCAGAAGATTTTTGTCAACTCTTGTTAGTTAAGGCCCCCCTTAAGGGAAAGGGGGATTGGAATGTTTAAGCTGTGAGTGTCTACTGAATGAATGTTGAGTGGAAGAGACAGCATAAACGATAGACTGCTCTGTCTGTGCATCAAGACTGGGAAGCACTGGTAACAGTGGCTAACTGGGTCCTTACCTGCAGCTCTGTGATGATTGACATGTGGTGTAACAGAGACTTTGCTTCTTCCTTAGCTAAGCCACACCTAAGTCTCAAAAGAAGTATAGCCAAGTGGGCACCTGAATGATCTCTTTCTGAAAGGCACTTATCCTATGTCTATTGTGCAATCATTCAAGGGTATATAACATATGCTATAGGGAGATAGGATGGGAACTAATTAGTTAAAAACTGCAGTCCTTGACTGCAGGAAAAGGGGCTTTTACAGAGTTAAAAATTAAACCAAAGCTGGGTGTGGTGGCATACACCTGTAATCAGAGCATTCAGGAGGCTGAGGCAGGGGGATCATTATGAGTTCAAGACCACCCTGGACTACATAGTGAGCTCAAGGCCAGCCTCAACTGCATAGTGAGACCCTGTCTCAAAAAGACCAAAAAAAGAGAAGAAGAAAGAGAAGAAGAAGAAGAAGAAGAAGAAGAAGAAGAAGAAGAAGAAGAAGAAGAAGAAAGAAAGAAAGAAAGAAACCAAACCACTCCCTTCATATCAATCAATTAATCAATCAATCAATAAATAAATAAATTGAATAAAGGAAAAAGAGATCCATTCTTTCTGAGAATTCCACCTTGACATCGTAGTTGGCTGCTGCAGCTTCTGCCAGCACCCATAGCTTCATTTTCTGCTCTTGAATCTAGCCAACTGAACTGGTTCCAGGTAACCATTGCCTGCATCCAGCCACAGAGGCCCTCCCTCCAGAACCTTCTGCCTACCTGCGTATCCTGGTCAAATGACATTACCTAACACACACCCAAGATGACTGTCAGCAGTTTCTTCTGAGTTCCACAAAAGACTGAGGAAAAATTGGACTGTCAGCCCTGACAAATGAGTTGTACCCTGTTGGGTCTGAATAGATAGGACAGACCAACCTCTATCAAATTGGGCCCCAAGAGTCTGTGATCATTACAAAGTTGAGAGCAAATCTGTGACTTTCCTGGTAGATAATGGAATAGAATTCTCTGCCTTCAAAAGTTTCCTCTTTCAGAAATTTACCATCAGTGGGACAAGTGGGACTCTTGCCTCTCGCCCCTTCTGTTATGCAAAAACTTACAGCCTGGAAGGATGTCTCCTTCACAAACTTATTTACCCTCTTTGGAAAAGCCCTCAACAGCTGACCTCACTAGTTTCCCAGAATGACATCCAGGCTGCCTGCTGGAAAGACACAAAAGTTCTGCTACAATATCTGGCAGAAACTAGTTGCCAAAAAACCTCCACAGATTTCTTGTAGCTGCTGGCTTCTGTAAAATCTGTATCCTCGAGTTCACAAAACCAATGATGCTTACTCAGACTGTCGGCCCATAGGAGCACCCAGTAGCCTACCTGTGCAAATACTTAATACAGAAGGCTGCTATCCTTCTGATTAAGAAAGCTGCAAGCTCCCTTTAGGCTAAGACCTAACCATCCAGGTACCACATGCTGTGCTGGACCTCACCCAGCACCAAGGACTTTTATCCAGAAATCCCCACCTGAGTCTTCCACATACCTACCCACAGAACTGGGCTCAACAAACCATAACTATCTGGCACTGTCTGATAAACTGTTCTTGATGTGATATGACTTTAAAAAAACACCCCTTTGACAGATGCTGAGTATACCCTGTTTATGGAGGGAAATAACTCTGTTAGGAATGGAGTCCAACAGGCTGGATATGCCGTGGTCAACTTGAACAAAACTATTTTGGCCAAAGCTCTCCTGCCACTACTTTCTGCTGCTGTTTGAAAACCTGTCACCAATGCAAAATAATTTGATCCAGAGGCCTCAGCCTCCTCCAGGGATCCACTTGATTGAAACATCAACCCCAGCCAGAAAAACTTAACCCAGTACTTCTGGAAGATCAGAACCAGACCTGCACCTACCATTTGTTCTGCAGGCTCAGGAAGCAGCACTGGTACCTGTACCCCTGCAGCCAGCTCAGGCTTCGGCATCTGTGTCATTAGCCCTGCACAGAAATAAAACAAAATGACATAAGGTTTGTAACCAGTTAAAAGACTAGCTAGATCTGTAGGCATTCCTGCATATACATATAATCTAGGCACATGTTAACTACCTCCACAAGTTTCACAAATCCAGCCTTAGAGCTGCTGAAAATTTTACCTGGACAGCTCCTCTGGGGCTCGCTCGAAAGGGACAATGTTCTCAGAGCCTTGTTCTTGTCACTCCGGATGCTGACAGGTCAGCGCATTGCTGGAGCTTGAGGACAGTGTTCCTGGGATTCCAAGTGTGATAGTTTGTCCCAGTTTTCTCCCATATGAACTTGATGTTGTGTTATCCAGCTTGGTTCTTGGTTCTTGGTTTTATCCTCTTACTGACTGTTACCTGTGCCTTGGCCTTGTGGACAGTTGTCCCAGAGGGATGAAAGACAACCCCATAAGACTCTTTTCCTTACTCTTTATATGGTTTTGTTAGTCAGACTTGTTATTTTAAACTGTCTTCCTCATCTAAAAAGCCTAGAGTTATTGTTATAATTAGAAAATGCTTGTTGTTACTAATGTGCTGGCATTTAATATTGAGGTTTGCATTCTGACTCTTTAATTTAACCATGGGAAATCAAATTGTCACAACCCAAGCTCCTGTTGAGTTTCATCTACTAAAAACTGACACCTGGGAGGTAATTCAGTCCAAAGTCTAGAATAGAAAAGACCCAGTTTGATCTTAGCCCAATTTTACCATTCCAGACACATGGACACCTTCTTGTCAAAAAGGGACCAGAGGACCCCACGGGGAATCCTCTCTGGTGGTCTTTGATCTCTAGCTGTGCCCTGGAGGAAAATATTGGCACACGGGCTGCAGATCCACAATGAAATATAACTGCTCCTCTTGGGAATGTGTGTCCATAGCCTTCTATTGAGGGTGCCCAATGATGATAGAAACAGACCACCTTAAAGTCACCCCTCCATTATCTGAACAAGAACAACAATGAGGAGCTTGTAATGCCCTGGCAGAAAACTGCTATTTCTACACTAATATGTCTGGAATATTCCAAGAAGTTCTGCAACAGTTACAAGAGAAGCTAAATAACTGGGCTCAAGAATGAAACCAGAAACAGAGATGGTCCACAGGTCTGTCTGAATTGGGACCATGGCTGGAACCCCTTTTGACACCTTGACAGCCCTTTTGTTAATGCTCCTGATAGGGTCCTGCCTGGTTAACTGCCTCTTCTTATCTAGCTTTGAGTTAAAAGAACAACGCCAGCACTGAAAAGATTTTTCTGAGTAACAACAAGAGGGGAAAAACTAAAGGAAAAAACATGGCTCTATTTTTTCCCCATGGTAATGATTTTGCATGTGTGCAGGTCCATGTGTATCTGTCTATCTGCAATTTTGTCTCACACTGTGATTGGCACATACCAGTGGCAATAGTCTTAGGAGTCTATGAGAGGAAAAGTTCTGTTCAAAGAACCAAGGTGACAAACCGGTTTGAGCTAGATGCCTGGAGGTGTGAAGTACTAATATAATACCTTACATGCAACGATCGTTAATCATGGTTATGTGGAAAAAAAGAGAGGAGAAGGGACAAAGACGCTTGATACTGAGCCCGCTCCTGCCCTGCGTGGTCACCATGGGGAGGACAGCACAGGTGCCCGGTGCAGCCTGGCTGAGTGAATGAGCAGCAGCCCTCCACACGGCTGCCAGGAGACAAAGAGGTGGGGTGAAAATCATCTGCTTCCTTCCTGCTCAGAGTTCTGTGGTTTCCTGGCATACTACAAGTTGGCTAAATTACAAATTTGCTTTCAAGTAGGAAAACCAAAACACCTTCAGATGAGATGTAGGGAGAAAACGCTCCTTAGCTGGTCCCTTCAGCACCAGGGAAGCCTAATAATGTCAGTCTCGTTGCCTGTAATGTCGGTAAACACCAGCACAGGGACCAGCAGTGCCCGCTACTAGAAAGGTGCACACCATCAGCACAACTCCAGCTCGTAGGTGGGATAATAACTGCATGGTTCTGGCCAGTGTCAGCTGCCTTGTTTTCAGCAGCCTGCAAGCAGTCACCTTTCTAACACAGCGCTCCTGCCTGACAAGGAAAAAATGCTGAAGTCATGAGGCTGCTCCAGGCAGAGCCCTCATGTGAGTCATATGAGAGCTCCAGCTGCTGACCTCTGGCGAGAGGGAGTGAGCCAGGGGAGGAGAGGCAGAAGAGGAGAGGTTCAAGAGCGGTTTTCTCCTTGGACCTGAAAGATATGGGTCAAGAGCTGTGTGCAAAGAGCCGACAGCCTGGGTGCAGCTGCTACCACCGTTCGGAGAGAGGGGAGGCGCGCAGCTGGCCAAGGGGTCAGCCTGGGGCGATGGAGGCTGCGCTCAAGGTATTTGCATCCGGGAAGAGCTGCTTTCTCTGTTGATACACCGAGAAGCTCAGGCGCTCCCTTTCTGAAGCGGGGTCTGATTCTTCTGTGGGAGGTCTAAAGCCATAAAAAGAAAATTCTATTGAGGTCACGGTGAATTTATGGCTATAGCTATGCACTGTGGAGATGGCTTGTAAACCAAAGAGAAAAATAATCCTTGGCTTTGAGCTGCACAGAACTCCCTTGAACTGAAGTGGAGAAAGTGGTTTTACTCTTGAAATCTCCAAGGTACTGAATTGCACACTGAACCGCCGAAGGCGAGCTGCAGTATCGGCTGTTCTGTGGCTTCAAAATGTCAATAATTAACTCAAGATTATTGGCAATACCATCCTAGAAAATCACCCCCTCAAAAAAATAAGTTAGGTAGATTGGGGGAGGGGAGTCATAATTAAACTGAGAAAAATTGGAAAACAGGCAGCAAAATGAGCGTTAGGTTCATCTAAGAGTTACAGACACAGTCCGGTGAAGGATGCATCTCAGCGGTGACACCACTATAGTCTTTTCCAGGGATCTGACTTTCAAGACTCACAAATTTGGGGGTTGTAGGAAGCTTAGAAAAGGGAGAACCAGGCAAATAGAAGAATAGGTTTGCCACTGAGTTTTGACTTTGCACACAATTTACTCTCATGCTTTCTTTTTTCTGCAGCTATCAGACCTAAAAGAAGCATCCCGTTCCATGACTTCATTCCACCCCCAGGGGGAACTCCGGGCTGTCAGTGCCAGGAAGCTGAGGAGTAAAAGGCCACGGAGTAACAGTGATCCTTTTCAGGAAGGGGATCCGAGGCAGGGTTTTCTGTGGGTGAGTGAGCTGCTGGGAGTGTTGACGTTGGTGGGGGAGAATTCAGCGCATGAGGGTTTGGGGGCGCATTGCACTTGTGCTCTGGCGATGCTCTCCGGGTTCCCCGGGGTGCAAAAAGCTTAACGATTTTTTAAAAAGTGCTCTTTCTTTCTCCCTCCCCATCCCTCTAAGCAGAGGAAGAGCCTCCCGTTTGGGGCAGCCTCATCCTACTTGCACTTGGAGAAGCTGGGCGAAGGCTCTTACGCTACAGTTTACAAGGGTGTTAGCAGGTGAGTGTCCTACAGCCGCAGGAGATTTTAAAAACGAGAGGCCCAGCCCTGGTTACATCCTAAACCAGACACCGCATCATGAGAGTTCTCCGAGTTTGGGACCTATGCAAACATCAGGGCAAGAAGAGAGGCCAGCATGGCTTAAACAGCCCTGAAGGGAAAGCAAGCTACTCCTGCTAAGATCAGCCCACTAAATGTTTGTCAGCCTTTCTTCTTTTCTATTTGATGAAAAGAAAGTGGGTTTTCTCTACTGTTGACCCAAAGAAAAGCCCTGCCTGAGGGAGGGGCCCCCTTCTCCTCCCCAATGCCAGCAACTCATGCTCCTGAAGAGGCCTGTTGAGCTTGCCGCCCCAGTCTTTCACTAGGCCTTGGGAGAAGAAACTAAGGTTGGTTTCTGCGAAGTAGGGGTATGCGAAAAAGGACATGTCCTGACTTTCCTACACCTAGAAAATACGCAAAATCACTGGATGACTGGAGACTAGTAACACTCCTTATTCAAAAGCCAAATACCCATTTTGGAAAAGTGAATCTCACTGCGTTTCAGTTGAGGAGGAAGACTGGAGAATCTATTCTCTTTTTTCTGTGTTACTCTAATGGAGAAAAATAATGGCTTAATAGTGGTTAAAGCTGTTGTTTGTTTTGAGACAGGATCTTGCTATGGAGTTCAGACTGGCCTTGAGCTTACTAGGTAGCTGAGGTTGGTTTTTGCCTCAGCCTCCAAGTGCTGGGATTACAGGCATGCACCACCTGGTTTAAAAGAGCATATTTAAAATGTAATATAAATACAAAAAAAACTACTATTCATCCTAGAGTTTGCATGCTATTTTTACTTGTTAAAACAAAATTGTAAAGGAAATACAATTTTAGATGTATTGAATAGAAGCAGGATATAACTAATGTCTGTAGATTAACCTAGGAGCCAATAATATAAGATTTCCTTCAAGGAATAGGTAATAGGTAGAAAATGCATTAGAAATACTTGTCCAAGTATGCAAAAGGAATAAAGTAGAGGTATATTGCATATATCAAGATTTATAACAGAACACATTAAAAACTTGGTCACAAATATCCATAGATACAGGACCAGGTAAGTAGTTATAATTCCATAGAATTGTACCCAGCCATGTAATGTATGAAATAGATGTACTAACATGAAAAAGATGTCTAGTATTTTAAAAGAAAAAAAGCAAGTTACAGAACATCTGTACTCCCATATATATATATATATATATATATATATATATATATATACATATACACACACACACTTTTTTTTGTACCAGGGATTGAACTCACAACCTTATGCTTTCCAGGCAGGCGCTTATGGCACTGTGCTAAAATATATGGCCCTAAAATATATTTGTAGGCAAAGATTTTTTGTGTGTGGGCAAAGCTTTTTAAGCATTGTTCTTAAATTCCTTGCTCCCTAGGCTCCTTTTACAGTTTTACACTCCTTTTTTCTGTTGTTTTTTTGTACCAGGGATCAAACTCACAACCACTGCAGGCACTTACGCTGCTGAGCTAACTCCCCAGGCTCCCCTTCTCCTTTTTAGAAAAAAGCACTCAGATATGCTGTACAAATATAGATTTGTATGTGCATAGAAGAGGCAGGAGAAATAGACAAGAGTTTATTACTTCTAGTAGTTAAAACTAGGTCAGGGAAGCAATCTCTCAAACTTTTTATCTTCTACCACAAATACATTTTATTTATTATGTAAACATCCATTGCAAAATATCCTAAAGATAAATGCCAAAAAAGCATTTGATAATCTCAAGATCAATTTCTAGTTTTAAAAACTCTAACTAAGCAGGCATGGTGGTATATATTTATAATCCGAGCATTCAGGAGGCTGAGGCAAGAGATTGGTTGGGAATTTGAGGCCAGCCTGGGCTACCTAAGGAGTACAAGGCCAACACAGACTATATAGTGAGACCCTGTCTTAAAAACAAAACAAAAGACTCTAAATAAAATAGAAACAGAGTGAATGACTATTCCCTATTTATGCTGTAGAATATTTTAAATCAGCAGCATATACGCTTTTTTGTTAAATACTAGAGACATTACTGCTAAATTTGAAATAGGGCAAGAAGCTTCATGGTGCATTATTGATAAAAATTATCTTAGCTGGGTGTGTTAGTGCACACCTATAATCCCAGCCCCTCAGGAGGTAGAGGCAGATGGTCACTGGTTCAAGACCAGCCTGGGCAATTTAGTGAGACTCTGTCCCAGAATAAAACAACAGAAATGACCGGGGATGTCTCCCAGTGGTAGAGCATCCCTGGTCCTCAAGCCCCACTAAACAAGTAAATAAATAAATGTTCTAGCCAATGCAAAGAGAAAATGCTGAATACCAGCTTTTATGGATTATAGTGTTAGTTCCATAATGTACCAAAGAGAATCATCCGAAAAACTCCTGGATGAAGTAACAAGATGATCACTTACAAAATCAGTGTGTACTTGTAAGTTATCTTTATGTATTAGAAATAACTATTTAGGAAATAAGAGCAGAATCTATTTTCTGAAGAACATAAAAGACTTGAAGCATCAGATATTCATTCTAATAAATTAATTAATTTTTATTACAATATTTATTATGTGCAAGGCAATATTTTAGCTAATAAGAAGCTATGGAGAGAGGGCTGGGATGTAGCTCAGTGGTGCAGCACCTACCTGATGAGTGTGAGGGCCTGAGTTCGAATCCTAGTACCAAAAAACCCCAATACATTGGAGGACAGGAGATGAATGTTCCGCTTTTATGGAGGGAAGGCAGGGTGAGATATGCGATAAGCAAATTAGTAAAACACTGAATTTATCGAGAGTGAAAAGTGCTGTTGTAATGAAGAGAATGGAGCAGGAGGGCGGGCGGAGCAGGGGAGTGGACTATGGTCACAGGAGGTCTCACTGGGAAGTCAGAAGCAAGCTGGCACTTGGACGGTGGGGGCAGCATGGAGCAGGAGAGGGGCAGCAAGTAAACAGTCCCTGGGCAGAACTGGCCTTGGCACTGAGGGGAGGCGGGCATGTGTGTGCCCAGCTCACACAGGGTCTCCCAGTGTGACCATGCCAGGGACTGTTTCATACAGAACATTTGGACTCAAAATTTACTAGTGTAAAGATGCCAGTGAGCCTTGATCTTCAAGTTCTGATGTATTCTGAATTCCCTTGGAATTCTTGAGGGTTTGGTCTAGGACGCTGTTGGGCACCAAAATCCTGCAACGCTGATGTCCCTTGTTTAAAGTGGTACAGAATCTACTACACTATATTATGCTATAGTATCCAATACAATGTAAATGCCGTGTAAATAGTGGTTATACTGTTGTGTTTAGGGAATGATGACAAGAAAAGACAAGTCAGTACATGTTTAGTTCAGATGCAATTTTTACTAAGTAGTTTCAGGTTGTGGTTGGTTGTGTACAGAGGCAGAATGTACAGATACAAAGGGTGGACCATAAATTCTGAGCCAAGATATTACAATTGTGTAGCGCAAGTGAAAGGAAAGACAGATCAAAGAAACGTGGTTTTTGAAAAGTCCAAAATCATTACTAATCCAGGTATTAGTAAAATCTAATAAATATCACTGTCATTTCAAGTCAGTAGAAGAAAAATTGTCCAAAAAATGGAACTGGGATAACTGTTAGCCATTTGGAAGCAATGAATATATAATTTGAATATAGTGAATTAACAAGTTAACTGTAAAGGGAAGCATAAACTAGCTAGAAGAAAAGACAAGCTCTATGTAGCTCTTAGCCTGCAGTACTCTATCTCAGTATGACTTCAAGGAAGACAGAGGTCTGCTTGGCCTCATCTATTCAAGTATGTGCAGGGAGCCCCAATTCTGATGCACCTTAACAAATGCTTCATTGAAACAGTTATGGTCAAATTGATATGGAAAGCACAAAATAAAATCAAATTCTTTAGTATAGAAAGATTTCAGTATTTTATATATATTTATGATATTTTTTGGAATATTTAGAATTGAACCCAGGGCCTCACACATGCTAGGTGTGCTCTACCACTGAGCTACATCCCAAACCCTTTTATATTTTTATTTTTATTAATAAATAAAATGACAGGTTCTCACCAAGTTGTCCAGGTTGGTCCCAAACTTGTGATCCTCCTGTCTCAGCCTCCCAAATTGCTCACATCATGTACCATTGTTCCTGGGGGGACTTTCAGCATTTAAAAACTATCAACATATGCTGCAATGATTTAGAAGATTAAGAACAAAGCATTTTCTAAACATATTTGGCAAAAATAAACTTTTTTGTAGGGATGTAGAACTTTACATAATATCTCAGTAAAACACTGTAAAGCACTGAGCATCATGAAGATTTAGAGTTCAAGCCCTCAGAGGCAGCCTGGCATAGTGACACACGCCTGTGAGCCAGGGTTTGGGAGGTTTGTTATGCCTCAGCATAACACTATGGACTATGTCAAATAAACAAACATGCTTCAAAGATAGGTAAGACAAATGAAGGCAATCGGTGAAAATCAGAATATGCAAAATGTTTCCATAGAAAGATGAACAAATAGGCAAACACAAATAGACAATAGACAATACCAATGAACTTAGGAAAATTTAGTTTTTAAAAAATTGAAATCAATATGTGATTATCTTTTTATCTATCAAATAGGCCAAAGTGCAAAGATAAAAGCAACAAAAAATCCTTATTGATGAGGGGAATGGCAAAGCAACATGAAGCCAGTTGAATAATAAGGATAAACTTGCAAAAATTTCAAAAAGAAGAGCCAGCCATGGTAACATATACTTTTAATCCCAGCATTCAGGAGGCAGAGGCAGGAAGATCACAGAAAGTTCAAGGCTGGCCTGGGTTACATAGTGAGACCCTGTCTCAAAAATGTCAGAAATAGAATAGCACTGAGTGGGGCATGGTGGTCCACGCCTCTAACCCTACCACTCGGGAGACTAAGACTCGGACATTGCCAGTCCAAGCCTGCTCAGGATAACTTAGTGACATCGTCAGACTCTTCTTAAAATTAGAAATAAAAAAAGAGCTGGGGATGTAACTGAGTATGAAGCCCTTGGGTTTAATCCCCAGCCCAAAATAATAATAATAATAATAATAATATATTGAATTATGACCAGAAGAATAGAATATTTACGAGTCCATACTAACATAAATAAATGGCTCATGCTGGGTGTGGTGGCACCCTGTAATCCCAGAATTTGGGAGACAGAGGCGGGGGGATAGCCAGGAGTTCACAGCCAACCTGGGCTACGTAGTGAGCTCAAGTCCAGCCTGAACTATGAAGAGAGACTCTGCCTCAATAAATAAATAAGTAGTTCAATAAATTAATAAAGGGAGCAAATAAACTGCCCATGCAATAGAAGTCCAAATAATTTGTGTAGAAAACCGACCCTGAAAGAGTTCATAAAGCTCTGCAGTACTTAACGGTGGGCATGCACAGAGACCCTCGCGCCGGAGGGCAGTACAGAAGTGGGCGAAGCAGCTTTATCACAGAGAGACCAGACAAACGTCGCCGCAGACAGGTGAGTAAGGTCAGCTTCCAGAGCTGTACGTCACCATGACAGTGTGTGCCCTTAATCAGATCCGCTAAAGGGGGCTTCTTACATTCCCCAATCTCATAATCCCAGGCTCCTAAAAAAAAATAGAAAATTATAAAACACTCCTCAAGACTGCCAAGCAAAATCTGGGAATCTCAGCCATGAGGAACCTGAGAGGATCTGACAACCAATGATAGCCTTGACTTGAACCCTACATGATAAACAGGATATTAAGTAAAAACTAAAGAAATCCTAATAATCTGTGAGTTTTAGTTAATGATAGCTAGCAATATTGGTTCAGTAATTACAACAACTGTGTCACACTAATGTAAGACTTAGCAGTAGGAAATACTGAAAGATAGATGGGAACTTTCTATACTGCTTTCTTAATTTTTGTGTAGACCTAAAATCGTTCTAAAAAGCAAAGCCTGAAAGTACACACGAAGCCCTGACCAGTGTTAGGCAGAGCAGCATCCACTGTCCTGGCCATTGTGCATGGTCCGTGAGCGCCAGGGCGCAGCAGGATGGGTAACTGCTGCCCCTCCAACTTAATAACTGCACGTCTGCCCCGAGGAGCTGATGACCAGGGCTCGTGCAAGATTTTCCTGCAAATATGATCGTAGCAGTATTGTCCTAATAGCTAAAAGCTAGACACAGTTTGCAAGCATTTGGAAGTGCCAAAGCACCTTGTGGCATAGTTATATGATAGAATATTACATCATTATTAAATATCCCATTGTACAAGGATGAATGATAAAATAATTTTAAATGAGAAAGAGAAGGTCACTGCTAGTATTACAGGAAGCCTGCTGTATGAAAGTCTGCTCTGTCCTCAGTACTTGAGACCTGTGAATGAGACATGGGCAGCCCTGCACAGGCGCTGTGAGGTCTGCCTGTTATTCATAGCCAGCTTTTAAATATATTCGTAGCCAGCTCTTAAATATAGTGGGCTTTCTTTTAGGATCAGGCATCGAACCCAGGACCTCACCTTTCCCAGGCCGGCGCTGTGCCACTACACTACATGCCAGTCCCAATGCAGTGGATTTTGAAAGGACCTTTTCTGACTTTCTTTTCTAAACATGTCCCCCAGCTACTCTGTTGAAGCTAGGAAGCTAAAAGGAGTTCAGGCTGGGGCAGCGGCAGTGGGAAGCCAGACGGAAAGGGAGAATGCTGGCCAACGTGCACAGGAGGGAAGAGAGGAGCGCGGCCAGCCAGCGAGGACGTCCTCGGAAAGTGGGTTCGCTGGACTTGCTGCCACCACAGGGGCTATAATGAACACCGGCCACGCCAGCACAGCGAAGACCACTTTGTCATTGTCTATGCAGCGTAGATTTTACACTGGCTGTCTAGCATATATACACATATATATTTGAGAAAATTTTAGATTCATGTGCTGGAGTACATTTTTTTGAAAGGAAATTGCCTTTTAAAAAAGCCATCTTCCGAAAAATTTCTGCCTAGAGCTGTCTCTGTAATGTGTGTCATGTCCTCTGCCCCCTTTCTAGGATCAACGGGCAGCTGGTGGCTCTGAAGGTCATCAGCATGAACGTGGAGGAAGGAGTCCCATTCACGGCCATCCGGGAAGGTAAGAGCAGGAAGGTGGACCCGGAGACCTGTTCTGATTCCTTGGAAACAAAGGAAGAAAAGATGCATGAGGTCTATTTGTTTAGCATCTGCTTTCTGGTATTTGTACATTTTTTTTCTCTTTTTGGTAGTCTGTGATTTGGACCCAGGGCCTTCACACTGAACTATGTTCCCTACTCTTTTTTATCTTTTATTTTGAGATAAGATCTCACTAAATTACTAAGTTTCCCAGACTGGGCTTGAACTTTCAGTCTCCCTGCCTGAGCCTCCTAGAATGTTGGGATTACAGCTATATGCCACCTTGCTGAGTAGTATTAAATTAAATTTCGTTTTATTTTAAGACAATCTTATGCTGCCCCAAGCTTGTCTTATGCCTCAGCCACCTGAATGTTGAGTTTACACACATGTGCCAGCACACCTAGCACAATTTTGTTATTTATTTGGAACCAGGGATCCAACTCATGACCTTGCACTTGCCAGGGAGGCACTTGTGCCTCTGAACTAAATCCTTGGCCTCCTCCTTCTTGATTCCGGTTTTCCAACAGTTTTTACACTATTATTTTGTTATTTGTTCTTTAGGGTATTAAGATTCAAAGCTGTTATATCCCTTGACTGAAATTATGAACTCAGTGAATATTTTCTGGATAATTTCTATGTGTTTGACATCATGTTGGATACCAAAACTGTCCCTGCAACACTCAAAATTCATGCAAAAGAAAAAGAAAACCACCATATTAATTCTTCCCGGTTTGCCTGAATGTCTTGCTGTTTTGAGAAAACTTGAAGAACTCGGGGCAGGTGCGCACTCCTAGCACGGTGCTGTTTCCTTTTCCTCTGGGCAGCAGAGCAGGGAGGCAAGGTTGGACTCGGGTCTGCACCACAGAACCTGCAGGGTTCCGGTGAGTCCACTTCGCCCCTCGGAGACTCAGCTCACTGCAAAAGCAGTACACAGAGGACAAGATGAGTGTCTATTACAGGGTGTACTTTCAGAGTTCAGCAGATCTGAAGGCACGTTGTCTCCTTACTGTTTTCCTTGGTGACGCTTTGTCGAGCATCAAGATAATGAATGATTTATATGGTAAATCTCAAAAAGCCAACACAGTGAAAATAAATTGTTAAAAGCATAACTTATCACTTTTTTTTTTAACTTGAAGTGATGTCGGGATTGCTATCCATTTCAGGGAGAAAAAAAAAAGGAAGGGTATTTCCCTTGTGTTGCTTTTACTCTCCCTCTTTCCACTTTTTATTTTCCCTTCTCTACCAAGCACATCCTAGATGCAAAGCAGGTTGCTGAATGTTGCAAAGGACAAGAAGACAAAGCCCAACCTTTCTTTCATGTTGTTTTAATCCTGATAGAGCAGATAATTCAAGTAACATATTAAAAACGTGCACAGTGAAGAGGACAAGCTTGCTCCAGAGCCTAATGGAGTCAGTGAGTTTTGAACTGAGCTTGCAAGGATTGGTTATAGACATAGGTGTGGAAAACAAGCAATTCAGAAAATGAGTTTCTAACCTAATTTTAGAGCCCCTGGGAAATAAATGGTTTTGAATTAAGTAGAAGGGCCAGTGGCTATCAGCTTAGCTGGGGCTCCTTCTGGCGGGATCAGGTGTGTTCTGGGTGACACATGGCTTTAAGTGTTTAATATAAGGGAAGTGGCATTGACTGACATTCTTATTAGTGGTTTCCATGAGGGGTTGACCACATACAGAAAAGACATTTGTGAACCTAGTCGCAGCTCCTGGGTTGCCCACCTAAGGGAAAGAACTTGGGCTCAGGTTCACCTCATCCTCCAAAGCCTGTGTGAATGCAAATTTGGCTTTTCTCAGAAGCTTTTGCTCACAACCGAGTTTTCAGGTCGACATTTGATGGTTTTGCCAGTTTTGCTAACAGATGGCTCTCGGCATGGTACGAGAGCTGGATCTGTGTTGCTGAGTGTGCCGAAAGTTTCTTTCACTGCACTTCTACCAGGAGTTGCCGCTCCCTCGCAGGCGTTTACAGTTACGCTTAGTATTGAACTGCGGCTGCAGCTCTTTGTTTTATGGACTTCCCTCTCGGAAAGCTTTGCTTGTACAATGTTGAAAACCACAAAAGGTTTCTCGACACACTGGAAGTTGTTAGGCTTCCAGTTTCTAACAATGAATGCTTCTTTTCCCACTAGTGTAGGAAGTTGGAGCCCTTGTTACAAACGTCCTCTCTTCCTCAAGTGGATGTGAGGTCTCATTTGAGAACTTTGGCACTGTCCCATTTTCCTCGTAAGAGCTCTAAGCTGAGAGGCCAGGGACGCGGGAGGTTAAATTAGAAGGACTGCAAAGCAAAACAAGAACAGCTGGAGTTCATTAGTTAAGATCCAGGGTCACTAGCTAAAAAGGCAAGCAAAAGCCATGTGCAGAAAAACCAGCAAGGGATACACCTTCTCTGAAAGGCTCGGAGCAGCAGTTGGGTTTTCCAAAGAGCCTGGCAGCTCTGGGGCACTGCAGGCGGAGAGTGACCCCGCAGGGCCTGCTGCGTCCTGTCTCTGTGGAGGTGGAATCCACGTGACGGCTGTTGGTCAGGTTATCTGGACGCTCTTTGTCTTTCTTTGCTCTTCACATGTAACAGTATGAAGTGAATCCTAAGGGAAGCGTGTTCGGTGCTCCTCTGGCCTCTTTCAACCCAGTGACCTTTGAGAGATAATATATTATTATTCGACTGTGTAGCCATCATTCAAAGCATGTATCTCTGATTCAGAATGCTGTGACTTTCTACGCATCCATTCTACAAATATTTATTGAGTACCCACAGTGGCTATCACTCTGCTGGCCACTAGACACACAGCAGTGTACAAAGTGGACATGTCCTTTCTACCCCCATGCCTCTGCTAACCGAAGAGACCAGAAGGTCTCATAGCAATTTAGGAAATCTCTCATAACTGGCCCAGAATTGTATTTCAAACACTTATTTTCACAAGTAGGAGAAAAATACCTTCATTTGAACAGGCCAATATTTTATGTTTTATGTAAGAATAGTTTATTAGTTTTTTTTTAATTCTATCAATATCTTAATAATGTGTCTTATTTTAAATATCTTTCTGAAAACGGTCACCTTCTGGTTTAACCAAGGACCTCTCACCTATTAGTGGAGTTTCCTTAGGAAGCAATCCTTTAATTTACCTTTTTGAGAAGCAGACACATGACATACTATTCTGTGGTCTTCTTTTGCCCCTTACACTAACTCTAGAAAGTAAAATGTGTTGCTTTTTTTGTAAAGGAGAAGGAATCCTGAGCTCAGAAAGGTTAGGTAACTTATTTGAGGTCACAGAGCTAGTAGTTAGAGTTTGTAGATATTTGGATTCATATATATTTTCTCTTAAATTCTACTTTGTTATATAAATTTGGAAGTGTGTTTCTCCTTTACCAAGAGTAAAGGTAAAAATAGAAATCTGTTTTTGTAATGTACTCTATAAAGACATTAAGGAAAAAGCAGAAGGAATATTTTAAAGAAAAATAATATATAATATTGTATATTCAGCAATTTTGATTCTACAGCACCAGTAATTGCAGTGTTTAAATTAGAAACAGTTTCATCTAAAAATATTTAAGATCAATTTGCTAGTAGAAAGTTGAAATTACATTACAGAGTAATTATTTCCAATCTATATGTTTTAAAAAACTGAGCCAAAAATAGTCTTGCTGAGGTTGCACAGTAAGATAAAGGAAGAATCTGATTAAACCTCTAAGACCACATGCTAGTATACGCCTGTAATTCCAGCACTCAGGAGGCTGAGTCGGGAGGATCATGAGTTCAAGACCAGCCTGGGCTACATAGTGAGACTCTGCTTCAAAAACAAAAACAAAACAAAAAGACCTCGGCGTCACCCATTACCACAAGTATTGGAGCAGCCCTGGCTGACAAGTCTGCTGTTGAACTCAGTCACATCATGTCATGGACATAGCCTACTCACACACACGTTGTTACAGCTTCATAAACACAGCCATGGAAGGATGGGGACAGAGCTTCACAGCGAAAGCAGGAAAAGGCAGAGGAGCATCATTGCAGCTGCAAAGCACTCATCTTGTTTTAAACTTTACCAAACTCCAGATCCCACCAAAATGAACAAAACCAAGAAGTTGCATACTTTTATGTCATGAAATAAAAATATTTTTCTAAATTATTAAATATTTTTCTTCATAATATTATTATACCTAAATTATTAGGTGTCTTATGAGCCAAATAAATATCAGTCACAAGTCATTTTCCTGTTGTTTGGAAGTATGTTGTTTTCTTCACGTTTCCTCTGACTTCACAGGATTTTAATGATCATACTAAGTTAATATAAAATTCTTATAACAATGCCTTGTATGTTTAAAATACTCTGAGTGTCTGCTATTATCATCACCATTATAAAATTATTTTAGAAGTAGTGTACAGCTCAGTCATGGAAGTGATATGGGGGAACACGTGTGACTTTCAACCTATTAGATGTCAAATACACCAAGTTTGTGTTCCCCAAAATGGATAGATTCTAAGAAACAATGGGATTAAGAGTAGGAATTATTTCTATCTCGAGAGAGAACTCCCGAGAGACACGAAGGCACCCAAAAGACGGGTTGCCATAGACCCCACTTGGTAGAGGAAGTTTTATGGAGCAAAATCAGGAGGCAGGTGTAATGTGGGACAACACTATGGTCAACCAGTAGGATTACAAATTTATTGTCTTGGGTGATATTAACCCAAGAGGAAGCAGACCACGTAGCAGGTGTACATGGAAAGAGCAAGGTCCTTTTTAGGAAAAGATGAATCAGGGGGTTTAGTCATCTCCGGGGGTGACTGATGGTAATTTATTGTTTATCTGTGAGGAAAGGATGTAGACCTGGTCATTTCATCTTTGCCTTGAGGTCTGACCTCCCACAGATGTGCCTCCAGCCGCAGCTGTAACCTGTAACGTGTTTGCATCCTCTGTATTGACCCCCAGGGGAGTCTACCTCCTGCAACACTCTCACCTTGCTTAGCTGTGACAGTAGACCATGCATGGCCCTCAGCACGGTTACTAGCACTCCCCGGCCACCAAAAGACAGTCCAAGAAACCCCATTCAGATTAAAACAAACAAACAAACAAAAAAACAAAAACAAAAACAAAAAAAAAACCTCTATTTATCTTGGTGTCTTTGAAGAAAAATAAAAATAAGTGCAATGAAGTACAGGACTTGTAAAAACAGTAATTTTACCAGTATCAGAATGCTCATAGCGAGGATATTTCTTCTTGGCCTAGCTGACTTATCAGCTGTAACCCTAAAACTTTAATCCGTACAAAAGAAACTTCACATGCCCTGTGAAGACTGCGAGACACCCTTGAATCCAGAAGCCAGGCCTATCCTCTACACGGCCGAGACCCAAGACGCAGGCATCTTAGATGCCCTGGCAGATGGACCAAACCTTCTATCAGCACCACTACGAGACAAAGCTTTAAACTGCATCTGCTTTCTCATGCAAATTCTACAATTTAGTAAGATTCCATCTCCATAAAGTTGTTTCAGCAGATGTGTCCACGAAGCAGAACGTGCATGATCTACCGAGGAAGGGGGTTAAAAGAAGCAAGAAATCCCCAACAGAAAAGTGCTGCCAGCTCACTAGATCAGGGATGCTAGTTAAACGGGAAACACGAACACGACAGGAAGTGTTCCCTGAGTGTTTGCAGAATCCTCAGACATTATTCCAGGCACTGAGGACAGAACAATAAGCAAGCAAGCAAACAAAAATCCCCAAACAAAACAAAACAAACGTTTGTGCACCGCCCTGCAGGAGCCCAGTGCATGGGGAGAGCCGGTGAAGAGGCAGGAAGACGGGGGAGCTGTGTCTGCAGGGCTCCAGGGCCCGGAGCCCGGCTGTGGCTGAGAGGATGGAGGCAGGACAGACCTGGGGCTCCCCATTTCACTGAGATACCAGGCCCAGCTCCCCACACTGATGGTGGACTGGCCCCCGGGCACCGCGGCGGCTCTAGACTTCTGCAGCCACAGATTTCTGGCAAGTTGCATGAGGGTCTAAGAGCCGTTGCAGAGGGTCGAGGGTCGAGAGCAGTTACAAAGTACTTGCGTGATGACCCTAGGGTGAAATGGATGAACGGCTTAAAAATGTTTCTGCAAAGGAATTGTGAACCTGAGAAAACAATAATACAAATATGTGAGCAGCCACGCACAGCCAAAGGCCGGGAACTAGCGGTCGTGGGGTGCGCCACAGTGAACATAGCCCCCGCAGGCTTGCAGGTAGCTGGTGATTGCTCAGGCCATGCTGTTTCAATAGGGCGTTACCATCATTTAAAAATATGCACAGGAGCTTTGATAATGACATCAGGTTAGACAAGACTTGCACAGAGCGCTGGGGATTTAGCTCAGTGGCATAAGCACCTGCCTTGCAAGGGTGCGGTGATGAGTTTGATCCCTGGTACCCCCCCCCCAAAGTTGTACTGAAAATCCTCCTAGCAAGTTTAGCTTTTTTCCCTCTTTGGTAGTGGTGCAGGGGATCAAACCCGAGGTCCTGACACTGAGCTGCAACCCTAGCCCCTCTAACTCTGATGCGCGCTGTAGTGCGTGTGTGCCTGTACATTCATTCCCTCTGCCTCTGTGCGCTGCTCCCCTTCAGCCAGGGTTCTGCATTCGGGTTCTGAGTCCGCCTTCACATCCTCCCTGTGAAGCAGTATGGAAGCCGACTCCTCTTTTCACAATGACTGAACTGAGACTTGCATTAAGATCCTCTCCAGAGCTTATTCGAACGGAAGTGCATCCAGCCAAGCTCCCTATTAGGACGCCTGGCTCCACAGAGAATCCAACGGAGGTCACTCTCTAGCCCCATGAAGACTCCGCATGAGACTGGAGAGATGAAACAGAGGCCTACGAAGCTGGGCACTGAATTGACAAAGCAATATACATGTAAAAGCGAAATAAAAATTTAGTCCACAAGGATTCTGAGGGCAAGAAATAAAACAGCACAGCAGGCAAGAGAACTGCAGTGCTGAGAGGTCCCCAGCTCAAACCAGTGGAAGGAAGGAGGAAACTCCCTGGCTCCCAGACCCGAGAACCCAGGCCAGGGGGCACAGCCAGTGTCACTGGGAGCTCCCGACCCATCACTCAGGGCTGGACCTTACCTTTGCTTTGCCTGTCAGTACTGAGGATGTAACTCATAGCTGCATGCGTGGTAGGCACGCTCCTTACCATTAGGTGATACACACAGCCCGTCTGTGCCTCGCTTTCATCCGTTTCCAGGCGCGCTGCCACCAGGTGTTGGTAGTCAAATCCCAGTAGTTCCCGGACAAATTCCATGAATTCGACCTACACAGTGGAATAGAAAGCATCTTTTCCCCAATAGCACCGGCAAATAGGGCCCTCATCAGCTCAGCGTTTTGCCTGTCCCCAAACCAAATCCTGAGGTAGGGGTAGAGATGCAGTCAGCCTTACCTTAAGGCCTGGATTGAATCTTAAGATAATCCGGTCTGCAGAGGGAAGCAGAAGTCTCCTCCCTGGAGGAGAGAGTGGCTGTCAGAGGGCAAAGCAACAGAAACTCATTACAACGGGATAAGATTCCTGAGGAAACAATTCCTTTCCCTAATTTAAGGGAGTGTTTGAGTTTATGGAATTCTGTTGTAGTAGGGTCAGGCGATTCATGAAATGTAGACAAGCAAACATACGCTGTAGAACATGATTCGAGTTTTTTTTCCTTTCTTTTTATCGGTTCCAGGGATTGAACTCACGACCGTGTGCTTGCAAGGCAGGCGCTTATGCCGCTGAGCTAAATCCCCAGCCCATGATTCGAGTTTTTGATACTTAACTTTTCCTTTGCTTTAAATTTTAAAGACCTTGCTACCTCAGGCAAGGATGCCCTGGGCAGACTCATCATTTCCTTGTTTTGCTTTTTTGGTCTCTATTCTCCTGAAGCTAGCTGTTCGTCTACCTCTGGAACCCCAAAGACATCCTTTCAAAACTTTTCCTGGCCACCCCAAGCTTTTTGTGGTGCATTCTCCTCTTTGAAAGGCTGCTATTAGGAGCTGAAGCGGAGCTCAGAAGAGTATTTGTCTAGTTTGCAGGAAGAGACAGTTGTCAGCACTCCCGCTTCCCTGGACTCCCCAAGTTTGGTTCTCTGCTTGCTCAAAGCTTGCATTTTCTCCTTTCCACTGAAGCTTGCAACTTTCCCTTTCAGGAGCTCTGTTTATTACATGTCGACAGTTCTTCAGATTGCCAGTTTCCGAACCAGGCACTGTGAGCAGGGAGGTGCTGTGCTGCCCCGCAGGCCCGAGCCCTCATCCTGCCTTACACCATTACATCATTACATCTGTTATATCCACGGTGCTGTGGACCTGTGGTGCAGCTTTGCATTTTGGAGACCAGTAACACGTTGCAAAGTCTTCCTGTAGAAGCCGGACGCTCTGTTTCCTGCTTCTCAGTGGCCTTTGTCTCTCCAGGACCTCTACCCTAGGGTTCTGGGGTGGAGATGAGGGGGTCCCGGGGGAAAGCGTGCACAAAGTGCTGGGAGTGCGCTAATGAAATTGATTAGGTAAATGGAAGCAATTTTTTTGTTTTGTTTTGCAGTCACTCTAGCTTGTCAGAACAGCATGCAATCATGCAATCATTTGCCGTTTTAAAAATAATGAAAGTCCTTTGTTATTTTAATATTCTTTGAGAAGAGGTTTATTTTCAGGCGGGAAAAACTAGTGTTGATTTGAAATGTTCAAAAAAGAAACACAGGTGCCGATTGACAGTTTTAAAGCAGCACTTTTATTACCAGTAATTGATTTAATATTTTGTTTAATCTTTTCAGCTTCGCTCCTAAAGGGTTTGAAACATGCCAATATTGTGCTCCTGCACGACATAGTTCACACCAAAGAGACACTGACCTTCGTTTTCGAGTACATGGTGAGTTCTCCAGCGTTTTACAACACAGGAGGAAAGAACCCAGAGCTTGGCCAATGAATCTGTTAATATTTTATGACATGATAAAGCTTTCACTGTGATGTGGAAAGGACGGCCGTCTCGGTTATGCCCAGCAGTGCCTTATGGTTGTTGTAGTTTCCTTTAGTCCACTCCTTGTTATTTTTGCTGTTCCTTTTCCCCCATCGCCTCCTGTACAAAAGAATTATTTTTTCCCAATCTACTTTTGACCACTATTTGAGCAGAATAAAGCACGTTTTCACTGATGATAAGGATATGTCACTGGATACTTGAAAACTATATACAAAGAATTGATCATTTTATAGCTTTTAAACAAAAAATATTCAAATGAACAGAAAGAAACCATAAGGTATGTGTGCCTGACTGGCTTCCAAGAACGCTTGGAGAGGGAAAAGTCCCTGGGTTGGATTCAGTCCCTGTCATATAAGTGAGCCAAGAAAAAGGCTTCTGTCTACGAGCAGCCAGTTGAAAGACAAATTGTGTTTCACCCTCATGGCGGGGCCTCAGAGTACCTGGATATGGGCCTTTCATTCCTTAGTCTACAACCTAACTCTCTCCGCCCCTAGGAGGTCAGACCTCTGTTGCTTTAGAACACTGTCCCCAAGCCCCTGAATTCACCTCTGTCTTCTTTTTCCGCATATGGTGTAGCACACAGACCTGGCCCAGTACATGTCCCAGCACCCGGGAGGGCTGCATCCACACAATGTCAGGGTGAGTACCTCGGGGCTCCTCCGTCTCCACCACAGAGCAAAATCTTGTGGCTCTAAGCAAGGCAATAAATATCACTGATATTCTGCAAAATTCTTTTAAAAAGAGCTGCCCCATCCCCAGCCAGGGATTTAGCTCAGCAGCATAAGCACCTGCCTGGCAAGCATGAAGTTGTGAGTTCAAACCCTGGTACAAAAAAGAAGAAAGAAAGAGCTGTCCTTTAATGCTGGGGCAATGTTTAGCTGTTTTCTCTGTCGTTGTCACCACACAGATGTGTCTTCAGAGTATACATTGATTACAAAGAAAGGAAGAGAAGCTAGGCCATCCTAAAATTAATACCTTCTTTATAGGTTCTTTATACCTTCTTTATGATAAAGTTTCAGTGCTTGTTCTATCTGATCCTATTATACATATGGACTACATTTTCCTATCAGTAGAACAGAAATAACAATAAACTATTAATTAGCTGTACTTCTACATCTGTTCATTTTAGAAACCATTTGTATGTCATACTTTTCATTCCCTAAGGTTGCATGGCATTAATTAGTTGATTGACTCTTAAAATAACCATATGAGATTTGTATATGGGGTATTTATTCATTTAATATTCATTTATAGATTCATTTATTCATTCACTGAAGAAATATTTAGTATGCATTGCTATTTAAGTTCTGGTCTCAAAAGTGAATGCTTTGTGTTTCTTACTTTCAATACACTGAGGTGCAGTTAGCTCCAAGGAGTTACCAGGTACTAGGAGTACCACGGGAGCGCCCCATATGGGGACCTAACCTCGTCTTGGAGTCAAGGGTTCAGAAAGAAAGGTTTGAAGACAAGGAGTTGTGGAAAGTGAAGTAAAAAATGGAAGGAGCCGTGAGGAGAATAGTAAAGGACCAGCCAGGGAGCCCAGCAGGACTGGCTATCAGTGCGTTACGGGCTGCAGAGGATAAAGACAGGGATTTTTTATGTAATGCTTAACAATTCAAGTAGTGGGACAGAGGGAAAAAGTCATTTGGGTTGGTTCACAGGGGTTTTGCCAGGCCCGTGAGAAGAAAGCCCAGTGCAGCGAGGTAGTTGAGAACACTGTGCAGGGGAAAGGTGAGCGGTGTGAAACTGCTGGCCGGTGGCTTTTACATTTGGACCACCCAGACGGTCGGAAGCGCAGACAGGCAGGTCGCTAAAAAACAGGAAGAAGCAGGAAGCAGCCCTGGGTGTCCATTAAAGAAAAGGACAGCGGGAGGAAGAATAGCTCGAAGAAAGGCAACTGCGCTGACTACTGGGAAGGACTGAAAGACGCCGAAGGCTCAATTCCTGCCCTCATGGGACTTCCTTGTAAACCCAGAAAATAAAACAGACACACCAATGCTGTAATAGGACGTTTGCAAACAATGCTACATAAGAAACGCCACCATGTGCTGCAGATGTGCGAAGAAGTAAAAGTCACCTCTGGTTGGAAGAGGTTCAGACTTTAAAACTGTGCTGCATTTGAAGAGGATGGACTGTCCAGGAGTTGGAGACGGTTTGAGAGAGGGAGTGTTCTCAGCGAAGGCAGCGGGGGAGGCAAGGAAGTCGTGAAGCAAGAGGATCCCAGAGTTCTGTGCTGTTAGGGACAGAGGGATCACTGTTTTTCAATCTACAGATTAGTAAATCTATTGGTCAGTAGCCAGGATTTTAAAAATGAAATAAAGTAGATGGGACAAGAATAGAAAAATCGGAGTACGTGACACTTACAGCAAGTAATATCTTGTGCAACTTTTACCCCAGTTGTAACTGTGCTCATATTTCTGTTGGGTGTGAACACTGACCATACAGTGTTTCTATGAAGTACAGTCAGCAATGTTTTAAAAACACAGAGCTGGTCTGACATTCTTATGTGCAGAAGAGGAACCCAAGATCTGAGAAGAAAAGTATTTTGCCGGAGGTTGCGAAACCAGGTTTTACTGTTTTAAAATGTGACTCCTGGTTAAGATTCTTTCCACTAATGCCATACTGTGCTTCTGGTTCTGTTGTCCTGAAATATAGGGAATATTCATGGACAGTCTGAGGAAGCAGATTGGGAAGGTGGCTGAGAGCCTCTTTATAGGAATTATGGACTTTATTCCTGAGACAATATAGTTACTATAAGAGTTCGAGTTGAGAGAGAATGACACAAAGAAAAGGTAAGTAACTGTGGTCTGTGGAAAAGGCTGAAGAAATGGAGAGCCTGCAGTCAGGATCCCAGTGAGGACTGCAGTGATGCCGTCCAGGCTTGTGCTTCCCAAGTGTCAGGGACCAAGTGACCACGGAATCCCATTCAGTAAGTCCAGGGTGAAACCGGAGCTGCTGCGTTTCTGCAAGATCCAAGGTGATGCCGACGCTTGGTGCACAAGCGCACTTGGAGTAGGAGGAGTGCAAGAAGTCACAAGGCTTAATTTGTGGTAGTGGTGGTAAGGAAGGAGAGGAGCCGGGAGTGGCAGTGCGTGTAATCCCAGGCACCCGGGACTTGCGACTTAGCAAGACTGTCGCAAACAAAACTATAGAAGAACTGGAGATACAGCTCAGTGGCAGACCTCCCCGAGGTTGGATGATCCTCGTATTACAAACACAAAACATGGAAAGAAGTGTGAGCAACACTTAAGAAGGCAATCAGGCTTCATGGCTGAGCATGGAGAGCAGGGTGAGACTGCACACAGCTGATTTGGAGTCACCAGGAAGATTCCAGCTCTACTGACAAAATAAGAGGCTGACACTGGAGAGAAGAGAGGAGAGCGCTGCTTCGGACAGGTCCAGCCGCCTGAGATGGACCCTGAAGGCAGAAGAGCAGCGTCTGAGACGAGACGGAGCCCGTGCTCGGGAGGGAATGCAAGCGGGGCAGCCCGGAGGCACCTGGCAGGCAGGGTTTGCAGTCAAGGACAGCAACGTGTGTAACCGTAGGTGTGTGAGCGGGGAGGAGTGAGGCTGGAGCGTTGAGCGGTGGGCTCGGGCACAGAGAGCCATCTTCACACAGAGACCATTAAAGGGCCTACCAAAGAAGATTTTCTCTTCTGTGATGCTCACCCTGGTAACAATGTTGTGCGTGTATTAAAAGGAGGAAAACCCGCTCTTTTTTCTGAAATATTGGATTTTCTTGGCCCAATATTCTTCTTATTCCCCTTTCATAGAAAGGGCACACCCCCTCACATAGCAAATGGACTTCTCCACTCATCCCTCAGCGATGGTGTCCAGAAGGTTCCAGTGTTGACACTGAGGTGATCACGGCAGCAGTGGTATGGATGTGAGATTGATGGAAAGCAGACTGATGTGTGATCGATTACTGAGCCAAAATTGACGGGTAAAGGCAGAATCAACAGGAACTTTTAGGGTGTTTGTGTGTGTGTGTGTTGGAGACAGGCTCTCACTATGTAGTTCAGTCTGGACTTGAACTCACGATGGAGCCCAAATTGGCCTCGAATTCATGACGATCCTCCTGCCTCAGCTTCTTGAGTGCTGGGATTACAAGTGTGTGACATCACCTTTGGCTTTTTTTTCCCCATTGATTTCTTTGAATCTGTTTTTTTATCCATACCACACTTACCCTTGGCCTTTATGGATTTTTAAAAGATGGATGGTGGTGCCATTTGTTGAGATAGAGGAACAGGAATAGGGTGGATTTTGAAGTTATATAGTGAATGATATTTTGGATATGCTGAGTCAGGTGATTACTGGATGTCTAGGTGAAATTTTAGACCATATAGGTCTAACAGTTGGAAAAGAGATCTGAGTCAGAGAAAAAGATATTGAAATGATCAGACGAAAATGGTTCCCTGAAGCTGTGCCAGGAGGTGAGATGCCAAGGGAGCCCGTGTAGGAGACTGGCAAGGAAGGTCAAGAGAGTAGTCCTAAGGCACGGCAATACGTTCCACAGCAGAAGAACCTATGAAAGTGGGACCTGTGGAAAGAACAGCCGGAAGGTCAGCACTAACATTAAGGGGCTGTGGAATCACGAGGGCAGGGGTGAGGAGGCGAGGGAGGAAAGGGAGAGCCCTTAGGAAAGGAAACTCGGTCCGCAGTGCCCAGTGCTGCAAAGATGAGGCACAAGGGGTAGCTGCTGGGCCGCACAGCAAAAGGACTTGGTGACTGCTGTAAAACCGTTTATGAATGAGGTGATCGTCACAGCGGCCTTCTCATAAGGAGACGGCTTTCACACTCAGAGACAAACACCTCCTTAGGACAGCAAGATGATGCAGCATGTGACCATGACAGCTCGTGGCTTCAGGGAGTGGGAGCCGCAGGTCCTGAACGCCAAGGAGGTGGCCTCGATTCCCTCTCACCAGCGCTGATGAGGCCTTGGCTGTGCTCCAGATGCGCAAGTCTTTGGTGGATGATGGAAGGTGACCAGGAGTTCAGTAGATAAACAGGAGGAGGGTGCAAGGAGGAGGTATTTGGGACCAAAATTAAGAGTGGGGTGGTAATACTTTGACATGGCTTTGGGAAAGGAAAGCAGCATCTCCCACCTTTCAGGGATCAAAGTTAGGAACAGAATGCAGAAAAACTCCCCCGCACACTTGAGAATGCTGTGGAGAAGCAGAGAGCTCACATCTCATTCAAGGAAAAGGAGCCTGAAGGAAACCCATCAGGGCAGGCTGGGGGTGTGGCTCGGTGGTGGAGCACTTGCCGTGCATGCACAAGGTCCTGGGTTCAATCCACAGTACTACAGCAAGAAAAATAAACTAGTGTTTAGTCTTTGTGGAGTTTGAAAGCAGGACTGAGGAGAAGACAGTGAAACATGAGAAGACTCAGGAAAGCCAGGTAATCCCATCTACTGAGAGAGCCGAGGCAGGAGGATCACAAGTTTAAGGCCAGCCTGGTCATTTAGGGAGGGCCTTCCTGTTTCAAAAACACACTTTTAAACATCAGTAAAGGGCTAGGGATGTAGCTCAGTGGTAGAGCACTTACCTGGCGTGCTCGAGGCCCAGGGTTTCAATCCCTAATGGAGGAGCAGATCCTGGGTTCCATGAGGAGATGCCCAGAAGAGCGTAGAGTCAGGTTTGTGGGAGGAAAGTAACACTTGATGGCTTATATTTTGAGAAGTGACCAGATGAACAGAGAATCCTATCAGGTTGCTTTGAGTCCCAGGGATTCCTGCAGGGGAAAGACTCAAGCTCTTGGCTGGATCTGGCCGCCTGATGTTGTGTTTCCGTGACGCTGCCAGCCCAGTGGAGTTGTGTCCCCACCAAACCCTCCTATGTTAGAAATAGGTCCACCCTGGAGTATGGGAAGCCACCCTGGAAAGAGTTGTCCATGGCCCAGCCTGCTGCTGACTGAGAAAAAACCCTGGGATCTGGTTCCATTTTGATGGAGTAATTGTTGAAGGAAGATTCTGGTTGCTGGGATGAAAGAGCGGGTGGGTGCGAGGTGAGCCGACAGACTGTGCCTCTCACGGATGCTCACAGTCATCTGTGGGTAGAGGACAGGGTGAGCAGAGGACCGGTGAGCAGAGGAGGTGTACCTGATGTGTGAAGGGCCTCTCAGGCCGACCGCCCGGGAGCTGTGTCCCTGATCCAGCCAGCTTCCTTCCGCCTGAAATTCTCTGTCTTTTCTTGATTCTCAGCAGAGTGTAGTGAAATCAAACAGGTACAAATTTGAGCCTCCCAGAGTGCTGGGGCTGTAGGCCTGAGCCTCCACCCTTCCTAGACACATTTCTAAAGTTCCCGTGAGCCCTGATTTTCAAATCTGTAAATCGAGGACAAGCCACCATCTGAAGACTACACCCCTGAGTGACCAGCATCATCTCTGTGCTGTCCCTCGCTGCCTCAGCCCCTCTCCCCTCTTTGAAAACCATTTCAAGCACATACTGCACTATGCTGTGTGTTGCTGGAATTAAAATTGGTCTTTATACTGCTTTTCTGTGAACGTTTATATTTATGACTAACTGGGAAGTGTAAACGCATAGGAATTTGTGTTTTGGTAGCTTAGTGGTTTGGTGAGTGATAAAATGGACAATGTGTGTGCTAAAGCACCAAAAAGAGTAATAAGTTTTAGGAAGACTCAGGGCTGGAAAACATTTGATGGAGGAACACAGCTCAGCAGCAGAGTGCTTGCTTCACGTGCTGAAAGACCTGGGGCTGACCCCCAGCACACACACACACGTGCATGCAGACACGTGCACATGCATGTACACTCATGCATGGGTACATACATAAGCACATGTGTGCACACACACATGTGCTCCAATGGCCATGAAGCCGCCGTGGTCACTGCATGGACTCAGCCCAGCACGTCCTGGTGCACACTAGGTGAGGCCCTCCGGGTCCTGCATGGGCCGCACATTGCTGCCCGTTGCCTGGACTCCGGTCTTCCTGTCCTTGTGAGGTCTGCACTGGTCCCAGCAGCTCTGGAGTTCCCAGTTTACACGATGTCAGGACAAAGCCGCTTCAGCCCCGCAGCTCCGCTCTGACACTTTGCCTGGATCCCCAGGAACACTGGGCCTCACCCTTCATTTCTGAGCGGCCAAATCGTGGTCTCGAGCTGCAGAGTGTGGTGTGAGCACCAATGCTGGTGTCTGAATTCTCTGATGCCAGCAGCGCTGGAAAGGAGTGAATTACATTTAGAATATTAAGCACTTTTTTCCTCTCAAGCTTTTCTATATTGGTAAGAACCTAGATGAAAGTCTTTAGTTTCTGTGTTTCGTAGCTGCATGCACTTCAAAATTGGGGGTCAGAATGTGTTTCTCTTTGCTCCTTTCCACCACCACCACCACTGTTTCTCCTTTCTTCTCCCTGCTGTTTATTCTTATTCTCTTCTGGAGTTTTGGGGGAGGCAGAGCTACTTTCATTTGATCTTTCTTCCCTCTTAGCCTGTACTGTGTATTTCCCATGTTTTCAATTTAGAATTTAAGACTTTAAAAATAAATTTTAAAAGGTAGTAATTTCTTTATTTCCTAATACTACCCAAGGATGTATTTCCCAGTTGTGTTTCCTCGTACTATGATTTTAAAAGGATTTCATATCTGCGAGCCTGGGAAACTCAAACAGTTGTAAACTTTAGAATATCATTTCCAGGTCACCTTTGATCTTATATGCCAAGTTCATTGGTGGGGAAAATATTTTTCACATCTAAATCAATAACTAGTGCTCCAAGGGAAACTTCGACATTTCCCTTTAGACGTTCAAAGAAGGGCAATTCCTTCAGTATCAAAGAAAGGAGATGTCAGGAAAAGCCCGAATCCTTTGGTTTAGGATGTAATCTAGTTTCTTAATTTTCCTTGTCTTTTTTTCCTCTCCTTCTAACTGCATGTAAAATCTTTTTGTTTGTTTGTTTGTTTTTTGGTCTCTTAAGACACACTTTCACTACATTCTTTCAGATGACCATTTTTGATTTAGAGGCAAAATAAGCGCTTAGTGGCTTAAATGTCCTTCGCATGATATTTGTCCCTTCCAGCTTTTCATGTTTCAACTTTTGCGGGGCCTGGCGTACATCCACCAGCAGCATGTTCTCCACAGGGACCTGAAACCTCAGAACTTGCTCCTCAGTCACCAGGGAGAGCTCAAGCTGGCCGATTTCGGTAAGTGGCCTCCTGCATCTCCGTCAAGGCTGTAACAATGCTGCTTTTGTGTGAAGCGTTGACCAGGCCTGGCCTCTGAAAACTGGCGCCAGAAACGTGACGCTTTGTGAGGGCATCAGACAGCCCTGCAGGAAATGTGGGGCAAGAAAGGGAGGATGTGGTCGCTGCTTGGGATCCCCTGACGCCCAGTCTAGCCATGTGCCCAAAACTTACCCTCCACACACTGCCCCTGTGCGATTTTTGATAGATGTTTGTAGACTGCAGATTTCCCTGCATCTGAGCAGATATTACAAGTTCTGTCAGAATCAATTAAAGTTATTCTAGCCAGGAGCATAGTGCACACCTGTAATGCCAGTACTTGGGAGGTTGAGGCAGGAGAATCACTGAGTTCCAGGCCAGCCTGGAACAAAACAAAAACAAACCAAGGTTATTCCAGATGGCAGGATAAACAGATTACCCCATCCCAGACTACAGCACAGACACTATACGAATACACACTTGTTCTTGCTTATCTAAGTGTGTAAATGTAACTGTATTCCCATGAAAGGAACGTAGACTTTGTTTTTCCCTTTCAGCATTTATCACAGTTTATAATTGCATTCACATGCAAACACGTTTCATCGTCCATGCATGCACAAACATATACAGGATATATATACACATAATATATATACATATATATGTGTGTGTGCATCTATGTGAATACACACACATATATTTTAGTTCCTGACTTCATAGTAGGTTCCTGATAGCATAGTAGGTATTCAACAAATGCTTGTTGGCACCCTGGTTCTGTAAGAGTTAAAGAACGACTTTCCTGTTTGGCACATGCCAAATGGGGTTCTGTAGCTCCCGGACTTTATGCTGAGATCATAGCAGGCACTCATTTACCAATTCTGCACAGCAGCGAACTCATCTGTGATGGTTTTTCCCAACTGTCAATCCTGTGACTCTGCAAGATAAGCAGCTAGCTGACAAATCACAGTCACTTTGCAGCAGAGGACTGGAGAGAATCATCTCAGAACCTACCACGCTGATTTGGACCAGCACCCTTTATTTACTGCACCAGGGATTCCTGAATTGCACAACTGGAGCACACACATGTTAGTCCTGCACTGAGTTTGCTCGGTTGCTTTTCAGACACCCCTGCTTACAGAGGTGTAACACACCGGAAACTGAACATTTTCTGCCATGCCAATTCTGACCCAAACAGTCAGAGCTGGCATCTTGGGATAGGCTTCATCCATCATGGTGCCCAAGATAGTTTCCTAATTATGTATTTCAAGACGGCTGCCCCTTCCTGTTCATCACAGCTCAGGGAACATGGCACAGGGAAGCAGAATCCTTGGCTCCTCCATGAATGCGTGACCTAGAAGGCCACATTTTACCTGTTCATATTGTCCAGCAAAAACTTAGTCCCTTACCCACAGTTAGACCCAGGAAGGCCACATGTGGCTCTGAAGTAGGTAAAAAGCTGAGAAATCCTCTTGATGAGATGATGCACAGGGTTAAGGTAATCGGGTGGTTCTGCCGACAGCACCCAATATTTTTGAGATGTAAGATTTTTTAGATGTTGTTGACCTGCCATTTGTGTACTGCCTGGTAAAGTACACCCCTGTATCTTCCAGGAAGGCCTCAGACGATGCCTCTATGCTTTTCCCTTTTGGACAGGTCTTGCTCGGGCCAAGTCCATTCCCAGCCAGACATACTCTGCAGAAGTTGTGACCCTCTGGTACCGGCCCCCGGATGCTTTGCTGGGAGCCACTGAATATTCCTCTGAGCTGGACATATGGTAAGAGCTAGTGCCAAGAAAGTGAAGGCCATGAGCCATCCCACCTACAGGGGTTGCTTATTATCCTACCAGATTTTAATAATAAGAATGATCACTCATATCTATATATAGAAACATAATTTGCTCCAAATGCACATCTGATTTGATTTTCGACTTTATTCTATGAGTTTTTACAGGTAAAAAACTGAGTTCCAGAGCGATCCTGCCCAAGGCATCTCTGCATCCAGCTCTCTTTCTACTGTGCCCGTTTCCTGGCTCCTCACTTCAGCGCTTTGCCTTTTTTTTTCTCCCTGACACCTTCTCGTCAGACAACACACACATTCTCCCAAGCCACAGACATGATGCGTGTACACCGCACACACACCTACATGCGCCTAAACACAGCACAAAGACCAAGACTCAGGAGACTTGCTTTTGTACCAGTTCTATTTTAATCGATTATCTAGATTCTGTGATCTTGAGAAAAGTCATGGGGCTCGACATGTAGCTGAATTACTGGTAGACCACTTGCCTGGCACGCGTGAAGCCCTGGGTCCAATCCCCAGCTACACACACACACACACACACACACACACACACACACACACGTATCCTCTTTATGATCATGTTTCTCCATTTTAAAAATGAGTGTAATAAACTCTCCCCATCAGGGGATAGATGGGACATTAGAGGAAGTATAATAACCAGATAGGTGCATCAAAGAGAGCCACATATTTGAGAAGGTTCTCGGGTTAATGGGATACACTTGTCGCCGTCCTAGAGCAGCAGCGTTGTATTACTGGGTCTTACTCCTGGAGCTGCCCCAGTCACCGGCGACCCCGCAGCTGGCTGTGTGGGGACTTTGCAAACATAGCCAACTCCTCAAAGGTGATAAAACATATGGACCTGCTTTGAGGTATTAGAAAATCAGTAATAGATTTTTAAAAAATTAAACGTTCCCCTAAAAGACTAATCTAAGCTTTTAGATTTTGCAAAGAATTAAGAAGGTTGCAGACATCTTCCTTCAGTGTGTCTAGAATCATGAGTCTCTGATACCCAGTACCATTTCTGGAGATAGCTCCTGCCTCCACATCCTTCTAAAACTGTCAGCTGCCTGGCTTTGCCATCATTTCAAGGGCGTCTGGGGGCTTAGGCGTGTTCCACTCAGTGCTTTCTTCCTGTTGTGCTTCATAGGCAGAGAGGGAAACGTCCATCCATCTCAGTTGTGAACTTTTATTATAAATATTTAAATCATTCAAAAAATATATAACATATACCTGGGTCAGTGATTCTGAACCCAAGGCAGTGTGGCACCCCAGGGGACTTTTGTTTTGTTTTGTCTTTTTTGAGACAAAGTCTCACTATGCAGTTCAGGCTGCCTTGAGCTCACTTTGTACCCAGGCTGGTCTTGAACTCGCAATGATCTTCCTGCCTCAGCCTCCCCAGGGCTGGGATTACAGGCCTGTGCGGCCATGCCCAGCTCCCCAGGGGACACTGACTGTTGTCCTGACTCTGTGAATGGGGGTACCACTGGCATCTAATGAGTAGAGTCCAGGGTGCCACTCAACATCCTGCAATGCGGAAAACAGTTCCTACCACAAAGATTTATGCAGCCCGAAATGTCATGATGTCGAGACTGAAAATGTCATAGAGATGGAGGAGGATAGTACAGAGAACTCCATGAACCCATCACCCAGTGCCACAGCGGGAATATACTCAGGACTGTCACACTGACTTGTGTGTTTGCCATCAACCTGCCCCTCCACTAGAGTGCTTTTCCTTGAATTTTATTTTATTTTATCTTTTGGTCCATATCCACTTTTAAAGTAGTTTTTCACCTTTTATTCATATTCTAAACTAGATTATTTTGTTTTGCCTGCTTTTCACCATTTATGAAAATGGTGTTTAGTCTCCTGTGACTTGCTTTCTCCTCATACAGTATGTTTCTAAGAGCATCCATGTTGATCTATGTCTCCACACGGTATCTCCTGTCCGAATTTACTTTGTTTTCTGTTTTGTTTGTTCCTGCAACTTTGAATAGATTCAGTGTTCTTAGGGATTTCTCTAGGATACGGACCTTAGGATAAATGTGCTACATCCCAGAGAGTGCTCAGCTCCATGAAAGATGCCAGGCTGTTTTCCAGTGTGACTGTGTGGTTCATACAACACAGTGTGTTAAAGCCCCTATTCCACATCCACACCAACTGTGTAACATCAGAATTCTTAGTTTTTGTCAAGCAAACGTATCAGATGGTATCGTGTTGTGATCTAAATTTGTATTTTCCTACTTACTAATAAAGGTGGTCATCTTGCGTGAATTATGTCCTCTTCCACTGATCTACTTGTGAGTCTTTTGTTCATTTTTTGTTCGTATCTCTCTGTCTCTTCTGCTTTTTTTATTGATTGACAGGAATTCTTCATAATACCGGATAGTAATTTTTATCAGTTGTGTGTGTTGCGAGCAGTCTCTCCCGATTCAGGGCTTATGTTTTCATATCTTGATGTTGTCCTTTTGAACAAAATTCTTAATTTTAATATCGACGGCCTTATCAGTCTTTTCTTACGTAGTTAACCTTTTCTGTTTGTTGTTTTAAAATCCTTCATTCCAGGGGCTGAGGATTTAGCTCAGTGGCATAAGCACCTGCCTTGCAAGCAGGCGGTTGTGAGTTTGATCCCTGGTACTGATAAAAAAGTTAAAAAAAAAAAAAAAAAGTAAAATCCTTCATTCCCTGTCTTAAACGATCTTAAAGGTTGTGAAGTTTTTTCTGTTAACCTTAAATCTTATGCACTGACATTGGCTTTTGCATCTGTCTTATCCGGGTTTCTTCAGTGGTTTGCCATGCTAAACCTCTCACATGTCAAGTTTCATAAATGCATGGGTCCCTTTCTGTATTTTCTATTATGTTTCACTGGGATCAGCTTATTTATCCCTGTACCACACTGCATTAACTTCCAGAGCTGCATAATAATAAGAATTGATAGCTTATGGGCCATCACTGCACCTACTCCATTTCCTTCTTAAAGAGTATATTGAAGTCAGGCAAAGTAGCACATGCCTGTAATTCTAGCTATTCAGGAGGCTGAGCAAGAAGATAACAAGCTAGAGGCTGGCCTGGGCAACTTAGTAAGACTCTGTCTCAAAAATTAAAATAAAAGGGCCAGAAACATAGCTCAATGCAAAGGCCCTGGTTAAACCCCCAATACAACAAACAAATGAGGAGGCGGAGGAGGAAGAGAAGGACTAGGAGGAGGAGGAGGAGGAGGAGGAGGAGGCTAGAGATGTAACTCAGTGTTAGAGTATTTACCTAACATGCATGAGGTCTTGGGTTCAATACTCAGTAATTTTAAAAAAAGGTATTAATTCTTTTCCTTTCCAAGTTTTCATATAAATTTTAGATTTACTGTTTTAAGTTTCCTGAAAATTCCTAATGGGTTTTTTATTAGAATTACATAGAATTTGTAGAGCACTAGGAGAATAATTAACATCTCTACAATATTGTCTTCTAGATTTCTTTTTATACTGGGCATCAAACTCACGACTTCACACTTGCCTCATAAGCTGAGCTGAATCCCCAGCCACGACCTCTAGATTTTGACCAAGATGTGTTTCTTTACCCATTTAGTTCTTTGATTACTTTTGGTAAATTTTTATATTTTGTTGCCTAAGGTCTTATATATTTAGAAGCAAAAGTTCTCTTTTTTAATAAAACAAAGTTTATTGAAAAGCAATTGTACTTCCATTTCATGGTGACCAAAAAACCCCACATCATTTACAAGAGTGTTAGAATATGAAATAGTGGTAAAACTCACCACAAAATTTATGAGGCCTAAATACAGAAAAGTAGAAAATATTACAGAGAAATTGAAGATTTCAAGAAACATCTTAAGATGGAACACTTGAAGATAATGATTTTCCAGAAACTGATCTAATAATCTAATTCTAATGAAAAGTCCAGATCTTTTAATTGACAGGCTTTTCTAAAATTGAATGCAAATCCAAAAGACTCAAAATCATTGAAATGACTTTGAAAAGGAAGATAAACTTTGGAAGACTAACAAGATGCTATTTCCAGAGTTAGTATACAATTATAAAATCTTACTTACTCTTTCAGCTTCTCCTACTAGGGAGACAATACAATTCATACACATATTAGTTTGATTTTTCACTTATGAGTGTGGACTCAAGTTCTGTCCATCTACCTATAAGAGGTTCCAATTTATCCTTTTCATGGCTGATTAATCCTCCATTGTATAAAAAGACCACATTTAAAAAAATCTATTCCCAAAGTCAATGGGTATTTATTGAAGTTGTTTCCAAGATTTTGCTATTAGTAGTTGTACTGTTGTAAACATGGGCGCACACGTATCACTGTTGTATAATGTTTTTAATTCTTCTGAGAAAATATCTATAAGAGGAATAGTTGGGTCAAATGGGATCTCTCATCCTAGTTTTTTGAGGACTCTTTACAGTGATTTCCACAGTGGTTGCACCAGTCTGTATTCCCACCAACAGTGGAGAAGGATTCCTTTCCCCCCACAGCCCTTCCAATGCTTGTTATTGTTTGATTTCTTTTTAGCAGCAATTCTTTCTGAGGTGAGATGGAGTCTCAGCGTTAATTTGCATCTCTCAAATGACCAGTGATGTTGAGCATTTTTTCATATATTTAATTGCCCTTTCTATTTCTTCATCTGAGAATTGTGTGTTCACCTCAGATGCCCATTTGTGGATTGAGTCTTTGAATTTGAGGGGACTGGTTTTTTCAATTCTTTATACATTCTAGATAGAAGTCCTTGATCAGGGTGACAGTTGGCAAAAATCTTTTCTCAATCCGTGGGTTTTCTTTTCACTCTGTTGGTGATTTCTTTAAATGTACAAAAACTTTTTAATAATATGAGACCCCAATTGTTGATTTTTTGTGATAGTTCTTGTGTGATCAGGCTTTTATTCATAAAGTCTTTGCCTATACCAATGTCTTCAAGAGTTTTACTGATTCTATCTTTCAGCAGATGTAATGTTTCTGTTTTTATATTAAGATCTTTGATCCATTCCAAATTTAGCTTAGTGCCTGGTAAAAGGTATAGGTCCAGTTTTAATCTTCAGCAAGTGTAGAGCCAGTTTTTACAGCAACATTTATTAAAGAGGCTGTGTCTCCTCCAGTGAATGTGTTTGGCACCTTTCTCAAAGATAAAGTGGCATAGTGTGATTGTGGTTGTTTCTGCATCTTCTAATGTGTTCCATTGATCCTTGGGCCTGGTTTTTTTGTTTGTTTTTGTTTTTGTTTTGTTTTGCTTTTGCCAGTGCCACACTTTTTTTCTTTTATCACAGTGGCTTTATAATATAATTTCAATCAGGGATTGTGATGCCCCCTTCTTGTCTTTGTTACCCAGGATGGCCTTTGCTATTCTAGGTCTCTTCTGGTTCCAGATGAATTTTAGGATTGTTTTCTCTAATTCTATGAGATGTGCTATTGGAATTTTGATTGGGATTGCATCGAATCTGTATAATAGTTTTGGAAATACAGCCATTTTCACTATATTGGTTCTTCCTACCCAAGAGCACAGGATATCTCTGCATTATCTAAACATCATTTGTTAGATTGACTCCTAGATATTTTCATTTTTTTGGATGCTATTGTAAAAGGTGTAGTTTCCCTGATTTCTCTCTCAATGAGTTTATTATTCGTGTACAAGAAGGCTATTGATTTTTGAGTGTTGTTGTATCCAGCTGTGCTACCGAATTTGCTCATTAAATTTAAAAGTCTTTTGGTGGAGTATTTGAGATCTTCTATGTAGAATTTAACTTTTTCTGTTTTTTTTTTTTTTTTTTTTTTTTTTCATGCCCCTACCAGGCAGGCACTTGGTTGATGAGCTAAATACCCAGCTCTTAATTTCTTTCTTTTCTATCTTTATTCCTTTTATTTCTTTCTCTTTTCTAATTGTTCCTGCTAAAGCTTCCAGGACTATGGGGCTGGGGATTTAACTCAGCAGCATAAGCGCCTGCCTGGCAAGTGCGAGGTTGTGAGTTCGATCCCTGGTACTGGAAAAAATCAGAAACAGAAAAACCTTTCCAGGACTATGCTGAGTAGGAGTGGAGACAGTGAACATCCTTGTCTTGTTCCTGATTTTAGAGTGAAAGCTTTCAGTTTTCATTCATTTAGTGTGATACTGGCTGTTGGTTGGTCATAGATGGCTTCTATCAGATTGAGATAAAGACCATCCATTTCAATTTTCTATAAGATTTTATCATGAATGGGTGCTGACCTTGTCAAAAGCTTTTTCTGCATCTATTGAGATGATCCTATGATTTTGGTCCTTAACTCTGCTAATATGGTGGATTGCATTTATGAATTTACGTATGTTTAGCCAACCCTGCATCCCTGAGGTGAGTCCCACTTAATCCTGGTGTATAACCTTCTTGATAATTTGCTGCATCCCGTTTGCCAGTATCTATGATGAATTTTGCATCTGTGTACCTTAGGGAAATTGGCCTGTAATTCTCTTTCTTAGTTGGATCCTTTTCTGGTTTTGGTATCAATGTGATTAGCTGCTTCCAGGAATGAATTTGGAAGTATTGCTTCCCATTCAATTTCATTACAGAGTTTGAGAAGCAGTAGTGTTAGATTTTCTCCAAATTTCTTGTAGAATTTTACAGTGAATCTGTCTGCACCTGGACTTTTCTTTGTTGAATGGTTTTTAATTATATTTTCAGTTTTATTGATTGAACTGGTTTATTTGGAATTTTTATATCTTCTTGATTCAGCTTTAGTAATTCATAAGTATCTAGGAATCTGTCCATTTTTTCTGTATTTTCCATCTTATTAGAATATGAGTTTTCAAAGTAGGTGTAGATGATTTTCTGGATTTCTGCATGATCTGTTGTGATTTTACCCTTTGCATTCCTAATTAGGTGGATTTGAGTCTTTACTTTTTTTATAAGGTTGGCTAAGGGTTTGTCAGTTTTATTTAATCTTTCAAAGATCCAACTCTTCAATTTATTGATTCTTTGTGTTGTGTTTTTAGTCTCCAGTGTGTTACTTTCTGCTCTGATCTTTATAATTTCCTCCCTTGTACAAGCTTTTGGTTTAGCCTGTGCTTCTTTTTCTAGAAGTTTGAAGTTCACCAGTAAGTCATTTTTATGTGCTGGCTCTGTTTTCCTGATATGGGTATTTACTGCTATAAATTTCCCTCTTCGGACTGCTTTCATTGTGTCCCACAGGTTCTGGTATGTTGTATTGTCATTATCATACAACTGTAAAAACCGTCTAATTTCTTCTTTAATTTCATCTGTGACCTATTGGTTGTTCAGTAGGGTGCTATTTAATTTCCATGTGCTTATGAAGTTCTTATGATTTCTTTTACCATGGATTTTCAATTTCATTGCCCTGTGGTCTGATAGTTTGAATGGGATAATTTCAAATTCCTTTGCATTTACTTAAACATGTCCTGTGAGCCAGTATATGGTCTATTTTGAAGAATGTCCCGTATGCAGCTGAGAAGAATGTGTATTCTGATGTTGTGAAGTGGAGCACCTATAAACATCTACTAAATCCATTTGTTCAAAAGTTTGATTTAGTTCTAGTATTTCAATATTTTTCTGTCTAATTGATCTGTTTTTGTGATATTGGGATACTGAGGTCTCACAATACAATTGCATTAAGGCTTATTTGATTTTTCATGTCTGTTAGTAATTGCTTTATATAGTTGAGTGCACTAGTATTTGTTGCATATATATATATATATATATATATATATAAATGATTTTTATCTCTTCCTCTTAGATTGTTCTCTTTGCAAGAATATAATGATCTTCTGTATTTCTCTTAATTATTAAGTCTTGACTTGAAGTTCACTTTGTCTGCAAATGGAATAGCTACTCCTGCTTTTTTCTGTGTTCCTGTCACATGGAGTATTGTTTGCCATCCTTTGACTTCCAGTCTATGATTTCTTTTTGAATTAAATGTGTTTCTTGTGCACATCATATTGTTGGATCTTGCTTCTTGATGCATTCTGCCATCCGTGTCTTTTGATTGGTGCATTGAGACCATTAACACTGATGTAGTAACTGATATGTATTGTCATGTTATTTTCCTGTTGTTGTCTCCTCTCTTTTCTCCCCCCTCCCTCTAATTGTTTGCCTCCCCTGGTGTGTTCCTTCCTTTGGGGGTTCATGCAGCTGTAGTCCTTATTATCTCTTTTTAAAATGTCCTTCAGAACATTTTAGAGTGCTGATTTGGTGGTCATAAATTTCCTCAGGTGTTCTTTGTCATGGAAGTATCTTATTTCTCCATCAATTTTGAAAGATAGTTTTGAGGGACACATCAATCTGGGTTGAAAGTTGTTTTCCTTTAGAATTTGGAGTACTCCACTTCAGGCCTTCCTTGAGTTGAGAATCTGTGCTGAGAAGTCAGCTGTGACTCTGGTGGCCTTTCTTTTATAGATGATTTGTTTCTTTTTCCAAAGGGCTTTTAATAATCTATTCTTGTGTTGAATGTCTGGAATCTTGACTATGGTATGCCTGGTTGTAGTTTGTTTGTTTGTTTTATCATGGCTAGTGGATTTCTCTATGCATAGCTTACCTGTATGCAAATTCTTTTTGTCTACCAGGGAAGTTTTTGGGTATGATGTCTGTAAACAGATTCCTCATTGACTACAGTCAATCTTAAGTTATTCTTCTTTGCATCATTTAGCAACTGCTGGACTGATTTCTCTTTTTTAATTTTTTTAACTTTTATTTTATTTTTAAGAGATTAAGACAACAAGGACAGAACAAAGCAGATCAGAACAGAGCTATGTAAGAAACACAGTACTTCACCACAAGACAATCCAGTATTAACAGTAACTACCATAATGTCTCTTTCTTTGAAATAGTTGAGTATACCTTAACATACAATAGTGTCAAATATAACAAAATAGTATAAAACCATTCAAGAGAATGAAAGTATTACGGAGCATTCAGAACCAAACAACAAAAAATGAACAATAGTTACTATATTATCTCATTTTCCATAAAAAATTTGTTTATACTCTCACATATATTAAAATTCAGTAAGATACAACATTATAGAACCAATGAAAACAGAAGAACAAAAGCATGGTAGGACTTCAAAGCAAGATGATATTAAATCAAGAATGGCTGTCATAATGTCTTGTTTTCCTCAAAATAGTTGTTCATACAATCATACATAATAATATCAAACAAAACAGAATAAAACCATTCCAACTAATGAGTGAAAGCATTTTAAAGCTTCAAAGCAATGTAATAGGGAATCATGATTACCATAAAATCTTATGTACTCTTACCGTTAGATATACTAGGGAGACCATACGGTATTTATACATGTGAGTTTGATTTATTTCACTTATGAGTATGGTCTCAAGTTGCATCCATTTATTTATAAATATCTTAATGTGATCATTCTTTATAGGTGAATAGTACTCCATTGTATAAAAATGCAACTTTTTTATCCGTTCCTCAGTTGACGGACACTTAGGTTGTTTCCAAGATCTGGCTATTACAAATTGTGCTGCTATAAACATGAGTGTACATATATCACTGTGATATGATGTTTTCAGTTCTTCTGGGAATATGCCTAGAAATGGAATAGCAGAGTCAAATGGAACTTCCAATCCCAGCTTTCTGAGAAATCTCCAGACTGATCTCCACAGTGGTTGCACAGTCTACACTCCCACCAATAGTGCAAGAGAGTTCCTTTTTCCCCACATCCTCTCCAGCATTTGTTGTTGGTAGTTTTGTTGATCCTGGCCATTCTTTTTGGAGTGAGATGAAATCTCAGTGTTGTTTGAATTTGCATTTCTCTATTGGCCAATGATGATGAAGACTTTTTTCATGTCTTTATTTGCCATTTGTATTTCTTCATCTGAGAACTGTGTGTATTCATCTCAGATGCCCATTTTTGGATTGGGTCTTTGAATTTCGTGGATCTGATTTTTTTAATTCTTTATATGTTTTAGACAGAAGTCCTTTGTCTGAGGGAGAGTTCACTAAGATTTTTTTCCAGTTTGTGGGTTTTCTTTTCACTATGCTGGAGATTTCTTCTGACATGCAGAAACTTTTTAATAAGACATGATCCCAGTTATTGATTCTGGGAAGTATTTTCCATGAGGCATGATTCCTGTTCATGAATTCTCTATCTACCCCTATATCTTCAAGATTTTTACCTAATTTGTCTTCCAACAGATTTAGTGTTTCTGTTTTAATATTCAGATCTTTGATCCATTTAGATTTTATTTTAGTACATGGTGATAGGCATGGGTCTAGTTTTAGTTTTCGGCATATGGAGAGCCAGTTTTTCCAACACCATTTATTAAACAGACTGTCATTCTTCTAGTGAACATGTTTGGCCCCTTTATCAAAGATAAGGTGATTGAGGGTGTGTGTAGTTGTGGTTGTATCTTCTAATCTATTCCATTGATCTTCAGAGCTGTTTTTATTCCAGTGCCATATTGATTTTATTACAGTAGCTTTGTAGTATAACTTCAGGTCAGGGATTGCGACGCCTCCTGCCTTGCCTTTACTGCTTAGAATTGCCTTTGCTATTCTAGGTCTCTTCTACTTCCAGATGAGTGTTAGGAGTGATTTCTCTAGATCTATGAGGTATGTTGATGGTATTTTCATTGGGATTGCATTGAATCTGTATAACAGTTTTGGGAGAATGGCCATTTTCACAATATTTATTCTTTCTATCCATGAACAAGGGATGTCTTTCCATTTTCTGAGATCTGCTTTGATTTCTTTTTCAGGGTATTATAATTTTCCTGTATAGATCTTTTACTTCTTTCATGAGATTAATTCCTAAGCATTTCATTTTTTTGGGTGCTGGTGTGAAGGGTGTAGTTTCTCTTATTTCTCTCTCAGTGATTTTGTTGTTGGTGTATAGGAATGCCACCAATTTTTGAGTAATGATTTTGTATCCAGCTACATTGCTGAATTTATTTATTATATCTAGGAGTTTTTCAATGGAGTTTTGGCGATCTTCTATGTAGAGTATCATGTTGTCTGCAAATAATGATAATTTAATTTCCTCTTTTCCTATCTTTACTCCTTTTGTTTTTCTCTGTTGTCTAATTGCTTGGCTAGTATTTCCAGTACTATGTTGAATAGAAGTGGTGAAAGGGGACATCCTTGTCTTGTGCCTGATTTTAAGGTAAAGGCCTTCAGTTAATGTGATGCTGGCTGTCATAAATGGCCTGTCATAAATGGCTGATGCTGGTTTGTCATAAATGGCCTTTATTATATTGAGGTAAAGATCATCTATTCTAATTTTCTGTAAGATTTTTATCATGAATGAGTGTTAGACCTTATCAAAAGCTTTTTCTGCATCTATAGAAATGATCATGTGATTCTTACTTTTGGCTCTATTGATATGTGGATTACATTTATTGATTTGTATATGTTGAACCATCCCTTCACGCCTGGGATGAATCCCACTTGGTGTGTAATCTTCTTGATGATTTGCTGCATCCTGCTTGCCAATATTTTATTGAGGATTTTTGCACCTGTGTTCATTAGGGAGATTAGCCTATAGTTCTCTTTTTTAGTTGGATCTTTCTTTAGTTGGAGTAATATTTGTTTCCAGGAATGATTTAGGAAGAATTGCTTCCCTTTCGATTTCATTGAAGATTTTGAGGAGTGTTGGCATTAAGTCTTCTTTGTATTTCTTGTAGAGTTCCACAGTGAATCCGTCTGGGCCTGGGCTCTTCTTCATAAGTAAGGACTTAATTACATTTTCAATTTCATTAATAGAAATTGGGTTATTCAGCAGTTTTACATCTTCTTGATCCAGCTTTGGTGCTTCATGTGTTTCTAGGACTCTGTCTATTTCTTCTGTGTTATCAAACCTATGAGAGTAGAGGTTTTTGAGATAGGTGTTGATCTGTATTTCCAGAGTCTGTAGTGATTTCACTTTTTTCATTTCTTATTGCATGAATTTGAGCTTTTTCTTCCCTTTTTAAAATAAGGTTAGCTAGGGGCTTATCAATTTTATTTATTCTTACAAAGAACCAACTCTTTGATTCATTGATTTTTTGGTTTGTTTTCTTAGTCTCTATTGCATTAATGTCTGCTCTGATCTTTATAATTTCCTCCCTTCCTTTGGCTTTGGGCTTGACTTGCTCTTCTTTTTCTAGATACTTGAGGTGTAGCATCAGGTTATTTATTTGTATTTGTTCTGTTTTCCTGATGTGTGAACTCAGTGCAATAAATTTTCCTCTGAGGACCGCTTTCATTGCATCCCACAGATTCCAGTAAGTTGTATTTGTATTCATTTGCTTATAGGTATTGTTTAATGTCTTCTTTAATTTTCCCTGTGACCCACTGTTTACTCGAGTGTATTATTCAATTTCCATGTGTTTGTGGGAGTTTTGCAGTTTCTTTTATCATTAATTTCTAGTTTCATGGCGCTATGATCTGATAATATGCATGGGATAATTTCAACTCTTTTGCATTTACTTAAATATGTTCTGTGGGTTAGTATATGGTCCATTTTAGAGAATATCCCATATACTGCTGCAAAGAATGTATATTCTGATGTTGTTGAATGGACCACTCTGTATACATCTATCAAGTCCATTTGTTTACAGGTGTGATTCAGTTCTGTTATTTCTTTGCTGGTTTTCTGTCTGGTTGATCTGTCCCTTGGTGTCAATGGTGTGTTAAGGTCTCCTGTTATAATTGTGTTATTGCTTTTTTGATTTTTCATTTCTGTTAATGCTTGCTTTGTATATCTGGGTGCTCTGGAATTTGGTGCATATATATTTAAGACTGTTATCTCTTCCTCTTGAAGTTTTCCCCTAACTAGTATGTCGTGACCTTCTTTATCTCTTCTATCATTCTTGCTTTCAAGTTCACATTGTCTGCATATAGAATAGATACCCTTGCTTTTTGGGAGGTTCCTGTTGCATGAAGTATTGTTTTCCATCCTTTGACTTTGAGTCTATGAGTTCCCTTTTGGGTTAGATGGATTTCTTGTAGACAGCATATGGTTGGATGTTGTTTCTTGATCCATTCTGCCAGTCAGTTTCTTTTAATTGGTGAATTAAGACCATTTACATTAATGGTTATAACTGTTATATATTGGCTTATTGTTGACATGTTATCTTTCTGCTGTTGCATCTTTACCTTTCCATTCTGTTTAATTGTCTATCTTGCTTAGTGCTTTATTCTTTGCAGGGTTGGATTGGTGATCATGAAGTTCTTCAGCTGTTTTTTGTCATGGAAGTATCTTATTTCTCCAACCATTATGAAGGACAGTTTTGCAGGGTACATCAGTCCAGGTTGGAAGTCAATTTCTTTTAGGATCTGAAATACTTCATTCCATGCTCTTCTTGACTTCATTGTTTGTATTGAGAAGTCTGCTGTAATTCTGATAGGTTTTCCTTTATAGGTGATCTGTCTTTTCTCTCTGACAGCTTTTAATATTCTGTTCTTATGTTGGATTTCTGGGATGGTGATTATTATATGTATGTCTCAGTGTAGTTTTATTTTGGTTACGGCTACTTGGAGTTCTATATGCTTCACTAATCCATGTGTCAGTTTCCATTCTCATGTTTGGGAAATTTTCAGCTATTACTTTTCTAAAGATCCTCTTGGCATCCTTTATATTGTCCCTTTTTCATTTATCCCTATCAATCTTAATGTTGTTTTTCTTTGCATCATCTTATAGCTGTTGAATTGTTGTTTCCTGATTCCTTGTTATTTTTAAAAGATCTTTCCTTACCTGTTCACTAGATGCATCTTGTGTTCAAGGTCTGAAATTCTATCTTCACTTTTGTTGAGGCAGTTTTGACAACTTTCAATGGAATTTTTGATTTCCTGTATATTTCTTTGAATCTGCTTCATGTGTTCTGTTTGTTTCTTATATTGTTCATCCAGGGATTCTATCTTTTTGCTTTGTTCCTCTAATGTTTTAACTGTGTCTTCTTTAGATATGTTCAGCATTTCTTTCATTACTTTTATCATTTCTTCTTTTACCTGGGAGATTATTTCTAATTTGGATTCCTTTAAAGCTTCCTGGATTTGCTTCTTCATTTCAGTTGCTATTATTTCAGGTATTTCAGGTGTATGGCATATATTTTCTTCTATGTACATGGCTCCTAGGCTTTCTTAGGATGGGCTGGAGGTTTCAAATTGTATTATTTTAGTCTTTCATCTTGTCATTTTCCTATATTTCCGTGTTTCAAGTGTTGTTCCAAAGTTTCCCCTGGACGTATTGGAAATCACCTTCTATGCCCTCAACTCATGGGACTGAATGGAGGTTGATGAGCATGATCCAGTCAGGCCCACAGGACCTCCCGGGCCACCTCTGGGGTTCCAGAAAGCTGGGCGGGCTCCTAACCACTGTGTGTGGTGGTCCATAGCTCTCCCTGGGCTAGCACTGATGCACTGGAACTCACCTCACATGCCCTCAACTCCCCTGATTGAAGAAGGTCCCTGGGTGTGGTCTAGTCTGGCCTGAGAAACCTGCCAAGCCTAGTCTAGTGTGGCTGGAAGCTGGGAGTGATGATCTTAAAACTCTCCCTGGCTGGCACCGGCGAGCTGGAACTCACCTTGCACAGCCCCAGTTTCCTGGATTGAAAGAAGACCACTGGGTGTGGCCCAGCCAGGCCATGAAATCTGGAGAGCCCAGTTTAGCATGGCTGGAAGCAGGTCCTTAACCACTAGGAGCGATGATCTTAAACTCTCCCAGAACCTGTGACAGTGTGCTGGAACTTACCTCAGGCAGCCCTAGTTCCCCAGATTCCTGGACTGATTTCTCGTGATTTCTTGCTATTTTTCTTTTCATGGTTGCTAATCACAATCCTGTCTTTTATATCTGAGATTCTGTCCTCACATTGGCTCATTCTGCAATAGACACTTTCAATGGAATTTTTATTATCTTGGACATCTGCTTGAATCTGTCTTATGGATTGCATTTTTTTCCTATGTTGGTCATTTATGACTTCCATCATTTTCTTAAGCTCCTCTATTTTTTAAAATCTGTATCTGCTGTAGTGTCATTAAGCATGCATTTTCATTGTGGACACCATCTCTGCAATTATCTGAAAATTATTTCTGATTTGATTTTTTTGAAAAGCCTTATTCAATTGCTTTGTTGTTACCACTTCAGAAAGGCCAGCTGGGTGGCTTTCCGTTTGTCCCACCTCAGTGGTCCCTGGATTTGCCTTTGGTGAACTGAATGTCTACGATTACATCTTATTTAAAGGTCTTCTCATTTTCTTTTTTTTTTCTCTTTAATTTTTAATTCCTGAATTGATTCTTGTAGATTGCCTATGGTGAGTTGTTTATTACTAGTATTTAAAACTCTTAGGAAATGAGTTCTTCTCCAAGGAGTCTTCAGGTGTAGATGATTTTGGGGTGTAGTCTGTTTAGCACCTCTTCAGTTTGTTGGGGATGACAAGTTGCTGCCAGCCCCTGGTTCTTTGGCACTGTGCCACAGTACCTTCCACAATCCTCAGTCAGTTTTAGACTTGGAATACCAGGAAGAACAACCAGTTGGAACCATTGTGCCACCCCTGGCTAAAGCAGCACCACTAGCAAGAACAATAGCATTAAACACAGCCTAGGAAATAAAAGCTGAGATAACTACCACTTTGCCACCTTTGATACATGAGCCAGATTTGTGGTTATATAACAAAATCTAAAACAAATCAGACAAAAATGCTTATAAGTCTAATTTTTTCTTTTGGTTCTTGCTTATGGTGTTCTTTTTTCCCTGTATGTCTAGTTGTTTTTGACAGTGATATATTAACTTGCTTTGGAATTTTAAGAATTTAAATGGGTTAGATACCCTAAGAGATAATTTGCATTTGCTAGTATGTTTTTAAAGAAATTTATTAATATATTTTTCTTGTGTGTTGGTCTACTACTCAGATCTTGATTTCTTTATAACATTACAAGGACTCTTTGGAGAAATGGTTGATTCTGAAGACAAGACAGGGAAATTACAAAAATAGCCTGGAGGATCCATGGGGGTCAGAAAATTTTCTTACAAAGTGACCCAGAAAGGATGCAAATGTATCAGAATTGGGAAGCAATTTAAAGAATCTTCCACTAAACATATTTGTGGCAATTTGTGCAAATAATAATCAGAGTATGGTTTGTAATTTAAAATAAGAATACATAAATCTTAAAGTAAGATTACATAAATCTATACTGATTATAACTAGCTAGCCAGTTAGAAACAGGAAGAGAAGCTCCTCCCTACATTAGAATACCAGTTTATAGCTGACAAAGAAATGATAGATAGAACTAACCAGTTCAAACAAGAATCACAGATGCTGCCAGGTAAGGTGGTGCACACCTGTGATCCTAGTCTCTTGGGAAACTGAGGCAGGAAGATTGCAAAATCAAGTCCAGACTAGACAACTTAGCAAAACCCTATCTCAAAATGAAAAATACAGAAAGTTGGGAATGTAGCCCAGTGATGGAATGGTGCTGGATTCAATCTCTAATACCAGAAAAGAAAATCATGCATTCTAGGCTATCGGGAGAGAAGTTTGATGAGGAATGAGACATGTACACGGTCTCGAAATACCTCTTAACAAATGACTTCTTAATTGCAAAGGAACACTACTAACATTATAGTATAGAAACTTGGCAGGCAACATCTTCCTCAAGTAGTTAAAGCTGATATACTGCATAGTGGGACTGGCTACCATGATGTGCCTCATAATATAAGGCATCAGATAATCCCAATCTAAAATTCTGCAAAGTTGACTAGGTTGTATATCTAGAAGATCAAGGGTTTTTTCCTCCTGTGGTGCTAAAAATTGAACTGAGGGCCTTGTACATGCTAGACAAGTGTTTTCCACTGGCAGCCCCTGAGACAAGGCTTTCAAAACCAAAGAAAGATTGAGGAACTGTTCCAGATTGCTCACTGACTCAATGCAGTGCATAGTCCTTGGCCGGATGCCAAGGGAAATGGACCTGCAAAAAATATTGTTGGGACAATAGACAAAATTTATGACCTGCGGATTACACAGTGGTATCAGATCAATGTTAAATTTCCTGATTTTGAATTGCACTGCTATAAAAGATAATACACTTGTTAGAAAATAGCCATGCAAATCTTAAAGAACATAATATCTACAAATTATTCTTTAATACTTGAGGAGAGAGAGTACATAGGTATATAAATACATAGAAATAGAAATAGTACAAATTGGCATGGGTTGATCTGTTTCAAGAATATAAATTCTTCTTTCTATCTTCTTTGCAACTTTTCTGAATGTTTGAAATTATTTCAGGGTGAGGATGGAGCTCAGTGGCAGAGCACTTGCCTTACATGTGTGAGGCTGTGTGTTGAGTCCTCAGCACTACAAAAAGTTATTTCAAAATTAAGTTAACCAAAGCTTGAGAAAACCTGGCCGACAGTCAAAGGTCGATGTGAGACCCGCTGATGTAGCCCATACTCAGTGTCTGTAATCCTTTCCTGTGTGTTTGAGAAGGATGAGTGGTCCCTAACTGCTTAAGTACAGAGCTTTACACATCCAAATACCCAAATTGGCATAAACGCCTGCCTGGAAAATGCAAGGGCCTGAGTTTCATGGTACAGGAAAAAAAAGTTATTATACAAATATTTTAAAATCATTTTTGTCTAAGCTATTGATGAAGGCTGTGTTGAAAACATTTGCTACATTGTAAACCTGTCAACTGTATCCATTTTTGTTTTACACAGAAGCTATTTTCATTAACTGCAAATGAATTTAGAACTGTTCATTATTCCTTCACGCACGTTAGATTTTTTTAGTCTTTTTGAGACGGGGTCTCGCTATGCAGTTCAAGCTGGCCTTGAGCTCACTTTGTAGCCCAGGCTGGTCTCGAACTCGCAGCAATCCTCCTGCCTCAGCCTCCCAAATGCTGGTATTACAGACGTGAGCCACCACGCCTGGCTCTGCACTTTAGATTTTATGTTAATAGTAACTTTCCTTTCTCTCAAAGTCCATCTGGAATTTTCTAGTGCAGGCTGTGGGTGGTGAGTACTGATTTGGTTTCTGAAAATAAAGCCTTATTCTTGAAAGGAAGTTTTTCTAGGATAAAATTCTAGATTGACAGGTGTTTTCTCCCAGGATTTTGAGGATATATTTCCTGCTTTTTCCCTTTATGGTTACTACTGAGAATTTTGTGCCAAGTGTATAGGCCTCCTTTTGCAGGTGATCTCTCATTTTCTTTGGATTTTTAAAGAACGTTTTCTTTGCCTTCATTATGTCTAGTGTGGATTTCTTTTCACTTATCCTGCTTGCTATAAATAATGTTTCTTCTACTTATGAATTCATCCTTTTCTTTAGCCACTTGGTTTTAAATATCACCTCTATTTTTTTCTCTTTATTCTTTCTGTAGCGCCCATGAGAGATTATTGCATTACACTCTGACACCCGTATCTCTTTTTCTCTTCTTCATAACTCCCACTGCTGAACCTTCTGAGCTATATTCTGGGTAACACCCTCAGCTCTTCCACCAGTTCCTTAACTCTTCCTTAAACTATGTAACCGTTAACCTTTCAACTGCATATACACTAATCCACATATGTGTCTCATGAATTTAACCATGAGTAATTGTGACACAAAATAAAAATTCAATTGAAAGTTTAACTACGGTCCTTACTCTTATTCATTGCACAATTATTGTTACTTTCTTGCTAAAACTAAAAATATTGTAGAAATAGAATGATGGATACATTCCTTTGAGTTTACTGTATTTGCTCAGTCTCGTAGAAACAGCTGGAAACTGGGTATTGCATTGAGAGCCCTCCCCTCATTTTGGTTTTCTGTTTCTTCTCAGAGTGATAGGAGTGGCAGTGAGTATGGAGATTTCCAATTAATGAAGGAAGAAAGTAGGGGGGACACCCTGTTTTGCTAGGCCCTTCAGTCCTTTAGGGTCCCAGCTGAATGCCGCCGTACGTGGAGATGATGGTGGCACTGATGCCTTTGCCTGACGGAGGTGGCTGTGGCCTGCAGTGCCAGCGCCTCTCGTTCCCACTGAGGGCCGGAAGCAGCTGTATTAGCAGCGGGGAACCAGAGCCAGCAACAGGGCCTGGTTAATAAAGGAAGAAAGAGTAGGCCCTCCTGTTATCCATCCTTACACCAGTGTTCTCCCGTCTGCCGGCATCTCTCCTCCTTCTCTGCACCCCTTGGGAAGTTCACTAAGGATTTTAGTGAGAAAAACTCATTGTTTAGGAAAAGCATCCTCTTGTTGTGGTTTTGTATTTATGAAAATAACACTGCGCAGGCCTGGCCACTTTCAAGTGTACCACACAGTGACGCTCAGTGCACTGGCAAACTGCTGTGGAGCCGTCACCACAATCCATCTCCAGCTCTTTTTGTCATCCCAGATTGAAACTGTATCCACTTAACAGTAACGTCCCACCTCATCCGCTCAGCCCCTGATAATCACAATTCTATTTTCTGTTTCCTATCCTAGACGGTTGTCAGAACCTCCTATAAATGTAAATATCTAGTATGTGTCCTTCCGGGTCTGGCTTATTTCACTTAACATAGTGAAATAACATCTCATATGCAGGTTTTTTAAAAAAGAGTTATTTTTGCACACAATGTCTGCTGTTGGGTGCTGACTTCAGGCAGCTACGTGCTTTAGGGCCATTGAAAGTTAACCTTTCCCATCTTAGTTACTTTTCTCCGTGCTGGGGCAAAATACCCGACATCCACGAGTTAATGGAGGGAAGGTTTATTGGCAGAGGTTTTAGTCCACAGTAGGCTGGTTCCGAGGAAGGCTGGCATGGCAGAGGGACGGGGCAAAGACGAACAGTCCATGGTATGGAGCAGACCTCCCTTCCCCTGTCATCCCTTTCAGGACGAGTCTGTTGGTTGGTGCCACCACACCAAGGTGGGCCGTCCACACTCAGAACCACACTAAGCCAATCAGTGGGCTAATTTAATTATCACACACCCTTAATCTATAGTAATACATATAGTAAATGTAACCACCTCCAAAAACTCCACCTGTGAGCGCACAAGGCTCTCAGGGCACATCTGGTCACAAGCTTCACCCCAGCCTGAATCTTTACTGTCAGGCTTCCCACTGCAGTTTTCACAGTTACAGCGTGGCCCAGGGAAAGCAAATGAAAATGCTATGTGTCTGCCATATGTGATGTTATTCTGAATTAATTTCAACAGTAAATGTGAAATACTGATTCATTTTTCCCAACAAGATTTTAATATGTGCCTTGCACCTCTGAGAAGCATAAAACTCCTGAGATGAGTTTTTCCCGTAGGGATTGCCTAAAGAATTTAAAGAATCTTTTACTCTCTTATAGAAGAATTCATTCATGCTTAGAATAGAGACAAAGGAAGATAGCCTAGATAAGCATAAAAAAGTAAACCGTTTCCTCTAACTTCACTGAAGGTTCACATTTGAAGCAAAGGAACGGCCCACTGCGTCGCTCCCGTCTGGCATGTTCACTGTTTGGAGCCCATTGCTGCTTTTTTTCCCACAGCATGAGACATTTCTTTTCATCTCCGTGGACTGCCCCAAGGGTATCTCCACCAACAGATATCCACTGAGAAGCCTGAAATATGCAGGGTAGGAAGAGCCTTGGGAATGAAGATTTAAACATAGAACAGGAGACTAAAAGGCAGTAAGCTGGGTCCCCATGCAGACCTGATTATTCAGAATACTTAAAATGATTGCTTAAGGGTAGTTGAGAGGTAGACAAAATAGATGGCGGCTGCATAACTTGTATTTTTAAGCTTCAGAAGGGAAAATTTAAAGCAATCTGTAAAACAAGTTTAATATAGGAAGGTGAATTGTATGAGCTGAATTGTGTGGCTTTAAAGAATAATGGGTGCACTGCTCCATCTTTAAAACATGAAATTCAGGTTTACTTTATGGGCATATTTGTATTTATGGTCCTTATAGATCTTCTGGGAGCTGAAATAAACACACACACACAAACACACACATGTACGCACACACAACAAATCACCTTAGACTCTAGATTTGTGAGATAAAGAAAATTTCAAGTTGCTTTGGAATATAAATGGAGAATTTTAGCAAATTAAGCCAAATATTACCATTTTACCTCCATCATACAAACATAATTTTGTAGGACTTGCACGATGACCTGAATGTTCTAATTTCTGCCAGTATTTATTTGACATAACATTCTATCCCATCCTGGTAATGTAGAAGATAAAGAACAGTGTGACACTATGTGACAAGAGGACTTCCTTTCTGACTCTCCACAGCTGCCTGTAGGAAGAGATGAGGGCTGGGCTGGGCTTCAATGGTAGAATGCTTGCTTCACGTGTGCAAGGTCCCAAGTTTGGTCTCCAGCGCCGCTGGGAAAAAAGAAAAAGATAACCATGTGTGATCATTAATCCTACATTTTTAACTTCACTAGAGTAAGAAATTCTTCGTACACTGGCCAAGTACGGTCCTGAGTGTGTTTGAGAGAACACAAGGCATGACTTTGGGTACCGTGTGTGGCCCCAGGCCTGCTCCTCTCTGGAGCTGCTCTCTGTCTGCTTCCTGGCTGCAGTGAGGTGACCGCCTTTCCTGTGCTGTGCCCTGCTACCATGGCACATACGTCTTTGAGCCAACTGATCTTGGATTCAGTATCCCAAAATCTGGAGGCAAATTAAACCTTTCCTCCCTTAAATTGTGATATTTTGTATTTTATTCCAGAAATAGGAAAAAAAGCAAACTAACACAGAAAGTTGATACTAGAGGAATGGGGTCATTCCTGTGACTGTACCCAACCATAAGATTTAGAAGCCTGTGAAACTGGTTTGTGGGAGGAGTTTGGGAAGGTCTAAAGGCAAGAGAAGCCCTAGAAGGCTATAAACAGACCTTGATGGGTGGGTGATTCAGAAGACCAGACGCTGATAGAACTGCAGACAGTCAAGGCCAAGCTCAGGAGCTTTCAGTTGGGAACAGTGACTCCATTGGCAATTGGTACAGAGGTCATGTGTGTTACACTCGGGCAAAGAAATTTGTGTCCATTTCTGCCTATGTCCTGAGACTGCAGGAGACTAAGATTCAGACAGTGGATTAATTAGTTTCAAGACAGCTCAACATTCAGGCTGTGGCATAGGTATTGCTGGCTGCTTTTAGCCAGATTGCGGTGAGAACAGGGTGCTGGCTTTACTGGCATTTAGAATGCAAGAATTGTGGGGTCAAGGAGGCTCCCACCCAGATTTCAAATGAAGCTTAGAAGGCCAGGCAAGGAGCCTCCGAGAGTGCAATACGTAAAGCTGTGACAGCGAAGCCAGTGGTGCACTGCCAACTCCAGGAAGTCAGAGATGCCATGAAAATGAAACATCTGCTGGGGAAAGCTGCAAGCTGTAAACAGACCAGCCTAGGAGAGAGGCCATGTGGCTGCAACCAGCAAGGCGACAGGCACAGGGCTGCCTGTACCCTGTGGATTTACATTTTACTGTCAGGAGTCCTGGATGCCAGATCAGGAACTACAGGGTTTTGTGTTTATCCTGCTGAGTTTTGATCTTGCTTTGGTCCAATTCCTTCTATGTTCTGACTTCCTTTTGTAAAAGAAATGCTTATCTGTGCCACTGAAACTTAGAACTGTGTAATTCGTTTTTTATTTTTATTTACTTATTTTTATTTTAAAGAGAATAAAACCAAGCAAAATAAAGTAGAATAAAGCCAATCAAAACAAACCAGTGTAAGTGACACAGGACTTCAAAATAATGCAATCAACAGTGGTTACCATAATGCTTCTTCTTGTCTTCAGAATAGCTGCAGATACCTTCAGACATAGTAAAAATCAAATAAAACAGAACAACATAGGACCAATTAAAAACAAAACAATGAATGCAATAAAAGACTTCAAAACAAGATAATGGTAAATCCAAAATGACTACTAGAATATGTCTTGCTATCTTTGAAATAGCTGCCCATGCCATGGGATATAATAAAATCCAACACAACAAAACAGAATAAAGCCCAACCCAACAAAACAATGAAAATGATACAGGACTTCAAAACAAGATAATAGGGAATCAACAATGGCTATCACCTTCAGGAGATTCCCCATAGCTGTTGCATTGTGTACTGTTATCCTCTCAGTAGTTGTACAGACTACTGGCTTTAGACCTGCAAAGTCGTTGAAACACTAAACACGACAAGCATTAAATTGTATTTTACCTCAAAAGCTATCATTGAAGCCTGTGTTTCCCTGGACCAGCTGGTCACTTACAGCAGGAATTTGGAAGGGTTGGCTCTTCTTGTTTCCCAGCCCCTGTGCTGGAAGGGGCTGGCCTCTGGCTCTCCCCCACAGTGGCTCATGCATGGCGCCAATTTGCAGGGAGAGCTTGCCTCTTGGTCACTTCTTGTTCTCGTCCCTCGCAGTCAGCGAATGGCACTGATCCACAGGAAAAGGCTGGCATCTGACTGTTCCCCCAGCAGCCCACACATGACGCCAATTCACGGGGAAGGCTTGCTTCTTGGTTACTTCTTGTTCTCTTCCCTCACAGTTCATGAATGGCATGTGTTTTCATTTTTATAGAAGTTCACAACCAAGAGTTTGTGTTAAGTCTCAGAAGATATGTGGAGTTCTCAAAAATTCTGGAACTCTTTTTTTTTTTTTTTTTTTTTTTTGGTACTGGGGATCAAACTCATGACCTCACACCTGCCAGGGAAGTGCTTATAGCACTGAGCTAAAGCCCCAGCCCCAAAATTCTGGAACTCTTGAAACTCTCAGGAAGGGATTGCTCCATTTCCAGTTGTAAGTGGGATAGTTGTGTTGTGTTAGAAGGAATCACGAACTGGCTACTGGCTTAATCTGAAGTGTGGTTTAAGGAGATGTGTTTGATTGTGAGTTGACATGTGGTGGACTGTGACAGTTAAGCCTGATTTGTCAATTTTATTGGTTTAAGAAACACCTGGTAGATTCCTGAAGCTGTTGCCAAGTGTGTTTGGGTGGGTCACAGCAGTGTGACTTTGGTAGGGCCTGACGCCCCTAGCCTGTTCCTCTTTAGCACTGTGCTCCCGCACTGGCCAGCATGGGTCAGCTGTGCCTTTCCACCAGAGCACTCCTGCCGTGGAGCTCACAGGCCACAGCCCCAGGAGCCACGTGGATCTCTCCTCCTCTAAACTGTGACTATTGGGCAGTTTGTCCCAACAATGGAAAATCAAACTAATACACCACAAAACGGTGTCAAACAAGTTATTCCTAGGCACTGAAAACCTCTGAGGGGGAGGAAGAACAGAGGACTACACGTTTAAACCTAGGAATAACTGTGTGTTTTGTGTTTTGTTTGGAATACCTTCCAGCTTTGTAGTGGTTTGTGAGCCCTGGGATTTCAGAAGGTGTTTGGGAATTGATTGGAGACACTGGTTTTATAACCAAGTAATAAACCGATGACATGTAAATGTGCATATTATAAGTTCACTTCAAAAGGAAAGGGCCTTGGGCCTCCTTCCACGTGACTACGGAGTAAGCGTGGGGTTGGAGCCATTCGGTGGCACTGGCCACCTCCTCTCAGTTGACCTGTATCTTACTTGAGCCTCACTAGCATGCAAGGTGGGTTCAGCCATTTGACACGTTTCCATTACTTTTATTCTCTTCTGTATATTGTTTCCATTATATGTTTTATATTGATTGTTTAGAGACAGAAAGCAAAAAAGAACAAGAATAGTGAGATACAAGTTAAGGAACTTTAAAATGACAATAATTCTAAAAATCTCTCTCAAGACACTCTTTACCAGAGTCATAAATTACATTTATCTGATCAAACTTCTTGTAGCACATATCAAAATGTCTTTGCACAGCAAAAATTAGTAACAAGAAAAATTGTGGCTATTGTATCCTGTTGACTTTTTTTAACAATAAACACAAACTGATGGACACCCTGGTTTTTGAGGGAGAGAAGCAATTCTGCTGGTAAAGCTCAGTGTGTCATCTTTCCTTCACAAAGTTATAGGAATAATCCAGTTGTTAAGTTCAAAACAAGTGATGGGTCACAAAAAGAGTTTTTGTCTAAGTTGACGTAAGTAAATATAGTTCAGTTTCAATTTTCCTTTTAATATATATTCTGTCCCCAAACCAAACACGGATAAGAATTATTTCATTGGGCATGACACATAGCTATAATTCCAACACTCTTGTAGGCTGAGGCAGAAGAACTGCAAGTTTGAACACAGCCTGAGCAATGTAGCAATATCTTGTTTCAAACAAAATTCAAAAGGGTTCAGGTTGTAGCTCAGAGGAAAGGCCCTGGGTTCAATCCCCAGTACCACAAAAAGAAAAATGATCGCCTTTAAACTTAATCATGAAAAAATCTGTTTTTCCTACAAATGAATGAAAATAAAATAAAAATATGTCTATAGATGAAAAAAGTAAAAATGGTTCCTATGTTCTAAACGTACACAAATAATATTAAAGACCAATCTTTAATAATGTGATCATTTATAATCAAACATTTTACTTAAATTTTCTTCCTCATTTTGCCACAAGGATGTCAAAATAATTCAGGGAGTGCAAAATTATGTGTTATGGTAAAATGGGCTTGGAGTTTTAAAAAAATTAAGACATATTGGGCCATAGAGATAATCATTTTCTTTCAGAATCTTTTTTAACATTTTATTTTTTTATTTTAAAGAGATTGAAAGAAAATAAGATAATAAAAATGATACAGGATTTCAAAACAACTTGATAGGAAATTGAGATAATTGTACTACTAATTCCCATAGTCCATGGAAAGAAACTGGTTGCTTATAATGTTTGAACTGTTTTGTATGCCTGTGTCTTGTAATCTGAGCAATTGTTTTGAAGATAACAATATACAGTACAGTGACTATTGTTAATTTTCTGTCAGCTTATTCAGAACTATTTTAAACGCAAAAATTTTTATAAAAATGTGTGTGTTATAGTGAACTAAATCTTACTCCTTCCTGTCCCTTAGGAAATATTCACAGTTTGACGATGTGGCAAAGGAAATTCCATTTCGCCCCATTTAATCTCTTTGAGGGTACTCATTTTCTGTTAGATTGCATATTACAATCTGAGTCCTGAGCTCGAACTCCACCCTGCTGCACTGTGGCTGGGGGCAGGTGGCACAAGTGTGGGCATCAACAAGACAGAGACGAGATTTGGAAGAAAACCCAGCAAAAAGAGAGGCGCTCTCTCTACCCGCCGCCACCCATCCTCAGGAGCCACACAGTTGTAGAGAAGAAATGAGTCACACACTTCGACCAACGTGCTTTAAGCAGAAGCGAAAAGCTCGCTAACCTTGCGATTCCAAAGCCACTTTAGAAGGGCAGCACCAGCGACTCTAGTTCACTTATGGTTTATTTTAAGAAATGCTGCATCATCAGCTTCTTAACTTAGATGGTGATACCACGAGTAAACACACACACCAAAGAGTTTGGACCAAATGCTGAATGTGAAAGAGGTTTAGGAATACCTAAGTGAATTTATTCTGTTTAATGCTCCATTTTTATTTTTGCATGTATAAGTATGTGATATGTAGTAATCTATGTCTATTTGATTTATAACAGCACTTCCAGTATGTATAAGATAAAAATTCTCATCATGTCATAGTTTAAACTGCAGAATTTGGGGAGGGAATTGACTTTTTACAGGGGGATTAAATCCAGGGAGCACTGAACTACTCCCCAGCCTTTTACACTTTTTAAATTTTGAGGCAGGGATTTACTGAGTTGACAAGACTTTTGTCAAGACTGTGATCAAAATTATGATTCTCCTGCCTCGGCCTCATGAGTAGCTGGGATTACAAGTGTGTGCCACATACCTGTGCTCTTGTGTATGTGTATTTTAAAGGGTGGCAATCTTTGTTAATTTTTCTTTAATATTTTTTGATTGACACAATAATCATTATACTTATGGAGTAACTTACAGGGTCTTTAATTTTTCCTTAGTTGTACCTACAGTAATGATACCTCTTCTAATGACAGCATTTTAGATTCAGTGTACAGAGCTTTGCAATTAAGAGCTAGTAGTTTCCTATGTTCTCTATAAAATGAAGAGCTAATAAACCACTCACATTTAAGACATTTGAGAACTATATAACGTTTATAACTACTGCTGGTTTTATTTCACTTTAACAAACAGCGACAAGCTATTACTTTTATTTCACAAACTATTTTTTATAAGACGTTTTTGTGGTGCTGGGGCTTGAACTCATGGAGTGCTGAGCTATATTCCCACCCTTGTTATTTATTTATTTTTTTGAGACAGTCTCACTAAGTTGTCCAGGTGGGCTTCAAATTGCAATCCTCTTGCCTCGGTCTCCTGAGGAGCTAGAATTACAACCACTGTACCTGGCTTTCCAAGACTTTTAGTAGCATGTCACCCCTTTATGAAAGTCCCCACGATGTTTCTTGGCAGGAGGTTTCCAGTGGCTTGGGTTTTTTTTTGCATGTACCATTTCCTTGACACTATCTTGTTTCCTCTGCTAGGGGTGCAGGCTGCATCTTTATTGAAATGTTCCAGGGTCAGCCTTTATTTCCTGGGGTTTCCAACATCCTTGAACAGCTGGAGAGGATCTGGGAGGTAAGAGGAAAAAAGTCTTCTTCAGAAAAAAAGAAATACCTACTTGTCAAACTTGGAACCGAATTTGCCTTAGACCCACGTGAAACAGACGGTCTGCTTCAAGACATGGCACTGTAGCTGAAACCTAGAGAAACTGTTTTTTGCCTCGGGGATGGTAGGGTGGGAGTGACCGCAGTCCCATCGCAGCCCACAAGGCCGCTGATCTGACCGGGGTCTCCTGCTTCCTGTAATCATCACTCTTTCAGCTTCTGGAGGCAGTTTTTGCATACTGTTTAGGCCATCCTGCTTTATCAGCCCATCCCTAACCCTATCCTATATTTGGCTCTGGATTTTCATCAACTGAATGAGACACCCAATTTTCTTGGACCCCCTGATTAAACAGAGACTTCCTGTTAATTTGAGAGAAGTATCCTATTCATCATGCCACTCACAGCCAAACGCCTGCCTGATGGCATGTATGTGTAATTCTGTTTCTTTCATTATTATCCGGCTCTACTTCTTTTTCCTAGGAGGTACTTGTTTTTATGTCCGTTATGTAGTGCTGTGACAATCAGATTGCGGTCATCTGTATGTTTGCTTTTCGTGGTGACTTTAATATTGTGTAAAATAAACGTCACATAAAGTTTTCCAGGTTGGTCGGTGGTGACTGCCTCATCCATGGGATGAATCAGTTCTGGTGTCCCGCTGCACTCTGGAGTGACTGTTGATGACTGCAGTGTTGTGTGTATTTCTAAAGGGCTAAGAGAAAGGGCTAGGAGAAGTTTTCATCACCAACAAAACAAAAAATATCAGATGTTTAAGGAGCTATGCTTGCCCTGACGTTAACAATATACAATGTATACATGTATTGATACACCATATAGTACCCAAAGATATGTACTTTTAATGTGGCTATTAAAATTAAATGAGATAATTGTGTGTGTGTGTGTGTGTGTGTGTGTGTGTGTGTGTGTAACTGAGGATTGAGACCAAACTACTAACCCAACACTTTTAAAAAGCTCCTTTTATTTCGAGACAGGATCTTGCAAATTTGCCCAAGCTGGTATCAAAGGTGAGATCCTTCTGCCTCAGGCTCAGGGGTTCTGAGATTACAAGCACTCACCCTTGCTCCTTGCTCATTGTAACCATTCTTAAATCCGCTGCCTTAAATCCGTTAACACTGCTGTGCCACCGCCATCACCATGCCCTACAGGGAGCTCTGCAACTGTTGAGTGAGACCCTCTCTACCCTCCTTCCGCTCAGCCTCCTGGCCTCTAACCTACTCCCATCTCCACAGAGGGGCCTGTCCTAGGGCGCTCACAGCAGTGGAGTTGGAAGCATTTGGCTTTCTGTAGCTGGCTTGTTTAAGTCAGCATAATAGTTTTGAGATTCATTCAGTGGTAGAGTATGTCATGCTTTTATCATTTGTTTTTCTGAATCTTGTTTCTTGGCTCCTGCCTAAGAAAAAAAGTACTTTGCGAAATGAAGACATTGCGTAGAGATTAATCACTGGCAGTGAATGTTCTTTTGGAAACATGGGGTGTTATGAAGAAACATGGAAAAAACTGAGAAGCATTCATGGATTAAAACATTTCTTCAACTTTTCCTAGGACTATTTATAGCAAGACAGACGAATGATACCTTTCAACAAAGCATTACGCTGTGACATCTTCTAAGCTGGGAGCAGCTTAATGTAACGACTCTGCAGTCAGAGCCCTGAGTTGAAACGCTAGCCACTTCCTAACTGTGTGTTTGGGCAAGTTATGTAGCAAATCTGAGCTTTGGTTTCTTATCAGTGACTTTCAAACCTTGCTGTGAGAATTTCACAAGCCCAAATGTCCACCAAGCACGACGCACCTGAAGTGCTCCATAAATATTTGGTTTCTTCCCTTTTCATATAAGTTGTTAAAAGGATGTTTCAATAACTCAATTGCCAAGAAGCATTAGCTGACATTTAACCTGACCGTTCTCTTCTTCCATTTAGTGGAACTTCTTCTTGTCCATAGTAGAGGAAGTGTAACTAGCATCCCCTAGACCTCACACTACAGTGGCTCTTTACAGATTTAAAAAAGGTTCCAGTTTTATTTAATACTTATCAGACATCCACCATATATAAGTACTTTCAAAGGCTTATAAGAACCAGGAAGTAGCCAGGTGTGGTGGTGCATGCCTTTAACCTAAGCACTCAGGAGGCCGAGGCAGGAGGATCACCACAGGTTTGAGGCCAGCCTGGGGCTTCATAGTGAGTTCAAGATCAACCTAAATTACATAGGAAGACCCTGTCACAAAAAAGAAGAAGAAGGAGGAGGAGGAGGAAGAAGAAGAGGAGAAGGAAAAGGAGGAGAAGAAGAGAAGAAAAAGATGAAAAAGAAGAAGAGGAAGAAGAAAAAGAAGAAAGAAGGAAAGAAAAAGAAAGAAAAGAACACACAAGTCATGAAAAAAGAAAGTTAAAAAAATGCAGGATCTGTGTTTTTAAGTGTTGTTTAGTCCTGGTGGGCTGACATATAAATATATGGAACAAACACAGACTGTAGATATGTGTTGAAAGACACTTGCATAAATAGCTAATGTAAACTGTAACACCAAAATAAGATGTGCTGTTAGTATATTTGGGAAGCAGTATATTTGAGAAGAATGTATGTGTTGCTTGTGTTTGAAGAGTTGTGTATAACTGATTTTTTAAATCTTGCATACTATTTCAATGACCACACATTTGGAAAGAATTTCTTTTTTACAATTCTTTGCATCCAGCATAGCACTTAGAAATCACAGGACAGAAAGAATGTACCAGATGCTCCCTGGACCTCATGGCCCTCTAGGTATCAGTGCAGCTTTGAGAGCTGATCTGGTGAGTAGTGCTGGCCACCTGAAGGCTATGTTAGGTAATTCAGTGATGAAAGACGTCAGACATGAATCTGTCTAAAGTACCAAAACTGGATGATACAGCAAAAGCAAACATGTTTTAACACATTAGTCCAACAGGTTTTGCCCAGGAAGCCACGTTCATGTTTACCACCATCTTTATCAGATGCTGTAAATCAAAAGGACTTGATTTTGACATTTATGGCAAGTTATTACAAATTAGAACAACTAAATGTATTAGAAGGAATACTGGCCCAGAGGCAGGACTGATGAGTTCTGAAGACAGTTCTCACTTTAGGTGTGAGGTACAGCAAGTGTGAATCCAGCCTTCCTGGGTCACAGCATCCTCAACTGTATTTGATTCCCTGGCTCTGAGAAGCTGTGATTTCTATAAGTAAAGTTTAAGAAGAACACAGGTGCTCCAATCGGCTGTGACAGTGGCATTTTCTTTGTTCGTTATGTCTTCCCCCTCGGTTGTTTCTCAAGTTTGTACAGTTGCCTAGTGCATGTTAACTTTCAGCCTGTGCTTCAGAGATAGTGCTACGGTGATTGGCTGGGTGTTATGAGCACCAGGAGTTCAGGTTCCTTAACTCTTAAATTTTCTCACGGTTCTATCCAAGCAGCTGTTACTGTATCTGTAGTTCCACACTCTGAGGAAAAAAACAAGAAAATCACCACACTCCACGGCCTTGCTGTTTTCTATACTACTACATCTCAAGTAAGATAGAATTTATTTTTCCTAGTACAGTGACTGGCCCAATGATAGGTGCTGAATAATAATAATAATAATTGTATTGCACTTTGGTCTCCATATGTAAAATATAATAGTAACTGATACATATTACAAAATTCAGGCCATGCAGGAAGTCTTCAGAGGTTACATAAGGAAAGAACAGCCAAGAAGAGTCTATTTAACTGTGTATTCAAGATTTTTGTTTTTACAGGTGAGGAAATAATGTCCCAGAGTAGTTTCAACATACCCAAGGTCACAGATGAAGTTACAGGAAAAATTCCACAGAAAGAAAAGCCTAGTGGGACGTGGAACAAAGCCACTAATGTTACATTGGATGACATCACGATGTCCGTGCAAAGCTTACCCTTGGGGCCGTGTTCCACTTCTGAGTATCAGTGCTTCTGAGCTTTGGGTCTGAACTGGTTTCTTCCTTTTGTAATTGACAAATTAAACTTGCATGCCTTCATCACGCATGTGAGTTATTTGTACAGCACAAGATAGGACCCAGGGCTTTGCACACACTAGCCAAAGGCTGCCCCACCGAGCTGCACCATGGCTCCCTGGTGATGCACCCAGGCACACACTGCACGATGGCCATGTCACTCCTCACACCTACCATTCTCGGTGATGAAGACACTTAAAACCTCAATGACTTTCAGAAACTCAATACTTTATTATTAGCTGGTGTCATCATGTTGTCCTATGGATCTCTCAGGCTTATTCCTCTGATCTAATTGAAATTTTTATCCTTCAAGCAATAACTCCTCACCTTCCACCCTGCAGTTCTAAGTAACCAACGTTCTGTCTTCAATTTCTGTAAGTTCAGCTTCTTTAGATTCCATCTATAAGGGAGGTCATAAGGCATTTTTCCTTCTCTCCCTGGCCTGTGTCACTGAACATATCTTACAAGCTTTATCCCACGGTTGCCACAGGATAACAGGATTTCCTTCCATTTTAAGACTGAATAATACTCTATTGTCTTCATGTACATTTCTTTATCCATTCGTTGATGGACACTCAGTTTCATATCTTGGTTATTATCAATAATGCTACAATAAACATGAGAGTATAAATGTCTTTTCTACATGTTAATTTCATTTTCTTTGGATACACACCCAGGACTGGGATTATTGGATCATACAGTAATTCCATTTTCTAATTTGTTGTAGAACTTTCATACTAAACTTCACAGTGGCATACTAATTAATGTTTCCACCAACAGAATGCAAAGGAGACCTTTTTTCCATATTCCACCATCTTTTTTTTTAATAGAAGCCATTCCAACAATCTTGAAATGGTATTTCTATGTTCTGTGGTCCTAACCAGCATTTCTTTAATGGTTAATGGTGTTGAATATTTTTTATCTGTTGACCATTTGTGTGTCTTTTTTGGAGAAATGTTTAAGATTATCCATTTTTGTAATCAGATTGTTTAGGTTTTTAATCAGATTATTGAGTCTTTTGAGTCTTTTATATACTTTAGATATTAACCCCTTATTATATGTGTGGTTTGAAAATATTCTTTCATTTCATAGCTCATTTCTTTATTTCCTTTTTAATTTTTTAGCTTTGTTTTGTTTTTAGATTTGTGCCATCTCATTTGTCTCTTTTCATATTGTTGCCTGTTCGGTAAGTCAGAAAATCAAACAGATTACAGATAGTTCCTGAATTTGTGTTTTACTAAACATGGTTTGCATAAATAAAATAGGACAGCTATTTGAAGTTCTGTGGCATTTGATATGAGAATCCTTGAGATCAATGGGCCTATTCTAAATTCCCCAACCTATAGCTACATTTTTCTCTAGTTACCCTGAGATCTCATTTTTAGGAACAAAAACAAAATGAGAAGTCTTAAGTCTTCATTTTACCGTTTTTCTGGTCTGTAGAAGTGTATGCACATACACATTTATGTGTTTGTGCCTAAATAAAACTCTCAACAGTTCCTAACCAGTTTTTTGAAACCTAATTCTTTCAATAAGTGTTTTTGCAAATAATCCTGGATTTGGTTCTAAAGTTGGAATAAACTATGGAGATTTTAAAGTCCATTAATCAAAATGCCTTTCGTTTCCATTCCAACAAAGGCAGGTCAGCAGCCCCTCCAGCCACTGAGGACCGAAACATGGAACTCACTGGCCACCTTGTTCGAGCCTCCAGGAGGGTAAACAGCAATTCTTTGTTTTCAGTTTCCCAGAAGGCGAAGGGAAGAGTTAGTCATTTTCTCGAGTGAAAAAGAATCCTACAATTTTCAAATAGAAACTATCAAATTTCTAAATAAAACTATGTTAGGTTTTTGTCTAAACCTCTAAAATCCGACTTTAAAACTTTTGACATAAAATTTTTCAAAAAGTTTGGTATCTCTTTTGCTGCCATTAGCTAGACATCAAACAGAATTATCACAAGTCTGTTGATGTTCACCTTAAAGAAAATATGGATGTGGTTATTATTTCCTGCATTGTTTTCTCTTCATTATCTTTGCTTTCTTTTCCTTATGTTTGGCCAGTCAACAAAAGATGAATGGGTACCCATGAATCACACCCACTTGTTTACACATGCATCTGTGCAAATACAGAAGATGCTAGGCTGAGAAAGAAGAATTAGCTTCTGTCCTCTGGCTCTCATTCACAAAAGAAGAATTAGTCCAGTTGGTTTTTCAAAATGCATTCCAGGACTCTTAGTCTTCCCTCAGGCTCAGAGTGGCTGATAGAAAACCCTATAATCCTCTCAGTTGCTTTTTAGTTTGCTTAGAAAATGGATCAAAGCAGGAGATTTTACTGGGTGGCATGATTTTTTAAATATATATTATAAAAGGGAAAAGAACACTTCAGTGTTTTTTTGTTTGAGGACAAGTTTAACAGGCCCCCTAACGTCATCCAGAGACTAGTCAGCACATTGATGAATTTGGGATTCTGCACTCTTCCCTGACTACGTGTGGTCATTGCTGGACAGGTAATATCCTGCTGTGAAAATTGGGTCGGCATCTGTGTTTATCATGTTGCAGGCAGATCCACTGATCCTTTCCATGGGAGAGGTCTCTCAGGAGTTATACTGAGATGAGCTTCTAAGAGTTACACTATGGTGGTGCAAAAAAAGCTACAGTATTTCATAAAAATAGTGTTATTCAAACTCCCAGATATAACTGGGTGTGGGCTTTTACTATTGTCTTTAAAAGATGGTAAGGTGTTGCCTATAGGGGAACAGACAATGACTCCTCCAGGCAAACAGTCTACCAAAAGACTTACTTCACACAACATCTTAATTAAAAATTAGGGCTTCGATTTATTCATCTAAAGTATACCAGTTCTTTTGCAAATGATGTTACCATTATACTCCACCAGTGAAAAACCAAATACCACATTCTAAGCTGCTGAACGCAAAGAAAACAATACGCAGTGGATGTGGTAGAAGGATGAGGTTAAGCACAGGCGTGTTGGCCCGTGCTCCACTGTCTGGAAGTCAGTAATCTGAGCCCTTTTAATTCGAGCACATCTGGGGACAGCTGAACACCCAGGCCCCAGCGCAATTTAAGCTTTCAAGTCTCCTCTCAATCTGCTGATGGTAATGTGATGTAAAGCAAAGGGATGGTTACTTCTGTTTCTTTATATCCCTGATTGCCAACATGACATCCTCGCGCAGAGCAATCATGCAATAAATATTTGTGCATGAGAATGAATTTAACAGAGGCTGTATCATCCACATCAGAATAACAAGTGTATTGATAAAGACAGGTTTAGAACCATAGGGATACACCAGAGTTTGTCCAATAGACTAAAAATACATAATGTGACATAATCAAATTTCTTCCACATTCCTCTCTGCTCTGTTCCACCAACCTAGTCTGCCACCTAACCTTTGTCTTTCTCTGGTTTTACGTAGGTGTTAGGAGTCCCTACTGAGGATACCTGGCCTGGAGTTTCCAAGCTACCTAACTACAACCCAGGTAATACCGACTCATGCTTCTGAACACTCTGAGAATTAGCAATGTCAGGAAAGCATTACCACTCAGAGAGTGCATCTTGTATTGTGATCTGAACAGTCGAGATGGATTTCTAGACTCCTCTATTTCCTGACTAATCCTTTTATGAGAAAGACATTGAAATAATAGTTAAGGTTAGTTCTCCAACTCCAAATAGTAAGATGAAAAATAATTTGAAATGCCTGTTGCTGTGAATTCCATTCAATTGCAAATACACAATAGCTCAAAAAAACTAAAGACTAAAAAGGTGGTCTTTTTTTGTGCATCATGAGGATCAATGTTTGCTAGAATATTGAGCCTCATAAAGTATAGAGAGAAAGCTAAAGCATCACCAAGAAGTTAGAGGTTTGCAAGCCCTGCAACAAGCCAGCTAAGTTGTCTTTAGATTGCCCCTGTCAAGAATTCACACATTGACTCTAGACTGGGCACTTTTTCATATCTGTCACGTAGTTCGTCTTCCCAAACTGCCTGGTGGGGATAGATTTGGAAGTGTTAGCAATGTTGTTCATGGGTGAAGCCTTTGAAAAGTAATCTGAAGGCCTTACCAACAGTCAAATTACCTAACAGTCGCCTCAAGGACATTGCAACAGAGGGAGGTGACACGTAATGAGCCCGAGGCTAAAGAACCATGTCAGAAGCCAGAGAAGCAAGTAAGGAAGGTGTCAAGCCAAGTCACTCCTGCCAGGAGGAAGAGGCAGGTATGGACAGCTAAGGACAAGGGCAGGATGAATGAGCTCTTGGTCAGATTTTCCAGTCTTTGTATCTTTACATCATCCCAGTACTAAACTCCAAATCTTTCCAAACTGTTGCCACTGCAGTATTTAGCATGATATCATCCTGCAAGGATTCCATGAAAACAAGAAATTGTAAGATGAAAAATATAGTTAAAGAAAAAAAAATGAAAGACATAGCCTGAGGAGGCCCCTCTTTTAGTTCAGGATGTCATACTTTTACTCAAACAGCCAGACATAGGGATCCATCATCTTAAACTGACCAGATTTATAGAAACCCCAAAAGAGAGCTGCACCCTAAATGACCGTCTTCGTTGTTAACCTGCCTTAGATTCATTTACAGGTGTTTATAATTTCTGTTTTGCTAGATTTCAGTACCTAATACAAATGCCACTCTGGCCATAGGACTTAGAAGTGCATTTTTCCCTTTCCTGTGAGATCTGACAAAAAAGTAAAAGCTTCTTGTGGAGCCCACAGTCTAGTCTGTAGGAGCTCCTGCTCAAGTTACCAAGGCTTCCTGCCTGTTCTTCTGTGCATTCTTTTCTCCATTATGGTGAAAATGGGGCCCCTTTCCTCCCCTAGGCTTCCTGCCATGGATATAAGTGAGTTTAGAGTCACAGAAAACATTTTGGGTGATGTCAGTGCAAAGTTGTCACGGTGAGCCATGACATTCCTTCCCCCAAACTTCACACATTTCGGTTTCAGGTTGGTGTAGGTAATAAATGTGGATCCTTAATACAAAATGTCTCGATGAGAACAGTGATGGTAGAAATGTGGCCATAATGCTTCCCTGCCAGGTTCTGCACTAAATAAAATAACTAGACTCTAATAAAGCAGAGAGAAATATGTTACATTTTCACTTTGTTGTCATGTCAAAGTAAGGTGCAATTATTTACTTATGAAGAAAAATTCTCCAGGCTTTATCAGTCGGGCTCATACTTTGCATAGTTTTTCTAGTAAAGGCTCAATGTAATTCAGATGAGTCAAAAAACTTTAAGCACCTACTGACTGCTGGTCACTATGCATGGTGCTGATACTACACAGATGGATATGGCGCTTCTTGGATCTCCAGAGCTTGGTCTAACTCACTGGTCGCTCTCCTTCACTGGTTCTGCTTGACCGTGGTGCTCCTTTGGAGGCTAGCTCCCATGGAATTGGGCGGCTTGCGGCTCTGGGCCGGGTTGAGCTTGTGAAAGGAAAGGAGTGGTAGCTTTGGCTCAGCCAAGAGGTCTAAACAGGCCTTGTCAGCCTTAGGACTCCAGCGTGTCCTGGGCATCGGCTCAGTACTATTAATGACCCCATCAGGAGGTCTACGGTTTAAAGAGCCATCAAGATCTGTCCAGGAACATCCCCTTATGAACCCGTAAGTCCCTCTGAAGTCCCCACCCAACCGCCCCCATTCCTGAGCTGCTGCTGTGGCTTCCACATGCTTGAATTCCAAGAATCTAAGGGGAACTGAAGAGGAGGTGGGAGCCAGAAACGTGTAGCCACAGATAAGAACTGTGTTAACACCATTCAGAGCAAGATTTCCGCTGCTTTCTTTTCATTCCAGATAGTGGTGGAAGCCCTTCAGCATTGAAGTCAGATAGTTCAATTTTTTGAATGTAGTTTTTATTTTTAATTAACACATAAAAATCACTTACATTTATGGGCTATAGTATGACATTTCAATACATGTATACAATGTGTAACCAGAGTAATTAGCATGCTGATTGCCTCAAACATTTTTGTTCCTTTGTGGTGGAACATTAAAATCCTCTTGGCTATTCTAAAATACTCAGTGGAATGTTGCCGCCCCTGGTTATTGTGCTGCACTGTAGGACATCAGAACTTCGTCTCCCTGTGCACCCATTAACCACTCTCGCCCAGTCCTCCGCCATGCCATTCCCAGGCTCTGTGAGGACTACTCTATTCTCTGCTTCCATGAGATCAATGCTTTAGGCTCCACGTATAAGTGAAATCTTGTAAGCTTGCCTCTTGTCTTTTTTGTACCTCACTCATTTCACCTAACACATCACCCTCCAGTTTCCTCCAGGTCGCTGCACATGACAGGATCTCATTCTTCTTCCTAACTGGTGTTCCACAGTGTACAGTACCTTGTCTTTACCCATTCGTCTGTCAGTGGACACTTCAGGGATTCCACGTCTTGCTGCTGTGAATAGTACAACAATAAACATGCGGGTGCAGATGCCTTTGACACAGTGATTTCAGTTCCTTTGGCTGTGTACCCAGCTGTAAGATGACGGGATCATGGGGTAATTCTATTTCTACTTTTTTTGAGAAACTTCCATACTTTTTTCCATAATGGCTATACTAATTTACACACAACAATTCTCATCATTGGTGTGTGAGAGTTCTCCTTTCCCTGCAGCCTATCTAGGATTTGTGGGGTTTTGCTTTTCTTTGTCCTAACCATTCTAACTGGAGTGAGGGTGTATCTCACTGTGGCTTTGATTTGCATTTTCCTCATGTTCAGGGATGTAGAGTACATTTCATGTGCTTGTTGTCTGTGTCTTCTTCTGAGAAGTGTCCTCTCTTTCAAGAGTTTGTTCCTTCCTTAATAATTAGATGATTTTTTGTGTGTGTGTTTTGTGCCATTGAGTTTTGAGTCCCTCATGTATTCTTCAGCCAGTACAATTTGGGAAGTGCTCAGGCGCTCTAAACTTGGGAGATCCATCCAGGGTTCATCCATATGTGCGCTACCATTTCTGTGCCTGGTCTAGGTTCTGTCTAGGACAAGATAGTTTCTGTTCAGTTTATATGCAGGTTTGTACAACTCGCCCAGGGCTGACTCAGCTGTAAGTTTTCCCTGCCACTCTCTCAGGCTCTCGTGGGGTGATAGCTGATCCAGCCAGCAGTACAGACTTGTGCCTGATCGAGTCTGGCAAGGTGAGCGAGGGGTATCAATTTAAAAACTGGCTCCTTCACTCTTCTTGTCTTCCTTCCTTCTTCCCTTTCACCCTCTCTCCCCACTTAAAGCAAGCTGACTGAGAACTCTATGTCCCCCACTTCAAAGGGCCAGTTGTCTTATTTTGATGTGGGCAGATTGAGAAGTAGGCTTTGAAAAGTAGGTCTTTTTTTGTTTAATCTTTTCTCCTGGGATAGCTTTCAGAGCAATATATCCACGTGTCAGTGAGGGGGTTCTGACGAGACCAGACTCTCAGCAGGATCATTCTCGAACAGAAATATAAAAGTGAAATATTAAAAACCCTGGAACGTGAACTCCATCTGCAGAGTAGCCAGTGTCTTGCCTGCTTGCACCATGGGAAAAAAAGATCTTGAAAAAAACAGAGAGGAAAAAAGTGCTTTGAGTACAAGGTTTACAGATTTAGTAGAGCATTGTAACATCCCCTCAAAGAAGTGGGTGTTGTTCTGTGACCCCCCAAAATACTCCTCCTTTGACTCAGCAGCCAGAACACTCCCCCTCTCCCTGCAACACACCCCTTTTTCACAGGCTAACCGAGGTGCCCTGATTGGTGAACAATAAACTGGTCACACTTGCTAAATGACTACCATCTTTCACACAATTCGCCAAGACCCATTAATCAAACTGGCGGGAACTGGAGCTCTGCTGGCCTCTGCCGTGGAGGAGGGGAGAGAGTTTGGTGATCCTTCACAAGCCTCTGTCCACAGGAAGCAACAACAAAGACAGGCATGCTGGGGGAGTCCTCCTTCAGCGAGTCTGGAAGGTTATAGCCCCGCTTGGTGCCCTCTCAGATGTACTGGGTTTGTGGCTCAGAAGATCACAGAAGCTTAGAACAAACCAGATGCTCACTTGGGCTAAAAGCTGCAAACACAGACTAAAGTGTGAATTTAAACTGTGGGTCTCTCTAGACATTTTTACAAAGTTTCTGCAGGAGTCCCTGTCCTCTCACTCTCCAGCAGTTCGGGATCATCTGAACAGATGATGTGCAAAACCATATTGTGTGGGTTCACTCCTGGGACAAACAGTATACAGCCAACACAAGATGCAGAGAACTGGTCAGCACCAGTAAAAACAAACTGGCAATGTGTTGGTCTAAGCATTCGAAGAACGTAAAAAATAGTTCATTGTCAGAGGGAAAAAGATTAAACAACTGTGCTTTTAACCATAGTATTTCCTGATTTTTCTTTTCCAAATACCCTTTAAATAGATTTTCCGATGGCAATCTCGAGCTGATAAGATTTTACCTTGAGACCAATTAGCTATGGAACTGCATAGGGCTTTCGGAGGATCGGCTAAATATTTAGACATGTCTTGGCTAACATAAACAGTGCCCGTGCTCCTCTGGAGGCTGTCGCCATCTCATTAGATGAGAATAAAGAGAAACTTTCTTCTGCCCACATGATTGCAGCCCAGTTGTGGTTTGTAATGTGTCATTGATTGTTTCATCCGACTCCTTGTGCTCGCCTGAAAGGGTCTGTGGTGGCTCTGTTTGCTTCCTTAAACACGGTTTTTGAAAGCACTCATGCTGTGTGAGCTCAAATCCTAGCATTAATGTACCGCTGAGTTCATTTCACCACACTCAAAAGCATTGAGTTTAAATCCCTCTCAATTCCATTTGAGGCACCAGAAGACTTTATCCTTCTCCACTAATGGTTCCAAGTTTACATCTAGATCCTGGGGGTCAAGGACAGGAGAGGATTTAGAAATAACAGCGCATGATATTAGTCAATGCATTTGCCAAATTGGCAATTAGTTCCCGATGTGCGTGCAAAGCATTTTACTCCTGTCTCTTTGATGCTTGTTCCCATAGAGGAGGAAATAAGAGTCCAGGGAGGCCTTCAGACTTTTAAAGAAAATATCTGCTGAAAATCATGCCTGATTCATGACATGAGCTCAGCTGCAGGGAGGCATCCGGGATTATCCTGATCTTGGGTCCCAGGAAAGCCTGTCTAACATGGGAAGCGTTTCCAGTGGAGCATCGTAGTGAAAATCAAAAGCCAGGAAAACAGTACAAAAAGCCGGGCCAGGACCAGAATCAGAGATGCTGAGGCAGCGGCTACAGGTCCTGCCCACACCCCATTGTTTTTCAGAATGCTTGCTTTTTCAACTTTTGTCCACCAGGTGGAACCAAGAAATAACAGGGACGCAGTCCCGACATCACAGGGCAGAGGGGCCGCCCTCTCGCCTGTGATTTATTTTGACTTGAAATTTAGGGTGTAAGTTTCACTGCATTTGACACCACGATGAGAGAGACAAAGATTAAAATCTGAAATCATCTTGGACCCCACTGGGATAATGAGGAAGCACTATGCTTTGGGTTCAGAGAGGTCTGAGCAGTCTGCCAGTGTGTTTGCAGTGTGTTCATGTGGATTATTAGCCCAGGGAGTCATCCTGTATCTCAAACGAGAAGACAGGACACCGGTGAGCAGTAATCGAGGATGTCAGCTCTCGTGTGGAGTGGCAAACTTTACTGACTGGAAGAATGCGAGGAAGTTACTTATTTCCAGCTCTCTAATCTGCGAAAAGGGAGAAACTATCATTTAAAAGTAGTCTCAAGCCAGGCATGATGGTGTACATGTGTTAAGCCCAGCACATGGGAGACTGCGGCAGGATTGCTGTGAGTTCAAGACCAGCCTGGAACACATAGTGGGACCTCGCCTCAAACAAAACAAAAGCTAATTATCTATGTGCCAGGCAGCCTGCATAATGATGTACATATGTAACAATGCACATAGAACGTAGCAAGTGTATACAACTAATACACACGGTACAATTACTAATCTCTACTCCTGATTGCCAAGGCCGGTGCTGGAAGGGGTAGTTGGACTTCTCTGAGGAGACAGAGGTTTTCCTCCCGGACTCGCGGAGAGACATTTTCTGATAGGAAATGGGCCTCATGTGCATCTAAACCTTGTTCTTCCTGCTGTGACAAGGCGGTGCTTGGGATATCAACTACCATCCTGAGCTGCCTGCTGTGGTGCCTAATGTTAGCAGGTGCCAAGCACGTGGGCTGCCATTCGGTTTATTCCAGTGTGGAGATTCATCGGCTTGGCGACGCTCATGGTGCAGACCCCCTGATGGTTGTGTCAGAACTGGTTCTGCTTCTGTTTCTTTATTAATTCCCTAGAAACCTTCACCTCCTCCTAGATGTCAGGCAGACTTTCTAGCACTCGAGTTGGCTTCTGGTTTTGCTTACTTTGCCTGAATTCCTACGTTGTAAGAATGGACTCTCAGTTTTCAAACACTTAGTGAATGAGGGCAGGCGTGAGGACCTAGGAGGACCTAGGAGGAGACCCCAGTGTGCTCCGTGCCTGCTCTGTGCCTTGCTCGTGACCTTCCGAGCTGTCCATCTGCTCTGCCCATGGGTCCTGCCCTTGAGGACCTTGCTATCTTCCCGCCACATAATGAGTATCTAGGAAGGGCCATGAGATCACTGGCAGTGTTAGCACTTCTGTCGTTTATTTCCCCCACATTGGTACAGTGGGCAGCGCTAGGGTCTCCAGCAGAACACACCTGACCTCTTCAGTTCTTCCAGAACTTTACGCATCCCGCTAAATGGCAGGGAGTAGGTGGTCAGTGGATATGTGGAAAATGAAACCAATGACGAGAAGTTAGAAAGCTTGCAAGTTCCAGCTCTACTCTGTTAAGGTCTAATAATTCTTGTTCTCTCTGCTTTGCCAAGAAAGAAAATACAAGGTACAATTACTACCCAGTAACGCTCACTACTATCCTGAGCACTAACTATGAGAGGTACCTTGGTGGCATGCGTTACTTCACTTTGATTCACAATTGCCCTATCTGAAACAGACGCTGTAATCATCTGCACTTTTGGAATTAGAGCTGAGGCTTTGAGATGTGACGTGTACCTTGCCTAGGGTCACCTGGTCAGCAGCAGAGTGACTCAGAGTTTCCAGACCCGTTAGACCCCAAATGGTGCTGGTAGGATTCCACATTATCTTCACTACCAAACGGCAGAGTAAAGATTTGGAATTGAAACCAGGCCCTGCTCTCGGGACCAGGTAAGACAGTTTTCCAGGTCTGCTTCCAGGCGAGTGCATCTTTCCCAGCTTGATCTGTGAACTGTGAGCCTGGTTGCCTGTTCTGGAATGTAGTACAAGTACAGTCCTAGCCCCGGACTCCAGCAGCCTCCCGAGCCTGGGTACCGAGCCGGGCTCATTAGGCCTGTGCTCTGAGCGCTGCTGAAAGCTCCTGGGGAGTTCCTGTTAACATCTGTGTACCCCGTCCCCGGCTTCAGTCAGGGAGATTAATTTAGATACACAGGCCACTTTGATCTTCATTGATAGTTTCTTCTAGCATCTACATTTATTTTTAGTTTTCTCATCTTTGTTGGGTGGCAATTATTAGTTTTTATGGAGAGGAGTAGATGATCTTAAAGGAATTAAGATTATAAAAAAAAATTGCAGGTCAAAGCAGGTAACAATGTTTCTTTTTCATGTAAAACCTCATTCATATATACATCCTTATTTGTCATTTAAGATAGATAATTAAATATGACTAAATGTTAAAAAGTGAAAAGCAGTGTAAAACCTTGCGGTGTTCCTCCCTAATTCCAGGACAAAAGAGGCTGACAACGCCAAACATCAATGAACTGGCTCAAACCAGGGTTCCTCTGCCTCTCAGGGTGCTGCCTTGGACCTCTAGTCCCCTTGAGACACACAGCTTGCTACACAGATGGGGTCTTACAAGGAACTTCTAATAATTTCATTTCTGCTTTTTATCCAAGCATCAGCTTCTCTCATTCATTCAGCAAATTTTAATGAAATACTAGGTGTTAGACTGGAAGAATGAACAGAAACATAGCATGAATTCCTGCCTTCAAGTATGACTGAGAAATGAGCCAATCAGACAATACGGAAAGAATGTCACAGCAGCATCCCCTGGGACCTAGAGGAAGCTGGGGGAAGGCCCCTTCACCTGGGAACCTGAGGGGTCATTTTGGGAAAGGAGCATGAGTGGGCCTCCATGGTGACACAAAAGGAGTGGAGAGAGATGGGCTTCTCCGGGTGAGCAAAGGGACAGAGGGATCAGACACAGAGGACAGGAAAGCAAATATATTTGGTCTGGTACCAAACAGGTCAGCTGCGCAGGTGCTAGAATGCTGGCTCTGAGGAAGCCTGTCCCTGGCAATTAAACTGGATGGGTGGACAAGGACCCTGTCTCCAAGGTCTGGTAATCGTCCCAAGGATTTGGACTTTGATCAAGCAGCAGAGAGAAGGCATCTAATGATTTGTAGCAAAGAGATGAGAGCCAAGGTCTAGCTTGGAGAAAAAATTTCTTGGAAGACTATAGTAGAATTGAATTGATGATAAGTTAGGCCAGAAATAATGTGGACATATTCTAGATCCTAGAAGACAAATACAATGTCCTTCCACCATGGCAGTGACGATGAGTAGAAGACGGAACAAATCACTCAGGAGGTAGTGTGAATGAGAAGTTACAACCGATCACATTTGAGTTTGTGAAAGGAAAAAAAAAAAAAACCTATCCCATGAGTGAGAGAAAGATGGCACCACTCGCTGGAGCAGGAAATAAAGGGGGAAGTAATAAGTATGATTTCAGCGTTTTGGGCTGGAGATATTGCTCAGCAGTAGAGTGCTTGCCTAGCATGCACAAGGCCCTGAGTTCGATCCCCAGTACCACCAAGAAAAAAATAAAGATTTCATCATTTTGAACCAAATGGGAGATACATAAAAAGCAATCAGAAGTGCAAGCCTATGATTACAAGAGATCTATACAGAAATACAAAACTGGAGGGAGATCATTTGTGTACAGTGTACTTAAAGCCCCAAGTGCAAATTCAGTTCTCCCTACAGAAAGGGTGAGGAGAAAAAAGACCATGATGGACTCTTGTGTGTGGAACCAGTAAATGTTCTAGGTAGAGGAAAAGGAGCATCTGGAAGCAAAGAAGAAACCGCGAGAGGGGCGAAGACAACCAGGAGATAATAATAGCACCATGGAAATCTTGTGGTCTTGAGTTTGCGGGGAAGGCCAGCTGCTGTGTGTGTTCTCAGTGCTAAGCTCTGCCTGCACGTGGTGGCCCTGAGATACTTGTGGAGACTGCAGGGGATTGACAAATGTCAAGATGCATTCATGGGCCAGGCTGTGGCTTGGTAGCAGAGCACTTGTCTAACATGAGCAAGGCCCCGGGCTCGGTTTTCAGCAACACAAAAAAAGGAATATCCACTGAAGACAGTGCTCAAGCTCAAAATCTATAGGTACAACGGTAGGTGCTGACCACTGCACTGCCTTGAGAGAAGTGAGTCCTGACCACCTTCTCTCTCCATTTTTGTGTCCACCAGAAGCGGGGTCTTCTACCAAGACCTTAGGATGGGGCTTCAAAGGATGGGGTGCGGTGATCTCAGAATCACAGAAGGTTTTGATGCAGGATCAGAAAAAAAACAAGCTGCATTTGTCAGTTGGCAGGCCAGTCTCAGCAGCAAGGCAACTGTCCGTGAGAACACCACTTTGCACGGCCCAGAAGGTGCTCAAGGAGGGTTCCAAAGTCAGTAGAGACTCCTGGAGCCAAGGAGCCGGGAGCTTCCAAGCCAGCCGTGAGGGAGAGGAAGGCAGCGCGATAAGGAGGGTGCTAGTGTGCGTCTGGGTGGGAGAAAGGTAACGCAGGTCAGAGGAAAAGAGCTAGAGACTTGTGTGTGCACTTTTAAAGTTACTGCTTGAGATAACAAAATAAGCAGACAACAGTATCGACTATTTAAATACATGATATCTCGAGAATGCATTGTATTTAGGAAATTCCAGAAGTGTGGTGAGCAGACCAAACCATTAGATAACCTCAGGGTGATTGTGGCAGGACTGTGTAACTAGAAAACACTTTACCTGAGACTCCAAACATTCTGTTCGTGTGCTCTGGATCAATCAGGGCATCTCCCCCGACTGAGGTTTCCATGCTTGAGTCAGTCGTGAAAGGAGCACCATTAAACATTTATGAAAAATGGGCCATTTTTACTTTGGAAGCTTTAGCTCTGCCCTCATTTTAATTTTACTCCATTTAGTTCAGAAATTTAAATAGTCTGCTTTTTTAGTTTCCTTTTGCAACTTTCTTTGCTTTTTCTGCCTGGAATTTCAATTGAACTCAAATGAAAACCATTTCAAAGAGAACTGCAGCAGGAGGAGACGGAAGAAAATCTGGTCTAATGATTTACTAACATCTTTGGAAGGAGAAGGGAAACAAGCTACCTCCAGACCTATTATTTTTAGAGGCTATTGAAGCCAAAGAAACAGACGGTTCCTGAAATGGTGCTGTGTGAAATTCCTATCTGCTGGGGGATCATTCTCTCATTGATCGTTTGTAGCTTAACTACTGGGAAAAATCAATGGAGGAGAGGCAAGGTCACTGAGAATCAGGTTATCTGCATGAGAGTGGGAGGATAGGCCATAAATAGGCATGGGCTTTGGCTGGCTTCCTAGCAGCTCTGCACTGACCTGGCTACATACACGGCTCCATCTCAGCCAATGTGCCTACAAAACCGACGTGGGAAACATCAGCACCGCCAGTCCACACAGCATCAAGTAGAAAACACCGTCATTCCTGGGTCCTGGGACAACTCTTGTCATCATCCTTTGCTGGTAGAATTTACGAAAGCTGATTTCTCCCTTGTCACACTTCCTCTTTCACATCCCAGAATATCTGATTAAATATTAGGTACCGGGCTCTGCAATTTTTATCTACATTGATTAATGGAATTCTCGCAACTGGAGTTGTCACAGATGAGGAAATGAGGTTCAGGGGAGCATGTCGAGCTGCTGGTGTGCACTATACCGGGCCCTCACAGAAACATCTGGAGATCATTAAAACCATAATAACAGCAACTCACCAGTGCCTGAACCCTCCCAGACTAGTTAGGTCAGACTCAAGGGGGTGCAGTCAGGGCTGCCTGGCTTTTAAAAGCTCCACAGGTGAAGCCAATACGCCCCCTGCTTGAGCACCACCATGCTGGGCCATGCTGCAAGACAAGGGCTGAGAACAAGAAGAAAAAGGACTCAGACTCAATGTTTTTTGAGCCCCTACTACATACCTGGACCTTGCTTATTCCTTTCTACATTGGAAATAATGCCCATTTCATAGATTTGAAAACTTTCTCAATTCCTTAAGGAGAGAGGTTAAGTGATTTCTTCCCATGGTCCCAAAGATCCTAAGCCACAGAAAGGTGATTGCAGCCTGGGTTCATGTTACTACACCACACACCTAAGAAACACACCTCTGGCTTATGCTAAGGACCTGAAGGAAATACAAGTAGGCTTATCAGACTAGCAGACTGGAGCAGGTTAGAATTTCATCAGAAGGAAACAGTTACAGAAGCTTTCAAAACGCACAAACTGGGTGTGGTGGCACACGCCTGTAATCCCAGCACTCGGGAGGCTGAGGCAGAAGATGACTGAGTTCAAGACCAGCCTGGGTTATATAGTGAGTTTAAGGGCAGACACTGTCTCAAAAACAAAACCAAAGCAACACAAAGAATACAAAAAGCAGAAATACCTGAGAGAAGCAAGGTACATCGGAGCACTTGTGGCTACTCCCTGCTGTGCAGTGGGAACTGTAATTATACCCAATGGAAATATGGGGAAACTGAGGCCCAGGGAGATGAAGCAACATCTTGGAGTCTCACAGCTGGGAAGTGGCTGAGGCCAGGGCCCCACTGCTCTGCTCATCACTCTCAGAGGAGGAGCAAGGGGAAACAAACAGGATTTATTTTACTCAGGCTCCAAAGGAAGCACTGTCCAGTCACCTCCCACTGAACGGCTTCAGCACGGTCAGAAGCCGAATGTGACCTTGGGGTGAAGAAGCCGAGGGCCACAGTCGGCGCTCAGACTAACTCAGTCAACACCAGCTTCCAGGAACACTCAACAGTGTGTAAGTACCACAGCCCGAACACAGAGCCCGTACAGCTCTAAGAAGAGAGAAGCAGAGAACGGGGGAGGATTGAAATGGGTTTCATTTTGGTGATTGGAAATGGAGCTATGACTAAATGAGAAAATATTTTAATTTTGTTTGGCCAGGGAAGAACTGCAAACAGGCTGCAGAAAGTAGTTTGGAAGTAAACATATTAACAAGTGCCAGATATTCTTATCTTTACAGGTTACTCTGAAATTAGATGCAGTCCCACTGAGCAGAGAGTAAATAACCCGCTTGTGTACAAGAGCCTCCTTGGTCCCCCCGGGCCTGTAAACCACCAGCAAAATGGCTCACACGTCATTGTATCTGAGCTTGGAAACCCAGCTTAGGCTACTTCCTCTGATTACCACTTCCACTCCACAGCCCTTGGCACTGCCAATTCAGCTTTCAGTAGAATCTACTTTTGAAATTATAGAGCAATAAAGGTCACCATCCTTCCATTCCCACAGAGATCAGCTTCCGGAGCCCCTCAGATACCAAACCCTACAGATGCCCAGCTCGCTTCTGTTATGTGGGTGTTATTTGCATGTGTCCTGCACTGGCCTTCCGTATGTGGACCTTTTAATCACCTCGAGATACTTGCTATCACTGCTGCAGTGTAAATGCCGTCGTATGGTTGTTATACTTCATTGTTTCGACACTAAGAAGAGGATTAATCTACATGTTCATTATAATTGCCCTGGCGAGTTTTTTATAAACCTCTTTTCTAGTCATGGATAGTTGAATCCTCAGATGGAGAACCTGGGAATGAGCAACATACAGAAATAGAAAGCCAACCGGGCATGCCTTTTATTAAATTATTTTGGAGAAATTAGGCCTAGAAGCATAACGGGTAAGCTCTTCTAGCCATCACCACCATCTCGTGGGAAGTCTTCTAGGTCCTTCTGTGCACAAACCAGCATGAACACATTAATTTCACCACTCAATGAGTTTTTTGGCCAAGAACAGTTAAAGTCTTAATTGCAATAAACAACCTTGGCTTGTTCCATTCATATAGAACTTGGAGAAATAGGCTTTTAAAACCCAAACAACTACATTTCAGGCCTAAGAAAAGTACAAGTCAGACATATCATTTTAAATGAGAAGTGAAGTACTGTTTTCTCAAATTGGATGAAGTGGGAATTTGATAAGCAGCATCAGCTAGCTTCCTTTCAGGCCTTCTCGTGGCTCTTACAAACACTGTTTCCAGAATGAAAAAGTTTACCTTTCATTGTGATTTTAATTGGGTCAGTGTCAATACCAAAAGTAACACATACCGCCAATATAAACTTGATGAAATGCTCCAAATTAAATTACACTTTCTACTGTCACCTATTTTGGATTATTCAAGCCAAGGTTCAACTTCATCTTTAAGCAGAGGCATGTGAAACTCGCCCCTTCCTTTGGGCCACTTTTGAGACTGAGAGACTTTGCCCTGTGATTTGTCCTGTGACTTTTCAGATGAACGTGTTTCATTCTCCCAAATGAAATGTAAGTGCTGCGAGGGTGGGAGAGTTCCTTCTGACTTCTTTGTCTCCTCTCTGCACACACTACATGTTAAACAAATGTTCACTGACCTGAGTGAATATTGGGACTTCTGTTAGTTGGCAGTGGATGCCATAATGAAGTAACAAATCAGAGGTTCAAGCAAAAGAAAGGTTTCACCTCACAGTTTCATGTTGGGAAGTCTGAAGCAGAGAGGTCCAAGGGCCTCTGGAGAGATAAGGAAAGTTGTTCTGATGGGATGAAGGGCATCTTCTGAAGGGCTGAGGGGCATCTTCTGACAGGATGAGGAGACCAAGCTGTTTCAGGCTCCACCTCCTGGCACATACGTGGCTTTCTTCTCCTGGCATCTCCATCTGTCCTAGTCTCAGATACCTCTCTACTTCTGTATCTGAATTTTCCCATTTTATACATATGCCAGTGAAATTGTATTTGGGCAGACCCCAGGGACCATGTCTTAACTAATTATTTCTGTTACAATTTTATTTCCATGTAGCATTATCTTCTGACATGTTTGGAGTTAGGACTTCAGCATAAGAATGTGAGGGCCTCACAATTCAACCCATGATAGTGACCTCCCTCCCACTGAATCATAAAACTTCTGAGTGAAAAGAGGACTAAAAATATTAATTAATGCCCTGGATACTTGAATCCTCTCTCCCCAAGTCAAAGGGAGCATTTAGGATTTTCATAATACTCCTCGCCACAGATTGAAGAGTTGCTTTTGTGTTTTTAATGTTTGTCTATGTACTTTCCAGAATGGTTCCTGATGCCTAAGCCACAAAGACTTCAGATCACATGGAACAGGTGAGCACCACACTAGAGCTGTCTCCAGACAGGGAGAAGGGGTCTTCTGTCACCTCTTCTGCTGCATGACAGCCCCCTACACCCCATCTGGGAGCCGCATGCGGGACCTGGCCTCTGGGGGAGTGTGCCCTTCCCCCTTTGTGTTAGTTTTTCTCTCTATGAACAAACATTTTACTTTCAGTGAGTTTGGCCATTAAAATCGCTTTGTGCCCCTGAGCCATGCCCCAGGCCCTGAGAACACAGGAGTGCTGGCCCGCGAAAATGGTAGTGGGCTTATTATTCTCTGACACATGGAAACCAAATAGCATCATTGAGTGGCCGTTGGAGGGGATTGATTCATGGAGGTCATGCTTTCCCAGGCCCTCTCCACGCAGCCCGGCTCAGACCAGGGCAGACTTTTATTACCAGCCTTCAACAAATCCCTGGTTTCTTTTGCAAAGTAAAACAGATAATAGAGACATTCCGGGAATAGTTAGCTAACTAAGCTGTGCCAGGCAACCTCGCGGCTAAGAAGAACCCAGTGTTTTCGGACAATGACCAATTACAATAAGCAAGTTTATTTGATCTAAGAGTAATTAGCCAAAATTCTGTTCTTTTTGCTTCGGGGAGGAGATAAAAAGGGCAGTGAGGTAAACATCTGAGACAGGGGAAACGAGCTCAGATGTCAAAGAAAAGCACAATCTCCCAGGTGAGGAAAAGTCTCTCCAGCCAAGATCCTAACTGAAAATATGGAACAGTTTAACCTAAACGTCCTCTGATTTCCTTGTGCATGCTCTTCGGATACTTTGAAAGGCTGCAGCCTGGAGTCAGATATGCCGGCAGCAGAACCATGGCCAAGGACCCTTTGGCCAGAGGGATCAGGCTCTCAGGGGTGAGCCCACGCTCCCTCTTACTCCCCAAAGCACTGTACAACCCGACCCCCCTCCCCCCCGTCTTGGAAACTGCTGTCCTCATTTTTCTTGGGCTGCTCAGCTTTCTCCCGGCAGCAGAGTCAGACTCCCTAAGCCCTAATTAGAGATATTTGAATTTTCACTCTGCCCTGTTGCTTTCTTTCACTTTTACAATTGTCTTCCAAAATAAACAGTGACTCTGACTCTGCAAAGTATCTAATACTGCGCGCTGCTGCCACTGCCACTGTCACAACAATGCCAGCCGCCTCTGTTATCTGCCCACGAGGCCTTCCTTCCCAGCTGAGCAGCCCTTGTGCTCCCTCAGTATCACTCGGGCTTTCTGACCATGCAGCACTTAGCACCTCGGGGAACATCAGCCTACGCCTTTGCCCAGATGTGGCCTCCTGACTGCTCAGACTTCCAGAGGAGTGATGTCTGGGGCTGCATTAATACGGCGGCCACTGGCCACACTCGGCTGCTTCGGCTTTTGTTCTAATTGCAGGGTCCCACAGCCACAGTGGACCATTTCCTTCATCAGAGAGAGCTCTGCAGGACTATAGCAGCCTAGATTATCATGTCAGGAAATTCTTGGCCCTGTGAAGGGCTCTGCAAAGAGGACCAGTGTTAGCAGGGATGTGGATTATGTGCCCAGAAAAGTACAGCATATATTGTTACTTTCAGTCCCTACAAATGTCATTCCTGCTGGGTGTGGTGGTACATGCCTGTCATCCTAGCACTGGGAGGCTGATGTGGGAGGATCACCACAAGTTCCAAGGCCAGCCTGGGCTCAAAGTGAGTCCAAGGCCAGCCTGAACTGCATAGTGTGACCTTGTCTCAAAAAGACCAAAAAAAAAAAAAAGAGTCACTCCTGGGTCAAAGCAGAGGAAACTGAGGCTTGGAGAAGCTTGGTAGTCTGGCCAGGGTCATCCAGCTGAGGAGCTGGTGGAGCCGGGGATGCATCTGGTACACAGCTGTCAGCCAAATCCAGCTGCAACTGTGTACTCAAGAGCAGCTGAGGTGTCACCAGCTTCTCCCCACGGCTCCCTCAGCAGCACCATGGAGCCAAGCACACGCCTGTGCACCAGACTGGTGCCTTGCTCGGGTTCCATGGTGACTTCTTAAACCAGGCCTAGGAAGCACACTCATGTTTTTTAGGCTGAATGGCAAATTGTAGGACAACTTTCCAGATATTTCTTTCTACTGTTGGGTGTTTCTTTGTTATTTTTTGTTTTATGCTTGCTTGTTTTTGAAACAGGGTCTCACTCTGTAATTCAGGTTGGCCTTGAACTCATTGTATATCCAAGGCTGGCCTCAAACTCCCAGTGATCCTTCTGCCTCAGCCTCCCAAGTGCTAGAATTATAGAAATGTGCTGCCACACCTGGCTTACTGGATGTCTCTTGCTGTAGCCATCTGTTCCACGCTAACCCTTACCCTTTCTATGAAAGAAAGGAAAAAGGCAAAGAGCCAGCCAAGCTTCTTATAACAACAGCCTCATCCTATGCAGGGAAGGCCAGCAGCTGGGGTGGGGTGGGAGATTTTTATACTCAGAACCAGGAGGAGCCAAGAAATTCAAACCACTGTCCCACTCCTCTGAGAACAACCGGGTTTCACATGTGTCGAGCATGCCAAGACCTGGGCAGTTGTTATGGATTAAGAACTGGTGGTCAACTTAATGCCAGCTGAATTAAGTTAGCAGGACACTGAGCGTAGATGTTTCACCTGAGGAAAATTGCCAGCATAAATAGAGACATGGAGAAGAAGAAGGGTATTGAGGCTTTGAAGCACTGTGGGTTCTCCTACACGTTGCTGTTTGAGCAGCTGGTTCTCCTGGAGAAGCTCTGGTCCTCCCATCAAGCATTGCTTCCTGGCTCCGGAGAGGAAGAGGTATGCCACTTAATCTCCGGGATGAACTTGTCACACTGGCTTCCTGGCAGGTGCTCGACTGTGCTTGTTGTTGGAAGAGCTCAGGAGCTCCGTGTTGCTGAGGATGGCGATGGTACTTTTCAGGACAGCCCTGGTCTTTGTTTTGAATGTGACTTCTCAGCTCCAGCATGGAACCCTCATCCCACCAGCACATCTCCTTTATACCCCGCTGGCCCTGGATTTCCTAGCTTCCTCCACTGATCATTTGGGCCTTCCAAACGCGGATCCTTAAAACAGACTGGTGTGAGTCCTTCTTGTGGGTTATAGACCTCCAGTTGGACTCGGGGGAGGCACTGTCATGGATTCTAGATTTTCATCTGGACTCATGTAGGGCATTGCTATGGGATTCAGGCCCTTGGCTAAATATTCTAGTCTTTAGTGTTCTGGATAGATTTCCTGCATTTTCTTGTGTTAACTCTGGGTGACCATCATAAAATAATATATAAAGTCCGTGTCCTGATTCTAGTTGTTCTTCTCACAACCCCTGACTACAACAGAAATCCTCCTTCAGGACGTCCAGAAGAGCAGGCACCCATCACAGGCTCCTTTCTGTCCTAACCGACCTGAAAACTTGCACGCACTAGGGTTCTCCAAATTTCTTCTCTGTCTGTGAAATGATGACTCCTGGCTTGAAGAGTTGCAATTTGTTTGCAGAAACAGTTTTGTGTCAGGGAATCAGATATCTAAAAGTTTCTTATTCAAATGCTATGCAAAAATTAGATCATAACACTGGGCCACAGCCTGCCCTGTTCCTGCCTCCTTGCACTTTGAGTAACCCCTCTATTTTTTATTTGATTGTTTCATGGCCATGCAATTTAATTTCTGAATGTCAGTCCATGCTTAATTGTCCTGCAAGATCTATGTATTTTTCCCTCTGTGACTTTCTACTTGAAAAGCTGTCTGTGAGCTGTAGGGATTGGGGTACAGGACTGACTGGCACTAGGTTATCAAAGACTTTCAAGCACTGTAAGTAAACATGAAGACCCTCAAGTCCTACTGAATCCCCCCACACAAGCAATCTCCCCAGCTTTTTATCAGGTGCCCCCTCTCTCTCTTCCTGTCCCACATGAGCCAAGAAGCCTTGATTCCCTACCTTAAACTCCTTTTCCTCTCTTCCACCTTGAGCTCAGCACTAGCACCCTCTTGGGACAATGCCTGCCCCTCGAGGGCCCCAGTTCCCTGCTCTCAGCTCACAGGTGGCTTCCTCAAGAAAACTTTCCCGGCAACGCCTCCCATTCTAGGTGTGGGCTGCCATAACAAGATACCTTACACTGGCTGATTTGTAATCCACAGAAATTTACTGCTCACAGTTCTGTAGGCTAGGACGGCTAAGACTGGGGTGCCAGCAGATGCAGATCTGTCTGGCGTCTGGGGGCTCTGCGCTTCTGAGAGTACCTTCTGGGGGTCCCTTCACAAGTTGCACCAGGCAGCCTCTTCTGGGAAGATGCTAATCCCACTCACAAAGGCGTCGCCCTCACAAACTAAGCAGCTCCAAAGGCTCCACCTTTAATATAATCTTATGAATTTTGGAGTAAGTATTCAGGGCAGAGCAAAGGCCTTTTCTTTACAATTGTACATATGCATTTATATAACTGAGTAAATGTTAGGAAAGATCCCCCTGTACCTTCCAGAGCCAACCACTGACTGGCTCATACTGAGCCAGAACAGTTGCTCAATAAATGATTTGCTCATCTCCAAGTGTGTAATTCGACATAAGGTCTACTTGAGGGCTCATCCGCACTGGAACTTGAGTGCTTAATTATCTCTTTTGCTCTCCTCCCTCCCAAAGGGAACCAAAAGAACTGCCTGTTAACCCTGGGGCTGAGCTGTAGAAATGCTAAAAATAAAAATATTCCCTGTGAAGTTTCCCCTCCAGAGTCGCCTCTCTCTCCCTGCTCCTCGAAGTCTTTCATTGCCACAGACTCTGGCACGTGGTCGTGGGCCATGTGGTCAGTCGGGCTTTGGGCTGCTATGTCCCTCCATGAAGAACTCTTAGTTACGCTTTTCTGTTTCCCTGATTGCAATCCCACATCCTTTACATGCAGGTGGTACCCAGAGACACGCGGAGGGCAGGGGAGCTGGGCAATTGAACATTGAGACTTTCTCTTTCATTTTAGGAAGGGGACAGGGAAGAATTCCAGTGTCAGGATTATTTTTCTACTTCCTGTCAAGTTTTGTAATCCCAGGAAGGTTCTATTTGAAACACCGTCCTCAATCTAAGTCGTTTTTTGGTCTTTGCTTTTCCTGCCTTTGTTTTTAAGAATGGAGTCCTCTGGAGAAACTTTTCCTCTCCCACTTTTCCAGGCTGGGCGAGGTTCCCGGGGCGGAGGACTTGGCCTCCCGGATGCTGAAAGGCTTTCCCCGAGCCCGCGTGTCCGCCCGAGCTGCGCTGGACCACGAGTATTTCCAGGCCCTGCCGCCCCAGCTGTTCCAGCTCCTGGACGGTGAGTGGGGCGTGTACTGTGTGGATGTGTGCGTATGCGCTGTGGCTGTCGGTGGCTTTTTTCAGCGCTGAAGAATCAGACTGTGCACCCAGAAGTGAAATTTGAGGTTCATGTGTCTGTGAGAGCAAGAGGAGACCTGGAATTGCCTGAGGTTCATCTGAGAGCCCCTCAGCCTCGGAGGCACTGCCAGGGAGAGGTGTCTGGGACCCTGCACCCACATCCACTCGGGAACGGGGTCAGAGGAAGCTGGCCTCTGCCAGAAGAAGCAAACAAAGTTTCTAACAAGCCCCTTCTCCCTTCCATGGAGTAAGAGGACAGGGTTGCTGCAGGGCAGTGCCAGGCCTCTCGGGGTGGAAACACATGCTGGGGAGGAAGGGACAGGCAGGTCGGAGGGAGCCCCACGGGGCGGCTGCGGTGGGGCGCACAGGTCACCCTGAAGTCAGCCTCCAAGCCCAGGCACCAGTGCCAGGTGGTGGGAGCCCCCCATGTGTCCCGGGGTGGGGCCACAAGGGACTCTGAGATGGCCACACAGGCCAAGCCTGAGCCATTCTGAGGGGATCACCTGTAAGTGGCCTTTCTTTGAATATATCCACATTCAAATGAAAAGTTTTCAGAATCCTCAATTAGAGAAAAGCAAGCCATGCTAGCAAGGCCAGGAGAAGCTCGGGGGGGGGGGGGCAGAGGGAGGGGGGAGCTCACACTGCAGGCTGGGCCCCGTCACCAGTGTTTACCGATGCCGCATGACCTTATCTAAGACAACGCCCTGCAATAGCCAAAACTCTTAGTTTGAGATTCGTTGAGGAATTTTATTATTAAAGTGAGCCCTTTAAAATGTCCAAAAATAACCATAATTGTACAACCGAGGTTAACGTCTTACTTAACCCTGGAAGAAGAGTCAGCCATTAGAATTTATTAAGTTGCCATTAAGTGTCAAGAACATATGAAGTGCTATAAAACGTTGAGGGAAACAAGAGGCTTGTCCTTGGCCTCACAGATCTCAGAGTGGGAGGAAAAGAGGGTGAGGAAGAGGAAACAAGGCATTCTCATACACATATTAGCACAAATCATATCTAAACAGCCCAAATCTGTGCATAATCAGCTGCAGATGTTCAGGGGCCGTGTGTGCTAAAGGCGATTCTTTGGAGAAAGGAAAACAATTCAAGTGATATGGGTTAGGCTGAAGGCGAACCTGAAGTGGAATTTGGAGGGAAGGAGGGACAAGGATTGGTCTCGGGGTGGAAGGGGAGACCTTGCCGGCAGACCTACTGTGCCCCTCCCTGGCACCTATGCCCCATTCCAGCCCCACCTCCTCCCACCCTGATCCCTTGTTTTCCAGCCTGAACCCAGAGATCCTTCTTGGCTTTCTTCTTCGGGGTTGGAATTTCTAACTGTACGATATCATACATAGATGCTTGGGTGTACACACACACACACACACACACACACATTCATTCATTCTTTCTCTTTACTTAAAAAAAAAACTTCCCCACTCGCCCTCCTCCAGGGTCTATTAATCTGCACACTGAGAACTATTGAGGATCTTCAGAGTTTTCTGGGCACCAGTTTTTGCCTGTCGAAGGGTAATTAGGAAGAAACAATCAGTGTCCAGGCTGATGTGTTATGAGAAATGTGGTTTTTGATTCTTCCTGAATGATTCAAAGTAAAAACCACCAACAGAGAGGCTGTGGTGCACGCATGCCTCAAGGGCGTGTGTGTGTGTGTGTGTGTGTGTGTGTACGTGTGTATGTGTGTACGTGAGTTTGTGTATGTGTGTCTGTGCATACTCCAGTGACAGAGATGGAATAATCTGTATTCCTTCTCTGTTCACCCAGCCACAGAGCCCAAATCTACTTTGACACTTTTAGAAAAATGAAAAGATGGAATCTTGCAGGAGCCTGCCTGTGCTGGGGGAGAGGAGGAGTGCTCACAGCAGGAGGGAAGTTGACTTTTCTTTATACATATAGGGGTTTTTCCATGCAGAGTTTAAATTATGCCTGATAAAAGGAGTTTCGTGGATGTTTCAGTTCTTTCAAATTCTCCTGGCTTCCTCCCAATTAAATGAGGTTTGTCAAAGCCACAGGGCTCTGCTGCTGCTGCCTCTGCGGACAAGCACTTCCTGCAGCGACATCTCAAATCCCTGAGGGAGAAGATGAAAGGCCGGCGCCAAGAGACAGGGGGTGCAATGGTGCGTGTGCGTGTGCGTGTGTGTGTGTGCTTGCACATGAGTGTGTGTGTGTGTGTGTGTGCATGTGTGTTGGAGGGTGGGTGTAGGGATATAGAGAGATCAACATTAGGATGCGGGACAGGAAAAGCAAAGCAGCCAGGAAAATTGGAAGGAAAAAGGAGAAATGGAGACAAGCAGCTGGGGTTGGTCTGTGCACCATCCCAGCAGTACCCAGCCAAGAGCACTTTATCCAAGCAAAGTGCCTCCCCTGAGCCTGAGGTGCAGCCTGGTTCCCGTTACCCAGTCTCCATCCCCAAGGTGGGCCACCGCAGGCATGAGAATTGTGCAAAAAAAGAAAAGAAAAGACATGCTGTGTAAGGAGAGTTTCCTTGCCATAATTATGCAAAAAAAAATCTTGGTCTCTGGTAGCATTTCAGTATGGAATCATTTAGAGCTTATATTTATATCAGTTTATTATTCTGGTTGCAGGATAACAGAGTTGTCACTTTAAAATATATTCTGTTTCCCCTTTGATCTCAAAGATGCCAGCTCTTATTGTCTGCCCTCTGAAGAAGACAATTAAAGCATGAGACTTGTGCCTGGCAAATATGTGGAGAGCCGGGCACAGCCTACCTCCAAGGAGAAGAGTGGTGTAGAAATTCCCTGCAGAATGAAAGGATCCCACCTGTCCATCTATGTCAATTTTCATCAAGTTAAATCCTGAACAACACTTTTTCTAGGTTGTAATAGTACGTTAGAGCCAGAGGAAATTTATCAGGGGGTATTCGCCATGAAAAAACAGGAATTCCAGGATTAGTTCCCTTTTGGAGGCCGCTCTTAAGTGGGAAAGCGTGAACACTGAGAATGGCAAGCATGCGGGAATGAATGTCTGCCAAGTTCTGACATTTTCCTCGTTGATTCCTGAACACCTGAAGAAACATTCGTTGAAGGAGAAATTATTGGTAGTCCCTCTCCAAACACCCCCAACAGCAAGCTAATTGCTTTTGCAGATGGCCAGGGAGTGGCTCGCCCCACTCAGGCATGCACCCGTGGCCTCGTGGCCAGGCCAGCGGTGCAGGACGTCAGCTGGGGCAGCAAGGACCTAAAATTAGGCACTCGGCAGTGCTCTAATCTCAGCTGCAGGTTTAGCCTCCCCATTTAATTCCCTTTGCCCTCAGCGTGAACTTCAGCTCTGGGAAAGGAGCAGTGTTTAATGATTTGGGGTAGAAGGGGGAGAAGTCATTAAGCTGCCCCTTCTGGAAACTGGCTCTGCTCTGTCCTTACAGGAAGCCTTCCAAATGTTGCCCTTGGAAAGTTAAGACTGATCTTGGAACCTAGCCATTCTGAAGTACACACACTGATCCAGAAAAGAATTTTTTTTATCTTGGGCAGTAAATGCCACGTGATTTAAGAGTCTGGTCCTTAAGCCACGGTCCTTGATCGTCAAGACTTCAAAGGCTGTCTCTCTTTCTCTGTGGGTTAGCTCCATTTTCTCTCCAAATCCCAGGCTCCATTCTCTACCATTCTTTCCTGGACTAAATTCTTCTTCTCCTTTAAAACATGTTTTAGTGTCTTAGAGAAAAAAAAATGTTAAACTTAAAAAGCTTGCAATTGTTTCACAAATAAGTGTGCACACATGATGTGCCTCGGCCTGTCCACTCACACAGGACAGGGGAAGGCACGGCGTCCACCCTGCCTTCTGTCACACCGGCCCGATAGCTGTGCTCCATGGCTCTTGGGTAGGCGCCACCCCCCGACTCACATTGCCCTGTTAAAACCTGAGCCGGATCTGGTTTCACTCCAATAAAAGAACTTTGGGCACTCTTTTAACATTATCTCTTTAATATATTTGAAGATGCTTATGATATCATTTTCCAGAGGTCACCTTTCCAGGCTGAATCCCTTGAACTGTTTTTTATTGTTATTTCCACATACAGATTCTGTTTGTCCCACTTCTTTAGTCTTTTTGGTTCACTGTTCCATTCTGAATCTGTTCCAGTTATTTTGCTTGTTTCCGAGACCTTGGACTTAACATAATGGGAAAATCGTGTTGCAGTTCATTCATCAAAGACTTACTGAGTGTCCAGTAGGTATGATGTTGAAAGGCCCCAAAAATGTGTTAGTCATGGATCTTGTCCTCAATGAGCTTGTAGTCCTGAAGGAAAAAGAATGAGTATGGGCATAGTTACAGGTCATGAAGCATATGAAGTTTTCTGAATGTGTGCAGGAGGCAGGATTAATCCTGGTGGTGGGGATTCAGGATGACGTTATGAGTGAATACTGAAGGATGAGTGGCTGGGGAGAAAGGACATCCAGGGAAAGGAATGTCACATTCCTCTTAATACATCTAATATTACTCTAAAGCCATCTGCTTTTTTGTTTGTTTTGTTTTGTTTTTATACCAAGGATCAAACTCACAACCGAGCGCTTACCAGGCAGGTGCTTATGCCACTGAGCTAAATCCCTGGCCCACCATCTGCTTTTTAATAAGAGGAGCACAATCTTAACTCATACACACCATAGTTTTTCCTTATCACTGCTTATCTTTTTGCAACAATTAAAATGTTCCTCAATACATACCAGCAAATCGCAGTTTAGCTCTTTGTATGTTTCTGCAAACAAACATTCTGTTTACGCTTTTATTATGTGGTTTACCGTAAGTCTAAACCGAGTAGTGATGGTGGGGAAGAGGGAAGGATGATTCTGAGCCAGGCCTCTTGACTCTAGGAGTTTGAAACATTCTTTTACAACCCTCTGCATTTTTGAAATCTTTTACTCACCGGGACTTGAGAAACAAGATACTAAGAAGCAAATTAGGAATTGGGTTTTACACCCAGAATTGTCCTCAACCCATATCCGGAAACAGGAGGGGAAATCTTGGATTCAGATGTCTTTATGGTGCTGCACAGAGTGCTGTTGCTAGGAGATGTTGGGGTGAATCACATCCTTCAGCCTTTCCACACCTTTAAGTTGTTTAACTATGTTAGCACTGAAAGTTTCTGAGTAAAGAGAAACCATTCAGAAAGGAGTTAGAGATTCTTAGAGAGGGAGAGGATTTGGGAGACCATTTAGAGCATTGCCCTGTAATACAGGTATGTCACTGGCCGCTGGGGAAGAATCGTAGTAGCTGTCTTTATTGAGCATCTGTGCACTTACATAAACACTCCTTCAGCTGGCCTTGGGGATGGCTCAGTGGGAGAGCTCTTGCCTAGCATGTACAAGACTCTGGGTTCAATCTCCAAGACTGCAAAACAAAGCAAAACTTCTCATTCAAACTGTGTACTTATTGGTAAGGAAGAAATCATTATCCTCATACTACAAATTAGAAAACTGGTATTGAGAAATACCAGTTGCCACACAGCTAGTAAGTGATAGATCCGAGACTGCACATCAGACCCTCTTCCCACCACTTATGACTCTCAGAGAAGTCTTTAAAAAAGACCTCACAGAAGTGTCAGAGCAAACCTGGAATTAGAACAGGATTGTGAGTCCCAGACCCTGCTTTTTCCAACGTCACAGGCTCTGTGTTTATATTAAAGCCTTCCTAAGAAAGATTCCACAAAACCCAGGTCACATTTGACCTCGCAATTAAGAGACCACTTTTTTATTTAATAGCGATTCACACCCCAGTACTGCTGACCCTTTCCCTAATGCATCTGATTCCAGTTCTTTTCTTTTTCTGTTTTTTTTTTTTTTCTTTCTTTCTTTTTAAAATAGTACACAGAATCACCCTGGAGTTTTAAGATTTCTTGTTCCATAGTAGATTCTGTCTTTGTTTCTCCCTGTAACTCATTCAGTTTCATAAGAAAAACGTTAATAATCAAATAGAAAATAGCATAAAATAGCAATTTGTGCAAGAGGAAACAGAAGAGAATATCCACATATAGAATAAACAGCTTTACTAGGGATGAACAGCTACAAGTAGCTGTTACATTAGTTATTTTTCCTTTTAACCTGCTGACTCCTAGTGCTCGAGAGGCTGTGATGAAATGATTCACCACTGATAAAGAATAAATGGAGGCAACTTTGATGATGGCATTGTGATGCCATGATGGCAAACTTTGTCAGGAACCGCACTGACAAATACACGTGCTTTCAATTCTGAACATTTATTCCTGGAAATTATTTTTAAAAATTGAACGAGGAAAAATGAGGCTAATGAAAATATCCATTACCCTGGTGTACATTTAAAATAATAAAATAAAATAAGTAATTTAAATATTAAACACTAAAGAACCTATAGGATAAATGTGGGTCCATTAAATCAGCATACAGTACTATACAACCATTTAAAGTAACTAACAGGAGGGTGAGATGTTATGAAAATGTTCCCGGTAGGACACGAGCTATGTACTAGAATACAAGCTTCCATGTTATGTGCATGTACCTATGGAGATTATTATGCAGTGAACAGGAAGTACACAAGGTGTGTACTACCTGTTTTCACAAGGTGAAAGGTAGTACACAAAATGAAAATGTTTTTGTTTAAAGGGACTAGAGATCATTTTTCTCTTTTTAAGAATTTTCTTTAATACTTGCATTATTTTTATTGTTTAAAAGAATGAGTTAAAATGATACAGGTAATCTAAGACTTACAGGGTCTGTGATTTCCTCTCTACTTTACCAACGGTCATGTGTACTCTTGGCCCTCACTAAGCCTTGATTGTTCCATCTGCACAGAATGTTTATTTTAGAAACACCTCGCTGAATGCAAGGGTGTATGTCAGTGTGGTCCTGGGAGAGGAGGAAAGAAGAGCAGGAGAGGTAGAGACATGCGATGGTCTCCCGCCTCAGTGCAGGAGGCGTGTGCTGCATTCACTACGTGACAGTCAGCAGCTTTAATTTAAGGCACTGTGCAGCCTTGGGCTTTGAGGAGTGGAGGCTCTCTACACACATGAGCTAAAATCACCTCTGTCCATGGGGTGTTCGCTCTGCATAATTACAAACACAGAGCAACTCCAGCCAGGCAATCCCGTGGAAGAGTTTTGCAAAACCTGCATGACAGAGGGAACGGCAAAACATTGGAAAAGATAGTTTCATCCCCAAGCTTTCTTTCTGACCTGTGCTTTCTCTTTTAGCCATCACAGGCACATATATGAGATTTGATTAACTCGTTTCCTGTGAAGGGTTATTTGGCCTGCAGTCTCATTAAGTCACTTTCTGGTTCCCAAGTTATCAGTCAGGAAGAACAAATGGAGACCCCAGGATCAGATTTCTAAAGGAAGGAGAGTTAGAGCGAAGAAGTTTGAAAGGGGTAACAGCCAGCAGGCCTGAGCTCAGGAACTCAATTAGACTGAAAGACAACTATCTCATTATCTCAATCCGAGATGATCTAAATACACGAGAATCTAGAAGTTTGAAATAAACTTGTCCTATTGACTGTCTAGATGACTGAATTCCCCTTCTCAAAAAATTTTTAAACACCCACTTTCGTATTTATTTATTCGGAGCACAAAGCAGCTCCAATAATTATGCTGTCAGATTCAGTAAGCTAATGAGAAGTCACCAGTGTGGAAGGTTTTGCATTTGTGAGGTGCTGAAAGGAAGCCGCTCTACAGCTTTTTCTTTCCTTTTCTCCCCTCTTTTTTCTTTTTCTAAATTGGGAAGGAGAGTCCTCCAGTCCTTGGCCAAATTCACTCATTCGCATTCTTTTCCTCCCTCCTCCCTCCCTCCGTCTTTCTCCCTCTGTCTCTCTGTCTCTCTCCCTCTGTCTGTCGCCCCCACCCCATCCCTCTCTCACTGTCTCCCTCTCCCCATCTTCCCCCTTCCCTGTCCCTCTGTTCCTCCTTCCTCCCCTTCCCTCTCTCAAACTATCTGGGGCTTGGGCAGGCAGGGAAATCAGGGGAAATCCCAGCTTTTTGTGCCACTGTCCCCAAGCCAAGTGGAGTCTTTTCCCGTAGAGACATCCCCAAGGTGATTTGGGTTTGAGTTGATTTGAAAGTCACCTGTAAAATGCGCATCTGTTTACTTTAGCTGTTTAACTGTGCTGAGACATGAGTAAAAAGGAAGCAGGCTGCAGAAGCACACAGTTTAACGCCCCTGTGAAGTCGTCTGATGCACACCAATGGCTCCCTCTTCCAGCCGTGCAGAGATGAATCCAAACCAAGCACGCTGAGGGCATAAGTTACCCACAGTACCTAAGAAGCCCAGGTCAAGCCCCTTGCACGCTTATGTCTTCCACATAGGTGTAAGCAGCTTCCAGCAAATAATATCATTAAGGCATTTTATGCTTTTGATGAACCAAACATAGCAGCGTCTCTCTGTGAAACTGAGATATTTTGAGCAACTCAGGTCTGTGCAGATTGTAGCCTTACAGAAGAAACGTCTGGGTGGCAGGGTGCCCAGCCACGCCTCATGGGTGTGCTTTGCTCTGTTTTCACTGCTTTCCAGATGCTGTGGTGCTAAGGCTTATAACAATGGCTACTGTTTAGTAAGAACATTCAGTATGTCAGGAGCTGCACAGGGTAGTTTGCTTTAAACTTACACTCCACCAGGAAGTTTCCTTTGTCCCATTTGCAGATGCTAAGCAGTTACTTTGTGGAGGCCGCGGCCTATAGCTCCAGCTTAGTAAGTGCTCAGGAGCAGGAAGCACTTTATAGACGCACACTGCCAGAGTGCTCAACTGACAATGGTTTAATTTATGATTTGTTTAACTTTTTGATGGTTTGAAAGGCATATCAGATTCAGTAGGAACCTTATAATACACCCCTTGTGCCCAGAGGTTGCCATGCCCAGCACAGCTCTCAAAGTTCCCCGGAGGAAGAACAGTGGGAGGAGGGAGAAATAAAAAGTCAGAATACAGAAAGCTGAGGCCAGACGGAGCCCTCTCTGGATGGGAGGAAAAGAACGGCTCAACCATGGTTTTGTGACAGGTTGGTGTCACATGATGCCTCTCTGCCTAGCAACCTGCCTGCTTGAGTAGCCTTGGGGTGCCTCGGTTTTGGAGTGGCTCCCCTGGGGCTCTCTTTATTCTCAGGACCAGTCTCCTCACTCCAGCCCCCACACATCAGATTGATCTCCAACTTCAGCTACTTCCCATAGCTCTTCGCTTTCTGTTTTATAGTTGAAGTGATGGGTGGTTAGTTGAGGTCGGAGGAGCTGTGTTTGGAGGACTCTGCAGAAGCTTTCTCATTCTTGAACCCTTTTTATTACAAGTGAACTTAGTCGTTTAAGCTAAAGATTTCTAGTCCAAGGACTTTAAGTGCATGCATTCTGTAGTTTGACCCTATATGCAGTAGTCAGTTACTGGTGTGGCTGGAAATCATCAGGTGTTTGAGTTTCTTTTATAGCTAGCGTATTACTATGGCATTGTTTTAGACCTCTTGTATTTATACTTTTTGCACGATGTTCAAGACCAAGCTAATCAATTAGCTTACATCAATTAAAATTAATTTCTTGCTACCTATAAAAGTCAGTTAAGTCTCCTTAGGATTTTCCTTGGAACCATGTATAGCACCTCTTAGCTCTTCTGTCAGGGTCAGCCATCTGGATGAATGACGGCCACTGCTTGACAAGTTGCTTTCTGTGAAAGCTTGAGAGATTTTTCTCTCCTAGTGACTCTCCTTAGGCACACCATACAACATTGATCACTTTTCTCAGTGGTCCCACAACCTCCTTGGTCAGAAGGCTGGGGACTCACTGAATTATAGGATGTCACAGCAGAGATTCTCTTATGTCCTGGGTCGTCACCGACCTCAGCGAGCCAGGGTCAAAACATTGGCTGTCCTCGTAGTCCCTCTATCTTTCTAGTTTTTGGTCTCCAACCTCAGCTTTTGAACATCCAGGAGAGAAGTTAATGACATCACACTTTATTGGGAGCAGTGAGCTTAATATTACACAAAATAGAATTGTTATTTTCTACCAACCATGATGTTTTAGCATTTGAATTACTGTCTAATTTTAACAGACAACAGCTATATATTTTGCACATAAAATTAGAAATCCGCAGCCATACATAATATCGTAGCATGACAATCATGATGACATTTCTGTAACACACCTGAATTTTCCTGTTGACATAAATAGCCCTCTTAGTCAGCCATCCCGATCTAGTACATAAGAAGCTCTTACCTAACTTGCTGACCTTATTAGGATGCACATCTCATAAGTTTTTGTTAAAGGCAGACATCTGAATCTGAAAGAAAAATCTGTCACCATAAATAATTCCTGTTTTATATTTTGGAAGGCCTATACATAAGTACCATCTGAAAAGAGGTTAATTGAATAATTTTGCAAGGTCCATAGAGAAGCCAGCAATTTGGTCCTTTGTGCAGAAAAGAAACCTATATCCTGTATTCGGGCACTGGGACTCCTGCTCACCTCTGAGAATGAGCTCCATCTATAGCACCCGATCCCCAGGGGATGTGGCAGTTGCCACCTAAGCAGCCAAGGCTGCCTTTTATTCCTCCCCTGATTAGGGCCGTTGTAGCCCCCACAGCCTTGGGCTAAGTGTGAGGCAAGTGCTGTGGTGTGGACCAGCTAGCAGTTTAAAGGCTCAGTGGGACCCCAGCAGAGTTCATACTGCAGCACACAGTCAGGGCCAGCTGGGCTATTGTCCCTCCACCCACCCATCTCAGCCCACAGTGCTGTAGTCATCAACTGCACAGCACAGATTCCCAAAAGCCCCCTAGACTGCGTTAGGATGGGCTGTGCTGTCTCAAGGAAGCTCTCTGCACCATGGCGAGACTGAAGCAGGCCCTGCTGGAAGTTTCCTGAACAGGTTGACTTTCCACATCAATTTTGGACTTTCACTCATTTTCCCAATGACACTCTCATCAACACTTTGTACAGATACGTGAAGGTTTTGTTGAAGGGACAGATAATTGTTGTGCCGTTCTTTACAGGTGCAGCAGAGCAATCTCAGATAAAATGTCCTCCACCCCTGCAGCTAAAACAAGTAACCTTGTTCTTTCTCTTCCCTCTAGACTGTGGATGAATAGCCTGAGTTATAGGTAGCCCCCAGATACATGTGGGGCCAGTGTAGCATTTATTTGCATTTTGCAAGGTCAATTGTTGAAAAGTTAGCTTAAAGGATGACTGTATTTTATGAAGAGTGGAAATCCCAGCCTGCGATGCAGCAAAATTTCCCAAAACTGAAACGAAGAAATTTCCACTTATGGTTCAGTTAAGGTTCTCAGGCATCGTGAAATGGAATTACAGTGAAACATTCCCCTAGTGGAGAAGTCTTTTTTGTCCCTCAACTGCTCACTCCTTAACTAAACTGAGCAAAACTAGAGGACTTAAACTCTGTGGGAGGGGCTGTTGTTCCACCATCTTTTCCCCGCTCAGAACCTGATTTTACAATAGTTGTCTGAGCCAAATCCTCTGTGATCATCTCAACAAGCGTGGGACCATTAAGACACTCTCTAATCCAAATCCACAAAAAGAAAGTAAATATAGGAATCAACACAACAAGCATTTTTGTGTTTCTTGAGAACCTGTTTGCCTCACTTTTTACATCTGATGATATTAATATCAACACACTTCTGTGATCAATATTGATTCTATCAGTCACTTCTCCCCTTTCTATCACACAATGAGAAATGTCCTATTACCTGCTGTTTCTTCGTACCCCAGTCCTGTTTGGATGCCAGTATGCCACGTCCAAAGCAGCTCTCAAAGTTCCTGGCGGAAGGATTGTGGGAGGATGGAGGAATAAAGATGAGAGTCAGAATACAGAAAGCTGAGGTCCAATAGAGCCCTCTCCCCAGGGAGAGAATGAACTGCTCAACTACTGCAGCTCGTTTATTTATACATTCAGCATGTTAACGTCGCATGGAACCCCTCTGCCTAGCAACCTGTTTGCATGGCAGGCTCGGGGCACCTCACATTCTTGGAGCTGGAGCAGGTTGCTCACATGGCTCACCTTGGCCACTGCTTTTTCTCAAACAGCCAGTCCCACACATGTGATTGATCTCCAGCTTCAGCCACTCCCCACAAAAGATTCCTCAGCTGTGAGTTTTTCACCAGTCAAGAAAAACAAAAATATTCAGGAAAAAATGCATTAGGACTAAATATATACTGACTGGTTTTTATCCCATTATTCCCTAAACAATGCAACAGCTATTTACATAGTGCATTATATTAGATATTACAGGTAACTAGAGGTGATTTAAAGTATGCAGGAGGCACTCGGTGTGGTGTACACACCTGTAATTCCAGCACTGGGGAGGTTGGTACAGCCAGATAGCTGCAAGCTTGAGACCAGATTAGACAAGTTTAGACCACATAGGGAGACCCTATCTCAAAAATAAATAAGTAAATAAGGCAGGAGGGCAGGGATTGCGTGGCATATGTACAGATACTCTGTGATTTCATTTAAAGGACTTGAGCATAATTGGATTTGGGCATCTGCAAGGCTCCTGGAACCAAAGGATGATCGTACTTTGAATTTGAATTTTGATCTAACCTCAAGCTAATGATACTCTCTGTCCACACTGGCCCAGCACAGAGAGCCATCGCTGCCAGTCACCCTTGCAGGCCTGAGGGGAGCAGCTGATGTTCCACAGTACGCTGTGGACTGTCACTGTGCTCTCATGTTTGGTAGGTTAGCTGCCTTACACGCTTTTAAAAAATTAGACTCTTCCTTTCCTTTTCTTTCTTCCTCTTCCAGAGGTAAAGATTTTGCCTAGAGACTTACACTTTTTTCAACTTTTAATGGAGTTAACCCCATGCTAAGTCTAGGAGCGTCTACATGAGTTAAAAGTGATGTATACATATACACAAGTATTACTTCATGTTATTTTTTAATTGACAAAGTTATACTTTCGAGTCTGTCTAAGTAGATTGCTTAATGCACCGGATGGGTTCTTAAAACTTCCCAAATCACATCTAGCCCAGCACGAGGCACGTTGCTTCGCCTGTGGGGACTACACTCCCATCACCGTCGGCTCCAGCCTTATTTTGGCGTTAGCTTCTCATCTGCCGAGCTCTAGTCTTGCACAGTCCTCATGGCTCTCACAAACACTTTCCCCTCCTGCCTCTGTTCACCCCAACCACAGGCAGGCGCCCTCCCCAGATGCCCTTCACCAGTGAGCGCACTCCTTTTCCAGCACCCACAGGGCACCTTGCCTGGCTTCTCTGTGCTCCACAGAGGATCACGGAGAGGGGAGATCACACTTCTTTGTTTGCACCTCACTGTTGGCCTTTGCTTGTGCGCACACCCCAGTTATGTTACTGTTTTTACCATATGAACACCCGGCACAGCGCCTAGCTTGAGTGCTCCTGTGGTAAACGTGCTGAACTCTGCTAAATAGCAAACACTGAGCGCTAATAGAAGTTCAGTGAGCTGAGTCACCAATGAGTCCTTATGAATTACTAGTAAATCAGTCGGGCTCACAGTTTGATGTCTTTTGGGTGACAATTACTACGATTGACATAAATATTATCCTGCGGAAGGTCCCACATCATGTGTCAATGCTTTTCTCTTTTCTTCCCTGCAGAAGAGTCTCTGTTTACAGTTTCAGGAGTGAGGCTGAAACCAGAAATGTGTGACCTTCTGGCTTCCTACAGCAAGAGTCACCACCCAGCCCAGCTTACCAAATGCTGGTGAAAAGAAGGGGTGAAGTCACCAAGCACCTTCAGGTGGGTGGTCCCCAAAGTGTGCTTCTTTCAGACAGGGTAGCAGGGCTCTTGCTGCCGGTGGGAGCACACCGTTTCCAGCTCAGAGCTCCCAGGTTCTAGGTCTCCCTCTTCTCTCCCGTGCTAGGCACAAGAGGCCTAGTTTCTGAGACCTCCATTTCCTGGGCGGAGAAGCCTCCCTTGTCTCTGCCACTCGCAGAGGAGTGGTGGGACTCTAGGACAGCACTTCCAGGTCATCTCAAGGCATCGGCCCACACACCTGAAACAAACAGCGGGCCAGCTGTCACTGTCTTCCCTTAACTGAGTCGTTCTTTTGACACAAGATAAATCAGGCTCAGGGTGAGCAGCAGTCCTGGCTTGCTCAAGTTGGGGTGGCACTGGGGGGGTCCTAGACCCCAAAACATTCATTGCTAAAATTGGCACAGTCTCCAATAAACCAAGATACTTGGTTACCTTAGTGGTACAAATTACCTGCCAGGGTAATTTTGAGGAGGAAGATCTGCTGTAGAGGATTTCCCCAAAGCTACTATACCCGAAAAGAAGAACTGGTGCTGGCAGTATGAGAAACCAGGTAGAACAAGGCCCAAAGCCGCTGGAGTACAGACGACCTGAGATGGCACATGAACCCTTCCCGTACAGGGCCTTCTGTCACAGGTGAAGGCAGCAGCCCAAGTAGAGGAATCAAGGTGCTCCACGTGCAGGCCAGCTTGGGTGACCCAAACCGCAGACGTGCTTCTCTGACCTGTCCACCTGTCCGGTGACCACGGCATGGCCGTGCTTCCTCCCCGAGCCTTCAGGCCGTGGTGCCTCGTTGCACACACTGCTGGTGTCACTCGCACGGCAGGAGCCAGCTCTTTCTCCTTGTCATCAACTTCAAAGAAATAGGGAACTGTAGAATTACAGCTATTCTCCAGAATATTTTATGAAATAACTAAGTCTACATTTTGACAATACACAATTGGTCCAACACAGGAATATAATATTCTCTAAGCAAAACAGTTTCTAGAGCAGAGTTTTTGCTGTGTAATTATTACCATTTCAATCCAGCTACTTTTAAGAATGAACCTTAGCTACAGTCTGTAAATGTAAAGGTTTGTCCTTCATAAAGTTAACAAGGTTCCTAACAAAATTGGTCTCAAGTAATGGTGATTCATAAGTGTTATTTCTATGGTTTCAGGGTGTTTTGTTTTGTTCCTAGTTAGCAGCCAGGAAGTAAGGAGAACCTTGCCTCTCTGGTCTACAGTGACCTCTCACAAAGCATTGTTACCTGTAGACATATTGGTCGTGAAGGAACAATTAAGTGAAGTGTGCCAAGCTTGGTGCCCGTGCAGAGGAGAAGGAGGCAGGAGGCCGTGTTAGCCTCCTTGGAGTAATCTCATGATGTTCCTACGCCTCACCACTTACAGGAAGATGAAACATGTAGGGGATGAACCACAAAAAGGAAATTGCTAAGCAATTAAACTGTTTAATAAACTTGAGATCCACAAAAAACCTGAGAATGCTATAGTTAAAGAGACTAAAAGCTATAATCACAGAGACATTAGGGGCCTGTAAATCTTTTCTATTGGATTGAATTTATGTTAAAATACTCACTTTTCAGGAGAGTAAAAATGTAAATTGGGGTATTAGGACTGGTTAACAGGCTGCAGTCCTTTAAAATTAAGTCTCTTGCTAGAACCTCAAAAGTCAGTTTCAAATCAGGCATGATGATATATGCCTTTGTTCTCAGTACTTGGGAGGCTGAGGCAGGAGGATCACTGTGAGTTTGAGGCCAGGCTGGGGTATTTAACTGAGTTCAAGGCTAGCCTGCAGCACATAGTAAGATCATGCCTCAAAAAAAAAAAGGGGCATTTCAAGCATGAGAACAAATGTACACTGATGTCTACAACAGAAATGGAAAAGAACTAAAATCTTCTGACTGCATAGTATGTGCCAGATATGGCCATAGGAACTTTCACATATTATTTCCAAGCCTGGTAAGTTTTGAACAGTGAGTTGTGGTGAGTTACAGCTATAGTTTGCACACTTGGCAGTAGATTTCACTTCCTTATTTATTATTTATGAAAGGCTGGGCATTGAACGTAGGACCGTGTGTATGCCAGGTAAGCCTCTGCCATGGAGTTACACTACCAGCCTTGATTTCTTTGTAAAGCTTTCTCAGTTCCTGTTTCCAGGGGTGAGATGCTCTCTCTCTCTCTCTCATGCTCTGTCGCATTTTCTGTCAGTATGTTCAATTCCATGATCAAGCCTGTTCTTTTAAATTTTATTTGTTCTTATTCCCTTCCAGGACTGCATTCATGCTGCTTCATTTTCATTTGCTTCGGCTTACTGAGAAGCTTCAGATCTACTGCTATGGGGACCAAAGGTTGTATACTGTCACTTCTCACCTAGAATACTTTAAATATGATGTTCAGTGCATGGCTATTGCTGTTGTCATTGCCTAGAATTTAACAGTGATGGACTCAAATAGTGGACACAGTCTGAGAAGACTCCTGAACAATTGCATCAGTTTTGATAGAGATCCCCGTACCACAAGATCGATTTCCTAGCAGGACAGGTGGGAGCAGTTGCGGGGAGTTGGAGACAGAGTGGGTCCTTACAGAGGCCTGTCACTCTTGCATTCGCTCACAACTTTCCTCAACAAAAGGACTTCTGTATCGAGGAGAACACTAATCTAAGGTTTAGAAAAATCTTCCAGGAAGATGGTAAAAAGATAGTATGTTCATTAGGATTTCCTAGGAGCGGGTACTTTTTGCTTCCCTAAAACACATTGTATTATAAAAACACATTTCTCCCCCAGTCCCATCCAATTGTAGAAGTTGGGATTGAGCTGCCAGTTAGAATTGAATTTCAGGCTACTGAAATTTCCTACTGAGTCCTCGTGGTGGGGACAGCAAAAAGGATATGAAACCTGAGCTTCCACTGGATGGTGGAGATGCTAAATAGATGGATAAGAGCACGGAATTCCAAAGATGTAATTCAAGCCCTGTTGCCCCATCTCAGACACATATACGTGCTCACACACAACCTCATGTGAAAGGGGAGCTCTGTCTTCCTGACATGTGTGCCGTTGTCTACAGTGACTCTTTCTAAAAGCTGAGGAAACTCATATTACTTCTGTCAAGGGATTATCTCAGGCAATGCCGTAGTTTACAGACCTCTACATAACCTTTGGAAGAACCAAAGGAACCAATTAAGAGATAATTAAAGATAGTAACTGTTCACCTAGTGTCTGAGTTGGAGGAAGAAAAGACACACAGACGAAGCCCACCTCTGGGAGTACCGGCAATGGTGAGCCGAAGCCCATCCAGACGCACCTGAAACACTGAGCAGTGGGCTGGACCACTGGAGGGGTGTGCTCAGGGCACCATGCCTGCATGCCTGGAAAATGACCACAAGTGCGGTGTGCAGGGTTCAGCTGAGTCCTGTTCTAATTCAATATTTGTATTAATTGCTTGAGTAAAACCAGAGAGGGGCACAACTTCTTTACACAACTCACTAAAAAAGTACTATTATTAATTTATTTCCATTTTATGCAAGAGGAAACAAAGGCTCAACAAAGTTAACAACCCTGTAATCTTTCCGGTAAACTTGTACACACCCACCAGGTTTGTGGGACACAAACTTGCTCTTAAAGAGGCAACTGACATTTACCATTGGATCAAATTCAGAGGATTAAGGCCTGGCTAGAAACTAATGATCCACGAACCAGAGGAATATTTATTTCTATCAAATTCTATCTGATTTAAATTCTTACAAGTTGAGTTTAAATATCTGCAACTTAAGTACTGCTGTTACCTAGGAGAAATTGGAACTTTTAAGTGAAAGATGAATTAATAGCATAATCTGGCTGCCCCCTGAAAGATAATGCTCATACTTCCAGCTACGTAAATGCAGAAGTAAGATCATGTCCCAGAGGAACAGAATAGCTTACTCTTCACTGATCAAGCCACATTTAAATGATTATATTCAGCTCCACATATCGTATTTTAAAAGAAACATCATGCTGAAATAAATATTTATTGTGTACCTATGAGTTTGCAGGTCTAATCCTCTGTAATCCTCTTAACAAGACTAAGACATCACTGCAGTTAGTCCCCACGTCCCAGAGAACCTCAGGGAGCCACTGAGTCGCCCAGCTCCATGCACACACTCGCCCTGAAGTCTGCTTTCCCAGCCCCACTCTAGCTGTGCATGCTGCGAAGACCATGACAGAAGAGGTGACGCAGGAAAGGGGGCCCCAGAAAGGAAAACTTTGTGGTCACACACCCCCTTTCCAGAAGGCTCAGGGCTATCACCGGCCACTGAGCTAGGACAGATTGGAGTCTCCAGGGCACTGCTTCTGACATAGCAGCAACAGCAGTGCTCTGAGGCCCTACGAGGGAGTGAACGTCCTCACCTCACACAAAGTGGAGGGCCGCAGAGGGGTTCCTGGGGCGAGGTTAGCAAAGCCGACCTCCAAGATCTCATCTGACACCAGGATTTCCTGATAGTGACTTTTGGACAGGCTTCACTTGGGATTTTGGTGAGATTCTATTGTTGCAAGGATAGACTCGTTTTATTTTTTATAAAAGGGCTTTTTAAAAAATCTAGCAAAATTATCTTCTTTAATTATAATGGAAAATAAATTACGCTTGAATTTCCTTCTTTTTTCTCCTGCAATTAATGGATTTGCCCACTAATAAAGCATATATATGAGACTAAAGCATTGCTCACATCTTGGTTTCCTAATCTTAGGCAATGGGCATTCTGGGTTGGAGCTGCTTTAGTTAGGTGTGGAAAGCCCAGTGCCTGTGCTGTGGGGTTCGAGGTGGACCTGTGCAAGGCAGGGCCTGGGAGGAGCTGCTATCAGGGGCTCTGTGCTGGTCTCCCAGGGGACTTCCTGCTCTCGTGCGTGGGTCACATGGGGCAGCTGTGCTTGGCCTCTTCTACAGGCAGCGGCTCCCATTCCTTGTCTCTGCCATGTTGTGACCCATCCAGGGTCCTCTTGCCAGGATACCAATGCTATGCCACTGGCTCCCCTAATCATCAAAACCGTGAGCCAATAAACCTCTCTTCATCATAAGGTATCTCGCCTCTGGCATTTTATTAAAATAACAGAAAATGAGCTAATAAAGACATAAAAGATTAGTTGAGATATTCCTTCCTAAAAGGATGGACGAGGTGGAAAGCTACCTGGACAGTGGAAGGGCAGGTTTTTTGTTTTATTTAGTATAAGAGAGATTTATGTGGCCAGGTGTGGTGGCTCACACCTGTAATCCTAACACTCTGAGAGGCTGAGGCAAGAGAATCACATGTTGGAGCCCAGTCCAGGCAATTTAACAACCTAGTGAGTCCCTATATCAAAACAAAAAAATTTTTTTTGGTCTTTTTCGTTTTTATCGGTACCAGGAATCGAACTCATGACTGCCTGCTTGCAAGGCAGGCGCTTATGCCACTGAGCTAAATCCCCAGCCCCAAAATAAAAATTTTTAAAAAGATTGGGGATATAGCTCAGTGTGAAGAACATGAGTTCAGTCACCAGCACAACAATGAGTAAATACATAAATAAATAAAAAGAAGAGAGGAAATAAACCACGGGGAGGGAATTGTAAGCACATTAGGCAAGATCCCTTCCCAGACCTGCGTCCGGCTGCACCCTCGGCCTGCGCCCCTTCCTCCCAAACATACCACAATTCTGTCGCCTATGCGTGATGCTGGAGTTTGCTTCAGCCTTCAGAGAAGCCTCCTGAAGCCCCGGAGGAACAGGCAAGACTCCTCATGCCGCTCTCCTTTAGATTGCTCTGTTTCTCTGCCACACACTGCTCGATTTCATGCTCAGAAATTTGTGACTTACTTTTTATTATACTTGCTGTTTTTCTCTCTGCTAGAAATCAAGCTCATTAAGTCCCTGCAGCGTCTAAGCCTTGCACACAGTAGGGCCTCCGTTACTGTCTTCCACTAGTTAGCAGCTGCAAACCCACGCTCCCTTCCTCCTCAGCCACATTCTATTCATTCTTGCTCTTTTCTCACACGTGATGTGCCAGTGCTTCGTATCTACTGTGTATTTTCTGTCTTCCCCTGTGAGAAGTAAGCCTGACCGGACCAGGTTATGATGTGTTCTGCCCAGAAATATGCAGCAAACTCCTGCAATTGTGCAACCATGCTTATGGAGTTTTTGTGGGAAAAAAAAATGAAGAAATGAATGAATTTGTGAAGATTCAGAGATTGAAGAAAAAAAAGACTAAAAGCTCATGCATGCCTGGGAGAGGACAAGTGAGGGTGTCCAGGGAGAAGGGAGACAAAGAAAGTCACAAAATTATCAGAAGGCCACTAAGCAGGCTTGCAGAATCAGGAGCCAGACTGCTTTTGTTCAGCTCCAGCTCTGTGCTTCTAACCACGTGACCTCAAGCAAACTTCTCCTCCTCAAGCAAACATTCTTGGTGAGGCACAGAGGATAACGGCAGCTTCCTCCAGGAGCCTGTGCGGATGGAAGGAATTGATGCAGTCAAAGTGTTTTAAACACACCTGGCACACAGTCAGCACTCCAAAATCAACTAGTAATGAGGGGGGGTGGCAGTTGTAGTGGTGGTGGTGGCAGTGATGGTAGTGATGGTGGTAGCAATGGTGGTGGTGATGGTGCTGATGGTAGTGATGGTGGTTGTGGTGATGGTGGTGATGATGGTGATGGTGATGGTGGTAATGGTGGAAGTGATGGTGATGGCAATGGTGGTAGCGGTGATGGTGGTGATTGTGGCAGTGATGGTGATGATGATAATGGTGATGGTGGTGCACACAAGAGCAGAGGAGTTAAACGTGACAAACACCCTGGGGTTTCTCCTGGCAAGGGAAGGCAGGAGAACAACACAAGACTGATTTAGTTTCCAGAGTTAGATTGGGTTTGGGGATGAGATGAGTGGTTTCCGACACCAGAGTCAGCTCCTCTAGGTGGCTCTAGGGAGCCTGGCTAGTTACGGATACAGGTGCTTCGTAATGTGGTGTCCTCGGGGTTCACTGACCCTCTTCTTTAATGAACAGGTTCAAAATTGAGGATCCAAGCTTAAAATATAGACATGGATCCTTAGAGACCAATGATGACTATTTCCACAAACGTATAAAATATAATACTGGCATTATTTTCCACTCCGTGATCTTTGTGGTTTTTTGGTTTTGTATTACTTTGTAATTTATTATGTTTAAACAATGTTTGGGGGAAGATCTAGGAGCTCTGAGGCAGGAGACACAAAACACCAGCTAACAGCACTAAGAGAGCCCATGACAATGGTTGCAGTGGGCCGCATGTCTCTGGAAAAGACAATTCCCCAGAAGGGTGGCTGGGGAAGGCAGATAAAAGACTGAGGCTTGGTCATGTGACAGGTGTCACTTGAGTAGGATCCTGGGGGCCAGAGATAAAAGCCCACTCCTCCTGGTCACGTGACCTGGCTTCATTATGATCCCAGCAGGGGGTTAGGGAGTCTGGATGCGATTTTTACTTATTTATTTATTTGTGTTTTTCCCCCCTTATTCTGTGATAATGAGAAAATGTTTAAACTCCCATCTCTGTGTTTAAACATTTCTCCCTGCTGACAGCAGTGGGATACCCCTTGATCAACTGTCAGATTGGAAAGTGCAATTTCTCTGGAAAGTAAACAGCGTGTTAGCTGGTTGGAAATAATTTTCTGTTTATTGGTAGCTGTTAGCCTAGGAGTGATGGAGCCCTGTGACAGCACTTGTCAAGTGAAGACTAAGAAAGGAGTTTGGAAATACTTTCAAGACACAGCCTTGACAATAGGGCCTGCCTATTTTTTGATAGAAATATACTCTGAAAAAGTTAAAGTGGGCAAAGAAACTTTTCCAGTGTTACCAGCTCTTGGAGATCTTGTTGCAAAACAGATACAGAATCAAAGGCAAACTCTCTGAAGCCCCCTTCTCAGAAACTTAGGCTCAGATAAATGCCTGTACTCTTCTCAAAAGTCAGAGGAAAACATAACCACTATCACCATAACAAAGAAAGGGGGATTTTGTTTTCTTTCAAAATTTGTGTGTGAAAAGCAATGAGAAAAATGGGTGGAGGTAGTTAAAATATTTTAACATAAGTATATATAACAATGTCTAATGTACTTTCTTTTTTGTGGAAGCTAAAAAGACATCATCATAGTCTTATGAAAAATATCATCAGGAAAAATCTTATTGACAGAAAAAGTATATTTACAAACACTGACAGTCATCAGTCTGTGCCTGCATGTAGACATTTTTTGTCCTTCACGAGATCATATCACAGGGACATCTCATTTTCTTTTCTAAAGTCAGTAAAGTTCGCACAGCTCATGTCCTACACGGATAACTTAGGAATCACATACGCATGGAAAGAAGCCAGCCAGATTTCGGATCAATAATACCTATTTTGTAAGCAAGTAAGAAAATCCATGGTGTAACAGCACAAGGCAGTGCCTGACACAGAACAGGCACTAAATTAAATTTTTAGTATAATAAGTAAAACTAACTGAAAAATTGAAACCACATGACACTGCCACTCACACATCTGCCTCCCACTCCTGAAAGCAGAAGGCATCTTGCTTATCTGCCTCTTCCCCGGGTGGAACATGGTGGGCACTCATGAATTCACTCAGCTCTCATTCAACAAGCATTTATGTGCTAATTTCATGAATGAAATGGGAAATATTTGGGACTTGATAGACGCATACATTTGCCCATTTGACAAAACAGAGTTACACACTTGGGAGCTTGAAGGAATCCAAGAGATCATCTTCGAAGATCTGCAGTCCTAGAGAAAGGGGCAGACAGCTAGCCAGGAAATCCGTTTTAAATTTTACCACTGAATAAAGTATTTCTGGGTTAGAGAGCAATGTTGGCCAAGTAAGAAGCAAGGCCACCTCTGCAAAATTGCTCCTAAATGTGGCTGGGTGCGGGGCAGGGGGTGCCTGGTTTTCCTGTGATGGGGGAAGGAGGGATGGAGAAGAATTTCAGAAAAAATTCCCCAGAGGCATTTTGCGTAATGTCCGTGCCAACAACACAGTGTCTCCTCTCCTGAGAGATAAAGCACCTTCTATGCGCTGAAATTCACATTTCTGAGTCTCTTCCCAAGGTGGCGCAGGGCACGACTTGGGTCATTTAACAGATGTTACTCAAGCGGCCACAGAGATAAGATCAATGTAGCGGATGTAACTGTGTAAATTATTCTCTTTCCTGGGGAAGGGGACTTATAAAAATCATTAACCATTTTATTCTTCGATATTTTTAGATGGCTAATAAGATAGTTCATCTCCTTAGAAAAATAACTGGCAGAAATGCTAAATGAGACTTCACGTAAAGATCATAGAAGAGCAGGAGTCTCATGCTTCTATTTGCGCTGGAGCGATTTTCTCATCACAACTATTTTGTTGCATAGTTATTGCCTTTTATGTTCTGTTTTTACCAGCCCTCGAGTTTAGTTTTTAAAATTTTCTTTTTATTAGTACATCTTTGCGGCTCATGCTGTTTGCAGTCACCTTGGGGAGTGGTTACATGTGTAGACTACAGCTTGTTTCTTTTTGTAAACCCCTCCCTCCTCCTACCCTAATTCCCCTACCCTGATTGTCATTGGTGTTCATGTTATTAATCTTAGTTCATGTTGTGGCATGTAACATTTATATTCATTTAGGTTGCTAGGCTCCCACACGTGGTGCGTTTTTATCCTATTTATTTCCCCTTCCCCTCCTCCTCACCCACTGACCTTTTTCCCTATTGCAAGAGACCCATCCTCTAGTCCCCTTCTACCCATCCTGTATTATTCTCTTTATTTATACTTTGTCTCCCTCAAATGAGAGGAAGCATATGGTATTTAAACTAGTGTGTTCTGGTTTATTTCATTCAACGTTCTATTTTTCAGGTGCACCCACTGACCTATACGTGTCTCGAATCTATCATTCCTTATAGCCAAGTAGTATTCCATTATATATAAATAGTCCATTTTCTTTATTCAATTGTCCATTGATGGGTATACAGGCTGTTTCTAGGATTTAGTCATTATGAATTGTGCCCCTATAAACGTTCATATGCATGAAATATGGTGACTTAAGCTTGTTGGGGGTGATACCTAGCAAAGGATAGCTGGATCACATGGAATTTCTAGTTTCTTTGAGAGATTTCTCATACTGATTTTCACAGTGGTTGCACCAGTGAACATTCCCAACATGAGGGAGGGTTTCTTTTCCATCACAGCCTGCCCAGAATTTGTTACTGTTTCATTTCTTAATGACTGCCATTCTTTCTGGAGTAAGGTGGAATCCTAGCATTGTTCTAATTTGTGTCTCTCTAATGGGCAGAGATGTTGAACATTTTTTCTTATATTTGTGGATCATTTGTATTTCTTCCTCTCTGAAGTGCCTGTTAACTTATCTTCCCCATTTCTTGACTGGCTCTTTAATTTTAGGTGGTTTAATATTTATTTTGTATAGTCTGGATATTAGTCTTCTGTCTAGGAATAGCTGGCAAAGTGTTTTTCCATTCTGCAGCCTCTCTCTTGACTCTACTGACTGATTCTTTTGCTGTAAGAAGCTTTCTAGTCTGATATCCCACTTGGGATTCTTGCTGTTATTTCTTGCACTGCTGAAGTTCTGTTTAGAAAATCCTTTCCTGTAGCTGTGTCTTAAAGTGTTGACCTATTTTATCTCCTAATAGGTTTTAATGCTTCTGTTTTAATATTTAGATCTTTAATTTAGTATATGGTGAGAGATAAGGGTCCAGTTTCAGTCTTCTGAGATAGATAACCAGTTTTCCCAGCACCATTATTTGAATAGGCTGTTAGCCAGCACAAGCTTTTAGCCCTTTGTCAAAGATCAAATAGCTGACTGTGTCTGTACCTCCTTCTGTTCCACTGATCCATGTCTGTTTTTATTCCAGTACCATGCCATTTGTATCACCATTGCTTTGTAGTATAGCTTGAAGTCAGATACTGCTATGCTTCCTGCTGTGTGTCTTGTTGCCCAAAACTGCTTTGCTACTCTGGGTCTCTTCCAGCTCCATATGAATTTTAAGGCTGTTTTTTCTAGATCTGTAAAGCATGTGATTGGTGTTTCGATTGGAACTGCATTGAATCTGGATAACAGTTTTGGGAGTGTAGCCATCTTGAAAATATTCATTCTGCCTATCCAGGACCAGGGGAACATCTTTCCATTCCTGATGTCCTCTTCAATCTATTCTTCAGAGTATTGCCATCTTCTTTGAAGACATCTTTCACTTTCTGACTTTCTTGATTAGGTCAGTTCCTAGGTATTTCATTTTTCTTGATGCTACTGTTTTTGGTAGTATTTTTGGGGGAGTTTCGTAGTGGCATTGTTTTCATAATTTCCTTCTCATCTCCTTCACTGTTGGTGTACACAGATGCTAATCATTTTTTTGTGCAGACCTTGTATCTTGTGACACTGCTGAAGTCTGAAGTGTCTGGTGGAGTTCTTTGTGTTTTCTATGTAGAGTATTATGGAATCTGCATATAATGATAATTTGGCTTTTTTTTTTTTTTTTTTTTTTGAGACAAGGTCTCACTGGGTTTTTCAGGCTGGCCCTGAATTCACTATGGAGTTGGCCTTGAACTTACAGTGTCCCTCCTGCCTGAGCCTCCCAAATAATGATAATTTGAATTCTTCTCCTAAGCATATGACCTTTATTTCTTTCTCTTGCCCAATTTTGGCTAATGTTTCAAGTACTATGTTGAATAGAAGAGGTGATAGTGGACATACTTGTTTTGTTCCTGATTTTAGGAAAAATGCTTTTAGTTTTTTCCCCATTTAATATGATGCCAGTTACTGCTTTGTCATATATAGCTTTTATCATATTCAGGTACAATCCTTCCACACCTGTTTTCATTGGGGTTTTTACCATGAAAGGGTGCTGGATTTTGTCAAAAGCCTTTTCTGCATCTATCCATATGATCAAATGGTTGTTGACCTTGCTTCTTGTCTTGGTTACTTTTCTCTCATTGCTCAACCCTCAAAATACCTTCAAAATTAGGGAAGGAAAGGTTTATTTAGCCTACAGTTTGTGGAGGTTTCAGTCCACACTTGGCTGGTTGCTAAGCAGGGTGGTGTAGCTAAGGGGCAATCGCTCATGGCAGCCATAAGTGACAAGAGCAAATGGGAAAAAGGGAGACACACACCTCCTTCCCTCCCTTACACTGTATGTCGGCTCCCTACCCTGGGCAAGAGTAACGCTCACACCACCAATCCCAGAGCTAGACAACGAACCACAAATATTAGACTCAGCCACTTTCGAAAGGCCCACCCTCCATGCCTGCATGAGGTTTTAGGGGAACATTTAAACACAAACCATTACACTTCTGTTTATATGATGTATTACACATTTGTGGACTTGGGTATGTTGAGCCATACCTGCATCTCTGGAGTTAACTTAACTTGATCATGATATATGATCATGAGCTATGATCTTTTTGACAATGTGTTAGATGTTTGAGACAAGGTTGCACTATGTAGTGCAAGCTGGCCTTGAACTCACTTAGGTAGCCCAGGCTGGCCTTGAACTCTCAGTAACTCTCCTGGCTCAGTCTCCCAGGTGCTGGAATTAGAGGTGTGAACTATCACACTTGGCTAAAGTGCTGAATTCTATTTGCTAATATCTTGTTGAGGATTTTTGCATCTGTGTTAAGGAAATTTGCCTATAGTTTTGTTTTTTATATGGGTCTTTATCCAGTTTTAGGGTAATCAGGATAGTATTGGCTTTCATAAATTGCTTGTTATTGGGTTTTGAAGTATGTTTTTGTCTTCTTGGGCTACTTTTGAGAGTTTTTATGTGTCTAAGAATCTGTTCATTTCTTCAAAATTTGCTGATTTGTTGGAATGCAGTTTTTTAAAGTAATTACTATCTTCTTTATCTCACCTTTTCATTTTTAATTGCATTGATGCGAATCTTTTCTCACTCTCTCAGGAAGTCTGCATAGAGGCTTAACTATTTTATTTATTCTTTCAAAGAACCAGCTCTTCCATTTGTTGATTTTTTTCCTGTTTTTTTTTAAAGTTTCAATTTCATTGATTTCCTCTCTCATCTTTATAATTTCCTTCCTTAATTTTGGTCTGGGGCTGGTTTGTTGTTGTTTCTGAAGTATCTTGAGATTTCTCATGAGGTTACCTATTTGGGCTTGCTCTGTTCTCCTAATGTGAGCACTGATTGCAATGAATTTTCTCTTAGAACTGCCTTCATATTTCCCCAGAGGTTTTGGTAAATTGTAATGTCATTGTCATTAACTTGCAGAAATTTGAAAATTTCTTTTGTGACCTAGTGATTATTTAGAAGTGGGTTGTTGGTTTTCCAGGAAATTATGGCTTTTCCAAAATTTCTCCTGTCATTGATTTCTATTTGTATTGCACAGTGGCCTGATAGTATGCATGGAGTAATTTCTATTCTTTTATAAGTACTTAAGATGGCTTGTTGTCAGTGTCCTGATACATGAAATGTTAGTTTCCTTCCTTCGATTTTTAATCTATGAATATCTTTTCGGATTAGATAAGTTTCTTAAATGTAGCAAATTGTTGGCTTTTTTTTTTAATTCAGTTTGCTAGTCTGTGTCTTGCAGAGTTGATGCATTATTGTGGAGAGATACTGCTGAAATGGGTTGGCTATTTACTATCATTGCCTTTTTTATCTGTTGGTGAATCCTTTTTTCTCCTTTTTTTTTTTTTTTTTTTTTTGTTGTTTATCTACTAAGATCACTAGTTTCCTCTGTGTTTTTAGCTGTGTCCAGTTTGTTGTTTTCGTTGAGAATGTTCTAAAGTCTCTTTTTAAGATGAATTACCTCGATAGACAGTCCCTGTTATCTGAGGTACTACCAGGAAGTCTGAAAGCCACATTTAGGGCAGCCTAGCACAGAGTGTAATCAGTACAGAAGGAAGAGAAATGAATGTGCAGGACAAAAATGGATGAATGAATGAATGAATGAATACCACAGACCAGCCAGAGAATAAACTGTGACACTGATTAGGTTCTCTGAGGGTCATCAAACAGCCTAGCCCCACCGCAGATAAGAAGCTGTGCTCAGGGAAAGTGAGGGCCAGAGCACCAAGTGTTTTATCTGTCACCTCATCCTCCACCCCAGCCTGGAATTTGGCTATAATCTGACAGGACCACTTTGCCTGCTTTCAGGAGAATTCTCTGCTATCAGTGAGGCTGATTTTCCTTCTTAGGTTATCACAAAAAGGCTTTCAGAAGAGGAGTGTTAGGCCCTGTGTGGTTTGGGGTACGTGGAGGGTCACCCGAACCAGATGGACACAGGTGAGTCCTGGGAGGTCCTTCTAGTGTAATCATAGCCCCTGCTTCCCAAGAAGTGGCTTTGTGCTGGGTGCAGCTTGCGGTTCCTCCTCCTAAGCCCACTGTCTAGGGACTAGGGTTGGTTTTTGAGCTCACCCTCAGCCCTCACAGTTGCAAAGCCCAGTCTCCTGGAAAGCAGCTTAGGGGGAAAGGGATAAAGCTCCCACTTGGCAGTTGGAGTGGGCTTCAGAACCTGAGCCCACAGCTTCCTAGCATATCCTTTGGGATAGGCTCCTTAACTTTACTTGGTGTCAATTTCCTCTCCTGTAGAAATTGGCTTAGTAAAAATGCCTACCTCTGACAGACATGGTGTACACACCTGTGAATGCAGCTGCATGGGTGAAGCAGGAGAATCAAAATTCCAAGGTCAGCCCAGGCAACTTACTAAGACCCCCATCTCAGAACCATTTTTTTTTTAACTTTTTATCAGTTACCAGGGATCAAACTCACAACCGCCTGCTTGCAAGGCAGGTGCTTATGCCGCTGAGCTAAATCCCCAGCCCCCTCAGAACCATCTTTAAAATGGCTGGAGATGCAGCTCAATGGTACTGGGTTTCATCAACAGTACCTAAAAAAAAAAAAAAAAAAAACCCTACCTCAAAGGAGGTTGCAGGAAGACTTGAAAGGGTCCCCCATAGAACTGTTCAACAGATGACAGTTACTAGAATCATCATATGCATCACAAATAAATATAGATTTGCTCCAACCTAGGTGTGAAAGGCATGTATTTTTGTGGGTATCAACGCAACAAGAAAGAAAAACACTTACTCCACATCCTGTAATAGGTATGGTGCTTTACATATATGACTTTACCTTTTACATACATGACCTTACATTTTCCTCTTCACCATCTGTGAGGTGGTTAACGTTATAATCCTCTTCGTGAGAGGAAGACCATGAAGCTCAGATAGTTTAGCTGACTTGCTTGAAGTCACACAGCTAATAAATTGTGGGGCTGAATTAGATTCCAGATTTGACTCAAAGTCTGCTTCTAAACCCTATGATTACAATGCCGCGCCTGAAGTAACTGACTTTTAACAAGAACTAGACTCTAAAAGTTGTCCCGTCCAAATGTGTGTTGTGTTTTAAAGAAGTAGGCTGTCAGCCTGTCCGTGCTGCCGCCATCCCTGCTCTGCAGGCCTCTGAACCACACACAAGCTTCACAAGAAAACAGATTTCATTCCACTCCATCCAGCTCATCTTTAATCTAAAAAGGTATTACCAACTGGATTGTGTATCTTAATTCCTAGACTTTGATCCGGATGAATTTTGTCTGTTGTTAAAAATCGAATGCACCTTTAAAAGATAAATATTTCCCTCATTGAGATACACCAAAGAATTAACCTCACTGTCTAAAAAGAAATGATCCAGAGGGTCTCTAACAGCATCCTCAGGATAAGTGATTCATCTTCTGAGGAGACTGCTTTGAAGAGGAGACTCGTGTGGGATGCGTGCACTCTGCTCTGTTTACTTAAAACATACCTTAAATTTCCTTGCATCGACTCACAAGTAACTCCCCTGACACCCAGAGGCTGAGCTCCATGGGGGCAGGGGAAATTGATGAGGTCACCAAGTCCTTTGGAACTGTGTCTCGCCCACACTTTTAAACTTTCACTCAGTGGATTAGAAACACAAGCAAAAGCCTCCTTGAGGCAAGGGACTCCACCCAGGGACACCCCACACTTGCGCATTGACCTTCTCTGTTCTTGGGCCCTACGCCAGAAATGGCAGTTAAGGGTTACCAACAGGGTCTCTGAACATACAGATTTGAACACTGAGCATATAGCGTTTCCCAGAAAGTCAGCCAAACCACACCATCTCCACCCCACTTCGTGCAACTCTGCTGAGCTTGACCTACAAGTCTTCTACTTCCCGAAGCCCTGTGTGACATCCGAGCCCAGATAGTGCTGGTCAGCTCTTGACAAAAGTTGTCAAGTTTTCAATGTGTTATAAATACGGCCTGACGTTTGATAACGTACCTATTGCCAGACACATGGGACCACTGCTGCATAAGATTTTCCAGGCCCCAGCACAGCAGGGTGGCAAACGAAGGCCTTCACCCGGGGCCTGCCCCTTGCAGCAGGCCCTACTCAGAATGGGTCCTTCATGGATTTAGTCAAAACACAGCCTTTCTCCTTTTTGCAATTCCCCATAATTTTGTTCCTCACGCTCTTTTTGTTGTTGCTGTTTTTGTTTTTGCTTTTTTTGGTTTTGTTTTGTTTTGAGACAAGGACTCACTGTGTTGTCTAGCCTTAAACTCACAGGCTAGTTTTAAATTTCAGATCCTCTTACCCCAGTCTCCCAGGTGTTGAGGTTACTGGTGTATACCACCACACCCAGCTTCTTTCAAGATCTTGTCACTTTTGGTTTTGCCTATATTGATGTCACTTCCTCCCAAAGGCCCCCCTTACTGTGCTGTGCTTTCCAGATGCTCACATCCTTGAAATACACCATAGGAAAAAATCTCACTACTGTCCAAGTAGATTAGTCTTACCCACTTTGGTCTGCTTCACATTTGTCTTACTGGTTAAATAGGAAAACTTTGATTAGTGTGGTAGGCAGGTATTTCATTGTTTCCCATAACTGGACACAATGCCCTGCACCCACAATTTAAAGGAAAATTTTAATTTGGTTCATGGCTTCACCAGATTCAGTCCATGGTTGGCTGGTTCTCAGGCAGGGACATCCTGAGGACCTGGAAGAGCAAAGTGGCTCAGTTCATGGCAGCTGAAGAGCAGAGCAGGGACAGTGCCAGAGAGGACCTTATGTGACCTCACGTAAGGCCAGGGACCTTATGTGAACCCTAGGGCCCAGTCCCCATGACCCTCCCGGATACACCCAGAAGTTACTGATGTGCTAAGTGTTTCTTAACCCAATGAAACTGTTTTATCGAAGTTAACGATCAGCATGATGATTACCCCCAAGATGCCCACATCCTAATCCTAGGAACCTGTGGCTATGTTACATTACATGGCAAGGGGAATGACGGCTGGTAATGAGCCAACCTTAAATAGGAAAAGTACCCAGATTACTCAGGCAGGCCAACAGGGTTCTGCTGGACCTGCGGCTGCAGGCTTTAAAGAGGCAAGAAGGAGGCCATGACCCAAGGAATCGGGCCGCTCTAAAAGCTAGAAAGGGCAAGGAAACAGACTTTCTCCTGGCGCCTCCAAGACAGAAGAAGCTAAGAACCTCAGAGCTGTAAGATAATTACCGTGTGTCACTTTAAGCTACTAAACCTATGGTAATTTCTTTTTGGACACAAATATGGTTAAAATGTAAGCCACCCGAAAAAACAATTCACTGATATTTTTCTTCATATTGATTGTGAGAAAAATTTTCTAATCTCATGAAAAGTTTAAACAATTTGCTTTGAAACAAGATCTTAGCTTGTGTCTCTGGACGCAGACTCTGACACAGAGACTTAGGCACCACAGTTGTACAGCGCGGCGGGGAAGTAGCCGTCTCAAGTGAGAGAAGCTGGATTCCCGCCAGAGACACTGCGCTGTGAAGCTTTAGCTCATTCTGCGGCAACTCTGGAGCTGGAATGGTCCTCAAAGTTGTCCCCACAGAGGTAAAGGGCCTGAGTTTTGCACCTATCACATCCACTGTGAAAGGGGGTATAACTCTGGGAAGGCAGCTCCCCAGGACCCGAGCAGTGCCAGCTTCCAAAGGCAACTGTGAGCCATGGGCAGGTAGGGTCCCCTCAGCTGCTAGGGGATGGCCAGGTGGACCCTGAGCAGGAGGGCTGGGCAGGCACTCAGCATTTGCAGCAAGCACTTGCTATTTCTGAGGTATGTCCTGAGACTAAGCACTGCATATTCCATTCTGTCTCGATGGACAGATAATAACAACTATTATTACTTTACAGTGTTTTATTTCTAGGGCTGGGGATCGACTCTCACGCTACTTAGCGTGATGCTCTACCACTGAACCACAACCCTGGCCCCAGTTTAGTGTAACAGAGACTACGCAATCATTTTCTCTCATCCTACCGAGCATTAGTTCTGTTTTACAGATGATGATTCAAAGGCTCAGAAACTCTGACAGGTAGTTGGGCAGCCACTCAGCCAGCGAATCAGCAGACAGGAGTGACAGTGGCCTGCTCCATCCAAGCTCACCACAGAGCATGGAGCCTGCCACCTGCAGAAGAGAGAGAACACCCGCAAACATCAATGTGACACCATGGATCCCTGGTCCACAAAGGGAGGCTAGGATTATATCTGGTAAACTCTGCTTGCTAAGAAAGAAAGGGGACTTGAAACCAAGAACTTAAACCAGGGTTGAAATGAAACAGAGCTCCTGGTGGCCCAGAAAGGTTGCATAGGTCAGGTTTATCCATGACTTGTAAATCAAAGTTAATTACATTTTCCCCCTTAGTGTACACGGAGAATTGGTTCATAACTTTTACTTCAGCGTCAGTGTTGTCTTTCTAATGGACGCTCCTAGGAAAGTGTCGAGACCTCTCCCCTCCATTGTACAGCCCCTAACACTGTGCCACTCCAGAGCAGCCCACAATGAATGCCATTTGACAATTCTTTCCCTTATAGTCGTGGCCTCAGACCAGTCTAACAGCCTGCAGTGCAATCATCCACCTTCGCATCCTCCTTGCAGGCTGGGTCAAGAAAACAGGGTGCTCGGGAAAATGCCCTAAAAGCTTTCTTCTTTAATAAGGATGCTGGAGTCCCGTGATGGATGCCGTAAAATCCCCCAGCGGCTGGTGTGCTCAGGGTCGTGTGGGCCCATTAGCAGCGTCTGGTGCTCTGGTAACATACTTCATATCCAAAGTGCAAAAGCAAAAGCATTTATTATGAATAACACAAGGTGACCCTAGAGTAAACACAGCTGTGCCCTCCTGGTGTCTTGTCCGTGGCGCTCCCTCAGTAGATTAAAGAAATCCATGTTTTATGGGGCCATCACTTATTCTGTGTGTACACACAAGGCTGGTTTGCAGTGGACCTGCATGTTGCTGGGATAAGCTTTCAGGCCCAGAAACTGTAGGAAGCAGACGTGCTTTGCCAAAATACTTATTCTTACACCTTCTAAAATTTTCAAAAGAAAGTGAGAACTGATTGCTATTTGTTCCTAAAGGATTACACAGCATTCTGGGCCCTGCCCACATTGGAGCTGCCCTTTATTTCTCAAAAGTCCTCCCCATTTCTGTCTCTGCAGCCCTGCAGAGAAATAAGCATGCAACTCTCTCAGAAGGTTTGGGCCTGGCCTCCATGGGCCCCGGCAGGGGTCGGGACCATCCCTTCACTGAGCTGCAGGCCACTGGAATGCTTGAGGCTGCAGTTTCGCTCCATATACCTTGGATCATCAGTCCTAACCTCATCCCCAAGGCTTGCCACAAAAGATCTCATTCTCATTATTACTTCTACAGAGTCTTTAGAAACAAAAAGACATCACTGTATTGCTAGCATTTTGTTTTTGGTAGTGATATGCTTTCATTTACAAAATATGACAATTCGCAATTATTGAAAATGTCAGATTAATCACATACACAAAATTAAGCACTGATCATATGTATTTCTATCACATTAAGGTTATAGATAAATTCTATTTAGAAATAACTCCAAGAAGGGTTTTTACATTTCATTTTCACATTGAAAACCAGATTGGCTTTAGCCTCCAATAGCATGCTGATGTAAAATTAAATGGGCACCAACAGGAAAAGGCATTTTGTTTTTCTGAGTAGGAGCTCTAACCCCTGAGCCCAAGTTTTCTCATCCTTAAACAGCAGGGAACGAGCCCTGCCTCCTGAGTCAGACAGAAGTCCCAAATTAAGGCAGAGGAGCACAGAGTAAGACCCATCCAGCTGCTGGGGAAAGTTACATCTATGAATATTATTTGACTTACATGTATTATATAAATATTAATGAAAATAAGTTTTTGTTAAACACAAATCTAAAATTACACGAAGGCCCTATGTGTTACATATGAAGATGTCAATGGGTGTCTGTGAACGGCCCTGCGGGCCTGCAGGTCTGTTTCTCTGGAGTCTGCTATTGGATTCTCTGGACTCAGTACTACTTACTTAGCACTAACCTCGTGTTATTATAACTAATCTAGAGATGATTAAGAAAGGACAAGCTAGGTGATAGCAAATACCATGTCTCTCAGTGCAAGGGACAAGCATCTGCAGATTTTGGAATCCAGAGTGGTCCTGGAACCAACTTCCCATGAATTCAGAGGGACACTGCACCTATAAACTCCTGGTGCAACTTTAATCGTACACAACTACCATCATTTGTAAGTAAAAAGCATCTGTATCCGGCACACCATGAGAACCAATGGTCAGTGCGGTGCCAGATTTTCACTATGGGTGAACATGAGCCAGCAGCCGCGCCAATATCCGCACAGAACTCTGCCACGCCTTTAACCTGAGTTCTCAGTGCTCAGAATGACACCCATGACATTAACCCTTCGTTGCTCCCACGGCTGTCTGCAAACTGAAGTGCTCGTTGCCTCCTCTGCTCCTGGATGGAAAAGCGCACACATACACCCCACGACCATCTGACTCCGCCGCAGTGCAGAAGGAGCCTACTTATTTTATTCTGAATTCTCAGCAGCTGCTGTCGGAATCCCGCCCGCGCCCCTAATCCACCCCCAGCCCCCCACCCCCCAGCCCCGGGACAGAGGCCTGGTTCTCCGGCCTCACCCCAGGAGGGAAGAGCAAGGACTTGGTTTCAGGGCGCCTGTGCTGTGAGCCCTGCACGGACCTGCCTTAGGCCTCTGGGCCACACCCTCACTCCGCCGGTGGGCCTCTGGAACACCGGCCACCATACATAGTTTTGCTTCATGGGAGTCTGCTCAGGAGACAAGTTGCTTGGGATCTTTGGAAAGCCAGAGCACGGTTGATAAGGGCTCCTGGCGGGCAGTTGCCACAACAAAACGAATCGCTGGGACCCTTAAAAGGACTGAACGTTTTAAAGACTGACCCTTAAAAAAGGACTGAAGAAGAGTGAGGGCCGCCTCCAGCAAGGACCCCGGCCAGCTGTGGGCGCTGGGGTGCAGTTCGCCTGCCAGCTCAGGCCCGTGGGGATCCCCAGGGTCTGCCCCAGTGGAGGGGAGGCCAGCAGCAGCACTAAGAACCTGGCTAAGCACCACGGAACCGGCTGGGGATTTTGCTTTCACAGAGCCCACAGTTTGAGGAACAGCCTCCAGCAGACCTGCTTAGGGTCAGTTTCTTTTCTTCTTTTGGCTTTGAAACAGGGTGTGGCTATGTTGTCCGTTTGTGGTGAACCTGAACTCACGAATTGGCCCACGCTGGTCTCAGATCACGACCCCTCCAACGTGGCTTGCTGAGTGCTGGGGTTATAAGTGTGCGCCCCTCGCCAGGCTAGAGGGCACTTTCCCGCCCACGGTGTGTGGACGCTCTCACAGCATCTGCGGAGACCCACGCAGCCAGGGTTCATGATTACAGAGGCTCAGTGACTGCTAGCGAACAAGGGGGACTGTCCCACCCACCACACCACGTGGCCCCCGCGGCCCTGTGCACCCCCTTGGAAGCCCACAAACTGACGTGCTTGTGCACAGGGAGGTTTGCACCACAGAGCCCTGAGAGGGAAGGGCCGTGTGTTCCCCGCCTTCACAGATAGGGTCTCCATGTGCGGCACCCAGATGAGTCAGATCACATTTTTCCAGAAATAGTAAGGGAGAGAAAATAGCTTTCTATAGAGTAGAAAGGAATTCTGGCTACAAAAGACAGCCATTTGATGACTGCTAATATCGAATATGTATTCAGTAACACTGACCTGTACAGCAAAAGTGGTCAACATGGCAAAATTTGTTATGTGTATTTTACCACAATCAGTAACTTTTGTCTCCCAATGAGTTCTCTCCATGTGGTACCAGCCAGTCTTGAATTTACAGTCATCCTGCCCACAGTCTCCCAACCAGCTGGGACTACAGGCCTGCACTGACTCACCCAGCCAGTGTGCTCTGAAACCCTCAGAGCCATCTGACTTTCATTAGCCTGTAAAGTGTGCCCGTGTTGCTGCTCTCCTAATGAAACTACTTACCAACAACACAAAAACTGACACAGAACTGGGACCTCTCACAACGAATTTTTTTTTAAATATTATTATAGAAAAGTTTTTAAAACAATACAAAAATGATGCCCCTTTTCCTTCTGCCCCTCAAGCTTCTTTTTGCTTTTTCCCTACCACAAGGCCATGTCATGCTGTGACTCAAGTGAGTGGGCCCCCATCCCCACCTCAGAACCCCACCGTCCGTCCTGGCCTGCTTCTCCCTCAAGGGGCAGCTGCAGACGATGCCACTTACCACTGGGAGCAGGGGACAGAGACGCCCGACCCAGGAGGGGACTCCTGGGAAGGTGGATGCTCTGGCCAAGAGACATCCTTCTCGGGGTCACCATGGCCAAGGGACATCCTTCTCAGGGTCACCATGGCCGAGGGACATCCTTCTCGGGGTCCCCAGGTAGAAAAGCAGGAAAGAGCGTTGTGTGCTCAGGATGCACACATGCATGTAAGTTTCTAGTACTGCAAGACAGTGCCAATCTCAGTATTGGGGAAGGCACACAGAGACAGCAGCAGGAAATCCCGCTGCAGAGCACAGCGCTCTTCCCAGGCTCCCGAGCCAGCCTGCCTGCAGGGCCTCTCTGGAGAAAACGCCTGGATTTCTTCAAGCTGTCAAGAGTAAAAAGTGAATGCAGGCGCGCGCACGCGCGCGCATGTGTGTGTGTGTGTGTGTGTGTGTGTGTGTGTGTGTGTGTGCATGAGTGTGTATAGAAAGGCAGGACCTAGGTTTTTGATGAATAAATTTGTTAAAAATTGGAATTCTTGTCTAACTGTTCCTTCAGATCTCACATAGCATAAGATAGCATTTGTTTAATGTGACAAGCCTGTGACATTAGCCTCAAAGGTGAGGGCTGCCTGTGTCAGCCCCAAGTCTGTTTAAACCTTTCATGAATGTCACCATGGTGTTTTCAGAACACACGATGTCTGCATGAGGAGAGTCCGTAACTTCTCACCTACTATGCTCACCTCTATCCCTCTGCCTTCCCAAAATCGTTCCCGTCCAGCCAGCAGTGTCCACTGGCTCTGGGCCAGTAACTGGGAACCCATAAATGGAAAAAGTGACAGAGCCATGCAGGGTGACAGAAGAAAATAGCCTTGAGTCACTAGGCCCTGGGTGGTTAGCACGGCTTTCCTTTAATTTTGTTTTGTTTTGGTTGTGTTTGTTTGTTTTGAAACAGGGTCTCACTGTGTAGTTCAGGCTGCCCTTGCACTCATTATGTTACCTAGGCTGGCCTCAAACTCATGGCAGTCCCCCTGCCTCAGCCTCCCAAGCTCATTACCCACCACTCCTGGCTTGCGTAGGTCTCTTATGTTCTTAATATCTTCCTCACAGATTCTGCCAGGAGATTATTGGTAACTAATTATTCTAATTAAGTGAAAAATTCATAGGGTATGGGCAAATTCCTAGAAACATATAAACTACCAAAGCTAAACCAACAAGATATAAAAATCCTGAATAATCCAATATCAGTTAGTTAAACTGAAGAAGTAATTAAACAAAAAATCACCAATTTCAAGAGTTTGATCCCTGGTAGAAAAAATAAAATAAAAATAAAAAAAAAAAACAAGAAAAGCCCAGGTCCTCATGGGTTCAAGGCTGGCTTCTACAAGAAATTTAGAGAAGATCTAATGTCATTACTCCTTGACCTCTTTATTGAAATTGAAAGGGATGAAGTATTCTCAAAGTCATTCCTACAAGCAAGCATTACCCTGATTCCAAAACCAGAAAAAGACCCAACTGAAAAACAGAACCAAAGGCCAATCTTTTTTAATAAACACAGATGCAAAAATCCTAAACAAGATACTGGCGAGCATAATGCAACAAAACCATCGGAAAGATCGTACATCATGAACAAGGAGGATTTCCCACAGGGAGGCAGGAATAGTTCAACATATACAAATTAATAAATGCAATACACCATATAAACAGAGACAAGGACAAAGATCCCATGAGCATCTCAAAAGATATAGAAAACACATTTGACAAAATTCAACATCTATTGAATTTTACTTGATTTTTAAAAACCTGAAGAAAACAGGAAGAGTAAGTCTTTATCTCAACTGGATAAACATCATCCATGACAAACCAACTGCCAACATCATACCAAAAAAGAGAGAAGCTGAAAGCTTTCTTTCTAAAATCAGGAACAAGACAAGAATGTCTGCTATCACCACTTCTGTTTAATAGAGTTCTTGAATCATTAGCTAGAGAAATAAGACAAGAGAAAAAAATCAAAGAGATATGGCTATGGAAGGAAGAAGTTAAATTATCATTATTTGCTGATGATATGACCCTCTGCATAGAAGACCCCAAAAGTTCCATCAAAAAACTCCTAATACTAATATCCAAATTTGACAGTAGAGCAGGATACAAAGTCAACAGTCAAAAATCAATAATGCTCTTGTGCCAATAACAAGCTCACTGAGACAGAAATTAGGGAAATAATATCCTTCACAACAGCATCAAGAAAAATGAGATATTTAGGAATTCATGTGATCAGGGAAGTGAAAAACCTCTACAGTGAAAATTATAGTACTCTGAAAAAGGAGATTGAAGAGGACATCAGAAAATGGAAAGATATCCATTGCTCCTGGATAGGCAGAATCAATATAGTAAAAATGGCTATACTTCTAAAACTATTATATACATTTAATGCAATCCCAGTCAAAATACCAGTAACATTCCTTATCAAACTGGAGAAAGCAATCCAAAAGTTCATATGGATGCAGAAGAGATATAGGATGGCAAAAGCAATTCTGGGCAGCAAGAGCCAGGCAGGAGGCATCACAATCCCAGACTTCAAGTTATACTACAAAGCTACCATGATAAAAACAGCAGGGTAGTGGCAGAACAGACTCATGGATCGATGGAACAGAACAGAGGATGCAGAAACAACTCCAGGTACGCTCAACTATGTTATTTCTAACAAAGGGACAAAATCCCTTCACTGGAGGAAAAATGGCCTCTTTAACAAACAATGCAAAAACTGGCTGTCCACATGCTAAAAGTGGAACTTAGACCCATATCTCTCACTATGTACTGAACTAAAATCAACATGGTTTAAAGATCTCAGCATTAAAACATAGACATTTAAACTGCTGGAAGACAAAATAGGTGAAACTCTTCAAGACATAAGTGCAGGCAAAGTCTTTCTGAAGACCCTGTTGCGCAAAAAATAATACCAAGGATCAACAAATGGAAATCACATCAAATTAAAAAAAACTTCTGCACAGCAAAGGAAACTACTAGTAAAGAAACAACCTACAGATTGGAGGAAAAAAAATTGCCAGCTATTCCTGAGAAAAAAGACTAATATCTAGAGCCAAGGATTTAGTTCAACAGCATAAGCACCTGCCCGGCAAGCATGAGATATGAGTTTGATCCCTGGCACACACACACACACAGAAAAAAAGGCTAATGTCTGGAATAAAGAACTCAAAAAGAAATAGACCTCCCAAATTTAAAGACCCAATTAAAGAGTAGGCATCTGAAATGAATAGACAGTTCTCAGATGAGTAAGTACAAATGACTAATAAATACAAATAAAAATGTTCAATATCACTGGCCATTCAAGCAATGCAAATTAAAATACTTGAAATTCCATCTCCAGAAAGAGTAGCTACTGTCAAGTTGTCAACAAATGCTGGCAAGGTTGTGGAGAGAAAGAAACCCTTCTCCGTGGTTGTTGGGAGTGCAAGTTGATACAACCACTATGGAAATCAGTAGAGAGATTTCTCAAAAAACTAAAAGTAGAAATTCCGGCTGGTCCGAAGGTAGTGAGTTATCTCAATTGATTGTTCACAGTCAGTACAGATTGAACTCCTTGTTCTACTCTTTCCCCCCTTCTCACTACTGCACTTGACTAGTCTTAAAAAAAAAAAAAAAAAAAAAAAAGTAGAAATTCCATTTGACCCAATTATTGCCCAACTAGGTATCTTCCCCAAAATATTAAAGACAGCATCCCACACTGGCACATCTGTACCTGTGTTTATAGCTGCACAGTTCATAGCAGCTAAATCCTAGGAACAGTGAATGGAATTGTTATATCTGCAAACATGTACTCAAACAGTGGGAAAAAGAGAAAGAAAACAAGACCATGCACACAAACAATAATAGTATCATGCATTTTTCTCCTTCCAGTGGTTCTTTTTTCCCCTGAGATTGATTTATCATAAAGTCCACTGTGGTTTTTAGTATTTCACAGAATTGTTTAATTGGTCACCATGATAAATGTTAGAACATTTTCATTTTTAAAAGAAACTATGCATCTGTTAGCAATAATTTCCTCTTCTCTCCCAAACTCTCTTATATCTGACCCTAGGCAACCACTAATCTTCTTTCTATCTACAGTTTTGGCTGTGCTGGACATTTTGCACAAATGAAATCATTTCTGTGGACCTTTATGCTTAGTCTCTTTTACTTCATGTTTTCAATGTCCATCTATTCAGAGCATCTTTGGGTACTTCATTTCTTTTCATGGCTGAACAATATTCCATTGTGTAGATATGCCACCAGTTATTTGTCCCCTCATCCTTTGCTGGACATTTGGGCTGTTTTCATTTGGTTTTTTATAAATAACACTGCTACAAACATTGATGTACACGTTTTCTAGAGGCCTATGTTTTCATTTGCTTGATGCAGGTATAGAGTGGAACTGCTGGCTCAGATGACAGCACTAGGACATTTTGAGGAACTACCAACCTGGTTTCCCAAATATATGCACCTTTAAGATGTGAATTGGGGCTGGACTGGGGGTTCCCCTCAGTGGTAAAGACTGGGTCTGGCGTATATAAAGCCCTGGGCTCCATTTCCAGCACCAGAGAAAGGGGCGGGGGAGCAGCAAAAAATAATCTGAACTAAAAGGCAGTTTTCAGCCTTCCCTCTTACAGAACCAGCAATCTCTGCCCGCCGAGGGCTCTGCTCCCTGTGTGGCTGTGAACTCAGAATGTTATCCCTGGGGCTCAGGCTGCAGCTCCTGGGACTCGGCCTCCAGCCCAGCGTCTCACTCACCAAGGAACTGCTTCTTTCTGCCTCAGCCTTCTTTTTTTTTTTTTTTTTTTTGTCTTTTTCATTCTTGCTAGTGGCTTTGGTCCCTGCTCACGGCCCTTCTCTTCTGCGCCCTTCCCTAAGCACTGGCTGACATCTCAGGATCAGCTCTGGGGTTCGAGTCCCCACCACAGCGTGGAGAAGAAAGGACCAACCAACTGGGATAGTGTCACCACAAGAGGTCTTGGCGATCTGTCCTTATTCAACTGAGTCCCAGTACCCAAGGTTGGGCAAGACAGCCACAGGCCCATGGAGTTGGGGAGCCCGGCCTGCAGGGGTGAACACCCCCCTGCTGAGACCAGCTGCAGTGTGTCTGGCTCATTGAGCCCCATCTTTGTGGTGGAGGAAACCAAGGCTAAGTGGCAGAAACACTTCCCGGTGCCTGCAGCTACTGAGGCAAACTGAGGGGAAGTCAGTCGAGGCCAGTGTCCCCGTGGCCCAGGGCTCCATCTGCCTGGGAACTGACTCCACATAGGTCAGTGGCCTTCAAACACACGGCACCTGGCCCTGCCAGGCAGAGCTGGCTGTCATTGCTGTTTTGGAGGCAATCATATATTTTTAATGACCTGCAAAATCTCCCTGTGAGAAGGGAGGGAGAATTGAAATTACAGTCAAGCAATTTGCATTGCGAATCAAGTTATCCTCCCTCCTGCCCTCCAAGAATATGCAGAAATAAATGCCTCCTAATGAACCCTGGGGGGCCAAGGCTTTGATATGAATTCTGCTGAAAGGATAAAGAGTTCTAAGCAAACTGAGACCCAGCATGAAGTTGGGGCAGGAGGGCCTGGCTGTCCCCTTCTGAGCAGTGGAGAAAGGAAATTGGATTATCTTGCTAGCAGTTGGTATTTTCCTATGGCTTAGGACTGCAGATGAGAGTTCCCCTCCTTCAGATGGAAGGAATCTGAGTTATCCCTGTTTAACCTGCCTGCTCCACACCCCACTTCAGCGCCTCCTCGCTGCAATCCAGCTCGCTGACCCTGCAGCCACAGAGACCAGGCGTGCCACAGCCATTGTCCTTCCCAGGCCTTAAGAAGACCTATTAAAGATGGACTGAGATGACAGATGAGAGATGATAGAAAGCTAAATGATAGATGAGTAACAGATGATAGATAGATGATAGAGACAGATGATAGACAGATAATAGCCTTGCTACCTGAAGTCAGAAAGCTGTAGTTCTAGCTGCCACAAGGAAACGTACCAGCCTCCTCTCTCCCTGACCCTCCTCCTGGCCTGCAGAGTCTGTGTTTATTCAGCATAGAGAGTGTGTATATGTGTGTGTGTCCTTCAAGTCTGTGCTTGTAGGCATGAGCCCTACGGAGGTTGGCCTATGAGCCAATTAGCAGGTAGCATGCATAGTGCAGACCTGAGGGCTTGTGGGTGTGGTATTTGTGTGGGCTCCAGAGTGTGGTAATAATGGTTTGTGTGGACTTGCAAAAGACAGGAGGTGGGAAGACCAGTTCGCTGCCTCCCCTGGATGGGCATAAGCCCAGAATGGACAAAGAAAGTCTGTAGATGTCCCCAGGAGCCCATCAGCCAGGCCTCTGGCTGCCTGCTTATCTAACTTTCCCCCCTAGAACCACCCTGAGATTTCTCTTCCTTCCCTTTGGCCCTTCTTGAGAGGAGCCTGAAGCCCCACGGAGTGCTTGGCAGGAAAGAAGCCCTTGCATGACGAGGCAGGGTCTCTCCAGGCCGAGCATGCGGATGCATCCGGCACCCAGCCTGACTCCAAAGCCCAGTTTCACTGATCAGGACCAGCAGAACAGACTCTTCATTCCTCTGTTTCCTCCACTAAATAATGTTACAAAGGACCAATCCACTGAGCGTAGTAGACTTTATTACGTGCTGACAACTCTCAGTTACTCTTGGGATGAATGGGTCAGTCACTGCGCTGGAATCCTGTTGTTGCAGCCAGCATTAGGATAAAATTATTTATCCTCCTCAGGTCATCCCACAGGGCAGTAAGCAAAGGGTTAGAGCCCTGCCCCAGGGAGCAACTAAATCCACTGTGCACCCAGTGCTGATAAGGGTGTCTTCAGAAGAGCTTTTGTTGGTGAGGGGATCCAGAATATGTATGCGGGAACTTATCAAGATGCCCTTGGGGGAAGACAGGGAGAGAATGAGAAAGAAAAAGCTAGTATAGACTTTTTAAAAAGCTATATGAGTCATCACATTAGCCAAATGTAATTGAGAAGTGATTGGCTCTTAATGTAAATGAATCACATATAAAAGGACATTTATGGGACAATTGGGAAAATTTGAACAGAGTAGATACCAGATAATATGAAGGGATTACTAATATTTTTATATGTGATAATGGTGTTGTGGTTGTGTTAAAAGCCCAGATCGTCTTTATCACTGAGGAAAGATGCTGCAATATTCATGGATGAATGAGCCCCAGATTGAAGAGGGGGAGGAGATAATTTGGGAAGGGGGCAATGGCACAAAGGGTTCTTGTGAACCATTTTCTCTAAGTTTGTGTATTTGTACATTTCCATAATTAAAATATTAGAAAAAAGAGGAGATCAGGGCCTCTGGAGCTGGCCCCTGGAGGTTGGCTTGTGCCCCACCACATCACCAGGCCAGGATGAATCACTCAGGCCTTGGACCCAGAGGAAGAACCATGGCTGGGCAGCACTCTCTAAGCCCTGTAACTCAATCAGTACAGCTGAAGCCATTTAATAGGAGGCTCGTTAATCAGAACAATCTGGCTTAAATGGGTTATTTTATTGGCGAGATTGGTGAGGCAGCGGAAGATGCTGAGCAGGCCCCCAGTGCCAGGATTTCCCCGACAGGGCAGAGTCGGGGGTGGTAACTCCAGGTCCACCTCCAGCAAAGCTTTCCCAGGAAGATGGGGACACAAGATGGGAGCAGGAGTAGTCGGTGCCAGGCCCAGGAAGTGGAGGGAAGGCCCTGCTGAGTTATCCACCCACCCTGGATGTGTGAGTACGTCGTTCGGGGCATCTTAGATGAGAGTCTGGCTAGCAGGGAGGGTGGCGCGTCTTGGATTCTAGGCAGCTGGGCCTGAGGTGGAGTACAAAGCCTCATGAATGACCCAGGGCCAAAGAGTGAAGGAAAGCTAGAGCTGAAGGGAGAAGGCTCCTGGAGAGGTGGAACTGTGGGAGAGAGTCTTCGTGGGAAAAGACCCGAGAGAGGCCCCTGAGAAATAAGCAACAGCCAAACTGAGGTAAAGAAAATTGTGGCTAAAATGCACTGGAAAGTTTTTTTTAATATAGTAGCTGTCTTAGTGGGTCATGTTATTTAGCTTCCTCAGGCCAAGGGGTAAAAACATCCAAGCATTTGAGCTTGGGTGACGACAGGTAGGGCACCGGGGCCTACAAGAGCCACTGGGAGCACCACAGGGGATCAGGAGAAGGCCCAGACGGAAGCTCCAGCTTTGCCTCCTCCTGTTGGTAAAACACTGGGTGATCAATGCCCTCCACTCTCTCAGCTCAATTTCCCTCCTGGCTAACAGGATGAACACTCTCACAGGATCATGGAAGGGCAAGGGCGTGGTGTGTACAGTAAAATGTGATAGGATTTGATGACAAGGTGCAATGTAGCCACGGGCATAGGCCATGCCAACAACGACGTGACGTCCAGCCCCTCAGTCAGTGCCTCTGAGTCTGTTTCTGCGTCCAAATAAAGGGAGAGGGATTCTGGGAAGACACTAAGAGAAAATGTAAGTCATCAGCACAGGGCCTGGCCCATGGTAGACACTCTGTAAATAAATAAGAACTGTTAGCACTTAGTATTAATGATGTGAAGTGTAAGAACATAAGTTTAGGGGCCGAGGATTTAGCTCAGTAGCATAGGCACCTGCCTGGCAAGCGCAAGGTCGTGAGTTCAATCCCTGGTACCGCAAAAAAAAAAAAAAAAAAAAACATAAGTTTAAAATGACACAGAAAACACATGGATCAGAGAAAGCAAAGTTCAGATCTTCTGTGACTTCTGGTCACAGCGGTTCCCCGCTCCTCCCGCTCCTCCCGCTCCTCCTGCTCCTCCACACTACCCTTTGTACTAGTTCTCTGATCACTTCAAGCACAGGAACTGCCTTGTTGGTTTGTTGCAGATTTTTTTTTCTGCAGTGCTGGGGATCGAATCCAGGGCCTCATGTGTGTTCCACCAGCGCCTGCCACTGAGCCCAGTGCGCTGCCTACTTCTGATGCAAGTCCCCTTCTGGGCTAGCGCACAGGAGACCTGGCAGCATCTGTCGGTTTGGTAAGGACTACATTTGTCGAGATCTTTCTGCATGGGGCAGAGGCACTACAGCGTGAGAATGCTCATCCAAGCTGTGGAAGAAAAAGGGAGCTGAGCAATTGAAAAAATAAAAGCAGACTGTTGTTGTTTTTAATCTAGTGTTTAACAGGTTCTGTCACAAAAACTTTTAACATAAACAGTGATTTATTGACCAAGAATGTTAGCCCGAAAGAAAATAAAACAGTCCCGTTATGTTATTAATACACATGGGTGTACCTGGGCCTTTAAATAAGGGTGTGGCATCCTTCCCAGGACGCCTCCTTCCCAGAGTCTGTACCTTGTGGCCGTGGAAGAGACAGTTCTGACACCACGCCTGCGAGCCCAGCCGCGCCCTCTTCGCCCACATTTGTTCCTGGCTGCTGTGGCCCAGAGAGGCCCCTCCAGCCCCTGCCCGGCTGTTTGCAACCGCCCCACGGAGCAGGAGGCCACCCCCGCCGGATCAGGGGATGTTTTCCTTCCCGTCTGCCCCTTATGGTAGACGCCTGGGGTGTGAAACTGCGCGCCCACAAAGGTGGCCTTCTGGTTTGGGAGGCCCCTTGAGGAAACCAACAGTCCCTCCGTTTCCTGTGGATGAAGGATGATGTGACTGCAACAAAAACCCTCATTCCTCTTCCCAAGTCACAACGCCCCCCATACCCCCCTGCACCCCTCCCCCCACACCTCCGCACCCACCCCGCCCCCTCCCACCGTGGTCAGGAGCTAAATGAGCATGTGACTTCAGCCAAGGCACACTGAGACTCTGGAGTTTAAAAATAGGTGGCAGGGCCTGCAGGGAGCTTGTCTGCCTCCTTCCAGTCCCACCCCCACACTCCCGCGTTCCTACAGGGCACAGAGACAGAGGCAGGCTGGGACCCTCCTGCAGCAGGAAGGGTTAACTCTGCCCTGTGCCCAGGAGCCCACTGGAGTCTGTACACCGAACACTCCACCCTGCCCTCCTCTCCCCCTTCTCGGCTGACCCAAAGCCTTTGACTTTTTATGGGTTTGTGTCATAACAGCTCTGCCCTTCCAGCTGGGCCGGGGCAGGGAGCCTGCCCGGAATGAAGTGGGATTGGACAGTCCCGGGCTCCAGAAGGACCCAGAGGACCCAGAGGCCATGCATGGGACTCCCAGCTGCTGCTTGGCTGCGTCTCGAAGTAATCAGCACCGCTGCTGAAATACAGCCTCTGGTTTACAGCACCTAATGCCCCGGTGAAGACCAGCGGCTGGGGTGACATCAAATACACGATGGCCCCTTCCCATTTGGGTTCCACCTGCCCTCCCAGGAAGGAGCCGGGGACTCCCAGGCGGCTGCTGGCTTACTGGCTGTGTTGGAGCAAGTCTGGGATCTGCTTGTTTTTCTGTTTAAACCAGGGCTTCTCTGAGGAAGGCTTTGGGGGTACAAAACCTGAAAAGAGTCTAATGGGGAATTAGTACCAAGATCCTGGCACCCAGCCTGAGTTTGAGTCTTAGTCCTGCTCCTTCCTGTGTGACCTTGGACAATTATTTGCCCTCTCTGAGATCCTTTCTTCATTAAAAAAAAAAAAGTAAACCCTAATAATATCACTATTATCCACTGGTTATGAGGCCTCAAACTTGGCAAGGCGGACAGGTCATTAAGGCAGTGCCCACAGGGGCTCTCGAGTAAAGCCTGTCCAGTGCCTGATGTCCGGCACAGCTATTCCTTTCTACACCAAAGCAGGTGCAGATGTACCTGGTGCCCTTGGCCAAGTAACCAGTTGATGATTTCTGCCTCCATCCATCCACTGGTCCTCAGTCCAGGAAACATGGCCCAGACCGAAGGAATGGCACTGACCAACATTTGAATCTCCCTTCTGGTTTAGGAAGCATGAGCATCAGGATGTGCCCTGCTTGTTCCAGAAGAGAAAGTTAAGCATCAGAGGCGATAAGCAAGGGACCTGAAGTAAAACACTCACAAATGGCAGATCTGGGACTGAGGTTGGGTGTCCTTTCTCGCACTCTGAAGTTCCTGATGTCCAGCAGCCCGCCCAAATGCAGAGACCAGATGCCTCCTTCCCCCAAAAACCACCATCCCCCAGGCCCGGGGACATTTGGGGAATTCAGCAGTTTATCTGTAATATAGCAACTGTCAAAGCAGTCCCATTCCGGATGAAATATTTATATTTTGATGGGCCGCATCCAGAAGACTCCCTGTAATTCAGGCACAGTCAAAGGACTAAACTAACATCTCCACTGGCTTTGTTTTTTCTTCTGGAATTGGACAACACCTTATCCCATGAGATAGAATAGTGGCCTGATGAGCCCGCAGAGGCCAGTTTCACAGGGAGAGAGGCTGGCCAAAAGAAGAGACAAGCAGATTGGTCGTTTCTAAGTCACCTCCCTTGTAAGGCAGGCAGAAAGACAGACTAAGAGGAAAACAGCTGCTTAGTTACCAGCAGGTTACTTCAGGTTACTCCTTTGTGGAAGGCTTACAGCAGAGGAAACTTCATGATCATGCCAGTGGAAAGCACATCCGTTGGGGAAACTGGCTATTATCTCACTAATCCTTCTTTTTCAAAAGGTAACACAAACAGTTTAGTTTCAATTTGGTGACAAGATACATCACCGCGAATGAATTAGTTTGATTCTTAGCCTGGTCTGTTGGGGCCTGGTAGAGAGCGTAGTCCAAAACAACAGCTTCTTGTGATTTTATTTAGCAATAATTTCAGCTCTTGTGCGATGAACACATTAACTTAAAGGAAAATCACCTTTTCCTCCTGTGTACAGGATTTATCACATACATGGCCACATGAAACAGTGAGCCAGTATCACAGGGTTATTAAGTGGTCAGCAATCTTGAAGGTGGGTACAGCCCAGCAAGCTAGGCACTTCTCATCCAGCTTGGCTCGGGTGCTAAGGTGGGGCTGAGAGAAGCCAGTTTGACCTCCCTGAAAATGGTGAGCATCCATGTGTCTGTCTGTCTGTCTGTCTGTTTGTCTTCAGTACTGGAGCTTGCACCCCAAGCTGTGCCCTCAGACCTCCATCTCCTTTGATACTGCTGTCACCTGGGGAGGCTGCAGGATGTACTTGTATCTTTCCTTTCACCCTGGAGGGTCCTGAGGGCCTTGGAAGGCTCCACGGAGATACCCACCACGCTAGCAACATGCATGGTGTGAGACCAGCGTCATCCTCTCCCAGCAGAGCCTCTCCTTCCTGCAGACTGTGCGGTGAATGAAGAACCCTCAAGCTGCTTCTCCCAGAAGGCCAGACATGGTCAGTCCTCGACACCGTGCATGGAACCTTGAGTCATGCAACTAGTAGACCCCAAAGAGACCACCCTGCCTACCACCACACTTCCTTCAGTGTGGCCCATGGATCTGCACCGTGATGAGGGATTGGTGGTAGCCCGGGGCAACTCCTTCCACGAGGGGAAGCTGTGGGATCTCTGGGCCTCTCGGTAAAGGGAGGGGAAGAGTTGGCCAGGATGTGACCTAGTTATATTCTCTAAGAATGTGAAAGGTTAACTGGGAATGCCATTTCCCGGGCACAGAGCAAAAGATTATAGGTTTAAAATGTAGCAGGAAGATTCAAGTTAGATGTCAGAAGGAACTTTCTGACCACATAAATCATAAAAACTGGAGGAGATTCATATGCAAGGGGGGAAGTTCTGCCTTTGGAGATGTCAGGAACTCAGCTGCTAAGAGGACAGCATGAAGACAAGACTCAAGGCTAGGAGAAGTCTAGATCTAAAGCTGCTGGAAGACGCCATGCAAACTAAAGTGTAACTATGCTTTTTTTAATTGAATAATTATACTTCCAATTGGGGTTGGTTTCAACAATGATTCTTATATTCCTATTTTGACTCTCCAGGGGAAATTCGAAGTTTCCTGGTAATTTATAATTTTAACCACAATTTTCCTGAGGCAGTAGGTTCATATGAGAAAGTAGTTCACTCTAAATCTTAAAAACATTTTTCTGTGGTATAATTTGCCATTACACTGAACACACCTGTTATTATCCCATAAGCTCGTAACTGCTGACTCCTGACATCCCCCAAAGAGGTGGCCCTCCAATGAATGCAAAGCCAGCTCAAAATTCAGGTGCCCTAGTAAGACAGGAAGAGAAGTGTTTGTGAACCTGTATTTGTTCATCTGTCTGCCTCACCGTACTACGGTTTGAACTCAGGGGTGCTGTACCACTCAGCTATGGCCCCATCCCTCTGTCTTTTTTATTCTGAGACACATATTGCTAAACCGCTGCCCAGGAAATCCTCTTGTCTCAGACTTCCAAGCAGCTGGGATTGCAGGTGTGTGCCAGCTCAGACGCAGGTCTGAAGACCAACTCCCCCCAAGTTCCAGCCCTGCATCTTGATGCTTTCTCCTCGCTGGCCAGGAAAGCATGTCCTGGGTGTGTGCAAAGATGAGGGTGCTGACTTGATCACAGGACAGCCTTCTGGCAAGGCATGAGTTGGGAGGGTTGGGGCACCCTCCTTCCCACTCTCCTTTGTGTTTCTGAGGTGGCTCCCAGAGGAACAGCGGCACGTGTGAGGCTGGACCTCTGTGGGGCTGACCTTCGGCCAGCACAGCCCAAGCCAGCCAACAACATGAACCCATGGAAAGTGACTGGATCATCTGCCAGACCAAGCACAAGGCACAGGTGCTGCCCAGCCCTTCTGACGCCAGGGCACTCAGAGGAAATGGTAATGCAAGAGGGGCTGGAAAGAACAGTGTGAAAAATGTTTTCCGATAAATGACACATTGTCAAGAATGATCCCATAACTATGTTTGAAGCGAGGAGCAGCATTTTGATATTTTGAGAGGGATTTTATAGCATCTTTTACTGTAACAGTTTTTTTTTTTAATTTAAACACTCACTGTAGTTTTTTTTACACCCCTAGTTGATCAAATACTTACGGCAATTTCTATCCAATGAAATGTTATGGTGTGTCCTCATCCACCTTATTCACTGGATCTGGCCCTGTGAGACTTCAGTTCTTCCCCAAAGTAAAAATGACTGTGAACGGTCAAGGTTTGAATCAGTTCAGGACATCGAGGCAGCCACAACTGGGCAGCTAAAGCACTGATGAAAGACAGCTTCCAGAAGAGCTTCAGAAAGCAGCAAGAGGGCCAGGGACTCAGCCCAGGGCATAAGCGCCAGCTTTGCCAGCTCGAGGTCATGAGTTCGATCCCCAGTACCACAAAAAAAAAAAAAAAAGAAAAGAAAGAAAGAACGAAAGGAAGATGGGATAAGTGTATTAGAAGTGAGGAGTAGGATTCTGACGGAAATCCACGGCAATGTGTCTTTTACAATTGTGAATGTTTACACTTATTTAACTTTCCACTACATTTTTATCATACCTCCGGCAATATGAGACAGCCTGGATAAGCAGATGAGAGACGTTTTTGCCATCGGTTTGAGCAGAGTGGAGCTGGCTGAGGGACAGTGAAGTGAGGGGGCTGGAAACGATGCCCCTGACGGAGCCACACTAAATCCTGGCCTCAGTTTCCTCACGGATGTCAGGGTGTCGTTCTGAATCCACGCCAGGCACTCAGAAGAGCACACGAAGCAAGCTCTGGGCAAAACGTACCTGCTGTTCTCCTACTGCATGAACCAAGGCTGGCAGGGAAGAGCACAAAGACCGGCGTCTGGCTCCAAACCCAGTTAGAATCAGAGGCAGGTGATTCACTGCTTTCTCAAAACTGCGCCTCTTATGTTCGCCTGCCCTTTTACCCTTTCTTAATTCGACCGTGACGTCTAAGAAGTAGAAACACAAGAGGGAAGAATGGACCAGGGAGCCAGAAGGTTACACCCAACCTCTGCTCTTCCACTCCCATGGGGTAAGTCACTTCCCCTGCTGCCCGCAGGCTCCTCCGGGGCTGAGCGGCGCATTGGCAGGTGACTGCAAAGATCTTTCTGCTCCTATGTGTCACGGCTATTCCATGACACGTAGCAGCAGAAAGCTCATCCTGGGCTGCGTGCGTGCGCACACACACCTGGTAGCTGGTACCTGAACCTCCAACACTGAAGCCCAAGGACAATTAACACAAAACAAGTTAATGTTTCCTGTTTCCTGTGAATCAAAACACTTGTCCCCGCCTGCTGTGAGAACATTCCTCCGCTTGGCCAATCTTGGCCTCCCAATAGCTGAATTCTACACTGGAGCCTTTTCACCTCAAGGATAAATCCATAAATATGTCTCCTAGGTAACATCTTGTTAGCAGCTCTACTCAAAGCTCTTGAAAATAATAAATCTTCATTTCCTTTAATAAACAGTAATTCAGATATCTCACTTAGGCCTCCACGGAATTAGTCTAAATTACTGAAGTGTACTCATTTCTGCTCACAGGAGGGCACTGGATAAATACATAAGACTTATCTTCATCCATAAAAAATACATTAAAATGCCATTTTCCAGCGTCTGGCCTTATGCTTCCCTAGCTCTATTTTATCTAGAGGTAGTTAGAAAATGTATGTCCTTTTTGGTATTAAAAATTAACAGGATAGTTCAAATAGTCACTCGTATGTAACACCCAGAGCAACATCTCAATTTAAGCTTGATCCTGACAGAATACTCTCCCGCCTTCATGGTTAGAGACTCTCCCCACCCTGCCTTCCTCCCAACCCTCTGAAGCCACCTCTCAAGCCTCCCGATGCAGCTGTGTCTCTTGTGCAGAGTTGAATGGACGCCTGACACACAGCAGGGCTGGTGGTGCACGCCTGTCAGCTCAGCAGAGGAGGAGGCTGAGCTGGAGAGATCACAATCCGAGTCCTGGGCAAGTTAACAAAACTGTCTCAAAATAGAAACAAAAAGAAATGGCTGGGGCTGTAGCTTAGAGGCAGAGCACCCCTAGATTTGGCCTCCAGTAACACGGGTTAGGGGGGACCCTCCTGGCACAGTGAGAAAGGATGAGGGCCAGGCTGTGCGGCCTGAAGGGTTCTGCGGAGCAGCACCCACCGAGCAGGCCCTGCAGCCGTGTTGTTTCTCTCCCCTCCTCTGTGGAGCCCAGCGTGGCCATGTGAGCAAAGCCTCCCAGAGTCTGACATCCGACACCAGCATCGACCACTGCCCACCCCACAAGGGCTACACTGCTGAGTACCTAGGGAGAGTCAGACCCCATGTACAGATGTCATCACAGTCCCCTGAGGGGCCAGGGGCCCCAGAGCCACCAGCAGTAGCACTCACCGGTTCCTGCATCCCACAGCACAGAGGGCAGGCGACAGACCGCGGCCACACAATTGTGGCCTGCCGCCTTTGACAAATGACAGCGGTTAGCAGAACCAGTTCACCAGCAAGAAAACAACGCACACAGCAGCTGTGGAGGCCTTTGAGGAGAAGTACGCACCTTCTCTGCTGTGGCACAGCCGTCAAGAAGGCAAAGAGAAACAGGCCTCTAGTGCAGCCTAAACAGCCAGGCCACCCCAGGACTGTGGTACCAGAGGCTGTTCACGGCCCCCAGAGGTGTCCGGGCCTCACTCTTGGTGCCTGTGACCCTCACCTCGGATGGCAGTGCAGCCTGGCAGAGAGCACTGTGACGGGCAGGCTCTCCTGGACACATCCAGTGGACCCTAAATATAATTGCAGTGTCCTTGGAAAAGGAACACAGGAGACCTGACCAGAGAGAGACAGCGACGATGAGCTTGGAAGATGGTGGAAGGGGCTGCTAGCCAAGGGACTCGGGCAGCCACAGCCTTTCCCACCTGGAGGGTAAAAAGAAAGAAGGGAAAAGATTACAGATGTGTGTATGTAAACATGCACAAGATAGATATCTACACTACTAGAATGTGTTTCATTATTTGGTTTTTTCATATTCTTTCCTTCTGAGCACTTTCTTTCCCTTTTTTTAAAATTTTTTTTAAATTTTATTTTGAAAGTATACAACAGAACAAGTCAGAATAAAGCCAACTAAGATCGACTTTCTTTCCCTTTTGTTTTCACAGTGTCTGTTGTACATTTTGGGTCTGATTTACTCTTTTCTTTTGTTCTACAATAGGGACACAATATGATGTTTACCCATGTGCGTCTGATTTATTTCACTTATGCGTATGGGCTCTAGATGCATCCATTTATCTATAAAAGCCTTGAGTTTATCCTTCTTCATAGCTGGGTAGTACTCCTTTGTATAAAAATACCACATCATTTTATCCATTCTGAGTCAATGGGCATTTATGTTGTTTCCAAGATCTGGCTATTAGAAATTGTGCTGCTATAAACATGGGTGTGCGTATATCACTTCGACATGATGTTTTCAATTCTTCTGGGAAAATACCCAAAAAAGGTGATGAGTGCAGAGACCTTCAGCCACCTGCCCAAGACCAGCAGCAGTTCCCTTGGGGAAATTTGCCTGTGGCTTCCCCTTCCAAGATGCACCCTTCAAGTGGGGCACTGGGTGAGGTAGTTGCCATGGTGACGGTTTCAAGGCATTCATTTACCCATTTATTCAGTGAACACTCAGCCAGCATCCACCGAGCGTCAGCTCCTGTGTGTGGGGAAAGGGTCCATCCTTGCTGGATCCTATATCCCAAGGATGAGCACGGCTACAGCTGGGCCACCACTGCTCGTGGCCTTGGAGTGGTCCTGCCAGTGTTGACCTTTGCCTCCCTCACACCAGACTCAACGGAGACCAAAACGAGGGGAGAGCTCCTGCCCCTGGGTGGGTCAGAGGTGCTGTCACCTGCCACCCGCTTCCTCTCTGGGCAAGCTGAGGTCGTGTCCTTCTTCGTGGAAATGCTCTGCTTTGAGTTGCAGGTAATGGGAATTCCACACAAACAGGATCGAGGTATGGGAGATATTTTATAAAATCAAATCTCCAGCAGCTTTGTTTACATGAGGGCTATAAGGAGATCTAATTTCCAGGGAGGACTGACGAGGGCCCAACCAGATTGTTGTTTGTCTGGTTTTCCTCTCTATTTCTCATCCATGTCAAGCTCTCTTCCAGTGACCCCACAGTGGCCAATGGCAGTACCCAAACCCTAGGGCACTGAGGGCCAATCGCGAAGGGCAGAGTCCTCAGGTGTGGTGTTGCATGGCTGTCACTCTGGCAGTCTGGGAGCTGAGACAGGATGACTGCAAATTCGGTCCCTGCTGGGGTAACTTAACCAGACCCTGTCTCACAAAAGGGGTGGGGACATCCTGGGGATGCAGCTCAGTGCAGCAGTGGGTTCAATCCCCAGTACTGCAAAAACAAAAAAAAAAAAGGAGCCCACCAATAAATAAATGTCTACAAAGCTGATAAGGTTTCATTGTTGTCCTTGTTTTGATCTTACATGAACAAACCTTTTACCCTTCCTAATATTTCCCGGGAGTGAATAGTCTTGCAGGGGCTCCCTTAATTGAGTGCTTGCGATATCACCTGCCCCTCACCACCACCGTAGTCCCAGGAACGGAGCTCTTCACCAAGTCCTCAGGAGTTCAAGGTGCCCACCCTCCCGCTGGGCCCTCTCTGTGCTCCCGACACAGGCGGAGCTAAGACTCTGCCCCTCATTAACCAGAGCCCAATTACCCAGTTTGGGTGACCACACTCCTCCTTTTTCTCCTCACTCCTGCCAGCTGTTTAGCTGTATCCCCTTGCTCATTAGGAGCCTAGCCAAGGTTTGGGGAAAGAGCAGAAAGAGGAAAGGGAATAACTTCCAACCAACCAGCCCCAGTGAAACTGCTGACGGGAAACTGAAAGGAAAGGACGGCCTGCGGTCACCTGGAGTTTCATCATCTGTGAAAATGTGATGTCTCCTGCTTGTACCCCTTCCACTTGCCCCCTGGCCTCCTTAGAGATGCTGAAAATAACTGAATCCAGAAGAAGCGCCCTTAAGGGGTTCAAAGGAATCCAGATAATTTCCTGAGACATCCAGACATATCAAATGGCTCCATTCTTGTTTTCTCAAGAGGTGGCTCAAATAACTTTTTCAAATAAACTTTTAAAACAGCAAGACAACTGTTTTTGAGATTTACTCCAAGGGTAACCAAACTTTAGTTTCATGTTTTTTATTTCTGGGAGGCAGATAAGCACAATGGTCTTTGCTAATCAGTAAACAGAGCCGATGCGGGTGAGGGTGGCAGGTGGGGTGTCCACCCCAGCGAGCGGAAGAGCTGACGGCCTCCTTCGGCAAACAGCAGATCCACCCCAAACTGGATCCACGCTGGCTAGGGCATGGAATTCATAATGAACACCTAGGTTTTGGGTCCAGTTAGCAGAATTCAAAAAGGAAAAGGATATCTTTTCTTTCAAGAGCAATCTCCCCACAACACCTGAAACAAAGAAGCTGTTTCCCTTCCCAAAGGGACCATCCCTGTCCCCACTGCGGGAGAAGCAGGGAGAGCAGCCAGCAGAGACCTGTGAGCCTCTGAGAGGCAATGGTTCATCATGAAACACTTGGGAATGATTTCGGATCCAAACTGACTTGGTAGAAAGGAGGCTGGGAGAAGGCATGTCCCCTGACCAGTACATGTGGCTTAGCCCCAGGGCCCGCAGGTTTACGGGCAGAAAGTTGGGTACTGACAGTCTCTCCCAGCAAAGTCTGGAAGAGTCTAAGAAACACATCACATAGCCAGGGTTAGTAATGACTATCGTGACGGTGTGGTACCGGGTTGGACTTGGAAACAGAGAAACAGGCTCTGGACCTCCCTTCGTACCCCGCGGGACCGCCAGCCAAGACCAGTGACAGAGCTGTAGTTCTTTCATCTAGAAATGTGAAACTCAACGAAGTTCATAAGTTGTTCTGAGAATTAAACCACTAATTCATGTGAATATGGCTGTTTTTGTAAACTGCACCCCAACTGTGAATAATAATGACAATATCAATAATGATTTCTGAATACATGTGTGTCAGCCTTCTGTTACTATAACAAATGCCTGAGATAATCAACTTATAAAGAGAAAAGGTCTATTTTTCACAGTTTTAGAGGTATTGATCCCACTGCTTTTTTTTCTTTTGGTACCAGGGATTGAATTTACAACTCTGCATTTGCCAGGCAGGTGCTGTGTCACTGAGCTACACCCCCAACCCTCCCACTGCTTTTTGGCCAGTGACAATGCAGTGTATCATGGAGGGGTCACACAGTGGAACCAAACCACTTGCCTCATGATCCAGAAGTGAAAACAAGAAGGGCCTGGGGCCCCACTGTCATCTTCGAGGGCACAGCCCGGCCTAGAGACCTCTAAGTCGTATTCATGGGCCCGTGTCCTCCCAGTACACCAGGCTTTTACTCCTGGACTGCCAGGAGACAGCCCAGACCCCAGTGATCACCCACCACCTCCACGGGCCACAGAGCCCCGGATGGGCTGGAGGGGTGTGTACTGCGTGGGTACCTGCAGGTACGGAGCCTCACACGGGTAGGGGCACCACAAAGGCTCAAGCTTCAGCTCTGCTCCAACTTAGAGGACTTCGAAGCTATCTCCTTCTCCACAGAAGGACACAGTGTCTGCCACTGCTGTGGTCACTTACAGACCTTCTGCCAGCCTGAGATTGCAAATAGCTGCAGGCTCTGCATGACATCATCTGCTTCCCTGGTCCCAGTATTGCCCACCAGGCACTGTGCTAAGTACTTCTTGCAGGTGATAATAGAATAATAGTTGTGATTCATAATACCCCATTTTTACGTGCAAAGATACCAAAACCCAGAAAAGATGAGAAACAACAACTTTCCAAGGTGACCGCATGGGACCAGGCCAGAGTTCAAAACAGCCAGGAAGCACCTGGCTCTGCATCTGCTAACCACTGAGCGTTAATGCTTCTCCTTTCCCCTTGCCCTGGAGGCCCCGAAAGACAGGATGCCAGCCCTTCTGACCCTGTCCAGAGACCAGGGCCTCCTCCTGGATCCCAGAGCCTCTCGAGTTCTCCAGGCCCCAGGATCTCCAGGACAAATTCTGCCCCTCACATCTGAGCCATTCTCAGATAATGTAGTGGGTGAGCTGGGGCTCGAACCTGAGTATTAACTGTTCAAGCCATGCATTAGAGGCCACTAATCAGTAGATAGCGCAGCAACAGAATCAGCCAATTTAGCAGCCTATGGTGCTGAACTAAATATGACCTCATCCTTAACTGTGAATATGGCTTCTCAGCAGTTTCTCACTAATCTGGGTTTGGGAGGAAGAAAGGAAAGGACGAGGAGAGGGCGAGGGTGGCCGTGTCTCTGTCACTTAAGGGCATAGTGGCACCAAAGATTCCCAGGGCAGTGATTTCCAGCGCTTGTCACTGAGGCCCTGGGCAGTGGGCAGCTGGAGGCCTAGAACTCAGCCAGCAAAGTAATGAGTCCTGAGTGGGCGAGCAGAGGACTCTAAGCAGGCCTGAGCCTCAGGGGCCGGGCTGCAGGGCGAGGACCCACGCCTAACCCAGCACAGACTGCCCTGGACTCCAGCCCCCCACTCCCTGCTGCATGACCTGGACACTCAGGGTCCCTGAGTCCCCTCCACACCTGTTCTTGGTCAAGAAGTGTTGAATCAGAAATGTGTACACCTGGTGATGGTGGGGTTAGAGAGGGTTCAGGTGCAGACGGACTAAGCCATCTCCTCATCCAGGAAGGCAGACTGATCTCCCTGCCCCTGCACAGGCACACCACGCTGCCCTCCTCCAGACCCAGTGTCTCCAGCTGCCAGGCTGCAGAGAGCTGCCAGCTGTCCACTCAGGAGCCCTCAGGCCTGGCCAGACCACCTCCCATGGGAGACACCCACCCGCACTGGTCGTACTCCACAGTGGGCAGTGCTGACTCTGCAGGCTTAGGGGGCGTTGGCCTGTGCTGCTTCTGGGCGCTGCCAGCCGCCTGCTGCCTCTGTCTGCCCCTCGTCCTTCACCCTTGCCCCGTGTCCCAGCTTGGAAAATGTGCTCCAAGCTCCATGCACTTCGGTGGGGCTTTGGGGACCATGGCAGAAAGCAGCATCCTTATCTCCAAACACTCAGGTCAGCGAAGGATCTGAAGAGCAGGCCTTGCTAAAGGCCGGCGCCCCTCCATGCGCCAGCGTCTCCATAATCCAGCCTTGGTCGAAGCCGAGCACACGCATGAGTGCACAGGTTTACCTCGGCCTCCGGCTCTCGTCTCACTCCCAAGCGTTCCGCGTCACAGAAGATGTAGGTTAAGTAAATGTGTGCTTTTCTCGTTTGTCTGTCTTTTGTCACAAGGATCTCAGCCACGAATCTGGCATTGGATGGGGAAAGAAATCTTTCCATATCCACACCAGGAGGCCACGCGATCAAGTTGCAAATAGCTGTCCAAGTCAACAAGGGAGACGAGTCCCAAGCTTCCCCTTTCAAAGCTGAGACTCTCGGTCTGCAGCAGCCAGCACACAGGGTTGGCGACAGGAGCCCGGGGGAGAGGTGAGGGAGGAGCCCCAGGTAGGCTGGAGGTGTCTGCCTCCGGAAGGACAGACAGCCAGCCTTTGGACAGAGCCTCCAGACAGACAGACAGCCTTCAAACGGACAGACAGCCTTCAGACCAACAGCCTCGGGGAGGTTAGCGGCCCACAGACAGACAGCCTTCAGACCAACAGCCTCGGGGAGGTTAGCGGCCCAGACACCCCGGACAGGAAGCCCAGCAGAAGCGCAGTGAACAGGGAGCAGGGCCGGGGTGGGCTCAGCGCACGCAGGAGGAGCCAACAGGGCCTGCGCGAGGCAGCCGCCTAACCTTCAGTGCAGGCGGGCAAAGCTGGATGTTCGAGGCCAGGAGACCACGGCGGGACTGGGCATGCACGGGCTATGGTGTGCTTTGAAAATAAAGTGAAAACTACAGGGTGCGCTCACATCGTCCTGAGCCGGAGCAGCTGAGCGCCCCGGCTGGACTCTGCTGGCCCAGGAGCCAAGCAGACACCATGAGCTGCTCGCGGGGTCAATGAGGCGCTCTTGATGTTTTTCATCAGCAAACGCAAGCGTGAGCGCCTGAGCAGGGCAGAGGAAAGGCCGAGACAGAGTGGGGAGCCGGGGTGCATTGCGGGAGAGAAGGACTGGCGAGATGCGCATGCACAGTGTTCCTGTCCGAGGCGGCTCTCAGAGAGCAGCCAGAGCAGTCAGGTGAGGCACAGAATCAAAAAAGAATATGCATGGGAAAGGAAGAAGTCAAATTATTGTTATTCCCCAAAAAGGGAAATTCAGCAGCGTAGCAGGATACGAAGTCAACACAAAAATCAACAGCATTTCTATATATCAATAAAGTAGCTAAAAAATTTCACAGTAGCATTAAGAAAAATTTAATACTTAGGAAATAATCTAACCAAGGAAGTGAAAGACCTCTACAATAAAAACTACAGTACTTTACAAAAGGAGATTGAAGAGGACATCAGAAAATGGAAAGATACGCCCAGTGATTTAGCTCAGTGGCATAAGCACCTGCCTAGTAAGGGCAAAGTCGTGAGTTTGACCCCTAGCACCAAAAAAAAAAAAAAAAAAAAAACAGGAAAGACAAGGCTGGGGATTTAGCTCAGTGGTGCCTTGCAAGCATGAGGTCCTCAGTTCAATTCCTGCTACTCCCCTCCAAGAGAAAGTGGAGAAATAGTCCCTTCTGGATAGGCAGAACCAATGTTGTCAAAATAGTCACACTTCGAAAACTCCCACACAGACTTCAGTCCCAATCAAAATAACAGCAGCATTCTTCAGGGAGCTAAAGAAAACAATCAGAAAATTCTGTGAATGCAGAAGAGAACTAGAATAGCAAAGCAACCCCTGGCAACAAGGGCAAGGAAGGGGCCTCTCAATCCCGGGCTCCATAACGCTGCGAAGCTACAGTGATAAAAACAGCAAGGTAAACGGAGGGAAAAAACACACGTGACTCAACAGAACAAAATAGAAGGTACAAAACAAGAGAGAAAGAAAAACCTCCAGGAACATTCACAAAGGCACCAAAATCGTACACTGGCAGAAAAGTAGTGGGCTCACTGTAAATGTTGGTGGGAAACTGGCTCTCCATAAGCAGCAAACTGCGCCTAGACCCATCTCTCTCACCATGTACTAAACTAAAATTAAAAGGGAGCAAGGGCCTAAGTAGGAAACAAGAATCTGCCAGAAAATAAAATAGGTAAAACTGTTGAACTCATAGCCATAGGCAGGACTTTCTGAGTGGAATCGCAATGGCATATGAAACAATAGTAAAAGTCAACAAATGGGATCACATCAAATTAAAAACCTAGCCGCAAAGGACGCGACCCACAGAGTAAGAGACAACCGAGAGATTGGAAAATATTGCTAGCTATTCCTGAGAGGCCTAATATCTAAAATATATAAATCACTCAAAAAAATTAGACCCCTTGAAAAAAAAGATCCAATCAAAAAATTGACAACTAAAATGAACAGACGCTTCACGGAAGTACAAAGGCCAATAAGCATGTTTTTTATACGTTCAGCATCCCCGGACATCAGAGAAATGCAGATTAAAACAACACTGAGGCTTCACCTGACCCAGGAAAGATAGCAAGTATTAACAAACGCTGGCGAGACTGTGGGGAAAATGAACACTTCTACATTTAGGGGGGATGTAAACTACAGCTACTATGGAAATAAGTGTGGGGGTCCTCAAAAAACTAAACATAGAAATTCCACTTGACCCAACTATTCCCCTTCCAGGTGTCCTCCTGAAAGCATTAAAGATGTCCTGTTACGGGAATAAGTGCTTACCCATGTTTACAGCAGCACCATTTATGGCAGCTGAATCTTGGGAGCAGCGTATATTTCCATCAGCTGATGAGTAGATAAAGAAAACGTGGTATGTGTACACCGTGGAGTGCTACTCTGCCATTATGAAGGATAAAGTGGAGTTATTTTAGGAAGATGGATGCAGCTTGAGGCCATAATTTTAAGTGAAGACACCCAGGTTAGACATCACATGGTTCCGCTTATATGAGAAGTCCAAAATTTAATTAAAGAGCAAAATAAAAAACAGATCATAGGAAATAGGCAGACAGAGCTTTTGCAAATGGGAAAAGGATCAAGAGATGAGGGAGGGCCAGAGATACAGCTCAGCAGCATAGCACCTGCCTGGCAAGTGCAAGGTCACGAGTTCAATGCCCAGTACCAAAGACAGAGAGAGAGAGAGAGAGAGAGAGAGAGAGAGAGAGAGAGAGAGAGAGATGAGAGGAAGGGAAAGGGAGGGAGCAGACATAAAAAGAATCAACATGTATTATGTAAAGGTATCGGGTTGTGGTACATCACAAGGAATGTGATGATTACATACTACAAACATGGACTAAGGAAAATAAAAACTTTTTAAGAGACTGGACATAGAGCAAATGAATGAAGAGAAGGCCCTGGCTTATGACCTGTGTAATCTGCTGACCTCAGACCAGAATCAAGTGGAAGTGGAAGGAGAAGGGTACGGGTTGAGAAGCATAGGCATGGAATTCTGGGATCTTGGAGAATAATCCCAGTAAAGATGCAACTCTGGGCGTCATTGTTACTGTCAGCTTCACACTTCTGGTTTGGGTGCTGAAAAAGAAAGGGATGAAGTAAAAAAAGAAGAGAATCTAAGCCAAAGTATTGGGACAGTTTCCGTTTAGTGGAGCACGAGTCCAGCACAGATGAGATGTCACCATCCAAGAGCAGGAGCCGGAAGCAGTGGGAAAATTTCCAAGGAGAAGAGGACGGCCAGCCAGACCTTGTGCACAGCCACAAGGGCGTGGACCGCTGCCAGCCGAGTGGACGGTGGGGGCCGACTGGCTGCTGCCAAGACACAGGGAGAAGGCCGCGCTGGGCTCAGAGGGGTGAGCTGAAGGCCAGGAAATGGTAGCGGGAGCCCTGGCCTCTCTTTTAGGATAGCCTGTGTTAGAACATTGGGGATGAAAGCCAGTGTAATGTCTGTGTGCTCATAAGGCTCCACAAGTTATCAAAGAGCAATGTTTTACTTTTTATTTGAAAATATTTTCAAACGTTCAGAAAAGATGGAAGAATATATTTGGGATAAAGAATACTCATTCGGGCTGGAGATTTAGCTCAGCAGCATAAGCACCTGCCTTGCAAGCAGGCTGTCCTGAGTTCGATCCCTGGTTCTGATAAAAAACCAAAAAGACAAAAAAAAAAAGAATACCCATTCACTTTTTGCCTAAATTCATATTTTCCCCATTTGTTTCACTATTTATTTTCTTTTATACAAATAAATGCATTTGTGTATATATAAATTCATATAGATACACATGTTTTTCTGTACATATGATCCTTCAAATGTATATTATTTTTTTATCCACAGAAACATAGTACGACTATCCTCTTATATCATGTTATGGCTGTGTCTAGATGTCCCCTCAAAGTCTCACAAGGTCATGGGTAGAGCTTTTCAGAATATAGGGTGCAGTATTCTGGAGATTCAGTGGTGCACACCTGTAATCCTAGCACTTGGAAGGCTGAGGCAGGAGGATTGCCATGAGTTTGAGTTCAACCTGGGCTACATAGTGAGTTCAAGGCCAGCCTGAGCTACATAATGAGAGAGACCCTGTGGATAATGGGAAGCCCTCCCTGCATGCGGGTAGCACAACCCCAAGGGTGGGGAGCCTGGAAGGCATAAAAAAGCACTGCTTCCTGCCTGCTCTGCCCTGGACTGTTTCTCCTCTGTGATGTGCCTCTGCTGTGTCACCCTGGCTTGGAGCCAGACAACTACAAATTGGAAGTGGTCCCACTGTGAGCTACAGTGAACCCTTCCTCCTTTCACTTCAGGGTCAGGTGTTTGTCTCAGCAATGAGAAAAGTAACTAAGATGCAAAGTTATACTTTATTATCAACTTTATTCAAATATAACACTGATACAATCATTTTTTCAGTCAACCAGCATGTCTTTTATAGTGTAGAAGAGGAAGAGGCATAGCCTCACCAAGCACAAGATTCATGACTGAGACTTCTATAACAAAGGACAGAACTACAAGTTCGAAATACAAATGTATGGAAATTTTATGTGCCATGTGAAACAGGTAAACTTGTGTATTTCCATGTTTAGGTTAGACAGAGTGGACAGTCTAGGGGAAATGTGATTGGAAGAGAAAGGAAGTAACTCACAGCAACACGCGGGGGGAATTTAACAAGGCCTGCTTGTTCGGGCTGTGTGCTGTCTTCAGAGATAAACATGTTCCTTTCCCCCAGACACAGAGTCTCATGACCTGATTCGGTGGGGCAGGGTGTCAGAGAGTGTTCAGTTCATTCAAAACACATTTTGCTGGACTCTAAAGATGATGTAACTCAGACTTTGTTGTCTCTGTCACACAAAGAGAGAGAGGCAAACTCATCTCATCAAAGACATGGAGTGAGCTGCAGTCTCTCCCTCCGTTAGCTGGGCACATGGCTTTACTTATGTCCTCTGCATCTCTGTTTCCACCTTGTAGGGGAGGGAACAATGTGGGAACAGCACTTCTGACTCCAACACCTGTCCCCATGCACGCTTTCACTGACATCCAGACTCCAAGATCACATCGGTCTGACACAACACTGATTTTCAAACAGGAGACACAGAGGTGCACACCTGGAATCCTAGCCATTTGGGAGGCTGAGGCCAGAGAAGGATTAGCTTTGAGATTTAGTAAGATGCTTTCTCTAAATACAATTTATATACATATACATACACATATACACACACGCACGTTCGTGTATATACATGTACACACATGTACATGTCCAGCACACATACACATATACATACATATATACACACATACACATGTAGCCACATATACAAATACATACTCATATACACATGTACACATATACACACACATATACATCCATACATATATTCAGATACACATGGGCTGGGGACATAGCTCAGTGAAGGCCCTGGGTTCAAAACAAAACAAAACAAAAAATCTAGCTCTTATCTAGCCTCCCCTCACAAATTAATACAGATTCATAGTTTTATCTCGTTGATCTGTCTTAAGTTCTCAGAACTCTTTGTTATTGTTATTGTTGTTGTTGCTGTAACAAAATAATTTAGACCAGGTAATTTACAAAGCAGTTTATTTTGCTCACAGTCCTGGAGGCACGGAAGACCAAGAGTAGAGTGCCGGCCTCTTGTGACAGCACAGAGGATGTCACACAGCAGAGCAGACACACACACCTGCTTGGAGCTCTCGCTCTGATAAAGCCACCGATGCCATCAGGGGTCCCCTGCCCTCATGAACTCACCTCCCAAAGGCTCCCCCCCGCCCCCGTACCACTAATGTGAGGATTTGGAGACTGAGTTTTCAACACACAAGTGTCAGAGGACGTACTCAAACCAGGACACTAATGGGCAGGGAATGAGGACTTCTTGGTGTCACCACATTTATGAACACACGGCTTGGGGGAAGTTCAACATGGTTACAAAAATCACAGACACCCCCGCCATGGTACACAAACATATAGGTACAGTGGCTCACATCTGTAATCCCAGCACTCAGTAGACTGAAGCAGGAGGACTGCCAGAAGTGCGAAGCCAGACTGGGCTACACAGTGAGCTCAACACTTGAAATTATGGGATGCAAAATAGTGTGTGTGTGTGTGTGTGTGTGTGTGTGTGTGTGTGTGCATACATGGCGCTGGGGACTGAACCCAGGGCCTCATGCATGTTAAATCAGCACTGTGCCCTGAGCCAAGTCCCCAATCCTTAAAAAAAAAAAAACTTTTTATTTTGAGACAGAGTCTTACAAAATTGCCCAGTCTGGTTTCAAACTTGCAATCCTCCTGTCTCAGCCTCTCAAGTAGCTGTGATACATAGTGAGTGCCACCATGCCTGTCAGAATCATTAGTTTCTGTAAAAGACACTTAAGAATGAAAATATTCATCCATTTTAAAGATAAAATCTCTAAAGAGATTTTTAAAACACCTCTCTCCGGGATAAATTTCTAGTCCCTCCCTCAACTATGTGGGATATTTTCGTATCCCAAAGAGCTTGAGACGCACAGGGCTCTTACCGAATTCTCACAACACTTTGATATATGTGGGGGTTTCTTTATCAAAGTTTCATGGGGACTGTGCCATATTTTATGTTTCACTTCTCCATCTGCCTCTGTAACTTTTTTCCAACTTCCACATTTTCTTAATGACAAACCTTTTATAATTTCAGACTATTTCAGAAACGCTGTCACCTGGTAAGGAGAGTCCCTAACACGCTCTCCATCCGGCCTCCATCCCTCAGCTTGCACAGCCGTGAGAGCTGATAACACTGACACCGACCATTCCTATCAGCTCGCTCCAGACTCAAGTGCCACCTGTTTCCCACCAATGTCCTGTCACCATTTCAGAATCCAGTCTGGGATTCCACACTGCACTAACTTCTTGATTAACCTCGAGAACCTTTCATGAGGACCTGAAGATAGGCAACCACCACACTGTAAAACAGCCGATGAGACTTGTAGGGCCTGGGCTTACGATGGTACCAGGTAGTGCCACAGGGGACAGCGTGGCAGTACCTGCTTTGAGCCACACACGCTACAGCCCATTATCAAGAATGTGTCCCTGCTCTAAAACAATTTGCAGACAAATGTGCCAGCTTAGGACTCTCCAGTGGGTCACCAGCTAGACAGAAGCTGGTGCCTGTGGCATCTGAGTCCCCAGCCCAGGCTCCTCCTCTGCAGCAGAGCTGAGCTGCAACCTGACGTCCATTAGTTGCTCTGGGCTGGCCCTCAGGAGCCCAGAACTGGAAGATCCCACCACCTTTGAAATCAGATAAAGGCATCAAGCTGCAGCTGTGTTTGTTTTATAAATTAAAGGGCAAATCATTAAAATGATTGTTCTCTCAAAAATAAAGAGATTTAAGCAGGTCTCCCTTCTCTCCTGCTGCCTTCCCTCCTCTCTTCCCAATTCATCTCCAAAGACCTCTGGCTTCTTGGTAAATAGCAAGGGTTTACCTTGTCCCCATCATGGGGCCTGAGCTGGCCCCAAAACAATTATAATCTCTTACCTGAGCTTGAAGCAAGCAGCTCCTGGGGCTGAGCTCTTCCATTCAAACGCACAGGAAACAATGGAGTCTGTTCCTTTAATGTTCAGGACCCACAAGGTGAGTCTGAAACTTCCTCCAGCCCTCTGTGGTATGTCTTGGGAATTTAAGACTTCAATACAGAGGCAAAGAGAAAGAGGATTAAGTAAGCAGGTAGACAGTGCTTAGAAAGCACCTGGTTCTCAGAGAGTGCTCTGTGAATGTTACTGTGACCATATCCAAGAGGCATACGGGAAGCATTTGTCCTCCACTGGACAGGCAGTGGGGAGTCATGGTGCGTGTACTCCGGGCTGATGGTGTGGTGGACACAGCAGTGGTCCTGCAGGAGCTGACAGACAGCTCGCCTCACATCATGCACACTTACCAAGACACTAACTAGCAAGCAAGTATTAAGTAATTATGGGCAGTCACCTTACTGAAAAGTGTGACCCTCCTGCACACAGAGCCCATCCTGAGGACATTATTTGATCTCTTATAGATAAAAAGGAGCAAGAAAGATGCCCATGGCTCATGGCCCTGGGGGTTTTGACACCTTTGCTACCTCCAAGACCCACAGAAAGGAACACGCACCCCCACCTGCTGTGCACACAGCCCCTGCACAGCAGCACCCAGCATGGCACGTCTGCTGGGTCTCTGTCCACACAGACTAATTGAGGGCAGAGTCTACATCCCCCTGTCTGTGCACCTCAAGGAGCTGGCACCCAGCCTGACATATGTGGACGGTCAACAGCACGACCACTTGGCATGGGAGGGGACCAGAATGGCAGCCTCCCTTCCCCGGGACTCCCTGTCCTTGGTCCACTGAATGATCTTTCCCCTTTTAGGGGAAATAGGACAAACCGATGAACTTGTTTGGCCTATTCCACTAAAATGTCATGGACAATTAGCAGCAGGGACCTAAAACACAGAGAGCGGGGCCGTGAAAACACAGGTGGTATCATTATATCAGGTCCCTGACCTCTGTACCAAAAGAAGATCCTTGATTTTTACTTTTTCTTCTTCAAGCTATCGGGGCAGTAGTGCTCCATGAAAAAGCGCTCAGCACCCAGGAGACAGAGATGCAACATGGACCTTGGGCCTGGAAGTGATCACTTGAAGATGGTGGCCCGTGTGAGAGTGTGTGTGTGTGTGTGTGTGTGTGTGTGTGTGTGTGTGTGTGTACATGCACGCTGTTCCTTCCTGTGGCCATGGAGACTTGCCGAACTAAAGTAAACCTCCTCAGCTGCCCCTCTACCAAAAGGAGAAAAAAAGACACATACGTTTAAGAAAATAACAATAATAAAATTTACAGCAAAGAACCAAGAAGTCGAACTCTCGATCTCTCCTAACGAACGGATTCTGAGTCAGTGCTGGGGTTGTGCAGAGCCAGCCTGGAGCCCCGGCTGCATACATGCATGCATTGAGGTAGACATGAGCCAGTGAGGGAGGTGACAAATATGGCTTGGGACAGCCTTGCCTTTTAAAGACTAATGAACTCAAAGGGAACGACCAAGCAGCTCTCAGGCATCCAAGGGAAAGCCAAGGAAAGCAGGGCCCGCACTGGGGCGCAAGGTGGGTGCAGATGGAAGGCTCCCCTTCCTGCCTTTCGGCTGACATGGGATCCCTACGTGGGCCTGTGTTATTTAATGGTGTATGTAGAACTTCCCTCCCGCTAAGCTGGAGATGAAGCTGGGCCACTCTGGCTTGCACCGTGGTGCAGGCCTGGGCCACCAGCTGCAGGGGAGGCTGGAAGGAGGGTGTGGGGCCTCTGGGCACCGGAGGGGCAGCAGTTGAGGCTGAGGGGACAGTGTCTCCCCCATGGCAGCCCAGGAGATTGCACCCTCCACAGCTCAGACGAAGGAGGGGCCAACTACACAAAACGGACTTCGGCTTTAGCTTAGCATCTGGGGTTTGTTTACTTCTCAGCTTGTTTCATGCTAACTTTTTAAAAACAATAAATATTTCCTTAAAAATAAATAAATAAATATTTCTTTTTGAGCACTTTCCCTTTTTTTTTTTTTTTTTTTTTTTTGTCTTTTTCCTTTTTATCGGTACAGAGGATCAAACTCACGACTGCCTGCTTGCAAGGCAGGTGCTTATGCCGCTGAGCTAAATCCCCAGCCCCCCTTTCATTATTATAATATCTATCATACATTTTAGATCTTATTACTCTTTCAGTTTTTATTACTATTTTTTATACTTAGGGAGACAGTATGATATTTACAAATGTGAGTCTTATTTCACTTATGAGTAGGGTCTCAAGTTGCCTCCATTTACCTATAAAAGCCTCAAGATCATCCTTTTATATAGCTGAGTAATATTTCATTGTATAAAATACCACATCTTTTTCATCCATTCTGCAGTTGATGGACACTTAGGTTGTTTCCAAGATTTGGCTATTACAAATTGTGCTGCTATAAACACAGGTGCACATACATTGCTGTGACATGATAACTATGTATGTATACGTGTGCAAGATAGATAGCTATACTATTAATTCCATCAGCTCATCAAAAGGACCGGTTTTTTGCTGTCATTGTTTGATTGTTTGATCATTTTTATGCCTAGATCTTGTAACCTGAACAACTGCTTCTAAGATAACAATATGCAATATATTGACTAGTGTTTATTTCTTACTCTTTTTTGAAATTTTGTATTATTTCTATCCTTTTTTCTGTTTTGCTTTTTTAAAAATAAAAATAAGAAATAGCAAACATACAAAAAAGCAGAGAGAATAGTACAGCGAGCTCCCATATACACTTCACACAGACTCAACTGTGACCAAGGTTTGGTCACATGTACTGTGTCCTTTTCCTGTCTTTACTGAAATTTATTTAAAGGGAATCCAAGAAATGTCATTTGAGCTCACATTTCAGTATTTATCTCCAAAAAAAGTAAATATTTCATATACAACCACTGTGCCATTACTGTATCCAAAAGACAGGGCAGTGATTGACTGGCATCCTCTAATACCAGTGACTCGTTTTGACTGTAAGAGAAGCTGCCCAGATGTTAACAGGGCTGAGGAAAACCCTCCCCAATGATGGTGAGGCCGGAATAAGCATGGGCCACAAATCCTCACCCCGAGCTTCAATCCAGAGCCTTTGCTTTGGCTTTTCAGGGTAGACATTTTCCGTAAACATCTGCTCTTTGCGTCTTATAGCAGTATGGGCTTTATTCCAGCTCCTGAACCCAGGCAGCCTCTAAATTGAGAGGTTGAGCAACTGAGCTGCAATGTCCTCAGACTTATTAGTAGACGAGAACTCCCCAGAAAGCTTGTTAAAACACACAGATTTCTGGGCACCGCCCCCAGAATTTCCAATTCAGAAGCTGGTGCAGACCGAAGAATCTGCTTTTCTAGTAAGTTCCCAGACGAAAAGCCTTCGCTAGCTCCTAGGTCACCCTTGGAGTCACTGGGCCACGGCAAGCCACACAGACGTGTGTCTCAGGGATGAAGCTGGGGCCAGTGAACACCAGCTGGCCTGCCCCTTCCACAGCGTCTCATGCTCAGGGGCATCTGGCCGCAGGCCAGGGCCCGGACTCCATTCTAACCCTGGAGTTATTCTCCAGGCTCACACGCTTGGGCCTTGATCTCTTCCCACCAGTCAAGACTATTGTTACCCATGATGTGGCTCAGCTGGGCTCTCCCGTCACCAGGCTCCTCGCCTGGGATGCCGTTCCCTAAGGGCCAGAATTTTCATCATCCAATCTCAGTATCCTGTCATGGTTATGCCAGGCCCTTGACTCATCCCTGGGTTTGGCTGATCTTCCCCCTGTCCCCAGCAGGCCATCGCCAACATCTGTGAGGAGACCTCACTTCCAATCATCTGCCCAGAGCAGCCCCTTTGAGGGCCTCATCATGGATGAGGGGTGTGTGGGTGCATCCATCTACCCTTCCCTCTACCCACTGTCACCAGACGTTGTGAGGGCACTCTGGGAACCAAGTGGGTGAAGGTTACACTCCAGAAAGTCTCGTGACAGACAATAGACAAGTAAGTGAAAATAGATGGGAAAAATATACCATAAACAGAAGTAGAGCCCAAAAACATCAGGCAAAGTTTGGGTTATTGCGAATGAAATGTGATGAATGAAATTGTGAATGAAATGTTGTGAATGAAATGTCAGGAATGAACGTGCTGCAGACCTATTGCCGGTCAAATATTCTTTCCACAATTACTGTGTTCTATTAAAATGACCCATTGTATGCTGAAAATGGTATGAGAAGAACGAAAACAGGCAGGAGGATATGAAACGTCAAGGTTGAGATGGGTTAAACTTAAACAGCTCAAGTTATATAACAGGCAGAATGCTTCAGAAGGAAACCTGGATGGGGGCATAATTCCTCCAGTGACACACACAGAACTGAGAAACCCAGAGGCCTGGAAGACACAGAAATAACTACAATGAGAGGGAGCCTCTAGAGGGACTACGGCCAAAGGTATTGAGAGAAAAGTCCAGAAACAGCTCCTCCAGCACTGGTGACGTCTTTCCTGGCTCCCCCAGCACTGGCAATGTCTTTCCTGGCCATCCCTCAGAAGAAAAAGGGAAGGACGTTCCGGATAGGTGGAGCAGACCAGACTCCAGACGACTCAGAGGTGAGAAAATGCGGGGTTTCCTAGGATACTTTTTCTTGGCTGGATCTTTAAAGAGCAAGAGTTAAGTCCAGCCAGAGAAAGGACTAGGAGAATGAGAAAGTGTAAAATTCTGAGGCCAAGAGGGCTTTTATCTTGGACAGAAAACTCATAGATGCCATCCTGGGTTTGGAGGTGCAGGTGGCACTCACAATACACAGGAAGTCTAGCAGAGGGGCTGCCCTGGCGCCCTGGGTGCATCAAGTAGCTGGCCCTAACCACGGTGGACACAGCAAGGGATGTGGCCACACTGTCCTGCACACTGCCCTGGCCCCTCCGTCTCTCCCAACATGCGTGGGAGCCATGAGGGTTACTCAAATCCTGAGCAACCACCGTTCCTGTTTGTTCTTCTCCCTCTAACGAAACGATGAGCTCATGGTCCAGCGGTGCCAGGAACGAATTAGCCATGCACCCTCTTCAGCATCTGAGACCACAGAGTGTCTCACCAGAGGCAGGTCTCCCTGCATGCCTCGGGGATCACCCACAGTGCCACACACTCAGTGGGAGGGGGCCAGCCCTGTGAGCTGAGGCCAGCCAGCCACACAGACCCCAAGGAGTGAGCTGGCCCACGGCTCCCGCGAGGAGCGCAGTGGAGCAAATTCTTTACCTTCTCTTTTCACTCCAGTGCTTGCCAGGGCAGAGGTGCAGACTCTCCCAAGGGAGGTGCTTCCAACCCACCAACCCTCAGCTCTCTGTCCACATGACTCTGTGTGAGCCCCTCCTGCACTCCAGCCAAATCCTCCCCCCATGTTTGGGGCCGGAAATCCCATTCTGGCTCTATTTTGGGCTGACTGTTGGCTGCCCACCTTTGCACAGTACCCCGAAGTCTACTCTACTGTCTGCTCGGCTCTGGTTTTCTGCTCCCAGTAACCCACACCTCTGTGGGTCTGTTGACATCCTGCCTCGGCCCTCGCCCACAAGGGCTCCCCTTCTCAGGAGTCCACAAAAGCTCAAGAGGAAAGGAGAGAGTGTGGGTCAGCCCACACCATGGGCCCTGCTGGTCAAGTCCTCAGCACTGGGTCACACCACCTTCTCCAGCTCCCTGCTGCTTCCTAGTTCCCTTGTTATTGTCTTAAGTCAGCGACCTGAGCAGCCCCCTGACCACCCCCTGACCACCCCCTTCTGTGACGGCTCCACACTGGTGACCTTTGGGCCACAGTATGGCAACCACAGCTGGACCACGTTACACGGCTCTGATTCCCCGAGACCTCGAGCACAGGATTTACTCTTCAACTCCTCACCCTCCCCCATCCCGCTTCTCACACCTTCCAGCCAGTTCTTGATCCTCAGTGGGTCCTCCCATGGCCTGAGGCTTTACAACTCACGCAGTTTGAGATTCTTCCCTCCTTGGTCTACCCTACACACATACACACACACACACACACACACACACACACACACAACAATACTCGGAATACGTAGTCTTGTAAATATTATCAAAACTTCTCAGATTTTTTTTCTAATGTCTGGTATATGAAATGTTTTAAAATTTATTTATAAATAGCAAATAATCATGCATGTTTATAGGATACCATATAATGTTGTGACCTTTGTACACACTGTAGAAAGTCAATCGAGCTAATTGTTGTGTTTATCACCTTACTAAATAGCCATTGGCCAATCAGCCACCATTCCATAGTCACACAAGCACAGGCCTTGGCTGAGGGCCCCCATCTGCACGCAGCTGGGACCTTGCATGGCTTGTGGATTAGCAGCCCAGTCACCAGTCTCGCTTGCCTTGTGGGCTAATGGCACAGTGACACATGAGAGATAGATTCTGAATTGGCAAAGTGAATGCACGCCTACGCCTCAGCCTTCTCCTCAAGCCAGTGCCTCCGGCACAAGTCAGTGGCTATCCAACGGCCGCTGCTCCAGGGGTCGCAGGGCCATGAGTCTGATACTGTCCTGCATCTCTGAGTTGATCAAGGACAAAAAGCAAAAGAAAAAAAGAAAAGGAAATCTCCCAAGAAATCTGAGGGACGTGGGAAGTGGCTTCACACAGGCTGGCACCAAGTGAAGCCAGAGCTGTGATGGCACCACACCCTTAAAGTGGCAGGAAAGAGCCGCCTCTGCAGCAGATCGTGAGCCAGAACTCAGGCTCCAAAGCGTACGACAGTCAGAGCTTTGGCAAAGCTTGCCGACCCCAGGCTGGCTTCACTTTGTGTCTAAGAACAGGTGTCTTTCAGAAGTCAGGCACGTGAAGGAATTAACTGCTTCCAACTCACTGGGCCGCCACAAGCCGTCTGCGTGGCATGCAGCAAACGCTCCTCAAAAGGTGGTGACCCAGGACAGCGGGAAACCAGCTGGAAGCTGGAGAAGGTGTGGGGACCCTGGCTTCCCCGCCCACTGCCAGGGAGTGCAGATGCCACAGTGCTTTTTGGCAAAAACCAGGCAGCACATACAGAAGGATGAAACTAGATCCCTTCCCTCACCTCACACAAAAGCTAACTCAAAATGGATCACAGACCTACTTGAAAATATGAAATTCCTAGAAGAAAATGGGAAATTCTTCAAGACGTTGGTAAAAGATTTTTTGGATGAGACTTTAGGAGCAAAGACAACAAAAGTAAAAATAGATGAATGAGCCCATTCCTAAAGCAACAAAGCAAACAATCATCAAAGTGAAGAGACAACCAGAAGAATGGTTCATCTGACAAGGGATTAGTGTCTGGGGCATGTGAGGAGCTAAGACTCTTTAACAGCAGCAACACCACATAATTCGGTCTTAAAATGGACAAAAGATCTGAACGGACCTTTCTCAAAAGAAGACACATGAATGGCCAAAAAGTGTGTGAAAGGCTCAATATCACTAATCACCAGGGAAGCACAAATCGAAATCACAAGGTATTATCTCAACCCAGAGAAGAATGGCTCTTAGCCAAAAGACAAGAGAAAACAAAATGCTGGCAAGGATGCACAGGCAGGAGAGCTCACGGACTGTTGTTGAGAGTATAAGTTAACGAGAAAGGAAGGCTTCCCAGAGCTTCTAAGGGCAAACTCAAGATGCGTGGCTAATGCTGTAGCCCTGGTTAACACAGAGCCATGTCATAGTGTATACAGCAATAAAATGAAGGGGAGCAACCACCCAACCAGCACATCGTAAATGGAAAACGGCATAGAAATTCTTTTTTATTTATTTATTTATTGTCTTTTTGAATCAAGGTCTCACTATGCAGTTCAGGCTTGCCTTGAGCTCACTTCGTAGGCTGGTCTCAAACTCACAACGATCCTCCTGCCTCAGCCTCCCAAGTGCTGGGATTATAGGCATGAGCCACCATGCCTGGCTCTAGCATAGAAATTTTTTTTTTTTTTTTTGGTACCGGGGATTGAACTCATGACCTCACATTTGCCAGGCAGGCGCTTATGCCACTGAGCTAAATAAATCCCCAGCCCCATAGCATAGAAATTCTTAAGAAACTAAAAGTAGAACAGCCGTATGACCCGGCAGTCCCACCACTATTTCATTTATCGAAAGGAAATGAAAACACTCATCAGTGCGTGAACAAATAAAGGAAATGTGGAACATAAACACAAGGGAATACTATTCAGCCATAAAAAGAATGAAGTCCAATCAAAGTGGAAAGAACTAAAGGACATGATGGCCAGTGAAACAAGTCAGCCCAAGAGAGAGAAAGCCAGTGTGTTCTCAGTCACCTGTGGAAGATAAAACACTGATCTTAGGGAAGACGAGAGTGCAGCGATGGCCCTGGGCACTGGGAAGGGTCAGGAGGCAGCGGTGGAGAGTCAGACAAAGGGCGCCAAAACACAGTTGCGGGCGAGAATTAGCTCTGGTGTTCTGTAGGACAGCGGGGTTACTGTAGGCTACCACAACCTGGGATACATTTTAAAACACCAGAAGAATACAAAGTTTTCCAGCATACTGAACTGATTAATGTTTAAAGACACAGAATTCCATATTTTATCCTGATCTGATGATTGCAGTATACATATGCATCAAATTGTCAGTGTACCCCATAAATATGCACAAATAGTATGCTTCAATAAAAATAAAATTAATCGAGCAGTACACGTTAAAACTTAAAAATCATATGTGCTTCATTCCACTCCTATAGAAATAGAAGTACTCAGGGGCAGTAATGTGTGCGAGGCAGTTTAATGCAGGGTTCGAGCAGAATGCAGGAGGCAACCTGAGGGGGCCACTGCCTGTGCCACCTGGTGGGCATCTGCTGACCACCTGCGTTAGTCAACTTTCTGTTACCAGACAAAATACCTGACATGCATGACTTAAAGGAGACGAGATGTAGGTTGGCTCACAGTGTTAGCCCGTGGTCAGCTGGCTCCAAGCAAATAAACATCATGGCAGAGGACAGCCACTCCACTCACCACATCCAGAAAGTGGGACACAGCAAGAGAGCCAGAGAGAAACAGGAAGGACTGGGACAGACTGCACCCTTCCGGTCACACCCCCAGCAGGGCCGAGCAGTGAGACCTTTCGGGCTGTGACTGAGTCCTCAGGGTCCTGCCCTCATAAGAGAACCGACTCACCAGTGGTTGTCATGGAGCAGCCTGGTCCCTCAGCACACCGCGGGGTGCTTCCCACCATGTCAGCGTGCAGCAGGAGGGTTCCCAGCAGGAGGCCGCATCACACTGGGGACTTCCCAGCCTCAGGGACTTGTACTGCTACCCCGTGAACTCCCTCATCTGCCCTTCAGTGACACCAACGGAAAATGGACAGAAAGAGAATCCACTTTCCAGGGAAGGAGAGCCACAGCACCAGGGCAAAAGGCAAACCTGCAAGAGCCTGGGATGAGGTCAACTTGGAACCCATGGGTCCACAGGGTCCACCACCTCCATGCTCCCTGTCCTGCTGTCCCTCCATCTGCCTGGGCCCCAGTTTTCTCAGCCTCAAGTGCTCATTCCCACGCTCACCCTGCCCGTGGGATAGGGTTTGGAGGACGTGAAGACAGTTTGCAAACTTCTAAGCATGCTACCAGTTTAAGTAACTTGCAGCCCCACACTCACACCCACACCCCCTCAATCCCAGGACGTCCTGCGTGTAACATAGAAGCCGCAGTCCCTACACTGCACCAGCACCCCGCAGCCCTCTCCCACAGGGGCTCTGCCCAACGCTGCACTCACTTCTAACCAAAACCCCACGGCAGCTCAGGACACAGCTGTTCTCACCCGAGATCAGATTTCTCCTGATTTCCCAGCTCCTCTATCCATAGCCACCATCTTTCCAAGCTGAGCGTGCAAGTTACACTCCAGACCCAGCAGCCACATCCACTCAGTCCTTCCCTGTGCTCACTCTTCCTGAGGAGACGTGGGACTTGCCAGCATTTCTCAAGTGTCCTTGCCCCCACTACCACTGTCCTGCCCTCTCTGATCTCTGTGCTGTGCCCCTTTTCTAGACACTAACTGTCTTGCCCACACTGCCCTGCATTTCCTTTGAACTCTGAAGGTTTCTAAAATGCAGGGACTTCCCCGGGCATAGGAAACTTCTTGCTCATTCTCAGGTGGGGTAGGGTTTATAGGAATTAACTTTGCTTCTAAAGTTGCTTTCTTTTTTCCAAACATAGACGGGGATGCCACACCATTCTTTGTTTACGGGTATACATTTGTGTGTGCCTCAAACCCCAGGACTGGGTCACTGGGGAACGACTTGATATAATAAGTTTGCTGAACCAAACCTAACTCATGCAGCTATGACAGGAAGATGTTTTCTCCTGAAAGTGATCCTGCATGTTGGGAAAAGGAAAAATATGTGGAGGAATAGGTACCAGGGAGTCATAAGGGGACCAGGATGGCATCCAGGGCAGCTGAGGTTGAGGAAAGACTGGCTGCTGCCAGACTGCCGCTGGGTATAAGTATCTGGGACCTGTAGGACTCCTCCACTCAGGTCCCCCAGTGTTCCCCATCTTCACAGACCCTCCATGTCTGAATCAGACAACCCATAAAGGAACACCACGAACAGCACACGTCCTCTGGAGGCAGCAGACCTGTGTTTGAATTTGTGTGTGAGTGCGTGATGCTGGGAATTGAACCCAGGAACACTCTACTCCAGAGCTATAGCCCCTTTTATCAACTTACTTGACCCAGGCCTTGCCAAGTTGCCTACACTGGCCTTGAACCTGTGAGCCTCTTGCCTCAGCCTCCTGAATACCTAGAGTTTCCGCGGTGCCTCCTCAACCAGACCTGGGTTTGAATTTTGACATTGCTCCTTCCTAGTGACATAACCTTGGGGCAATCATCTTTCAGAGTCTAGTGGCTTCATGGGAGGAGAGGAAATGGTGACACCCAGGAGGGTCGATGAGAACAAACATGCCCCCGTGTTAGGTGTGAGCCTCTGTGGCACAAGTCTCCAAAGAAAGAGTTTGCAATATAATAGAATAAACTCATTCTGTGCCCAGGGAGAGAACTGTTCCATTAAGGGAGAAAAAAAAGCAGCCCTGCATTAATACATTTTAGCTGCAGCCCTATAGATATAGTAAGAATTAGCTGGGTAACATAACCCTGTCCTCTGACAAGTTTGCTCCAGTCGAGCCCTCTGAGACTTAGTCTGTTTCTTTCTGAATGGGAGTTTACTGAGAGAAAGGGAGAAAGAGAAGAGTGGGGGAGAGGAAGGCAGAGGTGTCGGTCCATAATCAGCTGGCTCTAAAGCAGGCTGGCACGGCACAGGAACAACTGTTCGTGGTGGCTGAAGACAGCAAAAGCAGCAACAGCATAAGGAACAGCAACCTCCTTTCTTCTCTTATATTGTATGTCGGCTACACACACTAGGCCAGGTGTGACATTCACACCGATTCCCAGCACTATACAATGAATCAATCACAAGCTCTAGATTCAGCCGCCTCCAGAAAGCTCACCCTCATGACCCATGAAGCTTCGGGAGGACATTGAGACACAAACCATAACATTCCACCCTTGGTCCCCCAAAGACCCATGCATACCCTTCAGTCAAAAGGCATTTAGTCTATCTCTCAGAATTACCAAAATCCTAACAGTTTCAGCATTGCTGAAAAGTTCAAATCCCAAATCTCCTTAGGGACATAAGCCAGACTCTTACCTGTGATCCCCTGTACAAATGGAAAGTTAAACACTTCCAACATTCAGTGGCACGTTTCCACTCCAAAAATCACAAACCGGGGGGTACAAGGGCTTGGGACTGAAGCTAGTCCAAAATCCAGAAGGGCAAACATTAAGTCCTATAGTTCCACATGTAGCATCCAAAGTAATCTGCAACGGGTCATGAGCTCCAAAAGGCTTGAGTGACTCTGATGGCACTTCTGGTGCTTGTAGCTCCCACAACTTCTCTCTTGGGCTCATTCTACCCTCCTTGCCAGTATCCTCAGACGAACCACGCTCCTGGCTTCTCCAAGCTTCTGGAGTCTCCACTGCACCTTCTGCTTCACACTCACAGCTTCACACACTGCCGTCTCAGGGGTACACTGCCTGGCCCCCCAGGCCTTCTGAAATTGAGGCAGAAGGCTTCTTAACCCCATAGCTCTTTACTTTTTAATTTTAAAGATTAAAAAACCCCAGACAAATCAAGAAGCAGGCAAATTAAAACAACAACAAAAGCAAAACAACAACAAAAACCAACAACAGGGATTTACGATTTCTAAACAAGATGATAAGAATTTAACAACGATTGTTATAGTACATATTGTTATCTTCAAAATTATTGCTCAGGTTACCAGATAAGGGAATAGAACAAAACAATAAAATGGAACAAAACATTGAATTTCATACAATAAAATTTCATATTCAACTATAAAGAAGGATAAACTTCAGGCTTTTATAGGTAAGTGGATACATTTTAAGACCATACTCATAAGCGAAATAAATGAAACTCATATGTGTAAATATCATATTGTCTCCTAATATATGTATATATTATACATATATATATGTGTGTGTGTATAATAAATAACTATACTACTAATCTCTGTACGTTCACCAAAAAGAAGAGTTTGTGCTCTCACTGTTTGATTGTTTGGTCATTTTTTTCTTGCCAAAATCTTGTAACCTGGACAACTACTTCTAAGATAACAACATGCAATACATTAACTAGTGTTAATTTCCTACTTTTTAAAAAAAAATTCTGTATCATTTCTATCTTTTAGAGTTTTGTTTTCAAAATTAAAAAACTGGATTTCAAAAACAAGACAGAAGAAAATCCCCCACAGTTGCTATAATGCATATTATTATCCTCCAAATAGATGCTCAGATTACCAGCTTTAGGCCTGCAAAGTCATTCAAACAATATAAACATTACATTATTATTATTACTTTACTTCAGTTGCTGTCATCTCATCTTGAGTTTATCTGATCAGCCAGTTGCTTAGCAGGTGGCAGGTTGTTCTGGTCTCCCAGTCTGCATGCTGACCAGCTCACAGGAAGATGCAGGTTGGCTTCCAGCTCCCCTCCCAGCCCATATGGCTACCACTGGTTCACAGAAAGGTGTGGGTTGAGCCACTCCTTTTGTAACCCTTCAACAAATGATCTATTCCCTCCTTTCCAAAAATTCCAAGCACAGAACATGCAGCCCTGGAGATAGCCCCACTACCAAGTTAATCCCATAACTCTTGCATCGTGCATTCACCTAAAACCAGCACCACATGGATGATGCCAAGGTCTTCTGCCGATTGGAACAGTATCCAGGCTTCCCTCTCTCTTAGCTGTAGAGGTTGAATTCCTGGATTACTGAGCTCTCTGAATCCAATCCTAAGGAAAAACTTTGTTGGACTAGGGCACCCTGCTGCTTTCTTCTTAAAGCAAGGTCTTTCACTTTTGGAATTTTGAGGATACAAAGGTGCAGACTTGGTGCTTCTTGTGATGCCCACAGGCCATCTTTTGTGTTCTCCTGTTTCTTCTCAGCAATCAAGATTCAGCTGTTTCCCAAAAGCTGTTTCTCATGACCCCATAAGGTATCCCCCCTAAAGCCTCATGCAGCCATGGGTGAAGTTCTAAAGTTTGTGATTGATTCCTGGTCCAGTGATTGGATTAAGGATATGAATTGAATGATGCATCCACCCTAGCATGAGTAGCCTGCACACAATATAAGGGACAGAAAGAGGCTTGTTCTCTTACCTTTTGTTGCTTTGCTGTCTTCTGCCACCGTGAACTATTGTCCTTCTGCCATGTTCCACCCTGCTTTGGAGCCAGCTGATTATGGACTGTAACCTCTACAAACTGTGAGCTAAATAAACCTTTCCTCTTTTAAATTTTGATGTTGGGTACGCTGTCTCAGCAACAAGAGAAAAGTAACTAAAACAGTGTCTGGGTTGCTTTCTCATTGCTGGAACAAAAATCCAGTGCCTACAATTTAAAGGAAGAAAAGTTTATTTTGGCTCATGGTTGGTAAAAAGTTTCAGTCTGTATGTGGCTGGTTCTAAGGCAGGGCAGCATGATGGAGCAGGGAGGAAGAAAAACAGTCCTTGGCATGGCAGGCAGGAAGAAGAAAGTAATCAAGGAAAGAGGAGGGATATATATGCCATGCCCCAGTGCCTGCCTCTTCCTACCAGGCTTTGCCTCCCAACACCACACCAAGTGGACTAATTTATTACACACTCACTGCCGATGGTGTACAGCTCGCAATGGTTGGTCTTAATGATTCTTTGACTTTACCATGGTGCAAAAGCCATATGCATTCCGTAGAAACCATTCCTCAAATTTTTAATTTGGACCTTTTCCCAGACTGATGAGATGTAATAAGATTCTCTCCCACAGTGCTAGGCGGTAACTGCAAGCTGCAGTTATTCCAAGGAGCAGCACTCCGTACCACAGCGGGTGGAACTACTCAGCTACAATGTTTAATAGGTTCAATTTGTTCAGTGTGTTTCTGACTTACAATATTTTCGAGCCACAGTGGGTTTGGGGGGTCGTGACCCTATAATAAGACAAAGGGCACCTGTGAACCCCAACACAAAAGAACTAAGTCTTGGTGACTCCTAGTAGACAAAGCTACCCCTTGCCCACTGCAGTTCCTCATTGTCCACAGACAGGAAGCCCTGTCATGACTGGTAACTGTGCCCTAAGGGCAAGGTGATCCCATATGCTAGAAAGAAAGAGATACTTCAACCCTTGGGAGGGGGTAGCCAGGACCATTGCTGTGCTCAATCTGGCTCCATCAGCATCAGGGACTGTGAGACAAGTTACACAAGAGTCCATCTGTTACAGTGAGCCAGCCACACCTCACCTCACCTCCTCCCTCTCTCACGAAGAAAGTAGTGACCAGGCTCCATTGTGCACATCTGATGCCAGGCTGGGACGGGAGCGAGGGGGCAGCAAGCGACCTGGGCAGGTTCTCCGGATTAAGAGCACAGAGCTCCTCCAAAGGAGTCACAGCAGTTAAAGCAAAATATGAGAGAAGCACAGCATTCTTGGGAGGCACAAGGAGAGGGGAGAAGACACTTGCCTCTGTTGTGTGCTGACAGCTAAACCACCCCGTCCCACCACTCCCCAACTGGTCCCACGACCTGGGCTTCTGTCCATGGCCCCCTCCCTTCAATGGTCTGCATTGTTCAAGGAATCTCTTCCTTTTGTTTTTCTGTCCATTTTTAGTTCGGCTCATTTGTTTTCCATTCTGAGGAGTAATTCATCTGCTCTTGGGCCCCACAAGGTCTTTCTCCCCTTGATTTCCAAACAAGATGCTCAGACAGGTCCATTGTCTTAACAGCAACCAACTCACACTATTTAGTAAAATTGTGTTTTAAAAAGAAAAACCAATGGGGATTCCAGCCTTTATCCATGGTAACTTCTGAGATTCTTGGTGGTGGATGCTGCTGTCTGACCTGGCCTTTGTCCTCTCATCTTCATTTGGATTTCAGGGTAAGCCAAATTCCAGAGGGAAATCCAGGGGAACTTCCCATGGTGCCAAGACAAGTGGGCAGAGCTCTCTCCCTTCCTCCCATTAGGGCCCTTCTGGGAACATTGGAAATTGCGCTACGGTGGTGAAGTGATGGAGAAATGATATGGGCTTTATTTTCCATTGTCCTGTGGATGTTCGCCACCCCCACCCATGGATATTGAAGGCAAATGGGCCAGAGAGAAAAGAGAAAAAGTCAGTGAGGTCAGAGAAGTTGGGCCCAGGCAGGCCCGTATCTGGGAAAAGAACTGGGTCTCAGAAAAAATTTCGCAAAGACTTGGCCTGGAAGCCCCAGAAGGGCCCTAATTGCACATCAGCTTCTCACGCACTTATGGGCTCTGCTCAAGGTGTGCCAGAAAAAATTACCATTGCTAGGATCATGATGGGAGTGATTATCCCTGTTCATAGTGCACCACCAAATGTGGGAGGGCAGGGCGTGTCCAGCTCCACGCGAGGACTCCTGAGCTGCAGGCTTTCATTTTCCAACAGCATGGCAAGCCTCGGGGGATCCTCAGAATTGCAAAAGTAACCAAGAGCATCTTTTAACTGAAGAAGTAGTTTAGGGTTCTTGAGGGTTGGACCTCCTTTTCACTAGCAGTAAAATGAAATAAACCCCCAGAGGAAAGATATAGCGCAGAGGAAGAAAACTCTTCCTAAAAAGGGTTGCAGGTTAGTCATTTTCAAGCAAGGTTTTAGAAAGTACCAGGCTCTGCACTCTCTACAGAAGCCTTGGTGCGCGCACACACACACACACACACACACACACACACCCTTACGCACACACCTGCCACACAGAGGGTGAAGCACTTGTGCCCTGGCAGAGTGGTGAACATCACTCAGGCCCCACTGATCCAGAGAAGCAGCTCGCTGTGCCAAACTGCACAAACGTGCTCGTTCAGATGGTGGCTGCTCACCAACCTTGGCAGAAACACTTGGCACGGGCAGGATTCTCAGCGGGGCAGCTTGTTTCTGCTCATCAAACACCAGGAGCTTTCATGGAGAGCAGCAGAAAATGGGAGAAATGTGTCTGCTTGCGTGTGGGCTGTGTGTCAGCACTTTTCGAAGGCAGAGTTAGCTGAAGTCTAGCTTTGAATGAAAGGTGGTTATATGCCCCTTTTCACTGCAGGACCGGCCAAGGAGACAGCTGGTGTGGACTTACCAACAGCCCAGCTGCCCTTCCGACAGCCTGCAGCCTCCTGACAGGGTCAGTTATTGAGAAACAGAAACTAATGATAGCTTTCACCCTCTGTCTGTTTAGCACAAGGCTCCCAGCTACTCGGGAGAAATGAATGCCCAGGAACAAATTACTTGGGCCTCTCTTGTGACTTCTCCACAGCCATTCTCATTTGTTTGTTTGTTTGTTGACAGGGGGTCTCACTATACAGTTCAGGCTGGCCTTAAACTCTCTATGTACCCCAGGTTGGCCTCAAACTCTCAGTGATCATCCTGCCTCAGCTTCCCAAGTGTTAGGATTACCCGCATGTGCCACCACACCCAGCTCTGCAGCCTTCTTATCCCCACAGCTTCCTGTCTGGGTTTAGCTGTTATTGGTCCCACCAAACCTGGGCAGGGAGGAGGATTAGGGTACAGACCTCCTGCATCACACAGCATGCACCTGCTCAGCAGGTCTGGCAGTCACCAGGTATGCAAGGAGGCCCAAGGAGCTTACAAGAGCAGCTACTCCTGTAACTAAGAACTCACAACTGTCCCCCTCTAAAAAAGACCCGAGGGTGCAAGAGACAACCTGACCCCATTCTTCACACACAGTTTCCTGCCCTGAACTGCAGGATGGGAAGAGACCTCTATTTGCAACACAGGATTTGTGTCCCATACGTGGGTTCACTCCTGCAGATTCACCTCTACACCCAGAGGTTCAAAATGACTTCTTTGAAGCGTACAAAACCCCACACTATACAAGATGCCACTTTGGAATGCCAGAACTCTGGGAGTCCCCTTATCTGTTGTCTGGTTTCCGGTGATTGTAGTTGCCACAATCAGCTACGGTCTAAAAATCTAAGTAGAAATTTTCGGCAACAAACAACATATAGGTTTTACATTGTTCAGTATTCTGAGGAGCCTAACAGAATCTCTCCCAGTCCTTACCGCCCTCTCATTTATCTGACTGTCACAGTAACCTAGCACTTTCTTTTACTTAACAGTGGCCCCAAAGCACAAGAATAATGATGCAAAGGAGCACCAGGACATAAAACTTGGACCAGTATAGGAACTTTGCTACCATGTGGCAATGATAAATACATATATTTTTAAAAGCATGGCATACCTGAGATATGGTACTATCCATGGATTTAAGCACCAATGAGGCACCTGGAATGCGTCCCTGGTGTATAAGGAAGAGTTAATGTACCCTGCATGCATTCTGAAGTCACCAACAGTAATCACAGGCTAGGGACGCACTCCATGGTAAACCACTTGCTGTCTGAGTCACTTTCTTGTCACTGAAACATAACACCCAACACACACACACCCTAAAGGAGGAATGATTGACCTTGGCTCCCAGTTTGTAGAGTCCTCAGTCTGCTGGCTCCACAGAGGGCAGCACGCAGAGGGGCATGGCGGAGGAGGAACGGTTAATGCATGAAGCAGGGAGAGGGAGTGTGGGAGGGAGACCACAGAGCTGGAGGTCATAGCCCCAGTGACCACTTCCTCCCCCAGGCTTCCCCACCGACACCACACGTAGCCCTAGACTCATTGGTACCCTATCCCCACGGCCAATCCCCACCCAAAGCCCATCCGTGACACTGCAGCCTTCGGAGGACATCCAGAGACAACCTTCTCGCTTGCCTAGCTGCCCAGTGCCCTGGGGTCAATCCCGGCACTGTGGAGGAAACAGAAAATAATATCACAGAGACCCTCAAGGCAAGTGATTTAAGATCCTGTGAGAGGCAACACCCACCCCGCTTTGAGGTTCATGTGTTTCAGACGTGAGTTTCCATTGAGGAAGAATATAAGTACCCAAACTGAAGCAAAGAACTGAGGAACGGTCACATCCCCCAGAGCAACTGCACCTGGGGCCCCTCACAACCACTCCAAGCTGAGCCCAGCAAGGGAATCATCGCTGGGGTTCCCCCCACGGCTTGGTTCTGCCTGATCTGGGGTTCATGTGCATGAAATCAGTGTGTGCGTCTCTGTTTCTTACACTCAGAACCTTGCCTGTAACTCTCCTGCTCACGAAGGTGACCAAAGGAGCAGTGGAGACTTCACTGTGGGTTCCCCAGCTTTGCTTCGCTCCCTGCTGGCACAAGTGTGGGGGGAGGAGCGGGACTCCATGGGCTTGGTGCTTCTGCAGGGCCTGTGGGGAGCAGGCCAGAGCCCAGCCCTGACCCAGGCCTGGGGAAGCAGCCACTGAGGATGGCCCGGCAGGAGAGCCAGGGATCTCCTGCTGAGCAGGAGGCAGCCTGGCTCTCAGCCTCAGCCACATCTGGCTGTTCCCAGGCCTGTGCCCACCATACCAAACACTGGCTCCCCAAGGACAGAGGGTACCCCAGAGATCTTCCAGCTGCTCCCCACACCAGAGTGAAGAGCAGCCCCCAGCTGGCTAGGCAACCACTGTCTGCCCACATGTCGGATGCTAGCCCCCAACATCTGTTTCTGTTTCTCTCCTGATTCCTTGCTGTGGGTGCTGGGTGGGAGCTCACTCAGGCTCCTCTCCACATTTTCCTCCTAATCACGTTCGTTCATTTTACCAGGACTGCAAATGGCTGTGACAGAGACCCACACAGTGCCTGCACTGAGTCAGCAGACACCAGCCTTTCCCACACCCCCTGCTCACCCCACAGTGAAATGAAGTGCTAAGTATGGCACTCGTGCTGAGTATGGGCTTCCTGAGCCCCCTCCAGTGTTAGGAAAACCCGAAAGAAGCTTCAGAAAATGTGAAAGGGGACATAGACTAGGCTGAGGAGCCACCCTCAGGCCCCACCACCACCCACTCGCTCTGCCCTTTGCTACCACATGTAGCCACCCTACCCCAAATCCCTGCCCAGCTCCGAGCACCAGGTCACCAGCCCAGGGCTCTCTGCACACCAAGCACTGAGTCTGGCCTCTGCCCCTCGACTGCCCACCGCAGCAGGCAACCTCCCGGCAGCCCCCCCCCCAACCCCACACACGCTGCCCAGGAGGCCGAAGCTCACCTGCTGCTAGTGAGAAGCAGTGCAGGTGCAGGAGTGTCCCAGGCGGGGTCTGCTGCACCTGCCTCACAGGACCAGAGCCTCTTCTAACTCAGAAGCTGGGACTTGGCCTTGAGTTTACTCCCTCCTGGAACTATGATGCTACCCTCTGAAATGGGGTTAGAGACCCTCCCAGCCTCCTGCCTAAAATCATTCCGCACTACAGAGTAATGTGAGGTCATTGTGATGGATTCAGATAATCCTGGGCAGCAGAGGCTGGTGTGGGAATGGGAGGCAGGGAACTGTGCCCATCTTGGTTGCACCGTGCCAAGGGTGCTTGTGCTTGGCCAGAGATGCTCCCTGACCGACCATCCAGGAATAGCAGTCAGCTTCCCAGGCATCAGCACTCGCTGGACTCCAGGCATTGTACCAGGTACAGCCTCTTCTCATTTCACCCCCATAAAAATTAAATTTCAGATGGATAGTGCTACTGTACATGTCCAGATGTCCCCCAAAGCTTCACGCAGTCACAGGTGGGGCTTTTCAGAGGTGGCTGGATCTAGAGTACATGAAGCAGGGACTAAAGGTGTGGTGCGGGGGAGATGAAGGGAGTGTGATTACTAAATTAGTCCACTGATCGGTGTGGATAATGGGAAGGCCCACCCTGGCTGTAGGGGGCACCACCCCAAATGTAATTAGCCTGGAAGGGGTAAAAGGCAGAGGCAGGCTGCAGCTGCTGCCACCTGCTGCCTCCTGTCTGCCCTGCCACTCCATGGACTGTTTCTCCTCTCCTGTTCCCCTTTGAGATCCCACCCTGCCTTGGAGCCAGCCAACTATGAACTAAAGCCACTAAAATCTGTGAGCTGAAATATACTTATCCTCTTTTAACTTGTGGGTATGGGGTATTCTGTCTCAGCAACGTGAAAAGTAACCAAGATAGGTGTTATTAATCCCATTTTATGAAGGAAGAAATTGAGACTCATAAAAGCAAAGTAAACTTCCCTAAGATCACACAAAGAAAACCCAAAACATCAGAGGATGGAGCCACGGGCTGTCTGGTGAACACAGAACTATAGGAAAAAAGAATTCAAGCTGTCCAGAAAGGATTTTTCATCAAGTCAGGGAAGTTGATGCGCCAAATATTCTTGTTAAGTGGCCTGAGAGTTTCCCACTGTTTTTAAATAAATGCTTCATATGCCCAGCCTCTTCGGCCTTCACATTTCTAAGATAGCCCCAACTTTTTATTTCTTCCTTCTTATCTTATCAGGACATCATCAGAAAGCTGTCCAAGAGCCATGCTCCTTTATGCCAGGTTGTCTACCCACCTGCCTCTGCGGCAGAGTGAAGTAAGACTCTGAATCAGAGTGGGAAGGGAAGGAGGGAAGGAGGGAAGACTGACCCCCCTGGGCCAGCTCACCAAGGTCTCCCACCTGCTCAAAGACAGAATTACAGAATAAGAAAGCTGGGTGGGGGGGGGGGGGCAAAGAGGGCAGATAGATAAGAACTGGCTACAGAGGCTCCCTGAGATAGTCAACTTAGAATTCAACATAATACAGAGTGGGGAGCCCCAAACAGAGGGAGATGAATTCTCTCATCCATAGAAGAAAGTGAGGTGAGAAGAACCAACCAAACATACAGTCCCAGTGCTATTATTGGAACAGCTAAAGGTTCAGTGTTCCCACCACAGCGGGCAACTTGCCGAGCCATCCAAGGTCCCGCCGCTTCAACTCACTGGAGGCGCAGTCACACTGAGTTCAGGGATCGGTGAGCCAAATGGAGAGCCAAGTTGGCAGGATGCCTACATTGATCTGTGGTGAGTGATGGGAGTGGAGCCATTCCATAGAAAGGGGGGCTCCAGCAGACCACATTCTGGGACCGGGCAGCACTGGCAAGTACAAGGGCAGCAGTGACTTCAGTCAGTTGTTCCCTTCCCAAACGGGATTGGTGGAGTGAGCTAGGCCTGGGTCATGTGACCTGGCTGAGACCCAACAGGTTATCCAAAATCAAGTCCCCACAGCGAGTGGCACACACTAACCACACTAACCCAGTGAAGCCTCAGAAGTTTGACTGACCCAGAAGGGAGGCGGCACAAAGTAATACAGTGCAGGCCATAGCAGCTTGACAGATCCAGAGGCGAGGGGCCAGCATACGCTGTCCCTTTCTGCAACTCACTAGCACACGGCAGTAGGAAGGGTCATCTAGCCATCGTGCTTCAGAAGAATTGTAACCAACAAAGAAAGAAACTGGGGCCTCCTGGAAGAAACAAAAAAGATGGAAAGAGGAAGCAACAAGAAAAAGTCCCCAGTCCCAACCCTGAGAACATTGACCCAGGACAGGTAAATACAAAGGAGAATGAGAACAGCAAACATGCAATATCAGACACGGCATCAGTGGACATAAAGAGATATCTTTGGGACCTCATAGACGAGTTCAAAAGTGAAATATTTAGCCAAATAGAGCAAGATATAAGGAGATTAATAAAAGAAATACTAAGCACCACTCAAGCTGACACAGACGGAAGAAGGGAGGAACTCAACCAAAGGAGAGAACCATTTGATGAAGAATATAAAAAAAATATAAAATACATGAAGTAGATTCAAAGAGATTACCAGAAAATTAAAAACTCTCTGGAAAGATGAAAAATCACCTTGAAAGAAACTAAAGATAGATTATCGAAACTGGAAGACAATTTTGCAATGTGGGAGTATGAAAGGGAAAACTTTTTTAAAATAACAAGGAAATAAGCAGTAACAATACAAAGGCTAGAAGACGACAAGAGGATCTACAACTTGAGAATAAAGAATGTGAATGGGGGCTGGGGGTTTAGCTCAGTGGCATAAGCACCTGACTTGCAAGTATGCGGTTGTGAGTTCGATCCCTGGTACCGATAAAAAGGAAAAAGACAAAAATAAAAAAAGAAAAAAAAAGAATGTGAATGAAGAAGCAGTGGTACAAAGGAACTCTAAAGGTTATTCACAGAAATAATTAAGGAAAACATCCCAAACATAGGAAAAGGAAATGATATTCTGATATATGAGGCATACAGAACTCCAGCCACCTACAACCAAAACAGAGTACACCCAGGCATATTATTATCAAGATCCCAGAAATTCAATATAAGAACAGAATATTAAAAGCTGTTAGAGACAAGAAACAGATAACCTACAGAGGAAGGCCCATCAGAATAATGGCAGACTTCTCGACACAAATCATCAAGTCAAGAAGAGCCTGGGGTGAAATATTCCAAGCCCTGAAAGAAAATAACTTTCATCCCAGATTGATATACCCTGCTAAACTGTCTCTAGAAATTAATGGAGAAACAAGATGCTTCCAAGACAAAGAGGAACTTGGGAAATTCGCAACCATCAATCCAAGTCTACAGAGAATACTGCAGGGCATTGTAGAGAGAGAGAAAAGTATTAGGATTCCAGGGACAGTGGCAGAGAGGCCTCAATGAATGGAGCAGAAAACAGAATGAAGAAGATAAGCAGACAACTGATGGCAAAAAAAGAGCATAACAGAAATGAGGCAGAGAAGATTTTATTCAAAACTGATATGATTGATAGTATCAAGTCTGAGAGTATAGGCAACTGCACTGAAGATGACAAGACTCTACAATACACATTCTGGTTTGATAACTGCCAGCTTTTGAAGTTCTATACTATATACAAAGTTGTGTTTTTATTAATACTGTTATGTACTGATATATTCAATTATACTATGTCTGATGATATAGCCAATTCTTTTTTTTATTTAAAGAGAAAAACAAAACAAAACAGTAAAAGGATACAAGTAATACAGAATTTAAGAGAAAAAATATACAGTAAGCAATCACTAGTTAATAGATTACATATTGTCATCTCAGAAACAGTTGTCCAGATTACAAAATTAAGATATAGCCAATTCTATTGGAGATAACAAGAGACAACACAGGAACCATGGTAGAACTCTTTGTACAGGTCTTATATGTTTTTTTCGTTTCATGTGTTTATAGGGATATGTTTTGTTTTGTCTTGCTTTGTTTTGTTTCTCCCTCTAATATAGAAAGGATAGAAATACATGTTAAGACTCATGCATGTGTAGAGTCTATAAACAGTTTATGAGAACTGATCTTACGGCACATGATGAAATGAACAGATACTTTGAAGAAAAAGAGACACTAAAATACCCAGTGTTGATTTTTTTATTTTTGTGTCATAATGTGAAACCCAGCAATAGTATTATTCTTTGTTCAGAGTGATATTAGCCTGCTTGGGTTTATTCAATCTCAACATAGTTGAAGATATGGATAACACGTATGTTTAAGTGTGTAGGATTGATAACCATATTTCTAAGTTTTTGTTGGTAGTTGAACAGAATTGGTTGCAATCTCACTGTTTGAATCCCCACTTTATATACTCCACTTTAGTATCTTGAATAACTATTTGTAAGAAGATAATCTGTAATCATCAACTAGTGATTTCTTACTGTTTATTTTTTTCTTTGAAATTATGTATTATTTCTACCCATTTTCTGTTTTGTTTAGTCTTTCTTTAAATTAAATTTTTAAAAAAAGACACTACAGTACCCAGTGCTGATCATGGAGTGTCATGATATAAAATCCAGCAATACTATTATTCTTTGTTCAGGATGATTTTAACCTGCTTTAATTTGTTTACTCTAAACATAAATGACGATATGGATAACTGCATGTATGTTTAAGTGTATAGGATTGACAACCATGCTACCAAGTTTTTGTTGGACAGTTGAACAGAACTGTTTGCAGTCTCGCTGTTTGAATTCCCACTTTACATGTTCCATTTTTGTATCTTGAACAACTATTTGTAAAATGACAATATGTAAGCATCAACTAGTGATTTCTTACTGTTTATTTTTTTCTCTGAGCATATGTATTATTTCTACCTATTTTCTCTTTTGTTTAGTATTTCTTTAAATAAAATTTTTTAAAAAAAGCTGGAAGCCGAGTAACCTCAGAGGTCATCGAATCCAACTTCCTGCCTTCAAATGAGGAACCTGCCAGAGCAGTGCGGAAAGTTCCAGGTTGTGCATCACCACTGCTGGGCTGTCGTCACCTCCCTCACTGCACCATCACCATGAATCTAGGAGCCTGTATTCTGTGGCCCCTGATATGTCGGTTAGTTCAGGCTCTTTCCTGAGAGATTGGCTTTTCTCATCTGCCCTATATAGAGTCCTTCTACAGTTTGGGAAGTGTGCTGGACTCAATGTCTCTGGCACTGCAAAATTCCCATGTGGAAATCCACCCACAAGGCAGTGATTTTAGGAGCCACCGGCTCCGACTGATGACAAGGTCCAGGAGTGGAGACGTCACGGCCTTGCAGAGGAGGCCTGAAGAAGAGCCTTCGCCTTGTCTCCCATGAAGGTGCTGCCTGATGGGAAAGTGGGCGCACGCTCCACAGTGGGAGCACCTGAGTGGGACCACTCTATGCAGGCAGATGCAGAAGGGCGTCTTACAGATGGAGGCTTTTTATGTAGCTTTTGGCAAGTAGTTTGAGGGAGCAGGCTGGAGAGACAATGGCTCGCGGCTTGCTGATGTCCTCTGTGCCTGCCGACATCCTGGGAGGGGCTGGTAGATGCTCCCTACCCCCATACTGGCCTTCATCTTCTATGTCCTAAGCAAAGCAAACCCCACATTTCTCTAGGGTGCCGGGGCCTCATCTGACCTGTTGGTTCCCCTTTCTGGGCTGTCTCACTGACTGCAAGGCACAGAACCCTCTCCAGACACCGAACCCATTAGTGCCTGGACCTTGGAGTCCCAGCTTGCAGAACTGAGAGACACCTTGCTGTCGCTTATGAATCATACGGGCTGAGATATCTGCTGTGCAGCGTTAACCAGCTGAGGTAGAGGGGGCAGGCACAGCCTCGAGGTCAGGGGTGAGTCTGGAGAGCTTTGTCCTAGGCAGGGGCCCCATGGAACACACAGGCCTGGCTCCCTGACTCCGCAGCTCCCCAACTCCCCAACTATGGAAGGTGGGACGGTGACAGTGGGCCCTTGGGAGTTCTGTTGGAGAGGAATTCTGTTCTGTAGAGCCGCTGCGGGCAGCCCTCTGCGGGCCCACAGGTGCAAGGATAGCCAGCCAGCTTTGCTCACCAAAGGTGCTCAGGGCACACCATGCTGGCCCCACATGCCGTCCCTCCTCGGGACCACCTGTGAGTCCAAGCCAGAGGGGTAAGGGGATAATTACTTGCCAAGACCAAGAAGCCAGCTGGCAGCCACGCCCAACACCCACCCCACTGTCCCCTTCCCACTCCATGCTCTCTCGGCCCCTCGGTATTTTTGATTAAGCAGAACCTTCTGGAACCTTTCCACACTGTCTCCTTTTCTCTCACACCCCTAATCTTCCCTTCTCCACAAAGCCAGGAGAGAGATGGCTCATGTTTGTCTCTGGTGGGCCCCCACATCAGCGTACCATTTCTGGAGAGGAATTGTCTAGGAAGGAGAACAGGAACCCTGGTTTCAGCTCCAAACTCAGAAGCAGCCCAAGCCACCTCAAGGCCTGGGCCCCGACCTCTGGGGGCTTCCTCCGGATGATAAAGATGGTGTTGGTGGCAAAGACAGTCAGGCAAGCAAGAGACCAAAGCGTTAAGACAGGGCAGGACAAACAGTGAACTGTAATTTGCTACCCTGCACCAAAATCTTTCCCAGCCACAAAATTGCAATGCTCAAGGCTGGATTTCCATCCCAGGTTGAAGGCTGTGTGCAGCCATGGCGGGCCTTCCCAGGATCCTGAGCATGGACCCCTGCCACTGTGTCTGCAGAGCTCTGGAGCTCCAGGGTGCCTGGAGCCAGACACAGAGAGAAGCTCTCAGTTATCCCCACCCCTTGGACAGGTCTCCGGCTTGAGACAAGGTGCTTGTCACAGCCCCTTGGGATTACAGGTGAGGTGCAGTGTTAACATTTGTGTCATTACAGGATAATAATTACCCCCTCCATGTATACAGCACCTCTCTTCCCCAGAACAGCTGGCTTCTGGAATTATCTCATTAATCCTGCCATTCCTGGGAGGCATGAGGACCTCAAGTGATCGGACATCTCCCAACGAGGGAGGCAAAGGAGGCAGAGAGAGAGGTCCAGGGCCAGGCTCGCCCTCAGCCAGGGTAGCTGGGCCATGCCTGGCAGCACTGGGCACAGAAGGTCCCAGAAGCATCCACAGGAGGCTGGGACTACAGAAAGTAACAGTAGAGGAGAGGCCAGGCAGCTCTATGTAATCTTCATTCACCCCAATCTGGTTCCTTTCCTGGAACAATAATAGGTAAACAAAGGCTGAGTGCTTCAGGCAGGAGAGGGCCAGCCCCACCTCTGGCCCCCAGGAGGTCAGAGCCCAGTTTGACGGGAGCAGCTCATTATGTGGCCTGCGGAATCCACAGGGGAGGCCGCACCACGCAGAGCGTGTACCCTACCCCCAGCCACCTCCAGCCCCAGTGTTGTTCTTGGCTCATTCTTTTGACTTGGGGACAATCATTGCTATTCATACCCACCCCAAGGCCACCTGCCACGGACCTATTCTCATGCACATGGAGCTAAAGATCAGGCACAAAGCAGGCCAATCTAAAGTCCCTGCAGACCCAAAGGTCTGGGTTACACCCCCACCCCAGCATTCCTGCTGGGCCTCTGCAAATTCCAGGATCCAGCTGGGCTGGGGAGACTCAATCACACAGCCTGGGAAGAAGGCTGTGGGCTACTCTGGACACTGAGGCCCCACAGAAGGGGTGACCAGAGGCTCAGCTTTGGAATAAAGGCCAAGGTGGGGATCCTGGGCAAATACACACTTTGGGGTCCCATGTCCTGAACCCCACACAGAGCGAGCCGAAGGTGACTTGTTGGATCCCATTCTTGGGAAATTTGTGATTTTTGTTTTGATTTTGTCTGTGGTTCTGAGGACTGAGCCCAGGGCCTTGCATTGGCCTTCATCTCTAGCCCCCCCCCCCTTTTTTTTTTTTAAATTTTGAGACCCTAAGTCACTAAATTGGCCAGGCTGGGCTTGAACTTACGATACTCCTGCCTCAGCCTCCCAAGTGCTGCAGTTACCGGTGTGATGCCTGCCTCGCACCCTCTTACAGTGGTTGATGGCAAGTGGGAAGCTCTGGCAGAGATGTTTTTATACTCAGTCAATGTGCAAATGCCACAAAGCCGCTCTACCCCTTCCCAGCCAGTTGTCATTTACCAACAAATTATTGCTAGCGACCAGGGACCAGAACCTCACAGGAACCCCTGGACAGCTGGGAGCAGGAGGCGATCCAAACCTCAGGGAGCTGAACGATAGGCAAGGCGCGGATTCCTGACAGCATCCTGTCTCTTCTGCTGCATCCCTTGACACGTTTCCCTTCCCTGTAGAAATGCTGTCTTCTAAGAGCTTTCATTGAAGACGCTTATTTGGACCCAAAGAATGAACCCGAGTCATTCACACCCAAACACAGACCACGCCTTCTGCACAGCTGTTGGAAACTGGTGATGGATTAGATTGAGCTGAGTTTCTTTTTTAAAGACAGTTAGTTCCTTCTTGCTGGACAGCCTATCCTAGGTGTTGGGGCAGTTTTATGTGGAAAAGGTCACTGGCTTTGGACAGGAAGTAGTGACAGGATGGTTTTGCCCTGCTCAGGGCCCTCTGTAGCCGGACATTCTCCTGGGCCCCAGTGCACTTCTCACGGTGCCCTTCAGAGTGACACTAAGTGGCCTAGCTGATTTTCTGGAAACAATCACAATCTGTTCATGTCAGGAACAGGAGGGTCAGAGGGAAGCCTATGGGGGAGATTCTGCAGTGATTTCTATTGCCTTGTGAGTAATGTGTGTGTCACCTCCCAGAGAGGTTGCTTCAGAATAAATCAGTGAAGAATGTGACTAAATGACAACTCCATTACAGCACGGTGACTGCTGTTCCCTTGAGAGCCACACATTTCACCTTGCTCATTGCCAAATTTGCTGTCTCCCCTCCCAACTCCAATCCCAAAGTCCCTGCACCTCCCGAGCCCGGCAGCTGCTGGGAAGGATGGCAGTGGCTTGCACTGTGCTTTTCTAAGGCCTCTTCGGACCTCCTGCTCCAACTTCCTTAGCCTCTCTGGCTGCACACTTGAATATTCTTACCTCTTCAGCTGAGGAGGAGACCTATACACCATTCACCAGGCAATCAATATTCACTGACTGCCTATCATGTTGCACGCATGGTCCAGACATTAGAGATGCAAAGAACACGGTGGGCCTATCCTTGCCCTCTGAGACAGGTGAGTACACATGAAATTTGGGGCACACCTGAGAGGACTCCATATCCCAGACTTGGTAGCATAACAAAGGCTTTCTAGGTTCAATTAGGACCTGAGGGTAACTAGGAAACTTCTAGAATATAGATCAGCAAAACTTTTTCTAGATAGATCTTTCCATACAGTTCCAGACAGCACCATAACCAGATAGTAAATGCTGCAGCTTTTATATTGAATGTCTCCCAGAGCTGTGTTAAAGGCATGGTCCTGTGCTTGTGGAAAAGTCACAGGTGGGAATTTTACAAGGTGGGGCCTGGTGATGGGCTGCAGACCAGTGGTGCTGAATCTATGGCACATGTGCCACAGCAGGCCATGCCTATCACTAAAAGGCCTAAAGGTTCACCGTCACTGCTCTGGCCACGTGGGAGTGTCCCTCCGAGGGACCCAGGTCTCTTCTCTTCTCTTTGCTTCCATTGTGCAGCAAATACTTTCTCCACCAAGTGCTCCCACCAGGACTTGCTGCTTCACCACAGGCCCAAAAGCAACAGCTAACCAACCATAGACTGAAGCTCCTACAACTGTAAGTCAAAATAAACCTTTCTTCCCTTTAAGGTGATTACTCAAGTGTTTTGTTACAGAAACCCAAACCTGACTGACCCAGTATTTCAGGGTATGTGGGCTTTACAGTCTCTGCCTTGATAATTCAGTTCTACCCACTCAGTGCAGGAGCTGCAGGGCAGTGTGTGCCCAGGTGAGCAGAGCCTCGGTTCAGTACAACTGCTCTTACAGATCCTCGCATGGATGACATAGAATGTTATTCACTTTTATTTATATTATTATTATTATTATTATTATTATTTGGTCTACTACTTCAAAAGCCATCATTCTTAGCTTCTGGGTCAGATTTGGCCCAGGTCAAGATGACCTCTGAGCCTGAGTGCCAGGCGGTATGCAGGAGAGGCTGGGTTCAGGGTCGCAGGCTGAGCAGTGGTCTAGAGGTGGTAGAAGGGAGGTGAGCCCACTTGGAGCCCGGACACCCTGGAAAGGAAGGCATTTGGATTTGCCTTATGGGTTCCTCAGGTATAGACAGAGGCTCCTCGGTGGGAACCTGTGTTTAAGTGTCTATCAATGCCAGGTGCTCCCCAAGGACCACTTCTCATTGCACACAGGAAGGTTTTCTAAGGAGCTGGCATTTGAACCATGACCTGAAATGCACAATTTTCTATTTCTGTAATACCCAGAAGGCAGAATTCCCTGATCCTCATTTGACAAGTAGTGAAATGCAGTCTGAGCAAGGATATCTAGGCACAGAGCAAAGAGGTGGCAGGGCGGCTCTGAGTTCCACACCTGCCCCTCGCACTCCCTAACTCAGTAACACTGACCCTGACCTCACCTTTCTCAGGGTCCCAGTCTCTTCTCCATCACCGTAGCTAGAGACCTCTGCGCCTTAAAAAAATATATACTGAGGGCCTACGCTGTGCCAGGACTGCTCTAAGTACTTGGGGCAATGAGCAAGACAGCACTGAGACAGGGAACAAACGGATGATCTGGTCCCCCCAGAGGGGAGGGTGGAAGGGGCACTTAGTGCACATTTCACTGCTGACTGCAGTCTCAAAGAAGAGGAAGACGGCGCATACTGTGGCGAAGGTTCCCAGTGAAGCGTGGATACGGATACAGAGCGAGGCCCGCAGCTGGGGCCTCAGAGTGCTAAACAACAAACTGGGAAGGTGGGTGAGGTTGGAGGCACCGGGGATATGGGAAGCGGTAGGAGACAGGTCTGAGGGGGACATGGGGATGACAGGAAAAAGGTAAGCAATCGCCAAGTGAGGCCTTGTAGCACCGTGAAAAGTCCTCTGTTTCCCTCTGAAATTCGCTATCTCAAGGTTCACGCATCTTGACTGTACCTCGGGTCCTCAGAGCTGTCAGTCTGTGACTCTATGAGAGACAGCGCCAGGTTTACATCTGGACCATGTGGTCACCGACCAGTGGAGGCTGGGACCGGAGGACACCAGCAGAGACCCCAGCAGACCTCATCCTGGAGAGCCCTGGACAGGCAGAGTGGTCCTGAGCCTCAGATTGCAGGCAGCACAGGGCCCGGGAATCACACAGGGAAGCAGCAGAGGAGTTTTGTTCTGCAGGGGTTGCTGCTCTCTGTGCAGGTCTGGGGGTCAAACCTGAGGCTTCTTGAAGCCAAGCAAGTGCTCTACCACTGAGCCACACCCGGGGCCCCCGAACCCTGGTCTTCTTAGGACTCAGCTGGTTCTTCCAACCCTACGTGATCAGATGCACAGAGAAGCAGAGATGTGAAAACCTGAGGAAGCCTCCGCACCCCAGGTCTGTGTAGGGAAGGGCGGGAAGGGAAGCTTCCTAGCTGCTCAGGACAGACCTCACACTCACGTGCCCCTCCCATTACAAGTCTCCATCAGGCTATATCCAGGCCTTCTGGGGTTATTTTGAGGACCTTTTGGGGTTTTTACATCTGTTTTTGAGCCCCTCTTGCTTAGTTCTTTGCTGCAAACAAAGAACCTGAGGAAGTGGCAAAGGGCCAGGGAACACAGGCCCCAGGAAGGGAGGTGCCCCACATGGACCTGCTCTCGGAGAAAGTATAGTGACAGCGCCTCTGGAATTCACAACAGAAACAGACTCTGTGTGTGAGCCCCAAGGATTCCTTCGATCCTTAAAGAATCTGGGCAGTTTCCAGTTCTGCCCAGAAATCCAGTTTCCAGTCAAGGAAAATTCTTGGAGCCAAATGCTGCTCTGTCCTGCCCTGCCCGGACAGACACCCACAGCACTGGGCACCTGTAAATAAGTCCATTGTCTCATCAGAGCTCGGAGTGAATTCCTGGGGTTGAAAGTGTTGCTTTGTTTTGTCTGGCTCTTCACAGCCTGGTCCAATTTCATTAGACACCTTTCTTCACTGAGAGTTACTCCCAACTAAGATTCCTTCACCTTTAAAAAACATTGTTTTGTGTAAGGCTGGGTCCTATACCTGGCCTCCCCATATCAGGGGAATACTCTCCTACTGAGCCACAACTACTGAGAACAACGTCCTAAGTTGTTCTCCCACAAAGAATTATCAGATAACCAAGTACTCAGCCCATTCACTGTTCTTTTTCTGTTTTATGTTTTTTACAGTACTGAGGATTGAGCCCAAGACTTCCACACTGAGCTAGTTCCTAGCTCTTTTCACTTTTTTTTTTTTTCAAATTTTAGGACAGTCTTCTTCCTCGGTCACTAAGTTGCATAGGCAGGGTTTGAACTTGCGATCCTCCTACCTCTGCAGAGAGTCAAAGAAAATGCTTCCCCTTTAAAATCTTTATTTTAAAGGATAAAATTTCTAAAGGATAAAATTCTTTAACCACTCAGGAGGTAAAGGAATTGATTCTTGGGGAGAAAGATGACTATTCCCAAGGCAGCAGAAAGATGTTGAATTTTCACCTCTGTCTCCCATGGAGGGCTCACCAGACCATCTTCCCTGGTCTCCGTGGAAGCTTTTTATTGCAGACACAAGAGAGCAGCAGCTGAGTCCTAGCTGCTCCACACAGCCGTGGAGTCCTGAGCCTCAGCCTGACCTCAGCCACAAAGCCTCATACTCTCGGGGTGTCTCAGGCCCGGGAAGAGGAGCCTGTGGCCCTGCCAGGGGTGACAGGGCCACGCCATGTAGTGTCTACTAGAGGGTCATTCTGGGGATTAAATTAGATAAACTCTGTGCCTGAAACAGAGTCAGTGTTAGATAAGCATTAGCTGTTTTGTATTATCAGTTTCCTTTTGGTTTGGTTTTGATTTTCTGGTTGGTTGGTTGGTTGGTTGGCTGATTTTGAGGCAGGAACCCACTATGTGACCCAAGCTTGCTCAAACTTATTATGTAGCCTGGGCTGGCCTCACATACAAGGCAAAATCTAAAGAGATAGTGAACGTTTAAATTTTAAAATCTTGTTACACTTAAAAGATACGTTGGCTCCCCCAGAACACATTTATCTCGCCACTTTCTGGAGCATTCTGGGCATGCTCTTTCATGAGGTTTCCAGCTTGCTATGGCAGCTGCAAATCTCTTCCATGTGTTTACATTTCATGGTCATCTTTACTGTGGGGAGGAGCCAGAAGTTGCCTGGTATCAGAACCAGTGAGTGAGGTGGGAGAGTACACCCCACAATGTTCTCCTGAGTCTCTCTTTCCACTGGATGGGCTCCACGGCAGTGTCTGTTGTGGGTCACACACTATGGAGGCACTCGTGAAAGACAACTTTCCGAACTGCTTCAGAGTGGCAAGAACAATGTGGATAAGTGTGTTTGACACAAAGGAGAGTATCTTAAGGAAGGTTAATGGCAATGTGTCTTTTATGGTAGTAACTGTTTATGTAATCATTCACCACACATATTATTGTGATCACCCCTTGTCTTTGTAGTAACACATGATATTAAATATATAGAGATATACATATATGCATATATAATCATATGTGTCTGATGAGCTCCACAAGCAAGATTTGAGCAAATCCTTCACGTCTTTGCCTATTTATACGCACAGGAGTTCCTGACTGCAGAGTCTTTATGAGTCAATCAGCCCACACCAAACACTGGCTCCCAAATCCTTCTCGGTGAGCCCCTTGACTTGCTTCTTGGCACTGAGCCTGGTTGCCTATCCCAGCCCCACGTCAAGGTCAGACAGGAGGAGCAGAGAGCCAGCTGTTCCCTCTCCTTCTGGCTGGGACGGCTGTCACAGGCAGGGAGCAGCATGGGAAGGGCTTTGGCAGGAGGAATGAAGTCTCCAGCCAAGAATGGCTAGGGAAAACAAGAGAGGGTGCCTCTCCTGTCACAAATGTTAGCTCCAATACTGCCCAAAGCACATCACACACATAAGACTGCATAACACTATGACACAGGCACATACCAGGCATGACACACACCCAGCACTGCACAGACACCTGGTACAGCAGGGCACCCAGAATGGCATGGCACACAGCACTGTACAACATCTCAATACATGCATTACACAACACCTAGCACACACCCAGCACTACATAACACCTCAGTGAAAAGATGTGCAAAATCACAGAACACACTGACACACACAATACTACACAGCCCTACAACACATGTGCTTATACACTGTACCCAACAATAACACATGGCAACAGTGCAAGGCTGTCCTATTCCATCCCTCTTTGCCCTTTCTCCAGAGCATATCAAGGCAGCCAGGCTGTGTTGCTGGCTTCCATGGGAAGGGAGGTGGCAGCAGACACTGGAGCTCCAGAGCCTTGGGCTCCAGGCTCCCTAGGTGCCCACCAGGGACTGGGACCAAGTGTCCGCCTCACGGAGCTTTGGTTTCCTCGTCTGTGGAAACAGTAGGAATTGCTATACAAGAACTGTGGTTAGAGTCTGTCCAGCAGGAACGGACATCCTCCAGGAGACCTCAGCACCGGTGCCCAGTGCGCAGCCACTGCCTGAGAATGAAAGAGTTGCCCTGCCTGCTGTCTTCACTGTCACCAAGCACAGAGTAGGTGAAAGGGGAGAAGAGATGTTGTGAAGAGGCTCAGCCCCAGAGAGAACTGTGCCCTGCACCTCTCATCCAGCTTCTGTGCATCCAGAGCATCCCAGAATCGTGTCTGTCACGCTCTCTAGTGTAGGACCCTAACAGGAGCAGCCATTAGTAAGCATGATAATTGGAGTCACATTGTCAACAGGAGTCACTTGCTTGAGAGGAGGAATCCTTTGCTCACTGTCACCACAGCCGGCAGCAGGAAGCACAGTGGCAGGTGCAGAGAAGTGCCCCGCTGTCCTCAGCCGAGGCTGTGCACAGTGGTGTGGGCAGGTCCCCTGCAGCTCGCTCATGCCCAGCTCCCCTCCCAGCCATCGTCCCAGGCTCTGTCTTCTGTCACTCTCGCTCTCTTTCTCTCTCTCTCTCTCTGTCTCTCTCTCTAACACGATCTTCCCAAACTCCTCTGAGGATCTGATGAGACCAACACTTCTTTGGGCTCATGTGCACAGTTTAGGCTGGCTTCTGGGCCCCCGAGACCCAGGACCACACAGCCCACAGCTCACCTGGCTGCAGCCTTGTGGCAGCCTGGAGCTGGCTTCCCAAGGGTCAGCAAGCTCTTCCACCTGCAGGCCAGCTTGTTAAACAGGAAGAGCTTCGCGTCCTGGCAGTGAACCCAGGGGGCCAGGCAGGGGGACACACATTCCCTCACCTCCTCCAGCAGCAGAGTTGCAGAAGTTTGTGTTTCTCTGCACAATTTTCAGATGGTTAAATTCCCACAATCTGCAGAAACATGGAAGAATGAAGTGCAGGCACGCCCCACTGTTTCCTGAGCCTGGACCCAGGACTGGGGAGTGGGGGAACGGAGGCTGTGAACCTCGGCTGGACCGGGGTACTCGTGGCAATGACAGCCGAGTATCTGTACTGTGGCTCCAGGAACCTATCATTGAATGTGGCTGGCAGATATGTCAGCATTGTGCCATCTTGGAGGTAAAGTGACGGGCACTTGGGGTAACGTACTTGCCCTGGAGCAGGAGTCTCTGCCAGAGCCCCAATGCCAGCCCCAAATCATCTCAGTCCCAGGACTAACGCCTCCTCCCTAGCACTGCAGATGGCGCAGGGAAGACGGCTCACCTCCTTGCCCTAGGTGCCAGCAGGATCAGAAGACCAGATCCAGGAGGTGAGCCCTCTCAGCTCTCCTGCCCACAGTGAAAGGCCCGAGGGAGGGCAGGTGGGGAGCTCACTACCAGCAGGCTCACTTTGCTCCCAAAATAGAACCTATGGGGCCAGAGGGCTGCACCCTGGGCCCCCATCACACCTGCTCCTGGGAAAGCATTCTGCCAAATCCACAGGAGCTGGGACAAAGACCAAACACATCCAAGTGACCTCAAAAAGTCACTGAAGCATGTTCATCTGGGTCACAGAAGCTAAGATATAGCTTTTGACTCAAGAACTAGAAAATTCGTAAATTGAGACTATGTCGTAAGCCACCTTCTCCTCGCACAGGGTCTAATTACAAATTCTTATCCAAAACAAGTGCCACGAGTACATCCACTAACGCAGGGCTACTTACAGGAGATGACTCTACTCACACCACAAATGATATCACGGTGCGGAAAACAGGACTGTGTTTTTGACAAAAATCATGTACTTTCAGGAGGTGTATAATGCTCACTGCAACTTCTATCTCCAAAGTGCCGCCTTAGGGATTCCCCGATTGTTCTGACAGCCACCTTGATTGGTATCTAAGAGCAGTGGCAACAAAAATGGTGTTTGTCACCACACAGGGACTGTGATGCACAACCTGATGATACCCCAAGGTGCTGTTTCTCGTGAAGGCCCAGGGAGAGGATGGTTTCAAAGAGGACAGGCTTCTTTCACAGATTTAGGAGATGAGACCTTGAGGGAGTGTAAATATGTCACTGAGCTTACCTATCGGGAAGGGCCCTATGATTGGAACCTGTTGTATGTAGTCAGGGTTTGCAGGGGAATAGATTTAATACAGGACATAAAATTTATAGAATTATTTTATAATATTCACCCAAAAAGTCAAATGTGGAAGAACACAGATCCATCCACACATGAGAGACCCAAAGAGCCCAGCTGAGGAGCTGGAGCCCACAATGTCTCATGCAAGTCTGTATCAAAGATCTGCACCAGGAAGGCCCCAAGGTCAGTGATGAAAGCTAGAAAGTCTGTGCCAGCAGAATGAGAGATTTGCACCAGCAGGCAAAGTGATCGGCACTGGAGCCAGGAAGCAACGTTCAAAATAAGGACCAGGGCTGCTCCAAAAAGAACCACAGCCATCCTCAGCGACAGTGAGGACCTGAGCTCCTCTGAGGATGAGAACAGCTGTGTTCACATCAGGAAGCCAGCATGACAGCTTCTCCAGAAGGGTCACCAGCACGCTCCTTCCCTCCAGTTCTCCTGTGCTGCTGGCAGCACTGCTCAGGGGGCCCTCCACGCCCAGTGCCACGATGACAGTCAGTGCACCCTAGTTAATCCACCACAGAGCCAGGACCTTTGGTTCAAGTGCTGGTTCTGCCCCTTCCACATCTCTGTGACCTCAGTGCAACTATTACAAGCCTAGGTTTCCTCATCTGCCAAACGGAGTCGTACACCTCACCTCCCAGGACTGATGCAGGTAGAAAGTAAGACTCAGTGGGGGTGGAATGCTTTGTGAACTGGACAGGAGACAAATGCAGTGTGAGGAGAGGCCTGGAGAGGAAGCCCTCAGCCAATCTTCTCAGCCCTTTCTCTTTTGAAAAGAGAAAAGCAGCAACAGGCAGATGTCGGGAATGTTTGCTCCCGCTTTATGCACATTGGGCTCCTTTTTAATTAAGATCCTATCTTTTCTTTTCCTCAGGATGGGGAACAGCCTGGCCTGGCCTCAGACCTGCATGTGTCACTGCTGTCAGCGAAGGACAAAACCCAAAAGGAGAAGAGGGGGAATAAATCTTTTGTTTTTGAAGCTAAATAGCCCAAAATGCAGCTAGAAAAGTTCCATAAAGGTTCGGCTTTCACCAACGCGCAGTGGAAACAAAGCTGACCCCTCCCCCGGCCGTGCCCTCTGACCCCCGGCTGCAGCCTCTGTTCTGTCAGCCTTCAAGGTTTTCTGGGGTGGGGGAGCTGCCTTTGGAGGTGAGGAGGGGGAGCTCAAGCACCAGCCCAGCTTCCAGAAGGCAGGAGAGTTTGCTGATGAATATCCATGAGCAGTGTTTTGTGCCTGCCACAGTCTCTCATGCAAGGTGGGTTCAGAGGGAGGAATACATTACGGAAATTACCCTCCTGCCACCACCTTTGGAAACGCAGAACCTAAGGCTTGGCTTGTAAATATTTAACAGAGCGAACACCCTTCCCTTCTGTCTCCCCCACTACCCCTGAGCCTCACCCTGTATATATTAAGCTCATTCTTCCCGGTAACAAGGGCTGCTGTGTTTCTCCCAGGCCTTGTGCAGATAGAGCCGTGGGTCTGTGTCCATAGACTCACAGAAAATGCCCATAAATCCCCTCAGCCACTCTAACACAATGGATGGGGAGTCTCTGCTGCTGAAGTTGCCACTGGCCACAGGCTGGAGCTAGAAAATGCTTCTGTCTGCCTCTTCTATGGCCCTCAAACAGAAAAGGGCAGGAATGCGGAGGTGATTTCCATTCACTGGGGGAAAGGGGGACCTCTTTCCCACAGTCCTCCCCAGAGCTGCAGCAGCAGTAGGAATATTCTAATGAGTGGCAGGTGGACGTGGGGACAGAGCAGTAGGCCAGGGAGGTGGCCCAGGCTTGACTGTTGTTTGCACCCATCTGTAAAGTGAGAGATTTTCATTCTCTGCCAGAGGCAGAGGCAGAACAGGGGAGGCTGCAAGGTGAGTGAGTGGTTTGGGGAACATTCTGCAGGCAGCAGGGGAGTGTGCGAACCACACATCCTGGCTTCCAAAGCCCCTGTGTAATTGCTGTGGTTGTTGTCAATGGCACAAGGATGACGCAGAGTCGGAGACGGAGCTGGTTCTGTGGCTTGGATGCTCCTCGTGGGCTGTCACATTAGCCTTTCCTTGTCGCCTGACAGTGGGGCTGAGTAAGTAGTTCTAGGCCATATGATGGTGGACTCAGGCCTTGAATCTGGTTTTTTGTTCGACCTTGGACAAAGTATTTCAGAAGACAGCCTGAGTTTTCAGAGACTACTGGGCCACCCTTCTTGACAACTAAAACTGTAGGAAGCTTCAGCCCACACTCCGGCGGGGGAGACCCCCACCCCACGTCTGCAGGGCAGATGGGTGGGTGGTGGTGGGGCTGGTCATGGCAGAGACCCAGCCAAGAGGCTCTGTGTCCTGTGACAGAAAGCTCAACAAACATGAGGCCACCAACTCAGAGCAGGCCAGATAGAGCCGGCTCCTCCCAGCAGAGGCAGGGCTTTCCCCGGCACCCTACCTCCTGGGCTGTGAGCAAAACCTGAAGAACAGCCGCCCCAGCACCTACTGACAGGCAGTGTGTGGCAGCCCGCCGGCCCTGTCCACATCCCTCAAGCTGCTTGTTCTCCTCACATCCTCCAGGGTGCCAGGCAAGAGTGGGTGGAGTCTGCTGTGCTCTGCCAGTCCCTCCAAAGACATCTGAAAAGGCTAGACTCCCCCAGACCTGGGACGGCTCAGAGCCTACAGAATGGTTTCCTGTCTCACCTTCACCCCTGGGGGGGCTTTGCCCAGGTTATGACATGGACACTTTCCAGAAGACTCACACCAACCTGTGAGGCCACACACACCTGGCAGAAGGAGTCAGACTGTGGCTGGAGGGTGAGAACCTGGAGACTCTGCCTCAGTGTCCTCCAAAAGCAAAGATGAGGTCCAGTCTGATGTGGAACCAGCTCGATGATGGTAGTGTAGAGACTTCGCTCTTGTACCACAGATCCAGAGTCACACAGATCTGAATTTCTAGAAGACGAGGAAACCTCTGTTCCTCTCCTGCTACTGACCCATGACCCGTGAGCCCTGAGAGTCAGGATAGGAGACTTCTACAACTTTCCCCATCCCAAACGACTTGTTCCCTGCAGCAGCTGGTGCAGGAACTGCCTGTGACATCCTGGACTCTCTGGGCCTCCTGGCAGCCAGAAGGTGGTCAATTAAAGTGCCAGGGATAGAGTTCTCTGGTAGTGAAGACCCACAACCCGGACTGAAGAAATCTTGAGAAAAATTTAAATAAACGAAGAACAAAAAAGTAAAAGTAGTATGAGGGGTCTTACTAGGGGGAGAAGCTAGGGTGCAAGTATCTCCTTTTTGTTATTGTAATAGCAGCAGTTAGGATATTAAACTGAGATATTAACTGAGTCCTCATTGTCAGCCCAAGGCCCAATGGGTCAGTCGGCACCTTCTCACTGGTTCCCACTTCCCTTCCCTGACAGCACAGGATCTAGGATGGGTCCTCGGCTCCTACCACTACCTCTGCTGCTGGCTACCCACCCAGGAGCCCAGAACTGGAGAGCCAGGACCAGTGCTCTGGCAGCTGATGCCCATGGTGTCAGGAGGATCCCCACCTCCCCACCTTGGAGGGGCCCTCGCTGCCCAGGTCCCCACCTTCCTAATAGGAATTTTCTTGGCACAGTAAAAAAGCAAGAGCAAAGAAAGGAAAAAAGAAAAAGATCTTTACTGCAGGTGCAGGAAACTGCACTAGAGTGCAAGATTCCATGGGGCAGGCAGAAGCCATGAGCTTTTATTCAGTCTGACAAGGGGTAGAACTCGAAGAGGTGGGCAGAATGGCGTTTTGACAACTGATTGGGCGAATGTCGGTGCATGCAAGAAAAGCAGGAAGCTCAATTTCTGGATTTGGAAGAAGGGAGGTGCTGTCCTGCACCTTGTGGGGCCAGCACCACACTGAACCTAGTAGCCTTCACACAAGTAAAACCCATCATTCCCATCTTTTGGTTGTGAGAGGTAAGGACTCTTAAACTGCTTCCTGCTGAGCAGAGGCATCCTGCTGGGGACTGATGTAGCTGTCAGAATGATGGGTTGGACCCAGGTAGAAGCTGATGCCAGGGGTCTCAGCCAGGACAAGGGGTTCTCTGGTAGTGAGGCCCACAACTTGGATTGAAGAAATCTTGAGAAAAATTTAAATAGACAAGGAGCAAAAAAGTAATAAGTAGTATGAAGAGTTCTGCTAGGGGGAGAAGCTAGGGGGCAATAGCAGTGGTAAGGATTTTTTACAGATATTATTGTAATTTATTTTTAATTGACCACAACAGTTGTTAATTACAGGAATAGCTGAAAGCTGCCAGAGAGGTTAAAAATTGGAGCCCCTTTTTATATTTAACTTATGACACTTTTTAAATGTATCTTTTGATTATATTTTTTGCTGGATGATTAAGACCAAGTTAAATTGAGACCTGATTAATTAAAATTAACCTCTTGCTATCTATCAAAGTCAGTTAAGTCTTCTCAGGATTGTCTTGGAACCATGGAGAGGGCCTTTCAGTTCTTGACAGTGTCAGACCAAGTTGCTTTCTCTGAAAGTTTGGGAGACTTTTCTGCTGGTGGCTCTCCTTATATGCACACTATATGTTTTATCACACTTTTTTGTGGGCTCACAATATTCTTGGTCAGACGACCAAGGCTCACAGAGTTATAAGCTGTCACTGCAGAGGTTCTCTTACATCCTGGGTCTTCAGTGACCTCAAAGGGCAATATTGCTGTCCTCATAGCTCATGTATCTTTTTAGTTTTTGGTCTCCAAATCTCAATTGCTGAGCATCCAAAAAAAAAGACTGATGACATTACTTATAACAAAGCAGTAAACTTAACATTATTATCTTACCTGGAAATCAATTTTTGAATATAAATTATAGCCAGAGATCTGTTATTTCTTTTTAACCACTGATGCTCTAGTTGAATCCCTGTAGTGTTAGCACACAACAATTACACAGAGAAAAACTGAGATCAAAAACCATATATAGTATGTTAGCATAACAGTTGTTCTTCACCTTTGAAAGGTTTCTCTTCCTTTTCTGGGTTCCTCCATTTTTCCATCTGTGTCTTCTTGAGAGGAGCTTAGCATTTCTTTTATTAATCTTTTTAAATCTTGCCTCAATTGGATTAGAATTTCAGTTTTAAGTTTGTCTATGAGATCAGGAAGATATTTCTTTATGTCTACTGATGTTGTGGCCAATATTGCATGATTGTTGCACTGGATCTCTTCTGTATTTACCTCTCCTGGACTTATTTTCATAGGGTCAGCGGCTGGAGGTTTTCTCTTATTTTTTCTCTTGTCATGTTTCTGGTTTCTTTCAGACAGGTGTGTGGTGGAGGTATCAGGCACTTTCCGTATTGCTTACAGTCTTTAGCGTAACAGTTGTGATGACTTTTTTGGTACCAGGAATCAAACTCAGGACCTTGCACTTGACAGGCAAGTGCTGTGTCACTGAGCTATATCCCCAGCCCATGATGACATTTTTGTAAGGCAATTAAATCTTCAGGTTGGTGCAGAATAGTCTTTTAGTTTATCATATCTAGTACATAAGAAGTTTTCATCTAATTTGTTATCCTTTAATAGGATGTCTGAAGAAATTTGAGGCATTGTTTGGACTGCTCAATGTCTAGGCATCTCTCAGTATAGTGGCACAGGTAGAGCATATACATTACGTAAATTTTTGTTTAAAAAAATATAATTTGACTGGTGACCTCATGTTGGTTTGACCAAGATCCTACCACAAGTAGCAGGAGTACAAGAGAAAGGCAGATGTCTGGATCTGAAAGAAGATCTATCATCATAAACTATCCCCATTTTACATTTTAGAAGATTTGTAAAAAAGGGGGGGGGCTGGGGATTTATCTCAGTGGCATAAGCGCCTGCCTTGCAAGCGCACAGTCGAGAATTCGATCCCTGGTACAGATAAAAAAAAAAAAATTTGTATACTTGAAGGCATGAATACACTTAATATACCAAAAGATCAGCAATAATGAATTAACCATATGAAACTTTTCTATCAGAGCATCTTTAAATCAAGAACCTTATGTCATTATTTTCTATGATAACAAATGTGAACATATTACAATAATATACTTTTATAGCTTTAGTTGGGGTGTCTTCCATAAGGCTATGGAGATCATTGGAGCCTCCAATTAATGAATAAGAACTGGTTGAATGTTATCAGACAGCTGCTTTCTTATTCATCAATTGAAGTCCTATCCAAATAGCCACATACACACACACACACACACACACACACCCTAAAGGATTTTGTTTAATTATCCTAATAATTTTTAATGATTTATAAAAAACTGAATCACAGTATTTAACATTATTTGTTAACCATGAGAGACTCTCAAGTCATGATACATAAATGACAGTATTTATTAAGTTTATACAATCAATTATAGCATCATTTTGGCCAGATGGCAACTCGGGTGAAAGCATGCTTTTAGATGTATAACCCATATTAAATTTTGAAAATAATGATCCAAAAATGGGAAAGGAAAAAATTGTTGAGCTCAAATAAAAAAGAGCTGTTCGGGCTGGGGATTTAGCTCATCAGCATAAGCACCTGCCTTGCAAGCGCATTGTCATGAGTTCCATCCCCGGTACCAAAAAAAAAAAAAAAAGAGCTTCATGGATGTGACAAACAAAGAAACATATATAGATGACCTGTACAGGTTGGACATAGAAACATACAAAGCTTTACAGACAAATATCTTACACAATCAGAGTGCACTTAAATATATTGGGCTAAATTGAATTATAATATTTATGGTTTTTACATTTGTAAGTATAGACTAATGAGAGCCTTTTGGTAGGTCAATTAACAAAAATCTCTTGAAATAAGAATCAAAAGGAATAAAACCTTTTATACCTATGAAAGCAAAAACAGCTACCAGGAAGCCATAAGAATTAATCCCAGACGGGAGTGTTTGGCATAGTCACCTGGGCTGGCAGTGAGAGACCCCAAGTGCTGTGAGATAAGGGAAGGTCAGAGAGGGAACAAGGACATGAACGCGGACCAAGTCTTTAGTGCCTCTCCCCTCGTGGACAGGAAGGAGAGGCTGGGGTGCGTGACATCTGGGAGGAGGCTGGGGCGGAGATCACTGGCGGTGGTGTGTGACTGGAAGGTGGTGGCAAGCAGGAGGGGCAGAGGATGGGGGAGGCTGGGAGGAGTGAGACAGGCGTGATGGGCAGACGGAAAAGGCTACGGTGCAGGGGTGCAGGAGGAGAGAGAAGATGGTCGGGGAGGAGAGCAGGAAGTCGCTCAGGGATATGAGGAGGTGGGCAGTGTGGAGCGGGCCAAAGGAGCCTGGGCTGCCTGCAGGAGGGAGGGCTGTGCCTGGAGCAGAAAGGCCTGGACATCAGGCTGCCGTTACCACAGCAGCATTGTCCAAGTCACTGAGGGGGGCATAATCGAAGGTACCCCCTCTGGCCAGTGGCAGGCATTATCGAGCTCATGGCAAGACTGTCTGGCAGTAAGTGTGTCTTTTGGGGGGTGGGAAGAGTTATCTCCCATTGTGGCAAAATTAGAGGTGAGCTGGAGGCTACAAAACCTGAGCCACAGTCCCTTGGAGTTGTCACCCTTCTCAGGACTATGCGGAAGAGAAATACTCTGTGGATCCCCAGCACCTGCATCCGCCATTTGGTCACCCAGGGAACAATGGGGGAGTCCCACAGGACTGAGGTCCCGAAGGATGTGGGGGAATCCTGATGGGAACCTGCGATTTACAAGACAGGAACCCTGGATGAAGGGGTCAGCCCCAGGGAGCCACTCACCCTGTCAGTTCAAAACACGGCACCAAAAATGATAGGTGTTTCCTCAATGTGGTAGAAAAGCACAAAGAAAAGAAAAGGCCTTTACTTGGGGCCTTTCCACCCGTGGAGGCCCCCACTACTCGGCCCCAGCCCAGCCAGGGCCTGGGAATCCTTTAAGGTTGTTGTGGTTTGATACCTGTGGTGGGCACAGCCCACCAGCCTTCATGTGGACTGGGTCTCCAGGCCACTGGGGCTCTGCCCAGACCACATGTCCCCTCGAAGCAGCCTTCTGGGAGGCCATAGTCACTTTGGGCCATGGCGGTGGTCAGGGCGACAGACACAAATCTGGCAAGAACAAAATTAGGCAGGCTCCAGGTGTGAGGACCGGTAAATGAGGCCCTGCTGGTCCACAGCTGTGGGCTGCACAGCCCTCCCCAAGTGGGGTCCACAAGTGCCCGCCACCTAGCTGTGCTGTAACACACTGGCTGCAGGCCTTCCACTGCAGCTCTTTTAAAAAGGTTTTCTTTTATGGACTTTAACATATCGCTCTCTATTTAAATGTCTTACAAAAGTTTTTCTTTTACTACCCCAATTTTTTGTTTTGTTTTGTGGAGATTTGTTTGTTTTTGAGACAAGATCACACTGTGTAACTCAGGCTGGTCTTGAACTTGCAATCTGGTCCAGGTTGGCCTGCCTCAGCCTCCTCGCTCAGCCGCCTAAGAGGTGCTGTGGCCACTACAACCAGGTAAGATTTTTTTCTTTTATATAAAAAAGCCCAACAATGCCAATGCCCAACAGATGAATGGGTATTTAAATACTTATTTCAAGATGCTTTTTTGGGGGGTGGGGGCACTAGGGATCAAACTCATGGCCTCAGGCTTGCCAGACAAGCACTTGTACCACTGAGCTAAATCCCCAACCCAAAAGACTCTTTTAAAAAAAAATTAAATTAATTCAGCGGGGTGTGGTGGTGCACACTTGTAATTCAAGCACTCAGGAGGCAGAGGCAAGAGGATTGCCACAAATTTAAAACCAGGCTGGGCTGCATAGTGAGTTCAAGGTCAGCCTGAACCACATACCAAGACCCTATCTCAAAAATAAAAGATTCATTCATTTGAAAAATATTTGCTGAGCATCTACTGTGTGCCAAGCATTTTTCTAAGCTTTAGGGGCCACCATATTGAATAACATAAATAAAAGCCCCTGACATCAAGGTCTGGGGATATAGTTCAGTGTAGGGTACTTCCGTAGTAGTAAACAAAAAAATAAAATATCAGACAGGACTATGTACTATGAAGATAAACAAGACAAGGCGAGCTAGCATGAAATGGTGGCTGCTATTGTAGGTGGAGTCATGAGGCAAACCGATAACACCTGACAGGAGACCTGACAGTGTACAGAAAGCTGTAGATAGAGCTGTGAAAGAACATTCTAGAACATTCCAGCAGAGGAACCAGCAAGAGCAAAGGCCCTGAGGCATGAAAATGTTTGGCATCTCTAGGGAGCAACTAGAAAAAAAGGAGTAGAAGATGATGATGACACTGGAAAGTTTGCCCATGGCCAAGGCATGCCACAGTAGAAAGAAATGTGTTTCTCTCTCTAGTGCTGGGGTGCAAACTGGCCATCTGTGTGCCAGGGAAGGGCTCCACCTCTGAGTCATGCTCACAGGCCCAAAACCCTTTCAAAATCTCTCAGGTCAACCAGGCTTCTCTAAACTGAGAGATCTCTCCATGGGGGCTTTATCTGTCCACTTTCTCTTGACCTCAGTCATTTCTTTGGTCGTGGGTTATGAGTCTGAACTGATTCCTTATGTACCCAGTCAAACTGTCCTTGACTGCATTTTGCAAGTGGAGGCCCTGGTGGCATGGGCCCTGTAACTGTTAGTTAGAAGTCTCAGTAACTATTTGCCTATTCTGTCAGTGCCTTAAAACAAATAAGCCTACAGATACCTAATCTACTAAAAAATATATTGCTAACCTTGAAGATAACAATGAAGATATTAATTGGACTTGTGTGGCAAAGGCTGTCTGGTTTTTCTAGAAATAGAGAAAGCATTTATTTCAATAAAAAGTTAAAAGTCTCAATAAAAGGGAAATCCATAAAATTTCAAGATCTAGGCAGAACAAGGAGAAACGTAAAAAGCTTCACAGCTCGATTATTGATATCACCATGAATTAGTCTTCTTTTTATTCTACCCACAGAGTAATGACAAGTCCTAAACCTCAGGTCACACTCCGGGCTGAGCCTCGCCCGTCTTTTTCTCTTTCTCCTGAATCAGACACTACTGAGACACCAGAGTCCGAAGGAGGCTCGGTAGGATAAACACACTTTATGGGGAGCACAAGAATCTTGAGATTATCTGGTCCAGACCTGAGATTCTTAACAACTGTTACATTCAAGTCAGGCCAGCAGCCCCGGGCACTGGCTGGGGCAGTGTTGGCTCCGATCCTGCTCAGCTTCCTGGCTCCCAGGTGAGAAATGTGGCCTCCAGCAGGTATAACGACAAGTCCATTGCCACATGACTAATTAAGAGATGAATTTCTCCAAAACACTTATTCTTGTCCAGTGATTTTTCCACCACAACATTCTGTCCTTTCTTCAATAATAAACATCAAATGTCAGCACCAGATAATGACTCAAAATAGCTGTGGCTCATGTACCAAGCTAGGATCGAGGCTGCTTCCTGGTGTAGGTTGAGAAGACCAGTTTCTTCCTTTCCAACTCAGGTCAGCTTCTGTGGAATTGGCTTCCTTCTCAGCTGAGCATTCCTCTTGTGGTGACAAGGTGGCTGCTGAACTGCTAGACCTAACATCCCTTCTGGAAAGCACCTCTGCCCCCAACCTGTCGTGTCCTATAACCTGATGAATGGGTAGTTGAGAATCTAAAGCAAAAAGGTTGTTCCCAGTTATTGCACAAGTGTTTCAGAACGAAGGCCCGTTATACCGATGTGAAAGTGAAGCACGTTCACGAGATAGCCTACCACCGCTGGTTGCTGGGCAGGGCATCGGCATTACATGCATGAGGAAGACAAGCAGGCTGCTGTGGACCTCAGCTCTGCCCCCCAGCACACTGGGCATAGGAAATGCACCTCCAGTTTAATGCTCACCCAGTACAATGGTTTTGTGGAGCGACCCCACTGCAAGTGGAGGAGCCTGGGTACCCCAGGGCACAGACTTCAGGGAGAGACTCTACTTACAGACAGGACTTGGCAGAGGGCGGGAGGAGCAGAAGGAGACCGTGCCCTCTGGAATGCAGGCCTGTGGTGTGTGCAAACCCTGTGTCAGTGCAAAGCTGGCTCCACTGTATCCTAAACAAAGGATAAACACAGGCGCCTAAGTAAAGCGGCACAGCGCGCTCTTGGATGTGTGGGCAAGACGGTACAGTCGCTGGGTTTTGGACCAGATCTTTATTTAAAGGGAAAGTTAGTGGCTGGGCAGAAGGTGCTGGGGCCTGCGTGCCTGCGCCTGCTTTCACTCCTTCACGGGCTGAGTCCTCAGCTGCAAGGCAAGGGCATCGGGGGCCTTTGCGAGGGGGCACAGTCCTCAGGCCAACTCCTTGCATGGGCATCTCGCCCCGGCAAAGGCCTGAGGAGCCACCAGTATCTCCCAGGGCTCAGCAACCACAGTTCCCGGGCTCTTACCAGGCTCTGCATCTGCTTGGACTTTGAGCTTCGGCTTGTGGTGCCTTTGATAAAGTAGCCAGAGTAGACTAAAACAAGGACTATTTCAAGGGGGCACAAGAACCTGACACTAGGGACGATTTTACACCTGAGAGATGGGAGCCTGGCCAGTTTCTTCCCTCTGTCCTTTATCTGGCCACAAATGGTGGTATCATACCTGCAGGCCACACACAGCAGTGGGTCCCGCAGCCAGCCAGCCACAGTCCCTGCAGCGGAGCGACTCGGAGAACACGGGGTCTAGGAGAGTACAGAGCACTGGGTGACACTTGAGGGACAGAGCCAGAGGCAAGGGACGGAGCGAGGCACTGAGCTGAGATCGGCGGTCCAGGCTGGCTGAGGAAGAGCTATGTGCAAAGACCCAGTGGGACAGAAATGCAGGCCACGCTGGGTGAGAACCACGAGCCCGTGGGAGAGCTGAGGTTTGAGGACACAAGGGTCAGGAAACCACAACATGTAGGTCAGACTTCCAGGAAGCAGAGCGGCAGCGAAGCTCTGGAAAAAGAGGGGTCTGTTAGGGTGCATCTCGCCCACCTGGGAGAATGCTGGTGCTAATGGAAGGAGCCTTAAAGTAGAAAACCAAGCAGCACGCAGGAGGCAGGAGGAAGGGACCTGGGGGCAGAGACAGGACCTGGGCAGACGGAGAAAGGACAGGGCCACAGGAAGCAACGACAGAACTTCACGGCACTGGTGGGCATGGTGATAACAAAAGCCACCTTGCTCGAGGAGCTGGACATCTAGGGATGGGCAGTGCCGGGTGTCGGCAGGGGACGGGCACACCAGGCACCCCAGGAGGTGCCCGCTGCACCACCGGCAGTTCTGGGAAGGACTGGCACAGTCACAAGATTGACCAGGGAGAACTGACAGCACCTGCACTCTCGGGTTTAAATTTAAAATGTTTTCTAACCAGTGAGAATGCTGATTTGGTGGAAGATTAGAAGCAGTCCCAGAGTCCCTCACCGAGAGACTGAGGTGGCACGGTAAACACACACCCCAGTGTGTGATGTACCAGTTAGAAGCAACGAATTAAATGTGCTCACAGTAGCTTGGAGGAAACTTTAAAACTTGAGACAAGTAGTACTATTTCTATAAATGAAAATATAGGCATCAGAAAATGTTTGAGTAGCACAATGAATCCTCATACCATCTTACTTTTTAAATTTTTTTTTTTACTGTTTAAATTTTTTTCGACTTTTTAAAGCTGGTACATGTTTGTAGTACAGGACAATTACACTGGCCATGGGGAGCAGGCACTGAAAGTTTAACATGGCAGTTTATCCAGTCTCTCTGCCACGGGCCAGCATTCCTGATTCTCCTTTGCTGAACTATCGTCCCCATTGCATTTACCACCTCCTAACATACAGATAATTTTCTTATCTTTATGCTTATTGATTACTACTTATTAACTCCTGTTAGGATACAATCCCATGAGAGCTGGCCCTTCCTTCATTAGTGTACCCCCAGCAGCTGGTATGAAGCAGCCAATGAACACTTGTGAATGAAGCTAGGACCAAGACAACAACAGACATTCTGCATGAACCATACAAGCCAAAAAAGCTTGAGAAACAAAAACAGGGAAGAAAGCAAGTGTAAGGAATACAAGGAAAAACAAATTAATTCCAAGACAGAAAATAAAAAATAGAGTTGGAAGAGCAAGTCAGGATGCAAAGAAGAGAAGGCCAGGGGCTGAGACACAGCAGAGGGCAGGCTATTCCTGGTTTTGTAGGTCAGTGTCCACCTGGTCTCATTCCCTCCCTGACTGGGGGGCCTGGCTTACAGTCAGCTGAGCCTGGTTTTTCTGAGCCATCAAATCTTTTTTTTTTTTTTTTTTTTTTTTTTTTGTCTTTTTGAGACAGGGTCTCTCTATGCAGTTCACGCTGGCCTCGCGCTCACTTTGTATCCCAGGCTGGTCTCAAACTTACAAGGATCCTCCTGCCTCAGCCTCCCAAGTGCTGGGATTACAGGCTTGAGCCACCACACCCGGCAAACCATCAAATCCTAAAAACATAGCCAGATGATGCTGGAGTCCTTGTCCTGGGAGACCAGAAGCCTGAGGATCACAGGTGCACGTCCCGCCCTAGCCCATCCTAGGAAGACATCACTGGAGTTGTCCTGAGTGAAGTCCACTCAGGGCCCACAGAAGCACAGCCAGCTTCCAGGCTGGAACCCCGACCTGGTTCACATGCATCAGCTGGTGTAAGAAGCTGGGGACTGATGCTCAAGGTACCCCCCCACTTCCTCCCGTGACATTGAAAAACTAATTCTCTGACCTGATCCCCATGGAGATTTAATTAGAGACTACAGGGGGCCTGGGATTTGCTTGGCTTTGTTTTCTGATTCCCCAGGTAACTGCCCACTCCCAGGTGGACAGCCCTCTGTCCTCATAGACGTCCAGGCTCTCCCCAGAGCACCAGGCACTGCCCTGGAGCGGGAAGGCTGAGCCTCAGACTGGGAAATGGACCCAGCGCCCCCTCATCCCTGCACCAGGAGCAGCATTCCAGGCCCACCCACCTGGGCCCTGGTCACTGAGCCCTCACCCGCCACACAGGCTGCAACCTGCCCGGGCCCAGCGCCCTGCTCCCAAGCAGCTCTGGCTGCCTGGAACAAAGGGGATTGTTCTCCAGGCATGCACGGCAGGGAGCCACTTCCAGCCTTCCTCCCCTTGGTCCATTCCTCCTGTCTTGGTTCGGTTCCTGCCTTTAATCTCTGGGAGAGGAGGTGCTGCCCTTGGTACTTTCTTCTCTCACACTTGCAAACCTCTGTCCCCTGTTTGTCTGGGCCCCAAACTCTCCTCCCAAATAAGCATTTGGAATCGGGCAGAGGCACCTTTTTCCACTTTAGAGGAGGGAGTTTCTAAACTACATTCATTCATTCATTTGCTCATGTGTTTGTTTGTTTACTTCAGGGACATATTTGGACATGCCAAACTTCCTGTGGGACTCATCCCATTATTGAAGAGTAGCTGGTGTCTGTCCCTGCCCCCCTCTGATGAAACAGTAAACTGTAACAAGAGAATCTGGCTGAACGAGTTTCCGATTCAATGTTATCTGTGGACAAAGAGCTCTTTGAATATGGTTTCGGTGTTTGCTCCCAGTGATGCAGTGGAAAGTGATGTTTTCGCTGTTGCTGGGATCCTCTCCTTCGGCTCTGTTCAACTGAGCCTTCTTGGGGGAGGCAGCACTGTGGCCCCTGGGCCAGAGCCACGTGGCTGTTGTCTGCTAAAGAACTTGTGGATTTTGATAACACTGCACTTCTCTCTAAGACACCACTGCAAACAGGACACCAAGTCTTTCTGATCACCAGGGCATCAGTAAGCAGAGGGCCCCTTCCCAGAGCCCAGTCCAAATATGGGTAGAGAAGGTGACTGAGAGAAAGCTCCGTGCTAAAAGGATTCCAGATCTAAACAGAATGTGTCTGGTTACTGACAAAATTAAATTAGCCTCTGCTGGAGGAATTTCCCCTTCCAGTGCAAACAAAGTTATGGTTACAGATAAAATAAAACCCACACATACGTTCTCAGAGCTTGCTAAGACCAAACAAGTGTGACTGCTAAATTTATGAGCTTAATTTGATTTCATGCTTATCCCACTTTATACACTTTATCAATCAGAAAGTATAAAAAATTATTTTGGGGTAGTATTTGAAGGGTCAAAAGTCTAACCAAGTCTGCTCACAAGTTCCCAGAAAGCCCCAGCGTCACTTCTCTGGGCCCTTCTGGAAAATGCCTCTCCTTTTCCCCAGAAACCTGATGACCCGGCTGCCCAGGAAAGAAGGAAAAAAGCAGAAACTTTCCAGGCTGGGGTGGCCATGCTGCCTCAAGGAGCTGGGACATCAGTGAGCCCCTCTGTTTGACAGCTCAGCACATTTTCCTCTGACAGAGATGAGGTCAGTGTGGCCAGAGAGGATTTCAGACGGTCCAGAGAAGAAACCTCCAGAGAGCAGGAGGAGCCCTGAACCCAGGGCCAACCCACAGGATGGCTGAAGGGCAACAGCAGAGCAGAAGACAGTCAAATTTAGGGTGCCAGGGGCTCCCCACAGAGTCTAACCTCCCAGCTTGAGGGTTTATCAAGTGGTAATGGCACCTGCCGAGGAGACCTGAGCCTCAGCAGTAACGGCTTTCTCGGGCCTTCGATGCCAACTTTGGAATTTCCTCTCCATCAGAGAAATTGCCTCCCACCTCATCTGCGCCCCTTGGGAATGTCCTGGGCTCTGGACCTAGGTGTCCGGCCGCCTGACTGGTCCTGATTTAGAGAGAGGTGTCAGGAGATGAGCTGGTGCATAGGAAAGTTGTCTTGTCCTGCTTTGGGTATGTGCTCTGGGTGCCACAGGAGGGAGACACAACTGCCCCATGGGCCCCATGGGTGGGTTCCCAGGGGAGCAGCTCGGCAAACGTGGGGATCTGTGCCCCTAAGCTTGGTGGAGCTGTGTGGCCATGAGACCATGGCTGTCTTGTCATGCTGTCATCATACTACAGAAGACACCCTGGAGCCAGCTGCAGCACTGCTGACCAGAGCACTGACCCCTGCCCTCCTGGCCTCCCTGTGATGTTGTCATGGCCTTCCTGCCCATGAGATGCACTGACCCTGCCCTCAGCTTGCTAGAGCTCCCAGTCACATGGCCAAAGGGTTCCCTGATTCCATTTATCATCAGCATTGCCCACCAAAGCCACTGTCTCCTGAGGGGTCCCAAGTCAGGGTCCCTGGGCCCCATCATTCCATCGACACTCCTCACATCCCTTCTTGTGGAAACTGGGCACCTGACGGCTGGCATGGCAGTGGTTTTAAAATTCTGCTCCAGGCCAGGGATTTAGCTCAGTGGCACAGCACCCACCTAGCAAGCATGAGGTCCAGAGTTTGATTCTTGGTATCAATAAATAAGTTCATTGAGAGGCTGGAGATTTAGCTCAGCAGCATAAGCGCCTGCCTTGCAAGCATGTGGTCGTGAGTTCGAGCCTCAGTACCGATAAAAAAAAAATGTTAATTGATTAATTAAGATTCATATCAACTCAGAGAAACCTTAGGCGTCCTTTATTTCCATCCATTTCACATGCATTGCTGTCCTATGTGCCACATACCGGGAATGCAGAAGTGATGCATTTGTAGGAGGACTGTCCAGGGCAGAGCCAGTCCTTCTTCTCCAAGCTCTGAAAGATCCCAAGATGCCCTCTCCCCCATTTGTCTGGCTTTCCTAAAAAACAGCCACAGTATGTGGCCATGGGTAGAGGATAAGAGTACAACAGAATGTCAGTTAAGTCGGGCTCCAGCCTTCTGAAGGCAGCAAGCTGAACTGGCTTTTGACTTAACTGTGGTCTCCAGTTAATTCTTTCCCTCTGAGGATCCCTCGTCTTTAAACAAGAAAAAGGAGGAAAAGAAAGTGCTCTCTGCTCCATCTGCCGGGAAGCCAAGGTGAGAGCTGTGGGTTGGAGTCCAGGGTGACAGCAGAGAGCTCCTTTCCCTTCCTTCCCTTCTTCCTGCCCTCTTTCCTTCCTTCCTCCTCGTTCCGTGCTGCCAGGGCCTGAACCCAGACCCTGAGCATACCAGGCCTGTGCTCCATCTCTGAGCTGCACCTCAGGGCCCATTGTCCTCTCGGAGGTTGGTAATTCATGAGAGAAAACCATCACCACCATCTAAAACTGTCTTATGTGTGAACAAGCATTGCTGGTTTTTCTTTTTCTGTTGTTCCCTTCCCTTCCTTTCCCCTCCTCTCTTCCTTTTTTCTTTCCTACCTTCTTTTCTAGTTTGGGAAATTAGAAAGAGCTACAAGAGAGAATTGGGACTTGATGTCTCCTCTCCTCATCGCTTTAGACAAAAGAAGGAAAGAAAGTTTTGAATATGCCCCGCCGATTAGCAGCTCCTGACCGAGTGTACAGCAGTCAAACATACAGAAAAAGTCGTCTGTCAGTTTGTTTTTATTGTATGGAAAGAACTGTAAATTGTAAAGATAAGCCGTCCTAAGGCTCAGGGAGATGCACTAGGAGATTTCCTTTGTCTACACAAAAACAATAAAAGCGGTTTTCTTGATATCTCTTTTCAGATTTTGATATTGGACCCAGTTCTCAATGTATTTTCTTCTATTTTTATTTTTGCTTTGTTTTGTTTTAGGATTTTCGAAGGTTTCGTTTGTTCCTTGTTTTATTGTTGCTGTCGTTAATTGTGCTGGGGTTGAACTCAGGGTTCTGTTGAGCTACACAAGTGCTTCCCTAGGAAGCTACATCACCAGCTCCCCAACACAAAATCTGAGTACAATTTCCTATTTTTATTTTTAGGACATTAAGTACATCTATCTCCCACTGTTTAAATGAAAAGGAGAATTTCATCATTTAAGATTATTTGTTTTTACTCTTTTAATTTTAATTCATGTGCCTCTGGAGAATGTATCTTTTGTACGATTCTGTTTCCAGAAACCTAATGATAACAGAAAGCAAAATGCTATTGGTTAAGGTCCCTTGAAAGGTCAGGTGGAGGGGTCTCTCCTGCATATTTTTTTCGTCAGTCATATTTCAAGCCTTTGATCTTGGCAGTCTTGAAATAGTACCTTACAATTACATCATAACCATGAAACAACTTTTGTTGTCTAGTGAGGACTTTTTAAAGAGTTTCCACTAAATACACAAATATTGCAGGGAAAGAATGTCAGAGATTTCCAAATGATTAGTGATGGTATTAAAATTGCCAGTATTGCTATATATTCTACGACTAAGAAATTCAGATTATTTATGACCAGACTTTCATCTAAGTTGCCTGAGTTGGTTTTTTTTTTTTTTTTTTTTTTTTCTTTTTTAAAATCATTGGTTATTTTTTCCCTGGTGCAGGAGCACAGAACCCAGGGCACTTTACTACTGAGCTACATCCTCAGCCCCTTTTAGTTTTCATTTTAGGACAAGACCTTATAATTTGCCGAGGCTGGTCTCAAACTTACAATCCTCCTGCCTCAATCTCCTTAGTAGCTGGGCTTCCAGGCATTTATCACCATGCTCGGATTAGTAACTGCTTGATTATGCTTTGTTACCACTCAAAAATATTTAAACCATTTTCTTCCAGTAGGGGAATACAAGCTTTTATTCATACAAGAGCCAATAAAATAACTAAATAATCTGAAACCTTCATTAAATCAGCCAGTATTCACTGTAACATCACATGACACAAATCCAGCTGCCTGTCCTTGGCCCTTCCCGTGTGCCCTATCAAGCATGGCAGCACCCAGGGTGCAAAGGCAAGAGTGCCCCTGAGCTCTCAACTGGCCTGGGCAACAGCTGGCCTGGGCAGCACCACAGTGAGTCGAGGCCAGCCTGAAGCACGCAGCAAGACCCTGTCTCTAAAGACAGAGCGGCCATTGCAATCACCCATCCCCTTGGTGAGGCCTTGGTGTCACCAGAATGAAGGGCACAAACCCGCTGTTGCCTCGACTGGTTCTATTTCCCTTGTGTTTCCGCCGGGTGAGGTCAAATGTGAAGCTGCAGTTTGAAAGATAAGGGCGGGGTCATGACTCGGGTACAGCACCTGCCGGCAAGCACAAGGCCCTGAGTTTGATTCCTGGTGCCAAAAAGAATAAAAAAGAAAGATAAGTATTTAGGACACACTGGGGCCTCTAAATAAAAGCCAGCTGATTCATCTGACTCCCAGCTGGAACCCATAGTCATCTGATCCATTGTTGGAGAAAAACTTAAGCCATGAGGTGTGCTTCCAGGGTAATCCTGGCCCTGATAGATGCTCCACACAGTATGCACAGTCAGGGCCCGCTGCACCAAGAGGCCCACGGCAGGCATGGGAACAGGATGGCACACGCAGTCTGCGTGCTTGTGCACACTCGCCAACTGCAGAGTCAGCCGCATTCCCGCAAAGTGAGCTGATTTCACACGGCCTCCTCTAGGCTAAACGTTTAGCCAGTTTTGGCTTATTAGGTGCCATGAGCATCTCAAATGACATAAACCTAAGTGGTAAGGTGGGGCAAGGTTTGTTTTTAGAACTAAACATTGACAGAGTGGGGGATTTTGCTATTGGTAGTGGTGGTTTTTCTTAGCATAATCCAGTAATTTATTTTGGGGGGAGGGTACTGGAGATCGAACTCACAACCTCACACTTGCCAGGCAGACGAGACGCCTGTGCCACTGAGCTAAATCCCCAGGCCCTAAACCAATAATTTAAAAAGAGAATATAAAAAAATTTATTTGCTGACCCCTTGGCTACCTTAGCCAGAAGGCTTTTCCCCATAACACATATCTAGTGCAGAATCATAGGCCATGACACCGAACATCAGCGAATACAAACATGCTGGATTTGGGGAACTGTCCTCCTATCCCCAAAGTCCCAGTTGCATTAAATCTGAAATGCATCACATCAGCGCTTCCTCCTGAATCATATTAACAAAGAATACTTTCAAGAAAACCTCATCCACTGGCTTCTAATTCAACTAAGATCTTACTTTGCCAGGGCAAGCTTGATCCAATATGTAATAAATATTTTTAAACTCTCTGTTAAGGTTTCACTACTCTGCAAACTGTAATCAAATAGCTGTCCAACCCCCAGCCCCCAACTCATGCTTGATTCAAGCTCAGAGTGAGCCCTGCTTACCAACCCAGTTCCTCAAGAAGTTGGAAATCCCACCTGATTCAATCAGGCGAGCACAGAATCCTCTTCTCTCACAATCCACCCAACATTCCCTTCTTCTCTGTAGGACCAAATGGGAACTGCAAAGCTTTTGTGCAAAGTTTCCTCTTTCAAGGTGGCCTCAGGAGAAACAAGGACACAAGACAGAAATGTGATTTTTAGACAAAAAGTCCAAAATGGGCAGCATGGCTTCAGGGACTGACAGATCTTGGTTTTAGTTTTGGGTTAGAAAGAATGGCAAGGCTGGGCATGGTGGTGCATCTCTGTAATCACAGCATTTGGGATGCAGAGGCGGGAGGACTGCTGCAAGTTCAAGGCCAGACTGAGCTACATAGAGAGAAATCTCGTCTCAAAAAACCAAAACAGAAAGAAAGACAGAAAGGGTGGGAGGAGAAAGAGGGGGAGGGGGACAAGGGAGGAAGGGAGGGTGGGGCAGAGGGAGAAGGGGAGGGAGACGGGAAGAAAAGAAAGGCAGGAAATGCAAGGAATGTTCTTCCTAAAGCTGATTTACTAGAGAGGCCAAAATCCTCCTTTCCTCTTTGGTATCACCCAGCTTACTCATGCCAGTCTGCGAATCTATCTGCAGCGCAGGGTGAGTTTTCCTAATTTCCCTGGTCCTGCTTCAGGCAGGGCTGCGGACACTACAGAGCTTGTAAAGGACACTGGTGGCCCCCAACTTCAGTGGAGTCTGAGGGACTCAGGGATCATAGTCCTTGACGAGCTTTGCAGCAGGGTGCTAGCCTGGGCTCCCTACATTTTCCCCTAACACAGAAGCTGACGTTTCTCTGGCCTAACAGCTGAATTGGAATTGGGCTCTGGTGCAGGGTTTTATTTCCACAACAAAGCTGCACAAAGAGTAGTCCTGTGTTGCCTGGATTTCTAATGCTTTCTTTTCTGTAGGTTCATCCCTGCCCAGAATTTCCTCTTCCCTCTACGCCCCCAGAACTCTCCTGGAGAAAAGCCCCAAGCAGAAGCTCCCTGCACATGGTATCAGTACAACGGGTGGCCACTCAGCAGGTCCAGTTCTGGACCCCGTGCAGCGCCAGCCGCACACCTGTGCTTCCACTCCACTTCTGTGCTGACTTTCTGCATCCAGAGGGCCATGCAGGCTGGGACCTTCACTCCTCCCTACCAGAGCCCTCAGCCTCAGCAGAGCTGCAGGTCCCTCCCAGAGCGTTGGTGGCCCTGCCTGACCTTCTTCCCTCTACTCAAAGCCACCTACTCAATTTTAAGCATTCTGTGAATGCTCCTAGTATTTGAATGACTCTTTAAATGAGTCTGGGCCCTTAAAAATTTTAGAAACTTTTTTTTTAAGAGGAAAAGGGTAAAAAAGATAGAAACTATCAAAAAAGTAGCAATCTCACCATATCTCCAATGAAGCCCAGAGAGAAAGCCAAAGTGTCACTCCTGCAAGGCAGGCACTGCTGGGCTGTCAGCGTCACACCATCCTTCCGTCTGACCATTCTGGTAACATCCTTCTATACTGCTCTAAATTTATGCAATTCTACATTTCTGTGACTCTGCAGATAAAAATGAGGTCCAGCTACAATAGGAGCTGAACTGTAGAGAATCTCTTAGGTCACTTGACCTAAAAGGTCCCCAAAGGGGACCTCAACCAGCAAGTTTCATTCGAATGGCAAGATCTTTACTGCTCACCAGAGTTGCTGGGTAAACTGGTATGGAGCAAGTCGGTCCATTCCAGGTCTCGCTAATTAATTCCTTAGATTCTGCCACCCACAAGGCCGGGGGACCAACACAACATGGTGGCAGATATGGACCAAGAGTGGAAGGGGACCGTAAACACAATTCTGTAATGATGGTTACCCGACAGGGAGGAGACACTTTAAAACGTGGGGTGAGGTATTGTGAGCTGGTTTGTGGTGAGATACAGGGGAAATAAAACAAATCAACGACATACTCCTGCCAGCAAAATAAGAACTATTCCACCCCCAAAATAACCTCTGAAAAGGTTATTCAGTAAGAAGACCGCAAGGTCTTCTTACAAATATGGCAATCTATACTGATTTCTCAGCATTCTCTCTTCTGCTTACTGTGCAGAGTGATACAGATGTATTAAGCCAAAGTGAACTGTGCATCACTGAATTTTGAGAATTTTTCCACATGCTTTCAGATAGTTGTAGCCACTCTGGGCCGCTGTGGAATCAAAAGCAAATCCCACAAACCTAGGCCTGGTGGAGCAGACCAACGGCTTCAGGGGCAAAAAACAAAACAAACAAAAAGCAAGGTGGTAATAGGAAACTGCCCTTGGAGGGAAAGGTAAACAGTAAGAAAAGAAGCGTTTTTATTTAACAAATGAGGGGCGCCCCGCCAGAGTCCAGCTGCAGGGCTGATGCTCCCAGGCTGGGGCTGAGCCTGCTCACACCAGGGCCTTAGCAGAACCTCAGACAGCTGAGTCAAGGCCCCGGCAGAGCCTTCCTAGGTAAAGCACAAGCACTGGTGAGTTTTCTTTAAAAAAAAAGAGAGCACACACGTGCATGAGGCCTTGATCGAAGACAAATTCCTGTAAACATTTCCTCCTGAGCAAATGTCAAGGCTCAGAGAAAAGGGAGAGCTGAATGGAGATAATTACATTCACTGATTTGCTTTGTGAGGTCATAATGTTTCATTATTGCCAGAAGTAGAGACAGATAAGTCGTCCAACATGAACTCCAGAGAACTGACGGCTCAATCACACGCTACAAGGCTCTGAATTTTTTTCACTCTGTAATAAGTCCTTTCTGTGTCCTCAGAGTGGGCTCTACTGACAGCAGCTGGGGACGGATTTGATTCTGTTCAGCCTGGGTCTTCGTCTAAGGTAGAGGTAGAGGTGATGCAGCTTCATTCAGAGCAGCTGCGAGGACTCTGCACTGAATGTCCATCACTGAGGCTCACCATGGTGTGGCCCGGGAGTGGGGGCCATCACGCCAGGCACCCAGTCCAGGAAGCTGAGACCTAAAAGAAGTTACTTTCTCTACCCAGTGTAATAGCACATTTAATGAGAAGATTACTTAACATCTCTCCCGTTGCACATGGCTGGATAGGGTTTAATGATTCAAAGTAAAAGAGAAAACAATTCAGTTCCCAGGTCTTCTCGAGCAAAACTCAAGCACCTCTTCCCGACAGCCTCACGTGTAATTCTCTGGAGTCCCTCACAGATCAGTCAGCATCCGCCTAGTGGGCAGGGTGCGAGGTCTGCCCCTCTGGCGCTGTGTGCTTGGCCGCAGCGTGGGCCGAGGTTGCATTTACCCACTCACCATGTGGCCCCTTCTCCCAGTCCTAGCCCATCTATCCAGCTTTGGGAACAGCTGCCCTGGCTGCACGCCATCAGATGGTTCCTTGATACAAACCTAAGCTAGACTCCAAACATCCCAACAGAGCTCCAATCCTGGATTGTTCTGAGGGTGACCAGAAGTCACCCAAGACTGTGGGTGCCCTACAGAGATTGTGGCTGCCTGGGCCTCAGGACCCACCTGGCCCGGCCTCTCACCCTGTAGATCCCACTTTCCCTGCCTGTATTTCCTTACAATAAAAATCTTTTTTGCTTAAATTGACTAGTGTTGACCTCTCTTATCTGTAATTGAAGACTCTGTGTGTGTGTGTATGCATGTGTGTGTGTGTGTGTGTGTGTGTGTGTGTGTGTTTTGAGACAGAGTCTCACTGGTCTTGAACTCAGCATGCAGCCCAGGCTGGCTTCAAGCCCATGGTGACGCTCCTGCCCTGGCCACCAGAGTGGCAGGGGTATAGGTGTGAGCCACCACATCCTGCTACAGTGGAAGAACTCCAATTCCAACATACACTTTCAGATCTAGGTTATTAATCTGGAATTCCAAAATAAGACATAAAATTTTAAAACATAAAGAAGTCTTCAAAATCTAGTTTAGCTCCTTTGCTTCTCAGAAAATCAGACCCAGTGAAGCAATTTCCACTGAAACTCTAACATCGTGGGCTAGACACACCCAGACCCCAGGAAAGCCAGCTCCCTGTCCAGGTGTCCACTTTGCGTCAGCTCACTGTCCCGGCCAGTCTCTCCTGAGTCGCTGCTGGTGGCCACCGTCCTCCACGGCAGCAAAGCTGGGCAGGGGCCACTCAGCAGTCACTGCCTGGCCTTCCAGTCACCGCAGCCCCTTGTGAACGAGGGAAGACAACTTGCTTCTTCACAAACACAGATATTGTAACTTCACACGGCTTTCCAGTGTCTCAAAATAGTCTTCTTTTGTTTCTTCAACCATGTAAAAACCTTTCATAGATTGTTGACTATACAAAAATAGGTGACAGGGTAGGTTTGACCTACAAATTGTACTCTGCCTGCCCCTCGTTTAAACCAGCTTACGTTAGAGTTTCTGCTACTGGCAATAAGATAAAACCTAACTGATACAACAAAAACATCTGAACATTTGTTAGTCATTTTACTACCAACTAGGTAACCAGCAGGAAAAAGATACCTTTTCCTAACAAACTTCCAATCTGGTTAGGACTCAAGAATATCCGTAATAATGAGCAGGACTGTCTCAGCCCTTATTTTAGTGTGCCAATCGCCCAATTTATTTAGTCTTCATTTACAGGGCACAAAATAATTATTCCTGAGCTGCAGGTGAGGTAAGCAAGGCTCACGGAGACCAAGTGCCTGGTCCAAGGTGCATAACTAGCAACGAAGAGAGTGATGACCCCCACCCAGCTGGTGTGAAGACACAAAGCCTGTGCCAAGGGGATGTACCTCTCTGTACCCTGAACATAGAACACACGACATGCAAAACTGAGGCCGTGGATACAACTCAGCGGCACACGCCTGCCTGGCAAGCACGAGGTCGTGAGTTCAACTCCTGATACCAAAAAACAAAACAATATGCAAAACCCCTCTAAACTCAAAGAACACTTGAACCTACAGCTTAAACATGCTAACCAAGGAAATTTGGATACAAAACCATTAATGAGACTTCCAAGAATTCACTGCTCAGCCAGGGGAAAAACCCAGGACCCGACAAAGCGATCCTATAAGCCTGCAATCATCCTTCCGAACAGAAAATCCCACACCAGGGTGAAGGAAGACCAGCATACGGACCCAAGAGAGAAAGGGCCAGAGACTCCAACACTGGGTGATGGTCACTGCAATCACCCCATCAGAGGCAGCAGGCAGACACGCGAGCCAGGAGAGGACCTGGGGAGGACGCCCCTCGAGGGCCTTCCGGTGCGGGAGGAAAACTGCTCGGTAATTAACACAGCCAGCTAAAAAACCGGCCAAATTAGAGAATTAGTAATGTGAAAGCCTCCATAAAAGGACTAGCAGTAAACACTGAATCCAATTAAATATAAAATGAGGACGAAGCCCCTGGAGAGATAAATGGATGCAAATCAGAATGTGGATGCTGTAAAACCAAACATATTAAAAATCATAGAAGCATCAAAAACTGGGATACTGAAAGAAAGCTAAGACTACTAAGTCATCTCGTTGCCCCGCAGGTGACCAATCCGACCCGCCCAGCCTCTCCACTGATTGTCTCCATCCATTTGTTTCCTAACCTTGGAAAGCTATTTTAGGAACTAGTATGTCTTGTCATCCAAGAATACCTGAAGTTCATTAATGTCACCTTAGTTCCTTCTTAAGTTTAGGCAAAACCAAACCAAACACTTTTTATTATTTTAACAACATGCAGAACATGATGGTGTCACTAGAAAATTATTTTTGCGTGTGTACTCATAACGGGTACACACTGACTGGCTATTTTGGTATGTAGCTAGCTGGGAGTTGTATGGATCCGGGACGCACATGTGTTCCTACGGGTTGCACTTGGGTAGTAACATTCACAGTAGCGAACTCCTACGGACTCACCATGAGTTGGCACTCTCCTAAGTACTGTCATCAGCGACAAATTTACCCTCAAAGCCCAAGGAGCGGCTACTTTTCATCGTCTCTTGTAGGTAAGGAAACCGAAACAGTAATAACACTCAGTACTAGGAGTGAAGCCCCAGGGTTGGGTCTGCAGCTCATGCCCCTAAATTGCCCCCACACTGCTGCCCCACAACGGGTCTGCAGGGCATCTCCTGCCCTTCTTGTTTGAATTTTTAGTTGATGATCATGGGCCGTTTTGGAAACCAGGTTCTACCCAAGTCCACAGGGTAGAGCCCAACCGTCCCACCTCTCCCTCCACTCATCCCAGCAGACTCCTGTGAGTGTTGGGAGTGGGGTTCAGGGCATTAACTCTTTAACAACCCACCCAGGCTTTGGAGCAATAGATGATCTCAAACTTCAGTGATAATCATTGCAAAATGATAAACAAGATTTTATTGGCTCTGGACAGATTCACTGGGAAAAAAATCAGCCTCGTTAAGGGTGAGAGAAAAAATGTGCAAAAACTCAAGATGACCAAGAGGTCTGAGGCACACTGAGCCACACGTCCAGGTCACTGGACCGCTGAACAACGTGGCATGGCCCAGCTTTGAGTGGGAGGACAGGATCCATGGCGCGACACTCCCTGCCGGGCAAGCGAGGCATAGGAAGGTGGAGAGCAGAGCGGCTCCTGGGAGAACGCGATTTGTGTCACCTGGGAACAGCACCGACCTACAGCCCGTCTCCTTGACAACATTCTAAGGTCCCCTGTCTTGGTCACTTGCCCACGACATTAGCGACTGAAGAAAAGAACTACAAACGCCCAGCCCAAGAGACAGACAGATAGAGACAGAGAGGGATAGAGAGGCAGAAAAAGAAAAGAGAGACAGAGAGAGATAGAGAGAGACTAAGAGGGGGACAGAGCAAGTTAATAAATAAAACAAGAGCCTGAAGGAAAGAGCTGCTTTGTCAGAATATAAATATTTCCCTTCCCCTTTTATCTTTAATGTGGTGTGAGCAGCTTATTAAAGGGAACCGCCTCCGTCTCCAGAGCCTTCCGAGGCCTTCTGGGGCTCCTGCAGCAGGGCTGCCTGGCCGCGTCTCAGCCCTCCCTGCCTGAAGTGAGTGGAGCCAGGCAGCCGGGCTGGGCGGAGAGGACCCACTTCGGCCATCCAGCCGTTTCTCATGGGCCTGGGGTCAGATTGGGCTCATCACCAGGTACTGCCCAGAGACAAGGGTGCCAGATTCCAAAGGGTGAGGACGCCAGCAGGGCTGCACTCCCCCCACATCTCCAGACTCAGACAAAGGCCAGTTTGTCCAGTTGGGGGGTTCTTCTCGGGGGAGGGGCTCCTCTGCAGAGCTGTCCGTGGCTGTGTACCCCACACTTCCTCGGAGACAGTAGCATGTGTGGTCGCAGTGTGGGGCCAACAGCACAAAAGTGTTTGCCTTCCACAGCTCCTTCCTAAAAGCGCTCCGAGAAGCAGCGGATGGTAAGCGCCTCACTCGGGTCCAGCTGGCACAGTGCTGCACACAACAGGTGCACAGGGGCTGAGTGGCCGGATGCGGGCACTGAGCCGCTCTCGTTCACCTCTGTATCTGACACCACCTAACTGTGCACAGACACACACCAGAGCACAGCAAAGGTCATTCTTTTCAGCCATCTCGGCTGCATCTCCGAAGGTCAGGATTTGTTTGGTTCCACCAAGCGTCACACCCTCCTCTTTGTGGATCTTCTGGAGTTACTCAGCCTGGAGGTTTCAGAGCCCTGGTGGGAGGCGTCCACCCACCAGAGCCGTGATCCAGGGAAGCAGCAAAGAAGAAGGCTCCGTACTGGCATCGAGGCCACAGTGCTTGCAGGCCTCTTGACAGCTCACCCGGGAGCTGGCCAGGCTGCCTTACTGCCCACCCAGCGACTTTCGACTTTCCTATGCATTTCAGTGTCTACAACGCAGTGGTCAGAAAGGACCCATTTTAGAAGTCTGTGCTCCCAGCTCTTTCACACCTGATCCAAGACGTTCATTAATCCCTTCATTAATCCCTGCACTTGGCGGGGGTCTGCTGCCGTCGCTGCCCAGCACACAGTGCTCCCTTCACTCCTGCCACAGAAGTAAGCGCTTTGCATCCCGTTCCAATCTCCACCCCCCACCCCCACCCTGAGCTAAAGCCTCTGGGTCTCATGCTCAGTGAAAGTTTCTGTGTGGCTCCCTGTTCCATGACACCCCAGTAAGCTGGGTTTTTTGTTTTTTTTTTTTTTTTTTTGTCTTTTTCATTTTTATCGGTACCAAGGATCGAACTCATGACCGCCTGCTTGCAGGGCAGGTGCTTATGCCGCTGAGCTAAATCCCCAGCCCCTCACCCCAGTAAGCTGGTAAAGATGCAGCTGTGAGTCCAAGGGCTAGAGTCACTGCTATCCCTTGCACCCCCCACTTTTGGGGATGATTACATTTCATAGTGATTGGCTGAGTTACAGGAATGAAAGCAGTTTAGGGAAGCAAGAATGCTTCACTGCTTTCCGGGGAACCCGTTGCCCTCCTCTCTGAACACTGCTGGGAGATATTTGCAATATATCTGGTTTGCCATCTGCCTCCTTCCTAAGCCCCATGTGGCCTCCTCTTGGCCTCAGCCTTGCTGGGACCTAGAGCCACGAGAAGGCCCATTTCCCAGGTGCCCATAAACGATGTGGGGGAGGAAGCAGAGGCTGGCACCCCCTATTCAGGGGCACGGGGCACTGTAAGAAAGAGGGATTAAACATGTACTGTGAAGATCAATGGAAGCTTCAGGGGGGCAGACTCCCGCTCAATACTCTGAAGGACTTTCCAACAATTAAAGCTGTCTTAAAGATGAAATGGTAGCCTTTAAAGATAATCCTGGATCTCAGGCAGAGGCATGATATCTCGCAGTGGAGCAGCTCGCTGGTCATCGCCCACGCCGGACACTTGGATGTGGTCAGCAGCCACCTCCCGCCCGCAGCCCTGCCATCCGGGGCTCAACCCCAGCTGACAGTCACAAGCACGATGACCCCTGGCAAATTATTCAGCCTCTGTAAGTCTCCATTTCTGCATGTAAAAGATGTAGAGAAAACCATGTTAGACTTCCTGGGCAATCATCAGGGTTTTTTATGTTTATCAAAAGAATCTGCGGTTTTTAAACATCGAGATGATTTGTAAGCCTCTGGGTGCACAAAGTCGTTACTGGCTTAAAGCAGTCATGAAACATAGGCCACCGTTTTTTACTTCTACAACATAAAACAGCCTTTTTTAAATTAATTGGTGTTCATGTGAGTTTTTCGTTCTTGTTTCAGGGTGGGGGTGAAACTTGGGGCCTTGGGGCTGGGGATTTAGCTCAGCGGCGTAAGCACCTGCCTTGTAAGCAAGCAGTTGTGAGTTCAATCCCCAGTACCAATAAAAAAAAAAAAAGAAAGAAACTTGGGGCCTTGTGTGCTAGGCAGGGACCTTCCCACTGAGCCCAAACTCCCCCCTTAAGTCACTGTTTCGGGTTACTTTTAAGGATGATAAGGCAGACCCCACTCAAGGGGAAGCCAGTGCAACAGTCTTGTAATGGGGGAGAGAGAGAGACTGGACTCAATTCCTGTAATATATCCAAACTTCAGAGTTGACAGTGTCAGGGATTGTGGTGAGGAAAAATACATTAATCCAACAAATTTAACTATTAAAGGTAGAAAGCAACAGCTTGTTTATACAGCAAATATTCATTAGCATCCACCAGTGCAAAGCCTCCTGAGAAACTTAACTATGTCGTAGAGCAAACAGCAACCTGTGTCCCTTCCTCCAGCGGATTTAGGCAGTGTTCCCTGAGCTCAGTACAAAGCCTGCTGGGAAAGTGCTCTGTAGGCATTCGGACTGGCTTGTATTCCCAAGAAAATGGACGGACAGTAATAAAAAACAAAATCAAACACTGAAAAATATACACCTGGGTTCTCTCCTCTTTTTTTCCCATTGACAAGTAATTATGTTGATGACACTGTATGTGAATATGGCCTAGGAATAAAAAAAGGTTTCATTTTTACCTAACACAACTCTTGGTTCTGAAAGACCTATGCCTAACAAGGGAATGGGCAGAAATAACTTAGAAGGCCCAACACATCTTTTCTCTGGGCTGTAAGCATCCAGATTTGTAAAACAGATCTTGCTCTTCAGCAGCTCCTGTGGTCTTGTAACAGCTTATAAAGATCCACTTTTCCGCTTAAGAGTTCACTGGAAATATACAAATGCAAGCATGACTGTCTTCAGGCCGGGCAGCTCTTAAAGCTTCTTCATTCCCAGAGGAATGTGGAGGCTGCAGACCGGCTGCTGAGAGGCAGACTTCAGGGTCCATATTCCCAGACTATTACCAACAGGCCGCCCTTCCCGGGCAGTCACAGAACAGAATGCCAGTACTAAGGTGATCCTGTATCTCATTTAGTCCTCACACTCTCAGAAGGCAGTGATATCGTTACCAGTTTACAGATGAGGTAACTGAGGTTAGAGAAGGTGAGTAGTTTATCAAAAGGAAATAACAAGCTGCGGAACAGACTCAAAGCCACAATCACCCCCTCACACCGGAGTTCCCCACACAGGCAAACCAAGAGAGTCTACAGAGAACACTTTCACTCCTAGCTGAGAGAGGAAAGTGAACGGGTTGCTGAGAAAGTGTCCTATGTATTTTTACTGGATCCAAAGTCCCTGGACATCCTGGTCTTGTGATCCATCCTTTTGGGGACAGACTATACCCCACGAGGCTTTGCACCAGAGAGGTCTCACAGAACCCACAAGCTTACCCCGTCTCTCCATTCTTTGGGGGGCTGTTTTGGTGCTCAGGCAGCTCATGCTATGAGGAGTAAATAAAATTTCTTCCTTTTTTTCTTTCCTTCCTAAGTTTCTTCTTCTTCCACCTCCTCCTCTTTTTCATCTTCTTCTCCTCCTCCTCTGCCGCCTCCTCCTCCTCCTTCTTCTTCAAAAGAACTAGGTTCAACATTTTGTTTCTTTACTCATTACTTGTATGACCTTTGTTGTATAAAGGATTGCAAGGAAAACAATTACATACAGGCACATAATTCACAAAATTATTTTACAGTAGTCATCCATAGTGTTAAATATAAGAAATGCAGGTCGGCCACACACTAAGACCCAAGGAATCCAGCTGAGGGCCTAGATCCCACAGCAATGTCCTTTATGAGTCCAGCTGAAGAACTAGAGTCCATGACGATGCCTCTCGTGAGTCTGACTGGAGGCTCAAAGCCCACAGCAATGACTCCTGCAAGTCTGTTTCATGGATCTGTGCTGGGAAGGCCCAAAGGTTAGCAGTGGAAGTTAGAAAGTTTGTGCCAGCAGGGTGAAGGATCTGTATCAACAGGCTGAGGATTCTGCACTGGAGCCAGGAAGCAACACTCAAAATAATAACCAGGACTCCCCTGAAAAGCACCACAGCCACCCTCAGCAACAGTGAGGTCCCAAGATCCTTTGTTGATGAGAACAGCCAAGTTCATATCAGAAAGCCAGCATGACGAGCTTCTCCTGGAGACTGAACAGCACACATCTTCCCCTCCGGAGCCAGGAAGCAGTAAGGACCAGAGCTCCCCCAAAATGATCCTCAGTGACAACAAGGTCTTGAGTTCCTCAGACGATGAGAATATCCAAGTTCATATCAGGAAAGAAGCTCATGCTCCTCCGGGAGAACCCACGGCAACAGGAGAGCCAACGACAACAGGAGAGCCAACAGCACCCAGGAAAACCAACAGCACCTCTTCCTCGCCAGTTCTCCTTTTCACCTGGGTAGCAGTCCTCAGGGGGGCCACCCACACTCAGCACTCGCTGGTCAATAAGTTGACCACCAGCTATCAATTCGCCTCAATCTTGGGCCTCCCTGACTTGCACTCTCCACCTGTAAAATGAGTTGAATAAAAAAATAGCCTGGCCACTTTGAGTGGCCAGGACGTAGCTCAGTGGCAGAGCTGCCCAACCAAAGTCCTAGGTTTGATCCCCAACATAGAAAAATAAATTAATAATAAGGTGCAAGTACATTTGGGCCCTTGCGAGGACTATTGTGAAGAGGAGTATTTGAGAGTAGGTTAAGAGGCTTAGCGCAGCACCTGACCATGATGGACATCAGGCCAGTATTAGCTTTTTAACAAAAATAGTAACGACACCGATATACCAGACCTTGCAGTCAGTTGGCTTACCCTCAACTGTTCAGTCGGAATTACAGCCAGGGCTTCACCCACCATGGCCTCAAAACACAGCAAGACCAAGATAACTGTTTAGTAGGCGTTTAAAATAACGGGCCATCATTCGAGAGATACAAATGAAAACCACACTGAGATTCCACCTCACCCCAGAAAGAATGGCTACTATCAAGAAATCAACCAGTAACTAATGCTGGAGGGGTTGGAGGAAAAAAGGAACCCTTCTCCGCTGTTGGTGGGAGTGCAGACTGGTACAACCACTGTAGAAATCAGTGTGGAGATTCCTCAAAAAACTAGGACTACAGGTCCCATTTGACCCAGTTATTTCCCTTCTGGGCATCTTTCCAAAAGAATTAAAAACATCATATCACAGTGATATATGTGCACCCATGTTTATAGCAGCACAATTCATAATAGCCAGATCTTAGAAAGGACCCAAATGCCCATCGACTGAGGAATGGATAAAAAAGATGTGGTATTTTTATATAGTGGGGTACTACTCAGACATAAAGAAGGATAAACTGGAGACTTTTAGAAATGGATGCAATTTGAGACCACACTTATAAGTGAAATAAATAAGACACGCATGTGTAAACATTGTATTATTTTACTAGTACGAGAAGCTGAAAGAAACAACATGTGTATATGTGTATGTCTATGTATATAAAAATAATAAAAAATATAGTTATACTACTGATTTGTCAAAGTTCACTGAAGAGAAAGATTTGTGCTGGTATTGTTCAGACAAATGAAAGCAGGTGTCTTGTGTTCTAGATGAATGGTTTGGGGATGGCAATGCTCAATATATTTACCATTGTTGCTCCCTGATTGACATGTTTTGAAATTTTGTTTTATTTGTTTCTTTTTTTTCTCTTTGAAATAAAATGGATTTGAAAATAAAGAAATCAATAATGGGCCCTCCATTGGAGCCTGGATTACCTTTGTGATTCAAGGCAAAGGAATGAGGAGAGAAGTTTCACAGGTAAACCAAGCCCTTTTTAACCAGAGAAGGCGGGGGCTTATTCACCTATTCCCTAAAGGTCTCCTCTCTCATGGGACACCTCACCCCACCCCCATCCCCGGCAGCAGCTCTGCTCCACACAGTCAGCGCTCCCCAGCCTGGCCAGGGCAGCAGCACCTCTCCCCACAGCCCTTGAGGCCCCGGCAGAGGTTTCTGCCACCCCAGCCGGCGGCCCTTGCTGACCAGACCTCCCCGCAAGTCTCCCAGAAAGGCCTTCCACTTTGGTCCATCTCTGGAGGGCTCAACCATTTCCAGTCTGAGGTTGGCAGGAGGTAGAGGGAATAAAGTTGGGCCCTTTGTGGAAGGCTCTTGCCTTCAGTAGGGGCCAGGGACCCATGCCTGTTCTTCCCATCGGCCCCCTGGACACTTCACATCTTGGGCTTCACTGACTGTGCTGGTGAGACAAGGGCTGGGCAGAGCGCACACAGCTCAGTGGTGGAGCTCTCAGCCAACAGGTCTGATGCCCTGGGTTCTCTCGCTGCGTGGACCGGGAAAAAGGAAGCAATTGCTGGACTCTACAGTTTCTTCAGAAAAATAAATCCCTGCATTGTCCTCCAACTCAGCCCTTCCTTCTTAAATCACAGGATAGGGCAGCTCCTAGCTTAGTGCCAAACTCCCAGTAAAATTCTGAAATACCTGGTATCGTGGTGCACAACTGTAATCACAGCTACTTGGGAGACTGAGACCAGGAGGCCTGCAGGTTTGAGTCAGGCCTTGGTAGTTTAGCATGATCCTAGGTCACAACAAAAAGGGCTGGGAATATAGCTCAGGGGTGGAGTGCTTGCCCAGCATCTGTGAGGGTCTGGCTCAATCTCCCGTACTGCAAAATAATGATAGTAATCACTATGAGACAAATTGAAGGTGGCTACTGGATTTGTTAGTTAACACTGTAAGATCCATGATGCCAGGGAGATATATATATATATATATATATATATATATATATATATATATATCCTGCCTCTGGCACAGGGCTTTACATCTGGTAGGGTCTAAATGGTTTTCTTTTCTTTTCTTTTTGGTATCAGGGATGGAACTCATAACCTCACGCTTGCACAACCTCTTGTGCTGCTGAGCTAAACCCCCAGGCCAAATGTTTGGCAACAGTGTTTTTTGGGAGGGGTATTGTTTGTTTGGTTGGTTTGGTTTGTTGTTGTTTTGGTCCTGGAAATCAAACTCATGACTTTGTGCTTGCCAGGCAAATGCTTATGCCATTGAGCTATATCCCTGGTCCTCTAAATACATTTTTAAAAAAATAAGTGAAAACTGCATGGCTTTATATTACAAAAGTGCTTCTTAACTTGAGCTCTGCCTTATCCATGGATACACTTGCCCAGCCCTGCACCCTACCACAGTGTGACTGCCTGGGATTTAAATCAACTTTTTTTTCCCTGGAATTTTGAGACAGGATTTATGCAGTTCAGGCTGGTCTTGAACCCACTATAGCCCAGGCTGGTCTCAAACTCCTGGCAATCTGCCTGCCTCAGCCTCCTGAGTGCTGGGATTACAGCACTGCCGGGCCTAAATCGTTTCTGTGACTGCTTATAAACACAGCCTCTGGTGGCAGGCAAAGAGGGACCCTTAGCACAGCGACCAGAGAGTAAGCTGAGGAGAAAGCACTTCTTTGCTTCCACGCTGAGGCTTCTGATAACGGGCATTTTCATAAAAGTTGCTTTGAGCAGTTTCCCATTTTCAAAGCCAAAATTAGCATGGTAAGATGGAGCACACAGATCCTGAAGACACAATCAGGCCAGGGAGGGCTGGGACTCGCACGGGACAGAAATCCCACAGCCTTCTCCACCTCAGTGCTCTCCCCACCGCTGGCCTGGGGACTCTGCAGGTTACTGGCCCAGCTAGTCTTCAGCCCTTGGCCAGGTAACGCCACTGTCAAATTGAATCACAAAGAGGGGCAGCCAGTCTGTAATGATCTGTGTTTATTCAGTAAATGGGTTGATTGCCCTCATTTGTGGAGATTAAGGGTTAATTTCCCAACTGCTAGGAGGACCAATTTCTCGAAGGGCAACTCCAGGTAATTAAGAGGAAAAAAACAAATTCAAACGACTCCCACCATTACCCCCAGCCCGCCCCTTGCAGCCAGGCCTGGCCTTTCGGTGGCCTCTCCTACCTGGTAGCCACAGCCCTGCGTTCCGGAGGTTCTGAGGAAGGATTTGGTAAACAAAGGCTTAGGAATTCTTAAGCCCCTTTAAACGGACATCTGGCAAATTTGAGATCACATAACAGTTTCTCTCCCCCACTCCTCAGGCTTTGAAAGGCAAATGTTTTGAGGTTTGCGTTCTCTCCCATTCACAGAGTTTTTAATCAAGTGGCGTCAAACCACTTTGTCTACACCCTAATTGAAGAGCCTGGCTCTGGAGTTTAAAGTGCTGCTTCTAATGACAGGGAGGCGGTCGGGACAGCAGGGGACTGAGGGGAACTGGGAGCGACCACGGTGGTGGCCAGCGGGTGGTGCCCGAGGAAGAGACCGGATCCAGTTCCGCTCCTGCAGAGACCTCAATATACAGAGCCCCCCACCTCCACCACCAGGCTGGACAGGACCCCAGACTGGTCCTGCTCCCCGATGCAAGTCCTGCTGGGGGTACTCTGGAGAGACATGCACAAGGCCCTATCCAGGCCAACAGACACCGAGGAGCCCAGGATGACCCGCATCCCACCCCACCCTGTGTCTTCCCTCGGGTCCTCCTTTCACAGAGTTCCCTGGGGTGGCTTGGGAATTGGGATTCCTCTTCTGACACTCCCAAGTCCCTCTGACTCATTGGAGTTCTTCAGACCCCGCTCTCTCACCTCACTTAACTGGGTTTATAAATTCCAAATGCATATTCAGTCTCAAGGCAATAGCAGTGCACTGTTTGCATGCATTTGCCGAGATGTCCTACTGTGCCCCTTTTCTGTTCTTCATAGATTTGGATTTTCACTGAACTTCGTCTGTCTGGTGAACTGCACAATTTGAGCCAACAAGTGAAACATCTACCTTTGTAAGAAAAAGAAGAATAGTTCTTTTCCCATCCTCAGGACACTCCCAATAAACAGCACACTGCTAGGATATGTAGGAAAAAGCAGAACCAGCAGCCCTCACCAGGGTCCGCTGTGGGCCAAGAACACAGTGACCAACCTGGCTGGGCTTGGCTGTGAAGCAGAGGAAATCCCTCGGGGCGCCAGCTACAACCAAGCAAGTCTATTTTTATCTCACATTTGATAAACTCAAAAGGAGTCCATCCAGGCTAGTGCCCCAGCTCCTTTTTTGCTGGTTTTTTTTTTTTTTTTTTTTCAGTGCCTGGGCTCAAATCCAGGTGTCCCCCCACCCCAAGCACTGTACCCCTGGGCCTCAGTCCAGCCCCTCCTGTCCTGTGCGCCTTTCCTGCCTTTCCCGAGGTCACCTCTGAAGTCACAGCTGTGGGTGGGAGCAAGGGAAGTGCATTCACTCCCTTCGGGTTTATACAACCTTATTCCTGACATGTCCAGTCAGAACTCAACGGCTGCCACAAGGAAAGCAGGGAAATGGGTCTTTATCCCACTCGGTGACACACAGACAAAGACGGGGCCTCCCGTGGAAGAGGGGAGACACACGGTGGTAACAGTGTGTGTCACGCTGAGGATAATGTGCACTTCAGTGCACTTAATTCTTTAACAACGCGGAGACAGACGTCTCCTAGGCCTTCCCAGATAACTCCTATCTTGTAACACTCTCAGCAGATAATTCGCCAGTGTCACTGCAGTCCCAGAGGCCATGTCCTCACTGCACCCAGACCATGGGACCACGGGGCAGGGCAAAGCTGCTGCAGGCTGAGCCTAGCCTGTCAGCCTGGTGGGTGTCCCCTGTGCTTAGCCTTGCAGCTTCAAGCCCGTCCCCCAGGGAGCATCTTCCATAGGGTGTGGGAGGGTGTCTCTGGTGGCCAGTGAGGGACAGGCAGCAGGGGCTCAGGGTTATGAGGGCAGACAGCAACCTGGTGACCTGGTCTTCTGATTCTTTCTTCTTCCTTTTCCCTCCTTTTCCAATCTGCTCTTCCTGAAACAGGTACTCCTTATTTCTCTGTCTGTTTTCCTTTTTTAAGGGGGGGTTGAGGGTTGATACTTTTTTCTCCTTTCTTTTTCTTTCTTCTTTCTCCCCTACAAAAGGCCTCTCTTCCCACCGCCCTGCTGCCACAACCTCGCCGATGTCTATGCCCCTTGTGGCCCAAAGCCCCACCGCCTCCTGGTCCTTGTTCCTGCCTTCTGGTTCCTTTCTCTGATTCTGCCACTTGGATCTCCCCGGGGGAAAGGGCCTAATTAGGTGGCCACGCCGTATTCACACCTGTTGGACAACAGCCTCATGCCAGACAACCTCAGCACTGGGTCGCAGCTCTATTCCTGACTGTCTCTGGGGTCAGGGTGCCTGCAGTATGAGGATGACCCTGTCAGCCTGAGGAAATGCAACCAAGTGAACCGTGGGCGGAGCAGCTGTCACAGTTCAGAATAGCCATTGCCAACTCAAGCCCCAAAGGGGGGTCCACCTGGCACCGCACCCCGAATCCCATGCCAGAGAGTCTGACTCAACAAGTCTGAAGTAGCACTCACTCAGGCTTCTGGATTTCTTTTCCTTTCTCCCTTCCTTCCTTTCTTCCTCCTTCCCTTCCTTCCTTCCTTCCTCTCTCCCTCCCTCATCCCCTTCCTCCCCAGATGGCCTTGATGACCATCCAGGTGTGGCCTCCACCGCCCTAGTGCTTATCTTTGCTTTTCTTTTTTTTTAATTTTTTTTTTTTTTGTCTTTTTCGTTTTTATCGGTACCAGGGATTGAACTCGCGACTACCTGCTTGCAAGGCAGGTGCTTATGCTGCTGAGCTAAATCCCCAGCCCTATCTTTGCTTTTCTAGAACATTCTCTGAGTGTTCCTCACAACGTCTGATTCCTGTACCTTCTCATCCTAGTTGTGTGCTGTCAAGGCTGCCAAGCTTCTCTTAAGGGAAAAACTGATCAACCATATGCAACAGGACCATGCCTCTCCTTATCTAGAGTCCTGCTAGTCACAGTTTCAGTAATGAGAACTAAACGTGTCGCTGGAAAGTTAGAATACATCAGTGAACACTTCCACTTGGTATAAAACTTGTACAATTTCAAGGTCACTGCTAACACAGACTTGACTTCTCAAGCCTGGAAATTCTGGTGCTTCCCTAAATTTTGGATTGGCTTTGGTTTTTTATTGTTTTTTGTTTGTTTGTTTGTTTTTGTTTTTTGTTTTGTTTTGTTTTGGTGTGTTTAGTTTGTTTGTACCGGGAAATAAACCCAGGACTTTGCACTTGCCAGGCAGGTGCTGTGTTGCTAAGCTATATTCCCTGTCTTTGGCTTTTGATCAGACTTTGAAAAGAAACTAGCCATGTTTATCATGAGGACATTAAGCTACAGTGCAGTGAGAAGTGAAAAATGTTATGTAGATCTAACTTTTGGTCCAGGCTCAGCTACTATAAAAAGGAACCTATACCTTGAGATTCACAGGTTGGCATAGGAGCAGAGTTACTGCACCAGCGCAGTAGCAGTGGGCATCAGCCTGCTCAGTCAGCGTGCTCAGAGCGATCTGAACAGAAGCAGTTCCAAGGACCCAGCAGCACACTGCTGCCAGCTCTGAGAACTGGTGAAGCTGACTCTGCTTTTCCTCCCCAACTCCAGGTTTGTGACATCTTGGCTGGAAATCAGCCACTATCGCAGTAATTACATCATGAAAATTGGCAAAGGTATAGATCAGGGTTTTCTTTCCTGGAGAGTCACAATTAAACATTTACTAGCATATTACTGTAAAAAATAAACTCAGCCAGAGCCACAAAACACACTGCTATCTTAGCTTTTATTTTGTCTTCATGCTTTGCATCTACATAACCAAACCAGAATTCTTCCCTAGTGACATTTTTTCCTGTGGATCACAAAGCATCTTGTAAATATTACACCATTAATTCTCACAACACACCCACGGAGGTAGGGAGGTTAAGTGACTTGCCCCAGGCATAACAGGAAATCCATGGTGAAAAGCAGAACTGAACCAGTCTGTACTAACCACCTCTGCACTGTGCGAGCTTCCTCCACCAAGGCCCTGGACAGACAGGCACTGAAATCATAGGTAGCAATTACCCGTGGTGCTTTCTCCTCCCAACCTATGGAGCCAGATTCCTTTCTGCAGACTGGCCCAACTGTCTGGGCATTTGAGAGAATACTCAAAAGCTCACTGCACATTTTTTCCAGGATTATTGATAGTTTTTTACTAGTCAGCTTCCTTGAGTCCAAAGATACATGCTCGCAAAAACAATGGGTGGAGTTCTGTTCTGATTCTAACAAATGCAAGGGGCATTGTAACCAGTCAACCTGATTTGTAGGCACCCCAAAGGTAGAGACCTCAGAGTTGCTTTCCATCGTGACCTCTCCTTCATAACTCTATGGAAAGGAAGGAATGGCAACCTTGGAGTAAGCAACCTCCAAATGCTCCCCAGGATTCTCACCCTCCAGGGTATCACTCTAGCATAACTCCCTGCTACTCACTGAGCATGGGCAAATCTAGCAGTTTGTTCCTAATGAATAGAATATGGCAAAAGTGACAGGACTCATTTCCAAGGTTAGTGTCTAACAGTTTCTGTGTGCCAGGGATAAGTGTGAAACCTGCAGGACAGCACCCTCGCCTGCCATGTACACTTCCTCTGCACTCTAGACATCGCTGCCTTTCATGACATTTGAAAATGTTACAGTGATAAGAATGGCCTGGCATTCCAAACAAAAAAAGCCACAAACTAACGGGAACCTGGCAATTGGATGTCCAAGTTCTCAGTTTTATAGTGTCAAAACAGCTGGCAAAAGAGGCCACAGAAGGAAGCATGGGCTAAAAGCTGCCCTTTCTGTTCTTGCATAATTCTTGCTGTTGGAGTTTCACTAGGACCACAAGGCTCTGGCTACTTTCATATCTGGCCTGACATTAGAATGTAATTCAACTAGATAAAACCTGGGACTTAGCCAAAATAAGTATCATTGGAAAAACTAGAGCTAATGAATAGCATCACTCTTCTGTGGGACCATATGACTATGATGTGAGGAAATAAAGACCTTTGTTATTTTATAGGGCAGGGATGATTGGAGGTTTTGCAGCAGACAGTTACAAAATTTTCCACCTTTAGCTCTCCAAGTAAGATACTAGCAAGAGGCTTTGGGAGCTGGGCATGGAAGGTGTTGCTTGGAAAGGAAATTCAGCTGATCCTGGACAGAATGTAAATCAGTTACTATGCCTGTCACGGAGCCTGAAATGGACTAATTAGCTCCTTACATTGTGAGCTTGCTTTTTCTGATCTATTCTATTACTTAGCTCCTTAAAATGGTAGCATTCTATATCAGGCAAGGCACGGAACACTGCCACAGCCATCTCACAAACTGCGAATTCTTACATTTTGGAATAATTTTGGATTGAGGTGTGTGTGGTGGTTTTGGTTTGGATTTTATTGTTTCATTTTTATGGTTTAGGGAGATCATCCAAGGCCTTGAGCATGTTAGGCAAGCACTGTACCATTGAGCTACACCCCCAGAGCTGAGCTGAGTTCTTCTCTTTTCTTCTTAAATTATCTTTTAAAACAAAATGATCTCCCCCCCCCCCCCAAAAAAAAATGTCTTTGCTTCTTGGCTTTTTTTCCCCTCATCTCGATGGGACAGAGCAAACAGAAGTCACATGTGTGACATTTTTATTTGAGATGGGTTTTCTGTACCTTCTACACAGACTGTTTGTGAAATATTTCCTTTATCTCTTGTATGTTTTAGCTTGCCCACCCCCACTCCCATTATTATCTCTATTATCTAACAGGAGAGCTGTCAGGGGACATCCCATATGAGAACTAGAAGCTCATCAACTGAACTGGTTTTAGGGTCCTCTGAGACAGTATTCTGTCCTGTTGGTTTTCATTTTATTTGATACAGAGCTTAGTATTTCTCCCTCGATAAGAAAAGATGACTCAGATCAGTGGCCTGATAAATAAGCGGGAAAATTTGATTTTGAAAAGGAAGATATTCTCTCCTCATGGAGAGAAAAAAAAGGCATCTAAACCCCAAAACACATTAAGTGACAAAACAAAGCAGCAGCATCACCTTTAACCATATCCTCCAACACGTTGAAGTATCAACACACGGAAAATGATCGGTAATGGGAATAATTTAGAAAGAGAAAAGGGAGGCCTTGAAAAATTCAGTAGAAAATAAAACATTTTTAAAGGCAAATGCTGCATCACTATCCTTTTTATTACCTTAAGGCGGATAGCCCAAAGAGGGGGTGGGGGGAATCCTGTGTGAGCAGGTACCAAGCCCAGGAGAGTCCTGTGGAGGGCCGGATGGAGGATGTGGGCAAGTCTGACACCCTACCCTGGGCCAAGGCAAACCGCCTTTAAACCCATTAACACTTGCGTGAAATGACAAAGAATGGTGAAGTGAAAGTAAGACTGCGAGCAAACTTCAGTGATAGAAGGTAAAAGAAAAACAGAAGCAGCCCAAGGGTCCTAGGGAAGGGAACCCAATTGTCTTGGATTTCAGAATGTTTTGTTTCCCAGCTAAAGAACCAGAACCACCCAGGCTGTCAACTTTCTACCTGCCAGATCTTCCCAGGGCTCCAGCACCCCGAGCTGAAAAAGCAGGACTCGGCCAGGAGCAGTGTTTTTAAAGCACGAGGCGTCGTGAGTGTGTGTGTGTGTGAGTGTGTGTGTGTGTGCGCGCGCGCGCGTGTGTAGGGACGGGGCGGGGGAAACGGCCCGATGTAGCTCTTCTCCCCCTCCACGCGTGGATCTCCTGCGCGGGGAGAGCTCGGGTTGCTCCGGCACCGAAATAGAGGCCCCACCAACTCCTGAGCCAGAGGAACAGGGGTGTGGGGGACGCGAGCTCTGCGCCTCGAGGGGGCGAAACTTTGACCGAGAACAAAAGAACGGCGGCCGCAGCAACCGCGGCCCAAGGCGAGCGCAGCCGCTGCCCCGCAGGAGCTAGAACCAGCGAACGCCGGTGTCCAGCGCGCACCCAGAAGTTCCTGCGGGGGGTTTCGGCCGCCGAATGAAGGTAGCGAGCGGCCGAGGCCTCGCCGCCCGTGAGCTCAGGGCCCCTCAAACCCGACCTCCCCGCCGGCCTCCCCGCCAGCCTCCCCGGGGTCCGCGCCGCCCGCCGCCCGCGGCTCGGGTTTCTCCGCGCGACCCCGCCCTCTCCGGTGGGGGAGGGGCGGCCGCGGTGGGGGACGGCGCCCCTCGAGGGCCCCTCCCGCCCGCGCCACGCTGTCCCCTCGAGAGGGCTTTGAGCGAGGGCGCCTCTCTGCTCAGGAATGCCTGTTCGCGTGTACCCGGAAGAAGAACACATCTCCAGACAAACTCCCTTTCTGGTGCGTTTTCCCCCTTGAGCGGTCTTAGGGTAAAAGTTTTTCCGAACTTTTCCCTCCCATCCCGCGTCCCTACCCTCAGGAATCCGCCCAGAGCGCTGCAAGCCCCGCCTCCCCAGTGCACACTCCCGCCCCTCCGACTTCCACCCAATCGGGAGGCAACGGCAGAGAAAACAGACACTGCCATTGGGTGGCGCAGCAGTCGGGGCCGCCCCCGGCGTGGTTTGTGAATGGGGGAGGGGGCGGGGCGGCGCGCCGGGAGCACGAAGCTTCTTCGGGCCACCAGTGCTGCTCCCGGGCGTCCCTCGCGCTCCCTCCCTCCTTCCCGGCGGCGGCGGCGGCGGTGGCTGCGGCGGACGCCAGGAGTCGCGGGCCAACGCTGCGAGGGGCCGCGAAGGCCGGGTCCAGGCCGCTGGCGCAGGGGCCTCGCCGCTTCAGTGGCTGCGGTGCAGCTGGGTTTCCAGGAGCTCTCGCCGAGCGCTGGTCTCCAGGGCACCGCTCGGACTCCGAAGGAGAACCTGCAGTTCTGTGGAAACTTGGGGCCAAGCCTCGGGGCAGAAGAGACTGAGGCGGCGGCCGGGGGAGCCTCCAGGCGCGGAGGCGGAGCAGCGCGGCGAGGCGGCGGCCCTAGCCGCGAGCAAGAGGCGCCCGGCCTGGGGGCGGGGGGCGTGCGCTCCGGCGCGGGGGCGCGAGCCTCGGCCAACTTCGCCGGGTAACCCGAGACGAGACGCCTGTTGCTCCGCGCCGCGCAGCCAGGCACCGTTAGTCTCGGCGGGGCGGGCCCGTCGCCCTTCTCCGAGCCCCCGGCACAGGCCGACGAGGTTGGGCCCCAGCGGCGCGCGAGTGCCTGGTAGAGGCGGCGGCGGTGGCCTCGCCCTCGCGGCGCAGCACCCCGGCGGCAGCGCCCTCGGCTCCGCGCCGCCCACGGCCCGGCCCCTGCGCCGGCGCCAGGAGGACTCTCATGCGCCCGGCGCGGCGGCGCCTCCCCGAACCCGAGCCTCTCCCGGGCGCCTCCTCTCGCTCCTCGGATTGAGAGCGCCGCTGCAACCGCGGTCGGCGATGCGGGGCCCCAGCGGCCTGTGCGCCCTGGTTCTGGCGCTGGTGGGCTCGCTGCCCGTGGGGACCGGGGCGCAGCCCTACCACGGCGAGAAGGGCATCTCGGTACCGGACCACGGTTTCTGCCAGCCCATCTCCATCCCGCTGTGCACGGACATCGCCTACAACCAGACCATCTTGCCCAACCTGCTAGGCCACACGAACCAAGAGGACGCGGGCCTCGAGGTGCACCAATTCTACCCTCTGGTGAAGGTGCAGTGCTCGCCGGAACTGCGCTTCTTCCTGTGTTCCATGTACGCGCCCGTGTGCACCGTGCTGGACCAGGCCATCCCTCCGTGCCGCTCCCTGTGCGAGCGGGCCCGCCAGGGCTGCGAGGCGCTCATGAACAAGTTCGGCTTCCAGTGGCCCGAGCGGCTGCGCTGCGAGAACTTCCCGGTGCACGGCGCCGGAGAAATATGCGTGGGCCAGAACACTTCCGACGGCTCCGGGGGTGCGGGCGGCGGCCCCACCGCTTACCCAACCGCACCTTTCCTGCCGGATCTGCCGTTCACCGCGCTGCCGCCGGGGGCCGCGGACGGCCGGGGCCGCTCGGCCTTCCCCTTTACGTGCCCGCGGCAGCTCAAGGTGCCCCCCTACCTAGGCTACCGCTTCCTGGGCGAGCGCGACTGTGGAGCCCCGTGTGAGCCGGGCCGAGCCAACGGCCTCATGTACTTCAAGGAGGAGGAGCGGCGCTTCGCGCGCCTCTGGGTGGGCGTGTGGTCCGTGCTGTGCTGCGCCTCTACGCTCTTCACGGTGCTCACCTACCTCGTGGACATGCGGCGCTTCAGCTACCCCGAGCGGCCCATCATCTTCCTATCCGGCTGCTACTTCATGGTGGCCGTGGCGCACGTGGCCGGCTTCCTGCTGGAGGACCGCGCCGTGTGTGTGGAGCGCTTCTCGGAAGACGGCTACCGCACGGTGGCGCAGGGCACCAAGAAGGAGGGCTGTACCATCCTCTTCATGGTGCTCTACTTTTTCGGCATGGCCAGCTCCATCTGGTGGGTCATCCTGTCGCTCACCTGGTTCCTGGCCGCGGGCATGAAGTGGGGCCACGAGGCCATCGAGGCCAACTCGCAGTACTTCCACCTGGCCGCGTGGGCCGTGCCCGCGGTCAAGACCATCACCATCCTGGCCATGGGCCAGGTGGACGGCGACCTGCTCAGCGGCGTGTGCTACGTGGGCCTGTCGAGCGTGGACGCGCTGCGCGGCTTCGTGTTGGCCCCGCTCTTCGTGTACCTGTTCATCGGCACGTCCTTCCTGCTGGCCGGCTTTGTGTCCCTCTTCCGCATCCGCACCATCATGAAGCACGACGGCACGAAGACCGAGAAGCTGGAGAAGCTCATGGTGCGCATCGGCGTGTTCAGCGTGCTGTACACGGTGCCGGCCACCATCGTGCTGGCGTGCTACTTCTATGAGCAGGCCTTCCGCGAGCACTGGGAGCGCACCTGGCTGCTGCAGACATGCAAGAGCTACGCCGTGCCCTGCCCGCCCGGCCACTTCCCGCCCATGAGCCCCGACTTCACCGTCTTCATGATCAAATACCTCATGACCATGATCGTGGGCATCACCACCGGCTTCTGGATCTGGTCCGGCAAGACCCTGCAGTCGTGGCGCCGCTTCTACCACAAGCTCAGCCACAGCAGCAAGGGGGAGACTGCGGTATGAGCCCCGGCGCGCCCCCACGTTTCCACCCTCTTCCCTGGCAGGGCAGGCGCTGGAGGGAAGGAACGGCTGGCGGACGCAGCTTCCTAATTCCAGGCCCTCCCGCACCGGGCAGCGGGTTGCGAGAATTCCTTGGAAGAGATTTGCGGTGGGGTAGTTCGGAGGGGAGGCCGGGTGCAAAGGCCGCGGGGACTTCCGGCGGAGGCCTGCAGGAGGAGGCTGCGAGGACGGTGATGGAGGTGGCAACCGCGGTGGTGCTTGTCCTGGGCGGCGACGCCCACCAGCTGCAGGAGAGTGGCTGCCTGGCTCCCCGGAGGCCCGCGGGAGGCACGGCCCGCTGCAGTGCCGCTTTGCTGGGAAGCGGGAGGACCCCCGCGGCGGCCTTGTCAAGCTCTGGTCAAACCATAATCTCTTTTCACTGGGGCCAAACTGGAGCCCAGATGGGTTAATTTCCAGGGTCAGACATTACAGTCTCTCCTCCCCTACCCCCTCCCGGCTGTTTTTCCTCCCCTACTCCTTTCAAGTCTTGTAAAATAAGCATTTGGAAGTCCTGGGAGGCCTGCCCGCTAGAATCCTAATGTGAAGATGCAAAAGACGTGACACTAACATTTCAAGATAGGGCAAGGAGATAAGTAGTAGGTATTTTCCGGGGAAGGCAGGAGACAGAAAAAAGGGTGTTTTGCGTGGTTTAATACCCTGAAAAGAAGCGATGACTTGTTGCTTTTCAAAACAGGAATGCGTTTTCCCCCTTGTCTTTGTTGTAAGAGACAAAAGAGGAAACAAAAGTGTCTCCCTGTGGAAAGGCATAACTGTGAAGACTGCAACTTTTACAGGCAAAGCAGTGCAAATCTGAAGTTACCCTTTGGTTTTTAATTCGGTTGAAATAAACATTGCTTTTTAAGGGAAAGTGAAGGATGGTGTGCTTCCATAACTCATTCAGCCCAAGGTTCTAACTGGGATAAAGGAAATGCAAAAGGTTTTGTTTTTAAATACATGTAATTCAGAACATGCTCTTCAACACACCCTGTTACAATGCTTAGTGAAATCTCATGTTTTTCCCTTTCTGCAAGCCTGCGTTTAGATTTTCCAATTTGGATCCTTCAGGATAAAAGGAAAAGTGTAATGCCTTGAGCATTAGGGTAAGGTAAAGTTAAGTGGAATCATTTTGCATACTTTTCTGGGTTTCATAAATCTGTTTATAAAACATTATCCTGATCCCGTCTACGGCTGAGTGGGGAGGTGGACAGCAGAGATGAGTGTGAATGAAGGGAAAAAGTTGGAACCATGGGCTCTATTTTTAACGAAAGTCATTAAAAGAAGGTAAACTTCAAAGTGATTCTGAAGTTCTTTGAAATGTGCTGGAAGACTTAAATGTATTAATCTTAAATCATGTACTTTTTTTTCTGTAACAGAACTCTAGTTCTTTTGCATAATGATGTAAAGCTGAGCAGGGGATCCTGGGCTCTACCTTTACTCCACCGTTGACGCTGCCCTCAGTCTTGCAACAGGATCCTGTTTCTCCATGTTTAAATGCCAACCAGTGGGGTCTGTCGGGAGTACAAGTTAACTTCATATATATAGTGTTCAGTTGAGTTGAGCTGCTTTTACATTAAAGTTAAAATTGATCTCTCAAAACTATCTCACATGTCAGAGTTCTTTTAAACTGCCACTACACAGGTTTTTACATCTTTTGTGTTATATCTTAAATGCATGTGAAATTTGTAAAATAGAGACAAGTGCAGTATGTATATTTTGTAAATCTCCCATTTTTGTAAGAAAATATATATTGTATTTATACATTTTTACTTTGGGTTTTTGTTTTGCTTTGAAAATCTACAGTGAAGCCCCCACTTTATCACATGTACAGATCACAAATAAATTTTTTAAAAAATACAAACTGAATGTTTATTTAAACCAAAACAACTTTGCTGTGGAAAAACTGAAGGAGATCCACCATCACGCGTGTCCTCCGTAAAGGAGGCTGGTGTGTATTACTTATGAAGTCTTTTTTTACCCCTGAAATATGCAGTGTGATCATGTCTTGACCATCCTTTAGATATTTTCTCTCGTCACTGTTTCCTGCACCCTCCATGCCACTGACACTCCAGCATTATCATACCCTGCTCTGAGTAGCTAATGAAGTACCAAACAGCCTTTCTGTTAGAGAAGGGATGTCTGAGCTGTGTGTTTACTGCCTGTGGGAGCTGAAGTCCATATCTGAAAAAGAACCAGAAAGTATTCCGAGTGCTTGCTGCTTTTTGGTGACTTCCTTGGGAAGAATTTAATGAGGTGTGTGTGTGTGTGTGTGTGAGTTTAAACAAATTGAGACTTTTGTATTCACATACACTTTTAAGTTAGTGTCTGAATGCTTTGGGTTCTGGTAGTAGGACAATGGATGATGAGTCCAGATGAGGACAGAGGCCCTGTTGTGCCCTCGGATTGGGCTGTGACTCAGCAGTTCTGGCGGAAGGGACTGCGGGCCTGACCCGGGCACAGCCTCTGGTGCCAGGCTGCCCTGCTCCTTCGGGAAGCCCTGGCTCCAGGCATTTTAGTATCATGATATTCTTACAGTCCCAATTCTGAACCGCACTGGGATTTTTTTTCTTTCCTTTTGCTTTTCTTTAGCTTAGGTGCCAATTTCCTGGCTTTTTATAAATCACCCAGTGCATTCTCCTGCAGCAAACTGGGTGCTGTTACTTTTCCAGTCCCACTCTGCCTGAAAGTTTCTGGAGCTCTGAAGCACAGCAGAAACAGTTTAGTTTTGTTTTAGTTAACAGGCTTACACACACAGCAAAGTGCAAGGAGTGAAAATAAGTGACAGAAATGATATCACAGAGTTTTATTGGATCATTGAACAGAACTGTTTGCAGTATCATTGTTGGAATGTCCACTCTACAAGCTTTAATTTTGTGACTTGAACAATTATTTCTAAGATGGCAATATGTAATCCATTAACTAGTGATTTCCTACTGCGCATTTTTTTCTTCTGTAAATCTGTATAACTTGTACCCCTTCACTGTTTTTTTTTTCTTTCTTTTCTTTTCTCCTTAAATAAAAATAAAAAGAAAAAAAGAAAATAAGTGACAGTACTCCAGGAGGAGAATGCCTGCTTGTGTGGAGCAGTTCTCTTTTACGAGCCTCCTGGGTTTTGATCACAATAGGTGTGAGTTCATCCTGACCTGTGAGGATTTAGGCTTCAAGGAAGGAAAGAAACAGCCACTCAAGTCTCCTAAGGTTTATCCAGTTTTCACTCATAAAATGACACCCTTCCAGCTTAAAGCATGCCTGTCTCACACCGTGCTAATGCTGCCTGTTAGGAGTGTTTGCTTTTAGAGTAGGTGGATGCTCCCAGTGGGGTTTTTCTCCTGCAAATTAACTGCTGAAGGCACTTAGACGCTTGGGGTAGAGCTGTGTGACTGCTCAGCACTGCCTGGTTTTTCAGAGCCCAAGACCCAGAGCCTTGGTCTTCTGGGAAGGAACAAAGCCGCCTCAGAATAGATTGCTACCTGCTCTTTGGTAGGCAAAGATACAAGAGTTCACCTCAATTCCTTCCACACCAAGATGACTTCTTATGCAGTGTGTTCTCAGCTTAAACTCAGAAGCTGGGGGTTTTTTCTTAGGGAGGCACAGTTTAATCAAAAAAAAAAAAAAGTGAAGGAGAGGGCTTGTGAAAGGGATGGATAGAATTAGAGTTCAAGAAAAACACTAGTAGGAGTTTGGTGTTAATCCCTACATAAGGAGCAGAAACACTTGTGAAAATTTTTTGCAGTTTGTAAAACAAAACTACACAACAACCCTAATGTTTCTAAATAGGTATGTGAGAAAACTTGGCAAGGAAAACTATGTGTCCTGTTAACATCTCATAATTAAAAATGTTTAGTGTACCAGACATAAAATAGTGCTGTTACAAATTCTCTGGGTGGGATTAGAGTGGTATAACAGCTGTAGGTTTGAGTGCTGTGATTATACTGGGAAAACCTAATGCTCCCATCTTTAATTTCACTGAAAAGGCAGATGGCTATTTATAGATGGTATATTTTTATGTATGCATATGTGAATGGTGAATAACAGTCTACAGGGCTCCAGGAAATCCTAGAAGGGGCCAAAAACACTCCAATATGGACTTAAATAGGCAACTCGTAGATGTGTTCTATTTTTCTCTTGTTTCTCCCTCACTGCATTTAACTGGCTTCATAAAATTTTGTTCTTAAACTCTTACTTCCTAATGTGACTTTTCTTATATTTAAATCTGTATTCCTCATATTTCATATAAGAGGGTACCATCAAAATGTCACAGTGTTATTTTCTTTGGCTGTTTTAAGGTTAAAAAAAACAGTCTTTCGGAATTTCTCCATTAACCCACAGTGCTGGGGGGTGCATATGTTCAACAACAGAAGTTTATTATCAGTCTTCAACTCAGCAAGAACTGATCAAGCAGCCACCAGGCAGAAGGCAGCAGACAACAGATGACAGCACGAAAGGAAGGCCACCAAAGCAGTTCCATTCTGCTTCAGAGTCCCAGGGAAAAGCAAGGTAACGTCCTGCTGGACAGAGCCCGGCTAGGGTCCTGATAAAGGCACAGGTGCTGTTTGTAGTATCACTTGACATTTGGTAGCATTTATGGTTTTAAAAAGCTCCTTTCAATTCATTATTGGACTTCATCCTTACTATACTCCAACCTTGGAATGGAAAATAATTCTGATTTGAAAGATGAAAACACTAGGGCTGGGGATTTAGCTCAGCAGGCATAAACGCCTGCCCTTGTACGCACGAGGTTGTGAGTTCGATCCCCAATATAAAAAAAAAAAAAAATGAAACTTAAAGACTCAGGTGAGGTGAAATCCCACAGACTGAGGTGGGCTGGATCTCCAGTACTCACACAGAACTCAGCAGACTTTCTTTGTCCGCTGCCTGGCTTCTCTCCCCAGGCCCTGTGCAGGCATCACAGGGGAAATGACCCAGCCAATCAGAGCAATCGGTGTCTGGCAAGAGCTCAGCTTATTCGACATAATCTGTGCACGCTCAGATTGCTTTCTTCACTCAATGGACTCACTTTCTTTTTTTTTTTTTTTGTCTTTTTTCGTTTTTATCGGTACCAGGGATCAAACTCACGACTGCCTGCTTGCAAGGCAGGCGCTTATGCCGCTGAGCTAAATCCCCAGCCCCAATGGACTCACTTTCTACACTTGAAGAAGACCTCAAGATGAAGGCCTTCCTCCAGCCTCCTGGCATCATACGTGCAAGCACTGTACAGGCGCCTCACCTGGCCCATCTCTTCTTGGATCATCCATAACTATTTTCACAACTCTGGCTGATTATTTTTTTCTTCCTTCCTATAGGTCAAAGTGTCTCATCTGTTAGCAAGCCAAAGTGTGCTCTGCAAGAAGAGGAACTTTAATATTAGCCAGTTCAAAAACTGGAATTGTCACTGTGGTCCCTGTCTACAGAATATGGTGGTGCCCCTGTTCACAAACTCAGTCTTCTCCATGATTCCCTCCATAAATCCAACCAGGCAAGAACCAAATCCAATTTCCCCACAAAGGCAACATTGAACTTTACCATTGAATTTTATTCGGTTCTCGTCCAACTCAGTTTGCAACCAGCATTGTGGAAAGAATCAAGTTCATGAACCAAAGTACCACTGTCAGAGCTTGGGGCTCCGTGGTCTTTGAAACTGGATGCTTCTGCCCATCCTCGCTCTATCAGCAGTTGCATTTCAGCACCTGATGGTTCAGCCTCCGAGAACCACGAGGACCTTTATTTCATGGAATCTCCTTGGTTTTCTCATTAAACACATGGCCACAGCTCATCAACCTTGGAATGTCAGTAGCAAATCTACTTTTGAAGAAGTTGAAAAGATAGGGTAATTTTGTTTCTGATCAGTTATACAATGGCAAAGACAATGGTTTTCTAGGTCCCTGAAGCCTCTTTCAAAGGATTTTCAACTAAGGAAATAAAGCTGTAGGTGTTGTGAGGTGTTCAAGTGTGCTGAGCTGGTGGTCTGCCTCATTTCGTAAGGGCCATTCGGGGGCCTCCTCGCCACCTCGTGTCCTTCACAAAGTTAGCGTCCTTCCTTTTTCTTTTTTATTTCTTTAATGCTTCCCACATGTAAAACTGTATGCTGTTCAACACTGACATTAGACTCAGCCTAAAGTCCATGAAGTGGTCTCAAGCGATGAGAGGGACGGGGTAGGAAGGGGCATTCAGGAGGCCAGAGGCAAGGGGGATGGGTGAGGAGCTGAGGTCTGCGGCCAGGAATAAAGACCAGCTTTCTAGTGACCTACCTTCACGCTGCTCACACTCAGAGGATCTGACCTGGCACGCCTGGTGTAGGAGGACCCAGGTTCAGTTTCCACTCCCACAGCAATATAGTTGGTTCCCAACGTCAGCCTTGAAGATTCTGAAGTAGCATTTAACCAAAGAGAAGCACACAGAGAGGACAGTGTGGAAGGGGAAGGGCAGGAAACCTTGTGCATATGTATGTAATTTCCACAGGAGACAAAGGGAGCCACAGCTGGCGTGGTCTGCAGCTCCAGCTGGGGAAAAGGGACAGACAGTGGCCGACCCCAGACCGCTGCAGCGTGGGTGCAGCCCAAGACCTGTGCACAGTCCCAGATTCAACTCAGCGCCAATGTGTTTTGGGAAGATGCTGGCAAGCATGAGGGCCTGAGTTCGATTCCTGGTACAGGAAGGAAGGAAGGAAGGAAGGAAGGAAGGAAGGAAGGAAGGAAGGAAAGAAGGAAGGAGGGAAGGAAGGAAGGAAGGAAAGAAAGAAAGAAAGAAAGAAAGAAAGAAAGAAAGAAAGAAAGAAAGAAAGAAAGAGAGAAAAAGAGAGAGATAGAAAGCACCTTTCTCCTCAGGGTCCTGAAAGCCTAACAAGTTGCTAAACGTTTGGGGGTCACATGGAGACGGGAAACCAGGGTATGCGGCTAAAAGCAGCTTGCTCAGTGTCATAAGTGACCCCAGGCCAAGCCGCAGTAAAGGTCTCCCCCACGTCCCCCACAGAGCCTGGACCTGGCCACATTTCCCCTAGAGCAGCAGAACTGAGGGCGATGGAAGAAGAAAGACCGGGGGTGGGGGGGCCCAAGACAGTGGCAGGAGGTGTGGACTGGCTTTGTGAAAGGGAGCAGAGGGCAGGAATAGGCAGCCAAGTCCGGCGCCTTGCACTCTGTGGATCACGGCGATCACTATCTTTGTAATTGCTAAGATTTGGTAAGTATGAGCTGTATGTTAAGCCCGGGTATAGTGCAGCATAGTGGGTAAAACAGCTGAGCCTAGCTGCCTGCTCCAGGCTGGGTCCTGACCACTATCCCACGAGTTTCACGGCTCGGAATGTCTTCTCTATTATTGTTTTTTAATTTAAAAAGGAGAATAATTCACACCAGTACGGGTGAGAGTTTTCAGTAATGCACTAGTTCCCCAAAAGTATTTTTTTTATTTTCCTAAGTGAGAAAGTAAAGTGTCATGAACACTGTTGAGGCACTGTGAAGCGGGAGGCTCTCTACATTCCTGGTCTGCCTGAGTTTCCACTTTGGGGTTCAAAGGGGCATGGCCAACCTCCCCATCCGGCCACCACACAGCTAAGGCTCAGGCTCAGGCTCGGGGCTGCCCCCCCACCCCCCCCATCTGCTGTAGGCCAGAGATGAAGGCAGCTCTGAACAGTGGGCCAGGGCTTGGGCAGGAAAGTTCAGGCTTCTTAGAGCTCAGAGCAGGCACCTCTCAGCTGGAGAGCCAGGGAGCGTGGAGGTGAAGAAACAAACTCAGTGTCATAAAGCGACCCCAGGCCAAGCCGCAGTAAAGGCTCTGTGAGGGACGTTACTGCCCTGTTCCTTTTTATTCCCAGTTTACGGAAAAGCCACTCAGGCCCAGAGAACTTAACTGGGCCTTCAGGAGTTAGAATGGGAATCAGCTCAGCTTGTCTCTATTGGGGAGCCTTTTAACAAACAGGAAACCATTTGGGGGAAAGGGTGAAAACAATGGCACAGAATGCAGTTAAATTCCTCCAGAAAGTGTGAATTCTGGAGGTAACACACTCTTCGTGTTGCTATGTTTAATTAAAACAAAAATACACGTGAAATCATTCCAAGTTTCAACAACAGCAAACCCAGTGCATTTGCAGGGAAATAAGCAGAACCTTACCTTTCCCTGGAGCTAATGTCCGTAGGCGGGACCTAGCTTCCAGCACCCCAGCATCCTGCGTTCGTTCGTTTTGTTCGTGAGGCTGCAGACTCCCATTTCCCAGCAGGATGAGTTCCACTCACATGGGGGCTTCTAGCAGGGACCCAGAAATGAGAACCTGAAAGCTTCTACTCAGCTGCTAACTCGAGCCTGATGCTAGTCAGCTGTGATGAGGGGCTAAGGCCGACTTCAGTTTATGCAGGGCCTAGGTAAGCATTAGATTGCTTAAAAATTCTAGATTCTTTTTTTTTTTTTTTTTTTTTGGTCTTTTTCGTTTTTATCTGTACCAGGAATCAAACTCACGACTGCCTGCTTGCAAGGCAGGCGCTTATGCCACTGAGCTAAATCCCCATCCCCTAAATTCTAGATTCTTATTAAAACTTAAATCAAGCATAAAACAAATCAAGTTGGTGTTGGTGGCCATGTGTGCATTATGTGTGCATGTGTGTACGCGCATAGGTGTATGTGTGCATTGCATGTGCATGTGTGTGTGCATGAAGACTGCTTGGTGGGGGAGTGGTTCCAAACCAATTTTACTGATCTAAAGGAGGGCTGACTTAAGGAGGATAAGTCTAACTGCAGGTCTGATCTTTCTAATTTTGTTCATTGTTGATGAAAAGATTCTCTGCCGCAGTTAAGTGCTGACTTTCTCATGTTACTCTGCGTCTCTCTGGGCAAAGGTTAGCAGGGATGTGAAATGAGTCTCACTGGACACCATTACACAGGCACATACAAATCTGAGACCAACGTAGCAGAAGAGCATCCATCCCAAGGCTAAACTTTTTGCCGTTTTATCTCTGTACTTCTGGATTCCAGCAGACTTGACTTAGGGAAGCCTGTGCTGTATTCATTGGCCACAGCCTCCTCGGCCTCCAGCGCTGTGGACATTTGCTGGTCCTGCTTGCCCTATTCTCCAAAAGCCAAATGGCTTGATAGTCGCAAGAGCCCCAGAAAATGAGAACAAATGTTTCAGACCAAACCAGCTTCTTGAGTCACAAAGAAGCCTCATTTTACTGTCAGCACAGTGGCTGGCAAAAAAGAAGGTTAGAACTGAAGCTTTTAGCTTCACTAGGGCCTGCCTACAAAAGGTGCCCCTGCAGCAGCGGATCTGCGCTTCGCTTAAGGTGGGAATCAGCTCCGCCACGAGGGCCAAGCGGACCGGAAAGGAAATCCAGTGATTCATCGCTGGGCAGAGTCAGGGAAGGCACAGTTCCTCCACTCATCAAGGGGTTTCTGGGGTACAGGTTGCACACAATGTTTCCTTCAGATAACCAAGTGCCCTCTCTGCAGGCCACCACTGCTGTGTCCTGAGACGGCTCGGTGCTCAGCGCTCAGGATTTCTAGACCCCGGTGGAGGTTCAGCCATGACTGAAAAAATACCTAAATGGAATCGTTGCTGCAGTAAGAACGCTGCCTAAATTTTGTCTTTTATTGTTTTTAAATTACTGAACTTGATTTCTGCCAGTCATAGCTCTGCTCCTGAATAGAAATTACCAACCAGTTCATCCTCCCAACAATCCCTGCATGTCTCTTCATTCTGGTTACTTGATTTTTAAAACAGAAGCACATAACCTGGGTAGACAGCCTTTTACATTGTATTCTGATACAAGCAAAACCAGAACGAAGCTAGAGCCTCCTTGGGAACAACTCCTTTAACCCGGAGATCTTGAAAACACTTCTTTTAACCTCAAGATCTTTCTTACCTGTCACTGAATGACAAAAAAGGAAACAAAGATGAAATGTTTTAAAAAGAAGAAGGAAGAAAAGGAAAAGATCAAAGGGAAAAATCTGAGAAGGGAGAAAGAGCCAAATAGCAGGAAAAAATTCTGAACACAGCACTGTTCCAGAGCCCTGGTCGCCCGTATCCAGCCACCCTGTGTGGCAGCTAATTAGAAGCCAATTGGCTCCCATGATTACTCCTGCCCCCTGTACCCCAGGGGTGCAATGCACTGTGAGTCACTGAGGGGTTTGACTACTGGGCTCATTCATTCTCAACAATTCTCTGCAACACTTGTTCCTATTTTAGGGAGCTGGACATACACTGGGGAGGCTGAGGCAGGAGGATCACCCCAAATTTAAGGCCTACCTGGGCTACACAGCAAGACCCTGTCTCAAAAAAAAAAAAAAAAAATGAGATACCAAGAGGTTAACCTGACCCGACCCTCCAATTCCTATACAACACTACTTTGCTTTTCTTTTCTTTCCTTTTTTTTTTTTTTTTTGTACAGAGGATTGAACTCACAATCTTACATTTGCCAGGCAGGCACTGACACAACTGAGATAAGCCCCTAGTCCTTTCCCTCCTTTTTTATCCCCATCTTGACTACTAAATTGTTGGTATACATAGAATTATCTTTTTTTAATGTGTGTGGTGCTGGGAATTGAGGGTCTTGTGCATGTGAGGCAAGAACTCTACCACTGAGTCACACCGCAGCCCCACAGAATTGTCCTCGTCTCTTTGAGACAATATCACCAATAGGGCTGACAGGCTGGTAGAGCTAAACAGGTTTGAATTTCACCTCTCTCCTTATAACTGTACCAAAGGGTCACAAAGAGATTTGGATGAGTGTCCTTTCCAGGCAGGTGCAGAGCCGAGTGACCCACTGCGGGTGAACCCCAGTGTCCCCTGCATTCAGGCTTGAGGAATGAGGCTTGAGACCTATGACAGATCCCCTAAGGAGTTTGGGAGTTGCCTGGAGAAAAGGAATTAGTGGCTCTCTGGAGACAGGACAAGAGTTATCATTTGTTATTCCAGAATCTCTGAATTCATGGTTCTAAGACAGTCAAGAAACACAAGAGTGTCAGCGGCCTCTGCCCTGCAGCCTGCCACCCCGTTCCTGCCCAGGGCCAGCCACAGCAGAGCGCTCAGAGGCCCTCTCAGCCCTGGGGAGGATGAGTGAGGCAGGTATCACTCTAACCAAGAAGCCAGTCCTTCTGGGAACTTGCTCCTGGCAAAGCAAAGCCAGCCCTGCTCCTGCTGCAGTGGTCTGGGACCGGCTCGCTCATCACAGCCCCTGCAGCACTCAAACGTTTGCTGTTGAAGAGGACCACAGACTGCCAGGACAAGGAGAACGCTTTGAAATCCAAAATCTGTAGATTTTACTATAGATTTGACTTAAGCCAGAAGTCACAGTGTATTTTCCGCTCTGCCCTCTGCCTCAGTAGGCCCGTCAGCTTGGAATCCAGCTGCTCCCCACGCCTGCTGCTCCTGAGGCCATAACAGCGTCAGGGAGCCCTCAAGCCTGCCACATTTTGGTTTCTCCTCCACTTCGTCCCCACCCTGCATTGAAGGGTTTAAAGCCCTAAGTATGGTCCACCAGAGCCTCCACAGGTGACTCACCAGCCTGACCTCCCCGTTCCTGCTCTGCACAGAGAATTCTGGTGACACTGATCTCTCATTTACCTTATATATCCATCTATCATGTGAAATGCTGAAAGGGAGACTCTGTAACTATTACAATTTTTGAAAGATAATTAGACACTTTATCACCTCCACAAATGGGCGAGAATGTGGGTCCAGGAGGAAATCAAAGTAAGGGTCTAGGGGCTGGGGATTTAGCTCAGCGGCATAAGCACCGTGAGTTTGATCTTCGGTACCGATAAAAAAAAAAGAAAAGTAAGGGTCTAAACCTCTAGTATTTCTGTACCATCCTAAGACAAATAAAGGAGCCTCAAAATAAGGAGCAGTGCTGCATTTAAATAATCAAATAAAGACATGAAGTACTGTGTGACTTTTATTACATTTGATTTCCAGTGCCCAGAACAATTTCCACATACTCCCGAAACTGGTATATAGATTTAATGCAATTCCAATCAAAATATCAACAGCATGCCTTACAGATCCAGGAAAAATAATCCTAAAATTTAAATGGAGCCAAAAGAGATCCAAAGTAGCAAAACCAATCCTGGGTAACAAGGGCAAAGGAGGAGGCCTCAGAATCCTAGATTTCAAGTTACATTACAAAGCTACAGTGGTTAAAAAAAAAAAAAAAAAAAAAAAGCATGGTACTGACACCACAACACACATAGATCAATGGAACAGAATAACAGATGTGGAAACAACCTCAGATACATTCAGTTGCTTGGTATTTGACAAACAGGCCAAAAACACACCCTGGAGGTAAGATACCCCTTTTAGCAAGTGGTCCTGGGGAAACTGGCTGTCCACACACAGGAGGTTGGGTCTAGACCATATCCCTTGCCATGCAGTAAACAAAAATCAAAATGGCTCTTAGAACTACCTATTAGAACAGAGTTTGGTAAAACTCTTGAAGTCAGGCAAGGATTTTTGGAATAGAATCCTAATTGTACAAGAATTAACATCAAGAATCAACAAATTTAAAAGCTTCTGCACAGCAAAGGGAATAACCAGAAGACTGGAGACAACTTATAGGATGGGGAAAATTTTTTGCCAGCTGCACTTTGAACAGAGGATAATATCTAGGCTATACAGAGAAACCAAAGGAAAAGACCCCCCTCCAATCAAAAAATGGGCACCTGAAATGAATGGACACTTTCAGAAGAAGAATGATCTTGCTGACATCTTGATTCCAGGAAAAGTGCAAATGGCCAAAAAATACATGAAGAAATGCTCAACAGCAACAGCCACGAAAGAAATCCAAATTAAAACAACACTGATATTCCACCTCACTCTGGGAAGTGTGGCCAGCATAGAGAAGTCAAGTAATAGATGGTGGTGAGGCTTCGAGGACAAAGGAACTCTTCCACACTGTTGGTGGGAAGCTAAGCTAGTACAACCACTATGGAAACCAGGGTGGGGATTCCTCAAAAGTCTAAAATAGAAATTCCACTTGACCCAGCTATTCCCCCACCACATATTTTTCTAAAGAGTAAAAGACGTCATGTTACAGTGCTGTGTCATGATGTCCACCCGAAGCCTCAGGCAGTCACAAGTGAGGCTTCCCAGAGTGGCTGGATCGCTGGGGTGAAGGGCATGACACTGAGATTTAGGGGCTGTGGCTACTAAATGAGCCTGCTGATTGGTTCAGCACGGTCCTGGGGTGGACAATGGGCAGGTCCAGCTGGATGTGGGTGGCACCACCCAAAGGGCGGGTGGCCTGAAGAGCTACAAGGGAGGGGCAGGCTGCTGCAACTGCCACTTTGCTGCCCTCTGCCTGCCCTGCCATGCTACAGATTGATGTTTCTCCTCTGTGATGCCCCTCTGCCATTCCATCCTGCCTTGGACTGATACCTCTAGGAACTGTGAGCTACAATGAAACTTTCTTCTTTTAACTTTGTTATTTGTTTTTTGTTGTTGTTGTTGTTGTTTGTTTTTTTGTTTGTTTTTTGGTACTGGGGATTGAACTTATGACCTCACAGCTTGCCAGGCAAGTGCTTATGCGCTGAGCTAAATCCATAGTCCTCTTCTTTTAACTTCTTTTAACTTTGGATGTTGAGTATTTTGTGTCATCAACAAGAAAAGTAACTAAAATACCATGTTCTGCTATTGTGTTTAACTTTTTTTTTTTTTGTATCTGGGATTGAACTCAAAACCTCATGCTTGCTGAGCTAAACACCTGGCTGACACCATGCTTATAATTCAACTAAATCTTGTATATCTAACAACATATGAATAAATAAAGAAAATGTGGCATTTGTACACAATGAAATACTACTCTGCCACAAAGAAGGATAAATGTGAGTAATTTGTAGAAAAAAATGGATGCACATTGAAATCATAATGGGAAGTGAAATAAATCAGACACACAGGCTTAAATAGCATGTGGTTTCCCTTATATGATAATCTCAAAGTGTAAGTAAGTTAAAGAGAATAAAAGATGGATAATAAGAAACAGGGAGTGTATTGGTCAGGGTTTTACTAGAAAGAACAGATATAACCCGGGATATATAGAAACAACAAGATTGGCTTACGAGAGTCTGTCGCAGAGTCCGATGAGGAAGCGTGCAGAGGGTGTCTATGCACTGGAGGCTGAAGGATTCAATCCAAGGTCTGGAGTTTACCCTAGTGTCTTGTGCAAGTCCACACCAGCAGGCTGATGGGTCTGCAACAGAAGGCCGAAGGCTCTGTGATGAAAGGCTGAAGAGTCTATACTGAAAGCCAGGAGGCGAGGTCCAAACCAAAGGTGAAGACTGGAACTTCTCCCAAGAATGGAGTGGATTCGTCCTTCCTCCTCCCCTTTTATACCTCGAGGTGATAACCCACCCTAGGGGTGGGTCTTCTACATCCTTGGGTGTAGAACTGTTAAACCCATTTAGTTAGCTTCTAACTGTCTCAATTTGACACAGTCAACCACTACAGGGAGACAGACCTTTTGCAAGCAGGAAGGGGACCAAAAGATAGAGGGAGGAGAAAAGAGAGGTAGAATAAAGGACATGTGCCAACTACCACAAACAGGTAATCATTGTGTATCACACTCACGTTAATAAAAATCGAAACAAACAAACAGAATATTTCTGGTCCCCAGCAGATGTGCAGTGTACAGGGTTGACTGTCCTGTCCCCATAAGTGCACGCCCTTCTTGGAGCCTTGGAATGCAACCTTTTTTGGAAATAGGACCATTACAGACGTAAGTGGTTGGAGCAAGCTATCCTGAAGTGGAGGGGACTTCATCCAATGCCAGTGTCACGCTCCTGAGAACTCGAAGATGACACCACAAGATGGCCAACGGCAGCCAGAAGCCAGGAGCGGGAGGGAGGTTTCCCTGCTGCACTCCTGTCAGCATCCCCACTCAGACCTCTCAGGACTGCGTCAGCCCACGGCCACCATGGGAGTCAGCTCACCCACACCCTGTCACGGCACCCTCGTGAGTGTCCACTGAATATTAGCACTCTTAGAAATGTGAGCTAGCAGCCAAAGTTGGTGTCTCCTGCCCTGTCCCCTCCTGGCTCAACTAGAGCAGAAGGTGCAACTGGGACCAGGAAGTGGAACCTGGGAGATTTTACAGACTGGTCACAAAGCCTCCTTAGAGCTAAAGCGAACAGAACAAAGGAGCACAGGCTTTTTTGAGGAATCATAGATACTTCAGAAAATCTGAAGGCGACTATGGCCTCAATCCAGGGGAAAATCACAAGGAGAGTCATAGTATGGACGTGTATTGGTATGTACAGCTTCTCCTTCCTCTGCCCACCTCCCAGAACTCCACTGGACCAAAATTACGAATGCCTGAATTAGAAGACTCAGGTAGAACATTTAGGATTTTTCACCTTTTCTTTGCACACACTGAAAGCAGAGAGGCAAAGAGAACTGGTCCTCTTCTCTAAGCAAGGCTGCCCCCATCACCAGTCCTTGGTCATCTAGACTGTGTTCCCCACCTAAGTGTGATGAAGGCCTCGAGACAGAGCCTGGTCTGGAAACTGGAGCCCTGAACCCCACTTCAGCTCTTCCATTTGGTTCTTTTGTTCTATCTTCTGCTCAGCACAGCCCCTTCCGAGGTCAGGGGACGAGTTAATGAGCTAATGGGGGTAAAACACTCTGCCCTTAGGGAAAGCCCCGTGTGTAAACATGAGATATTATTAGACACTATCAAACATCTGCGCCCCCAGCAGTGACCCAGCCCTGGCGCTAAGTCCTCTTATCACTGTTTGGCCAAATTGGGTTCTCTCTGTAAGGCAGAGCATGGGAGGTCTCCCACGGGCTGGTGCTGGGGCTTAGATCAGTGGCCCCTGCGTCTCCCCAGGAGCAGTGCAAAGATATCAGACCCCATGGGATGAAAGGCATGTCCTGGGCCAACGGTCCCAGCTCTGTGCCTATGTACCAGGCCAGCAGTCCTGGGGAATTCTTCCTCTGCTGTATGTATCCTGCAGAGGGAATTATTCAAATACAGCAAAAAAGGGAGTCTTACTGCATGTTTGGTTGTTGTGACCTTTGCCACCTCTTAGGAATGATTACACAGGGTTTTCTCTTTCTGATTTTCTAAGTCAACTTGGAAAAAAGAAACACCACTGGTTTCAGGAATAAAAGTAACAAAAAGAAAAGAGTAATTTCTATTGGTAAGTGTATCACAGCCAGCCTGAACTGTTTCAGATGAAGATTTTTAGCCCCAACCCATGAAAGGCACAAAATAAAAAAAAATTTAAAAAAAGGAAAAGAAAGAGAAAAACTGGTTGAGTTCTATTGGACTCTTTAAAACTTAGTGTGGCTTTGTCTTAGCATCAGAGTAGACAAGGGTGTAGCCAATTGAAAGGAACCTAAAGTAATAGCAGTAATTCTCATCAACATGAAGATGAGGTAGAACCCTAACTCATTCATTAAGGTACCCCTCTACAGAGGAAAAGAATTTCCCACAATTGCCCACACCTCATGGATACTAAGAGCATCAGCCAGTGTCTGAATTTGGTCAAACTATGCTTCACCAAATTTCACGGGTCATCATTTCCAACCAGAAGGGTGACCTTTCAGAGACCACTGAATCCTAGCAAAGTACAGCAGGCAAATCTCCCTCCCTCTCTTCTTTCCTTCTCCATAAACCACAAGTTGACCATTACCCCGCAGCGGGGAAGAGCGCACATCCACTACCTGGATCAGCTCCGTGTTCTGGATGGAGGGAGAGGCTCCTAGGAAACGGAACTGTCTCTCATGTGTGGGAGGAACAAGAGGAGAAAACCTGTGACGCCTGCTGCTGTCTGAAAAGCAGTGGGGAAAGGTTCCAGAAGAAGGCGACATTCCAGGGACAGCTTCACTTGCAAAGTCCTATTTCAGACCTGTTTAAAAGGCACTGCTAATTTCTTACTCTGTTCTTTCCTTCCCTCATCCTACGGATTTGACCTGTGGCCGGTATGCAGAACCATGTTCCGTGCCCACCCCAACCTGTGCTACGTGATCCATGACTTTGTTTCCACGACTCACGTGCTCAAAGCATAGGCTACACAACACAAGCGAGCTGCGCTCTTAATTATTTTCCTCTGAATCTGTGTTCCAGGAGCAAGCCTCGTCACGAGGGAGAAGGATGAATGGAAGGACCCCAGCAGGCCTTGGAAAAGATACACACTGCAGCTGTTTAAATGCATATCTGAAACTTACTAAAAATAACTCTGATTGTAGGAAATTAATTAAAGTAGATAAAAAGCTTCTAATCAGATTTGTGCTACCTGATTGTGCAATTAGACATGGCTTTTAGGCCATCTGCACAAGTTTGCTTGAAAAGAAAGCTCAGGGTTTATTGGAATGACGATAATTTGGGTTTCTTTCATTGACTCCTGGTGTGAGTCGGGTGACGCCTGCTGCTGTCTGAGAGGCAGTGGGGAAAGGTTCCAGGAGAAGGCGACATTCCAGGGACAGCTTTGGAATGGGCTTTCCACGGCCACCCAAGTCGACCTGCCACCGGGGCTCGGTTCAAACCGACGCAGCACCAGCTTTCAGAGGCGGCCGGCCGGCCCATCAAGATGCGGGTAGGTCCTCCTCAGTCCTGTCTCCATGTCCACGGCACTGAGGGCAGCAGACGTGCAGCTCCCAGAGCCCAGGGCCAGACACGTCCTCAGAGTGTCGCAGGAGGAATGGGGGAGAAGGGCAGCAGAGTCCCTTCCCTGTGCTCCCAGATCCCCCTGCAGCACTGCCCACTGCCAGCTGAAAGGGAGCACATTGCACAGGAATTTAACAAGGTGCAAAATAAAAATAATCCACACTGCGCTTAAAGCAGAGGCCGTTTTGAAGCCCTCACTACTCTAAGTGCCAGTAAATTAGCATTTTCCTTTGGAGAATTTTAGGTGAGCAGAGAGATTGAGATGAGGTGGGGTCCTGAGAAAGGAAGCAAGGATTTTGAAGGCTGGCTTTATTCTGAAGTTCTAACAGCTGACCAGCTCTCTGCAGGTAATCACAATGGTTAGCAATTGCTTGGCTCACCAATGAGGCACACGTTACCAGGTTAACCCTTATGAGAGCCTTGCAAGGTTAATGGTATTGTTTAATTTTACAGCTACATCTGTGAGGTCCAAAGAAGGTAAGTGCTCCAGGCTCCCATGGGGATGTCCAGCCAGCATTTGCAACCAACCCTACAGTCACTCGTTGGCCACCCCAGAGGACCCGGCTGCAGGCTTCCCTCCATCCCCAGGGACTGCACTGGGGACAGCAGTACGGCCAGCATCTCTTGTGTGAGGTTGTGTCACAGTTCGCCCTCTGAATTATTTCCTGCTTCCGGTATAACCGTCTTTGGAAGGGACTGAGCACAGGTTGCCCCGCTTCCTCTCTGCACTGCCAAGTCTGCCAGAACCAGAAAGGAAGCGGCCCGTACTTCTCCTTGAGGCAAAGCTCACACAGGTGGGATAGGTCTCTCACCAGCCCAGACCTGAGTACCCAACCCAACACCAGACTCCCGAGCATCTGCTCCTGGGTGAGGTGCCAGGGCCCGGCCGCCCTATGAGGAGCTGGGATGACAATGGCGAGGATGACCTTCCGAGGCTGGGGTGCTGCCAGGTCAAGGGAGGCTTCTGCCGTAAACTCATTAGCATGCAAGGGGTCCCTGGACCTAGCTCTACAGACCCCACCGGGGCTGGGATGTGGTTTGTTCCCCAGGTCCCAGTGTGGGAACAGTGCCTCTGGCATGTTGTTAGGAGATTCTGGGGCTGCAAGAGGGGCACCTGTGGGGCTGGGTCAGCTCAGCAATAGGGCACTTGCCTGCCTGTAGCCCCAGATCCGATGTCCAGCACTAAGAGAAGAGTAGAGAGACCCAAAAAGAGAGAGACAGAGACAGAGATGAAAAGACCCGGAGAGAGAGAGAGAAATAAAGAGACAGGGACAGAGACTGAGAAGGAGGCAGAGAGACCCAGAGAGAGAGAGAGAAACAGAGACAGAGACAGAAAGACCTAGGCTTGGCCAAGTGCCAGGTCAGAGGGTAAAGTGGGTGCTGGGCCTGGGCAGCACCGCACACCCGGCTGCTGCAGAGGAGCCCACCCAGCCCCACGCAGCTGCTCTCCAGCTCTGGCCGTGTCTCTCACCCCTGACTCCACCACTGTGAGTCTGCCTCACCAGACCCATAGGCACCACGCTCTCGGGCTTCCTGCCTTTGAAACTGCATTCACGTCAACCTTATTTCTATGCCAAGCACCCAGCCTGGGTGTTCATCGCAGCGAAGGAGCCAGGCTGACACTTGGCCGCCTTCGCCCCTGGCCTGCAGCCCCAGCTGCGCAACCACCACCTGGGTCAGACCCCAGGCCGTCACCTCCAGCCTTGCAGGGGAATGGGTCCCCCACTCTCTCCACCTGAGCTCATGGAATAGCCTGGCACATACTCATGTTTAAAAAAAATTGAGGTAAATATGCCAGCTCCAAAAAACAAAAATCCTGTTTTTTGGATAGAATGGCTTCGGTAACCAAAACCAATTTATCCAATTTATCTTGTCTGTTTTAAGACAAGATTTCACTATATAGTTTGCCTTGAACTCACTGTCAGCTGAGGCTGACCTTGAACTCACAAAGTGACCCTCTTGCTTCAGCCTCCAGAGTGCTGGGATGACAGGTATGCCCCACCCACCATGCCCAGCTAGCCAATGTGTTCTTTCGAGAAGAACTGGAAATGTTACTTCCAGTAGAAAGGCCAAGGTACAATTAGAGTAAAGAAAAAATCTCATGATTGGTAAGAAAGAACATAGAACATCCTTGTCTGTGACCAAACTCTTTCATGTGTGAATGTTTGGTCACAGACAAGGATGCTGTTATATATCCCAGCCCCTTTCAAGTGTATCTTAATGATCTGTTTATATGTCTGTTACCCCAGTGGACTCCAACCTCTCTGAGAGCTGGCACAAAGTTTTGTTTATATCTTTTGTCCAGATCATAGCACCAGGCCTGGCACATAGCAATTGCACAATACATGTGTGTTGGGAAGGAAGGAACGAGGGAGGAAGAGGTTATTCCTACTGAGAAGGCAGCACTAACCAGAGGGAAATGCCGCCAGCCTTTCCAGAGTCCTCATGCCCTCTGACTTGACTGTGACCCCTACCTGTCTGATTCCCCCAGTGGAAGGAAAGAAACTTCAGTGCAGAGAGGCCGAGAGGCACAGAGCCAGCCGCAGTCATCACCAGGACAGGAACTAGGCTCCAAGCCAGTGCCCCTTGACCTGTGCTGTGTGCATTCCTTCCGGTCAGGGAAGTGATGGGCTCCGGGAAGTGTGGCCCAGCAAACCAATGATCTAATGCAGGGCTGATGGCCAGGACTCCTGGTAGTTTTGGACTTGCAGCTCCTTCCTCGAGTGGAAGCTCTGAAAATCCACGCAGATCAAAGCCAAGACAGCTGCTCCACTGCACTGGTCAGGCTTCTGTGAGGACTGGGCAGCAGTGACTCTGCAGACCTACTCTGCCTGGTGTGTTGGGGACCTGAGGCCATCTCCATGTCCTCCCTCTGCAAATGCTGCTGCATCTGTCCAGTGTGACACCCATGGTCCCTGCTCTGGCTGACCCCCTGGATGGCCCTTGATGTCCAGGCCACCACTGACTCCAGCTGAGCTCCGGTGAGCTTCCCCCAGGAAATGGACTGTGCCAGGAAAGAACAGAGCATTTCTGCAGGTCCTGGGCTGCAAGATGTGAAATCAGTGTTCATGGCCATCACGCAGCCTCAGAAACAAGGAGCAGCAGAGGCCTTTGAGTCCACCCAGATCCCCATCCTGCTGCTTCTGAGCTGGAGCTCAACATCTTCATCAAAGTCACAGTCAGTCCTGTCTGCTTCAGCTCATTCTCACTGAGCTTTTGTGGCCAAGCAGAGTCCTGTTAATAAACCATTTAAAATAACAAGAATTGGAGCGATTTTATACTCCTTCTCCAGGCCTGTCCACTTTCCTCAGTGGGAACTTCCTCTTACCCCGGAGGTGCTCCACGCCCGGCCCCTGACACAAGGTGCTGGCTGGGAAGGGCTCGGGAAGGACAATCCCAGCGCTGAGGACCTGCCCAGCACCAGCGCCAGCTCTGTGTCCCCCACACCCTTCAAGCAGCATAGTCCGAGACTAGAGTAGCTGTGCGAGGCGTTGACGGGGAAATGACTGTGAGGGGCAGCAGGAGGGAGCCAGGAGCGCAGGGAGGAGGGAAGCTGGACAGAGCGTGCAGCTCTAAGAAAGGTGTCCAAGACCACTGGCAACCCCCAAGCCAAAGCTACTGTCAGAGGAGCCCCACATCCGCAGTGACCCTAGGTGCCACTGGCCGGGCTGGTACCTCTGGCCGGGAGCAGCCTGGGAGAAGCCCAGCAGAAGCACCAGTGGCCGCCAGCTCCAGAGCACAGCCCTGGAGCCAGGTTAGGCATCACTGAGCACTTGGAGACCTGCGAGGTCGTGTTCCCGGCTGCGCAGGCCGCGTCTTCCCTTCCTTCCCCTCTTGACTGCTTCCTCAGTACCCACATGAAGGGCATCTGCTCCTCTGCCCTGATTTATGCAAGCTGAAATGCTCTGCTCCTCTTGGAGTGCCGTTGCATTTTCTTTTCTCTTTCTTTCTTTCTTTCTTTCTTTCTTTCCTCCTTTCTTTCCTTCTTTCTTTCTTTCTTTCTTTCCTCCTTTCTTTCTTTCTTTCTTTCTTTCTTTCTTTCTTTCTTTCTTTCTTTCTTTTTCTAAAGACAAAGTCCTTATGCTGCCAGGGCTGACCTTGAACACAATCCTCCTGCCTCAGCCTCCTGAGTGCTAGAATTACAGGCCTGTACCATCCGGCCTAGCCCTTCATCCCTCTCTTATCCAACTTAATATTTTCTAGCTCTCATTATTTCTTGTCCACTTCCTACTTTGCTATATGTAGCACCCCTGGTACAACAAAACCCAGCAAAGTCACACGTCAAGGGGCTGAGGCTTGGGTGGGGCTGCTGGCCTTGGGCTTCTGCTCTGAACTCTGAACCCGGGCTGAACTTGCAGGGCTTCTTACTGACCTAGGTACTGCTTTATGTTCTTCCCCTCAGACTCTCATTTGTTCATATTTTAACATCTCTAGACTTGGGGTGCAGCTTATAATCTATGTCAAAAGGAATTTGTGGCCTGATGGCAGGAGAGAAGAGGAGATAGAGCTGCGGCCACTGCCCCGCGCAGAGCTTGGCCGAGAGGCTTTGTGTTCAGGGACGCAAACCCCAACTGCTGCAGGCAGGGTGATGGCCATGCCCCTGGGGAGGGGAAGAAGCCTGCGTGGGACCCCACAGTGCCTAAGGGGGCCACAGGAAACAGAATTTTTAAAATTAAAGGAGTTTCCGTGACTGAGTCCTCCTTGCAAAATCACCCCCAGAGGCCAACTATCTTCCAGAAGCTTCCAGTGACTTTCAAAAGAAGCCCTTTACCTTCTAGAAAGAAACAATCTGATTAAGAGAAGAACAAACTGAGTTTAACCAAATGAGAACTACAAAGTACTTTCCAGGGTCTACAGTGTGATTAACAACTAGACCATTAGCCTCACCCTCCTCTGGAGGAGGAAATCCCCTGCCAGGGGGAGGCACTCTGCACCCCGTAAATAAATGTTCACAGGGGACATAGGGAACCCAGAAACTGACTTTAAAAGCACTTTACTCTCAACCACTGACTGAGATGCTAAAAAAGAACATACGGATGAAGATTTTTAGTGTTCACATTTATTATCATGTTTTCCCCCTTAAATTCAGTTATTCAGTCAGTGATAAATATGGCTGCTTGGAACTGAGCAGGTAAGGTTAATATAATAGTAAGTTGAACTCCTTCCTCAACTTTCAACATTGACTGATGCCCAGAAGAATTGTGGAGAGTGAGCAAATCCTCGCCCGCAAGGACAGCTCTGGACAGTTTACCACAGTGGGCCGGCGAAGCTCCAAAAACGAGTCACAATCCTCTCCTGCCCTTGTGTGTGGATGGCATCATTCGTCACCCCTGGAGCCCTCTTTACGAGGCCAGACTCGGCTGGATTTTTCTGTCCCGTGTTCCAGGCAGCCCCTACCATGGGACTGGATTGGTATAAGATAGGAAATTCGCTCTCCATCACCCTGCTGTGTTCTCACCTAAAATGTAACACAAAGAATGTACAAAGGTCTCTAATGCCAGTCTCCTCTCCTTCCACTCTAAACAGTTAGTGAAAACTCACACTAGAGTCACCAAAATCACTGTGGAACCAACTTGGAATCTTCTTGCAGATTCTAGGGTCCCTAGACCCAGCACCCCCACTGCTTTTTGCTGTCCTACCTTGTTATTAACTATGGAAAATTCTGTCTTTGTTTGCATATGTACTCTGTATACTGTCCTTTGGTGCCACTTTTTATTTTTAACCTTTTTGAGATAAGAGTCTTGCTATGCAGTTCAGGTTGGCCTTGAGCTCACTTTGTAGCCCAGGCTGGTTTTGAATTTGGAATGATCCTCCTACCTCAGGCTCCTGAGTGCTGGGATTACAGTCATGCACCACTACGCCCCCTCTTCCATCTTTTAATTGGTGTAGTCAGAAGGTTTTCTTCCTTCAACTATGCCTCTGAGTGCTTACTGCCTGTGGTGGATGACTCTGGTGGTCAACTTGTAACACCAGTGGAACTGAATCGGCGTGGTGCTGAGGTAGATGGCCCACCTGAGGACCGTTGCCAGCATAAAAAGGAGACCTGGAGAGGAAGTGTTTGTTCTCCTGTTGCCACAGGTTCTCTCAGAGGAGCTTGTTGCTGAGAGTGCCTGCGGTTCACTTTGGGGGAGCTCTGGTCCTTACCGCTTCCTGGCTCCAGAGGGAATATGTGTGCTGTTCAACTCCAGGAGAAGCTCGGTCATGCTGGCTTCCTGATATGAACTCGGCTGTTCTCATTAATGGAGGAGCTTGAGACCTCACTGTTGCTGAGTGAGGAGTTGGGAGTGGCTGTGGTACTTTTCAGGGGAGTCCTGGTTGTTATTTTGAGCATTGCTTCTTGGCTCCAGTGTAGAATCTTCAGCCTGCTGATACAGATCCTTCACCCCGCTGGCACAGACTTTCTAACTTCCACTGCTAACCTTTGGGCCTTCCCAGCACAGATCCATGAAACAGCCTTGCAGGAGTCATTGCTGTGGGCTCTAGGCCTCCAGTTGGACTCATAGGGGGAACTGTCTTGGGTTCTAGGTCTTCAACTGGACTCATGCAGGATCCAGACCCTCAAATGGATTCTCTACGTCTTTAGTGTATGGATAGATTTCCTGCACTTCTTGTATTTAACTCCTTGGGTGACCATTATAAATAATATTATAAATTATATGTCCTGTGTATAATTGCTTTCCTTGTAAACTCTGACTACAACACTGCCCTATTAACAACAAAAGCGCCTGCATGGTATTTCATAAAACTGAATGTGTTAACCACAAGTTCTGTCTTTATTCCTTGGTCTTTAATCAGAGGATATTGTTCTTTGGGGGGAATATTTCCTGCTTAGAAGCTAAATTGATGATGAGTCTCCAGTTCAAGCAGCTTAAACTTCCTGGGTCGCACTCTGAATCTCTCTCTGCAGAAAGGCTTCTTGGAGTGTTGCTACTTACTCCCAAGCCCAGGATCATGAGGCAGGTCTCACTTTCCGATGCTGGGCTGTGAGCTGTCAGAGGCCAGGCCAAGTATCACTCATCTATCCTTATCACACAGTTAATTTCTCATCAAAATATTCATGTAGAAAGTGTCTAATATATATATATATCAATGAAGAAAACTATCAGACTAAACCCGTCTGGAAAGCTATATAGGGGAAGAATGCTTCCAGGACACTGAGCTACATCGCCATTCCAGTCTGTGTCCCTCTTGGGTCTGAGGAAGGAAGAAAAGATTTTTGTTTCTGTAAACATGATCTCATCTCCATGCCCAAGAATCCCTAATATTCAAAAAATTCTGCCGTCTAAAATATAAATAAACATGCAGAGCTCTACATGTGCTGCCTCTGTAGCTTTTCACACCTAGGGACAGCAGGTGTGGGGTGCAGGCCAGTCACCCCAGTCCCTCCAAGACGGAGGAGGGAGGGTTGCTTGCCCCATGAGTCAGAGGCAGCTGGGTAATGTAATGGGACCCTGACTCTGGGGAGGAAGAGAGGGAAGGGGAGGCAGAGGAGGGACTCAGAGAAAAAAAAGTCACTTGGCAAACTTCTAAAACTTGTCAGTGCCCAGTGCCCAGTGCCTAGGCCCCACCCCCAAACTTCCTCAGCATCTGCAAGCAAGAGTCCCCACTTCTTCCAGTCATTGTGCAGCCCTCCATGGGGCCACCATTATCCCCACTTTCCAGATTAGCAAACTGAGGCTCACAGAGATTAATGATTTTCCCATCAAACCTCTAACAGGTAACAGAACAATCCTGGTCCCTAGACAGCACCAGGATTTCCAGGCTCAGTATCTTACACTGCTTTGGGCTCCCCTACCTCGTTATTAATCAGAGGAAGTTCCGTCTTTTTTTTACAGATTTACTCCATACTTAGCCTCTAAGTACCACTCATCTTTCACTTAATGTATTCAGAACTTTTCTTCCTTAAAATACGCCTCCGAGTGCTTGTGGTCTGCTCTACAACATGCTGCTCTACACGTCGTCATTTTCTTAAGTGCCCTCTGTGCCTGTGACACAGCACTACGGGCAGCCTTCCCTTCACCTCAACGCGCCGTGTCCTTGGGACTGTCCACTGTCCCATCGCATCTCTGCACCGTGGCTCTGTCTCTCCTGGAACCACGAGGTCAGAGCAGCGCGTGGCGTGAGTGAGTGGCCAGGGAAAAGTCACCATCTTTATGAAGAGGACTGGGAATGCCGAACACTTTTGTCTCCTGAGTAAGCTCCGACCTCCATTTCAGTGGCCACGAGACAAAGGATTCTGTGGGTGGACCCCGTGAACTGAGAGTGAGAGCGGCCTGCCTCCTTCCCCAGCTCTGCTTTCTTGCTTTTCATTTTATTTATTGCCCAGACAAAACAAGAAAATTCAGAGTGATTCTCAGCAAGTCTGAGAATTCCCTCTAGGGCTTTCCACTTCTCTGGAGGGACTGGGAGGCAGGGGAGAGGAAAGGGAAATGCTGAGATGTCAGTGTCGCTGGACCAACTCCCCACGACCAGGGGGATCACTGCATCCCGCTGCCGGTACTAACAAACAAGGAGGAAGAACGAAGAATGTCGGACTTTACTAGAGAACCTAGTCGACATATCTGCTTTCCAAACACTGCATAAAGAGCCACTTTTCCTGGTATTCTTAGCAAATCAGGCACCTTGGGAGGAGCCAGGCAGCAGCCAGGAGGAGGTAGCTGTTGGCCAAGCCTTCCTCTGAAGCAGCAACGAGCAGCCCTTCGGCTGCCACCCCCTGCTTAGAGCCAGACCCTGTGGTTACATCACAGCTCAGCCCTGGGCAGAGGGCAGTGAGTCACAAGGGAGCCTGCATTTCTGCGAACAAAGAGCTCCTGCTCTGAGAAACTTCTCGGCTCAGCCTGGCTGCCGTCCCAGGCCCAAGCAGGTAATTTCCAACCAGTCCTGTTGAAAACTATCGCAACCCAGGTGTAGTGAGCCCCAGTGTGGCCTCCTCCTCTCACACACACAGATGCTGTGTTTCACACCAGCTGTATCCAAAGCCCTCAGTTAAGATGGTGATTAGCAGTGGTGGGAGGCGTCTCAGTAGGAGCTTTCTTAGGAAGAAAGGGCTTTGAATGAGCCAATGAAAGCTGTTGCCAGGGAACCAGATGCCACGAACAGGCTACTCCAACAGCGCAAGAATACAAGCCATACAAGCCAGAGTGCTGGACCAAGCATCAAGTGTACTTGGCAGCTGAGTCCTACCAGGCCCGTTAACCCTTTGTGCACCGAGCCGCATCCCAACTGTGAAGCAAGAGGACAATCAAAACATCCAAAGAGCTGAGCCACCCTCTGTCGGTGCTGCCCATCAGAACGGTCATTTCTGAGAGGTTCTCCCTGCTTGGCTAGCGACTCCAGCCTCAGAATGGGCATTGGAGGTGGGCACCAGGGAAGGCAGCTGGGCACACCTCATCACTCTCGTCCTAGCGCTGCTTATCCCTCCCAGCTGGGCTGGGGTTTTTGCCTGGCCACGTGGTCTCTGAGGAGGAACTCTGCTGCCCCAGCTGGGTCTGCTCTCAAGAGATGGGAAGTGATTTCCTGTCTCCCTGTCTGTGCACTTACAGAGCCATTGGGGACCAACCAGAGGATTGTTGCCTAGAGAAACAGACAAAGGCCCTGGCCTACCTCCCAGAGGACATCACCATGGTGTCCTGCTTCTCCCCTTTGCCCGTCCATCAGTCCACTCTGGGGCCCACATTGGTTGCCAAATGTAGAGGGCCCTTCTTGGTCCTTGTCACAGACCAGGAAGTCTGTATTTGTAATTCCAAGGAAAAGTTATTGGAATGCTAGCGAGTTCATTTCAATCTGCCACTTCCATTGCAACTCACGACCAGAATAAAGCCACTAAACTGTAGTTGTGGGGAGCCACGGGGTCCTAAATTCAGCCAGGGTGCCAGCTAACCACAACAAAGGCCTCCACCCAGGGCTGAACTCGATTCTATTCGTTCTTGAAGAAGGGTGTGGCCTGAGGATGCATGACTGTGGAGTGGCAGAAGTAGCGAGCACTGTGGGCCGGGCTGGGTGGGAGGCCTGAGATCACCTCCACAACATGCAGAGAGAAGGGTATACAGAAAGATGAATCTGTATATCACAATTTGAGGAAGTAGCTAATGTTTTGGGGTCTGTGCTTCAGCTCTTTGTAATCTTTTTTGCCCTGGGAAGTCATAGCCTCTTATCACGAGGCTGGATCCCAGCTGACAGCGTGGAGCCTGGCTCTCCCTCCTGCCCGGCTCACACATGTTTTTGGAAGCTACAGGGCGGGGTGACACTGATTGTCGCCTTGCTTCAAAGACTACACATCAGCACCTCGGTCAGACCAATTTGCATTGCTTAAAGCCAGTTGAAGGGATAAGGAGAAATCCTAGCCAGCTCTGTACATATTAATACATGGAAATAGGGCCGAGTTAGCCAAAATGGAGATAACTGCTCTTCTTTCACAGAAAATTATTCAGGTGGTCCTCCATATGTGTATAGTCTACATTATGGGATAGAATTGTATCTTTAACACTATTTTCTATTTATTGAGCATATATTATGTGATAGATACTATATGAAGTACCTTGCATAAATCATTTTGTCAATTAAATAAACATCATTGTAACAACAGTCAATGAGTATTTCAATGGTTGATGACTAAACCATCGTGGACATTCTATCATCTCACTTTAACGTTCAGTGGCTCTAAATGATCAGAATCCACGGTGTCACAGAGGATTACATCTGCTCTGAGATTTGCTCCTTAGAACTAAGCTCAGCCCTGCTCCTGTCACCCCTACCTTGATTTCTCTGAATAGCTGTTACTTTGCCCCCAGTGACTGAGCTGCTAGCCAGACAGTGATCAATTTCCCCGTGTTTCAGAAGCACCAAGAATGTGTGATTTTCACTTATCTCCCCACCATAAATCTAAAAGCTTTCAATTGCTGTGAGTGTTCTTACTAGTAGAAATGAAGCCTACAGCAAAGGTAGAACCAAATATTTTAGACTCCTAAAGCAAATACTTCAGAAAGATCTAAAAGTCGATTCCCAGTGACCACGTCTTGACCCAGCCAGGCCGGGAGACTGTGATTTATGCCTAAGAAGTGGGGATGAGCAGAGGGCCACGGCCAACGCCTTGCTCCCAGGATGGTGCTTCCTGCCTTCGAATAGTCTGCTTCCTCAGTCTGCTTCCTCGAGTGGCCCCCAACACCCCGAGTGCTTATCCTAGCAGGTCTTCCCACACCTCTAGCGGGCTGCATCTTCCCCCACTGATTTCACTGAGGGTCTGAAGCCTTTGTTTACCAAGCCTTGGGTTGGAGGCTTTAACCCACAGGTCCAAGCTGTGCCTATAGATAAGCAAAGGACTCGCTACCAAAGATGCGCCCTAATTCTCTCTCCTTTGTCATGTGTCCTTCCTACTCAGCTGTTATTGTATGTAAGGGATGCCACGGAAGGGCACTAAGGATGACCAGCCGTGGTTCCTGCCTTCCGAGGACTTACAGGCTCTGTGGGGATAAGACCCCAGCCGGCAGAAAGCCCTTCAGTGCGTGGCCATGCTGCCTCTCGGACACACAGCCCCTGTCTCCAAAGGCCTTTCCTTCTGACTCTCTCGTACACTTATCTCAGGTGCTTATAGGAGGTCCCTGTGGCTGCCTGGCTCTATCAACCTTCATCCCACTGCCCTCCTGGGGCAGAGGTTAGGAAGCTGAAAATATAACTTCTTAGAAAACTTTGAAACTATATTAGCAGTAAAGTAGGGCAGAGAAGTGAGGTTGGAAAGGTACGGGTGCTCGGAGAGGGCCCGGAAGCCCGACCAGGGGCCCAGCATCCAGTCTCTAAGTCCCAGCTGAAACGGCGCCGAGGTGGCCACCCCTGTAGCTGCTTCCTAACAGCAGTCTGATAGCCAGGACACAGCTTCTCACAGATGACTGGCCCTGCTCAGCTGTGAAACGAGAGGGACAGCAGGCTGCAATTTGGAGCACCTTTGGACAGGGTCCCGCTCTACCAAATGATTTAAAAAGCACTTAATCTCTCTTTGCTCTTCAGGAAGTAAAACCAACACCAATGGTTCTTCTTGTAGATTCCCCCTGAAGTCAAATAAAATTACTAGAAAACACACACTTGCTCCATAGAGGTGAAGGGAAATCCTAGACCACTTCAGAGTGGCTACATCTAGCCTAGCCATTCTGGAACAAGGGACAAATCTGAATGTACGGAGGACGTCGCCATTGAATGGCATCTATTTTCCTTGTTTCATGTGGTTTCTATTTATTCTCAGACTGCTATGGTTATTCATGATACTTTACAAACCATAAAAGCCAGGTCTCCACCCTACAGAATTTACAGTGTAATTTAAACAGACATGCTGCGTGGGCCGACAAGTCTGGCATGCAGGGGATGGTGTCGGTGTTGTATAACATGGGTGTGGAGGGTTTCTTCTTGAGTTATAAATACTTTCCAGTTACAAGGGCCTTTCATCTGGGATCCCCAAGCACTTTAGAATCACAATAACCTCAATTGCTTTCTAAATGCACTTTCCATAAACTGTTACGGGGACAGAGTAAATGCTTTTAAATGTCTATTAATTGACCTGTGGATCTGTTCATTGTCCATATTAAACAGCATGATGTAAACATGATGGCTTGGGACAGGCCTTGTGGGACAGGGCTGTGGTCAACTGCTCATAGGTCACAGACCCAGGGAGACCTGGTCCCTCGCCCCTGCATCAGAAGGACAATGCACGGACACCTAGCTGTCCTCCCAGACAAGAGGCTCCCTCAGCCTCCACATGAAGACCACTTTCGAGGTCCTCGATTCTCCTTCGATGGGCACGTTAGTGTTTCAAAATCCATGGAGCATGGCCCTTCCAGGGAGAGAACCACCAGTGTCTCCTGAGATCTGCACCATGTTGGAACTTAGGACTCTGGGAAGCCAAGCAAGCACCTCCCCTCCCTGGTAAGTGGTGGTGGTATGGCAGACTGTGGCCCTTCAAGCGGGAGAAAAACCAGCGGCTCCTGAGATCCGTGCCATGTTGGAACTTAGGACCCTAGGAAACCAAGCAAGAAACTCGCCTCCCTGGTCAGTGGCTGTGGTGTGGCCAGCTGTGGCCCTTCCAGGGGGAGAAACACCAGTGTCTTATGAGATCCACACCATGTTGGAACTTACGAAGCTAGGAGACCAAGCAACCAGCCTGCCTCCCTGCTAAGCAATAGTGAACCTACTGGTGCACAGCCTAGAGTCAAACATCCCACTTCCCCTAACTCTCCTTTCCCTGTCCCCCCCGTTAGCAAATGGGAACCAGAAATCTGAGCATCTCCTGGGAGGTTGACCATAGCAAATAAGGGGGATTTCTTTCTACCACCTCTTTGAAGGCAAATGTTTTTATTACTGTTTTGATCTATTCTGATTAATGGTACTGCTCTATTCAATATTCTGTTTTGATAAGTTCTATAATGTTCTGTATTTCATTTTATTTTGATATACGTGTTTGAAAGAACAACTATTATAAAGATAATGAAATAAACTGTGATACCTATTACTGTTAACCTGCTGTGAAGTTTTGTACCAATCTCACTGTATGATCTTAGTTGGCTTTATTCTGTCTTGTTCTGTTGTATTTTACTACTTTCAAAATAAAATTTTTAAAAAATCGGTGGAGCTCAGAGAAGGGCTTCTTGAGAAAGCACTTCCATCGGGGAAACTCGGGAAGTCAGCCCTTGGCTGACAGTGGCTCCCGGTGCTCCATCCTGACCCTACTTTCTTCTTCTCTTGGGGCTGGCATTTCACAGACAGTAAGACTTCTGTTTCCCTGCAGCTGCTATGGAGTTTTCTTTTCCCTGCCTCACCCAGTGACCATTTAGCAAGTGATTATTCTGGAACTTCATGAAGAATGCATTTGAGTCCAAGGAAAGAGGAGCTTTGAGGTAAGCAGTGCTTTTTGGGGTTCAGATCTTAAGTGTCCCCTTGAAAGCACATGTGCTGGGCTCAGGGAATGGGTCCTTTGGGAAGTGACTGGATCGTGAGCACTGTCACCTCACGAAGGGGTTGATCCGTTGATGGGTTCACAGCTCAGTGGGCTGAGGGGAAGATCTTTGCTATAACAGTGAGCTGTCCGTCTGCTCTTCTTGGCTGCTACCAGGTAAACCGCTTTCCTGTGCCATGTGCTAAATGATGGGGCTGAGTGACCAGGGACTGAAACCTCTGAAACCGTGAGCCCAAGTGCATCTTTCCTCCTTTACATTGTATCTCTCAGCTATTCCTCAGCAGCAGAAAACTAGCATGCCCTCCTTTCTATGCATCGTTTATAAGTTCCTCAGAGGTAATCTTCTAAAAACCCAGATGGGATCATATCACCTCCCTGCTTCGAAAAACCAACCTGAAGAATAAAGCCCAGGCTACAGGTGGCCCCTCAAGCCTCTGCCCACTGATCCACCTCTCCAGGTCATCAGTCCACGTGACCTGCAGCTTCGGCCACACAGAGAGAGCACTCCTTCCCCAGAGACCCCGGAATTCCTGTTCACACATGAAGTTCCACTGTCCCTTCACCCCGTTCTCTCATCTTCCCAGCAAACTACCATCCTTCCCTACCCACCTCCAACATGCTTCATCTCTAGACTTCCAAGGTGCTCACCACCGCATGCACCTCCTCTACAACCTGTGTACTTCTGCCTCTTTTTCTTGGGCACCTACATCTCTCCTGCTCCAGGATCACAGCTATCTCAGCTGTCAGGAACTAGGCCCCATGAGTACAGAGATGTCTCACAGAGTAACTGCAGCATGATTTTGTTCTCTGTACTGGCAGGTGAACCCAGGGCTTGGCCTTGAGCTGCATCCCCAGCCCTTTTTATTTTTTTACTTTGAGACAGAGTCTTGCTAAGCTGTCACGTTGCCTGGACTGGGCTCAAACTTGTGATCCTTCTGCTCCTTCCAGAGTGCTGGGATTACAGGCCTGTGCCACAAGTCCCAGCTTCAGAAAATGTCTGTGAAGGTCTCTTTTTGTACTTTGAAGGGCTAATGGAGGGGAAGGGAGGGAACAACCTGATAAGCCATTTATAATCCTGTTCTTAGAGCTTTGTGCCACCACCTCAAGGAGGGTACTGGACATTGTTAATCATTGTTTGTTATAAAATATGCATACCATAAATTTACCACATTAACCACTATTAAATTTATAGTTCAATGGCAGTAAACACAGTCACCTGTGCGCAGCGAGTTATCTCCAGAACATCTCGCCTCCCACAGAGACCCAGCATCCCTGACGCTGGCTGACGGGGCCTTTCCATTCCCTGCACCCCAGCCGCAGCCACCCTCCCCACTCTGCCTTCTGCCTCTGCGGACTCCAGTGCTCCAAGTGCCTCTCGTTGGTGGAGTCACACAATGCACCCACGTGTGGTTGGCTATTTCTCACAGCAGGGCCGATCCCTGCTGTGACCAGTGCCCCAGCCTCCTCCTTTTTTGTACAGTGCCCCATGGGAGGTTCCTACCCCTCCCTGCCCCTGTCCTCCCATCCATGGATGCTTGGTTTGCTGCCATATCTTGACTTTCATGAATAACACCGCTCCAAACATGGACTGCATGCACATCTGAGGCTGTGCTTCCTCAGTTTTCAGCCCAGGCTCGGAAATGGAGGCGTTAGATCATGTTCATTCATTTGGAGGGCAGGGACTTCTATTACTTTCTACAGAGGCACCCATGTAACCTTCCCACCAATGGCATACGGGTCCTGCTCTGTCGTGTCCTCGCCGATACTGCTTAGCTGGCTCTGCGTATGTGTTAACAGCCATCCTAAGCGGCCAAGTGCTGTGCTTCATGGCTTCACCTCTGCCCTCACTGTCCAGATGCCCCGAGCTCCCTTCACCCTGCCTGGGGAGGGGGTGGCCTGCAGCTCAACCTGCTCCTGCACCCAGCTAAGCAAGGACACCCCAGGCATTCTCAGGACAGAGCAGGCTCCTCAACTTCCCAGACCCCGCCTCTTAGGCCCTCACAGAGTTCGAATGCAGTGGCCCAGCCAGAGCAGCACTGCTGGCTGGGTAATTTGTTGGCGAGGCCATTCTTCCACCCCACAGATCATTTTGTATCCCAAAGGCCAGCAGGGCTTGTGACTACCAAAATGCCCCCACCCATATTTCCGAGCCCCCCACACCCATGGTGGTGGACATGCACAGCCAAGCACCAGGCCACAAAGGGAGCAGAGCCAGGGTCTCAGGCTGCTCAGGCTGCAGAGTTGCCGGGGTGCACCTGTACACCAGGGCACAGCCCAGGGATGCACCGTGGGTAGTTGGCGACGACCTAGATGCCCCCTGGCTGATGAGTGGTCAGGTGACAGCAACAGACTCACACATGGAGGGATGACAGACTCACACATGGAGGGATGGGGGAGACGCTCCCTAAAAACAAGATGAACATATCACAGGAAAAATAAGCCACCCCCCAAACCAGGGCTGGAGCTCCCAGTCACGGCACCCCACGGACCCCACATCTCTGCTGGCCCTGGTCAGCCCTACCACGTCCTCTCTGCTCTGCTTGCCAGGCCAGGGACTTTGTGTCCCTGTGCTGCCATGGCAACCAGGAAACAACCTGCACTCACAATGAGGGTGCACTGTGGCCAGGAGCACAGTGGGTGGCGGTAACAGAGCAACGGGGACAGGGACAACAAGGGCTCGGCCGCGGCTGGCAGGGCGGAGGAGCCCGGCCGTCTGTCTGTCCATCCTCTCACAAAGCTGCACACTGTCCGAACTGTGTGGCCGGCGGTTAGGAAGCAGCTGCGTGAGGGGAAACGAGTGTAATAAAAGGCCCAGTGTCTGTGGCTTCTCGGGCTTCTGTGGAGCTCTGGAAACCCTGAAGTGTGGGCAGTTTTCAACCTTCAAAAGTAAGACAAACCACGCCTGGAAAGGGTGGTCAGAGGGGGACAATGCTCGCCCTCTCTCTCCTGAGCCGGGGCCACGGGAAGTTGGTCCAGAGCAAACAGAGGCTGGAGGTCTACTTTGAACCAGAGGTGAGTCCACAGCTTGGAAGGCACCCTGGCAGGGCGGGAGGGACTCTCCTCTTTCCCTTCTGGAGGTGACCTGGTGTGAGGTGCTGGGGTCTTCTCTCCTCCTTCAGGATGATAATGTGGCTCTCCTGACACCCCAGGAGAGTCGGCGCCCCGCTTCCTTCCCTGAGCCCACACTCCCACTCTCCTTTGCTTCAGACTGAAAGAGAATCCAGATGCTCTGGAATCTGGAAGACTTGTTCCACAACCAGAATTCCCACCTGGGCCCTTGGCGAGCCAACGGTTGTTTGGCGTTTAGAAGTCCTGCTCCGTGGTGAAATGCTGTGTGTGTTCCTGCCATTTCAATAGCTTCCTTGAACTTTCTGGAATTCAACCCAGGGGATTCATATTTAATATAGGCCAAAAAAATTTCACTTCGGATTTTAAAGAGGTGGTAAAATTCCCTTATTGTACTGGAATTTTATTTCTTGAGTCCTGCCAGGAATAAGAAATCCATTGAGGGTACTTTCACATTTTTGGGTCATACAGAGATTTCCATTGTTCTGATATTTGACCTGTGCTGTGTTAAAAGACATATAAAATTTCAAAGGGCCTCTACGGCCAATGGCATTTACTTACAAGATATCTAACTACTTTATAGGCTCCTAACTAGCCAAATTAGGTCATGTTACACAGCATCTGGAATGTATAGAATTCTCCCTGTGTACAGCTGAAGTGCTAGTGGGTTGGAATGGTTTTCTCTTATTTAAACTGCCAACTAGTCCAGATCCGATTTCAAAGTTATCTGCTGTCCTTGACAATTCTAACTACTTACTTGCATACCTGGACACTTTAACTGGCCTGTAACCTATACCTTGGCCTACCTAAGCCTCCAGGAGTGAATGGCTGTCCCGAAAGTTGTACAGAATGAAAGAGAACTGTGCCCTGGCTTCTACTAATTCTGAGATGTGGAGAAAAAGATCCAGTTGCTAAGAAGAATAAATGCTTTTCATAATTTCACATGAACAATTCAAGAAAACAGTAACAAAAAAAGGTTCCAAACATGGCCTGAGTATATTTGCCCTAGAAAGGTCTCCCACAGTGCTCTGTCATAGTGGTTTCCTTTCATTGCAGGATTACCTGAACTGGAAGTCCCCGGAAGACTATGTCCTGGTCAGCAGGCCTCAGGACGGACACAGTGCTGAGCAGCACTCCTGGAGCCTTTTTCTTCCCAAGACTTTTAGCACCAGAAAGGGCGCTCTGATCCTTTACTCAGAGGGCCTGGCCATCCCAGCCTGGACTCCCAGGGAGAGGAGAAAGGATGTCTCCCGCCCCACGGGCCACAGGGAGCGGCTGGCTCTGGAGCTGCACACACTTCAAGATCTCCAAGAAGCCATCCTGGCCTACGGAAGGACACAGGTAGGCAGAGCAGTGTTCGTGTTTGGGGAAAGGACCCCGTCTGTGTGTCCAGATGTCCAGCTGCAGCTGTGGGCTTAACTTCTTGGACCCTGAGGATGTCACACACCCCCAGGCTCCCAGTTGTCTATCCCTGCCTTGGGTTTGTGTTCCACCCTGTCTGCCACGTATGAGAGCCATGAGGCTGACGTGAAAGGCTCTGAAAGCATAGAAGGTCTGTCTCCATCATTTTGCATTTTCCTTGAAATTACTATAATGAAAAGTCTTTTTCAGCATCCTGACAGACATTTCATCAGAATCCTTAGAATCCTGTCGCAATGCCACAAGCATCCTCTGATGCTTTTGGCTTTGTGAAAAGGAGAACATTTTAAATATTAGCCTTAAGCCCTGCAGCGCCTGGAGGACAAGTTAATCACTTCTTCCTACTCTGTATTTAATATTAAGGGAAAATCGTTGTGCATTTCTGACCCCTGTTACGGGTAACTACATCCATTGGCCATTGGACCAAGGAGGCTATAAGAGCCTGTGGAGACACATCGTTTGATCGAATTCTAGATTAGAGACAGTGGGTTGTGCCTAGTTTAATCTGCTGGTTAATCAAATCCTTAGCTTCTGACTCTAGGCCCTTCCCACGTGGCTCTCTCTTTTGTGTCTGGCCACATCTCTCACTTGTTCTCACCACTGTTTTAACCGTGGACCCCTAAAACACACTCGCCACATGACTCCCCCCGTGCCCCAGCCTTCTGATAGCTCTGTGTGCTCTCCTGCATTTATGCAGCTGGCTGACGCCTACCGTCCTTCATAGCTGAGCTCGGGCAGCCTCCCCTGCCCTTCTCCCATGCCCAGCAGAGCTGTCCCTGCTTCGCAGACTTCCCCATACCATCCTGCACTGAGACTGATCTCTGGCTATGACATCTCTGATGGAATAATGTCTCCTCCAGGACACAGACTACGTCTAAATAATTTCCAGAAATGTTGTGAAATGATGACTCAGTTGTGTGTGCTTAGATAGCCGCCCATTATTATCATTGGGCCATTATCACCCGTTCCCACCCCAGGCAGAGCTGCCTGCTCTTCCTTCTTTCCGAATGGAGAGACTTGGTGACCTTAATCAAATAAATGCCTGATTGTAGATGTCCTGAAACAATAAATTCTTGGATAAGAGTGGAAACCAATTGTCGTCAAATGCTTACTGTAATTTTTGTAACTATCACTTAATCCTCACAGTGACCCCAAGACTATGGTCTTCTCCACTCTTTGATAGGTGGGGAAACTAAAGGTCAGAGGGGTTAGGTGACTTGCCCAAGGCTAGAAAGCCAGTCAGTGACAGAGTCCAGATTCATACCTGAGCCTGCCGACCTCTTAGGACCTGCACAGCTTGCACTGTGCCTTGTTATCAGTGGGCCTGAAAGGCTCCAGGGAGCGCTGTGCCAGGTCTTGGCCTGTTCGTCTTCAGATTCCCCCTGCACCCCTGGGCTCTGCTGGCCACCAACGGGGTTAGCTGCAGCTGCGCACAGTTCCACAAACCTCTGTCAATGGCTCCAGACTGAATTTACCGATGGGAGACACTGGGAAGAGACCAGAGAGGGAGAAAGAGAAAACCAAGGCCTTTTTCTCCTCCCATTCTGGCCCGTGAGACAGGACCAGCTGCATTCCCTCCGTGGCCCAGCTCCCAACCAACAGGCCCGGGACGTCCCCTGGAGAGCCCCATCCATCCATCCCCTGCCCCTCTAGCTGAGGGTGGGGCCAGCTTCCAGGAGTCACTGACCTCAACACGGCCTCAGCATCTGTTTGGCTTCTGAGCTCACCCGTCACTTGGGTAGTTAAAGTCTTTTTATGCTTAAATATTTAGAGAAGTTTCTGTTTTCCTGGTTAAGTACTGGGTATTATCTGGAGTATTTGCTGCCCAGGGTAAGAATAGTCTCCATGCTTCTAGATGCATATTTATATGGTTAGGACCTTTGGGCAAAAGGAATCTTGCTAATTCTAAAGCAGTAAGTCCATTTGAGGACCCCTTCATTTTCAATCAGATGTGGTTTCAATGGGGAAAAAATCCCAAGGTCCTGTCTTCCGGTATCCATTATTAAACTTAGACCTCACAGCTGTGCAACACAGAACACTCTTGTCCAAGTCCAAATGGGTAAAAAGGAAATGGTGTGAAGAAATCCAAAAAGGTTCCGAATAGTAGCAGGATGAGAATTTTTTGTCTTTTTTGAGACAGGGTCTCTATGCAGTTCAGGCTGGCCTTGAACTCACAGCGATCCTCCTTCCTCAGCCCCCCAAATGCTGGGATTACAGGTGTGTGCCCCCACACCCAGCCAGGATATGAATTAGACTAGAAAACAACAGATTAAAAGTGGAAGGGAAACAACTCAAAAGGATTTGGGATGAAAGAAAACAAACACTTCAAAAGAGTAGAGTTTTGGAGAGTAGAGAGTGCCATCTGACTGGTAAGACCACAGATCTCAAGAAACTTCCAAGTCACACGACACCGCTTTAGGGTTCTGGGGAAATAGCCATCTCACATACTAGGCACACAAATTCATGTGACATTTCTGAAAGGAATTTCGGAAGAAAACCTAAGAAGCGTTGACATCTTTTGATTCAGCATTCTATTTTCAGAAATTGCCCTAGGAAACAAGCAGAGATCTGCCCAAATTCTGCATAAAATGTTAACTACACTATTATTTACTACCATGAAAAAACACTGGAAACAATGCATGTCCCACAGTGGTGTACTGATTAAACAAATTATGGTATAATCATGTAATAAATTTGGGCCAAGTAAGAAGTCATGTATTTGTCATAAGTAACATGAGCAATATTCACAATATCTTTTTTAAAGGCAGGTTACAATGCTAGATACAATGGCACATGCCTGTAATCCCAGCACTTGGGAGGCTGAGGCAGGAGGGTTCACTGTGTGTTCAAGGCCAGCCTCAACTACACAGTGAGACCCTGTCTCACACACACACACACACACACACACACACGCACGCACGCATGCACGCACGCACGCACACAAATAAATAAATAAATGGCAGTTATCAAATAGTATTTTTATACAGGTAATAAAAGCACCAATGTTCACTAACAGTCTCTGAGTACTTATTATGTTCCTGACCCTGTTCTAAGTATTTTCCAAGTATAACTAACTTATGTTTTCAGGCAGTCATGATGTAGACACTAGCCTAATATATAATTTTAAAAATGAGCAAACTAAAGCACAAACAGTTTGAGTAATTCTCTCAAGATTATAAAGCCAAGCAAATCAATGCCCCAGAATTCTAGAGCAGGCAGTGTAAAATACATTGCTTTGCTAATATAATCCAACATTTTAAAATTTAATTGTCAATTCTTAGAAGGATACACACAAAATTTTCACTTGGGGCTACACCATCAGTGGTGGGACTATAAACCTTAGGTTTATTTACACATTTCTTTTAAACAGACATTATTTCCTAAGCCATGGAATTTTTAAGATGAAATAAAAGTCCACAGCTTTGAAGGAGGTGGTCAGTCAGCCCAGAGTCCTGGAGGGAGGGCAGACGGGGAAGGAGCAGCCAGCTGCACTCAGGTCTGAGGGTCTCACAGAGGGTTCAGCGCTTGCCTGGAGGTAGACTGAGCCTGCCAACAAGCACACTTTCCCTCAGGGTCAGTATTTCCTCATCTGAACAGAAAAGGTCAATGTTAACACTAAAGTAAAAGCCAAAATGGGTAAGAAACAAGGGTGGAGACGGGTTCCACACACATATGCAGTGCTGTTTCCAGAAGGTTCTGTCGTGGCTGACAGAACCAGGAAACCAAAATTCTCAGACTTTAGGCACATGCAGACATGTTCCTTGTGGTTTGGTCTTGGTTTTGGTTTTGATTAGAAAGAAATCTTTTGCAACACTTCCAAAGCTAAAACCGTTCTTTAAACTGCTCATCCATTCAGCATCTCCCTATTTAGAAGTCAAATAGCTATAAAATCTACATAAATATAATTTGGGGTAGTTTCTACATGATAGTCATAATGATGCTCTTGAAGCAGAGTTTTTTTTTTTGAACCAGGAATTGAATTCAGGACCTCAGGCTTGCCAGGCAGGTGCTTATGCCACTGAGCTACACCCCCAGCCCAAGTTGGAAAATTCTAAAGGGCCCTTCTAAAGTCATTAAAAATATTGTCATTTTCAAATCACAAAGTACTGCTTACATTTTTAGAATTTTGTAAATCTAGTGAGCTGTTAAATATCTTAGTCCATTTCCTATTGCTCTAACCGGTTGGGTGATTTATAAGGATCGGAAGTCCCAGCATCAGGGTAGCACAGGGACACAGCGCTGGGGCCTTCTTGGCTCAAGCCAAGGTCTTCCTGCTGCACTGTACAGTAACCTGGCGGAGAGCACCCAGGGTGTGGGGTGGGTCTTCCTCTCTCCTCACAGGACTTCCCCCACCACGCCTCTAACCCTAATGACCTCCCACACCACACCTCCAGATACTACCAACGTGAGCATTTGAAGGTGATGTTTCCAACACCTCAACTTTAGAGGGATGCATTCTAACCATGACAACGCCAAAGGTGAGATGTTGGCTAAGTTCTGTATTAAGATTGCTTATTTTTATTTTTCTGGAAGGGGGGGTTGAAGTCATGACCTCACGCTTGCCAAGCAGGCACTTGTGCCGCCAAGCTAAATCCCTGGCCCCAAGATCGTTTATTTTAAAATTCAACTGTATTCATTCAAGGGAGAAATGGTACCGAGATAACCATCACAGGATTCAAGTGAGGTATTGCTACCCGCTCTCCTCATAAACGCGGTGACATTTAAAAGCAGTGTCAGCCTGGCTTCACGGATGGAGCCCATATGCCTTTGCTGCCTAATTTCTCCCCACCCTAATGCTCCAGACCAAGCTCTTCAACTGCTGTTTTCAGCTAGTATCTGAGCCATGAAGGCCACTTCAGGTTCCCACTTTATCAACTAAGAGAAAATTGTGAACCTCATGTACTTGAACCGACTTTATTTTTCCACCTTAAATGTAACTTAGGCTCTTGTTACAAAATCAGAAAGTATGGAAAAGACAGAAGAACGGCACCCTGTGACTCTCTGAGCCAAAGATCAGGAGCTTGAAGGCTCTCTTTGCATGGCCTCTCAGCAGTGACCCCGAGGAGTCAGGTGCCGCTGGGCCGGCCTCCGGAGGCAGTGGCAGCAGGCGGTGAGAGGCCTGAGGGGTGGCTAAACCGCTCTGCTTTTCCTGGTGCACTGCATTTGTGCAGTCAATAAACCTAGAAGTAGGAGACATGGGGAGAAACGTGGGCGCCTGCCTGTGAGCTTCGGAATAGGTCAGTCACAGCCGGTCGGTACCGAGTGCGCGCCCTGGGCTGGGTCCTGCCTGTGTCGTAATTTCGCTTAGTCTGCACAGCCTACGGCTGGCTGCTAGCATTACCTCCACGAAATAGGGGAAATCTGGAGCTTGGCATTGAATAAATTACATACCCAATCCATGGAGCTCAGGCAACTGACTCCAAACTCTGTTCCTGAAACCTAAAGTCTGATTTTGAACATTCCACATGCTCCATAGGGAAAAAGCTTTACCAGTCCTGAAAAGAGCAGATCTGGGGCTGGGGCAGGAGCTCAGGGGTAGAGGCCGACCTGCATGTGCACGGGCCTGGGTCTGAGTCCCTGAAGGCCATAAGCACTGCGGGGACCTGAGTCTCTAGCACATTCCTCCACTGATCCCATGCAGTTCTAAGGAAACAAGTCTGATTTTCATTAAAATCGATCTGGTTATATTTTCATAGTGCATGATATATATGATGCAGGAAACACACTCACAGCCATCCTCCTGCCTCAGCCTCACAAGTGCTGGGGTGAGAGGTGTGCACCACCATGCCCGGCATCTGTTCATGTTTCTGCCTTTACTCTCTGTGTCTACCCAGAAATGGATTGGCAGATATATGGTAATTCTAGTTTTAATGTTTTCAGGACTCACCACACAATCTTCCACAACTATTTATGCATTCCAATTTCTTCATATTCTTACCAACAGTGGCTTTGTTTTTGTTTTGCTTGTAGTACTGAGATCAAATAGAGGTCCTTCACAGTAACCTACTTCCCCAGACTTTTTTTTTTTTTTTTGAGACAGGGTTCACTGGGACTCAAACCTGCAGTCCTCCTGCCTCATCCTCCCAGAATGCTGGGGTTACAGGAATGTACCATCACAGCTGCATTTTTTTTTTTAAGTACTAGGGAATAGAACTCAGTACCTCAAGCTTGCCAGGCAGGTGCTTACACTGCTGAACTAAATCCCTAGACCAAACCCCACCATTTTTTTAAATAAAAGCTATCCTAGTGGGTATTAAATAATATCTCATTATAGGTCTGATTTGAATTTTCCTAGTGAAACATGACACGGAGCATCTTCTCACGTACTTACTGGCTATTTGTCTATCCTTTGGGGGGAAATATATTTTCACACCCTTTGCTAATTTTTCAAATGGGTTGTTTGGGTTTTGTTGTTCAGGTGTAGTTGTTAAATATTCCGGATGTTAATCTCTTTGCTGATAAAACATTTGAAAGCACTATTTCCCATTGTGGGGTCACTGTGCATTCTGGTAACAGCGTCTTTTGGACCAGTTTGTTATTTGGGGAACAGCAACCTATGATTCCACTTTTCTGTTCTGTTTTGTGTCATATCCAAGACCCCATCCACCCACCCGGTCTTCTGAGCCCGGCACCAGGGCAGGTTGGAGCCCAGCAGGCCCGGGGGGGGGGGGGTAACTTCCACCGATGCAATCTCAGCTGCTGGGGTCCGCGGTCCGGGTTGTGCAGTTGCTCAATGCGCCGAGGCTGGAGGGCACAGTCGGGAGTCGGAATCAGTTATAGACGGCACGTGTATTAAAGACGGGGACCCTCACAGTTCTCTTCCTGGTGGTGACTGAGGTGCTCGGCAGAGGCAGACTCTTCCGCGGAGTCCAGCAGTTCCCTTGCCGGCCAGTAGGGGGTGCTGTGGGGAGCTGAGCTCCACCCCAACCTGGCCTGGCCAGAGCCCGCTGGCACCGGCGGACCCCAGCGCTGCCCTCCTGCCTGCGGGCTGGAGCAGCAAAGCCTCATGCATCCAGAGGCCGCGGAAGAAGATGGGATCGTGCAAGCTCCACCCCTACCCCCACCCCCCCACCCCCACCCCCACCCGGCTCTCCAGCCGTCTGCCCGACACGGGCAGCTCCTCCGCCTTTCCCTCTGCCAGACCCAAAGCTCTGCACACTGCAAACCAAACTTCTCTCCCCACTGTGAGTTTGCAGGGCTGGATACTGTGTCTCAGCGCCGAGAAAGCGACTGCGATAAGTAGCTTCTCGTGGCTGAAGAGCACCCCATTGTGTACATACGTCTCTTTCATCCATTGGGCATCTAGGTTGGTTTAATATTTGATATCTTAGGTACAGTAAACAGTGCAGCAACAAGCAGTGGAATGTAGACGTCACCTCGATGTGATCATTTAACTTCCTGCAGTGAGAGCGCTGGAGTCGCCTTTAGTTTTCCGAGGATCGTCCACCCTGGCTAAACCAACTTACATGCTCACTGGCAGTGAGACAGTGGTCCCCTTCCTCTGAATCCTCGCCAGCACTTGTTGTATCTCATCTTTTTGGTCAGAGGCATTCTGCCTAGGGTGGGAGATGGTATCTCATTGTGGTTTTCTTTGCATTTCCCCGATGGCAAATGGTGGTGAGTGTTTCATAAGTGTGTTGGCCACTCGAATTTCTTCTTTTAAGAATTGTCTGTTCACATCACTTGCCCATTTCAGTTGGATTATTTGGTATTTTATTACTGGCTTTTTTGAATTCTTACACATTCTGAATATTAATCCTCTGTTGGATGAACAGTTTGCAATTTTTTTTGTATTCTGTAGGTTGTCTCTTCAGTCTGTGGATTGTTTCCTTTGTTGGGCAGAAATTTCTTAGTTTGACAAAATCCCATTTGTCTGTTTTGCTTCTGTTGCTCTGGGGTCTAGGCTGAAAAACAGGCGACTGGCAGTGTTGCCTTTGCCAGTGTGACTGCACGGTCCTGGTGGCTTCCGGTGGAAGTGGAGAGACCTTGTGGCACCAGGCAGAGGGGGGAGGGCGGGTGCTCACTGGGCTGCCCAGACAGCAGCTCCTGCCGGAGACGAGGGTGCCTGTCATGTGGAACTCTGCCTGCCGGCCCTGCGGTTTCTGGTGTCTCCTTCACCCCTCCACTCTGGCTCCGGTCTAGATGGCCTGAGGGCCCATGCATGGGAGGCTGTTGGAAGCTGACTGGGTCATGGGCTTAGGGCCAACTTGCTGTTAGGACGAGGGGTCTGGTCCCTGGGCACATGGCCCGAAAGGCTGTCTCCTCTCACCTCTGCTGTGTGAAGGTGGCTATTTCTCTTGCAAGCCCCTGGACCCTGCTGTCCTGCCTCGGTGGTAAATCATGAACTGAAAAGGGAGCCAATGCAAGCCTCTCCTTATTAGTGTAATCCACATATTGAATGTTGTGCGCCAAATATTGTAATCCTTTTTCTAGTTTACCTCATAATCCACAAAGTTATATTTGCAATCCCATTCAGACATCATTGGAATCCCAGCAAGTTAATTCCAATCTACCACCTCCAATGCAACCCACAGTAAGAGTAAAGCCACCAAGACATATTCCAAGTTAAGGGCAGCCAAGGGGTCCTAAATCCAATCCCTGTGAGGATGTGCAGACAAAGGCTGTGATCCAAGGCCTCTTCCAGAATTTATTATCTTGTGAAGAAGGGACTAGTTCAAGGATGAATGACAAGTGAGGATGGCAGGAACTTCGTGAGTCACTTGAGCTGGCCAGCAAGGTGAGGAGAAAAACATCTTTGGAACTTACAGGGAAAATGATATACAGAGGACCAGTCTGCATAACTCAACCAGCAGCATAGCATTTAAATGGCTTTAGGAGGCTGTTGCTTCCGTTTCTGATATATAAACTTGTGCCCTGGGGAGTCCTAGCCTCTTACTTTGAGGCTGAACCCAGCTGACATTCCTGGCTCTGCCGTCCCACTGTGCTCAGTCCTTTATAGAGAGCACTATGGGAGGACACAGGAAACTGTCAGGTTGGCCCCGGGATTGCACATCAGCACCTCAGCTGGCCTTATTCGCATCACTTAAAGCCAGTAGAAGGGAACAGCTAGGCAGCTGCACATCTCAGTGCATGGAAACAACTCAATTTAAAATGCTGAAGCAGTTGTTCTGCATTCAAGACGGGGTGCCCAGGTCACCTTCTACATCCTCTCATTTGCAGGTGTGGGGTGTGGAGTCTCCCTGACAATATGTAATACAACAACCATTGTTAAATTCCTATCATCTTGTTTTTGAAATCCTACATTGCTGTTGTTTTTGTTGTTCTTGTTATTTTGTTTTTTGATGGTTTGCTTCTTGATTTTTCTATTTTTTTCTCATATACATACATACATATATATATATATATGATTTGCTAACAAAAAAAAAAGGAAAGAAAGGGACTGGGACACTCTCTGTGGACCCCTGCGTATGAAGGCCGGGTCACCTCTGCAGCTGCAGCTGGCCACCCAGGCCTCTCTGACTTTCCTGGGGATCTGGCACCCTCACACCCCAGACTCCACCAGTCCACCCCTCCTGGCAGTACTGGGGTGATGTGCAGGGGCCCCAGCATGAGGCCAGGACCACTTCCTGGGCATCTCCTCCATCTCTGTGTCTGCAGGCCCAGCAGGTGTCAGGAAGACAAGCACCCACAGGGAGCCCCTGTCCAGAGGAAGCCCCTAGTCGAGGCACAGCGTGGTCAGCGGCCACTCACGCACACCAGTGACTCATCACAGCCAGGCCCTGGGGCCCAGGGCGGCAGAGCCCAGTGGCCTGAGCCGTCGAAAGCCTCCTGCTGGCCTGTTCATTTCCCTATTCCAGAAACTCTTGCCAAGTGCTCTCTGTCTCCTTTTGTGTTTTCCAGTAGCTCTGGTGCAAGCAACTGGTTCTAGAGTAAAGATGGGGAACGGCTGGGGAAATGTGGGTAAGCAGAGATCGGGTATAACAAAATTAATTTCTAAGATGTTTCCTACTTGTGGTTATAAGCTAATCAGATTACTTTTATTAATTTCACTTTTCTATTTTTTTCCCAAATCCATTTTATTTCAAGAAGAAAAGGAAAAAGGAAGAAAAAAAACTAGAACAAAAAATTCAAAACACATAAATCAGGGGCAACAATGGTACATACATTGCACATTGTCATCCCTGAATCATTCACCCAAAGAACGAGACATCTGCGTTCAATTGTCCAAATTTTATTCCAGCACAAATCTTTCTCTTCAGTGAACTCAGAGAAATCATTACTATAACTATCCTATTTTTTATATACCTATACATATACATATGTTGTATCAGCTTCTTTTACTAATGAGATGATACAATGTTTACACATGTGTGTCTCATTTATTTCACTAATGACTATGTTCTCAAGTTGCATCCATTTACCTGTACAAGTCTCCAGTTTATCCTTCTTTATGGCTGAGTAGTACTCCATTGTATAAAAATATCACGTTTTTTGTTTTATCCATTCCTCAGTTGATGAGCATTTGGGTCCTTTCCAAGATCTGGCTATTATGAATTATGCTGTTTTAAACATGGGTGCACATATATCACTGTGGTATGATGTTTTTAATTCTTTTGCAAAGATACACAGAAGAGAAATAGCTGGCTCAAATGGGACCTAGTCCTAGTTTTTTGAGTAATCTCCACACTGATTTCCACAGTGGTTGCACCAGTCTGCATGCCCATCAACAGTGGAGAAGGGTTCCTTTTTCCCCTGAAGTCCCTGCAGCATTTGGTACTGCTTGATTTCTTGATAACAGTCATTCTTTCTTGAATGAGGTGGAATCTCAGTGTTGTTTTAGTTTGCATCTCTCAAATGACTAGTGATGCTGAACACTTTTTCACAGATTTATTTGCTGTTTTTTTTTTTTAATCTGAGGAATGTGCATTCATCTCAGATGCCCATTCTTGAATTGGGTCTTTAAATCTGGCAGGACTAATTTTTTTGAGTTCTTTATATGTTCTCAATAATAATCCTTTTTCTGAGGAACAGCTGGCAAATATTTTCTACCATGTTGTGGGTTGTCCCTTCACTTTGTTGGTGGTTTTTCTTGTTGTGCAAAAGCTTTTCGGTAGGGTGAGATCCCAGTTGTTGATTCTTTATGATAGTTTCTGTGCAATCAGGGTTTTGTTCATAAGTCTTTGCCTATACCAATGTCTCCAAGAGTTTTACCTACTCTATCTTCCAGAAGATTTAACGTTTCTGTTTTGATATTATGGTCTTTGATCCATTCTGATTTTAGCTTAGTGCATGGTGAAACACATGAGTTCGGTTTTAATCTTCGGCGTGTGTAGAGCCAGTTTTTCAGCACCATTTATTAAAGAGGCTGTCTTTCTTCCAGTGAATGCGTTTGGCACCTGTATCAAAGAGAAGGTGGCTCAATGTGTCTGCAGGTCACAGGTGGAATGCAAGCTGCTCATTAGATGGGTTTCCATCAGGGAGGCTGTTTTCGATTATCTGGGTGGGCTCAAGGAATCACAAGGATCCTTAAAAATAGAGCACAGAACCAGAAGGGGGGCAGGGAGCCTGAAGCACAGGGAGGACTCCGCCTGTTACCTCTGTCCTGGAGAAAGGCCGAGGAACCAAGATGGTGCGGCTACTGCTGCTCTGCTGTCTGAGCCACCCACCGGGATTGTCAACTCAGGCCCCCAAATAAGAGGGACAAAAGGAAGATTCTTTCTTTGTGAAGAGGAAGAAGAAGGGGGCACGGAAGAGCACTAGCTCCTCTGATAAGAAGGAACTGGGGGAGGTGATCTGGATGAATGGGGACCCCTGGGCTTTTGCTCCCCACTGCTTTGGGAGGCAGGGGTCCTCCCCCCACAGATCTTGCCATACCTGGACTGGCTCTCAGACATCTCTACCTAGCGTTGTTTCTTCTGGTGCTCTATGAGCAGTTTCTGTCTGTCTGTCTGTCTATTTGTCCTGGACCTACTTTGCAGGCTTATCTTTGGAGTGGGCAACAGGTCAGCAAGGGGGCCCTATTCACGCATGGCTGGAGTGAGTGAGGGGGCATCTACTGCCTTCTATGATGGCCTGAGAATACGATGACCCATGTGCACGGTGTGAGATCCCGCCCTGGAGCGAGCATCATCCCTCACCCCGCGCCACCGCTTCCGGCTTCTCCGAGCCCCACTGGGGCTGGGCGGCTCCTCCCGTGTGCACCTGACTTCCCTGCGCATCCCTGGCCGCTCTTTCTCTCTGGTCTCTCCGTGCCATCCCCAAGGTCATTTGGTACCTTTCTTTATCTGGTTTTCCCTTTTTCCTACCCATCCTTGGCCTTGTTTCAGTGAAGTTTGTTTTTAACCCCCATCTACCTAGGATTAGTGAAAAGACCTAGGAAGGCTGAGGCCCCGTTCTTCTGTCTGCAGACCCCACCCCTACCATGCAAGGAAACAGGTTTCTCCCCATGTACACAGCACAGCCCTGGACCAAGCTGGTCACCAGCAAGAAGCAGTGGGCACTCCATCCAGGATGAATCGCCCCATTGTGCTGAGAGCCCATGCCCCACCCGCGAGGATCCGGATCAGCTGACTGCATGGATGCAGGCCGCCAGACAGACCCACCCCAGCAGCATCCCCTTGGCCAAAGCAGATCATGGGGCCACTCCAAGATGCAGAGGAGTCTAGGAAAGTCAGAATGGGGAGAGGACTCTGTCAACAAAATATCGGGGTTCTGTCTGTCAAAGAAGCATGGGGAAGAAATGTCCAGTTATCACGGACGAGGGTGACAGGAAGGACCAGGTGTGCGACCGCCCACCACAGGGAAGGTGCTGGTCACATACCACACCCTGCAGCTCATCTGCTCCTTTGGCCGAGGACGCTGGTAATGCCACCTGGGAGGCTGCTTAACTCGCCCGAGTCGGGGCTCCGTCTCCGTGCTGCTCTCACAGCCCGCTCACAGTACTGGGAGATCAGAAAGACAGTGGAGTGAGCCACTCCTGTTTACTTCACCTGCTCCGTCACAGAGCCCTTCGGGGCCAGCATCACTGAGGAAGGTATGCAGCTCCGGCTCCGGCGACTGGGAGTGGTGAGGCCGGCACAGAGCAGTTTACCCATTCGGTTATGGCTTCCCAGCAGTGTGTCCCCTCTGACTGCGGCACACTGTGAAATCCGGTTCTTTTGGGTTATCTGATTCCAAACCCCACGAACTTTCCACAGCTTCTATCACCATGTTATTAGTGGCATTTTAGAGACAGATGCAGAAAGCTAGGAATTGCCTAAGACCACAAAGTTCCCGCCAGGAAAGATGACCTGGAACCAGACCCCGGCCCTAGATCTGGGACACTGCCCGGCTTTCTCCTGGCCCACTGTGTCCCCCTTCTTGCTTTTGGTTTGTCTGCTGTGTCCTGTTCAGCCTTGGTGGATATGGAGTGAAGAGACCGTTTCCAGAGGTAGAAAGGGACTTGGTGCCTGTGGAAGATTGGAGCCATTGAAGCTCTGACTTAACAAGGCCTGCACTCTCCAGACTTCAGTCTTTTTGTTATATGAAATAATACGCCTCCTTTCTCGCTGTGTAAAGTCAAGTCAGCTTTTACCAACTCCTAACAAGGGCAGACGTGTGGGTCTCTACTCTTGCAGTTCCTGCTCTCTAAGATACTCACTGACGCACCTGCTTCAAAGCCATCATTTTTTCTTGCTTTGACCTCATGCTGGTCCATGGTGCTCTGCCCTGGTCCATTGGTGAAGCCACACATTCTTGAAGAACAGAAGGCTTCATGCTGGTGCGGACCTGAAGCCCTGGATTCCAGTTGATGCTGTGGGTAACAGCTGAGCCTTTTACCCTCTGCATAGTCTGAATGTTTCTACCCAAGTGCATGTGTTAGAAACTTAGTCCACAGTATCAGTCAGGATTTATTAGAGAAACTGATATAATACAAGATGCACAAATGTGTAAGAATCTACAAAATCAGCCTATAGTGGCCACCCAGAGTCAGGTGCAGAGGGTGTCTGCACAGCAGATTGAAGGCTTCAGTCCAAGGTCTGGAGCTCACTGCAGTGTCCCGTGCAAGTCTGGAGCAGGAGGCCGACAGGTCTATGTGAGAAGGCTAAAGGATCCGACAGAAGCCAGAGTCTGCGCCTGAAGCCAGGAGCCGTCCTTCCTCTTTCCCTTTATCCAGGCAATGGGCCACCCTAGAGTGGGTCCTCTACACCGTAGGGTACAGAATTGCTAAACCAATTTAGTTAAGATTCTAAACTTTTCAAGTTGACACAATAGGTCAACCACTCCGTTCACAGCACACATTCTGAGAGGAGGGACTTGGACAGCTGATAGGCCGGGCCTGTGAATCTATCAATGTTGTTCTCACAAGACTGAGTTAGGAAAGAGAGTAGGTTCCTGATAAATGGATGAAATTAACCTCTTCTCACCCCAGCTCTCACTGGCACACATGCATACACGCGCATCCATCTCTAATGGGCACTCACACATACATTTGCAAATAATTCTCACAGGTTCAGATGTGTGCATACACACCTGTCTCTCATGGGTGCACATGCATGCACACATGCCCATTACAGGTGTGCATACAAGCATATACCAACAACTCTCACAGGCACACACACCCATCCCCCATGGGCACATATACATGCATAAACACCTATCTTTCATGGTGCACATGCACATGTGCACTCACCCCTCATGGGCAACCACACAAGCGTATACACCTATCAGTGCACACATGCCTGCACACACACGCCTCATGGGTACACACAAATGAGTATACACCTGTCTCTCATAGTACACACACACATGCACACACACCCATCTCCCATGGGCATACATACATGCGTAAATACCTATCTTTCACAGTGCACATGCACACACACTCACCCCTCATGGGCACACATGCAAGCATATACACTTATCTCTCAGTGCACACATGCACGCACCCACACCCCCCTCATGGGCACACATGAATGAGTATACACCTATCTCTCATAGTGCACACACACATGCACATACACCCATCCCCATGGTCATACATGCATATATATACACCTGTCTCTCATAGGTGCATAAGTGTGCATATACCTTCCATCCCTCACAGGCACACATGTACACATACACATCCATCTCTCATGGATGCAGAGGGTACATATACACCCCTCCCTTACATGCACATGGGTGAATACACACCTTTAGTTTTATGCCATTCTGTCTTCTCCCAAGCAGTGATACAACAAGGAGGCTTTCACCAGATTCCAGTTCCTCAACCCTGGCCTGTCAGCCTCCAGACTGTGAGAGATAAACCTCTGTCCTCTGTAAGCTACTTGGTCTCCTGAGCTCAGTTATAGAAGCGATGAACCAAGACACCTCTATCTCCCCAGTCCACATTACTGCCTGTGGGAGAGGCTGACTCAAGAAGTGGTAAGCAAGCTGCATCTCTCCTGCTGATTCTCACTGAAGCACTGTGGTGATTCTCACGGAGCACCGAAGAATATTGCTGTTTTCCTTTGTATGAATTCAGGAGCACCGAAAAACTAGTCCACAGTGATAGAAATCAGAATAGGGGAGGGTCACCAGGGACAGCACGAGGGAACTTTCTGGGCTGAGAATGCTCTGTGTTACCAAAGTGTCTACAGTTGTTCATTTTTATCAAGCTGAACATGTAACTGGCTACGTGATCATGTATTAATTGTATGCCTCGATTTTATTTTAACACATTTAAAAAGACCGTGGCTTCTGAGCTGCTTCCCGATCAGCAGAGTTGGCCTCTGACTTGGGTTACTGTTCTGACCAGGCTGACCTCTGAGAGCCTCTGCGTGGTCTCTCCCTGACTCAGTCGCCTCACCAGCTTGCAGTGCAGCCAAGCTCCTGGGTATGGTAAATACCCGGCCGAATCTAAGCTGCTGTGCAGACCTGTTCCCCGCTGCACGGCCTCAAAATGCCAGGCTCCCCGCGGGCCTGGCCCTGGCTCGCCTGTCCCATTATTCATCCTACAAACCTCAAGCACTGCTGCTGATTTGCACAGCGGCTTGAGGGAGCTAAGGTGAGCTCCGTGGGCTGGCGAACTAAGGCGTCTTCTTCTGAGGCTTGGTGGAGCGTGGTGGTCGCCACTGCTCCTCCTCCTGCCATCGCGGGTCTGCAGGGCCTCTCTGGGCTGTGCTCTGCAGCCTCTCGATTTATACCTCTGGCCTAGCGAGCAAGAGAGCTTCTTCGGGCGCCTCCAGCATCTCGGGATCCGTCAGGATGACGGCGAGTATTGTGCTAGGTGGCTTCGGCCCAGGGAGGGCGGGCTCAGCAGCTGTGCTGATTCTCGGCTGCCGTCCACAGAGGCAGCAAGGCCACACCTGGCAGCCCTACCTCTACTTCCGAAGACAGTCAGAGAGCCAGGCCCAGCGGCAGATCCAGCCCGGGTATTCGGCCAAGAGATACCTCCGCGGCTTCCTGCGGACCTGGTCCCCCGATGCCACGTACAGGCTCCACCGTGCAGGTCAGTGGGGAATGGGCTCCCCGCCTCACCCTGGTGCGAGGGCATTTTCCCTCGAAGCTTGCAGCACCAAAATTTCAGGCCCAATCTCATTTTTGCTTGTTTGTTTTGGATTTTTTGAGACAGGGTCTCCCCCTGTAGTTCTCAAACTCCCTATGTAACCCAGACTGGCTTTGAATTTGTGGCGATCCTCCTGCCTCAGCCTCCTGAGTGCTAGGATTATAATCACCACACCCCATTTAGGCCCAATCTTAATAAAGCAAACTACTAAGTTTGGTAGCCCGCAAGCCTCTGCCCCGGCCACCAAGCTTCCCCTTTGCCCTCCCCACGTCTGCAGAAGGACAGAGTCTCTCCCATCCCACCCTGGCAGCCCAGCTCCCGGCAAGCACTTCCGGTGCAGCTTCCCACCCTCAGAGCCTCTGAGAGCTCCACCAGCTGCACCTGCTGTTCACACCGTGAGGAAAAAGAGCTGGAGGCGAGCTAGGTGGTCGCCTACGGTCACGTGACCAAAAGCTGAGCAGACCACAGTCCCGGCTTCCTTGCCGCCTGGCGCCCCAGCTCCACCGTGCGTCTCCCCGGGATTCCCTGGCTCCCCGCTGAGGCCGCCACCTCAGTGGGGAGTGGAGATGCCTGAGTTGCTCCTTCTGATGATGCGCTTTCGAGGAAAATGGACTGCCCTCTGCGGAGAGACAGACAGACACCCACCCAGTACACTCTGCAGAAGCTTAACAACATAAACGGGAAACGCCGGGTTGGGGTGGCAGAGCTGGCACTTGGGCAGCGCTGCACGGACAGACAGCTGGGCTCAGGACACACTGCCACTTACAAAGAATCTGCCGTGCACCCCAAATTCCAAGGCCCAGGACACCCCGTGTTTCACTCGCAAACCTCCAGGGGGCGCGAGGCCGGCGGGAAGATCAGCCCGGACCCTCGGCGTTCGCGCGTCCTCTGCCACGCGGCGCGCTCCCCGCGCTCCAGGCCTCCGTGGGCTCAGCGGGGACCGCCCAGCCCCAGGCCACGGGCCGGGCCCCCCCGGAGAGACGCCTGCCGTCCGCGGGCCACGCGGGCCTCGGGAGGACACGCGTGCAGGCGGCCTCGCCCCGCCCTGGCACGCAGGACCCCGCCCGCGGCCACAGGTCCTCCCCCGGGGCTCCGTCCACGCGGAGCCTCTGGATGTCTGTTCCTGGTGACTCTGGGCCTCGGCCGCTCAGTGCAGCGGGGAAGCCTCTGTCTTTCCACGCCGGACCCTTCATTCAGTAGCCCTGGCCGGCACAGGGCCGCTCCGTGAGCCCCGCGGATATCGTGGCCTGAGGGTCAGAGCCAAGGAAGCCACGAGTTTCTGCCGCTGGGGACCATGAGGAGGGAGACGCGCAGGACGGGGCTCAGGGCGCTGGTTGGAGAGGCCTCCACAGACTCTGCCTGCTTTTCATTTTATTCCACGTCCTCTCTTCCTTTTTTTTTTGGTGCGTGGTACTGGGGGTAAAACCCAAGACTTTCGCACTGAGCAATATTCCAGCCCTCTTTCTTTTTCTTTTTTTTAAATTTTGGGATAGGGTCTGGCTAAGTCTCTATGTTGCCCAGACTGTGCTCAAACTTGACATCTTCCTGCCTCAGTCTCCATGAGTGCTAGGATTAAAGGCTTGTACCGCTGCACCTTGCTCCTCCCATATTCTTGATGGGCACTGTCCTAAATCAAGGCTAGTGCCGGGGGAGGAGCTTGCAGTTATCTGCAGACCCCCACCTTGCTGAGTGTATACCCCCTGGTAACTCCTAACCCACCCTCCAGGGTACATCAAGGATTCCGTGCTACTCCAGGACACTCGACCTAGCATGCCAAAGTATCTCAGGTTCCAACAAGACCTGTCAGGGGCACCCCCGAGGTACCAGCTGCTGCCTGTCTTCCCACCATTTTGGATTCAACAAGGAAAATCTTTTCAGCAAGGTTCGTGCTGATTTTATGGCTACTTTTCAAATATTTTGTATTTTTAACACCTTAAAATGGAGAATCCTAAAATAAGATCTGGGAATTCCAGTCGTCCTCTTCTGTAAAATAAAGGGCATCATCTGGGTCAGAGCCGTCTACCAGTACTTTCTGAGGTGATGGACTGGCTATCCGTGCTAGCTAATGTGGGGGTCATTAGTTGCATGTCTAAGCGGCTCTTGAAATGTGGCTGGTGTGACTGTGTAACCAAGAATGTTATTTTAATTAGTTAATAATCTAGTCGAGAATGGAGGCTACTAAACTAAACAGTGAGGTCTAGACCCTGGATTTTAGGTGACTCTTTACACAGGATCAGGCTCATTCAGGGTGATATAGCCACAGGCTAGGCAATTCCTTAGATCTGGTTCCCTAGAATATTCTATAATCCTGTGTGTTTGTGGCAACATCACTCGGGTGAAAACATTGCCTTTAGGCCAGAAATCTGTACTGCTATGGCGGTTTTCTCATTCACTAAATGGAAGATCTCGAGCTTCTCTTTCCTCATCTCTGTAATGGGAACAGCAAGCCCTACCCTGTTAATACATGGAACTGTAAAACATCCTGTCCTGCCAGGGTCTTACTCTGGGAACTCGAGGCTGTGAACGAGCCCGAAGCCGCCTCTGGGAAGAAATTGGGAAAGATGACAGTAGCAGTAAATGGGCAGGCTGGAGCCTTGGAGGGTAACAGAGATCCTCAGAAAATAAAGGAACTGGACCCCAGCAGAACATAAAGATCTTTTTTTTTTCTGAAATCAAGAAAGAATTTTCTAGACACAGTGGTGGCAACTGCCCGGGTCCTCCTTGTCCTTGGCAGGATGGGTGCAGTCAGGAGAAGCAAAGAACCTAGATTGCTGTGGCTCATGACCGGCACAGGGGCACCCCAGCCACTCACTGTTTGTGGATCTGGAGCCTGGCACCAGGGAATCCCAGTCCCAACCTGGCCCACGTGTACACTGTCTGTGTAAAACCTGTGGGTCAGGTCATTCTTTCCTGCTTTCATATATTAATCCTCCAGTCTGCAACTTAGTCTCTATGTACTTTGCTAATGTGAATCAAAATCGAAGATTACTCGGTTCTGGAGCATTGCAGAAATTGCCCAGGTAATTGCCCCATGGGGACACTGCTTTCCCTCTACCACCCGCTGTCTCCAGATGACACCCTTGGACTCTGAAGCCCAGGACCCTAAAACACTGGAAAAGGGCTGTGGCACCTTCCAGGGGTGAGGCACTGTGGACCTAAGAGGTCACTGACTCCTCCAACCAGCATCCTCTACCAAAGATCTGTCATAATGAGGCAGGAAACAGAAAGACAGCGCAGTGTCACGAGTAAACAGGTGGCCATTAGCACAGATTCTAAGCCATGTGACTTCCCTGGGCCTCAGTTTCCTCATTTATAAAATAGAGGTAAGCATACCACCTTTACTTCCCAGCACTGTATGTGGGAATAAAATAGGATGATGTAGGACCTGGCAGAGAATAAGTGCTCAATAAGTGTTAATTTTAGATCTCCTAGATTTTGTTTTCTAAACGTAATTATTGATTGCAATACCAATTGCCCATAATTGCAGGAGCCAAAAAAAAAAAATCAAATTTTAAAGACATGAAAGGCACTCAGAGGCTGCGCCTGGAGCCCTGACTGATGTTTCCACAGGTTTTGATTTCATCTCCCTTTGATCTCCCCTCTTTGCCAAACACTTTATCTGGAGAAGTAACAAAAGTCCCTGCCGTGAACCCCAGAGCTCCCAACAGTGAGATGTTAGTGAGTCGCTTGGATTCCCTGCCTCCTTAGGCTGCACACCAGTCAAACATAAGCAGTCAGCTCTGCATTCGTGCCTCTCTGTCACAAGAGAGGACAGGGAGGCCCTGTGCAAGCTGGAAATTCTGTCCCAGTGCGCACTGTCTGGGAGAGCTGAGCCCGTGCTGTAGAGATGGGGAGAATCTCAGCAGCTGCAGCTGCCACCTTTTCCTACAAACCTGTTTCACTCACACACAGCTGAGCAAGGTGATGACATTTACTGAGAAAGAGCTCTTGTTTACTCTCACAGGCAGTGAGTCATTCTGTTAATTTGGCTGGAATGTGGCCAGGGTAGACCCCGCCCCACACCCCAAAATGGACTCATGTGCAGGGCCACTGAGTGTGGCCACCATCAGAGGTGTCTTTGGCCCCAGGTGAGTGACTCAGGCTCCCCAGGCCCCCGAAACTGTGGCAAACTCCTGGGCCCGAGCCTGAGCCCGCACTTCAACTGCCAACACTCTTGGCATCGGCTTGAACTGGAGTAGTCTTTAAGAGCCCACAGGCTGGAAGGAGGCGGTGGCCCTGTATGCCAGCCCTTGACACCTGACCCGGTGACACCAAGCATGGGGGTGTGGAAGGTGGGTAACCCTGGGGACACACAGGGAATTGGAGGCTGGCTGGGGGAAGGAGGAGGCATGCCCAGAAACCAGCGCTCCATTCTGCACAGGGCCTGCAGGCTTCAGAGCCCACGGGGAGACACAAGCCCACATTGTTCCACAAGGCCTAACACGGGGAGTAGAGCAATTCCTAATGCTTGGCTCCAAACAAGGAAGGCCTGCCAGACTGTTTCAGCAATAAATTACCTTGAGTAAGCGATGAAAATAGCTGCAGGACCCTTTAAACCACCGATGAAAGATTTGTTCACTATGCTGGAGTCATCTGTTGACTCAGATCCTGCCCAAGGGCTGTAGACAGGGTGAACCCAGAGAGTGAAGCAGGGGTCCCATGCCCTGCTGTTTCTCCCCCAGTAAACAAGCAGGAGATGCCCAGGGAAGCCAAGGGATTGCTGCAGACAGAGCATTCACATCACTGCGGTCCATGAATCCCAGCAGCTCAGGAAGGGCGTTGCGTTACAGTGTCTCACTGAGCTCACCAAAGGCAGCAGGGGCGAGAAATCAGTGTCCCCGTTTTACAGACACAGAAACGGAGTGGCAGATGCAGACCTCCACCCTGGGTCTCCTGACTCCCAGCCCAGCTGCTCCCCCAACCCCTTCTGCCAGGCATGCAGAGAGAAGCAGGGCCACGGCCACTTCTGCTCCGAGAAGCAAGAAGGGGCCAGCTCAGGGGCCATGGCAGCACCAGGTGCCTGGCCAGGGCTCCCAGCTGACCACTGTTTGCCTTGCAGGTGAACAGGGCCCAGATGAAGGGGAAGCTGTAGCGGCTGGACACATGCACCAGGGCAGCCCAGCCAAGTGCCAAGGTGGGCAGGGGACTCCTTTGCTGCCACACAGGGAAGCCGGAACCCAGGCAGAGGTACCGTTTCTCATGGGCCCCCATCATCCCCATGATGTCACAGAGGCTCAGCCTCCCTTCATCTTGTCCTGAAGCCTCCAAGTGCTTCAACCCATTGACGGTTGCTCCCCAAAGTGCTGCTGGTGGAACCCCACCATCACCAGATGCCCTTTGAGGAAAAAGGTTCACAGCCAGGTCCACCAGGGAGATGCCAGGCACACCTGCAAATGGGCACACTGAGCAGCCCACTTGTTTAACTCTAGGTTTTCTAAATTACTGATCCTCCCCCGACCCGTTACCCATTTGGGCAAATACAGACTCATCCAGAAAAAAGGCTTTCAGCCCTAAATTTGGCCTGACTTCTGCTTCTTACTAAGCTGTGATAAACTTATCCAGGAAACCTAAGTAACTTTGCACCTGGATGAGCCCTTCTGTAAGATGGAGCTTTGATCACGTGTATATCACAGTGTTACTATGAGGATAAAGTGAGTGACATTTTAGAAAAGCTCTCTAAGTGCTACACATGTCTGTGTAACAGTTTTTCAGAACAGCCCAGACAGTATCTGCTCCCGTTTTGAAGACAGTTGTTTTGACTTTCAAGGTCACATGCCAAAAAGAACAGAAAAGGGAAAAAGGACCACACATTGGAAGAGGAGAGAGGGGAGACACTTTTTATGGTGGATAAATGCAATGATCCAAGCACTTGGTTTTTAATCTTTTAATTTTTTTCAGTAAAATACTGTATGTCGGGTATAGTTATCCATCATTCTATCATCAGTCATAAACTGTGTCATGGTAATGAGCATCAGAGACCCTGCTGTTACACCTACCTTCCCAGCCTGCAGGAACAGTTTCATCCTGAGCTCCAGTGTGTGGCCACGAGGCTGCCTGCTACTTTGTGACAGCCTCCTTACAGATCTGCACGCCTGTTGTTCCCTAGGACACCTCGGCAGAGGGTGGCCCTCCTGTCCATGCCTCGGAAAAGAGCCACAGTGAGGAGACACGGCGACCCCGCAGGAAGGCTCTTGGGCAAGCCCACATAAGTCCCCCTTGGCTCCTGGGTGACAAATCCAACCCTGCACCTCATGCAGGCACCTTCCCCAGTCGGACAGCGGACCTCAGCCGTAAGAAACAAACACCTCACTCATGGATGGGGTGAATGAATCTCGTAGTGTGGGGATCATTTACGAGCCCAGGCGTGCTGAGGGGACTTCCTTATGCCATTATGCCATGCACCCAACAAAATAACAACCAGAGTCCAGCTGAACATGGGAAGGAAATCCTCACGGGTCCCTCTGCTAGGGTCTCATCAGGCAAACTTTGCAATCCCAGTGCCTGAGTTCAAATGAGTCCCTATTTACTGCCTGTAATCGTGAGTGAATCATTTCATTTTGCTGAGGTTCTGTCTTCCCTGCTGCAGAGCAGGGATAATAACATCAATACCTGACCACTGTGGGGGCGAGGTATTGTGATGCATATAAAACACTCTGCATAATTCTCTCATATTTAGTGCACAATACCGATTAGTCATTGTTGTCATTTTTCTCTCTCTTTGGTGGACCCATCCTGGATGACACTGGACTCAGCAAGGCCACGTCATCTCCACCCCAGCACACTCCCCGAATTCCTTCCCGTCATTAACCAAAATGTGATAAAAACTGAAACCGTCCACCCTCATGCCTGCAACTAAGAACTTCTCATTCCTGTCCTGTTTCCACAGACAAAAAAGGGACCAAGGAACGCTGCAAGGCTAGAGGCAGCCACCTCTTCCCAGAGCTGCCTGCAGAGAGACACCTTTTCCCTCTGGTTGCATCTGTCACTGCCTCCAAACACAGCAGCCCTGGGGAAGCAAAGGAGAAAAAGGTGTGTGTGTGCATGTGAGCATGTATGGATGTGCATGCGTGTGCATATATGTGTGTGCATTGTGTGTGCATGTGTGCACATGTGTATGTGTGGGTGTGCATGTATGTGTGTGCATGCAAGCGCATGTGTGTTTTTAATCCCAAACTAGAAACGAGGCCACGGCGAAAGGATGTCTCAGCAGAGAATTGAACTTTCGGGTTTCTGGGCTCACTGTAGAGCTGTAATAGAACTGTAATTTAATGCTGAAAACCATGAGGAATGAGGAATTTCAGTTGCACTTAAAGCATATTGCTAGCACCACAGTCTCTGAGGGCAGCAGAACCCTTTGTCCTCCTGAGGGTTCAAGATTTCCTGAAGGAAGCACAGAATCTGAGCTGCTAAGCAGTTGACTCACTTTCAAACTCACAATGTTGGCAAACTCAAATCCAGCAATGGTTTGTACCACTGAAGGTCTGTCACCTCTGCACATGTAGGTCAGGCTCTGGGAGTTTATCAGCCCTCGTCAGGAGTCAGAACACCTTCTTCCTCAAGACATCCTCTTCGGTCTCCGGCCTGCTTCACAGTTCTGTAAGGTGGTGGGTAGTGGGGGCACCAGGGCTGAACAGGAGCTGGTGGGCTGCAGGGTGCTCTGCCTTGGAGCAGCTGCATGATGGTGAACAGGTCTCCCCGGCTCACCACGCCCCAGTGCCCTCACTGTGTGCCTGGGGAAAGACACCAGCCTCAAACAGCAGAGGAAGGATGCTGTACCCTTAGCAACGAATTTTGTATCCGCTCAGGAGCCACTGAAATGTTGCTTAGTTGTGAGCATTCCTGTCACCTGAGGTGGCCCTGGAGGAGCCATGGGCGCTCTGGCAGTCCCAGTGCCAATGAGAGTTGTTTTCAGTCTATTCAGGATTTTCAGATTTCCTGTGTCTGAGCTGATCTAATCTTTTCCACCCACACCAGAGGAGCCTCTGTCTAACTGGGTTCCTTTAGAACAGGAATAAGCAGAAGCCTAACCTCTCAATACATCTGGAGTTGCCACAGACTATGGTGAGCCCCTGAGGCCATACCCAGCCAGGCACCTCCTTCAACCCTGATGTCTGCCTAACAGAAGGAAGCAATAGCCTCCAATCCAACAGATTACAACTCTGTCTAAATTTCTAATTAGAATAAAGAAACTAAGTGTCATGAAACACACTTCACACAAACAGTTTGAGTTTCCACTCATTTCTCAATGTGATCCCTGTCAAACAGAATCACAAGGTCAGTCTTCAGGAAAGGGCTGTTGATGGGCAGTAGCACTCGGCAGAGAAGAAGACCCCAAGGAGCATAAAGGTCCTACGTGCCTGCATCTGGTTAGTCATTTTCTTAGTGTCTCAAAATTATGAATGTCATCCTGCACCAATTGGGTAGAATTTCCTTCCTCAGTGAACTCTAAGCCTGTAGGATGCTTTAGACGTAAGCATGTCTTTTATCATTTTTTATTTTGGAATACAGAAACAAAGTAGAAGGTTTCCATTTTTGCTTCCATGAAATCAAACTGAAATTCAGAACCATAAATACTTCACAAAGCTGAGTTCATATGTTAAAATTTGCTAACTGAAAAGTGAAATTTTCAGTAACTTCCAAATAACTGGAAACAGAAGGCTCTAACAACCTTTAGTATCTCTATCCCATATGCGTGTACGTAGGTGTGTGTGTGCTCATTTGACTAGGATAGAAAACAACAGGGCTAAATTATTCCCAGCTAGGTTTATGTCACAGAAGTATGAAGAAGCTAAGAGTTTTTTCCCTGCTGGCGAGAGTTACCAAACTCCAACAAAGGAAGAGTCCCCTCTCAAGGAAAAAACTATGGAAATAATCCCGCTTCCAACACCACTGTAACTGCACGCACTAAGCCGCGTAGCCTGGGCCGCTTCCGGAGGTAGGCAGGGTGACTGTTCCATTCTACAGAGGAGGAGATGTGAGGGAGGCAAACAAATGCAAACTCCTGTTTCCTGCCCCTTCTTACCTGATCCATTGCACAATCAAATGTCCTTGCTCTTTCCCTTAACAATCTGTGTGTAAATTTCTCCTTTTCAGAGTGTACTCAGTCATATCATTTCAGCCCACTTCATATTCCCTAGTCATAAAAGACAGACTAGCTTCTCAAGACATGAAAGTTATCATGTTGACGATTCTCCCAGGAATCAGAGGCAGCAGTAACAGGTGTATGTTGAGTTCCCAGGAGCCCGAGGGCAACAGTGCCACCAAAGACAGGGACTCAGCACCCAGCCTTCTCCCAGCAGCTCCTGGTGCAAGAATTATAATAAAATCAAATATGGCATCATTTGCTCTCTGCTGGAAGTAGGGCTGGATGCCTGTCATGTTGATATTTTTGTATTTAAATTTTCTCCAGGCACCAAAGGCTTTGAAATTACCTCCTATTTTGGAAGAGCCACCCAGAATTCTTGACCCCCTGAGCAGCCAATTTAAAGTCAATGAACCTCCAACAGAGCTCTTCATCATTCCAATGGAGATCCATTTCCACACTCCACACCCCCCAAAGGAGAAAGCCTGCAAAAGAGGTGGGTCCCCTCTGGGTGCGAGCTCCTGTGGGAGCCAGCAAGTCAGAAAGGAATGAAATCTGAGGTCACTGCCAACTCAAGGCTCTCCTGAATCAGCCGAGCTGCTTCAGAGTCTTCTCCACAGAATTTTGTTAAAGAAGGAAAATCTAGAAATTGGTCTCTTCTGGTTACATCCAATTCAATTTTTAAATACCTCCTGAACCTTTCATTAATGGTATGTTTTGCTAAACTGGGGAAGGAAAGGAAACCAGGCATACACAACAATAAATCCCCAGTGTGCCCTTGGTGCCACAGAGATGAAGGCTTCTCAAGCAGTTTACAAAAGCTGAAATACAAGATCTGATCAAAATACACGAGGGAAGGCTTTACAATTTTATTACGGTAAAAGACACATGGCCCTTAATCCCTCTCAAATATTACTCTCCCTCTCTTTGAGCCCTCATCCCATCATTCTTGCCACTTTCTGAAGCAGTTCTGGAAGTCCTCTTTGACGAGTGACTTTACAAGATGTGATTAAAAAGGTAGTGACGCTGCTGTCATGCGCCACCCGTAGACAGGCAGCCTCTTAAAAACAGGATGGTGCCTCCGCGCCCTCCTCATTCGCCAGGTCTGGCACCCTGTGACCTCTGGCTCAGCCTCACATCAACAGAGCACCATGCAAGGTGCACATTTTCAACTGCCCCAGGACATCAAAAGCACAACCAAAGACTCCAAAGGGACTGCCAGGTCTCCTCTCGAGAGCTGTAACCAGCGGGATGAGGTTCCACGCGAGTGTTCTGAAGGGGATTCATGGCAATATGACTTTCACTGTAATTTTAGAAAAATGTAAACAGTCACCCTATTTTTAGCTCATACCTTGTACAACACAAAACAAGTCAACCAAAGTTGAAATTTTTTAAAGGAACGGAGAAATAAATGTTCTCAGACACCTAGTGTAAAGGTACTGCTTTAAGTAAACATTCGATTTACCCAAGTTTCTTGGAAGCCAAGGTAGAGAGAATTCTTGGATGTTTTGACCTTCATTTTGTAAGAGAAAAATAAGGAATTGACTGAAGTGTCATTTTTCCAATTTTAAAGACTTTTTATTCTTGGGCTGGGGATATAGCCTGCCTGGCAAGTACTAGATCCTGAGTTTGATTCCTGGTACCAAAAAAAAAAAAAAATTATTAAATTCTTATTAGTATCTGTTTTCAGTACATAACGATTCCATCCATCACAGGGGCTGGTACAAGTGCACAACATACCTTCATTCCTTCTTCACCCCCTTTTTCCCCTGCCTCCTCTTTCTCCATCTCCTGGTCCCCATCATAATTGTAAAAGATCTGTCTCCCTGTTTCCTATTATCTGTCTTGTATTTCGAGCTTTAATTTATTTATACTTTGAGTTTCTCATACAAAAGAAACTATGTGATATTTAAGAAATAACTTCAAGTTATTGATGTGTGACTGATTTATTTCACCTAATATTATGGTGGTGAGGTATATGCATTTTCCTACAAAAGACTCAAGTTTATCCTTTTTTATGGCAGAGTAGCATTCTTCTGCGTATGAATACCACATTTTCTTTATCCACATTTCTTTATCTGTTGATGGACATGTAGGCTGCTTCTGAGATTTAACTACCATGAACTTTGCTGCAATAAACATGAAAAATCATCTATTATTGTAATATGATTCAACTTTTGGAAAGATACCTAGTAAAAATAATAGCTGGGTCAAATGGAATTTGTGTTTTCAGTTGTTTGAAGAAACTCCCTAACACTTTCCGTAGTGCTGCACCTTCTGTCCTCCCCACAGCCTCACTAGTATTTGTTATTGCTGCATTTCTTGCTAATTGCCCTCCTTTGTGGAATAATACAGAATACCTGTGCTGTTTTAATTTTCATTTCTGTAACAGTCAGAGATGTTGGGAATTTTTTTCAAGTCATTTATTGGCCATTTGTACTTCTGAGATGTGTCTATTCATATCAGGGTTTGTTTTTTTTTTTATTGAGTCTTTTTTTTTTTTTTTTTTGGTACCGGTGATCAAACTCATGACCTCATGCTTGCCAGGCAAGTGTTTATGCCACTAGCTAAACCCCTGGCCCATGATTCTTTTATTTTGTGGAGTCTTTTTTTTTTTTTTTTTTTTTTTTTTTTTTTTCTTTTTTAGGTTGTCTCGTTGGTCTTTGGTTGTTTCTTTTTCCGTGCAGAAGCTTTCCAATTTGATATAATCCCACTTGCTGAAGTTGATTCTTGGTGTTGTTTCTTGTACAATGGGGGATCTACTCCGAAAGCCCTTGCCCATGCCTGTATCTTCGAGTTCTACCTAACTTATCTTCCAGCTGGCTGTGTCTATGTTTTAATATTCTAAATCTTTGATGCATTTTGAATGCAGTTCAGCACCTGCTTGGTGGATCCATTCCCACCTTCTGCATGCTGAGAGCCAGTTTTCCTGATGCCATTTGCTAGAGGCCATCTGTCCTCCAGTGTAAGTTTTTGACCACTTTCCAAAAGATCAGCTGCTGAGTGTGCCTGGCACTGTCCCTGCATCCTCTGTCCTGTCCCACTGACCTGTTTCTGTGCCAGTGCATGCTGGTTTTTCACTGTACCCATACAGTGTAAATTAAAATCCGGGAGCATGACACCTCCTGCTTTGCCCTCGTTGGCCGGGACTGTTTTTGCACAGTGGCCCGGCTAGAGTTCCTGCCTCTCAGGGTGGTCCTTCAGCTTGCTGCCCTCCAAGGTATCTGAGTGTGTTAACCTATTCAAATAGAAAATTAAAATGGGCTACACAGAAAAATACATGTATTTCCTTAATTTTGGCTCTGGTCTTTATAATTTCCTCCCTTGTACTAACTTTGAACTTGGGTTGTTCTTATTTTTCCAGGACCTCAGTAATACCATTAGGTTATTTATTTAGACTCCCTCTGTTTCCGTGATGTGAATAGTCACAGCTACCAATTTCCCTCTCAGAACTGGTTTCATTGTGTCCCATTAGTTCTGGTATGTTGACTGGCATTATCACTTGATTCTAGGAGCTGTCTAATTTCTTCTTTGATTTCTTCTGTGACCCAATGATTATTCAACACTATCTTGTTTAGTTTCTACGTTTGCATAATTTCTGTGGTTTCTTTTGTCATCAATTTCTATTTCATTGCACTGTAACCTGATAATATGAGTAGGGGAATTTAGATTCTTCTGTATTTACCTAAGCCTGCTTCTAGACTGGAACATAGTCTATTATGGAGAAAGTTCTGCGTGCTGCTGAGATACTGTGTGCTCCATAGTAAGGTAGAACGCTCCTGAGATGTTTATCAAGACCGTTTGTTCAATGGTGTGGTTAACTCTGATATTGCTTTATTGATTTTTTAATCTATTTGTGATAGTGAGATATTCAGGTCCTTCACTATAATTGTGTTGATATTTATCTGTTGTTTTGTTTTGTTTTTGAGACAAGGTCATGTTATGTATTTCAGGCTGGCCTCAAACTCTCGATAATTGTCCTGCCTCAGTCTCCCAAGTGCTGGGATTATAGGTGTGCACCACCACATCTAGCTCTATCTGATCTTTTATGTCCAGTAGTAAAGTCAGTTTTATGAATCCAACTGCACCAATGCTCATTGCATCTAAGTTCATAGTAGTTATCTCTCCCCGTGGAATTGTTTCCTTACCTCAGTGACTTTGTTTTGAGACAAGGTCTTACTATGCAGTTCAGGCTGGCTTTGGACTCACTTTATAGCCCAGGCAGGTCTCGAACTTGCAAACAATGCTCCAAGTGCTGGGATTACAGAAGTGTGCCACCATGCCCGGCCTTTGTGACCTTGTCTCTTTTGATCAGTTTTGGCTTCCAGTCCACTTTGTCTGAAAATAGGATAGCTACTCCTTTTTGGGGGGCTACTGTCACAGGGTATGTTTTTCCGTCCTTTGATTTTTAGTCTATGCATTTCTTTTTAGATTAAATGAGTTTCTTAAATACAGCATTCCACTAGGTTTATTTTTTAAGTCAATCTGACAATCTGTGTCTTTTGATTGAGGAGTTGAGACCACTCACATTGAAAGTTATTAATAAAAGACTTATTCATTGCATCATTTTCCTGTTACTGATTTATTTCTTCTCACCTTTCTCCTTAACTGCTTACCTTACCTGGTGTATTCATTTCATTAAGCTCTTTGACATTGTTTGCCTCATTGTCTGTTCCTAGAATATCCTTGAAAATTTTTTGGAGTGCTGATTTGGTGGTCATAAATTTCTTAAATGATCTTTAACATGTAAAGATCTTATTTCTCCTTCAATTTTGAAAGATAGTTTTGCAGGATTTATCAGTTGAGGGTTGGAAATTATTTTCTTAGAGCTTGAAAAACTTTTATATTTGTGTTGAGAAGTCACTTGTAACTCTAGTGGATCTACCATTGTAAATGATTTGTTGCTTTTATCTGACAGCATTTAAGGTTTTTGGCCTTGTGGTAGACTCCTGGGATTTTGACTACAATGTATACAGTTTGGTTATACTGTGATAGGTTCCATTCTGATCGTGGCTATTTGGAGGTCTGTGTGCCTCACAAATCCATACATTGAATTCTTTTCCTATATTTAAAAAGTTTTCTGCTATTATTTCTGCAAACAGGTTTTTTGTGCCATTGGTGCTGTTTTCCCAATTTTCACTAGTTCCATCTAATCCAAGTCATCTTTTTCTTATCTGGCAGCTGCTGGAACCATTTCTCACATTCTCTTGTTGTTTTTAAAATGTCTCTAAGTATATGGTCACCTGTACACGCCCCATCTTCCAAATCTGACTCTGTCCTTACACTGGTCACATCTGGGGACCCCACTGCCAATACCATGTTTTATGTGCTGGTGTTTGGTTTGGTACCTTTTATGGCCTCTTATTCTGTGCTAACCTGGTCACTCATGTTTTGTATAGTTTTATTTATGAATATGCACTTTTTTTTTTGTCTTTTTTGTTTTTTATCGGTACCAGGGATCAAACTCGGGACTGCCTGCTTGCAAGGCAGGCGCTTATGCCGCTGAGCTAAATCCCCAGCCCTGTATAGTTTTATTTAGCTCAGCTAGCTTTTTATTAGTAAGCTCCATAAACTCACTGATTAGTCTGTTTATTAAACCCACTGTGTGATTCGTTATATTATCTTTGAGCTTGCACTTATCCATCTGTTGTCATTTATCGTTGTATGTAATTCAGCTGCTTGATTTTTTTATTTCCTCTCCATCAATTCCCCATAGATCACTTCTGGGGAGTTTTGAGTTTTGGGCAGCATTTCGTTACATTGTCTTTTTATGTTTCTAATTGCGTGAGGGGCTGCTCACTGAGGTTTGTGGGTCAGTTCTAGTGGCAGGGTTGTTTTTGATAGTGTGGAGATCTCACTAGTGAGTGTCTGCTTTCCTGTGATGCACTTTGGACATGCTCTCTGCCTCTGTCTTGAGAACTAATTGCCTCTACCAGTTTTGGAGAGGACCCAACATAATTCCTCTCCAGTTCTCCCGAAATGAACTGCACTGTTTTTGTTTTTGTTTTTGTTGTCTTTTTCCTTTTTATTGGTATTGGGGATCGAACTCACAACTGCCTGCTTGCCTGGTAAGGAGTAAAAGAAAATTAATAGACAAAAGCAACAGAAAAGGGCTGGAGATTTAGCTCAGCAGCATAAGCGCCTGCCTTGCAAGCAGGCAGTTGTGAGTTCGATCCCCGGTACCGATAAAAAAGAAAAAAGACAAAAAAAAAAAGCAACAGAAAAGAGCAAACATGAAAAAATAAAAAGAAAAACCAGCAAAAAGAAAAGAAAAAAACCAATGGAGCAAAGGAGAAGAGGAAAAAGAAACCAAATTGAGTTTTTAAACAAAACGCCTCTGTGCATTTCAATGCGTGGTTTGTTTGCAGGTCTTAGTCTCTGGCCACCCTCTGCTCCCAGGTCTGAGATTCTAATACTGCAGACCCCGGGAAGAAACCACACAATTTGCATTAGAGAGGAAGAGCAAACAGGCTAAGCAGACCTCAAATCGGCCAGTTCGAATGTCACAGTGGCCTCTGGAGTCTCAGTGAGGGCACCCTAAGTGTCCAGTAGCAGCCCGAACCTGTGACTGCTCAGTGCAGGTGGCGACCCAATGTCGGGACTCTTGAGGGGCTGGCCCGGACGTGAAAGTTCTCTCACTGACAAGTTACTGAGTGTCCTGGGGATTGGTTTGCCAGGAGAGGAATCCTCAGCAGGCCCATATGGGAAACATCAGACAGAAAGACACACAAGACAAGACCGTGCACAAAAGTGGGTTAAAATCGACTGCTTTCCACAGTGACACAACAGGCAGGCTGAGAAGACCGCCAGGCCAGAGTCTTAAAGCTACTAGAGAGCAGGAGCACACCCGAGCCCTGCCCCGTAAGAAACAAGGGTAAAGCACAAAGGCAGTGAACTGACCAGGCCCCACCCTTACGTGTCAGCCAGGAGCTCAGCTTCCAGCCTCAGCTGCCTGCCTCAAACCACATCGGGGAGCGAGGTAGAGGGAAGCACTCACACAAGAACCCAACAACCCCAGGACCCAGGAAAATATCACCTGTGCCTGTCAACAAAAAGACGCACAAAGAAATGTGGCACGATGGAATATTATTCTGCCGTAAAGAGGAATTAATGTCATTTGCAGGAAAATGGGTAGAACTGGAGATCTAACGCTAAACGAAATAAATCAAACACAGAACACTGAATATCACGTGGTTTCTCTTATATGACAAACCTAAAATGTAAGTAATAAATGAGTGAAATAAAGAAGAGACAGGAGGAAATAAGAAGGGAGACCTTTAGAACACGGGGACGAGGTTTGGGGAGGGGAAATGATCAGGATATTACCCGCCTGTGCTAATTCCCCAAAATGAAATGAATATCGCTATAGCGCACTGCAAACACACACAGTGAGAGAAATCACATCGGGAGCCTTTGGCTACATCTCTGGGTGCTCTGACCTCCCCTTCACCCCAATGACAGTCACCCTGTGCCACAAAGATGCCCCAGCCACCCAGCACCAGGATGCACCAGACTTGGGACAGTGCCTGCCAGGACCTAAGCGTGGCCCCCTGGGAAACCAGGCTCTGGGCCCACAGTCACGGAGCCCCACAGCAGGAGTGTGCGGGGCGGAACCTCCGCCCTGGGGAGAGACCCTGGGGAGAGACCCTGGGAAGGTAGCACTCGGCTCCAACCTGGCCTTCTCCTCTGTCCTAGGTCCTGAGCTTCCCCTGCGGAGGCTCCACGAGCAGGACCTCCTAGGGAGGCCGAGGCCCAGGGCGATCCACGTGCGGCTGCCGGTGCCCCCAGGTAGGTCCTGCCACAGCCCAGCCCACAGGTGCCCCTCATCCCAGAGCTGCAGTACCTCTGACCCAAGGTCACTAAATCAACCCCAGCCCTGCTTTCTGGTTGTGAACGGAACGTGGCCCCAGTCACCAAAACGCTGCAGCCAGCTTTATAGTTAACCTTGCTTTTAAGCAATGAAATTTCCTTCCTGTATGGTCCCTCATTTCCAAGTCCATCATTTCCAGAGAATGCTTCACTCTGCTTGACCCTGGACTCTGCGTTCCAGGGTCACTGGAAATCATATGAGGTGTTCATCCCGATTTTGCCTTTTAATGTGTGGCATAGTCTGGCAGGACTGGGCCATATTTAGAGAGCTCACAATTTTCAGAAAACCAAAAACTGAGCCTCCTTTCTGAGAAACCCCTCCAGATGATGGGGCTGCCAACATCCCTGGCCTCCAACCAGCGGTGCTGGAAGCAGAAAGACAGGCGTCAGCTCATGGGACGCTGTCCACCCCCCACACCCCACAGCCTACCCCACCCCACCACCCCGCCCCGCACTGCTCTTGGGTTTCCTGTTGTCTTGTTTTGCTTTATTTGTTGAGGCGATGGGGTGCTGGAGTTTGAAGGAGGCACTGTGGCACTGAACTATATTCCAGCCCTTCTGTACTTTTATCTCTGTGCTCCTGAATTGCTCAGGCTGAGCTGTACTTTTGAGCCTCCTGCCTCAGCCTCCCAGCATGCTGACTACTTGCCACCATGGGGTGGATTTGCTCCCTGCTCCTGAGCAGGACTGGAAAAAAGGGTCGAAGGGCTAGGGGTATAGCTCAGCTGCATAAATTCTCCATCTAAATCGAGGTCCTGAGTTTGAGTCCCGGGACCAGAGAAAGAGAGAGAAGGAGCAAGCCTGGGAATGAGTGGATATACCACTCTCACCTCCCGGACAGGCAGCCAAGGTAGGAGCAGAGTCCTTCTCCTGCCTGCTCACTGTAAGTCTGCTCACTCGTGTCCTCCCCTTTGCTTTTGAAGATGACGCCCTGTCTGAGGATGCAGCCCCATCCCTGGGCCCTCTGCCCCCGATTACAGGGAAAACCAGTCTGGAGAGCCAGGGCAGCCCCGGGACGCCAGGCCGCGGTGAGATGCCCCCCAGCGCCCAGCACACGCAGGCACCGGCAGCAGGACCAGGTAACAGCTCCCCTTTCATGGTCCCCTTCTGTTGTTTTGCGTGGCTCCCATCAGAGGCCCGTGGCTGACATGACATAAACTGCCTGGATGAAAGGAGAGTCCTGCAGTGTTTCTGTGACAATGGCGGTGGGACTAAGGTTCTCTTGGGGATACGTCCCTCACCCCACAGCTGCACATGCGACATGCAGCTGGAGTCACCCTAAGGCTCAGAACCTGGCCTTCACCCCCTCAGATGGGATGCGGGGGATGGACCTGAGTGCCCTGCCAGCAGGGAGTGTCCTCAGAGAGAGGTCGCCTCCAGCCCAAGACCGAGCCCAAGGCTGAGCTCAGAGTGGCAGCAGCTGCACACGGCTCAGGGCCCTTTGATCCCAAGGGAATTGCCCCAGAAACCCCCAGAGAGGTGCTGCTGCAGAGAGACAGGTGGGCCCTGGAGGAGCCGGCCCTTGGGGACGAGGCAGACTGGTAAGGAAGGAGTCGTGCGCACTGGAGTGCCACACTCAGCCAGGATGAGGGAGCTAAGCGCCCGCACCCACACAGAACACTTCTTTTCTTCCATGCATGTGGGGACAGGGTCCTCTGTGGTCACTAGGCCCCGTGCTCCTCTTCTTTCCCCAGAACAGACCTGTGGGGAGCTTGTATATGTAAACTAAGTACCGCGATCACTAACCCCATTCTGTTTGTAGCTTCTCTGTTTAAAGCCAAGATGATCAGAATCCAATTCCACTCCCCTGCTCCTCCCAGTATTCTCTCTCCCTCTCTCCTCAAAGGTGTGGTTCACACTCACAAACGGTTAGAGGGCAGAGCCGTTCTTCTGTGGCCCAACCCTTTACCCTGTGAGGTGGCCACGCTCTTCTAATCCTGATGGTGCGTTAGCACAGTCCCCAAGGCCATCCTGGAGACCCACGCCAGACTCCCTCTGATAGGACAGAGCACCCAGATGCCCAGGCCCAGGCGGACAGGACAGCAGCCAGAGGTCTCCAGTGTACACATGAGGGTGTGCATGTGTGTGTAAGGGCACATGTATCTCCAACTGTGTCTCTGCAGGCTTGTGTGGGTGTATGTATGTGTATGCAGCTGTGCAAGCCTGTCCATGCATCTAGACCTGTAATGTGCATATGTGTCAATGATTGTATATGACACCAAGTGCGTGCGTGTGCGCGTATACAGGTAGGCACATCTACACGCCTCAGTTATGCACACGTGAGAGTACATGAGACAGTGCATGCACATACACATGTGCACTTACAAATACTTGTACCTCTGTGTGAAGATGCATGTGTCTGTGTTTGTGTGTGTCGTGCCTGGGGGCTGCCTCTAGCTGGTGGCCTGTCCTGCTTCCGGCCATTGGGTTTAGAAATGGAGAGGGTAATATATGAAACATATTTTGTCTCTGGGCCTGGTTCCCATCACAGAGCTAAAACCCAAGGAATTTCCGGGGTGATAGGAATATCTTTTCTTACTCATAGGGTGTTCCTCAAACAACAACGATTTATACGAAGTGCTGACTTAGGGTAAAACTCATAGCCAGACTCAAGTCGAGCTGGTCCCTGAGAGGACTGAGGGACTGGGGGTAGAACAATTGGCCTCTCACGTCCCACCCACCCTCTCCAGGAAGAGGGGAGGTGGACAGGAGGCTGAGCTCTTTGGAGATGCTGGGGGGAGGACAGAGAGGAAGCACTGCACAGCCCTCTCCTAGACTCATGGCTGTCGTCTCTGTCCTCACAATGTCCCAGCAAAGCAGCAAAGGCACATGTTCTCTGCATTCAGTGAGCCATCCCATCAAACTGTCCCATACCAAGAGACTGCAGGGACACCGTTTCTAGTCGGCTGGCCTAGAGTACAGGCCGTACCCTGGAACGCAGCAGAGGTCTCCTGGGACTGAGCCTGGCGCACGCAGGACATGACACCGACTCAGGGATGATTCTCAGAACTGGGCTGAAGTCCAGTGCCACACTGCTGTGTGCTGTGTATGCTGGACCGGGCCTCCGCACACCAGGTTGCACAAGTGTTGTACGCTGATGCTGGGAAGGTGGGGGGGGGGTTCCTTTAGCTTTCATTGTCACTTATAGGAATGCCTTCATCTCTGTAAGTTACTGAAGAAATGCAGCAGCTCCCTTCCGTACTTTCCCCGGGTCCAGTCACTGAGCTGCTGCTGCACTGTTCCCAGAGGCACCCAGTAGGCAGGAAAGCAGAGCAGCATCACCAAGCCCTGTGCTGTGGGCCGGGCTGCAGGATGATGGAACAGCTGCAGCCTCATCCAGGGCCCGGGATGCCTGCCCGAGGGGCCACCCTTTCCAAACTCTCCCGAGCGTGGTGGTCCATGCTCATCTTCTCTCTCCAGAGACCCCACACGGGACCTTTCCTGCTGCATCCCACATGTCGCCCGAGGGCCCTGTAGAGTTGAGGCTCTGCCCACTGGTGAAGGTCGGCGTTGGGTCGGCCTTGCTTTCCAAGGGAAGATTTTACCAGCAGCTCCCAAATTTCCCAGCAGCAGAGACAGCACCTAAAAACAGATGCGAGCCAGCCAGCACCTCCCTTGCACCAGCACAGAGGTGCTTCTGTAGCTCGGACGCAGTAACCCTGTGTGTATGACCCGCTTCTGCCGGGCATCTGCAGATAGCTTTGGGTGGAATGGCTTGCAAGAGGCTGAGTGTACCACACCAGTGCCCAGATGAGTGTGTTAAAGCTCTTTTGGTATTTGTAAGACTAAACACTGCCGTGCACCTCTCCCCAACCACCTCTGAGGTGCAGGCGGCCACTTGTTAATCTGATCAGGTCTTCTGCTATGTGCATCGGCGTGTTGCTGGAAATCATCTGGCAGCCAGCAAGGCAGCTTCCGCAGCCCCTTCCAGCACCTGAATATCTTGGAAGAGTGATCTGGCTCAGGGCGAAGGAAAGGAAGAAAGAAATGAAGTCAAGCGGTGATGAGTGCCAACCACCCAGAAAGCGTCCTAGTGGACACACGTGAGTAGCACGGCCAGCAGCCCCTGGAGGCAGGAGATGAGAGCCTTATTCATGCGCAAGGAGAGGCGAGAAGCCCACCCGGCCTGCGCTTTGTGTGGAAGACACAGTGGGTCAGTCCCTGCATCCTGATTCCTCACCTCCTCCACTGAAAAGTCCCTAGGCAACTCACAGCTCCTATTGAAGCAGCCACCTTGTACATGGGCTACAAAAAAAAAAAAAAAGAAAACAGAACGTGTTTGGTTCCAAATCCAGAGTCAAACATCTATCACTACCCAGGTTGCACCAGGAGCTGCGTATACAGATACCTGGATTCTGGATTGGTGAGAGCAGGAGGGAGACAAGGAGGGGTTGTCAGGGGGCACAGCTGGCACAGCAGCTGAGAGGGCACCTGCGACTCCATTCACCCATGCTCATTTGTCTACTCTGTCCCAGAAGAGATAGTTTCTTTTTTGGTAAGGCAAAAGCCAGAAACGCAAAAAGAAATACTCAGGCTTCAAGTTCATTGTCGAATCTGATGCAGAGTCCAGTGTTCCCTGCACCCGGCACGGTCCTGGTGCATGGACACCAGCATTGCAGGACACATGCATTGAGGAACTTAGTGAAAATCTTTCAGTAACTTCAGAAAGAAAAATGAAATTTAAGCTGAGTAAGTGGAGACCTGTCTGTCATCTGTCCCTGCCTCAAGGACAATGTATTCAATTCTTCTCAGAGAGGCATTGGTTGCCAGGTGTGGTGACACATGCCTGCGATCCCAGCACTCAGGAGGCTGAGGCAGGAGGATCGCCACACATTTGAGGTCAGGCTGAGCTATACAACGAGACTCTCAAAAAAAAATACATTGAGGGTCAGGAATGTAGCCTGAGTTCAATTCCCAGTACAAAAAAAGGCATTCACTGTGAACGAATGAATGGCTCAAGTCAGTGAGCCACACCCCTCTCTGCAGCCTTCCCTTTAGAGATAGCTATTTGGTCTTCGGTGTTTGTTTGTGACAGGGTCTCCCTGTTTAGCCCAGGCTGGCCTTGAACTCACAGCAATCCTCCTGACTGCCGGAATTACAGGTATGCACCCATACACCCAGCTTGAGGGTCCTGATGCAGATTAGAGGGCACCCTGCAAGGTCAGGAAGATCTTAAACCCATTCTCCACGTGAGGTCCACTGCCTAGGTCAGCCTTCTAAAGTATTCATGGGAAGGGGTTTTTCACAGGTTCTGAAGGACCCTAAAGAACTTCTATCCTGCCAAAGGGTTACCCCAGCTACACCTGGCTGTCCACAGCCAGGACTGCTCGAGTCCATCCTCTCCTTCAGGCCCTTCTCCCCTCTGCTTCTCATCTCGGTGGCCCACACGTTCAGTCTCCTTGCTTTTCCTTCTACACTGCTCACAAAGCCATTCAGTGTTTAGAAACGCGTTAAGCTCGTCTTTTCTGGACATTTTTCTTGCCAAATCCACCTCGTCACCTGACTGCCTCCGTGCAGCCTCAGCCCGTTCTTTCTCTCAATCCCTCGTCTGTGACTGTTGTATTTACCTACATCTGTTTTCTGTTTAGCTCCCAATCGTGTGAGTCCTGAGACCTTCTTCTCTTTATCAGATGTCCAAGAACTGCTAGCTGATTGGCTGAGTACCCCAGGTGCCACAAAGGAAAGTTCTTGGGGGAATCATTGTTTTGTTTTATTAATAAAAGAAAAAAAACCTACACAAAGGAGGAATATGATCTGCCTGCTATTTCAGAGACATTCAGAGTCTGTCAACAACTATTTGGAAATAAATTCTTAGGCAATTAGATCATGCTATCTTGCTTCAGACCGCATAGGGAGACTGTAACCTTCAGAAGAAAAGAAAAGGGGAAAAAGATGTGAAGACTGAGCTGGAACTTGAGCCTCTTGGTCATATTGGGCTATTGCAACACTTACAGATTCAAAGCCTCAAGAAAGACGACTTGGAAAGCTACAAGTCGGAACACTGGATCGGCTTTCCGAAGTGCTTGTTCTTGATTCAAGTCCTTCATCAGTCACCTAATCCCAGTGCCAGCAAGAAATGTTTTGCTCTCAGAAGCTCCTTTGTTCAGGAGTTTTTTTATTACAAGAAAATCGAGGATGTTTGTGCCAAGGGTTCAAGTTGGAACTTCAGGTCCTGTGTAAATTTAAATTCCTGGGCTCTTTCAGGGTTCTAATTAGCATTTACTCATACTGTCAATGGCTTCTCACTCTTGAAACATTTCTTGTTTTTTGTTTCCACTTAGTAAGTATCCTGCACCCTTGCAAATCTTTCTTGGTATGGTGGCTTTGATCACATCTACAGATTCTTAGATGCTTCTCAAAGCCAAAGGGAGACTCCAGCTGCCCGGCCCTGTGAGGGGCTGGAGAGAGTGGCCTCCTTCTAACGGACACCATGACAGGAGAGCTGGCATGTGACGGCCGCCACCGCCTCTGCCTTGGTCCACTGCTGCTGTAACTGAATGCACAAGACCGGTGACTCATCAAGGAGAGAGGTTTACTTTGGCTCATGGTTCCGAGGCTGAGAAGCCGAGAACACAGCACCAGCACCTGCTTAAGTCACAGCACAGTGGGCAGAAAGGGCTGCAGGGAAGCCAACACGTGACAGGAACAACACACAGGGACCTCGCTTTGTAACCACCCTCACACAGTGACTGATGCAGCTCTCGAGCCTGAGAACCCCACTCCCTCCAGCATTCACCCCTTGCCAAACAGTGCTTACCCTGTGAGGGGAGAGCTCCGTGACTCCACCACCCGCAAAGCTCCACCCTCCCTAGCATCAGTGCACTGGAAGCAGATGATGGAAGGGACACAGCACCTGCAAACCACCACAGGGCCATCCATTCCCACAGCCGATCCATGCTTGGAGTAACCCTGCTGGAGAATGCTGGCCATGCGTCTGTCGTGAGGGCACTCAAGCAGTGCACAAGGCAAGAAACAAAACCTTCTGCTACAGCAAAGCAAACTTCCCAGCCCCGTGAGCCAACTGCCTTCAGAGGGGACACGCAGCTCCACGAGGTCTGCAGACGACCACACCACCGGCCAGTACCATCAACAGGACCTTATGAGAAGCTGAGCCAGAATCCCACATCCCAGCCGGTCCCAGATTCCCACCAAAGATCTGTGAGATAGAAGAACAAAGGCTGGAGGTCTTCAGTCACTAGGTTTGTGGGCCATTCGTTTTGCCACAGTAGAAAACTGACACACGTGGTGTCATTAGCTGATGGGCTAAGACTTGGTGTCCTGACTGATCAGGCCCTCAATGCCCTGAATGAGTGGCCGGCAAAGGCTTATGTAAAAGAGACAGATGGGGTAATTTTAGGGCTCCAGGAGGATCGAAATGCTCTAGTACAATTCGAGATTCTTTGAGGGCTGAGACAAGAACTTCTCTGGGTACCTACATTTATTTGGTTGCCAAACAAAGGAAGGACTTAGAGTGGAAAGCAGGGGAACTGGGCAGGACCTTGGGCGTCAGCTCAAGGACTTCTCCAAGGAATAACTTACATTAAGTTAGGAGAACTGACCTATGTCCAGGTTGACCTTCACCACAGGAGTGAGTGCCTGCAGCTGCAGGCTCTGGTTTGTTACTGGGGTGGGAGCCAGGCGTGGCCTCATCTTGCCTTGGAGGTCTCACAGCATCATAGGCCACAACAGGCCTCAGCCGGGATCAGTGACTCACAAAGGTTCACTCTATGAATCCTCTGCCTTCTCAGGATGAGGGCCAGGCCTGGGACAGACTCACAGGGAAACAGAGAGAGCCAAGTGGTTAGTTTTAAATCCTGCTGAGAGCCATTCCGCAGTGGTCTCCCTCAACTTGGTAATAGAAAAACGAGTGGCCTAAGGATATCCCACTGCTCTCCAGGCACTGGGCTGTGTGGGGCCAGCTGTGCTAAGTGGCTGACTTTTCCTCCATTCTCCTGTTTGTCGCAGGGGAATCACATAGATTGTGAAGCCCCTTGGGAACATGCTTCCTTTCGCACTGGAGGGATATTTGACAAAGTATGACCTCCCTTGGGAGCTTACCTCTTAGCAGCTGTGGTCGTAAAGAGGTGGCAAAGGGCTAAAAGAAGGACACTTCCTTTAGGTGAGGCCATGAGGGAAGGCGCCTGTGGCTTCTGTGACTAGGGGCAAATACTTCACTCCCAGGGAGCCCAGCTACTTCGCATGGGGAAAGGGGACATCAGTCTTGTATCCAACCTCCCAGCACATGTCCCCCAAATTCCTGACCCACAGAAGGTTGGCAGGCAGTATGCGGGAAGAGAAAGGCGCTGCCATCACATGCACCTGGAACATCAGACTAAAGCCGGTTCTCTGCATAGAGCCTTGCAGAGCTGACGGATCATGGCGCTCTGAGGGGCGGCTACACACCGCTTCCCACACCCCTGACAACCCGGTACTTTTGTTTTTAGCAAAGTGCCGTGTGCATCTAAATTGGTTTTGGAACATACTTTGGAAAATGCTAACCTGATGATTTCTGAGGTTCCTTCCAGCTCTAATAGCGTGTATTTCTAAACATGCCCCTTCCCAAGGAGGCCGTCTCAGAGGGGGTAGTTCTGCCGTCTACATCCTGAAGCAGGATCTCAGCCATCCACTAATTTATTTCCATTCTCCAGACATCAGCTCTGAATAACAGGTCCACAACGCGTCCATCTGTGGGAGATGCAAAGGAAGGCAGAGGAGGCCCACGTGGTAATGATTTGCCTCGTTCCTTTTGCCCAATCAGTATCTGCTCATAACCCGTAAGAAACGACACTGGCAGCTGTTACTAGTTCTCCTAGTCTCCAATCACAGGCATGAACACAGAAAAGCAACTAGATGTGATGGTCGGGCATCCAGCGTTTCCTGCTAGCGGGCTTTCCTGTACCAAAGATGCCTGAAGGCCGAAGACTACACTCCCCACACAGCCTTTCCAGATGGAGGCAGGGTGAAAATGGCACTCTGCCAGCTAAGTGCACTCGCACGAGATTCAGAGCCCCAAGAGTGAGGCTGCCTGCATTGGCGCTGAGCCTGTGAGGCCCAGGCACGTGGAAAGGCAATTGCCTTTTTTCTAAAAGGCCGGGTGGCTCTGGTCCTCCCCTGTGAATTCTACTTAACGAGACCATGCGCAATTCCCATCTGTCCGGTATGGGCGCAGGCAGGTCCGTCTGTGTGTCACGGGTCCAGTGGTTGCAAAACAGTGGCTGAGACAGCTGTGCTTGTCCCAGACTCCAGAAAGAAGTGAGGTTCTTCCCCTCAACGGAGAAAATCCAGCAGGGCTGCCGCAGGCCACATTGGATAGCACCCCAATGGCCACCAGCAGAGAGCTCCCGACAGACAGTGAAGACTCTCCTGTCTCTGGTGAAAACCTCTTGTGATTCCCATAAGCCCCAAGACCCCCAAGCTTTACTTGGCTGGACAGGTGGCATCATCACTACTTTAGGAGGAAGAAAAGTGTCAAAGATAGCAGTTGGCTGAATCCACTAGAAATTTCATTTCTGAAGAAAAGCTTCAATCAGAAGTGTTGAATCATAGTTAACTTCTCTTCACTGCTGGCACGTTATGATACTTTTTTACAGAGCCAATGATGCTAAAATTCTACCTCCTGTGCCTCTGTTCTGCGTTGAAGAACCTAGAGTCAGGAGGGAATCTCCAGTGATGGGTGTCGCTCAGTGAGCAGGCATTTCCTCAGATTCACGAGGACACCAATAGATTAAGGTAGAACCACCTGGGGAAGCAGGAAGGACTGACCATGTCCCTCTTGATGTCTCCACAGCCCGGCTAACACTTCCCTCCTAAACTGTTTCCTCGTGGGACTGTAGAGGTCCACACAGGGCCACCAGAGGCAGGAGGCCCCACTTTGGAAACTCATTTTATGGATAAGAGAACTGAGACCCAGAGAAATATGATTTGCTCAAAGTCATGAAGTTTTTATAGGGGAAATCCAAGGTTCCACACCTAATCTTCCTGTAGGTCTAAGATCCTCCTCCCAGGGCGCACTGCCTCTAGCCACTCCTGTCTGTCTCCCTTTCATGCTGACACCCGGCCCAACTGCCACACACGCACACTCATTGCCAACCAATTAGGTTCCACCATGAGGGCTGCCTGAGCCTCAAGTTCCAGGCATTTCCCTTCCCTCCCCTTTTTATCACTTTAACTTTTTAAAAATTTTTCTTTTAAATTTAAATTTAAATTTCTGTAAGTAGACTTTTGTCACCTACTGAGTATCTTAGAGGGTACTGTTGGTACTCACAGAGAGTGCTGCCTGTAAACATTGAGGTTATAAATAATTGAGACTTTAATGTTCCCAATATCCACTCTTCCATTATTCTTTTTATTAATAAAATTTCCATCCTTGAATTTTAGCTGAACCCATGCCTGGATTGTATTTCCCAGCATCCCTTGCAGCTAGGTGTGACTACATGACTAAGCTTTAACCAGTGAGATGCAATTAAAAGTACTGTGTGCTCTGTAACCTCAGCAATAAGGAGGCTGAAGCAGGAGGATCACTTTCAGGTCAAGGCCAGCCTGGGCTACAAAGTGAACTTAAGGCCAGCCTGAACTGCATAGTGAAACCCTGTCTCAAAAAGACCAAACAAACAGTAATGTGTGCAACTTCCATGTCAGTTCCTTGAAAGGAGCACTACTGTCCCCTTATTCTTTCATGTTGGACTTGGTTGTGATGGTGAAAGCATGTCGGCATGTAGAAGAAACCACACTCTATGTGATGATAGCACAGGAAGACGGGAGCCAGGGTGCCTGGGTAACTTTGCGCCTGACCAGCCAGCTCCCTCCAGGCTCTTATATGAAGAGGCAGATGTTTACTTTTCGGTATCACCTTGTTACAGCGGTTGACTTTACACCTTAACTTCTGTGAGGGTGATCAAAATTATGGTGAGTGTTAATTTTATAAGATGTCTTACACCAGGAGACACTGCTGTTAACCCCCCTGAGGCCCTGCCCCTCACTCTGACATGCACAGCCCATTTTTCTTGCCATTTTCTGAAGCAGCGCTCTTCATCCTCTTCATAAACGTCATAATCTCTCCATCACAGCTGCTTCACTGTCCTAAGTCAATTAAAAACGTTTCTCTTTCACAGTCATTTTGACTTTGGGGAAGAGAAGGTACATGGTCCCAGATCCAGTGAATAAGGTGGAGGAGAACACAGTGTTGTGGTTTTATTTAACATAAATTTTTTTCAGGCAGGGTCTCACTTTATAGCCCGGGCTGGCCTCAAACTCTAAGTAATTCTCCTGCCTCAGCCTACTGAGTGCTGGGATGACAGGCGTGCGCCACCATGCCTGGCTATCTAATGTAATTTTATGCAGCACAGTCATGCAACTCCAATGAATTGTCCTGTTCATAATCCACGCTTTCTGGCACAATTTAAAACCTACCTTGTCTCCTATAATCCCAGCACTCTGGAGGCTGAGGCAGAAAGCTTGCAGTGATTTCAAGGCCAGCCTGAACTGCACAGTGAATTCTGTGTCAAAAAAAAATCAAAAACATTAATAAAACCCAACTGAAGAAGCTGAGACTTGTCACATAGTGTCACGAAGGGTCAGGTGCTACATTCTACACCCAAGATCCCGACCCTTCTGTTGGATGATACATGACAGCACATTCACCGTATTTTTCAATAAACCTGGATGTAATCACTGCCAATCTGCACCCTGGAGATCTGTGAACATCCGACCCGTTCATCCCTGCACTGCAGCTGAGAGAGTGTGAGGAGAGATTCAGAATGAAGCGTCACTGACCCTACAGGAGAAGGCGCGGTGCACACCTGGCTCCTTGGCTGTGACATGCAGCTGCCCGCCGTGTTCAGGGCTGAATTAATTTCCATGGGGTCTCATTCCTTTACCCCATCATCCTGTGCAGGACTGTCACTTGCAAGGCGCAGGCAGGGGCGGACATGGCACCTGTCTGGATGCGGGGACCTCATTCACACTGTGTGTGGATTTCTCTTAACACTAGTAACAACTCTTCCCTGTTTTCACTTTCAGTTAAGGGATGCCTGGGGGTGCAGGCATTGTCTCCCATGTGTTAATTAAAATAAAAGGACAGCACCCTGGAGCCCTGGAGCTCCAACAGCAGGCCCATCCCCCCCCCACCCCACCCTCCCACTGTCAGCACAGGAGAGCAGGCTCCCAGCCACACTTCCCACTCAGGCTGGGGAGGGGGCTGAGGGTGCCCAGGGACCCCGCACCTTCACCCTGCGCTCCTGGGAGTTTCTTTTCCAGGGCTGCTCTGGCCTCTTTTTCCTCTCACCCACCGACCACTCAATTCTTGGAGGGAAAATTAACATTCATTATGCAATTTATCTCTCTCCTTTTAATCCAGAGTGTCTGTCTCCAAGGTCCCTACTCAATAATTAACGTTCGTTCTCATTTTCCATTCTCCAGAGCATCTATTCCTGAACTGTGGGGTCAACAATTAACACTAATTATGGCTCTGTTTGCTCCACTGCTGGCTCTCAGAGTCCCAGTCTGCCTGAGCAGCCCTCAGTAGTGTGTATGTGTGTGTGTGTGTGTGTGTGTGTGTGTGTGTGTGTGTGTGTGTGTGTTTGTGTGTGTCTGTGCATGTGCAGCTAAGTAGGCTTTCCCAGCCCTATTAGCTCAGCAAATCAATAAAATCCAAACACATTCTCTAGTATATTTACAGCACATCCTCTAGTATATTTATTATCGATAATGAAACAACAAGGCAAAAATAAAGAAATGAAAGTGTTTGGCTAGGTAATGAGCCTACAAGATCTAAATCTTTTCCACTTTGAATTTTCGAGCATTCTTGTGACTCTGTCTCTCTCAATTTCCCATTGAAAACTCTTCTCCACACCGGACCCTCTCCTTCAGCCTCTTCTGCTCCCTCTCCCTGAACTGTCCTCTCACGCTGTCCTCCTCCTCTCCTCAGCATCGGCATCCATTCTAACCCATTTCCAGGTTGTCGTTGAGGGCAAAAAGGCAGTGAGGGGACCCTCTCACTCCAGTGGCCGGCTGATCGCAGTGCAGGGTGCTAAGTCTGTCTGTGGCTCTGCACCTGCAGGACGGAGTCGGTGGCCTGAGGTCGCCCCTATCTGCTGGCCCTGCCGGACCCGGGCTCTTTGCTTTTCTGTCAGCCCGGGAGCCATGACACGCAGTCCCTGCATGGCACACTGCTCTCCCCAGGTGTGTTCACCTCAAAGATTTTCAGGATCAGGGGCCCTGCAGGTTTCACCTTAGACATCTTAGATGAAAACAGTGCTCTCCTTAATGGTTTTTTAAAGTAGTCTCTCCATAATGAAATCTCTAGAGTCTCAAAACCATCCAGTTCATTGTGAATCTTTACTCTTCGGTGTTGTCACTACATGTGTGTGGTAATGTATAACCCTCACTGTGGGGGGCGGGCAGCTGTACCCCTTGCTCTCCCCTTGCTCCCACCTCAGTCTTAAGCACTGAAGATACACACTGTGTTTTCTCCAGTTTGAAGATAAGGAAGTTGATATTTTTGTTGTTAATTTTTCATACTCAGGTGAAATCCTTTGTTGTTTTTCAGTCTATGAATCTGTCCAATCTAATGTCATTCCTGAAGAGGAAGGGGCGTGTGTTCAGCACCTCCAAGAAGGTAAGCTGTCCTCTAAGTACTGTGGCTTCTCTCTCATTTGTCTCGGGACCGATTCCAGCTGCTCCTCCTGGAATGCACGTCAAGCCATGAGGGAGGTACCAAGTGGGGTCCTTGGGCAAGCCTAGAATTATGGGTTCCCTGAGTCACCCTTAGGCAGCTCGGATCTGAGCAGGGACAGGCAAAGGCAGCTTGAACCAAATACTCACCATTTCCCAGCCAAGAAGGGTGCTGTGCAGAGTTGCCCTGTGGGCTGCACAGTTCCCGGGAGAAGGGAGCAGCGCTTCGCACAGCACCAGCCTCGCCACCAGCAGCTAGCACGTCTGTGGAAAAGACCCCAGTGCTTGTTTCAGGTGAAGGACAGAGGTCAGTTCTGCCTCTTCCGAGCTTCCCCACAGCGAGACACGAAGCTGCAGCTCGTCTGTGCCGCACACATGGCTGCTCCTGCTCCAGCCTGGGAGGAAGGGATGGGGAGCGGCTCTCCCGCTCCTGAAAACAGTCTCTCATTACCAGGGAAATGTGTGTGGTCCCCCTGGCTATTCATCTGGGAGAGGCAGCTGTGAATCCTGTGTGCGGGACCTGCCCTAGTAACAGGAAGCAACAGAGAGAGGGCCAGAGCCAGTGCTGGGTGGAGGGAATTGCTTTTGCCAGAGATTGCAAAAGTAGGAGGAAGGACACAGTCATACCCTTGGCAGTCTCAAAATCTGCTAGCAAAAAAAGACCTGCCAGTCCGGCCCTCTGCCCTAGTTTCTTGCCAGCTTCCTTAAGCAGTCATCCTGGTCTCAGTGGGAAGAGTTTCAGTGTCAATGTGCCCGTTTTCATACATGAGTTCGAACTTGGCAGGGCAGGTGTAGGTGTGTGTGTGCGTGTGTGTGTGTTTTGTCAAATCACAGAGCAGCCCACTACTGAAGATGGCAGTGGCAGTGGTGGTGGCAGTGGTAGTAGTTACGATGGTGGTGGTGGTGATGGTGATTGCGGCAGTAGTGATCACGGGGATGGTGAGAGTGGTAGAGATGATGGTGTACGGTGATGGTGGTGATAACCACTCTTAAATATCTCTGGTATGCCCGAGACTGTGCTGGATGTTTTACATTCACTGCTGTACTGCATCCTCGCAGCAATGGTGCCATTATCCACTTCTCACACAGGACACCGTGGCTCAGAAAGGGTAACTGACTCGCCCGGTGCTACACAAAGCCTGGACCTGTGTTTTCCTGTGTGTGGTTACCAGTGGTGTCCATATAGACAGACACATTTCAGGGGCCAATACACGGCCCTCCCAGGAAGCAGCACTGCTGCCCATCACCTCCCCTCCATTCCGCATCAGATGCTCTCCTGTGGGCAGGACTGAAAATGGTTTGTACTTTTGGCAACAGTGTGGGGAGAAGAAGAAAACTCAAAAAGAGTTTGTGAGAAAGGCCTGCTTTACAGGGTAGCTCTGCAAACCACAAATACTCTTCTAAGTATACCCTCAAGTGGTGCAGTCTCATTTCATTCCACTGTTAAAATCTCACCTCCAAAGATTTGCTTTGGATTGGGTGAGATCCTGTTAGAATACTGATACTTGTGAGAAAGTCTTATATAGTCTGTATACTTCAGTAAAAGTTTAACAAGTTAGCTTTCCTCTTGCAATGTAGCCAGTTAGACCAGCTGCTCTCTGAAAGACTGCAAGTTCTGATACAGGTGGAAACACAGGTGAGTAGTTTTACGGCTGAAACACGCCTGATGGAGGGGAGCCCAGAGGGCTTCCAGGAACAGAAGGTTAGCATATGCGAAGTGGTCTGAGAAGGAGAGTGCAGAAACAGAAATGGCGGCTGCCAGGGCAAACTCTAACCGGGAAGGAAAAGGAAATGTTGTTATCTTCCCTCTCTGTTCCTCATAGCTAAAAGACTCTAGACTGGATGCATCTCTTTATTTTCAAACATGCAATCATTTGTTTGTTTACTTGCTGCAGTAGGAAGAGCTGAACTCATAGTCTGCACTGAGCCACATTCCCAGCCCTGCTTGTTGTTGTTTTGTATTTCAAGACACGATCTTACTATGTTATCCAGGCCAACCTCGAATTTGTGATAATCCTGCCTCAGCCTGCTAAATGGTGAGATTACGGGTGCGCACCACCATGCCCAGTTTAGACTTTGAGCTTTTTAGGGGCAGGCTTTTTAGGGGCTGGCATCCCAGAGGCTGGCACAGTGCTGCCCACATTTCCTAGGTGTTTGCAGTCTGAAAGAACTCAGCTGCCATTGGGGTGAAGAGGTCTTTTCCAGGCTGGCCTGAGAGCCTGCTCACCATGTACAGCATTGTCTCTGCGGGAAGGCACATCACAGGCATCATCCTGCACTGGCACAGACGCCCCTCTCAGGATCCAAGGTCTACAAAGCTTGTTTGTGCCCTGGAATCACTTGATGACCTTAACAGAACAATCCTGAGGTTTCTGGGTGTGACAGTCCCCACTTGTTTTTAAGGAAATGAAAACAACAGTGAGGTGAAAATGCTAACACTCTCTGGAACTGAGCTCGAAGAGTGCAGAGGACCTGTCCTGGTCCTCATTATGGTCCAGGGGGTTTGTATCTATAATCCCATGGAGATGTTATTGGAACTCCAATAAATTAATCCCAATCTACCACTTCTAGTACAACCCATGGTGAGAATAGAGACACTAAGACATGTTTATAGTTATGGGGAACCCAGGGGGTCCTATGTCCGGCCAAGATGGGATCACCAGAACAAGGACCTCGATCTAGAGCCCAACCTGGACTTTATTAACTCATGAAGAAGAAAGAGGCTTGAGGATGAGTGACTGTGAGAATGGCAGGAAACACATGAGTACTGTGAGCTGGGTTCGGTAGGAGGCCTGAAATCACCTCTGCAATATACAGAGAAGGATATACTGAGAGACCTGTCTGTATAACACAATTGAGGTAGCATTTAATGTTTTCAGGGTGGTGCTGCAGCTCTGATGTGCAAACTTCTTCTGCCCTGGAAAGTCACAGCCTCTCTTCTCAAGGCTGAACCCAGCTGACAGCCCTGACAGTTGGGGGAGCCACGGGGCAGGAAACAGACTGTCATCATCTAGCTTCGAAGATTACACATCAGCACCTCAGTCAGCCCTATTTACATTGCTGAAAGCCAATTGAGGGGAAGAGGAAATGGCTTAGCCAGCTCTGCACATATCAGTACCTGGAGCCAGGGGCAGGTGTAGCCAAGGTAGAGACAACTACTCCTTGTTCATGGAGTGTCACACGCCCCTTCTTTGTTTTAAAGAAACTGGAGCAGGGTCAGCCGTGGTGGCCTCTAGTCATCTCTGGGTTGTGAATCCTCTATGACAGACTTTAATGAAAAGAATTATAAAGAAGAGAAGGAGCACACTAGTTCCAATATGAAACCAAGAGTGAGCCTTGAGATATGCAAATGGATTGAATTATTCCAGAGCATCAGCAAACTTATCCCAGTCCTTAACTTGGGTAGGAGTTGCTGCCCGTTGTGATATAGCGCTTGTCTCTGTAGAGCATCTGTATCCATAGTAACATTTTGATGGACTGCTCCTTATATATGTTTTTTCATCATTCCTCAAGGATGCAGGCTTTGTTGTATGGTAATGGGATGATACAAAATGACACTTGTAACCACATTATAATGACACTTTAAACCTCTTACCAAATATAAACTTTTAATTTGATCTCCCGTCCAAAGGACTGATGTTTTTAGAATGCTCACTTGGGTTAGTAACTTTGTACCTCCACACAAGAGCAACTTCACACATCTGTCTCTAGCTGGGTGATGCATGCACTCATGGTGATGCATGCACTCAGGAGGCTGAGGTTGTAGGAGCACCTCTAGTCCAAGGCCAGCCTGAACTGCAGAGTAAGACCCTGTCTCAAAAAAGCAAGCAAAACAAAACAAAACACAGACATCTACTGCTCAGAAACACCTTGAGAGCCACCCCTTCTTGCTTTCTTTTAGGTCATTTTGTGTCAATGAATATTTTTAGAGAAAATTGGTAGGTTTCCAAAAACATTAAATAGATGATGGACTTTGTGGGTATTTTGTTAAGCTTGAAAGTGAGTTTCAGCGACTTGAAAAATAACTTGTAAAGAAACAGAGAGACACAAAACAATTTGTGCATGAGGCCAATATCACAAAATTACAAGCGGGGAGACAGACAACCATCACTAACCGAGAGGGCCAGGGCTCACGTCAGCAGCACATACACTGTGCACACAGGCCGGCCGACCCAGCCCCCGGCACCCATGCTGCAGTGCTACACTGTGTTCATGGTGACACCTGCAGAAATAGCTCTGTGTGGCTATGTTTGATAAAGAAGAGCTGTGACGTGTGCACATGTGCACATGTATCCATGTACATACCCACACACATGCACAGACATGTACATGCAAACTCATGTACATGCACAGATACATACACATGTATACACATGCAGATCCGCTATGTGCACATACACAGAGAAGGCAGTTGCAGGGGCTGCTGATGACAGTAAGAGAAAGCCATGTTGTCTAACAACTTGATGCAGCTCTACTACAGAAACGGTCTTTTGTTTTCTGAATATTTTTTTTGAGACAGGGTCTTGCTGTGTAGTCCAGGCTAGCCACGAACTCACTGCATAGCCCAGGTTACACTCTAATTCCTGACCTTCCTGCCTAGGCCTCCCAAGTGCTAGAATTATAGGCACGCACCATCAGGCCCAGCTTCTAAAAGAATAGTTTTATAAATCACCGTAAGCCTTTCTTTATCCTCACTACTAACAGTCTAAGAACGTGCCACTTCTCAACACAACATTGGTTTCACTGGGAACACGATATACACCAGGGGATCCACAAATCTCAGCTCCTAAAACCTCATGGTCTGTCACGCACCCCATGTGTGGTATTCACAAAGGCCAGGGCCTTGCCGCGTATTTGGCTCAGGGCCTTTTAAGGCTGGGGTGGATTTTAAAATTGTATATAAGAGAGATGGGGAGAGAGAGCTATGTTTGTGAACTATAATAAAAATTTAAAATATTAACTTTTCTTCTATAAGAGTGGTCAAAAAATTACAACTTTGGTTAACCTATAATCTAGAAATACTCTTTCTGTTTCAGCACCCTTCAAGTATTTTGTTGTCTTCTCACCCAAAACAGCCGTAAAGAAGCACGAGGCTCTCCTGATGTGCTTTTCTTCCCCACTGGCCTCTGTCACGCTCGCTTCTCCCACACATTCTCTGCAGCCTACGCATCTGGCTGCTGTCTATTCCCTGAAATTCCTCACTTGAAGGTTAACACAGCCGTGAGCATCAGAACATGTTCAACACAAGGAACCACTGTGTTTACCAAGTACGAAGAGATGCCTATTTGCTCATTCATTCAAATACTTCACCATCCACTATCAACAAGAAAATTTTCTTTGGGATTAGGTCACGCCATACAGTCCACACTGACTTTGCTAGGAAGCCCAGGCTGCCCTCAGACTCACACTGATTATCCTGCCTCAGCCTCCTGAGCAACAAGTATGTCATAGGCACAAGAACAGCGTAGAGACAGCTGGTGCCTTGCAGCCCAGCATGTGGAATCGGTTGAGGTCTATGGATGAGCAACTCCTAACTTGGCCTGGGGTTGGAAATGCTTTGGGACAGACGGCACTTGAGTGGAGTTTCTAAGGGTGACCACAGGAACTGCCAGGCGAAGACAAGATAACCTGGGGAAAACTTGGAGGACCAGGCAGCAGGAGCCACAGGACCAACCTGCAAGGAGGACCCAGGTCACACGTGGCAGGAGCGTGAGGGGTGCACAGGAAGCAGGCAGGAACTAGAGTGGGAAGGCAAAGGGCCGAGGGTTCTGTGCGTGCAGGAGCTGACACAGCCAGGTTTCACTCTAAAGGAACGGCTGCCCCCTTCCGTGGAGAATGGATCAGCCTCCATATGAGCAGAGGCACGAGGACCGGAAAGAGGCCGGGTGTGTGGTGTTCACGAGCACGTGACCAAGACCAGCATTCTCTAGAAAGCTGATGCCACAGCCTGCATTGATCGGCAGCTCGCTCTGCACATGGATCCCCTCCCATGTTCTTCTGCCCAAGTCTCCTAGCGAGTCCTGTGCTGTGTGCAACGGGAAGGCCTCTAACGCAGCTGATACCTCGTGGCTACACAATTCAGATTTCAATCCTGTCGTCCAGCTTGGCTCCATTTGGGGCTTGGTAGACTTCCACGCACCTTCGACTTCTCCATAAAAACAATTTATGAGCTTTTGAGAGAACTTGGCATTACCAAAACTAAAGCCAGACCCTGGAGACCTAGCCGGTCTTGGTCAAAGAAGATGTAAGTAAATAAAAGAGCTGCTTTCAAAGTGGAAGGAAAATACTGCCCTCACTTTTGGGAGGCCCTTCCAGATTTAAATTTAGACCAACTCAGATTCTCTCAATCCGCGTGCCTGGCTGCTTAGTGGGACCCCCGGGCACATGTTTGACCCTGAGATCTTTTCAGGTCTCCAACAGCTGTTTGCTACGCCTTTCTCACCCTCCTCCTAATCCAGGAAGATGCAAAGGGAAAATGTGTAACATAAATAGAGTTTTAAATCTTGTCCCAAGAATTTGATAAGGACAATACCAACAGGCCATCTTAGGTCTTGGTTTCCTGCATTAAACAAGCAGATTAAAATTTATTGTCACATTACAAATACTCTACAGATCAGACATGCCAAGTCACATCATATAAAATAAAGTATTTTTAGATTTTCTTATTGAAAGGTCAATGAGACCACAATTATCCTTCTTTTTATAGTTATGTTTATATTGGGGGAAATTTATTTTAATAATCTGGAATTTGCATTTACATTTTCCATTTATGACCAAAACCACAAACCCATGAAAGTGCCAAGGCTCCTGTTCAGGCTGGGGCCAGCAGCCACAGACAGCAGAGGCCACGCTGCCTGCAGTGTACACATCACCACCTGGACACGACAGGCATAGGGCAAGGGGTCCAAAGTACAAAGGGTCCCTGAGAACAGCGACTGGGAAGAGACCCTCAATGTACGGAGCAAGACCCCTGCCGGCAGATGAGCAGCCATGGCCCTGGGGCCAGGGGACACTGGCCTGTGACAGCCCACAGGCCAATGCTATGGCCTGGGCTGGACATGCACCCATGAAAGAGCCAGGTGGCTGATATCAGATGGAACTGACCAGAGCCTGCTGAACCTGGGGAAACAGCCACTCTGTAACAGTGGGAGTAAATCTGACTAGATTTCATCTTCCTTTAAAATAACAATGTGCAAAGTAAACATTGTTGACACAGATTGCAGCAGAAGGAGAGCTGACAGTGCCATCACCCGCGCCAGAATCAAACGCTTGCCCCTGCTTTTCAAGTTCCGAGTGTTTGGTGAAGGATCCCAGGAGGTGAACAAGGCAGGGAGGTTTGGAAGGAGACCCTGTCTGGCAGGGTCAGCTCCAAGGTGGCCTGGTTATCTGGTGGCAGTGCTATCTCCTCACTAAAAGCCTGCAGAGAGATTAACACTGGTGTTGGAAAATCTGCTGGGCCAGGAGGTGGGTAGCCGAGCAGGAATGCATTTCTGTCGTCTCTTCAGTGGCAGAGTGTGCACCCAGAATGACAAGGTCCCAGCTTCTAGCGCCTGGACCTGACACAGTGCGTGCTGCAACAGTCATGCCAGCCGCCGGCGCTGTGTCCATATCCAGCCAGGTGGCCAGCAGGGCAGGTTCTCCAACTCAACCACAAGCCCGGCTCTTGCCTCATTATCCCCAGGGGGCGCTGCCACCCATAGCCATTTGCCGGTGGCGGGCCCACTTGCATCTCAGTAAATTAGCACGATCATGACCCAGAAGACGAGAAACCCTAAGCTACTTTTCAGTCTTCTGTCTGAAAACACGTTTACATTTCTTGACCCTTACCTGGTGATTCATTCCCCTGCTATTGCCGGGAATTCTCCTCCTGCGTCAGGATTTACAAGCTTCATCTATGAGCTTCCCTGAGCTCCTTCCGAGCCGCAGTGACGTGAGCTGCATGGCCCTAGCTCTGCCAGGCCAAGCCCTAGCAGCTGCGCAGGGAGCCAACAAGGCGGAGGCCAGCGGGAGGCACAGAGGACAAGCACAGAACCCTGCTCCTGGCTGCCAGTCTTGCCCCATCCCAGGGCACAGCCACAGAAAGCCACCAACTGGGCCTCAGTTTCACCCAAGCTAATTTTAAACAGAAACATCCTAAGTTTCTGCCAAAGCCTGGAGAGGACAGCTGAGAAGCTACTGGAAAGGGAGAGCTGGCCTGTAAAGGGTGCCTGTGGGCTTCAGCTCAGAAGGTGGCATTGGCTGGTGTTTAAAAGATCGCCAGGTATAAGGAGAAGCTCTCATCGGTCATCATTGGTCCCATAGCAGAGACTAAAATCCTTGTCAGTGGAGCCATGTGCTTAGCCAAATGTGTTCTTTGAATATTCCATTATGAGTACTATGGTTACTTCCTGGGGAGGAGGGGAAAGGAAAGCAATCCTCAGCCTGGGGAGTTTTTGGGCCTAGGCAAACCCTTCCTCCAGGTCTCCACAGTTCTCCAACAAGGGGTGAAGACGGCTTCTCCAGCCCCGCAGGCCTTGCACCTGGAGCGCCCTGGTGATGCCAGCTGCCAAGGGCACCTGCTGCGCAGGCTCCAGGCTGTCAGAGCCTCACCCCACCCCGGCAGGTGCCGCCCATCCCGTTAGGAGACAGAAGGAAGTCTCTGATCTCCACCTGGAAGCTCGAAAGCGTTCTTCTACTTCCGCAGCGTGTGATCATACAAAATTTATATTCAACAGCATCAGCAGATTTTTCCCATCAATATTTCCTTTTTAATTTCAGTTTTATCTAATTTTAATAGCACAAAGAAGTTCCTTTTGTTCTTTTAAAGAGCAACAGAAACAAGAAAAATCTAAATGTGAATCTGAGGTCTTCCAACCACATTTAACGTGGTGTGGAATCTGCGCCCACGGTGCACAGGGCCTCACCTGCGGTGCGGGGAGAGCGCCGGAGGGGAGGGTGTTGGTAATACACGTCGGAGCCAGCTGTGCCGCTTACAGGTGCACACAAACCCTAGTGAGACTCGGTTCTGACACCCGCAATGCTTTTTCTTTCTGATTCCTACCACAGCTAATGCTGCGTCCGGGACCGGTCTTCCCAGGCATCTTCGCGGGAGCTCGCCTTTGACGCGCACCGCAGAGAAGCAGGTACAGGGCTGACCCTGGGTGTCGGATCTTGCGCTCTTTCTCAGCTTGCTGTGTGGCCCTGGGTGGGATTGTGGGCCTCTCTGAGCCTCAGTGGTCTGATCAGTGGCCAACTGGTACACAGCAGACTCAGAAGGTCTCCAAGGCTGCGGCAGCGCCAGCTCTCCGTTGAGTGAGACGGGAGCCTTTGCCCGACCTCCGCCAAGCGGAGGGGCGGAGGAAGGCATGGGTCTGGTTCCTAAAGGAAACACGTCAACCCTGGGCAAAGTCTGCAAGGACGGCCGCAGAGGAGGAAAAGGCTTCCTCTGCACAGCGAGGCTGTCTGTTAGTGACCAAGCATGGATGTGAGGACTGTTGGCAAGTCTGTCCTTCCGTGGATGCTGGGGCTGGGGTTGGCTCATTCCCAGGGCAGGACGGAGGCAGCGCGCAGCTCCAGCTGCGGGGACCCCAGGATCTCCCCACGTGTGACCACCCCTGCTTGGCCTCCTCTCCACCTCCTGGCCCAGCCCTGGCTTCCCGGGCCACACGCCTGCGCCACTACTCAGTAAAGACAGCAATAAAAGTGGATTCAGGTGTCCCCGGGGTCACACAGCTGGCTGCCCCCTCCGCTGCTGAGAAATTTTAGCATCCACGTTGACATGGCTTTGAGGGCCTACTTTCTTTT